>NC_134235.1:47912097-49165668 GCF_965152275.1 Natator depressus | reverse complement strand
GAACCTACAGGCTTGTATCCTGTAAGACATTGGCTTCAGCAGTTAGCAACTTCAGCATAGTTAAACTTAGGTAACTCATAAGGTTGGGGGAACAGGAAGTAGAGTGTAGGAGGGAATTTTGTCCATAATGACATCAGCCAACCACAGACCATGAACTGATACCAGCTTCTGGAAGGTTTTGGACAGAACATCCGACCAAATGTGCTTTTCCTTGGTATGGGCAGCATGCAAAGCAATGCAATTTTTCACAGCCCGCCACTGGTAATCCTTCACAGGAGCAATCCTTTATGCAACTGCTTTGGCAACAACAACAAAGAAGATTTTGAATAGCTCTTCCAGCATAACAATGCGATGAGTAAGGGGACAAAGGACTGTATGTTCCTGCAACCCCTGAGATGATCATCATGATGAAGACAACTGTTTTCAAAACTCTAAAGAATGAATATTCAGAAAAGAAAAAAATTGTCCTATCCTCCTCACTTCAGTGGAAGCTGTATATATTGTATAAGGCAAATAGCACATCTGGCAGCTGGCAAATATCTTTCACTTTCTAATTATGTATATTTTAGCTAACAGGAAAAGACTGATTGCAGCACGTACTCCTAACTAAGTGAATTTTAAAATAAATGGTAATGTGCGGACCTCAAAAAAGCTTAGAAGACTGATTTGGTGTGGGTAACACCCCCCAACTGTAAGACACATTCAAATTTTATCTGATGAATCTAAATCTCTTGGCTATGCAAAACTGGATTTGCAAATCTCACAGAATTAGCCTCTCTCATAAGAAGAAAATTAACACTTTCCAGCTAAGGATGAACCTGAAAAAACAGATTTTTTTTAAAAAACAAAATGTATTGGTGTGCAGAATGAGGGAGTTATATGTACTACTCTTTACAATTACAATATGCCTCTCAGGTTATCTGTGTAACATTATTCTGCCTGAATGCATAAAGTTATATCAAAGCAGTTGTTAAAAGAACCCCCAGGAAAGGCAAAACCTTGACACAGAAGAGTCTTCAGAAGACAATGGGGAAGGTGATTATTAGGGAACAGGCCCTGCCTGGCTCCAGCCAGGGTAAGAATTGTTAACTCTTTCCAAGGCTAAGCCTAGGATAAAAGATGATTCTAAATTTTAAAGATGAAGTCCTCAAGAAGGAGTGAGAACTGCCCAGGAAGTGAAAGCCAACAGGCATGCAAGCAGACACAGATATGTCTACAATGCAGCTAGGCACAAGCTAGCTTGCTAAAAAGAGCAGTGTGGATGCTGTGGCACAGGCGGAGGCTCAGGCTAGTCACCTGAGCTCAAGCCCATCCTACCCCCTTGGTTGGAGCCTGGGTAGCTAGGCTCCCACCACCACTGCCGCAACATCCACACAGCTATTTTTAGTGCACTGGCGCGAGCCCCACTAGTGCGAGTCTGTCTACCTGAGCTGGGAGGTTCGCTCCCAGTTGCAGTGTAGATATAATGCAAGTAGGAGAGTGTGCTTCTTCCAACAAGAGAGGGGGATCTGTTCAGCCAGAGTAAGGTGCAGGAAGCCAGGCCTTTTCACCAGAGGGGTGCACTTGAGAGGGACAAAAAAGGGGCCGAAAGCACAGCTTGCACAGTAACTATGAGAATAGGTAATAGTCTTTTAAGTGCAGAATAAAAGCATTTATTCAGGTTTGATTTGAGTCTGGGGCGAAAAAGTCTGAACTGGTTCTTGGGTTTCTGGGGTGGTTACATTATAAATATGAAACTAGGTAAGGCTGACTCCAGATAAAATAATAGATCACATAATGCAAATATAATAAATTTAATAGCAAGCCAAAATATATTCATTCAAACTGAATCACTTATTACTAAAACATCTTCAAAACCAGCTTCCCTTTACGTATCATTTCTCCCTTCTCTTTTTTCAGGTTTTCCGCTAAGTCTACTCTGAAACCTACAGCTGCATTTGTCTCTCTTATTATTTGCTTTTTGGCCTGATGGTGCAAGCTTTCCTTGTCCTGGTGAGCCTTTACTCACATGCGTTGTCCGCATTCAATCAATATTGAAAACAACTATTAATACCTCTAAAACCAGTATTTTTAGAAAGCAACAAATAGGCCAAGATTTTCAAAGATAGAAGCCTAAAGTAGGTGTCCTAAACCCATGTTTAGTCATTTAAATACAGTAACTCCTCACTTAAAGTAGTCCCGGTTAATGTTGTTTCGTTGTTACGTTGCTGATCAATTAGGGAACATGCTCGTTTAAAGTTGCGCAGTGCTCCCTTATAATGTTGTTTGGCAGCCACCTGCTTTGTCCACTGCTTGCAGGAAGAGCAGCCCATTGCAGCTAGCTGGTGGGGGCTTGGAACCAGGGCGGACCGGCAGCCCCCCATCAGCTCCCCATTCCCGCAAGTTCCCTGTGCGGCAGCCGCCCAGCAGGCTACCAATTGCCAGCAGTTCAGCTGTCCCTCCCCCCACTGCCGTGTGCTGCTCCTGCCCACTGCCTTGGAGCTGCTCCCCGGAGCCTCCTGCTTGCTGTGTGGGGGCAGTGGGGGGGGAGAGAAAAGGGGGGATAATGTCAGGGTGTCCTGCTCTCCCCTGCACCTCTCTTACCCCATCTTCCATAGAGCAGGGGGGGCATACGACAGAGCTTAGGACGGAGGGAGCTTCCTAGCAGCAGCTGCCATCTGATTAACTTAAAAAGGTAGTGTACTTAGAGTGGAGTCAGTGTACTTAAAGGAGCAATGTGCATCTCTCTCTCACACAGAGGGCATGTGTCTCTGTCTCCCATGTTGTCTCTCCTCCCTCCATTCATGCTGCCTTGTAGAGTGTGAGGGTACATTAACAACGAGTTAACCCTTGAGGGCTCAGCCAATTGCTAGTTCATCATTTAGCAATAAGGCATTCCCTGGGAAATATCCCACCCTCTGACTTCACCACCTCAACCAAGCTTCACAATCATCATCACTGTGTACCAGTATTAAATTGTTTGTTTAAAACTTATACTCGTGTGTGTGTGTGTGTGGAAATATAATTTATTTTCACCAGACAGAAGACTAAAAAATTTCCCTGGAACCTAACCCCCCTAATTCTTTAGTTTCATTAATTCTTATGGGGAAATTGGATTCACTTAACATCATTTTGCTTAAAGTCGCATTTTTCAGAAACATAACTACAACGTTAAGCGAAGAGTTACTGTAAGCAGTTTGACTTTTAAAAGTGCTGACCTCATTGGTCCTTTGGAAAATCAGATCACTTATTTAGGTGACTAGTTATGGATTTAGGATAACTTTAGACTACTAGAGGGAAATTCCCTGCTGGTGTGAACTGGAGCAGTCCCACTGAGGACAAGTAAGACTACACCAAGAGAATCTGTCCCTTATTTTTGAAAATCTTGAACAGTATGTTTCAAGTTCTAGAACTTGAACTGATGACCAGCCTGATTCTGTAAGTGATACTCACAGTGGTGTTGTGTCCATGAGACATAGAGCAGGTCTACACTACCGCTTATGTCGATATAACATACGTAACTCGGGGGTGTGAAAAGCTACCCCCCCCGAGCAACACAAGTTACAACGACCTAACCACCGATATAGCTTCTGCCTCTTGCAGAAGTGGAGTAATTATACCGATGGGAAAGCTCTCTACTGTCGACATAGAGCATCTTCACCAGACGCACTACAGCAGCACAGCTGCATTAGTGTAGCTGTGCTGATTTAGCGCTTCTAGTGTTGAGTAGCCCTTAATTGTATGAGAAAGGGCTGCCCAGGCCTTTAGTAAGATGCAGTATGTATAATACAATGTTCATTTTTTAAGAATGTTGGCTTCTTTTCATTAGTGTAGATATACTGCTCCTGAGCGCTACTGAGCAGCCAGAACACCTATGTCAACACGTAGCAAATGTCAGGCTCAGGCTATTGGCCAATCACAATGGCTCCAGTAGAAGTAAAATTGTTCTCATATGGTACGTTCAAATTAAGGCTTTCGATCATTATAATTCTGGGGCTGGGTGTAGCCTTGCCCTATTTTTTTTTGTTCATCTGGATCCTCATCACTTTTCACAAGATAATCCTCCCCTTCAGATGAGCCTTCAATACTTGAGTTTCAAGAATAGATTTCTCTAGCCCTATACTTTTTTTTAACCTTATTTTGGGATATAGGCAGACACTTGCCACTTCAACTTCTTCACATTCTTCAAGCTAATTCACCACAGTTTCCTCTTATCCATGTTGTTCTTCTCTTCCTTATTATTTTTAGCTGTATATTATTCACTGACTGCAGTTGATCCACTTTTGAGAAATTAGTTATGAATCCTGCCTGCTCCATCGAAGTCCAGAGGTCCCTGCAGTCAGGTCAGCAGCACTTTTGTAAAAACCATGTGTAACGTTGGCAAAAGGCCTTGAGATAATTCATGTCTCCTTTCTTTTTGATTAATATCAGTATTGCAGTGTCCTGACTTGATCACACTGTATTCTTCTGGCCTATTGTAAAAATGAAAAGAAAAGAAAAGAAAAAGGCAATCTGTCTCTGTACCATTGCTCCAACATTTAAGAATATATCACAGGTAAGTCCATGTTCTCTTGGTTTGCGCTTTTTGTGCTCATTACTAGTCAATTCAGAAATTTGGTAATAGAGGATCTTGAATAAGTTATAGGACTATAAAGTCACAAATTTTACTATAAATTGTTCTCTCTCGCCTCCTCCCCTCTATTACCTGAGTTTTACATGGTTGTAGTTCCGTCTAGTTAACAGTTAGGATTAGAGCTGGGCAAACTCATTTTACCTAATTTCAAACACACACTATTCTCAACTGGGTTTTCAAGTTCACTATTTAGGTATCTCTAAATTATTCTGGGGGCCATGATGGCCCCCATCCAACTTCAGAATGGGGAGGATAAGAAAGGTAACATGAACCCACTTTACCTCTGTGCTATCTCCTTACCCGTACCAAGCATAAGCAGCTGAGGATTTGCCCCACATAAGTGCTCTAGAAGTTAATGATGTCTGATACCTACTCTTTATTCTAATGTCTGTAGTGTTTGGTGGGCATGGTATCAAATTCACATAACAGATATTTGTGTGAACTACAAAATCCTTATTGCTGGTGGTCAAAATGATTCATCTTTGTCAAATGAGTGGTTATATTACTCTCTGCTAGGGTCCTGTGTTTAGAAAAATTCCATCCTTTGAAGGAGCATGTTTTGACTAGAGATTTAGCACTTTGTTAGTCTGCCTGAACTCTTCAGCATCCAAAATAGCAATATTTGTACGCCACAGTTGTTCCCTTGCCTGAAGTGTTTGTTTATTCCACTGGAAACTTAAGTTGCCTTTTATATATTAAAACATATCAGGTTGCCTAATGGATAAATAAGAAGCTTTAAATAATTGTGATGTCTTTTGAGAATGCAGTATTTTGAAATTTCATGGAGATACCTTTCTTGGATTTATTTATTACTATTTCATCACCTTCACACAAGCTACACAAAACTCAGATAATTGGACCTGAGGCTAAAATACCCCAGACTATACATTTTCCTGAGAGAATGTCTGTTACCGAATGGCATTATGTCACTTATCTGAGTTCAATCTTGTGTATTTTATAGGTCCCTAACTTTCTAACAGGTCAGTGGGGTATTCAACATCATTATTAATATATTTTAGGAGTTCCGTTAAGATTACCAGATATTATACGCACATTAGAAGACAAGATGTCCTACAAATAATTCAGCAACATACAGTACACCGTAAATCAATTAAAACATATAGGTGCAAACATCAAAGATGCAACTGAAGATTTAAACAGCTGAAAAGCTTTGTGAAACTTTTTTTTTAAGAAAAGACTTAAAACATGAAAAGCACTTGGCAGGGCAGAAGAGGTAAGCAGTACCATAAGCACTGGCCTCATACAAATAGTTGTGGAGCTCACACTAAGTGGGAAAAAATGAACTCCCCTTTATTCCCATTTCCTTTCTTCCTTCTCTTTTATTGCACACTATCCCCTTTTCACTGGGCTTCCCATCTCTCTTTCCTTTCCCTCTGCTGAAACAAGGAGCTTGTCCATTACTCACCCTCTGCCTACAGATGATGTTCCTGACAGTGGAGTCTTGAGGTGAACTCCTGGCCCTACTGAAGTCAGTGGAAACTTTACCATTGACTTCAACAGGATTTCACCCCTTCAAGCACAGACCCTTCTGTCTGACCTTCCCCTGGTGTTGACTCCCACAATACATATAGTTAAGTCAAACTCCAGGGATGAGCTCCTGCAGTGCACACGTCTTCTGGCTGGCTGACTATTTCTTGTAGTTGAATTCACTCCATTCCTCATGTTGCTCTGAAACCTGACATCCTAGCTTCGCCTAAAGTTTTCACTGGAAAAAGAGGAATGTATAATATCAATGAAGGGGAAAGGATACAGATGAAACAGGAGGCAGACTTAGCTGGCACAACAGGTCAGCCTTTCAGAGGAAATGGATCCATGTATATTTTAAAATTTTTGGCAGGTTTTTTTTGGGGGGGGAGGTTGTTTGTTACTTTGGGGGGTGGGGGTAGAGAGGAAGCCTGTTGTTATCCTCTGATCCTTCTATAATATGTTATTAAAATTTGGTATCAATTTAAAATTTTTGTTATCAAAGAATGTAAATGGTATTATTGTTGTAGACAGGGTGTTTTCCAAGATAAGATTTGTTTACATATGTATAAGACCAAACTCTTTTATGTGTACATCCTGCGGCATAAGCAGATGATACATGCACATATGTTTTCCAAAGGGCAGGGCTGGACATGTTTATACCATAGTATTATTGCTTGCAAATGGAAGGTGTGTCTTTATGGACACATCTATTTTCAGAACAGAGCACAGTGCATTCAGGTTTTTTTTGATGACTGTGATTTAAGAGTAGTTTGGCAGGTGTGAGCCAGAGGCACAGGGAAAGAAAGTTTCCAGTCACTGCTGCACTGCCTTCTGCATCAGTCAGCCACCCCTACTCAAAAAACACACCAGCTGAGACTTAATTTGTGATTGTCTGGGGAAACTACAAGCTTTGTGACTAGAGCCGCGCCACTACTAAGGTTTCTTTATGCTTCCACTATGGCAAAAGAATCACATTAAGCCTATATTTAAAACACTTTGTCTTAATTTGCACCAGTTTCACCTCAACTAGACTCAGGATTAGGTGAGAGGGAAAGATGTCAAACTTTGCCTCTTCTTCCCTTAACTGGGTTGAGCAGGATACTGGAGCAGTTGAAGACTGAGTCCTTGCTGGTTGGGTCATGGTGTCACACAGCGTTGTGGCAGAAGAATAGGGTGAAATATGGGTCTGGGAGGAGGTGGCAAGGAACAAGAAGTAATATCTATTTGGCCTGATGTGGATCCGAGAAATGAGGCAGGCTTGAGAACTGGGGCAAAAGAAGGGAGGACCATTGAGAACACTACTGGAGTCATCCTTCGTCTGGAATATTTTTGAACTGACTAATGCTGGGTGTGCAGCAGTCATTAGCATAAGTTAGTGGTTCATCTGTATATGTTACTGTCACATTTGGAGCATAGCCATCCTTCCCTGTGTGTATGGCTAAGTAGCACATATTTCCTGAAAATTTTATAAGACCAAAATATGTGCATGCCCAGATCTTGGTTTCATTTGTGTTGGGCCTAATTTTCATAGGCTTAAGCATACCACAGGCCAGGTAAGGAGCCCTCATTCTGGCCAGCAGCACACAGACGTGTGTGCCTCCAGGCATTTTCACATGTACATGTTGTTAGATCACTGAAACTTTATCCTAGCAGGTTGTCTGTTTTGACTTTTGGAATTTAGTTGGCAAAAGCATACCTGAGCTATTAGCAACAAGGAATCTTTTTTGAAAGTTATCTGTCACCATGGAGATAAAAATGCACTAAAAGTGGAACTAAAAGGTAAGCATTTTACAGAGGGGTCTGTTTTTTAACTTTTTTAAATAGCTTATTCCCTGGAGTTTCTTAATGTACCTATGTAATGGCTTTGAATCATGATAGACACTTTTTTCTCTTGTTTATTGTCAATTTAAAAGAAATGTTAAGAAGAGTTAGCAAGAGGTAGCTCTTTGTTGTTGTTGTTGGGTTATTTACAAAAGGTGAGGAAAGGGTTGCTTCTAGGTGCACAGACAAGAGATCCTTGTTCCTGAGCCTGACAGAAAAGGGCTGTCTTTGTTTTTCTGATTAGCTGGAATCGTTATCTGTGCATGCTACAAATTTTCAGCTGCTGTGAGATCGTTACTAATGTTGATATTTTATGGCATCTAACCTGCTGACTTCAACTCTCCTTGTCGGAAAGCTAAGGAATAGTGAAACACTCTATTTATGGGAAGAATAATGTACAATTATGCCATTCATCTGATCAGCAGGTATGGTATGTGATAAATAATTATTGTTAATATTTATAGCACTTTAGTTACATATATTGTACATTTTATTAGCGTTACAATGTTTAAACTAATGAGGAAAAAGTCTAAAATAATTCAGATAGAATAATACAAAGCAAGACTGCTGACTATCAACATAACCAATATGTCTTTGTTAGTGTCTCACAGAGCACTGTGAGTCTGTAAAATATATATCTATTTACCTAGAGGGAGGAGGTGCTTCGAAGGGGAAAGCCTGAAATGTATCTTCACAGTTCAGAATGGATTCTAGCAATAAGGGCCATTGCTGGGCTAGGGCCTCGGGTAGTGTAATCCGCATAACTCTATTGCCTTCAGATGACATATACCAGCTGAGGATCTGGCCCTTAGACTGCAATCGTCAGAGTGACTTAACTGTGAAAGAATTTCTCCTTGCAAACAGACACAATTTAAAGGTGGCTTGTCTGAAGTCTAAACATGGAAGACCACCTAGGAAAGAAATCTTATGGGGAAGAAAATCTCCAAAATGATGGAACAATTTGAAGGGTCATTGCCTACCTAATAAAAATGTCTGACTGTGTCTGGAGCAGGGACCCCCTTGCTTATCTGGGAAGATAGTTCAGCTCGAAAAACAGACATAGAGATTGGAATCTAGTACACAGGTTTCCCAAAAATATTCATATTTGGCTTGATTCCCCAAGACAAGAAGGGTGTCCATATACAATTATATAATAGAACAATGTCAATTCCAAATAGTCAATATCAGGGCTTGGTCCAGCATCCGGTGAAAATCAGTAGGGATCTTTCCATTCGTTGCAATGGGCGTTGTAGCAGGCTCCTAACACAGAAGGACTGTGCCCAGCTCTACCAGAGCCTGTATTTGGGTGCTCCCTTCCACTAGCAGAGCAGAAAAAACAAAGAACAAATGAACACTGATCTTTGAAGGAAAGGCAGCCTATAAATGCCAGTCATTTTAATTATTTTCCACTGAATTATTGAATCCATTGTTTTGTTTTAGCTACGGACAGAGTTCTTAAAATCAAAAGACTGAATCTTGTTTAATGAAAATTTAAGAAAAACATTGGTTGCTCAGAATTGTCATGCTGTATAATTTATCTTAATTATATATACTGCTTTCTATAGCGTGCTTACATGTATAACACAGTAAAAAATATATGTAGAGATTACAAACATATTTTTGCTAGAGAAAGAAAAGATACCAGCTTCAACATGTTGAATCCAAAAGAGAAAACTAAAATAAAACCACACCACACTAAGGCTATACTAGATTTTAAATATATACATTATATGTACATTTTTCATAATTTATTGTATGTCATTGCCCTACTTTATTCTGTATAACAGTCTAATCAAAACAACGCAGGTTCTCACTGATGACAAGTAACTAATCACTATCACTCCTGCTTGCATTGTCTGAGGGCTTTTTTTATTTTATTTTATTTTTTGGTTTCTTTGTAACTCTTTCTTGTCCTTAGTACAAATCCAGAGGAAATACTTGCTATATATAGGTCACATTCTAAAAAGAACAAGGAAATGTTATTAATATTTCATTGAGACACACTAATTTTCTGGGTGGAAGATGGTTTAAGGTAGTATTAGATCACAATCCATGCTGATGCTGTCCTGTTGCTTTCCAATTAATTTCTTTCAGAGATTTTTGAAAAAGAGGCAGACTGTGAGCTCATCTGCTATGTGCGTGTGTGCATGCACACACCACACACACTCACAGAAACATAATATGGACCAGCTCCTCAACTGGAGTAAACTGAGAGGTAAGGCCACGTAGCTGCATGTTTGCAGCCTTGCTATCAGAATGGGAGGTGGGATAAGAAATGAATGTATTGAATTGTGAGAATAGAAGGAATGTTTGGATTAACGACTTTGCTCTTGAGCGCCTCTGACACCTTTGACATGTAAATTTTATTGCTGTTATGACTAGTGGCCCCTCTGAAGCCTGGCCACTAATCCTTCGGAACCATTTCAGACATTTTGGGTGACTATAAATGAATGGAATGCTCTAAACCTATTGCCACAGTGTGTGTGTGTGTCTGTGTGTGCACTTGAGATCTAATAGAAAAGTAGTTTTAGGTGAAAGTACTTTTGTTTGTGCCAATAATTTATCAGACGGAGGAGCTGTGCCCCCCATTGATTTTATTCCTGATGCCGCCTGGAGAGAAATAGGTAAGTTAGCACTGCTTTGGGTTCTGAATACCCTGGGTAACACCAACAGCAACATCAAGCCTGCAAACTGCAAGGAAAGTTGTGCCCTCACCCTAAGGTATCTATTGGGGGTAAGGGTTAGTCAGGAGCAGAAATAGTGGATGGAGATATCGGTAGAAAGAAAAGAATCTCCCCAGGGCTCAGGGCTGACACATGCAAGAAAACCTGTCATAAGCTCCCTCCCACTCCATTGCTCCTCCCTCAAAGACCAGGATCCACTGCCTAGCAGGTCACCTCCTTCTATTCCCCATCTTAGTAAGAGCTGGGATGCTTCTCCCCCATTATTAGGTGGGGAGGGCATAGATCTGTGTAATACAAATACATGCTTACTGGTATTTTCTGTTGGAACAAGGGTCCACATACTCCTTTAAGTGTGATTGTTTATATTCAAAATAGTCAGTTTCCGTTTCTACTGGTTCTAAAATAATAGGTGAAATCCTTGCTCCATTGAGTGTTGCCATTAACATCAACTGAGCCAGGATTTCATCCAATAACAATAACAAACATACTCCCATCAGCCCTGGTGTGCATTTATATGCTGTGGAGACATCTTGCTTTTTTTCCCCCCACAATAGGCCAAATCCTGTATATAGTCTGATGACTGAATATGAAAACCCTGGATAGGTAGAAATACTTACCTCCTCCTGTGAGATGCCGAGTGCTGTGAGCAACCATTGATTTTGGTACCTGACAGAGTTGGGCGAAAATGCAGCCTACATATGAATACTAATTTATAGCTACAGATGTGTTTTCTGCCACCACTTGATAAGTGTTATAAAGTCTGAAGTCAAACATTATCACATTTTAAAGTGTAGAAAGCCCTATCTAGATATTAGTTTTCTTTTGTGTATGAAGTATTTCATAAAAGAGTAATGGCATTTGTATTTCAAATCACATTCAAATTGTATATAATCCAATATTTTTACTTTGGAGTAGACCGTATTTTAATACTAGCCTGGACAATTTCCATAAATCTAAGCACATTTTTATTAAACTCAAAACTACTGTATACTGAACACATTTTTAGAGATGACGTAAAGAAATCCTTATGTCAAAGGTGTGCATCTTTTCTAATATTTTAATATAAGCTCAAACTGTAGCATGGAAACATTAATTTTCAGATTCATCCCGACCCATGCACATTAGACATTTTACTAAGCTTAACAAAGCTGAATACATAAAATCATTATAAGAAATCATCCATGTTCACAATAATGAGAATAAACCAATATTAGTATGCTTCTTGAACAAATTGTATAGATATCCATTTTATTTTTCCAATGTATAAAAATGCACTTCTCTGTAGGTATAAGTACAGAGGGATATAAAATCTACATGTATACGTTAATCAACTGATACAATGTTAAGAAATAATAAACAACTCAATCACAAACCACCCACTGAAAACAGCCCAAAGGAAAAGTATGCATAAATTGATAGGCCTTACATGTTCTGAAGTTCAACAAACCGGGAGCTGAGAGCCCTCCCCTAAGAATGCCCTGCCTCACTCTTAGGGGAATGAATCCAGGGACCATCACCTCAAGCATCCTGGCTCCTTTCAACTGACAAGCTAAACCATACAGAGGTAGAACCTGATGCTGTCCCACTTAAGGTAATAGGCGTTTCACCACAGATTTCGCTGGGGAGCTGGATGAGGCCCGTGGTCTCTAAAATATAAAGGACCCAAATTATAAAAGGCTTTACTAATCAAAGTCAGCATCTTGAATTCTCCTTCACCTGACCTGAGCTCTTTCCCCTCTTCCCACCCTATGTAGAGCACAGGTCAGGAGGGCTGAGTATCTCCACAAGGACTGAGTTATGGCTGGAATGGAGCAGAGGGCAGCAGTAATATGAGGAGGGATAAATTTGTTTTGTCCCACCCCTCTCCAGTTTCTGGTGGGTTCTAGTAGTCAGAAGCTCTTGTTTTATTTCTCCACCTGTAGAGATACCTGTCACAATCCATTTCCGGTTGCACCCTCCTGGTTGAAAAGTACTGTTATAGAGAATTCAAACAAGACGAACTGACCTATATAATTAAGCCATGTTGTTCCTAGCTCATTTTTTAATAACACATTTTATGACCTCTTAACACTTGCTGGAATTTCCTTATTCTCGTCTGAACTATAACTTGAGCTGAGGTTGGCAGGCCAAAAGTGAGCAGTTACAGTACATCCTAACCATGATGTTACAGAAGGGCAGAGGTGCATAGCTCAGAGAGGAGCACAAGATAAAGCCTTCACATTTTAACTACCTCTTTTAAAGCACACTGCAGTATTAACAGCACTCTATTAATGTAATCTGACTTGGAGAATGACCAAAATTATTATTTTTCCTTTTACTTAATTTTTGGTCATGCTCCAAGCCAAGTGGAGTGCTCTAAATACCTCAGTATGTTTTAAAAGAGGTAGTAAAATGTGATGGATTTTGCTTCTGCTCCTATGTGAACTGTGCATCATTTG
Source organism: Natator depressus (assembly GCF_965152275.1). Lineage (NCBI taxonomy): Eukaryota > Metazoa > Chordata > Testudines > Cheloniidae > Natator > Natator depressus. The sequence continues at coordinate 49,152,625 of NC_134235.1, read as the reverse complement.
CCCTTCTGCAACATCTTCACTAGGATGTAGTTAGAATGACATTCTTTAGCTTGCCAACCTCAGGGTCAACCCAGGTTAAAATTTAGAAGAGAATAATGACGTGAACAAGTGTCAATAGCTCATAAAATGTGTTGTGAACAAGAATGACTAGGGAGCAAGATGAGAACTTGACTGTATGATACTGTCAGTCCTCCTTACATTGAATCCTCAATAGATGTTGAGAGCAGAACATAGTAGAATATTTATAAGAGCTTAGCCCTCAGCTGTGGATTTGCATTGCATCACTTACATTAATGAAATTCATAGAATCATAGCAATGAGAAACTTCATTAGGTCATCTAGTCCAGTCCTTTGTACTAAGGCAGGACTAAGTATTATCTAGATCATCCCTGACAGGTGTTTGTCTAACCTGTTCTTAAAAAACCTCCAGTGACAGAGATTCCACAACCTCCCTAAGTAATTTGTTCAAGTGATTCACTGCCCTTAATTAAGGAAGCTTTTCGTAATGTCTAACATAAATCTCCCTTACTACAATTTAAGCCCGTTACTTCTTGTCCTGTCCTCAGTGGACAGGGAGAACAATTTATCACCTTCCTCTTTATAACAACTTTTTATGTACTTGAAGACTGTTATCATGTTCCCCATCAGTCTTCTCTTCTCCAGACTAAACAAACCCAATTTTTTCAATATTTTCTAGAAGGTCATGTTTTCTAGACCTTTAATCAATTTTGTTGCTCTCCTCTGAACTTCCTCCAATTGGTCCACATAATTCTCAGAGTGTGTTTGCCAAAACTGTACACAGTACTTCAGATGGGGACTTATCAGTGCTGAAGAGAACGGAAGAATTTCTTCTTCTGTCTTGCTTGGGATAGTTTGCTCTTCTGCCATTAGTAATGTCTCTTCAAAAACTGCCAACTCTCCTGAACTCTGCTTTCCCTTAGACTTACTTCCCACAGGATCTTACCGACCAATTCTCTGAGTTTGCTAAACTCTGTTTTCTTGAAGTCCGTTGTTTTTATTCTCAGGTTTTCTCTATTACCATTCCTTAGAATCATGAACTCTGTCATTTCATGATCACTTTCACCCAAGCTGCCTTCCATCTTCAGATTCTCAACTAGCTCCTCCCTGTTTGTCAGAATCAAATCCAAAAAGCCTCTCTTCTACTTGCTTTCTCCACCTTCTCTAATCAACAGTTGCCTCCAGTACATCTGAGAAACTTGTTGTATAATCTGTGTCTTGCTGTATTGTTTTCCCACCTGATGTCTGGTTAGTTTAAGTCCCCCATCATCAGCAAGGCCTTTGTTCTGGATGATTTTGTTAGTTGTTTAAAAAAGCCTCCTCCACGTCGTCTTCCTCATTAGGTGGTCTAGAGTAGATACCTGTCATGCCATTATGCTTGTTTTTACCCCTTTCATCTGTAATTGGAGACTTTCAACAGGTCTGCCTCCCACTTCTATCACAATCTCAGTGAAAAAGTCTAGATCTTCAATATACAAGGCAATACATCCTCCCCTTTTCCCCTGCCTGTCCTTCTTGAACAAGCTACACCCTTCTATACCAATATTCCAGCCATGTGACTCACCCCCACCAAGTCTCTTTGATGCCAATTGTGTCGTAATTGTAGTTATTCACTAATATTTCTAGTTCTTCCTGTTTTTATTCCACATACTCCTTGCATTTGTATACAGACATCTAAGATGTTTATTATATTTCCTTTCTATATTCCCTTGTGTCTCTCCTTTGTCCATTCTATGATTGCCCATGTTCACTCCAGATTTTGACCCTTCACCCAGGTCTTTTGGATTTGCCTGTGGGCTTTTGTATCCTGTCCCGTCAAATCTAGTTTAAAGCTCACCTCACTAGGTTAGCTAGTGTATATCTGAAGGTACCCTACCCCTTCCTTGATAGGTGGATCCCATCTCTCCTCAAGAGTCCTTCTTCCTGAAATAAATCCCATGGTCAAGGAAGCCAGAGCCCTCCTGGTGACACCATCTGCGCAGCCATGTATTTACCTCCAGGAGGTGTCCATCTCTGCATGGGCCCTTACTCTTGACCAGAAAGATTGATGAAAACACCACTGTGCCCTCAATTCCTTCACCCTCATTCACAGAGCCCTGTAGTCACTTCTGATTTGATCAGGGTCATATTTTGTAGTAGCCTTAGTGCCCACGTGGATGAGAAGCATGGGATAGTAGTCAGAGAGCCAGATGATCCCTGGTAATCCTTCCATAATGTCTCGGATATAGGCCTCTGGAAGGCAGCACACTTCCCAGGTGCCCGGTCAGTCCTTCAGATGCCTCTGTCTCCCTCAGAAGGAAGTCACTGACCACCACCACCCACAGGCACTGATTCCGTGGGTGTTCCAAGGCTTGAGCATCCACAGAAAAAATGAGTGCCTGCTTAGCACCCACCGGCAGCCAGCACCCCACCTCCCACCCAGTGCCTTCCGTCCGCTGGCGGCCGCACCGATCAACTCCTCCCACTCCCTCCCACTCCCTCTCTCCTGCCACGATCAGCTGTTCTGCAGCATGCAGGAGGTGCTGGGGGGGAGGAGCAGGGATGAAGCATGCACTGGGGAGGGGGCTGAACTGGGCAAGAAGAGACAGGATGGGGACCGAGCATGGGATGGGAAGAGGCAGGGCATGGTGGAGGCTTCAGGGAAAGGGGGGTGGGCGTGGGGGTGGGGGCAGGTCCTGGGGCAGAGTGGGGGATTGAGCACCCCTAGGTCCTGGAGGAAGCCAGGTGCCTGTGCAACCACGTTTGTTTTCTCTTGACAGAGGTGGCTGCAATCACCCCAGCCTTGGGGGTACTCTCCTTCTATACCTTTGTGGGAGATTCCTCATCGAACATTGTCAGGGCAGAGTATCATTTTTTATCTCTGTGGACAGTGGGTAGGGAGCAGGGCTGGAGCACTGCCTTTTGCCAAAAGTAACCAGCGACCTGTGAAGGAGCCATTTTCTCCTACTCTAGTTGTGTTACAGCATTCCTTTCCAGGTGGATTGCTTCCTCAGACTTGAGGGTCTGCATATGCATTCATCCAGCGCACAGATGCTCCTCAGCCTAACCACCACCTGCTGTAGCCCTCCCACCTGCTTCCTGAGAGACTCTAAGCTAGGCACCTCTCACAGTGGATGGTCTCCCCAGCCTGGCTTTCTGTGATGGGGGAAATCCAGTCTCTGCAAATCCACACTAGGTCCTTGGTAGAGGCTGCCATAGATGGGTTCTCTGTCTGGACACAGGGGCTTTACATACAGACTTTACCCATCTGTAACTGCAAATGTGTAAGGAATGTACTAGAAAACATATCAGGCATAAAAGATAACATTTGAAACATGGAATATATAGACTAAAATCTACTAATTTCTGCCCTTTCCAGTCCTAGGACAGTTTGTGGGATGCCTGCCTGCTCCTAATGACTAAACTCAATTGAAAGCATTAGAGAAGAAAGGCCTTCTCCTATCCTCAACTCTAGGCAATATCCCAAGTTGGGAAGCAGTTGAATTGCTTCTCAACCCCCAGAATGGTGTGCTAAAAATACAACTGTATTGAACTGAACTTTAAGAAAATCTATGCAGGCTTAAGCTGCAACTTTGGGATTTTTGTCCCCTAGTAATTTATAAATAAAAAATTAGGCTAAATCCACCCTTTAAGTGTGTACATCACTGGACTGACTTTGTTCCAATACACTCTGCAACTCAACTAGCCAATTAATGGCACACAATATTTGTTTGCACCATAGGACAGTCAGCGTACGAACTCCAAAACAATAACACAAAAATGATAAACACTGATCATTTAAAAAATAATTATCAGCTCAGGATTTTCAAAGTGAAAATTGACCCCTAAGCTTTAATACCTACTGTATCAGTGGTATAGTGGCTAATGATGACTTGGAATAAATCTTCAAGCAGAAATAAAGAAGGCAATAGCAAACTAAAGAGTATGATTTGGAGTTTGTGCAGATGAAAAATTTCACAAATGTCTATTGGATGTATATTCTGTCATTTATCATTTGGTCCCTGCATTTGTTTTGTGGCCCACTTTTAAAGTAAACCAAAGTAGCATTGTATTTAGTGTCATGATTAAGTGATGATAAAATACATCCTTCAGCCATTGTACTGTCACATGATTGGATGAGGTAAATGCATTATTAAAAAAATGTAGCTGTATAGCCAAGTCATAAACAGCAGGTCTGTTGTAATGAATCTTAGCTATTATCATTTTCAATAGGCAAAGATGTTTTACACCTATAATTGGTTGAGTAGTCTTTCATATTCACTTGGCTCTTTAGCAGAGTGACAGACATATAGGGCTTTATTTGCTTATATAAGCAATCCAAGCTCTGACGAAAAATTGCTACTAGTTTATTACTCCACAGTTTGACCATTTTAAAATCAGTATATTTATATACCTGATTAAAACAGGCTTTAAATGTGATTGACTGGTTGTTGCTCAGACTGTGCTGATATCCAGTATAATAATGTGAATCGGGACTTATTAGCCAGTTGTAGGATAAAACATGTATGAGTACTAACACACATTGGGACAAATCATGGACTTCTTACTCAGGCAAAATTTCTCAATGGCTTTTAAAGAGAAATTTCACCTGAATAAGATTTACTGGTTCAGGCCACCTAAGAATTGTTATACTAGAAGGACAATGATATGGTAAAACACTGGGCTGGGACTGATGAGATCTAGGTTCCAATTTCTGGCTCTGTTACAGAATTCCTGTCTGTCCTTGGACAAATTACTTAATCTCTCTGGGCATGATCAAAAGCCCAGTGAAATCATTGGGAGACTTTAGTAGGATTTGGATCAAACCCTCTGTGCCTTAGTTGTGCCACTTTAAACAGGGATAATCATACTTCCCTATCACACAGGGGCAATGTGAGAAGAAATTAATGTTTGTGAGCTCCTCAAGTACTGAGGTGATGGAGGCCACATAAGCACTGAGCTGGACAGAAGCCTTCATTTCCTTGAATGGCTGATGGTGCATAGGCCTTGTTATATCATTGTTTATGAGGAGGTGCCTTTTTACTACCTGGTTAGGGTGAAGTACCCCTAGAGCACATCCGACTCATGCCCATGAATATCAGTCAGCTGAATGAATTAGGTCAGATTAGAGCTGTCTAGAAAATGGAAATCCCTTCCCACAAATTTTTTGTGAGTTTTTGAAAAAAATATCCAGAATTGGGACAAAAAGTCAAACACATTTTTAACATACGTGTGTGTGTGTGTGAAACACATTTTTAGCATGTGTATGTGTGTGTGTGAAGGGATATCAAGAAAAATTGCATTTTAAGAGAATGGAAACAGAATTTTTCATTTCGCTAGGAGCTGACCTGGCAAACTGGCCAGCTCCCCAGCTGTCCCATTCCCCAGGCTGCCCAGGAGTTTGGAAAGGCAGCTGGCTGGGGAACCAGCTGTCTGGGAAGACCAGGGAGACTGCCAAGGAGTTGGGGATCCAGGAGGTGGGAAGGCAGATTGGCAAGCTAGCAGGAAACCAGCAGGTTTCCACTGAAAGTTTTGAGGGAATCAAAATGTTATCAAAAACTGTTTCCAATCCATTGAATTGGTATTTTCTAACAGAAAACCGTTCTAGCTCAAAATTGCTGACCAGGTGTAGCTTAAATAAAACCGGGACTAGACAAGACCTTTGCCCTTTCCTAGAACCCAGCCCAAACAAAATTATTTGAAGATGTATATGAGTTTGGAAACTCCCTTCCCAAGATTCATCACCTCAGGTTCACACAAGGGTCTTAGTCTTATGGAGGGGATAATGGAGAGGAGAATGCATGAGCTTCCTGTACACCACAGTTTCTTATACTAGACCAGTCTGTTCCTTCCCTCTCTATTCAGATTAGGATTGCAGAGTCCGTGGGCTCCAACAGCCCAAACCTCTGTACAGGAGAGGCACGGGTACTACTGTAGCCTGCAGAGGACCAATTTCGTTGTCACTCTGTGGCCTATGAAAGAAGTCCCTTCCCCCTACCCACACAGAGCTCCCATGGGCAAATCCTGTTTACCAAATCTCTGCACAGTGCAGAGATTTAAGCAGGAGTCAAGTTTCCTGTGAATGTTCAATTCAGTTCCTACTTTATCCTAAGTTATATTTTCAGGTTGGGAGGAATGGGAGTGTAGATATCAAAGAGTTGTTGCTCCCTTGCTTCAGCACTGGAAGTGAAGACTTGCTGTTTACAGCTCTGTCTGCACTTTGGGACCAAAAGTATTGTCTGTAATGGTGCCTTCTCCTGCTCCTGCTTCCTCCTGTCATGCTTGTTACATGGAATCAAGCTATTGATTGCTGAATGCTGTGGAGCGTGATAGCATGTTATACTCAGAAGAGCCTGGCTACCTTGCTTGAGGACACTTTTCCCCACATTGGAGTAGACCTAGTGAAGTGGGCTGCTGCGCCTAGCCTCCCTTTCCTGGTGCTGGCACCCACAATATGTTCTGGAGGGCTCCAAGAGAGGCAGCCAAATGAAGAGGACATTGCAAGACACTCTCCTGACTAGACCTGTTTTTATTTTTGGGTTTTGCTTGTTTGTTTTTCTCACAATTTTAAAGGGACAGGACTCTCATTTCCAACCATGGTGATGTTTTTTAAGCTGTGCTTGGCTGGGGACCAGTCCAATCCTAATTCTAACTAATTTGCTTATAGCTAGTTATCCTTATAGGACGAGATCTTGGTTCCATTGAAGTCAGGAGCAAAGGCCCATTAACTTTAGTAGAATCATCTCACCCAGCATAATTTAGATACCAAATGTATTAGACTTTGATTAAGGCAGTGTTCACTTATTTTCCAACTTAAACTACCCTGTAGTACTGGTGTGCCTCATTAAGCAATTACCATGTTTCATTCCAGAGGTGGCTGCATTTCAGTGTTTGGATGAATTAAGTCCTATAAATATAGTTCAATCAATTTTTACTGTTTCTAAAGCACTTCAAGATCATTCTGGATAAAGGGAGCAGTGTAAATAATTGTTGGGAAACTGTGTATTCGTCACGGAAAGGGGTATTTGGGAGCCTTTTGATGGTTTGCTTATAGTAATAATATTAAACAAATTAAAACATTGCCCTTCCACGATACCTCTCATCCAAGTATTTCAGAGTACTTTTAAGTATTCACTAATAAAGTCTATCAGTAAGGCATGTTAAGCATTATATCTACTTTACGGGTGGGGTAAACTGAGTCACAAAGAAGTTAAATGAATTTCCCAAAGTCATCCAGATAGTCAGTGGCAGAGCTGGGACTAGAATCCCCAGTTATATCTAATGTACTTGTAACCCTTTCTGTGCCCAATCCACACAGGATGAGATTATTTTATAGCCCCCAGCTCCGGATCTTGGTTCTTTAGCTCTAACTGTTGAGATGTATGCTTTCAGCTCTGGAGAGCTCTGGCTCAGGCTGATGTTAGCCCAGATGGTAGTTAGCACATAATCATCTAACTGTAGGAGAACTGCATGCAAATAAAGTGTGCAACGCTAAAAGTCCAATATGGATGAACAGTTTCCAAATGACAGAGTAGGCCTTTAATTAGCATCAGACTCTTCTCTTCTAGAGTGCATGCACCATTTCCTTTAACTTATGACTGTGCACTTGTAGACTTTTACACAGAACAGCCTAGAAGATGAATGACATATTTTTATTTAAGGCATATTAAATAAACCTTAAAGCAGAAGCACAATTTCTAGTCGAGAACTCCTCAACTCACTTCTAGGTGCTGTGGAGGTGTGGAACCCCACTTCACCAAAACAGCGGCATCACTGTGAAAGCTGGCCCTGGCTCTCAAGCTCTGATTGGCAGGAGAATGAGTCATCAGGAGCTGGGCAGAGAGTTGGCAGGAAACCCTGCATCAATTTCCTGTGGCAAGGTCTCTCAGGAAGTGAAAGGAACAGCTGACGCAGCAACAGTGCAGACACAAGCACTGGGAGGGGTGTCCACCCCAAGGCAAGGGTGGGAGTCTAGCAAGGGCAGCCCTCACTTGAGACTGCCCAATGAGAACGGTCAATTGCACTCAGCACAACTGGATTGCTCCCATTTCTGTATTGTGTATGTGACTGACAAAAGCTGGGATTATCGTTTCTGCAGCTGGCAGGGCACAGTGAGAAAGATAATTCTCTTCTTAAACACCAAATTGGGAAAGGAACTGAATTTGTGAAGAACAGTAGTTTTCTGACTGGCTGTCCCCTTGTGGCAACTTGAGGATTTGCCATTCTACACCCTCTGTAGCAGATCTGCCACTCCCAGAGAAGGACACACTAAGTTTGGGCTGCAGTGATGTGATAATCGGAACATCAACCTGAGCAGCTTAAGCTTTCTGGGAGACTTCTGAGCTTGGAGACAGTTTTAGTATAAGAGACAGCTTGTTTACCATTTTCTGGCTCTCCGGTTCTAAGGAACTTGGACCATGCTATTTCTTTTAAAAGTCACAGCAATAAAACTATGAAAGAAAAAGAATGTCTAAAGTTTTGGTTTAGAACATAAGAACGGCCATACTGAGTCAGACCAATGGTCCATCCAGCCCAGTATCCTGTCTTTTGACAGTGGCCAGTGCTGATGCTTCAGAGGGAATGAACAGAACAGGGCAATTGTCGAGTGGTCTATCCCCTGTCATCCAGTCCCAGCTTCTGGCAGTCAGAGGCTTAGGGACACCCAGAACATGGGGTTGCATCCCTGACTGTCTTGGCTAATAGCCATTGATGGCCCTGTCCTCCATGGACTTATCTAATTTTTTGAACCCAGTTATACTTTTGGTCTTCACAACATCCCTTGGCAATGAGTTCCACAGGTTAACTGTGCATTGTGTGAAGGAGTACTTCCTTTTGTTTGTTTTAAATCTGCTGCTTATTAATTTCATTGGATGACTCCTGGTTCTTATGTGAAGGGGTAAATAACACTTCCCTATTCCTCTTCTCCACACCATTCATGATTTTATAGACTTCTACCATATCCCCACTCAATCATCTCTTTTCTAAGGTGAACAGTCCCAGTCTTTTTCATCTCTCCTCATATGGAAGTTGTTCAATGCCCCTAATCATTTTTGTTGCCCTTCTCTGTATTTTTTCCAATTCTAAAATATCTGTTTTCAGATGGGGTGACCAGAACTACACACAGTGTTCAAGGTGTGAGTGTACCAAGGATTTATATAGTGGCATTATGATATTTTCTGTCATATTATCTATCCCTTTCCTAATGGTTCCTAACATTCTGTTAGCTTTTTTGACTGCCACTGCACGTTGAGGGGATGTTTTCAGAGAACTATCCACAATGACTCCAAGATCTCTTTCTTGAGTGGTAACAGCTAATGTAGACCCCATCATTTTGTATGTATAGTTGGGCTTTCATTTCCAAAGTGCATTACTTTGCATTTATCAACACTGAATTTCATCACCCAGTCGCCCATTTCAATAAGATCCCTTTGTAACTCTTCGCCGTCTGCTTTAGATTTAACTATCTTTGTTTCCTATCTTTTAACCGGTTACTGAACTATGAGAGGACCTTATCTCTCAGATTTTATGACTGATAATGACTACTTTATTAAAAGTCCACTCTTCTCTCACTAAATTAGGTGAGCTACTGGGTTCAGTGCTGGACAGTTGCAGCTATATGGGCAGCCCAACAATTTTGCATCTGATCTTAGACAGTCATCTTTTAAATGGACTCCTGTCACTTGCTGCCAAAATCCTTAGCAGGATACATTCTCACAGAGAACCAAGTTATAAAACCTTGGGCCATAGAAGCATCATCTTAAATTTTCAAACTGACTATTGAGGTAGAAGGGGGTTGGGGAAGGAAAGCATTAGATTGGAATGACTATGAAGAAGGTTTTACTTGCAATGATTGTCAGTCTGCTGATTTTTTATTCTCTTTTGCTGAATATATTTGGTACTTATTTTTTCTCTAGGCATGTGGAATATATTTTTTGTCAATTAAGAAATATAGGTGTATCTTTTTCTGAAGGAAAACATCTTCTCTTCAATTGAATTTTGAATGGCATTTCCAACAAGTGTCTCAGATGAAAAATACATTTTCACCATGGGCAATTAATTCTTCTTGGATTTAGAGCTCTGTTTCATCTCTGGCAGTCCTGTTCAGCTATCATTTTTCCTCTGACACCAACTGCAGTACTGTTAATCTAAAAGGACACAGTCAAGACAAAAAGAAAAGGAGTACTTGTGGCACCTTAGAGACTAACCAATTTATTTGAGCATAAGCTTTCGTGAGCTACAGCTCACTTCATCAGATGCATACTGTGAAAAATACATAGGATGTTTTTATACACACAAACCATGAAAAAATGGGTGTTTATCACTACAAAAGGTTTTCTCTCCCCCCACCCCACTCTCCTGCTGGTAATAGCTTATCTAAAGTGATCACTCTCCTTACAATGTGTATGATAATCGAGGTATAAAAACATCTTCTGTATTTTCCACAGTATGCATCCAATGAAGTGAGCTGTAGCTCACGAAAGCTTATGCTCAGATAAATTGGTTAGTCTCTAAGGTGCCACAAGTACTCCTTTTCTTTTTGCCAATACAGACTAACACGGCTGTTACTCTGAAACAGTCAAGACAGAAACCATGAATTTAACAATCCCTTAACTATATTACTAATCACATAGATCAGTAAAACAAAGACTTTTTTAAACATCTACTTTATTTTTATTGTTTCTATTATTTTTTCTTTACTTTTAGCATTTCATCCATCCTGGACACTGAACCTACACTGGTCAATTTCACTTTATTTTATAGTCAGACTCTCTTTCCGTTCCTCTGGTGGCCAGATGCACAAGCTTTATGCTGCATTGGACTGCCTGACTGGTGCAAAACAACCAGAGAATGACATACTGTTTTTGTCTTTTTTTTATTTTATTTTTTTAACATGAAGTATGTAACTAATGCCAAGATGGCTGCCAAGGATGAACTGAAACTCTGTGAGACATTTGCCTTGAAACAAAGCACCACCGTAAAGGGGAACTGGTGACACCAATCTGAGTTTTCTACTGGAACATTACACACACACACGGAAATCAGACTATCAACCCTATCCTGAAGCTGGCCAGAGCTGTTATTCAGTTCAATATACTGGAATGTGAATGTTGATCATGTAATCCCAGTTATAATGAATTCAGGAACAGACTAAATTCTCTTGTTGGCACACTGTAAAACTGATATTCCAGTTTGCAATAAAAATCTCCATGTTGTTGTATTAATGATACAGAAGGATTTGTTTTGATCATTTTATTTTGTGTAAAAGCACGCTATAATTTTGTGCTATAATTTTCCATTCACTGAAGTATGTGTTACAATTTGGCAGCAGTAAGTTTGCCAGGTGAGTACGTAAGTATAAATATGTAAATATATGTAAGCATGTCAAGACAATAGGGTCACACATTAAAAAAACCCACTCTCTTTCTCTCTTTCACACACACACGCACGCACACCACCACCACAACAACAGAATAATGGAATAAAATAATTAATTTAAATAAAATAAACAGTGCAACAGCTGCTTTCTCATCACTCCCACACCTTCTAATCAGAAGAAAATACAGGAATTGTGTGAATTCTAGTACTTACTGTCAGATAAAGTAAAATGCATTCCCTGAGATTTGCATAGTAGGAACTACTATGGGGTCTTAGAGCCTGATCATGCAACTTTTACTCACGTAGATATTTTTAATCATGTGACTAATCACACTGAATTAAATGAGAGTACATTTGTAAATAGGAGATGTGGGCCTTGGTTTAGTGGAGTTACATAATGGCACATGTTCCACGAGCTAGATGGTGCCTAGTGGTCTGCAGTCTGTGCAGCACTCAGATTTACTGTGCAACTTGATGTGGTCCAACATAATAATCTATCAGGACTTGGCACATTCTCACAGTATGTGTAATGAAGGGGCCTGTGATAATGTGGAATATAAGATGTTTCGTTACCATCAATTGATCTTTGTACTTCCAGGTGATTTGTCTTCACTGTGAATTGTAGCATTTTACAAGGCTGCAGGCTGAAATGCCAACTGTTTTTTTCTCATGTTGCTTTATTAAATACAATATTGATTATATCCTTCTTATATCCTCATGCTGTAAATCTATCAAACACTTCCTTTGATTGAATTTCAAAGTCAGTTAAATTAGAGCAATCTATACAATGCCCCTTAGGGCAATTTTTAACTAGATGTTTTTTGAATAAATCCAATATTATATTTATATCACTGAGATTTTCTATGCCGTTGTGATAAATGAAGGCGGGGGGCAGGGAGCTCCCTTATATGGACAACCAGCCATCCAGTTATCTAAAAAGTCTCTCTTGGTGGCTGTTCTCTGCTTGCTTTACCTGTTAACAAAGGGTTAACAAAGTCAAGGGAGTGGGCACCTGACCAAAAGAGCCAATGGGAAGGCTAGAACTTTTTAAAAATGGGGGAAAAAAGCTTTCCCTTTATCTCTTGGTTGTTCTCTTTTGGCTGAAGAGACAGGGGAGCAGGAATGCTATGTAAAATTTGAACCAGGTATGAAAAATTATCTTTCATACCTAGAAGGATTCATTGGGACAGGGAATGTTTAGATAGACACAATCAGGTTTATTTCTTTATTTTGGCTTGTGGATTTCCTCTGTGCTAAGCTCAGGTATTTTTGTTTTCTTTTGTAACATTAAGCTGGACCCCAGGGAGCCATTCCTGGTGTTTAACCCCTTTTCAGTTGCTCTATAACATCTAGCAATAGCCTGATTTTCCAGATGTGTTTCCTTTCTTCTTTTTTTAATACAATTTACCTTTTTTTAAAAACGTGATTGGTTTTATGTCTTAAAAGGTCTGTGCACATGTTTTTCAATTAGCTGGTGGCAACAACTGGGTTTCCCTTTTGTTTGTTTTCTTTCTCATCTTCGTCTTCCCCGAGGGAGAGGTGGAAAAGCCAAGGGGCCTCAGGGAAAACTTCCCGAGTGAGATTTTTCAGGATTTGCAAGAGGCAGTTTTTCACTTGGGTTGTGGCAGCATTAACCAAGCCAAGGTCAGAGAAAAGCTGTAACCCTGGGAGTTTAATACAATCCTGGAGTGGCCAGTATTAATTTTTAGAATCCTTGCGGGCCCCCACCTTCTGCACTCAAAGTGCCAAAGTGGGAATCAGCCTTGACAGTTGTATTACTAAAATTGTTTGAAAATGTTCACATTTCCCCAAATTGATTGAAATAGGATCACTGTTTGGGATGAATTTAAAATACAGTATTGTTAATAAAACATTTCAAATTTTTGTTTATATATAAGTGATTATCAATTTTTTCCCTAGAGTCTCCTAAATGGATTAGCATATTTTTGGAGAAAAAAACCCCTATTCATTCACACATTCATCATGAGGAACATTAATAGGAAAATGTAACACATCCAATGCAGTCACCCATTTAGAACTGCTTAGCTTGTACTCCTTTAACATATTTATAAAAGAAGCTGGATTTTATATCTTAATTTTTGCAAATAATTTTAAATTTAATCAAGAAGCCTTCTTAGGGACTCACAATAAAGTAGTATGTTTTTCCAAGTGGGCTAACAAACATCTCTGAATTTTAGAAAGTATGGGCCCTATCCAATGCCCATTCATGTTAGTGGGAACCTATCCATTGGCTTCAATGGACATTGGATTAGGCCCTATAATATACACAGATTGTTATACTACTAGAAAATTGTGGCTGGATTGTACAAATGGATTCATAAATATTAAAGCCAAAGGGGACTATTATGATCTTCTAATCTGACTTCCTGCATAACACAGCCACACACTAATAATTTCTGCTTCAAGCCCATAACTTCTGTTTCAGCTATGGCATATCTTTTAGAAAGATGTCCAGTCTTGATTTAAAGACTTCAAGTGGTGAAGACTCCATCAAGTTAATGGGGCTTACATAGAAATCTTCCTGCACTGATCCATTTGCAGGATCTAGTCGCTAGTTGTTACTTTGTTTTCCCCAGTAGTAATTTATCCGTTTTTACAGGAATATTTTATTAGTTAGTCCACCAATTTTCTTTTTACCTATTCATGTTGAGTTAGTAGATATCCTTTACTAAAAAGCATTTAATTGCTTATCTTAAAATGTCCATTGCATATTTAAAGCTATTCATAATAACTGTTCCGCCCTTAGTTTCGCTTCGTGAAATTCTATTAATTGATTTATTATTTACTATCATCTATGGCAAGACTGAAACTTTATTTGTAGCCCCGAGTATAGTGTGGCAGAGGCTGTGCTACCTCAGAAGGTGCTCTATGGACCTCTATGTGACTCAGAAGCACCCTTCTAAACCACAATTCACCCTTATGCCCTGTACTGTGCTGGGAGGGAGAATATGCTATGTCAGCCCATTCCAGACACACACAGCCAGGGAGGAGTCCATTTAAATTGGGGGTAGGATGACATATACAGAGAGAAGCAAGGAAAATAATTCTAATGACTGCGTTTCGTATGGACTGGTATTGTGGGTGGCAGGATGGCCAGTGAAGAGGAGATTACAGTAATTGAGATGGGGATGAGGGCCTGGATAATAATTTTAGCTGTACATACAGAGACAGAAGATTTTATCTTCATAATATTGAGTAAAAGAAGCTGCAAAACTGGGCCAATGCCTGAATTTGTGGAACAAAGAGGAGGGGACACTGAAGATAATCCCCACATTATGGGCCTGAGTGACTGCAAGGATGATGGCAGCAAAAGAGGAGGTAAGAGGATGGTGGAGGAAAGATAAGGACCCCAGTTTGGGGCACACTAAGTTTAAACTGATGATGAGACATCCAAGAGGCCAATGCAAGATTAGGTAGAAGGAATCAGGTGTGGAGTCCTTGGACTTGTGAGTCCTCATTGCTGAGATGGTAGTTGAAAGCCACCTTTCAGGTGGATGATACCATCCACAGACTGAGGGTAGAAAGAAGGAGTATAGAGGAAAGAGAGATCTAGGACAGAGCTCTCTGGTATCCCAACTGAAAGTGTAAAATGAAAGAAGGATCCACCAAAAGACTTGATGAAACAGAAGTGGCAGGAGATAAGCCAAACAAGAGCAGGGTGCTGAAAGCCAAAGACGTACAAGCTGTTAAGCAAGAGGGCATTATCAAATGTGTAAAAAGCAGCGGAAAGATCAAGAATAATAAGGATGGAGTACAGGCCCAGAGATATGGCCAGGAAGAAGTTGTTAGAGACCACGGAAAAAACTGTGTCAATGGAGTAATGAGGATCAAAAAAATCAGACTGAAGAGGATCCAGGATGGAGTGGAAATAATTTTTTTTAGGTAGCACAATTGAGTTTGGAGGTGAAAGGAAGAAGGGAGATATCATCATGGTATCTCAGTGCCCTGTTGCTATATAAATGTATTTTTTATTCATTGCTTTAGTCTGGGTCTACAGATGATGACTGAGCACTAATAAACTTTGCATTTGGTGGGGTTTATCACACTTCCCTTCATTGTAAATATTCAGCCAATTAGCCATGCTAACCAGGAAGAACTTGCTACTTCAAAGGAGAATGAAGCATGTATTCTTTGTTGAAAGAACATGAGTGGACACAGTCCCAGAATCCTATGTTCCTAGGCTAGTTGATTCCCAGATATTTAGTCTTATTCCTGAACAAAGATAGTAGACATAACAAGCTATACAGAGCTCTTTATTCACATCTCCAGGCAAAACTGTTCATCTGTTTGGTTCCAGAGCAAATAATGGAACCTGAAGGCTTACTTACACATTAGGCCTGGGGTTTAACTAAAACTGTGATTGTTTTAAACTCATTTAGTGAAACCAGTGAAAAGCCTGTGTGGACAATTTTATTTCACACTAAACCAGGATTATGAAATTAAACCAAAATAAATCACTCTTAAATCAGAGCAACCACTCTGGGGTTTGAACCAGTGCAAATTTGTGTGCAGACAACCCCTAATTCTCCTCTCACTTACATCAGCTTCACACCAGTGTAATTCCATTAACTTTAATGAAGTTACTCCTAATTTACATCAGTGAAACTGAAAGGAGAATCAGACTCATTATTTCTGCTCAACAATAATCCCCATCCCTCTCAATCCTAAACCATATGATTTCATTTGTTCTCATAGTGAAGCATGACTGGGCCAGGTGGATCTGGGTATTTTCCTTTTGACCAGCAGGAAACTTAGTTGAATTCAGTGATCATCTTCCTTATACAAAGGCTCCAACTTCTGCTCTGGCTACGTAGAAGCCTTTGCTTTAGTATCTTGGAGATACTGAACACTGGGAGGCTCTCTGTTGTTTTCCCCTTCTGCTAGTAGTTTCTCATCAGGTATTCATTTCATGAATACATTTATTTACCTCACAGCTGATACACTTCTCTCTGAACAGAGTTGGCTTCTGCTTCCAGCCTGTCTCTTCTCCTCTTCCCATGACCTACCCTGTCCCCACCAGCTAGCTACTGCAAGCAATTGCAACTTGTTTGTAGACATTCTGGTTCCTCTGATCTCATTTGCTTTTGTTCCCTCACCCACTCATGCATTTCTATCCACTGGTACCTCTGTTCCCCCATCTGCATCACCCTTTTTAAATTTTCTTAGCTATGAGTCCCCTAAAACCCACCAAGCAACCCACTGATTTTCCCCCCCACCCCCCCCCAATTCCTTACATTTAGAAATATTTAGAATTTAAGGTGTCCATGAGCAAAGTATGAACTGTGGAAAAAGGCAAGTGTATTGAATTTATTTTTTATAGAATTAGTAAGAAATAATCCCAACATTTTTGATTTTCTGTAACACCTTGCACTATCATCGAATGTGCTTTTTAATGTAGGAATAATGGGATGTACTTATATTACTGGAAGTAGTTCCATCCTTCCTGTTTGTTAAATGAAACCTTACCTCTGTTAGACTGCTACTGGTGACACAAAATTGAATTGAAAGTTGCACAGTTCAGGACTTTCTGACCTTCCTGTTACACTAAGATACTATTTTACATATAAAAAGCTTTGTTTACCCCATACACTGATGTGAAGTGTATCATGTACTTACATTGTTCCGTTCTGAGCTGCTGGCTGATTTTAGTGAGGGTGGCCTAAAACACCACACTTGAATATGAAGTCTTGTTTTGTTCCAGATAAGTAAGGCATGCATGACCCTGTGCTGTATTTCTTTATATACGTTACCTAGTGGATAATAACTGTAACTGCAGCAGTAATCAGAATTACGATGCAGCTTGATGTGATACAGCCTGCTGATCTTTCATGACCTACCAGCATTCTCACAGCATGCTTAATGAAGGGATCTGTGATAAAGTGCAAGATAAGCCATTTTCTTCCCACCAGTTGATCCTTGCACTTCTTGGTGATTTGTCTTTAAAGTGTCTTGCAGCATTTTACCAAGCTTTGGGCTAAAATGCCAACAGATTTTCTCCCTTTAATTATAGGATGCCTGAAGTCAAATATAAAGACAAACACAAAAACAGATGATGTGTAATCAGAAATCATATGTTGGCCACTAGGAAGACGAAACAAAGCTGATTCAATGATTCTATTTCTTTCCAATGATGAAGGATTATGGTAGAAACAGATATGAAATGTGTAAATATTTTTATTAATAAAATGTGTTTTGCGGACTTCAGAATCAACAGCAAAATAAATGTCAATATTTAAAAGGTAGTTTAATATTTTCTATCAGTGCTGTGGTAAAGCAGAAAGTGAATGTCCATTAAGGATGTAAGTGGGGCATAGATCTTGTGCTGGCCCCTTACACAGTGGTGAATTTCACCAACTTGAGCACCCATTGCATAATATCTAAAAATGTAACCTTTTTCTCAGGTGTCATTAGCAGTAGTAAGGGCTAGGATGGTTCAGATTGTAACTATGGGTATCTCTATCCTGCTGCTGGGAGTCCAGGTAGACAGACTCACACTAGCTTCCCACTTGTGCTAGCATGCTAAAAATAGCAGCGTGGATGTTGTGTCATGGGTGGAAACTCACCTGAGCTCAGCGCCAGGGGGTCAGGAGGCCTATCTAGGCAGCTCGTCTGAGCTTCCACCCATGCTGCAATGTCCACACTGCTATATTTAGCACTCTGGCTTCAGCAGAGCTAGAGTGAATCTGTCCACCTGAGCTGCAGGGCTCACTCTCAGTTGCAATGTGAACATATCCTGTGTGTTCCAAGACCCCACTTAAAATCTCATCCACTTCCAGGAACTTTAAATTTAAATAAAAGCTTTATAGGTATTTCTCCCCTCACCCAGGAGACCTTGGGATATGAAACCACAAATACGTATTACAGTACTTGGGATGAACAAGATAAATGTCTATTTATAGTATAAAATGAAACTGGCAAAATCTAAACAGTATATAATGGATATACATGACCCAAAAGTCACAGATGATTGCCTATTTTTCATGGGCTCATATTCACAAAACAATCCCCCTCTCCCCCCACTCATTAGTCCAATTGGACTCAGAAATAGTGAGTTGGCACCAGGAGATGTCTCTCCTCAGCCTGCCTGTTCTTGTTCTGTGACGTATACCCTATCGGGCACCACTCAGGCCTGTGGCCTCCAGGTTATTTCAAGAAGGTTTTCTGCTGCCAGTCCTGGTTCAGAGAAATCAGCTCCACCCGCTAACCCACTGCTTCCAGGTCTGCTGCACCAGGTTGGCTGCTGCTGGGTCCAGTCATGGAAAGTCATATCCAGGCAGGTTTTAGAATCTCTTGGCAGGAAACTCAGAATGAAGCAAGATCTCTGAACAATCTCTGCTTTTTCCAACAAAGTCCTTGATTGCCTTATTTCATTTGGGCTCAGTACCAATCAGAGCCCACCACCTGTCAGATCAGGGAGACCCACTTTTCCCAGACTATAACCCTCATAATATCACATACACCCTTTAAATACAGTTACATGCACCAGTTAATATTTCCAGAAAATAGCAAACAAATAAACTCCACACAATTTAAAACGCTGCACAGAACTTATGTTCTGATAATGAAGTTATGAGAAAGTATGTAAATAAAGATTTAGTTTTGTCTCCTATAGGGGGAGCAAAAAGCTCATTTTCCCTTACACCCTTCTTGCTCTGGGGCATACATCTGTCTTCTTTACTGTTTTGTACTGTCACCCATCATCACACTATCTGAGCAACTTCCACATAAAATTGTAAATGAGGTCCCTAGTGGAATTCATGAAGTCTTCAGTTCTTCTTCATGAACTGAAGATAAACTACTGAAACTCCTAAAAAGCAGAGTAGTTATTTTAAAATATAGGTTATAGGAGATCAAATATTTACAGTTAGGTCTGAAGGGGTATACTATACATTATTCTGCACCAGTAGGTTCTACTGTATGATAGAAGATGTGACATAGGGTAAGAAACATTAACTAGCTAATCAAGTCAAGCAGATATTAGGGACTGTAAAATAATACCGTCAGTCCTTCTATTCTTACAGTGACAAACAGCAACTACTGATAAATCATCATGATAGACATGATGCTTGATTTTCATGGCTCTTGTCTAGACCAGTATCTGGGATTCAGACTTCTGTACATTTTGTGGTCTGCTGAAGTTATTTTAAAAAAATCAGAGAAGAAGCAAACAGTTTAGCAAGAGCAAACACACTACAAAATCAAAAGGTCCCTAGATTGTTCTCAAATTCCAGCAAACATTCTCTTTTTCGAGAGGAATCATGGTCTAGTGGATTTGAAATGGAATTGGCAACTCTGTTCTGTCTTGGACTCTTCCACTCACTCATTTGCTGGTCTTGGACAAATCACTTAGCCTCTCTGTACCTCATATTCTCCTTGTATAAAATACGCATAATAATACTTACTGTTCCTACTTCACAGAGGTGTTATGTGGATTAATTAGCTCACGTTTGTACAGCACTTTGAAAATTGTAAATCGCTACATTAGTGCCAAGTATTATTATTATGAAACCTATTAAAAACACAATGCACTGATCAATTAGCTCAGATCAAAGAACATGTAGCTGCAAAGGACCTAATTAAAATTTGATAAATAGAATTATTGAAAATAGATGAATTACTGCACCACCTTTCTCTTCAAATGTGTAGAGATCTATCTGCTCACCACTATGCCCTATATTCCTCATGTCACAGACCAAGCAGCTAGAGGTTTGAGGAAAGTCAATATTTTCTTTATTTAAGAGCTCATTAAGCAGACTGAAAGACCTGTTCCACAACAGCTAATGGCCCTTCTATAAAATGCCACGTGAATGTGGTCCAGTGTATGTTGGCCTACAATTTTGCATTAATATAGACTGAAGTTGATATTTTAACTAAAAACAAGGCTACATCATTTCTTCTAAATATATAAATTAAATGAGATGATTTGCATTTTGCAGCTTCTGAACAACAGCAAGAGCTTATAGAAAATTGTGAAATTTAGGATAAAATTGTAAATAAGCTCTCAGCTTCTAAATCAAATAATATAAATTCTGCCTGTTACAAAATCAAAAATTGTTTAGTTAGTTGGCAACTGTACATTCTTTGATCTGAGCCAACTGACTGATGTACTGTGTTGCATGTGTGAGTTTGGTCATGATACCCAAGCTCACAGGGACATTACTACTTTCTAATATTTTCAATTACAAAACTGACATCATTAGCACAAGAAAGCAGCATCATTAGCAAAAAACTAACTCAGATAAAAACTTTTAAAAACAAAATACTTTTTAAAAAATGTTAAAGCTGATCATCATTAGCAAAAAAACCAAACAAACCAAGAATTGTTTTGTTAACAGGCATATTACTACTATCAGGTTGAGATTGAGCATTTAGGGTCAATCCTGATTTTAGAGTGGTGTGTCACTGCACTGTCCAAAAATAATACCGTAAATATTTGTACCTCCAAGACACCATTCTGAGATACAATTCCTCCAGAGAGTGAATGTGGAGAAAGTATTCTGCATCAGCCCTTTACAAGAAACAGCTCCCCTGGATTAGAACCATTGCTCCACCTACTCTCTGTCACCCACCTACCCACTTGCTGCTAGGAGGAGAGGAAGTATTGGGCATAGTGTATAGCCCCGTTTTCCTCCCCACCCCTGCATCTGGTCTGGTCCCGAGATCTGGTTAGATCTTAGACAGCTGCACTGGGGAGGGGTGGAGGTTTGAATGTGGAGGACATTACTCCCCTATGCAACCACATAGGACCAATGGAAAAATCTCATCCTTTGTGATTAGATGAAAAAAAGGTTAAACGATTGACTTCCAGTGTGAAAAACGTGCCTCAGATCCACGTGGATCACTCTTTTCCTCTTTCAGCCTCCTCTCTAAAAATATCATTAACTCATACTTAAAGTATTCCTTCGTTTTCTCATTCAAAATCAGTTCCTTCTACCAATAAGGATATATCAGTATCCTCTATCTATGTATATCCATCTAGATACACATCTGTTCTCTTCATCTTTCAGGAGTCTAGTTACATAATGAATCTGAAATAGAATCTTAATAAAATGTAATAGCTCTAAACCAATCAAAAGTCAATCAAAATTTAAAATTATGGAATTAAAAAGAAAATATGCTGCCAGACCTCTCATTCTTTTTTTCGCTGTTTCATCTGTTCATTTTTCTCCCTCTGCCTTTGTTTAGTCTTTTTGGTTAGGGATTCATCTACATCATTTTCCTTTTCTCACTCTACCTCATGAATACACTTTGCAGTCATGGACTCTCTGGGTACGGTGTATAATCTAATATGCTATTTAAAAAAAAAATTGTGTGAAATAAATTCCATACAATCCGCTGCCCTGAACTTCCCCACTTCCTAGCTGAAGTTCTAATGTTTAAATGCTAAATAGGTCTCGATTCTTCAAACACATAAGAGCGTACATAACATTGCACAGCTGAATAGCCCCATAATGTGCAATGGCACTACTCACATACATAATATATGTGCTTAAGTGTGCAGGATCAGAGCCGTAATTTGTGGTATACCTTTATTGGTGCATGGATACATTTTCAGAAAAACCTCTACTGAGACTCCCTTTGATAAACAAATCTGTGCATGCCTGGACATGGATCCCCGTTGTAATTATTCTGAGATTTGCTCATACATTTTCAATATCCCCAAAATACTTTAAAATGGAGGTAAGTTTGAGATTATGATCTGTAATATAGAGTAAAATACATTCCGAGGTGAAATATTTATCCTCAGAACAAGCATTTCAAACTCTGGAAATTCAGAGTTGAGGTTACACTAAAACAAATTCCAAATGAGGTATGGAAATACATATGTAAGGCACCCAACACCCATAACCCTTCACTGTAGTGGCACCGTGCAATAACTGCATTTCAATGTTCTTTGATGCCAGGTTAGATTCAATTGATTATTACAGACACATTAGGTTTTTTCCTCCTCCCCTGCTCCATTTGCTGTTGCAAAACATACACTGTTTACATATGCAATGTTGAGCATGCATGTACAGAAGACATGGTCTAAAAAATTACCCCACAAAGAATTTATTTAAAACGTTTTGCATTTCTTATTCCTTTAATTTCAGTGAGAGTTTTTGTTCAAGGAATGCAGGATGAATCCCCTGTTTTTTATCTCTTACGGTGTCTGTTAGGTCTCTCTGAATTCTTCTCTTTTCCAACCCTTGTTTTCCCAATAATCTTTTCACATAACTTACATATTTGAAACCTAATGTTTTGGATGCTGCACTTCTTTTAACCTTCATAAAGTATTTTGAAATATATTTTACATAGTATTTGACATGAGATATAACCAGTGGAGTAGTATTCTCTTCTTTGATTTATACTTGTATTCCTCTACCAATAAAATTTAGCATCCTGTTTGCTTTCTTCTCTACAGCTGAATATTAGGTGGAAAGCTTTATGGATTTTTCTATAATAGCTCCCTAATCCCTTTCCTAATAAGTATTCTGAAGTATCTTTCTACAAAACAGATATATTTTAGACTCAAAATGCAATGAGAACAGGATTATTGAACTTATATCATATTTGAACTATATTTATCATTCCTGCACCTGGGCACTTGAGTCTAAAACCTTCAGCATACCTACACTTTCTTTCCGATTGATATCTATACCAGGCAAGGACCTTTGCATTTCTTACAAAAAACAGAGGGTTCATGTTCATCCCAGGAGTCATTTTGGGGGTGGAAATCAGAAGGGCCTAAGTGACTTTATATCCCAAGTCCCATTTTCAAAAGTCTGTTAGGCACCTAAGGCCAGGTATGTCGGTGCCTAACTCCCATTGATCTTGATGGAAGTTAGGTGCCTAAATACCTTTTAAAAATCTGCATTGGAGGAGCCTAAATCACAAGGATTAGGCACCGAGGAGACTTTTGACAATGGAGTTTAAGCTAGAAAGTCACTTGACAAAATGTCTTTTTGCTTAACTATTTCTTTGCTTGGAAGCATGTTGCGCACTTAGTTATTTGAGACAAAAACCACGTTTCCAATTTAGTAGGCTCTTTTCCTGACGAGACCTGTCGTTCGTGTTGCTAAGTGTTGCTAGTGCTGCAGTTCTTGGAGCGCTGATGTTAGCTGCTCTAGCAAAGAGTGCCGGGTGTTGATTTAGCGGACCTCAATGTTACTCATACAGAAAGACCACAGGCTCGGTTCAGTGTGCAAGGTGCTCTGCCAGACTTATTGTTGATGAAGCATGGTACTAGTGCCCCATGGAAGCTACAGGTGAACTAACACATGTATGCTCACAACAAAGGACCAGCTCAATCAACATAACATGATGCTGTCCCTTAAGTCAGTACAAAGATGCCCTCCTTCCACTCTCCTTTTACACAGTACATAGATACAAATAAGTTATGTATTACATTTCATACCTAGGGCTCCAGTGAAGCCTACAAGACCTTTTTAATACTTTACAACCTTTTTTGAGTGCTACAACATATCACTTTTGAGCAGTGGAGTAGGGGGAATCATAATGGTATCTCCCCAAAAGAATGATAGCATACCTTTCCCAAATTGATATTGTTCACTAACTTTTATTCCTGTTATTTGTTCTTTCCCCAGACAGCAGCCTTAAGCAGTTGATATATCGCAAGGACAGTGGAGTGTAACAGTTCACCAGATACATGCACACGTGCAGACACACACAAACAGATCAAGCACTGTTGGAGGCATTAGCTGATTTTTAATACAGAGCTTGATTCTGCATTCCCCTTTTGGTTTAAGTGCAAGTCTTGCCTAAATGCTACAGGATTGAACAACAGGCTTGGCTAGTGTTTCCACCATCATAAAATATTTGCAACAGTATATTAGTTTCAGTTGCTGCATCACACATCAGAATGCAAAAAAATGAAGCACTATTTAATTCTGATTTATATGAAGTCTGATAGCAGGCTAGCATTAATCCCATGCTACTTTGGTAGAAAGAACTTAATCATAGAAATTATAAATGGAAATAAACCTATGTTAGGTCATCCACTCCATTCCATTGCCAATGCAGATTTTTCCCTTACAGTGTATTTTGTCTAGTGCTTTATCCAGTTACGTTTTAATTGACTGAAATGAATGTTCTGCAACCAATCCCTTTGGTAGTCTATAAAAAGTGTCCAATAGATATTACTGTTAGGAATTTTTCTCATCTTCCGCTATATATTTATTAGTAAATAAATATTCAGTCTAAATTTCTTTGCTCAGTTTCACCATATTACTCTGAAATAATTGCTCTTATTCTTTATGAGGTGTTTATGTCATCTCAGTACTTCTAGATACTTCTACTTGTTCTTCCATAATTGGACTGGTTCTGCCAAAATAATAGCAGAAAAAGCAAACTAGCGAAAAACCAAATAGCTTTGGTTCTCAGAGCATGAATCTTTATTTTCAGCTCAGTTCCAATAAGTTCACATGCCCTGAGTTTTGCTTTGCATTGGGTTCTTTCATACCCAAAATTTAAAAGTGAAACTCAACTAGAACTGATGAGTTTTGCCTAATTTGCAGTGGAAATTAAATATCAGCCCAAGTTTGCTTGAATTTCAGCAGTGGCTCACTGAAAGAATGGCAAACTTCACCCAACCTTTCAGTAAAACTGTTTCAAGGTTTGTAATAATACTGAAATAGCAATTACTATAAGAGCTTTGACTACAGTCTTCTATCAGATTAAAGCTACATGCAACCAGCTGCTGACTGAAGAAACTCCATGAACCCTGGTAGGTGATGTTAAACTAAGGTGTTGGATCTTAATGGCTAGATCTTGGTTCTGTGAAGGTGTTTGCCGAGTCCCCCCACCCCCAGATCTAAATAATTCTTTTTCACACAATTGAAAAAGACAAGCATTGTTTGGGTAGAAAGGTCAGATAGTGTGAAATTTGCATGCCTCTGGAAAATTCATCAGACATAGACACAAATAAATGACCAAAGGAATGCATTCAAGGAATGTATTTATTGAAAGAGTTCAATTTAGCATGTAAACCATGGAGAGGCAGATTTTTCAAAGGGATCATGACTAGATTTTCAAATGTTCAGCCCCCACAACTGGGTCAGATTTCAAAAAGAGCCCTGTTCCAATCTAGGCACAGAAATTAAGGACTCAAGTTTCAGCACCCAGTTTCTGCTCTCATTTGACACAGGTTTGTGAAAGAGCACAGCACCCAACCTGCTGAGCACTTTTGAAAATCTTGCCTCTTATTTTGGTGCATATGGCAAAGCTTCTCTGTCTTGAAAATACAGCCCCAGTTGTGGATGATGTGCTCTTAAAAATCTGGCCCAAATGCTTATGGTAATATTTAAAAGGCCTGACTGCTCTCAGCAAAACTATGAATTACACCTGCAGGCTGAGAGTACTTTTTGACCTCTTGTTATCTAAAACCCCTTTTTAGTAGCAACCAAAAAACAAAAACAAAAACAGGCATAAATTCAGACATATGTGCTCTGCAATGGAGAGATGTGAGAGAAAAAATGTCAACAGATGGAATATACTTTGAATGCAAAGAAAAATATTTACTTAGAGATGTTTACTGTATTACGGAGATCTCTTCTCATCCCTTCACTTCCACTATGGTAGGGTTTTTAGTTGTTCCTTAAGACCAGCCTAGACAAATGGAGAAAAACCTACAGCTTTGGCTGCATTGTTGTTACTATTAGTTATTATTTTATTGGGGCCTTATTTAGGTGCCTAAATATCCATTTGGATGTTCATTTGATTGATTTATGTGAACTTCACAGTAGTTACACACAAAATCGAGCAGCCTAGTTGTTTACACAACTGGGGACAATACTTACACTCTTACTCCTTATTCTGGGAAAATTTTAGTTGAAATTAATAGACAGTTTGAAAATTTAGGGGTTCAGTTCCCAGATCTGTCAACTCTATACCTTTTTGTGTGGACGGTAGGTCTGTGGGGAAAACTCCTGTACTATGGAAAAAATCCTCTTCTTCCTGCCTTTCCCCATTCACCTACCTCCTAGGGAATGGCAGCCAAATGGAGCTGCTGACTGTGCTGAAGGACAGCCTGGTTCCCCAGTATTACCAACTCTAACGATTCAGTGAGTCTCACAATATTTGGTGTTTATAATTGAAATCCCAGCTTCTGGAGCCATGTGATTCTGTGAGAATCTCAGCTTTCATGAAAAAAGGAGAAACACAGTAAGTTTCTAGTATTCTTGGTTTTTGAGAAAACCTTGATAACATGAACATTGCAGGCTCAAAATACCAAAGCTAAATAAGAAGAATGCACATTTGTTTACTTTTAAAATTCTCATGATTTTTAACCCAAATTCATGATTTTGAGGGCCCTGAGTCATGATTAGAGCAGGTCTAAAAACAAAATTTCATCCATAGGAAATTCTGAGATTTCAAAATTAGTTTAAGTTCAAATCAAAAGAAAGATGAAATTTCAGAATGTTCCATGAAACAAAATATTCCAGAAATTGCACTTCCACCTCACTGAAATGTTTGGTTTCAATAAACTCAAAACACTTCAGTTTGATATGGTTGAAACATTTTGTATTGACTTTATCCTTTCCAGTATAAGAAAGTAAATACTAAACATTCTGATAATTTCCTGCAAAAATTGTATTGAACTCTAAATGTTCATTGAATCAGCATTTTCTGACAGAAAACTATCTAGTCAGAAAACTTTGCCAATCTCTACTCATGACTTTTGAATGCTTGGTATTGGCAACAATGCCGTCACCATGTGCAGCAGAGAAAGCCCTTTCCCATTTCCCCTACAAACACAGGCCTGAAGTTCACCTGCAGCACTCAGTCCCTCTGTTAGTTCTTGAAGAGGGGATAAGAATCCTATTGTTGTTGCTGCTCCTCTAGGCAGGTGAGATGGGAGAAGATCTTGCTGCTATTGTCAGTCTTGCAAATCTAGAATTAGGGTGAAGATCCTTCTGCTGTTTCCTCTTTCCCAGTCCTGGAAGGATGAGCTTAGGATTCCATTACTATTATTGCTATCACATATCTGGGAGCTGAATGAAGATTTTTCTGATGCCCCTTTCCCAGTCCTGGAAGAGTGGGTATGAGGAAACTGCTGCTCCTGGGGGCAGGGGAATGGTGGGAGTGTGGCAAAGAACTCCCACCACCCTGGACTTCTTAAAGGGAGGAGAAGGATTTTAAAAATGAAATGCTGGAGAGCTTTGAGGGGGAGGCCTAAAGTGATGCTTGGTGAGTGGTATTACAGTTAAATGCTCTGCCACCTTTCAGCTTTATAAATGAATAGTTATGCAAATCTGTACACCTTTATACCAATGTGCCATCTATGAGTTTTTGATCTGAGGATGTTAGGATCATGGACCAGAAGATCTGAACTGACTGCAGAGTATCCTGTTATGACCTATCACCACCTACCACTCTATGGCTCAGCAGTAGCACTAGCTTAAACAAACAAAAGCAGACAGGACAAAATTTTTACATTTTTTTTGTTTCGTTTCAAATATGGAAAGATTTTAAAAAATGAAATTGTTCAAGTAGCAATTTCAATCTGATTTAATTAGTTTCAATCTGATTTTATTTTATATGGCATCAGCCCTGTGCTATACTCAAGCTGTGCTAAATTTCTACATATACATTCACCGGGAAGTAAGTGTATTGAACCATCCATTAATGCCCCAACCTGCTGCACACATGGAGCACCATTAAATTAGAGGATCAGGGTCTTCAATTGCTATTGCTACTGTTATTCTGCTGTCTCTGTTTTATCTTAATGGTGTCTTCGGTCAAACTTTCTAAGTGGTGGATAGAATGACTTTGTTAATTTATATCTCTACCTTTTACAGTGTGAATTTAAAACTTTCAAACCAGTTATGCCTTAGAATGTGGTTTGATATTCTAAGTGAAAGCCTTTCTATATATTGCAACAGTTATTGCTTTTTGGGCTATTATCCAGAAGGACTGTTAACATTGCTACCCAGAAATACTGTAGAAGAAAATCTAGGCCTTTTTTTCCATTACTCCAATTTGCATTATAAACAGAGGGGTGGCAGAGAGTAGGCATCTAGTTTCAGGCTTAATTTTGGTAGCATCAGGTACTTATTTAGTGTTTCTGCTATCACAATATTTGATTTGATATCAAATTACAAAATGGATATGGTCTGTATTATTGTGGCCCTGAAATAAAATGATAGAATGAGTCTGACAGAAAAATGTGGTATATCCACAAGATTATATGTGAGCCAATCTCATAGACACAAAGAGAGAGGTAGCTATATTTTACTCACATTTATTGTACCCTTTAGGTTTCAAACTAATAAGCACTTTTACTTTCTTGAGTGCTTTACATTTATGAATTCTAATTTTGTTCTTCCTTCCTATAAAATGTTCTATAGCCAAGTTCTCTGAGAATTGGCAGAGTTTAAATTCTATCAAGTGTTTTTTATTTGGAATATTCATCGCTCATAAAAAAGCACACTTCTCATTTAGTGATTTACTTGGTCATTTAGAAAAGTTCAGTTTTCCATTTATTTAAAAAAAACAAGTCTGGGGTTTTTGTTTTTTCATACTTTCCAGTTGTCTTTATAATTAAGGTA
The DNA here is from genome assembly GCF_965152275.1 of Natator depressus. Taxonomy (NCBI): domain Eukaryota; kingdom Metazoa; phylum Chordata; order Testudines; family Cheloniidae; genus Natator; species Natator depressus. The sequence continues at coordinate 49,123,682 of NC_134235.1, read as the reverse complement.
GTTACGTATGTGGTCATCATGCTCTTCTCTCATTGATTCTGCATTCAAAAGCTTTATTCCACCATAAACTAATGATACATATTGTATAAGGCTAGAAGGGACCAGTATGATCATCTAGTCTGGTTCTCTACATAACACAGGCCATAGAATTTCCCTGAAATAACTCCTGTTGGAACTAGAACATATCTTTTAGAAAGACATCCAGCAATATGTATAATGAAGATGTATAACTCCTATTTCTTCAAGTGGCCTCTGCACATTCATGTTCTTTGGATGAATTGACAGTTCAGCTTGGACTGGTAGAACCTTCTAATAGCAGGGTCAATTGGAGTGCTGTCATGCCCTCAGCTTCTCTCTTTGCAGCATATTCGGAGAAGGAGGCTCGAAAAGGAGGCATGATACACCAACCACTTCATTTTCTTCCAACCACTGTAGCAGAAACCTCCCCAGGTCCTTGGACCCTGATTTGTCATAATGGACCATATCCGGTGCTTCTGCCTTCTTAGTGAAGTGAGTTCTTTTTTCTTTCTTGTTTTTTTGACTAAAGATCTTAGTGCCCTGACAGAGGTCCTTGGTTCTGCTGTGTGGGAACAAAGAAGACAAAGAAACACAGTTTCAAGAAGTAAGCCTCTTGTCCTGCTATTTTTCCTGCTTTGTTTGCATATGTGCATTATTTGGCCTGCTTGGGCGAAAGTCATTTGGCCTTTTATTGCTCTATCTATATTTAGATGCAGCACCTTCATCCACGGGGCCAGAAAGGTTCATCAGGATCACCTCCTAGCTATGTTATTGCCAGAAACATTAGCAGCTAAACCTTCTAGCTCCATAACACAGGAGCCATAAGTGTTGGGAGACAAGCCTTAGCTACAACTCCTGAGGGGGGTTAAAAAGCTGGCAAAGTCTTTGACTGGGGGCAAACCTAATGTACCGGTCACTTTGAACAGGCAAAGATCAGATCTGACAGACTGATAAACACCTGGCCTCGCATGTCTCTGCGTCAGTTGAAAGAGCCAGTCCTAGAGACCATAATCCTGAGAATCTGGTACTTCCCGTTCCACACACTGAACTGCAAATACATACTCATAAAGCGTTGGCCGTGGAAGTCAGAGCCACAGCAAAGGGCGCTATTGAGGGGCAAACCATGGTATAAATCCACACCTTGGCCTGGATCTGAGGCTATTGGTTCCATGACTGAAAAGGCTCCTGATGCTTCCTCAGAGTTATTTGTTCATACTGGATGCACAATACCGTGGAGGTTCAGGTTCATCTCCCTGAGCCTTTGGAATACCCCATTCAGATCTTCATTTGGATCAGAGGGTCCCTCATGTAGCATTGGATACATTATCCTCAGTACTTAAAGATAAAGGAAAGAAATGTAAAGTGGTTAGACTGGTTCCTCTTTCTCTGAGAAAGAAAAAAAACCTTATAAGGCTAAACCCTATGACTATGCAAACCTCTCTGGAGACCCTACACCCTAGTAACCTTACTGGTCCCCCAAGGAAATATGTCTGATCTCTATTAGCTTTTCACTTATCCAAGTCATTGTTGTCACCCTTAGAAAAATGTCTCAGATCTGAACTCTATGTGGAATTGTATCATGACATATTTACATATCCTTTCCCTCCCTGTGAAAGAGTCAGGGAACCTAGAGAGCATTATGGAGACTCATTTTTTCAACTTTTTATACTAAGACCACTTTCCTTCACTCATGGATTATCAGGAATTCCCTACTCATAGACTTTAAGGCCAAAAGTAACCATCATGATCGTCTAATCTGACCTCCTGCACATTGCAGGCCACAGAACCTCGCCCACCCAATGCTGTAACAGTCCATAACCTCTGGCTGAGTGATTGAAGTCCTCAGATAATAATTTAAAGACTTCAAGTTACAGAGAATCCACCATTTACTCTATCTTAAACCTGCAAGTGACCTAGGCCCCATGCTGCAGAGGAAGGCAAAAAGCAAAAAACAAAAACAAAAAACAAAAACAAAAAAATCGTACTAGTGAAGGAATGGCACTATTGTGAAAGAAAGCATAGAGTCAAATGTAGTAAAAATCTTAAATGAATCTCTATGGATAGAAATACCATGCTTGAATAATAAGAATATAGCAGTAGGGATATACTACCGACCAATGGCTTTTTTTTTTTAAAACTACCGACCGATGGCTTTTTGTGGGATCTTATGCTGAGGCCCCGGCCAAAGTATTCCCAAGAAGATCACCTCCTGGCTGGGCCCCTGGATTTTACTAGGGTTGACAGCCCATCCCCTGGCTGCCAGAGCCTGCAACACGTTGTTCTTGGCCTCGGAGAGTGCCGCCTCATGGGGCCCGCTCAGCAGGACATCATCAATATAGTGCTCTAGTACCACTCCCTCTGGAAGAGTCACCTGCTCCAGGTCTCGACTGACCAACCGGTGGCAGATGGTAGGGCTTTGCTTGTAGCCCTGAGGCAGCACAGTGAATGTATACTGCTGATCCTCCCATGTAAAGGCAAATTGATCCTGGCTCTGTGGGGCAATGGCAATGGGAAGAAGGCATTTGTCAACTCCACCATAACATGCCACTGCCCTACCCGTGTCGTGAGGCGCTCCATGATGGAGACCATGTCAGGAACTGCCGCTGTCAGGATTGGGGTGACTCTATTCAGGTTGCGGTAATCTATTGTCATGCGCCAGGTTCCATCCTTTTTACGGACTGGCCAGATTGGGCTGTTAAATGCGCTCATGGCGGGGCGAATGATGTCTGCCTGGAGCAGACCTTTAACGGTAGCAGTTATTTCCTCGTGCCCACCAGGTATCCGATATTGTTTGGTGTTGACCACTGTGGTGGGGGTTGGAAGCACCATGAGGTCCCACCGCGGATGCCCCCGCAGCATGGTTACAACCGCTCGGACATACAGCAGGCGCCCAAAGGAAAAGGATCCCCACTGGATATCTATGGTCTGCCCTCGGAGGAGGTCTATACCCAATATATATTCATGAATGGGGGCGATTAAAACGGTGACTCGCATGGGGGGGGGGCCTTCCCGATAGCCAGCCGTAACTGCATCGGCACAGGCTGAACGTCTGCCCCTCTGAGGCCGCTCACCGTTACCGACCAGCCCCGATGGGGCAGGGTGCCATGCAATATAGTCACCTCTGCTCCTGTGTCCACAAGGGCCATTACTCGTTGCCCCCCTCTAGGCCAGTAGATCTCTACTGGGACATAAGGGTGGTGGTCCCCCACTACATAGCGCCTTACCTCCAGGGCGGGAGGCAAGGGGGACCCACCACCCCATCAATACTGGGCGAGCAGCTTCCATTCAATATAGTCTGCCGATGGGGCAGACGGTTGGGGCCACTGGGGGGTGCCATCTACTTTGTTTTGGGGCCCCCCTGTCATCAGGGCCCCTACCCTCTCCTTGGTACGCTGTTCCAGCTTAAGCTGCAACCAGCGTTTTAACAGCTCAGCATTGGTTTTCCCATCCACTTCCCCCAGGGGGATCCCTGCTTTCAGTAGGTCTTTAAACATAGTATTGTGGCTAACCCTCTCCTTTTGCTTCACATTCACCTGCCATGGCTTTGTGGTTTTCATCACACCGTCAATTTCCGTTAATTGCATCATGAGCTGCGCCACATTCCCCACCAACCCTACGGACCCCCAACCATCGGCAGGATCATCGCCTTGAGGTGGAGGGAGGGCATTCCGCAGAAGCCGGGTGCGGATGGTACAGGTCAGCTCCACGACGTCAGGCCCTTCGGAATGCTCAGCAAAGATGCCAGTGAGCATGCCCAGCTGCCGGAGCTGGCTAACCACCTCTGGGATGGAGGCCCACTGTTCCAACCCATCATCCCTGTTTGCGGGTGAGCTCCAGACGGTTTTGACAGCCATGGTCAACCATGCCATGAGGGAGGGATACGCATAATTCGCCTCTGAGTTGGCCCCTATCTTGAAACTCCTACGAAAGAGGGGGGTCAGTGGTGAGCAAGCCCATCCTGCCTAGCTCAGCGGGGGTAAGGGTAATTGCATCTGCTCCATCGTCCCACAACCGTAGCAGCAAGGCCAGCAGCGACTCCTTGGGACGCTGCTTGAAACTCTGCATGAAATCCTGTATCTCGGAGGATTTATACTCCCGGATAAAATCCCTTCCTACCATTTGATCGTTCTCCCCGTGCGGTCCCTCGTATCATGTCTCGACAATGGGCTGCAGTTGTGGGTACAGTCCCGCCATCCCCCTCCCCGGGGGATTCGTCCTCGCTCATCTCCCAAATGTCCCCATCCCAGGTCTCTGGATCCCAATCACTTTTGCGTACCAGTGCGCGTACGGCAAGGGGACGCATGTCTTGCCATCCTCCCTTTCACTGCCAGCGGTTCGCAATGCGAGCCACCATAACCGCACATCGGTGCTCTAACCGATCGATCTGTCCGGCTGCACTAGTGATGACTTCTTGGGTTAGTGAACGGGCCTCGTTTGCTTGCTGCAAATCAGCTACTAATCTTCCCATCCTCTGGTGCTGAACCAGCAGTGCCTCGTCCACTGCGCAGAGTGCGGTCAGGAAGACCCATCCCAGGTCCCCCGCCGCTTTTCGCTCCACGAAAACGCTTTTTTCCAGCCGGAGCTTGGATATCAGTTCCTCCAGCCTAACTGGGGTAACCCCCGGCTCCTGCTCTAGCTCTGGCCATCTGGCGGGGGCAGCCAACTCCACCAGCTTGCGAGCCACCGGTGCCCACCGTCCCGTGGAGGGCACCCGGGGATGCGGCTCTCTCCCTCCCCCTTATCCATCCTTCCTTCCCCAAAGAGGCATCCCTCCGCTGGTATCCTATTCGTGACGCCAATTTGACCGTGAGGGCTGGGGGGGGAGACACCAGCGAAAGGAGGACACTCAGGCCTAAGAATAGTAAACTATGCTTTATTGAAGGAAGGAAGAACTTAGCTCCAATCTGCGCGGGGAGCCTCTAGGACACGCGGAGGGACTGCAGGGGACTCTGGCTGTTCGGGACAGCTGACCAGGCAGGACTCTACCTTGGGGAGGGGAGTCCTCTGCGGCGCTATATTCTCCATGCTTATCTCGGGGTTACATGGGGTCAGCAGCTGGTTACATTCATATATATATAAAATTTATGCTTATTACATAAACTGACTCATTTACAGGCAAAAATATGCTGAGCTATGCTACAATATCTTTTGGCAGGGTCTGTTGGACAAAGTTCATTGAAACTACCTGCATCCTCCGCTTACATCCAGTCACATACTCAGTCCACCACTTAGCTCCTCGCCAATCTTCCGCAACCTTACCCCTACACTAAGTATGCCTCAAAAACATCCTCCGACCCTTCTAATGCTGTCTATGGTTGTGATGTTCGTGATTACTCTGAGCTGCCACTTGTGGTTATATTTGTCTGGACTCCCTCTGGAAACAAAAACCCAGGTAGAAGAACCCTCATTTTATGGTGAAGGGTTTTTTTTTCTAGGACAAGTATTTTAATATGATGACTCTATTAGATGTTTGTACTGTGAGATTGTCTATCACCTTGCATGTTGGCTATTTATTTATTCCTATGCAAATAGAGTGAGGAGTACACATAAAATACTACTAGGCTGATTTAGAAGTATTTTGCACTCACTCTTCACTCACTTTACCCACATTTAGATGTCTACATAAGGTTGACCAGGCCCAGCATCTCCTTTTAAGGTGATTCATGCTAAGTATTCACATCTTCATCACTTACTCACCTCTGTTATATCTCTGCTGGACTACAACAATGCACTATACCATACATGAATCCATCAGCCCTTAGGAATCTCCAAATCGTATAGAACGCTGCATTATATCTCAGCAATACAGGCTACTGCAAGCACATTAAATCTGTCCTTTTCTCTACATTCGCTTTCTGTAGACTAGTAAGTCAAGTTCCAGACCTCAGTCCTTATCTTCAGACCATTCAATGATGTGGGGCCTGGATATATAAAAAATCGTCTAAAGTTCTGAGATGAAAACTGTGGTTGACAATGTTGCCCCTCTGGCTCAATTAAACTTTCTATGAAAAGGATAAAGCTCATCTAAGCACGACAGTTTTCTCGGGGGCCAGTCCAACACTGTGGAATGAACTCCCACAGGAACTAAGGACCATTACAAGCTTCACCCTCTTCCGCTTTAGGTGCCAGGTGCATTTCTTTGACCTTGCCTTCTCTAACCAACATAAAACAATGTGTGTTTTATTTCATATGAATTATTTTATATAATAAAAAACCCTGCCAAGACAAAAACACTCCACTGTACACATTTCTGCCCCTGAGCAGATGATGAGAGGACACATACATGACAGGTATTAGTCATGCCACATAATGCACTGCTGGAAGGTATTCAGCTACTACAGTGATGACCACGGGATGAGAACCTACATACAATAGAATAGGTGTCAATAATAGGCATTTACTAGGACTGCTTGAAACCTCGAATGTGTGTAGAGGCAGCAATCTCTTAAATTGTCCTTATCTCCTTGAGTACTGGCATCAGGATTTTCACATATAATAAGTACTTGCTAATACAAAGGGCATCACCTCTGCTAATAGGGGCCATGCAGCCACCAACACCAGAGTGCAAGAACATATCATATCCAGGAAGTTTCTATTTCTGACTATAAGCTATTGGAACATAAGGCCAATCTCATTAAAGCATCAAGTTACTTTCAAATATAATTCCTTACTAAAGGCAATGTTCCCTCATCCTGGTGATTGCTGATATCCAAATGAGCATGGTAAATCCCTTGAGGGTATCAAAAGAGCCTAATTTCTGCACAGTAACTTCCAAAGTCTATTCCTGACTATTGTCACAGGGCTCCCTAATAAACAGAATAAGTTCCGCAGAACCTGCTTTTTATATTTGAGTTTCATCATCATGATCATAGACACAGATGAGAACTATTGAGGTTCGCTTCACTGTTCTGTCAAGAGACAACATTTTACTACATAGAAGCTAAAATTCACCCTCATGTAGAGGCCCAGGACAAGCCCTACATACAACTTAAGATCCACATAAGCCCCATTTTGAGGGCTCCAATTGCAATTAAGTGGTGCCTAGACCTTGATTTGTCCCTCTGTACAGGAGTGTCTCTCACCTCACATGAAAAATAATGTACACAAAGCACCTTCCATCTGTGAAATTTAACCTAACAAACATTACTGAATTGAGTCTTACTATTCTGCTCCATGGCAGGATAGCATTTGTGTTTTATTTCAAGTTGTTTTCACATCAAATTAGTGTTAATTTTTTAGGCTTCCATATTAAAAGAATGAAATTATATATTTTAATTCAGGAGAAAACCAATTAAGTTTGCCATATAATGAGTAATGATGCTGAAATAACAAATCAATTTCTATATAACTTGGAGGATGCAGTACTATAAATTCTACAGCCAGGATCAATAATTGGCAATAAAATATCAAGCCATAATTCTCCAACTTCCCCAGCCAAACTACACATTTATGTAAAAGTAGAACTTAAAGTTTGAGTTTACAGTCTACACATAATCCACATGGTCAGAAAATGTAATGGATCCAATCAAAAGGTACCACCTAGAATCACTCCAACAGACCTAAAAGGCACAAACGGACACTTTATACTCCTTCTGGGCCCCATTAAGGGCTCTCCACAGGGCTAGAGATACAGAAGTGAGGAGCAGGTGGACAGAGGTGAGGTCAGGAGAGACACTGAACCTCAAATTAAATCTCAGCCATTTGGGGAATGTGCTAAGGAGTAAAAGACAGGTTCTGTCACATGGTAGGGCACCTTCTTAAACACACACACACACACACACACACACACAAAATTTAAGGTGAGTTCCATGGGCAGCCTGTGCCAGGAGAAATGCAGGGGACTTGGAGGCAGCACAAAGTCACTCAGCTTACATTTGAGTGGCCCTGATCAGACCAGAATCCTAAGATCTGGAGAGTTGAATACCTTTGAGTGTGTGTACACACATGCGGACAAGTCCCATCCCCTATGAAGGAATTTGGAGAAAACTCCATAAAGTTCTCCTGTAACAGGGAAATTCTATTGCCTGTGTTATGCGGGAAGTCAGAGTAGATGAACACAGTGATCTGTAAACAGGCTCCCCCTTCCTCTCCAGGAAACCCTGGCTGGTAAACCTTCTTGGTGAATTAAGCAGCACACAGGTCTATGGAGGTACCTTCACCACATGTGTTTGTTGTTTGTCTCCTTCTGAAACTCCAGGCACAATACAACCATATAGCAGCAGTTATGAGGAACCATTTCCTGCTCCATGGGTTAGTTTTTTTTATACTGCTTGCTTTCCTTCCTAGAGTCTCCAGCTGGTGAGCTAATTACCTCATTAACTCCTCCGGCTACCAGCAGGTGTAAGTGCTCCCTTCTACATTAACCATACTCAGTGCCCTGGGTGTTCTAAGTGACCAAGGGGCTGGCTTCCATAGATCCCAATTTGATGCTGCTAAGAGTACCCTGTCACAGATTCCTTCTGGTCTTAAAAATCTCTGAATCCACTCACCATAATCCCTGGCCACTCAGAGTACATCTACACTGCAAATAAAAACCTCACAGCAGCAAGTCTTAGAAACTGGATTAACTGACTTGGAGAAGACAGTGCACCAAAATATCTGGCACTAGTAAATCATGTGGTTACGACAGATAGTTCAGCCAGACTATAGTTACACAGAATTTGGAATCTTTCTTATGGTTCTGATTCATGTGAAAGCCACCTACTTACTTAATAACAGCTCATGTGATAGCTGCATGGTTCTGTGTTTATTGGTTGATTGTCAAAATATATGTTGTATGTTGTTAGCACTTTGTTGGAGTTATCTGCTGGTCAGGTTACCTCACTGACTCTGCTGCTTAGCAGAGCTTCAGTGTCTTGTAACCTTGCGTCCTTAATAAAACATTGATAAGTACTTACCAAAGTTCCAGAGTCAGTTCTCTCAGACCTGGTGGGTAGTAGGAGGTAGCCCAAGAGGATTCTAACCATGCAGAGGGGAAAGATAGAGTGGAAACCTCCAACATTTCTCGGTGCATGAAACCTGGGGTGCTGTCTACTGATCCAAATAAGCATACTTTCCATTCTGGTAGAGAATGATGGAAGGGTTTAAAAATTCTCAGAATGGTAGGGGCCCTAGAAGTGTGGATATAACAGAAAAGAGACTCTTTTGGGTTTCCTCAACACTCCATGTTGGATTGGTGTGATTAAGAAACTTTTCAATAACAGAACGTGGAGGATAAAAAACAAAAAAAAAGAACAGAGTAACATGAGTCCTTCTGCAAGGCCTAATGTTGGGAATTCAGGCCGTGGCTCAGGAAAATAATGCCCTTATGATACGATAAATTGAAAGTGCAGTTAGCAGATAATATTGAGCAGAAGGAAGTGTATAAATTACATGCTCTAACAGCTAATAGTAAATACTTGGGCGGTGTGGAGGAACATTAGAAAGTAATGGCCTGGGTCTCATAGAAGGCCATTAGCTAAGTCTGCAATGACAAACTCAGACAGGAGAGGGAGGATTTATTGCCATGGGAGCCATAACAGGAACTGTTAAAAGTACAGCTCCTTCAGTTGATCAAGAAAGGGTGAAAGAAATGGTCCTTATGTTCCCATGTGTGTGGACTAGCAACAAATTGGACAGTGGATACATGAGTATTAAAATTTTTCTGGAAGGGTGAGAACCTCCTCCACAACCAGGGTATCTAGTGCCCAGGGAGGCAATAGCACCTGTAACGGACATCTATTTCTATATTTACTGATTACTAACCTGCCCACCAGCCATATGCCCAGCTAACAAGGTCTTGGATTCTGATTATGTGTTTCAGGGACTGTTGTTGCTCCTAGCATGGTGGGTCTGAAATAAATATCAGGCTACTGGTGGTAGTTACATTAAATTTATCCATGTCTGGCAGTGGATTGAGGATTTATCTTCTCAGTTAGACAGAGTTGATGTAGTTAAAGTAAAGGCCCATGGGAAAAGAAAGAACATTTTAATGGGGGAGGGGGAGGCAATAATCTAGCTGACGTTTCACAGGAGGCTGCTGTATCAGCACCCACCTGACCTGGCATGGCATGGGTAACTGCCACTCTATCTGTAGTAACTCATAATTTGGAGGTGGTGTCTAAGGTGAAATCCCAAAGAATTCAGGCAACCCAAATGCATGACAGAATTGGGACCCTTGTATCAAAAAGCCAAGGAGGGACAACTGAAATGGGAAGAGGCTACCCTGGTCATGCAAAGGGACATTATTTGTGCCCTAGTTGGTTCCAAACTCATTTGGATAGTACCAAGAGGTAGCCGTAAAGATTTATTAAACTGGAATAATGGTTCTAAGGCTGGTGGCCACTCAAAACTAAAAGAAGCTACTGAAAAACTGCAATACATGGGATGGTGGCTGACCTGGAAATCAGACCAAAAAATGATTTGATGCTAAAGGAAATATTACTGAACAGTTAGTTGGAACTCAGATTATGGTTAGAAAGAGAGACTATTGTCCTCCTTTCCCTAAAACCAGGTGATTAGGTCCTTATATAATCTCTGACAGGCTGGGTCCCTCCCTGTATTTAGTGGAGCTTTGAGCTCAAGATCATAAATGGTACCATGCCAGATAAGTAAAATGGTATTGTAAGCATTCCATTAATGAATGAAGAATAACTGTTTTTCTTCTAGAATGTGGAAGTTGGTAACTTTTGGAATCCAATGGTGGCTGGTGAGGGCACAAGATGACCTGTCTGTGACCAAATCTCTGCTCTCAAATAGTTTGGTAAATTTATCCTGTGTTAAATCAATTTCTTGTCCCTTAAGACTTTCAACTGATGTGGGAATTCAAAAGAAAACCCCCTCATGCTTGGACTATTCTTCAAATGATCCCTGCCATGGTGATGTATGTAAAACCAGGTGAGTGTACCCAGTCAATCCCTCATTGGGACTGGACTGAACTGTCACCCATAACAATCTTTGGGAAGGACTATTGCCAATGGATTCAATGAGAATGTAAACTTGTGAGACTTTACCGCTGTACAATTCAATATGGGGATCAAACCACAACTCTAGTTACTGATGTTAAAAGATTCTGCAGTCTGAATGTCTGACAATGGCATCTCCTTATAATCAGGTAAGAAGGGCAATTAGTCAACCCTTGGCAGCAAATTGGCCATGCGCGAGCCATGGACTATTAGTTCAGAGAGTCTTTGGAAGGCCAGCAGAACATGGAGGGTCCCTTAGTGATGTAACTATGACTCTGGTGACAATTGTGGGGCATGTTACCTTCATTAACCCCTTGGCTATAACATGGGGGGCGGGGGAAATCCTTGCAAAATGCATCCTGGCATAATAATATCTTATTGGTATTAGGCTGCTGGGTCACCAGGGCAGGTGTTTGCCTTTGGCATGCACCCATTGCACATATCCTGACAGTAAAATCTACTGCATTTGATGATGCAAGTTCCATCCTTATTTGTTGGGTTAACATTACCTTTATTCAAGATGTAAGTTTCTCGTGCTGTGGGTCCAGTACATGGAAATGTCAAGAGGTGCCTAATAAAGTTTATTGTGCCCCACTTGTTAGACAATTAGTGTTTGTGCCTCAAACTACAACACCTACCGCCATTACCTTTCCCAGTCCCACTCCTGAATTACCTAATGTCCGGAGTAAGGCCCTGCAGCTGTGCCTGCTCAGTACTCCTGATACCCTAGTGAGCCAGCTAGGTTGTCCAACGGACCAACCTGCCTGACTGGCTGAGGAAATCAGCAGGCCAGTTCTTAAGCTCAGCAGCAGCAGCTCACTGGCTGCTCAATGCACATGCCCACAGTCTCCCCTAGGACTACGTTCATCTCTTGCCAAGCCCTGCTCCTCTCTGTTCATCCACAGCTCCAGTCGAGATTCAGCCCTACACCCAGCCTTATTCCCATCCTGGCCCAGCCTTGTTCCTGCCTCAGAACCAGCCCTGCTTCTGCCTTTCCTGACTCCTGGTAATCCAGTTCTGACCCTCAGCTCTGATTTCTGACTCCAAATCTGTTTCCACCCTTGCCTCTAGCATTATGACTGACTCCAGTTCTGACCTTTGGCCCTGCTTCCTGGTTCTGGCCATATCTCTGGCATTCAGACTCCAATCACTAGGCCTGACTCCCACTCTGAACATTAGGCATGACTGACTACGACCTGGTCTCCTGACACCTAAACAACTAAATAATTGAGACCTCCCTTTAGTAAAAACAGGAATTTTCCAGATCAAAGTGGACCAAAAACATCTGGCTCTGGATGCTGCTCTTTCCCTAACCACAGTGAGGCTCACTTTTATTAATGCCTCAGTCATTGCTTTTTATCCCAATTATACCCCTTTCATAAAAAAAAATAGTGTCACTTGCTCCAGGTACGGTGGGCACAGGACAATTACAGCAGGTAGTCATAAAAAGAAACAACATACAAGTATCATATTAGAAGCATTTGGCATAGGAGTGGGAATACTTACTGGATTGGAAGCAGAGACATTACAAAATAAATTAGCAGTGATTTCAGATGCCACCAGCACCGTTTTTAAACAACAGATTGGGGCTAACACTCCAAACAATAAGTTAGGACTCATATTGAGTCAAGCTGTAGTAAATTTCAATAACTTTTGGGCAAGTAAAATTCAGTTGATCGCACAAACCAAGGACAAAATTACACAAAAGGTAGCATGGGCTTTGCCTTGTCAACAAGCAAAACAGTCTATCATAGATAATACAAATGAAATAGTACTCATCCAGAAGATGCCTGATGGCCAGAGCTGCTATGAAACTGTGTGGCAAATAATTTGGATCCAGAAAGTAATTATTAGCAATGCTGGTATATTAATATGCATTGCACAAAAATGCATTACATAAAAATGTACCATTGATATATAAAGTCCTACATAAGGTACAGATATATCCAGTTGTTAATATAGGTTGGGAATAGAGTTCTAGATTATAGTATTCTGTTAAAGATTAGCATTGGGACATTAAAAGGGATAATTTCTCTGTTATGTGGGCGGGTGGGTGGATGTATTGATGCTATCACCTCCAAAATGGATGAATTTGTCCAAATGGGGAAATGGGACACTCATCAACTCAAATGTAATAATCAGCAAGGGGATTGTGAATTGTTTGTTGCATCAGGCACAGATAAACACTTCTACTATTTGGGAGAAGGCAAAATTTGTTATGTTAGAGAGCCTGCTAATTCTGAAACAAACTCAAAATGCTACTTTTGTGGGAACTATGTACTATCCAAAGTATTCAAGAAATACAAGTAGGAGACCAAAAATATACTGTACTTATCATTGCATTACAGAGTCAAGAAATGGCATTACAATTTCAGAGCATCTTGAAGGGGCGGGCATGGGATTGTCTGACCAAGTCCTAGCTCATTTGGAAAACATGACATATATTACATGACTTAATGCAGAATTAGAACATAAGGTAGGAAATATTAAGGTAAAATCAATGTTGTTAATGGAAAAATTGTAAAACAAGTTGAAATCACTGAAAATGTTGGACAGCAGAGTTGGTGGGAATCAGTTTTGGGATGGTCACCTAACACAATGGGAATTTTGAATGTATTGTTACAAACTATAGTATTATGTAGTATACACATTTGTATATTGTAATATTTTTATTAGGCTTTCAATATGTTGGCTCAAACGAACGTATTTTAGCTTGTGAAAGGTTCAAGAGAAAATGAAAATTTCAATGAACTTCTTAAATAACTTATAAGTTAGGTAAACAAATTATAAATAGATTCATAGATATTCAGGTCAGAAAGGACCATTAGGATCATCTAGTCTGACCTCCTGCACAATGCAGGCCACAGAATCTCACCCACCCACTCCTGCAATAAACCTCTCACCTATGTCGGAGCTATTGAAGTCCTCAAACCATGGTTTAAAGACTTCAAGGTGCAAAGAATCCTCCAGCAAGTGACCCGAGCCCCATGCTACAGAGGAAGGTGAAAAACCCCCAAATATGGTGATCAGCTGAACCCTGAGCACGTGGGCAAGATTCACCAGCCAGATACCCAGGAAGGAATTCTCTGCAGTAACTCAGTAACACACCCCATCTAACATCCCATCACAGGCCACTGGGCCTATTTACCATGAATAGTTAAATCAATTAATTGCCAAAATCATGTTATCCCATCATACCATCTCCTGGACCTGGAATGAATCATAACCTAAGGAATATCCTCCCTGGAGGACTGGTGAGCCAACGATGAGTAAAATCCTGGACAGATAGAGGCAACCTAAAACAGGCCCAGTCATTGGGAAGGAAAAGAAAAGAAGTGGAAAAGTAGGCTGCACTAACAGCACAATAACAGGATGTGGCTAGCAGAGTAAATGCAGCCTCAGGCTGTCAATCAGTGTTTGTTGGGTGACCTTTATAGGTCTGTACATGCACAGAAGGTGCTCCTGATCTAAGGAGAAGGCAGCATGCCAAAATACTTGGCACTCTACCAACATATATTGAATAAAGCTTATGGTTATGATGGATGGTGCAGCCAGACTACCGTTATGCAGAATTCAGAATCTTTCTTATGGTCATGATTCATGTGAAAGGCATCCAGAGGAGAAAGATAGAGCGGTAGCCTCTGACTGTCCAGTCCCAGTTTCTTAGCAACCCCTATAGCAGTGGTGGGCAACCTGCAGCCCACCGGCTGCACGCGGCCCATCAGGGTAATCCACTGGTGGGTTGCCAGACTGTTTGTTTACATTTGCACGGCCACCTGCAGCTCCCATGGGCTGCGGTTCACCGTTCCCAGCCAATGTTACCCTCAGGTTGCCCACCACTGCTCTATAGACAACTGGAGAGTTGTTAGGTGGCACCAAGCAAGTAAAACCTGATTAATCTGAAAAAAGGAAACAATTTTTACTCAGACTTTTTTTAAACCTGTTCATTTTTTATGACACCTAACAAACAACTGGAAGGAAAGTTCTTGTGAACAGTTCATTACCCTAGCTCCTTCAGCTAAAGGCTAGAAAGCTCCCAAACTGTGACAAAATGGCTGAGATCTCTAACAAAAGCAGGAAAACCAAGATTAGATTTTCTTGATATTTTTAAGCTCAAAACCCCAAGAGCAACTGCTTTCCCCTTTACATTATTTAAACTTTTCAGGCCTTCTCTCCATATAATTATAAAGAAGTGGAAAAGGAGATCACTCCAATTTATTTTTTTTCCCCACTGGTCACCTTTAAGAAAGTGAATGTTCCCACTGAATAGGTCAGTAATTTGGTTCTAACACAGAAAATGGGGCACCAGAGAGCTAAATCCATTCACAAGCAGCATTGGTCTTCAGCACTGGCAGAGAGACATGTTTATTATTCTAGGCACGGAAGAAGAATACTGACAAGTGAAACTGGTTAAAGACTCCTCCTTGTTATGTACATAGAATACCAAACAGGGTTGCTAGCAATCCAACAGATTATCATTTGGGAATAAATATGCTAGTGTTCTATACCCACAAAAGACAAATGAAACATGATGATGTTCCTTGAATATGTACAATTGCTGATTACATGGTTGCTGCTGCATCTTATGAGACTAAGCATGATGGCCCACTAATAAATGTCATGCAGAGAACAAGAAAAAAGCATTAAATTGAATATAAAGGATACACAGAACAAAGTAGCTGAAGGAAAGAACATGGCTGATGTATTGACTTCACAAGAGACTGGACCTGATAAACGGAAGGTTAGAACTATAACTCAAATGTTGGCTCCTGCATATAAAAAGGCTCCACTGTGAATGCTAGATATGATCAAGTGTCTAATCCAGCAATTCATTCTCAATGAGGATGGTATCACTACACGTGTTTACAGACACTATGGGGTACCTGTGGCGGCAGCAGCAAGGTACTGCGACTGGATATATTTACCAGTTCAGTGGTATTTTAACCCATATCTTCCAGTAATGATCAAGGGACTGCCTTGTTTAAATTTGATGCTCAATATGCACCTAGAGCTGTAAGTCTCCTGAACAGAAATATGCACAAAAAGAGAAAGTAGTTTTAGGCAATGGTTTACATTACTGAAATGTTTAATCGATATGTGTTTGAAGCACCTGACAGATTGCAAAAATGTTGTTGCACTAATGAAACTATGACTGATTAATAACATTTACTCTGGGTAGAGAATTGCCTGTAGGTGATGCTTTATCCAGAGAAGTTGTAGATTCTCCTGATCAGGTACTAGAGACAATGATTGAGGAAAGAGTTGTTTATTTGGTAAGTACAATGGAGATGTGAAATGGTCCCTGGTTGGAACTTCTATGCATGATCAAGACAGAGCCAAACTGTCTTAGTGCAGGTTACAAACACTTGACACTTACGTTCAGAGAAACTCTGAGGAAGGAAACTGGAAAAAGGTGATGCAGTGCATTTCTTTATGCAGATGCTAAGAAGTGACTAACATCATAGAAACAAACAGGTAGATCAGACACTATGATCGTTTTGGGCTGCGAGGCATTACTAGAGATAGCTCAGTGTTTGTCCCATGAGAAGCTAGGGAATAAATATTAAAACATCTGCACAAGAGCAATTGGAATGTCTGGAGGAGAACAGTTAGGGCGTGAGCCGTCATGTATTGGCATGGTGTGTCCTGTGAGTGACATTCAAATTATTGCAGAAACATGTAAAACTTGTAACCACAGAAAGTGTTTAGGCCACTAAAGATTCAGTATCTGAGGTGGCAAAAAAATAGGTACAATCATCTTTTAATTTTTAAGGGGAGTCTTTCTGTAACAGTTGACTATTTCTCTAAATACCATGAACTCTTTAAAAAAAAAAAAAAAGAGGTGGGGGGGATGGAGACAGAATTACCCAGATAATAATAAATAAGTTTCTAGTGTTGTCACTAGATGACTAAGAGGAATGGCTATTAACCACGTATCATTTACAAGTTGAGAGGTTAGAGATTTTCCAAATCAATGGGGAATATATGTGATAAACTGAAGTCTGGGGTATGCATAATCAAATGTTATGCAAGAAAGAATGATGCAGATAGTTTGGACAATGTTAAAGGCAATGGAAGCAGGCATTTTCTTTGGTTTGTCTATAGTACTAATCACAGCTAGAAGAAAAACTACACATCATCTTGCTCCTTTAGACTTAAAATGTGACTATCATAAGAAAAGTAACTATATAGAAACAGCATCTGTTTACTCAACAGGTCTGGTTCCTGGGTGAAATTCTAGTTTTACTGAAATTGAGGACAAAACTCCTATTGACGTTAATGGGGCCAGGATTTTTTCTCCGGAGTTTATTCAATATTAGTGTCAGGAATCAGGACCTGCAGCAGAGCCAGGGGAACCTAATGCACACAGCTGGCCTGTAGTAGGCTGCCTGATCGGCTACACCTCCTGATTGGCTGGAAGAGTCAGCAGACCAGCTCTTAAGTCCAACAGCAGCAGTTCGGTTGCTGCTCAAAACATTTGCTCATGGCTATCATAGCTCGTTGATGCCCCTGCCCCTGCCCCTGCCCCTGCCCCATTCCAGGTAATCCTATCCAGACCATCAACTCTGATTCCTGACTCCTGGCATTTGGCTCTGGCCTCTGACTCTGAGCCCCAATTCCTGACTCCTGCCCACATCCCAGTCACTGACACTTATTTGCTCAGTTTTGTAACAAAAATAATCTTGTACTGCTACTTATCCTTGTTAGCACTGCAGAGCCAACACACCTAGGGGAGAGAGAATTGGGTTCTATTTTTGTCACATTCTTATTGCTAGTGATGGCATAAAATACAGTTTCAGAGTCTAGATTGAGTTTGCCCAGAATCCTTTCTTTGTGATCTAAGCAAATCTGATGTAGCAGTCGCTAAGAAACAATGAACACAGAGCACTAGAGAGGCGACAAAGTAAATCATGTACTAGTGAATATAATATATGTAGTCTCTTCCTGACAAGCAAGACTAGCATCAAAATAAACCCTATATTATGAACAGAAACTACATTAAGGTAATAAAACTTCCTACTACTCTGTTCAGCTGAGTTTGAGATCAGTTTCTGCTTTGAAGCTTTGGCCATAGAGAAAATTGTGAAATCTTGTACTTTCATACACCAAATTTAGTCTCTTTTTCACAGCTTGTATGTATGACTTTTCTAATGCTGTCCATAGCCCTGTATGCTTATGAGACTGGCAACCAATCCTTTCCATTACACTGTAACAGTACTGCTCCCAGCCCTCCTTTTGAGGCATCTGTGGAGAATCTGGCATCTTGCAGTGGGTCAAAAAAATCAAACAAACCTGCAGCACTGGAGCAGATGTCAGAATGTGCTTTAAATCACTGAACTCTTTTTTTTATGCTCTGGCATCCATGGCTATTCAGTGACCTTCTGAAGGAGATCTCTTTGGTTAGTTGTGTGAGCTATATAGCTAGGTATGAATTTGCTGACATAATTCAACATTCCTAGCAGCCTTTGAATTCCCCTTTTATCTTCAGGCTCAGTATGTTCGTTATTGCCTGAATCTTTCATTCATCAGGCAAGAATCCTTTTGAGGTCAGTCTTCTCTCCCATGTACGATATTTCTGTTGTTTGAAATTGACATTTGGCTTTATTCTGTTAAAGGATATTAGCTCTTGCAATTTACAGCACCCTCCTCAATTGTTCCTGAGGTTCAGTGACAGCTGCCCCAAATTCTTATGTCATCAATGCACACTGTGAGCTGTAGCTCACAAAAGCTTATGCTCAAATAAATTTGTTAGTCTCTAAGGTGCCACAAGTCCTCCTTTTCTTTTTACTTTCATATCTGTTAGACTTTTGGCGTCTGGCTACCTGCAGGGTGAAATATTTCTGGAGCAGAACATATCATGAAAGGTAGTCTTAAGAAGCAATATTCATCAGTGTGTGTTGAAAGATGGAGCTCTCTGTGTCCAAGAGGATCTGCTAAAATCCTAAAGATGAATCGAACTTGCTGAAGAATTTGGCTCCTGCCATATCAGACAATAGTTCACTTGTTAAGGGCTCCTTAGGGCTTGTTTAGCTCCTTAGGGTCCATCCAGTCACTGATCAGGAAGTGGCAATGGTCTTCACAGTTCCATTATTTCTGTAATGCTTTCCTCTTTCCCCGCCACCGTCTTCATGGAATGAATTATGTACACCTGGGGCTCCTGTGCATGACAGTATTAAGAGCAGAGCAATCTTTTGCTCGTCCTCCAGTTTATTTGACCCTGTAGCTTTTTATATAAAGCTGAAAATGCTGTCTGAACCTTTTCCAGGCACTTTCAGCATTCCCCCCGATATTCAGGGCTGGTGGGAGAGTTCCATGAAGTTACACAGGCTCCTTAGCAGCCATTTCACTGTCACCTCTCTCACTAGGTCTGCCAGTGGCAGTGTATTCCACTCCTGGTAACAGGCAATATCTTACTAATGAGCAGAGCCGTATCAAGACAATTGTACCGGAAGCGGGGTGGGAAGGGGCAGGGGGCCAGGGACCTCCCATTTTCAGACCTCCCCACAGCTGCCTGGCCCCGCACAGCTCTTATCATGGCCAAACTGTGGCTCCAAGATGCCCCTCCTCCAACCAATCGAGGAGGGCTGCGTGGGCAGCTGTAGGGAGCGGATCCATCCACCTGCCCTAGGCAGAGGGCTTGGGGGCAGGGACATGGGCAGAGTACTGCTTTTGCCCCAACCACCCTGGGCAGGGAGGGGCACGGACTACCCATCCCCGCTCCGGCTTCCATCTTGGCTGGGGGCAGGGCCTTGGGGGGAAAAGGAGGGGTGAGGTCATAGGGGGCGGAGGCCCTGCCCCCCACTTTTGGGAAGGCTCTGACACTCTTGTATCAAGATACACCTTTAATTATTAACAAACTATGTGCAGCTATGAGCTAGCGATGTCCTCTGTAGGTGTGGGCTGTGACTGTCCAGTACTGGACTTTTTTTGTTTCTCACAGGAGGGAGTTAGTCACAGGGAACCAAACACTGCATCTAAAGGGGACAGAAAGTGTGAGCTCCCTACACTTCTGGAGGACTTCCTCTCTTCCTTAAAACCTTAAAGGGCTTTATAAACCCTTCTATATATCCCTAAATCAACAAATCATCCTTTTTTTTTTTTTTACTATTCAATCACTAGTTCATTTATAATAAGCTTAATTCAAAAGTCTAAATCACTGGATATTGACTCTAATAAGTTCCCAAGCAGCATTTTTCTTTGTTAGCTTATCTGTAAATTTCAGTTACTATAGATGGAAATATTTTTTTGCTGGATTGTGTGTGCTTGGTGAAATCAATGTTTATCATCATTTATTGATAAATCCAATCTCTCAAAGCCTACATATACCTTGATATAAAATATTTGTAACTGTTATAAATTGTTTAGACTGTGACCTATATAGTGGATGCATTTTCTCCTTAATTGTCTGTCCAACTTGCATATTAATAATGACATTTATAGAACACTTTATTAAAAATTTTAAAACTTAGTCCAGCTAAGTGTGCACAATGTGTTTACAAATCAGATATAATGCTAAACATTGCATTACATCTAACCCTAAATTCATTAATAGGAAAGGGAATTAGGTGCCTACATAAATTAATCTCTTATCTTTCACTGTTGGGGCTAAGGTTTATATCCAGCACTAATAAGAATACCCAAAAATTACTCTCCTCAGACTACTAGAGTAAGCTGTGTTGAAATTAATTTCATGACCTCAATTGTAATCTGTTTGCAACTCTTATCCACCTGGCAGCACAGTCCGTAGTCCGTGTTCTTTAAGCGAGGTTATTGAGTTGATGTGAATTTTGTTGTGAGCAGAGGAGGATCGTGTACTAACTGGGCATTAAGAACCAAAATGATATATCAAGCCTCCAATGTTGTTTTTATCGATAAGCATGCAGAACTTTAGTTTAGCTCCTTCTGCAGAAACCAATAACAAGGATGAAGGATTGTGAATCTTAGTCTAAGTTTAAGCAAGGGATCTTCATCCCAGGTAGCCAGTTGACACTTCACATTAATTGTGGCAGACAGAAATTCTGATCCTGCAGTTTGATCTGCATGGACAAAACCCTCTGTCAGTTCAATCTGGGCATAGGGTCACAGATCCAATTGCAGGATCTGGGCCATATTACTACAATATTTTGCATTCTATAGACTTACCGGGCTTTCTCATATGAGTAAATAGAGCAGAATTTACCATCCGGGGAGAGGGGGGGAAACACAACTGATATAATAAGTCTTTGGATAGATGTGCTTGCCTTAAATAAACTAAAAACATAATGGAGGTCAACACCTCCACAATGGAGGCATAATAGGGCAGTGTTAAATACAGCACTCCCTTGTGACAATGTACGTAAAGGTTGAGCTCTATTTTCAGGATTAACATTTGTCCATGGAGGCTTTGTTTCTACTTCCTCTTTGGAAGGGGTCTGCCACTTCCTGTTTGCAGCTGGATGCAGTTAATGTCAGTGTTCATAGAATATCAGGGTTGGAAGGGACCTCAGGAGATCATCTAGTCTAACCCCCTGCTCAAAGCAGGACCAATCCCCAATTTTTGCCCCAGATCCCTAAATGGCCCCCTCAAGGATTGAACTCACAACCCTGGGTTTTGCAGGCCAATGCTCAAACCACTGAACTGTCCCTCCACCCCAACTTTGTTGATTTTGTTTATGTTAAATTCATCATTTAAGACTATATTGTGGCCTGCTTAACACTCCCATGCAGGCAAGTAAGAAGCACATTGTGAACTCCCTGCATTGGCTTACCCCATCATGAAGAGGAGAGAGAGAGAGAGAGAGCGCAGCATCTACAGGCTATTACTCCCCTGTCTGCACAGGTTAATGTAGAACAGGAAGGTCTTTGGTTCATCCCCCTGTACTGGCCAGCACAACTGCATTGACCTAAAAGCTGCCATTGGAGTGGAAGAGAATTACAAAGCAGACTGCGACTGAGTTGGGTGGGGAAGGGGAACTGCATTCAATATTTTTAATAGTTCAGCGCAGAAATATACTCTAATCATATGGATAAAGCAACAAAAAGGATAAAACCTGACCTATGAGGAAAAGTTTAAAAAAAACCTGGGCATGTTTAGTCTTGAGAAAAGAAGACTGAGTGGGGACATGCTAACAGTCTTCAGATATGTTAAGGGTTGTTATAAAGTGCATGATGATCAATTGTCATGCCTTGAATGGACATGGAAAACAAGTAGCAATTGGCTTAATCTACAGCAAAGGAGTATGACATTCTGGGGTGCAATCCAGACCAGTAAGGGGCTGTCACCCTTAACCTAAAAGCTCAGTGCCACACATTGCTTTGTTGCTATAGCTCCCACCTGAGCCACTCACAAACAGCCTTCCAGCATGCAGGTAACACCCCGAGTGTCTTTATATTGCTGCAGCTTGCCTGCTACGCGTCAGTCACATTCTGGCTTTCACCAGCCTCGGTTACCATTTTCAGGGTGACCCCAATGCACTTCCAGTCCTGGATTCCCCTAACCCCCCAAACATGTGTTCTGCACTGTCCAGCTCTTGCCTGGACAGTCCGGGTATATTAGGTCTGTTGCCTGTGTAGCGGGGCAGTTACCCTGCTCCTGAGAGAAAAGGCTACGCTGATTGGGGAAGCAGCCATAGCTGGGGCCATGCCCCAATCAGGTCAAACCTGGCCCTGTTATAAGGGCTCAGGGAGGAGCTGGGCTAATCTCTCTCTTGCTGTGGAGAGAGAAGGACCTGGCTTCCTGGGACATCAGGGTACCAGGAGTAGAGCAGGGTTGGGGAAAGGCCAGAGGAGCTGGGGAGCTCCAGCCTGGCAAATCTCCAGGCTGCAGGCCTTGCTAAAGGCTAAAACAGGTAATTGGGTTGTAGAGGTGCCACCCAGGATTAGGCAGAGGCAGCTGGTCCAACCTCCTTGCCAATGATGAGTGGCCATGACAGACTGCAGTTTGCCCCAGTGAGCAGGGGCTAGATGATGACTGGCAGTAGCCACTGAAGCAAGGGGGGTTTAGAGGGTTGGGAGTTCCCCTGGGAGGGGAGACCCAGAGCATGGTGGGGGTACTGCTGGGGCAGAACCCCAAGGTAAACTGCACTGGGGTCTGGGAGGGACACGGGGCCAGCCACAGGCGAGACAGGGCCAGTAAGAGGCGCTCTTTATGCTGGAGAGCTAATTCCCGAGACAACTGGCAGGAGGAGCCACACTGGTGAGTCTTTGCTTTGCTACAGCCACTATAAGGGGATCAACATACAATAGTTTGCTACTGTAAATGCAGTTACCCACACTGTTCAGTTTAAAGACAACACTGAGTTAGTTTTAATTAAAGAATAAAACAAGTTTATTTAACTGCAAAGAGATTTTAAGTGAGCACAAGTAGAAGGCATTTTAGTGAGGCCCTACTTGAAATCCTGGGAAGTGGGCAGGCAGAAGCAGGGGAGGCAACCAAACTAACACCGAGAGTTTGGGGCAAGGCAGGCAAGTGACATGTTGCCGTCAGGATCCCTGCTGACCCAGTGGCAGACTGCTCTGCTGCTGCTAGGGCCCTGGGCCTGGATGCAGTGGAGTGGGTGGGCCTGCTCCCCCTCTCTTTGGCAAGAAGCCTGTGCTTGTTGGCCCTCTGCTAGAGTTAGGAGACTCAACTGTTTTGCTGCTCAGCCTGAGTCAGAGACTCTTTGCTGCCCTGTCCTGACCAAGGGCTGGGCTTTGTAACTGATCACAGACCTGCACTCATGTCTCCTGTTGCCCCGCTGATTCCTCACGCCAGGCGACCTCCCAGAGACATAGTGAGGCGGATTGGCTGTCCACAGACCTGGAGGGGGAGGAGCCATTCTCCCCCTCCCCCCCCCCCCCAACAGACTACACAGCTCAATAAAAAATTACTCAACACTGATAACCCTTCTACCCCAAAATCCCAACCAACCAAAACCTAAAACAAATCAGCTTTAAAAAAACCTCAGGAACCCAATAAAAGGGATCAATAAAACTAGAAAAACCAGCCCCATGCAGAACTTTTATCTCAAAAAGGAAGAAGAGCCATTATCTCCATGGAGTCCACTAGGGACTTCATTAATGCTCTTCATTTTCAATGGAAGGTGCTCAGATAGTACTGGTGATGGGTGACTGGTGATCTCTAAAACAGAGCTTTGCAGGGACATTTCTAGGGCCTAATGCCAGGCAGTGCTCTCACAGGGGAATCAACAGAAATCAGAATATTTCCTTGGTGCACAGAGGACTCTGACACTACTACACTCCATCAGATGCCGCATACCCCTCTCTGTATGCTGATCTCACACATTGGCTAATAAAAGAAGTAAGTGAGGCAGTGGTGGGGAGAGGATCTGCAATTCTCTTTGGTCCTGCACAAGCAGGGAGGAGAGAGACTCTAGACAGGTTCCCAGCTGAAGGCCAGCCAGAATCTGTGTCTCCATGAAAAAAGGGTTTCTCAGCATTTTTACTCTAAGTATATATGGCCAAGGAATTGCAATTTTGGCATGGATGTTCCTACTTGGATGGAACTTGGTATATAGCGTATCCTATGAGAAAACGTTGGTTGTAATTTTTGGAGCAGAAAAATATCAAGAAAATCAATTATGTAGTTCTATGGACAGATTTAAATGTTTTAGTTCTAAGAGAAGAATGAAGATAAATTACAATGGGCATTTAAGGAATGGAAATTGCAATGGAGTAGGGGGGAAATGAAACTTTTTTTCTTTTTTGCTTAGGACAAACAGATTCTTCTTCTACTGAGGACAAAGTGGAAATAACATGGAGGGGAGAGGGAAAACAGATTTAGTAAAATCATAGAAATGTATGACTGGAAAGGACCTTGAGAAATCATCCAGTCCCCATCACTGAGGCAGGACCAAGTAAACCTAGACAATCCTTTGCCGGGTGTTTGTCCATCCTGTTCTTAAAAACCTCCAATTACTGGGATTCTACAACAACCCTTATGATTAGAAAAGTTTTCCTAATATCTAACCTAAATCTGCCTGTGACTGAATGCACCTCTGTATTTACACTCTATACACCATTGTAATAAGCTTTGTACAAAATGTGCCTTGTGAGGTATCATTTGAAAACAAATAACTTGCTGGTCAATAACATCATGGTAAAATGTGTGTAGCAGCAGTTATGAATTCCTCCAAATGATGCTGGTAGCGCAAGTTCAAACCCCAAGAGCCCTGAGTAGGCAGAAATGGTCAAGCAGGCCTATCTTAAACAAAGGAAAGTGTGTTTACATCAGTTACATATAAATAGTAAATAAGGTACTTGAGACAGCAAGGAGACAAGGCAGAGCTGCTTTTTAGCAAACAGCATGTAACCTCTTTCACCACCAGAATCCTTGTCTCTCTCCTCACAGTGGGAATGAACTTTTTGTAGGGGTAACTCTCAGAAAAATGCATCACAAAGGGTGATTGCACTATAAAAGTGAAGGGCAAAACTATTCCAAATTCTCACTCCCCATTCATCTTTCTTCTCTATCTAAGAAGATAAAAGAAACAGCCTATGGACTTTGGTCAGCCCTGTTGCTGGGAGCATGTGGTAAAAATTTTACCTTTAACTGAGTCTAGTTTGTTAAGTTTATCACTAGAAAATGTTTTCTCTTTATTTCTCTTGTAACCATTTCTGAGTTCAATGCCTGTAGTGTCTTAGCAGCAGGGTTCTTCCCCTTCTGGGTTCGTGGGAGCCCACTACGTCTCAGCGAGTCACCTACTGTGACTCCTACTGAGGAATTAGTGGGGCAACAAGAATCTATCACTTCGGTCTGTGTTCAGGGGGTGAGCAACAGACATAGTCAGGTAGCCCTGGCCCTTATTCAGGGTGGGATAATGAGTCTATAGCTCAGGCCTGTGGTCAGGGCTGAGCACCAAATGCAGCTAGGTAGCCCCAGGCCCTTAGTCAGGGCGGGACAATCAAGATCTATGGATCAGGCCTCTGTTCAGGGCCGAGCAACAAAAGGTTTGGGCATCCTAGCTCCAGCGGATGGCTGACAAATGCTAGCCTCTTGGCTGAGAGGGGGAGACTACCACCCCAGGGGGCTAGGGTGGCAAAGAGGGTTGCAAGCCACTCACTCCACTGCATCCCAGACCAGAGCCCTAACAGTCACAGAGTGGTCTGTCACAGGGTCAGCAGGGATCCTGACTGCAACACACTGACCTAAGCTCAGGCGGTGCTGCATCCAGACTAGGGTCAGCTGCCCCTGGGGACTTCTTAACTCTCCCTGGGATTGTACCTGTGTCTGTAGAGGGCTCTCCAAATTGCCAGGGTAGAAGGCCTGCAGCAGTCCTGGAAACTCTTCCGTGGGCTGGTCAGCATATGGCTCCAGTGGCCCTGACCAGTCCTCAACGCCCCTGCAGCAGTCCCCAAGCTCAGCAGCAAGCATCTGGCTCCTCTGATGGCCGCTGCCCACCTGAGATTCCAGACCTGCTTTTCTACTTCCTGTCCCACCCACTGACTTCCGGCAGGAGGGATGAGGACAGCCTGGCTCCCTCCACTAGGGCTCAGTGAGGGGTTCCTCCCCCTCTGGCTCAATGGGAGTTCCCTCCACGCCACTCCAGCGCCCAGCCAGTCTGCTCTAGCTGTCCTGCTGGCTGGAGCTCTCTCCCTGGCTGCTGCTGTGCAGGGGGCCCTGTTGGCCTGCCCGCCCTCTGGAGTGGAGCGACTGACACCATCCCCACCCTCCCTGGGTCTCCCCTGGCTGGCTGGCTGGCGGCTGCTGCACTGGAGCCTGCTGCTTTCATCGAGGAGGAGGAAGAGGGGACATTGTGGAGAGGGTTTGTTTAACATCTTTGCTCCTGGGGTAGTGGCAAGTTCCCTTGCTGGGGAACAAGGGGGAGAGGCATGGAGCTGCACTTACCACCACTGCACTTACCATTGGGACCTCCTCTTCGCCCCTCGACGTGGCTGTTTGCTTCACCCCTGCTTACCATCTGGGACTGTTTGCAGCAGCAAGCAAAAGACTGAGAAATCAGAAGCGCCCATGGGTGCACGTGCCCCTTCCCCCCCCCCTTTTGGACTTGCCCTCCCTTTTTCAGCTACGTTTGGCTGGTCCTCCCCACCCCCACTGCTGTGCCCACCAGTCTCCCTGCCACAGTTTGCCCCCTTCCCTCTTGCTGCCTGCCCTGCCCACCCCTTGTTGCCCGTTTGTCCTCCACCCCCTCCTGCCTTAGCCCTTTGGGAGGGTTTATTTTTTCTGTTAGTTTGCCTATCCTAACTCAGCGTTTGTTAGTTTGCCTGCCCCATCCTGGCCCCTCAGTGTTTGTTACCTTGCCTGTCCCACCCCAAACTCTGGGTGTTAGTTTGGTTGCCTGCCCTGCCCTCACTCTTGCAGCTCCCCCCTGTGATTTTCCTGCCCCACCCCTGCCCCATTGTCAACCTACTCCCTTACCTTCCGTTGCTCTCCCCAGCTCAGCCCATCTCATTTGTGCACCCATGACCCCTCCCTAAGTGCTTGTGCCCCCTTTACGTTGCCCCCCCACACTGTTCGCTCCACCCAGATGATACTAAAAAGAAAAAAGAAAAGGAGTACTTGTGGCACCTTAGAGACTAACCAGTTTATTTGAGCATGAGCTTTCGTGAGCTACAGCTCACTTCATCGGATGCATAGCATATCGTGGAAACTGCAGAAGACATTATATACACACAGAGACCATGAAACAAAACTTCCTCCCACCCCACTGTCCTGCTGCTAACAGCTTATCTAAAGTGATCATCAAGGGATGATCACTTTAGATAAGCTGTTAGCAGCAGGACAGTGGGGTGGGAGGAAGTTTTGTTTCATGGTCTCTGTGTGTATATAATGTCTTCTGCAGTTTCCACGATATGCTATGCATCCGATGAAGTGAGCTGTAGCTCACGAAAGCTCATGCTCAAATAAACTGGTTAGTCTCTAAGGTGCCACAAGTACTCCTTTTCTTTTTTCTTTTTACGAATACAGACTAACACGGCTGTTACTCTGAAACCAGATGATACTGTAGTCCTCCCCCTTCCCAGTGCAGCCAGAGGAGCTGGTATCCCCACCTGGGCCAGTGCTTGCGCCTCCCTTTCCCTTCCTTTCTTGCCCCTCCCCAGCACTCATAGGTGCCGACTCTGTGGGTGTTCTGGGGCTGGAGTACCCATGGGAAAAAATTAGTGGGTGCTCTGCACCCACAGGCAGCCAAGCTCCCCCCACCCCACCTCCTCCTCCTCCCCTGAGCACACTGCATCCCCGCTCCTCCACCTACCTCCCCGCGCTTCCCACCTGGCCACCAACAAACAGCTGTTTGGCAGCGTTAGCACGCTCCCGGAGGGAGGGGGAGAAGCGGTAACATGGCACGCTCAGGGGAGGAGGCGGGGCTGGGGTGGGCTTTTGGGGAAGGAGTTGAAATATTGGCAAGGAGGGGGCAGAGTTGGGGCTGGACTTTGGGGAAGGGGTTAGAATGGGGGTGGGGAAGAGGCAGGGCAGGGGTGGGACCTCATGGAAGGGGTGGAGTGGGGGTGGGGCCAGGGGCAGAGGTGGGGGTCAAGCACCCATGGGAAAGGGGGGAAGTCGACGCCTATGCTCCCACTCCATTGGCACCCTCCTTCCCAGCTTGCAGCCTAGCGGGGAGGAGTGGTAGGCCTTTCCCCTATGTTTCCCTTCCCCCGCTCCCTCCGGTGTTGTCTCCCGCCCTTGATATAATGGCAGGGGTAACTGTGGGTGTAGCCCCTCCCACTGACTCTGTGGGCCCCTCCCCGCCAAGTCCGCCATCTCTCCCAGCAGCCAACCTCTTGACCACTGGTCTGGACTCTGCCGCTGCCATAGCCACTATCCCCTCTGGTTTGGGGGAGACCCCCCAGAAGGTAAAAAGGACCAAGTGAATAAAAAGGGCAAGGACCCCACCCAGAAGGCACAGGCCCCCGTGGTTGGGGTTGCCCGCCCCACTGCAGCCCCATCGTCTGCCATGCCCCCCACCCCACTGTTCCCTCCTCCAGCTTTGGGGGTGTTCCATCCATGGCTCCCAGACCATAAGCCCAGGTGGCCACAGCCCCTCCACGCGCCGCCATGTCATCTGCCCCAACCATCACCTCCAGCTCCATCCCTGGTGGCCAGGGTCTCTTCCCCACCCTGACCAGGAAGCACGGCATCCGTTGCCTCCTGGTACCTGCTTCGCCCCATGTGGAGACCTACGTGCGGTTGCTGGCACAGGTGGTGGGGCCCACAGCCGTGGTGGTGGCCTCCAAGATGTATGGAAAGATTATCTTCTTCCTGGCATTGGAGGCCACTGCCCAGGAGACAGTGGAGAAGGGCCAGACAGTAGGTGGCATATATGTTCCCATTGAGCCCCTTGAGGACTTGGGTGTATGGGTGGTTTTTACCTCCGTCCTGCCCTTCCTGCCAACGCTGCCCTTTTATCCCTTCCTCTCCACCCTGGGAAAGCCTATATCCAATATCAGCCCTCTCCCACTGGGCTGCAAAGACCCCACCCTCTGTCAAGTCCTGTCCTTCCGCTGGCAGGTCCAACTTCAACTGCCACCGGCGGCACGTGATGGGGTAGGGCTCAAGGGGTCCTTTTTAGTGCCCTTCCAGAGGGCCCACTACCGGGTTCACTACTCCTCGGGGGAGGCCTGGTGTTACCTCTGCCGGGCGACAGGACACATCTGGAGGGTCTTCCCTCTGGCCCGGTACAGAGGGGTGCATGGGACACCCAAGACCCGGGAGGGTGCTGGCCCTGCTATCGCCATCGATCCTGGTGGTCCGGCTCCCATAGTTGCCCCTCCTCCTTCTGCATTGGTTCCGCTTGGGCCCTGGGGGAAGCCCCCCCATCACACCCAGATGAGCGGGTGGGTCCCGCCTCTATCATGTGTAGTCTGGTGGGGCCCATGGAGGAGAGGGCGGCAGGTCCATTGCCGGGCGAGAGAGAGGGCCCACCACAGGGGGAGGTTTCCCTTCCCTCTGCTGTCCCCCCCTTGCCACCCCAACCCATGGAACCTTGTCCCCTGGCCCCACCCCTGCTGGCTGGCCCTCTACCTCCACCTCGGAGGGCTGGGTACTCATGCAGGGGAAACGCACCAAAAGGAAGGCTCAGGCTCAGAACCTCCCCCTCGATGCGGGGGTGGGGAGGGAGGTGCCCCGCAAGACCATGAGGGGGGCCGCCACTGCTGAGCCTTCTGCTGCTCCCCCTGATAAAGCTCAGCAGGTGGAGCCAGCCTGGAATTCCATGGCAGCGGAGAGGGGCGGGACCTCCCCCGTCTCGGAGTCTCTCCCTGAGGAGGCCTCAGATGGAGCTCCCCCAGCCCTTTTGTTACCTGTGCCCCCCCCCCACGTCGGCACTGAGACAATCGCTGCCTTGGTTGCTAGTGGGGAGGACTCTGGGGCAGTGGGGGGAGACTTCACCTCCATCTTTGAGGAAATCGCGGCCCTGGGTCTGACCTCGATCACCCAGGGGGGAGGATGACCCTTTGCCAGCGGGCCTCAATCTGGGTGGCGGCTTGGTCACGCTTCCCTCTCCTCCTCTTTCCCCCTTGCCCCAGGCTGCTGCCCCCGCTCTTGACATTGGGGCGCCCCTGGGTTCGTTCATCTGCCCGGCCACAGACGGAACCCTGCTCATGGCTGCCAAGCCTCTGGTGGCGACAGCTGGTGCTGAGTGGCCAGGCCCCACTTAGGTGTGCCCCTTTCTGAGGCAGGGCGGCCGCCTCTCCTCCCGGTTGGGGGACTTGCCCCTGATGCCGCCATGCCCGACGCCGTGGTTGTGCGCTCCGAGCTTGTTGAAGCGCCCAGGCCCATCGTCGGTAGGGGCCCCATTCCCATCCCCCCCCCCGGCCCCTGAATCTGGTGGAGAGGTGCCGCACCCCGGTGACATAACTGCCAGGGATCCTGCTCCCACTTTTGCCCCTGTCCCTTCTCCTGCCTCCGTTCCAGGCCCAAACCCCAGCCCCACTCCTGCCCCTGGTGACGTATTGCCCACCTCCTTCCCCTCCACCCCCCATATCGTTGCTGCCTCCGGATTGTTTCATTTCCCCTGTCCTCGGACAACCTTCAGGGGGCCATTTTCATGTCTCCTATGTCCAACCCTTTAGGGTCTGCTTTCTTCCCTCTGCCATCCCTTCCCCTACCAGAGATGGAGATGGGTTGTGCAGTGCCACAACTACAGGCACCAAGCCAGGGGTACACCCCATGTTTGCCTGTCTCCATAGACCACAGAACAGCCACAGGGGCCCAGCCAGAGGATGGCAGCGGGTCCGTGAGCCTTCCCGCCACTGTGCTACGGGATGAGCAGTGTCGCTTCCTGTTGGAAACCCATGGCTTCAACGGTAAGGTGCAGCTCGCTCTCCAGCACTGGGGGGACTTCCATCTCATCCTCCAGGCTGTGAGGGCCGTTTTGCAGAAGGGGAGGGGAACCGAGAGGCAAGACATCATGGCTTACCGGCGGGCCCACAACTTTCCTGCTGGCTTTCAGGATTGATCACGGATTGTTGCAAGGCCACTGGGAGCCGCCAACACCCCTGTCCATGAGGATCCTCCTCAGCTCTCACTATGAGACCGACCATCTTGGCTACCTTGAACACCCAGGGCTGTAGGGAAGGGTCTCCGCAGGAGTCAGGTGCTCTCCTTCCTCTGGGAGGGGGGTACTCTGTGATTTTCCTGCAGGCGACCCACACAGCTCTGGCCACCGAGGCTAGC
Source organism: Natator depressus (assembly GCF_965152275.1). NCBI lineage: Eukaryota > Metazoa > Chordata > Testudines > Cheloniidae > Natator > Natator depressus. The sequence goes on along the minus strand of NC_134235.1, from coordinate 49,092,110 downwards.
TGGCAGCTGGAGTGGGGGGGACAGGGTATACTTTAGTCACCTTAGTGCTCATTCGGCTGGAGTGGCCACTGTGTTCTCCCCTGACCTATGGCCCGAGGTGATGGGGGTCGCCCTAGCAAGAACTGATTTTCTCCATGTTCTCATCTCAGCTCCAAATCAGGACTCCCATTTGTATGCAAAGGGCTCTCAGTGTGCCCCTCATTGATCTGGGGAGTTGTTGCTGATTGGCCAGGGCAAAAAGTCTGAGGGAGTGATAAGATGTTGCAGTCTCCCTCAGGGATTCCTTAAGGCAAGGATCAGATAGGGCAGAGTTAAGATCATGGAGGAAGTGTCCCTTTAACTCTGTATTTCCTGGTATTGGAACATTTGAGTTTTGTGAATTAACTTCTCGTGTTCTGGAAAGGCATCGGTACAAATCACTGTTTAGCATTTACATCCTAAATGCCACATCAGTGAAGTTTTTTGCATGTAAATAGTATCTGAAGTCTGTTGCTTTCCGAAGTGCCAATTCAGTATTGCAGAAAATAAATATATGTCGGACACACTTCGTATTTCTAGTGTCTATGGAGGAGCAGTGGAATTACTGAGCAAAAATAAATAACAGAAATTATGATTTTTCATTCCTTTCCCTTTTTTTTTCATTGAATTAGACTATTATCCTATGGTTACATAGAATTCAAAATTAAACGACAGCCAGGGTTTGTGTTTTTAAAAAAAAGGTTTTAAGGATTAGTCCCTGAGACGGTCTTAAGAGTTTAAAATAATAACTTCATTATTTAATGTAGAGAAACTCTAAAAACTGCAGAGAGCTTCTGGGGGGGCCTTTGATGGGGGTGGGTAGGTAGAAGTACAAATAACTAGACTTCCAAACAAAATGTGTTAATAGTCTTAAAAGGAGACCATCCTATACAGAAGTAATTTATGAGAAACCAATAAATATATGTTCAAAATTAAAACAAATGGCACTATATAGGGAAGAAATGTCTTTCCTCAGAGTGAAATTAAATGTCTTTCCAAAGTCCTTAGTGTTAACTTCCATTTTCCTAAGAGAACATAATACATCACAAATGAAAAATGACAGTAAGTTGTCTGTAAAGCTGCTGAGAACCTTTAAAAGCAATGAGACCCTTAACCCCATTAAAATTGTCCATGATTCTTTTAAAGACTTCTGCTTCTAAAATATATGAACTCAATCTGATGAGGGAAATGCTGTCTTGAACATTTTCCTCCTATCTCTTTATAGACAGAAACATGTTGATTGTTAACCACTATCTAAACTTTTGATGACCTCTCCTATACAAGAAAGAATGTCATCCTCTTAGTTCTAACATTGCTGCAGATATCATTAAAATAGGTAATAAAACAGATGTAACAGTTACCTGGAAAAGAGATAAGTATGTCAAGGGATACATAGACAGCTCAGTGATACGACTAAAGCATGTATATGTATTTAGAGATGGCTAGAATAGTGAAGTTATTAAATATTCATTGGACCTGAAAGAGATTGACTATAGTCTAGGGCTTAGGACACTCCACCACGGGATATGGGAGACCCGTAATCAAGTCTCTGTTCCAATGACTATTTAAGTATTTTATACAAACTGGAATAATCTTCAATAGGAGAGATTAGAGATGCCCATCCCAGAATACCCTAAACCCCAGTGGTTAGGGCACTCACTTGATATCTGGGAGACTTTAAAGTCCCTGCTTCACATTAGGATGATGTGGGAGATCCAGATTGAAAACAAACATCATGGATGACGGCATTAACCATTGGGCTATTAGGCGTGAGGGGACCAGGACCACCAACACTTGTGGTTTATGCAGGACCTAATCCAGCAGCCATGCTCTAAGGCATGCTTTGAGCACGCATACAAGATTAGACCCTATAGACCAGATGGAATACTAATATGTGAATCCCATCAAGGCTTAGATGAAAGTAAGGAGCTGGGATGTTCCATGATGTCAGGACTGAGGTGGCTGTGCACATGCCCACCAACAGAAATTGAGGTACCTCAGGGATTGAAACCAACAAGGTTAGGCCATGGCTGAGCAGGGTTTTTTATAATCTAAACTTTCCACGTAGGCACCTAAGTCTCCCTTATGAATCCAATCATAATGGGCTAGGACAAAATTAAAAATGGCCTTAGGTAGCACTGGTCAGGAATCTTTAAACTAAATAGATTTTTGTTTGAATTAGTCTTGATTAGTAGAAACCAAAACTTTTCTGGGCACCACATCGATTTTCAACAAAATGTTCATTGGGAAACATTTCTTGGGCCCAGGATGGAATTTCTGATCAAAATCTGAGAGCACAAGACCTACCTCTAGGATAGCCAATTCCAAATATTTTCTCTTTCTCTCTCTCTCTCTCTTTTTCAAAGATCTTGGTTTCATTCCAATGCAGAACAAAAATCTTTTCCTGAAACAAACTTCTCGTTTTCTTGCCAGACTTCTCTTAGGCTCCCAAGTTATTTAAGTACTTTTGAACATTGTATCCCTAAATTTAGCTGTTACCCATCAGGAAAGAGATCTTGGAGTCATTTGCAGTTGTCTGGCCATGTTTCCAGAGTACTGCAACTTTATAAGAATCCTTCCATTGTGTCTGTATCATCCTGAATTGTGGAATGCTCATTCTTCAGCTTCAGAAGACTTAAAAATTATCTCGAGAAATCAGTGAGACAGATGCAACTGAATAATGTAGCTGTCCTTAACGTGCATCAAGACCCTACCAGATAACTAGATATAAATAAGATTGCTGATGGTTTCATCCAGAAAGCTACAGTGAGACATAATGTATTTAAACTGGAACGTTAGTGAAGACAGCTTGTGGGTGATTGCAATGATTTTAATATACTGTAATTCATCATAATGTAATTACGTAGTTCATAACAATTTAATCATTATTAAACTAGTAAAGATACCAATTATAGACACACTCAATAACTAGAATATGAAAGAAGTGTATAAATATGCTGAAAATAGCCTCTCCCCAAAACTGGCAGAGTGCCCTTCCTCCCCTTGAACACACACACACACCTCTTCAAAAGCACCCACCGGCAAAAACAAAAGTCAGCACCTATAGGTTGGAGCACCTTTGTGGGCAGGTCAAGAGAACTTGCGCTGCTGCCCTTGCCATATCTATTCTGTGGCTACGTAATTAAGGGTACTGGGCTATAAATTCAACACTCTTTAAGAGAGCTAACTTCTCTTATTTTTTAAAATGAACAAGCTTATGTTGAGAGTTTCTTTTTACTTTGTACAATTTCACAAAGAGACTCATGCATCTCCAGTAGGACTTCAATTTCTGAAGCCAAGCAGTCAGCAGCCACTCTAGAAATGTGACTTCTTCATTGCGGTACTAGTGGACCATTCTGAATTGGCACTTGAGACAGTCTTGCCACTGTCTTATTGCTGACTACACAGATGATAGAAAAGTGGTGATGATGAAAAGGACTATTACATTAATGATCTTGGTATTTTCAGTCTCTATAAAGGACTGAAAGTCATAACGATCTATCTGGAATTGCAATGGGCAGAATTATTGACATCTTGCCACCTCTGACAAGTTCTTAAATGCCTGTGAATGCTCCAAATCAGTTGGAACCTAATGTGTTATCGTATTATCCCCCAGAATTACTGTCTCTAGAAAATATTATTTCCACTTACCTCATAACTTAATTCAAGGAAGAACCCATTTCTGAGGTGGAACTTCCTGGGTTAACAACAAACAAGATGGGATCACCTACCATTTTGGAAGTAGGTCAAACAAGGAAAACATCAGATCTACAATATCTGTGCTCCTTGGTCAGATGTATGTGTCTACCTAAAATTGAATATATTCATGTGATCTCTAAGCTTAGCCACGCAAATACGGTATTAAGAAATTCAGAATACCCCGAGAGTTGGTTATTATGCTTGACATAATTATTTCTCCTTTATTTCAAACCCAAAGATAACTAACTTGTGCATTTTTACAAGAAATGACAGTGTCTTGCCTAAGCAGCAGAGTGATTTATTTTTGTTGTTCATGTTTTCAGTTGGCAGAATGATACGTAATTAAAATGTACAGCTTGCTCTAAGGCAAAATGCTGTTGTTTTAAATGAAAAACTATCAACTGTTACCGTTATCAGACAATGAATTTTGAATCATATACTTAGTGTAATCAAGAATCAAAACAAAACAAATTTTAACAGGCCTTGGCAATAACAAATGACCTGGATTTTTGTTAAACTTCAATTTTTTTAACCAAAGAGCATACTGTCCTAGAGAGAAAAATACCAGCCAATCAGAGTGCAGTGAAAATACAACACACGTTTCGGGGATACCAATAAAATTAGTCTTAAATGGTACAATGATTGAAACAGTAATCAACCACTCACTAGATGCCACAGTATAGTAACAATGGAACATTAAATTATGTCTGTATAGATATGTAATTATAATCTAGCTGACCAAAATGCAGAAACTCAAATTTAGGTGCACATTTAATTATGTGGAAACTTAAGGTTACTAGTCACTTAATAGTCTGTTAAAATTCATCAGACAACCCACAGTTTATAACTTTTACCGAGTGATTTCCTTCCTGTTTTGAAACCTGTCCTCTTTGTTACTCCTTCATTGAACATGCCGTTATTTTTTTCTAAATCTGTTTGGAAAGGTAAACCCTAAATCATCTAGACTGTAATCTGCATAATTATAGCTAGTGAGGCAGCACACTGTCTGGAAGGTAATTAAACCATAAAAACAAATGTTAAAATCATGTTAGTCAGAGAACAGCCCTGTGAATGAACGTTAGAGCAGCACACAGCCAAGCAAAGCTGTGCGTAGGCTGCCTGAGGCCCTTGGGACCTGAGTGTATGATGGAGATGAGGCTTCAAGTCCCAGGGAGGAGGCTAGAAAACTAGCCATTTTGGTATTTACCCCTGCTGGCCACTGTTAATTTTTCCTCAAACAAATGGAGGCCTGTCCCTGCATCTATACGTGAAGTAAATAGTGAAATAGTCCTAGTGCAGGAAAGGGAATTGACTGTAAAGCATGAACCATCCTCCATATGATGAAAGTGAAAACGATGGGTGAAAGGTGAATGGATCAGTAAAATGTAGAATAAATGGAAAAGCAAAAATCAAGTGGCTTTCCTAAAGTATGGAACAGTTTTCCCGAGTCACAGAAACAAGTGTTAGCAACAAATGAGAGCAATAAATCTCTGCCCATAGGGACAAGTAGGAATGAGACCTGGAGTTGGATGAGAGAGCAAAAAGTAACATATTTTCCCCCAAAAGTAAGAATTTCAAAAGATGGCACTCCATCCCAAAAAACGTTTAAGGATAGTGAATGTCAACATGAGAGACCAAACTGTGCACTAACCATAAGGGGCATCATACACATTGACGTAAATAATAACTAAAAATCTAATAAACTTTGCAAGTACTAGCAGTGATCCCAAAACAATGTCATGTACCTACTGTAGTTGCAGTTCATCCAACAGAAGCCATTTCCAGTTGAGGAATCTTTAAAAAGTTACCCTGGTTTGATTACTTGTGCATCACCTTTCAGCCCACACTGAATATTTGTGGCTGAATTATAAACCTTTAGAAATGAGATTATATGGGAAATACAGAACCTTAATTACAACAGCAGTGTAATCATGTCCTGTGGAAGTTTTTGGGTTCATCCTACTTTATTATGTTTTTTCTCCCTGATTATCTGAGAAACAGAATGATGGCAAGTGGATATAGAGATTAATCCATTCCCCTGTACATGTTTCCATTTCAAAGTTTGTTAATTTTCTTTCTCCTTTGTCAGTTTTAATTTGTCACTCAAACAAAAATGAAATAATTGCACCAGTGTTTAAGTTCTATTACGTAGTCAAGGTTTTACTAGAGGTATAAAATTGCTTTTTACATTCTACTGACACAAGTTAATAGATTACAAAGTAACACATGTTGAGACAAGGCTCCTGACATGTCAAATTAAATCAAAATCAAAATTAGTTCAGTCCCATCTTGGTGCTGATATTCACCAGTACTGGATCATATTGAATAATTATAAAGTTACTGTTTACAAAATGTAGAAATGAAATGAAAATATATCCTTTGAAAATTAAATGGAGTGAATTTTGAGCAAAGATTTTTGTTTTAGACTCAAACTTTCAAACATAATTTAAAAAGAAAAAAGGACTGTCTCCTTAACGAAAGAATTTGTAATGCACCTGTCTGTCACATTAACATTATTTGACATGATTAAGCACCAAAACTATCAAAGTCATTCTAAATTTTCAGAACTCACCTTGAGCAGTTTCCTATATTACTCATAAAAATAGTACAAAGCCTACCTTCATTCAGCCTCTTCCAGCTATTAAAACAAATTGGAATACATAATTCATACTCTGACATTCTTTCAGAAAAGAGGTCAGGAATAGGCAGTCACAATGCTTTGTAGAAGATCACCAGATGGCATTCCAATGCCAATCCATAGGGATGTGGAAAATAACATGGTACCTTTCTGAAAATAGCTACCAAAACAAAGGAGGCACAAACCTATATGACTTGAAAGTAAATGGTGCAACTCTATGATTTGTTGTATTGCCAAACTGGATGCTGCAATCTTTACTTATGGCTGTAGAGACAGATTTTCTAGTGTATCCAAATGTCAACAGAAAGCAGATAGCTGCTTAGTGTGATTTTCAAAAGTGCTCATGTGGCTAATTTCCATTGAAATCAATGGGAATTAGATGCCTAACTGCTTTTGAAAAATCCCAGTAGATGCCTATTAAAGCACCTAAATACCTTTACAAATCTGGCCTGTATTTCCTATTTACACAGTAATCCTATTGTCTTTAATGGGATTACTTTCATGAATATGGGTTGCTCACATACATAAAGGCTGCTGGATTGGGCTCTTAACTTCCAATGTGTGAGTGACTTTAAATTTATTAGAGATTGGTTCTATGACACACCCGGAAGTGTTTGCTGTAGTTAGCGTTGAATATAGAAATAGAAAAGCTAAGGGTTAAATCTTGTGTGGCTTTCTTGTGTGAACTGTCCAACTGAAGTCACTGGATTGAAACTGCTGGCCAACTAAGGGCTATGTTGCTCTCCTTCCCTTGAATTCATGTTCCTGCTTTGACATGTTTATGATAACACTTCCTGATGTCATCATGTAGTGCTGTTTTTCAGCAGATTAGAAGGTGGGATTTTCAAAAGTGTTTATAATGTCCTAACTCTTCTCCCATAATTACCATCAAAAGTAGGATTTTGATATGTGTTGTTATCTAAAGAACACAAAGGCTCAAATAAGGGTCAGCCTAAACTCAGAATTACCTTGTGTTGTGGGTTTATGACTGAACTTTAATAGAGTACATGTGTATAATGTTTTTTATAAATAAAGAATATGAGGATAACAGATGGAGCAAAGTGATTGCCACATGCTAGAGTACGATTCCTTACTTGTAATATTAGCCTTGTTTGATTTTTTGTTATTTATTTCATATATATTTGGCTGTAATATGCCATGTGCTGGCTCTAGCTTTATTCATGATATCTGTTGTGGGCAGATTGCTATAGTTTATGTTTCTTAATTAAACTGGTGCACTGATGGGCACTCGGTAAATCAATAAAATGGATAAAACAAATTATTATAAATATCACCAAAATGTCATGGCAATAGGCACTTTAAAAATATTAAGCGAGTAATAGTGTAGGCTTAGTTGTGCATTGTTTGCACTCATATTTCTATAGATTTTACTCCTGTAAAATAAATGCATCAGACAAAAGCATATATTATGGTTTTGTGGTTTGCCAGGGTTGTTTTCCCTTTTCATCAATGCTTATACACCACCACATCCCTCAGGGTATAGATTCAGCTACATTGTGTACAAGTGTCCCTCAGACACAGTTCAAAACAGAGATCTATAATCAGATGAGCTGTTCCCATTTATAGGAGCAAGTTATACCCTTCAGAACCTTCAAATTATCTATATGTTCCCAGCTATGAGAGAGGGAAGAGGGCTCCCACACTTACCCCACCTCTCCAAAAATACCTTCATGGAGAAGTCCTATAGAATTGAATAGGGATGAAACCAATAGGATTCCATAAGAATTACTTTAAAAACTTAGAGCGCTAGTGGGACAATTTGGGGAATAAATCTGTACTATTTATGAATTCTGTGAACAATTGTGAATTCTCTGTATGTGTCTTTACCAAGATGTGAACTCCATTTTAATTGTGGAGGATAGCTACCTTCTTTGTTGCCTCTCTACCTCCATGTTGGACTGAAATTCCAATGGGTAGTGATACAGGGCTGACAATACAGGCTCATTAACTCAGGATGATCCTCTATTATAATCCTAGACAACAGACTGGCTCGCCACCAGGACAACTCGTTTGTTGGGGGGAAATTGCCTAGCAACAAATTCAGCTAGCAAAGGTCTGGGATTACCTTAAGCAGTGATCTAGGAATCACCTGACTGAGGGACTCAAAGTTTATAAAAGGACTCACAGGGGAAAGACTGAGAGAGTTGCACAGGAAGTTTTGTCAGAAGGAAGGAAGGAGACAGGCCAGCCAAGATCAGAGGAGGTGAGCTGGGTGGAGAAGGCTCCATATTTCAAAACTCAACCCCCACACTGCAACAGTGGAATCCTTGATGACCCAGGAAGACCCTGACTCCAGCCCACAAAATGCTCTGGAGTGGTGAGGCAGGGAAATGCATGTAGGCTTTATGTGTTTGGGTATTTCTTGTCAGAGGCACTGACTTTCTAATGTGCCGGGGGATGCTTGACCACTGGCTCTGGCGCAGGCCCCGCCCCCACTCCATCCCTTCCCCCAAGGCTGTGCCCCACCCTGCCTTTTTCCACCCCACTCCGCCCCAACTCCACCTCTTCCTGCCCCATTCCGCCCACTTCCCCAAGCGTGCCCCGCCCTTGCTCCTCACCTCCCAGTGCCTCCTGCATGCCACAGAACAGCTGATCACGGTGGGTGGGATGTGCTGGGAGGGAGGGGGATGCCCTGATCAGCGGGGTCATTGGTGGCGGGAGGCACTGGGGGGAGGGAGAGGAGCTGATTGGGAGGGAGAGGAGCCGTTGTTATTCCACCATTTTTTTCCTGTGGGTGCTCCAGCTCTAGAGCACCCACGGAACTGACAACCATGTTTCTTGTGGTATTACAGAAAAAACAATGGTGTTTATAATCTTGGGCAAAGTAGGTGTGGGTGGGTGTGTTGAGCATATGCACTTTCATAGAATATCTTTGTCATGTGTTCCTCTGAACAGGTAAACCAGAAAGCTCACACCTATGGGTGGAGTTCTGGGATGTATCATAATCAGTGGAACAGGAGTCAGAGTCCATATTCTCTGGAGAGATTTTTGTTGAGGGTCTATTAATGGATCAGGGAACATGGAGAGCTAAGCTGGAAGCAACTCAGCCACATGGATTAGAGCAGCACACAGGGTTTATTGAAGTTCCACTTATTCAACTTAACCTGCATTCAGTTTCACTCTTTGAGAATGAAACATATAAGAGGCTTTGTTTAAGCAAAGGGGAGAGTGTAGCACTGGTTTTGGTTTTGGAGAGAGAAATTCCAGCTTATGGGAAAATTTTGCTGAAAACTGATACATTCCCACAAAAATATCAGAAATTTTCAGAAATTAGCTAATTTCAGAAATTAGCATGTTCTGACGAGAAAACATGTTGTTGAAAAATTCCTGACCAGAAGAGTTGGTCAGAAATTTTTCACTGAAACTTTTTTTTAAATAGATGGATTTAGGACCCCAAATAGCTATGATCTGGGTTTGAGAGCCTAACCCACTCCTGCCTCCTTGGAAGTCAGAAGTTATTATGCCTTCCTATTCATCTCACTCACACCAGTTTTTATACTGATGTTACTCCACTGACTTCAGTTAAATGACTCCTGATTTATACTGGCAAAAGTGAGAACAAGGTTAGACTTCTTATATTCAGAAGTATCGGAGAGTGAGCACTTCCAAAAACAACAACAACCCCCAGCAATTACAAATTCAGCCTGTTATACAATAATAAAAACTCAGTTTATTAGAGAAAGAAGGAAAGAAGCCTACAAAACATACAAACATAGATATCCCATATTCAGCATAAAAATATCTCTTAGCAGAAATTTATTAAGCAGGAATAAAAGCTTACATGGCAGAAAGGTCAGTATTTTTCTTACCAGTACTACACTGTCTCAGCATGTCTTTAGGGTCAGTGAGTGTCTGTTAGTCCACTCTGGGTAACTGTAGAACTTTAATTTATATTCTTTATAGGAGACTCGGTTCATACGCAAAAACCCGTCATTAGGATGAGGGACATCATGAAAGTCTTCTAATTCAAACATCCTTATAAAATTATCAGTTACAATATTTTAATTAATTTCCTGATCCACAAATTTATCCCAATTTGCATTTTCAGTTTACTGGGCATTTCAAAGGTTATTGCTTATTACAGAGATTTCTTTTGATCTTCTGTAAGAGGTTGGTGAATATGTAACTAAAGAAATTCATCCAACAATGGTCACATTTTAAAAGTTTCTCCCGTATTACCAGTCCCAGCAATATTTCAATTATAGGGAATATCTCACTCCAGTAGAATTTTTCAGAACAGAAGAGTGTTTAAGTGAGAATATTGCTAATATCTTGGTAATTTACAAAAGATGTCCATACTCTTAGGGTACGTCTACACTTAAAACACTACAGTGGCACAGTAGCATCACTGTAGTACTTCAGTGTACCCAGTCACTACTACAGTGACAGAAGAGGTTCTCCCATCACTGTAGTTAATCCACCTCCTTGAGAGGCAAAAAATTCTCCCACCATCCTAGCACTGTCTACACTGGGGGTTAGGCTGGCATAGCTATGTCTCTCAGGGGTATGGATTTTTCACATGCCAATGTAAGTTTTCAGTGTAACCCAGTCCTTAAATGGTTTCTGGGCAAATATGTCCTCTTTGGAAGAGTCTCTTAGGATGTTCATAGACTTTGTCCACCATGGAAGCGTCTTAGTTAACCACTTATTTAGGCTCTGATTCAGCAAGGTACTTAAGCACATGGTTAACTAAGTACATAAGTGGACCCACTGAGTTTAGTTGTACTACATGTGTGCTTAAAGTATGCTTAAGTGCCTTCCTGAACAGGGTCCTTAGCGTGAAGTCTGTTTGCAAAACTAGCTCCTAGGAAATCCCTTAAGGGACTGAGTACTCTCCACTTCCCAGTGCCTGCAACTGGAGTTGCAGGTGCTCAACAGTTCTAAGAATGCTTAGCACCTTGCAGGATTGACCCCTGACAGTCTAGCAATCAGCATAATCTTACTGAGACACAGGTCCTGATTTATAAGCCTCACCCTCCCTTCTGTTTTTGAGGATGCAATTTTGTACTTGCAAATAATTGCACCCACATTTGTGTGCCTAAAACAAATAGTGGTCACAATATAGGCAGTTATCTATCTATCTGAAGAATATTTTCACATGTAATTAATTATGCATGCAATAATTCAGGCTCAATTATTTGTGCATGCAAAGTTGCAAACACAAAAAGGCCATTTCTTAACATCTGGAACATGATATTAAACTCACTATATTTCATACAACAACTACTGGCTTGTCAGACTATTGAAAATATCTGACTTTTATATCCATATGGGTATGTATGTTTTAAACTGGTAAAATAGGGGTTAATGTAACTTCTAGCTGTGTTAAGATGAAGTGAATTTGTCTATGGGCTTGATAGGAAGAGACCTTTGTTACTCCCTACAAGAACAAGAAATATACTGATCTGGACAGAGATAGGACAAAGATATTTGCTAAAAATACCCACCAAAGACAATAGAAAATCTGTATTAACATTTATGTTGGATAAAGTATTCCTGTATTTGTATGTGCCAACTGGTTGTGTTCAGAATGAGAATATATATTTTTTTAAAAATAAGAAATGTTGAGGGGGGTAGAAAAAGGCGCAAAAATGTCCAAAAAAGAAGCAGAAACAAGACTCTGTATCACAGTGGGAGGAAGAAAGGAAGTCAAATGAATGAATGAGGCTCTAAGAGTGCCTAAAACAAGCTGTAGCCTTCCAGCTCCACTGAACTTCGGCCTTCAGCTACAAAGGAAAATACCAGGAGGAAAAATCTAAACTGGGAAATTAAGTGGTGAGACGAACTCTTTTTGTAAAGGCTGAGAATTGATGATTCAGCACTTTATTAGGTCTACTCTTAGGTAACTGAGGGGAAAAGAAGGAGAGGGAACTGAGAGAGTTCTGACAATGGGTAAAGCGAGGGAAGGAGAGACCGGGAGGGAAGCTGGAGAGTCACTTGCAACCTCCTATCCACTATGAGGCCCGTTTGTGCCCTTCACAGTCCCAAAAGTGAGTGGTGCTAATCAAGGTTAGGTGTGGCTATGGCGAGAAGGAGATGTCTCTATTGATGGGATTTCTATGGAGTTTCCTACAGAACTTAAAGCTGCCTCCCTCTGCAAATCCCCAGTGGTGCAACATTCCCTGTTGTCCACTATGAGAAAATTCTTCATGCACTGAGACACAGTCACCATTGCTGGTGCAGAGATGCAGGTATTACTAATGAAGGTGAATCTGACCCTACAATTCTTTTGAATAAGGAATGCAGAACACATGTCTGATATGAGACCTTAGCAGTTCCCTTACATTCCACTAGAAAGTAGGGTTCCTACTTCTTAACATCTGAAAGATATAGCTGACCAAACCTGAACCAGATACACATTGCCCTATCGTATGAATTTTACTTTCCTTGATGAATAGTGAGCTGCCAAAGCAACTGCATGGCAGTTTTAAAGCAGCAGTGAAAATAAAACACATCTTTGTAATCCAAATTTCCTAATAGTAGTAATTTGTTCTGTAACACTTAGCTCACAAATGACAATCAGTTGGAGGAGCCATCGATTTTGAACGTTGAGCCATTGGACCCACATAGATTTCAAACCCTACTTAAGAAGCAGATTTGTAGTCATCTCAGAAATTACTATCTGACTGTACAAATATATAATTGCTGTGAGTTTTAAAAAGGTAAATATAACAGAATCTCTGTGATATTACATGCAAATAATTTTTTCGGTAAACCAAAATATATTGGCTATAGGCTGAAATACAGGTGCATCAAAGGAGCAAGCAAATTCTCAATTTCAAGTCTATTTTTCATTTAAGAAAATGTCCTGAAAGCCCTTGAGTTTAGATAATCTTCCATCAGCCTGCTGCCTGCAGCACTCCCCTGGGCCAGCATTTCAGATGCTCTGAGCTTGAGATCTACAGTAACCACTAAATCACATCACAAGCACAAGTTTTTCTTGCATATTCATAAAAATTGTATATGCAGCACAATAGAGTTCCACATATCTAGGAAAGATGCAATCTTATGTTATCTATCTTGTACACTTCCTCAAGAAGCAATACAAACATTTCCTGCCTTTCTGTAATGTCATCTATACAAACATCACAGGGTGCATTGCAATGTCCAAAGTTAAAATTACAAGTGAAAGACAATTGAAAGTTCAGAGAAGAATCATTTAAAAAATAACTAGGTGCCAAATTTCCAAAGGCAAGTGACTCGGTTGTACTGGTGACAGTGCTGAAAGTGTGCCACATCACAGACCCCGGAAACAGAATTTCTACAAAGCAAGTTAGGTAGGTTGCTTAGAGGACAACCGGTTTTGGCATGGGGGAAATCCCCATCTGATTGGCTTCCTTCTCCACTGCCCTACCTATGGGTGACAGCAGCTAATCAGAGCTGGTGCAAGCAGCAGGCAGTTTGCTCTCTTCTCCCCTGGCCTCAGGATCCAATATCTGTATTCCAGGAGGGGAGAAGCAGCAGCAGGAGTCTAGCAACAGCTCAGCACCTCAGCGTTATTTTATTCCCTCTTCCCTGCCTCCGAGCAATGGGATGGCTCCCCTGCTCCTCACCTCTACCTTTTCCCTCCCTGGAACACGTGGCCAGGGAAGAGTGATAAGAGGACACTGCTGCAGCCCCCCCAGGTCTGGGAGAGTGTGTGAAGAGCCCCAGGAACTGCAGGAGGAGCAGAGGTGAGGCTGGGGAGACAAAACACACCTGGCAGAATTGATGTGGGGGTTGAAAGGGGCAGACCAGATGTGGGGGCAAAATTGATGTGAGGAGTCAGAGGACAGGATTCATTTGGGGATTCGGGCAGAATTAATTGCTGGGCAGGGGAGGGGCAGATGTGTGGATGAAGACAGACACCCCACTTCAGACCACTTTAAGCATTGACTTGTGACAGATGTGCATGTACCAATTGTAGTTCTCTAGTCTGTGTGCACAAACACACATTTGTATGTGTGCTGTGATATAGCAGACGAGTCCTCTTCTTTGAAACTGGAAAGGATCTAACAACATATTAAAGGGAACCAACATGTGGGTTCTTTGTCCTTTTTAGAAGTGGCAACTGCTCCAGGTTCAGTTTTAGACTCATAGATATTAAGGTCAGAAGGGACCATTATGATCATCTAGTCTGACCTCCTGCACAATGCAGGCCACAGAATCTCACCCACCCACTCCTGCAATAAACCTCTCACCTATGTCTGAGCTATTGAAGTCCTCAAATCATGGTTTAAAGACTTCAAGGTGCAGAGAATCCTCCAGCAAGTGACCCGTGCCCCATGCTGCAGAGGAAGGCGAAAAAAACCCAGGGCCTCTTCCAATCTGTCCTGGAGGAAAATTCCTTCCTGACCCCAAATATGGCGATCAGCTAAGCATGTGGGTAAGATTCACCAGCCAGATACCCAGGAAAGAATTCTCTGTAGTAACTCAGATCCCACCCCATCTAACATCCCATCACAGGTCATTGGGCCTATTTACCATGAATAGTTAAAGATCAATTTTGAGCTGAACAGAGAAATATACAGAACTGGGTCCCTTTCAGTCTGGAAATGTGTGATCTGACTTGCTGGTTAGTGAACTAGTCTGAAAGATTGCAAACGGCATGAAAATTTCCTTGGCAACGTTGGAGTCCTATGCTGTTGCATGTTGTCTGGGACTATCTGGGGGAAGAAAGAGTGGGGGTGAATGTTGAGAGTTCCCAAACTACTTGAACAGACACTCAGAGGATGCATGCACATGAGTAATTGGGTGTGCACAACAAATTTTGAAAGCACAATGGCTGCATGCACAAATTTGAATGGGATAGATCAACCTAACTGTCTGTTGGGGACACTGGGGCATGGCCACTAGGTAACTCGAGGGGATGGAAGACCACGAGTGTCAATGAAGCCCCCTCGCACTAGGCCCAAGTGTCCTTGGCCGCCCCCTCCCCCCGCCTGGAGGCACTCGCAGCAGCTCTGCGTACTAGGCCCATGTGTCCTTGGCCCCCCAACCTGGAGGCACTCGCAGCAGTTATGCTGAGGATCTGCAACAATATGTTGCAGAGTCAGACTGCCTGAAACTAAACAAGGCCAAACAGGGCAGATATGGAAGAACAATGCTGAATAAAGCAGCTTTATGTATGGTTTAACAAATGATACAAAAAACAAGGGAACTAGCTGGTAACTGGATTGGCTGGCTATATGGATACTTAGGGCAGCTTGCTATTGGATAAGTATGCTGAAGAAAGGATGTATAAAAGCCTGTGTAACTTCCTGCTCTGGGTGCAGGATTTGAGATTCTATTCTCCCTGTACCCTTTTGCAGCTGCAAATAAACTTTTCTGCTTTTCCACCCCGTTGTGATTATTGGGTGAAGCATACCGGGTAGCGAACCAACCCCTGCTGTTGTTTTGCCTCTCGGCACTGGATGCCGGCAACATGTCCATCTTTGAAAATTTGGTATAAATTTTCAAAAATATCTTGAATTTCTCAGTTCGATGAATGCCAAAGCCAGAGAGTAAAAAAGACTTAAAGGATCTCTATAACAATCTGACTTCAAATTACAATCAAGAATAGAAGGAACACACACAGAGAAAGTAAATCATTTAAATAGAATCATAGAATCTCAGGGTTGGAAGGGACCTCAGGAGGTTATCTAGTCCAACTCTCTGCTCAAAGCAGGACCAATCCCTAATTTTTTCCCCAGATCCCTAAATGGCCCCCTCAAGGATTAAACTCACAACCCTGGGTTTAGCAGGCCAACGCGCAAACCACTGAGCTATTCCTCACTCCACTGAGCTATCTGTCAGAAGCTTTTTGCTTCTCAGAAACTTTTTGCAATGGTTAATCTACTGAAAACAACCCACTTTAAAGGTAAAATCTCAGCAGCATTTAGTTTGTGAAGATCGGTGCTGGCTAGGTAGTAGAGTATTAGGTGCTATGTTCGTCTTGCTTCCATATAACAATCAATTGCTAAATAAGGACCCGATCAATGATAGTGGAAGGAGCGTAGTAAATCTCAGCATCAAGCCCTGTGTGAATTGCTAGCACAATATTCTGCCAACATTTCGTGCAATTTTCTGTAGTGTTTTTCACATTTTCTCCGTGGCTTTATTTGTATGTCTGGGCAGCAATTTTAAGATGAATATGTTTAATATGATACCAAGGAAGCCGCTGTAGAGTGTTTTCTGAAAACTCCCCCTGTGTCACCTTGTCTGCTGTGGTGGTAATTGTCTCAAAGGATATCATCAAGCTAGTCAGGCATGATCCTTTCATGAACCAGACTGACAACCCTTAATCAGACTGTTTTCCTTATGCATCTCTTCCTCTTTGATCCTGAAGTTTTTAAAACTTTCCATCTGAGTGATGTTAAACTACCTGACTTGTAATTTCTTTGTGTGTCTCCAGGTACTTCTGTTAATCAATTTCATATCACTAAAATACCAATCTGTTCTTAGCAATGTTGTACCAATATATATTAAACACCAGTTCTGATTTTTAAACATTTGGGAGCTGCTCACATACTATGGCTCTGGAAGCCACATAAAGCAGAATCTAGTATTAAGGCATAGAAGCAAATGCATATATTTGAAATACTGTATATTTTGTTTCCTCAGGTTATTGTCTGTGTGCAATGAGTGCCAGATTTTGGCTTATGCTCTGTGAGGAGCCTTAGGACTTGAAGATGCAAGTGAGCAAATAGAGGTGCTGTAAGGCAGGACAGAGTAGACATAAGTCCCATGGAATGTAGAACACTGTGTAATGGTCCTTTAAATATAGTAATGAAAGGTCCATCTTACAGTCCCCCTAACACCTGCGGCCAGATTCTATTGGGTGCATGACAGTGCATGTCACTGGCCACACCCCAGTGCAGCTGACCATGTAATGTTGTGAAGTAGCTCTGGATATGTATTTTCCTTTTCCTCTGACGATTTGGTGTGAGTCCACACTAAGCACTGGTTATCATCAATCAGTCATGCACTGCCTGCTGAAATATATTTGTGGGCTCTTTCAAACATGGGCTCCATCTAGCAAGAATATATCAATTGCCTGTAATTTGCCAAGAAAGCTTCCTGAGATATAGCATAAACTCCCTGTACTAACTATAGTCTGGACTGGTTTGAGTGGGCTGTAGGATCACACAACTAAAGACCATACTATTAAATTTGTGAATACACCATTGCCATTTTAAATCTTGTGTGCAATAGTTACTGAGAACTCCAACTCACAGGTGGAAGGATGGCAGAGTTAAGTGTACTGGAGACTTAATTGCAAATATTCTGAATGTCATAAGAACATAAAAATGGCCACACTGGGTCAGAACAGTGGTCCATCTAGCCCAGCATCCTGTCCTATGACAGTGGCCAGAGTCAGATGCTTCAGAGGAAATGGACAGAACAGGGTAATTTCAAGTAATCCATCCCCTGTCATCCAGTTCCAGCTTCTGGCAGGTGTAGGTTTGGGGAGCATGAGGTTGCATCCCTGACTATCTTGGCTAATAGCAGCCATTGGACCTATCGTCCATGAAATTACCCAACTCTTTTTTGAATTCCATTTATCCTGTTGGCCTTCACAATATCCCATAGCAACAAGTTCCACAGCTTGACTGTGCATTGTGTGAAGAAGTACTTCCTTTGTGTTTTTTTTAATTGCTGCCTATTAATTTCATCAGGCAAATTTCTTCTTCTGTTATGTAAAGAGATAAATAACATTTCCCAGTTCATTTTCTCCATACCATTCATGATTTTATAGACTGCCATCGTCTGACTTTAGTCATCTCTTTTCTAAAATGAACAGTCCCACTCATATGGAAGCCTGTCTATCCCCCCAATCACTTTTGTTGTCCTTTTCTGTATCTTTTCGAATTCTATATATGTCATTTTTAAGATCAGGCAACCAAAACTGCATGCAGTATTCAAGGTGTGGGCATACCATGGAATTATATAGTGACATTATGATATTTTCTATTTTATTATGTATCCCTTTCCTAATGGAGCCTAACATTGTTAGCTTTTTTAACTGCTGCACATTGAGTGGATGGTTTGAGAGAACTATCCATAATGATTCTAAGGTCTCTTTCTTGAGTGGTAACAGCTAATTTAGACCTCATCATTTTGTATGTGTAGTTGGGATTATTTTTCTCAATGTAAATTAGTCTGAATTTATCAACATTGAATTTCATTTGCCTTTTTGTTGCCCAGTCACCCACTTAAGTGAGATCTCTTTATAGCTCTTCGCAGTCAGCTTTGGACTTCACTATCCTGAGTAATTTTGTATCATCTACAAACTCTGCCACCTCACTGTTCAGCCCTTTTTCCAGATCATTTATGAATATGTTGAACAGTACAGACCCTTGGGGGACCTCGCTATTTACCTCTCTACATTATGAAAACTGACCATTTATTCCTACCTTTTCTTTCCCGTCTTTTAACCAGTTATTGATCCATGAGAGGGCTTCTCGTGTTATCCTATGACTGCTCAGTTTGCTTAAGAACCTTTGGTGAGGGACCTTGTCAAAGGCTTTCTGAAAGTCCAAGTACACTATATTGACTAGATCACCCTTGTCCACATGCTTGTTGACACCCTCAAAGAATTCTAACAGATTGGTGAGGCATGATTTTCCTTTACAAAATAAGCTATGTTGACTTTCCCCCAAAATATCATCTTGATCTATGTGTCTGACAGTTAGGTTCTTTACTGTAGTTTCAACCAGATTGCCTGGTTGAAATTAGGCTTACTGGGCTGTAATTGTTAGGATTGCCTCTGAAGCCTTTTTAAAATATTGGCGTTACATTAGCTACTCTACAAACATCTGATACAGAGGCTGATTTAAGTGGTAGGTTAGGTTACATATCACAGGTAGTAGTTCTGCAGTTTCCTACTTGAGTTCTTTTAGAACTTGGGGATGAATACCGTCTGGTCCTGGTGGCTTATTACTGTTTAATTTATCAGTTTGTTCCAAAACCTTCTCTATGGATACCTCCATCTGTGACAGTTCCTAAAAAGAATGGCTTGGGTCTGGGGATCTCCCCTTCATCCTCCATTGAAGACTGTTGCAAATAATTCATTTAGCCACTCCACAATGGCCTTGTCTTCCTTGACTGGTCCTTCAGTACTTCGAAAATCCAGTGGCCCCACTGACTGTTTGGCAGGCTTAATGTTTCTAATGTACTTAAAATATTTTTGCTGTTAGTTTTTGTTTCTTTAAGTAGTTGTTCTTCAAATTCTTTCTTATCCTGCCTTATTATACTTGTACATTTGACTTGCCAGAGTTTATGCTCCTTTTTAATTTTCTCACTAGGATTCTACTTCCAATTTTTAAAGGTTGCCTCTAACCACCTATTTTACTCTGCTGTGTAGCTCTGGTTGCATTTTTTAAAATTCTCTTACTCTTTCTTTCTTTCTTTTTCTTATTTGGGGCATACTTTTACTTCGAGCTTATATTGTGGTGTTTTAAAATAGTCTCCATGTAGTTTGCAGGCACTTTTAATTTTCATTTAATTAGCTTCCTCATTTTTGTTTATATTTCCCCTTTTTGAAGTTAAATTCTACTTTGGTGGGTTTCTTTGGCATTTTCACTCTACAAGGATATTAAATTTAATTACATTATGGTCACTTCTACTGAGCGGTTCAGCTATATTCACCTCTTGGACCAGATACGGTGCCCCACTTAGTACTTAATCAACAATTGTCTCTCCCCTTGTGGACAAACTGCTCCAAGAAGCAGTCATTTGTGGTGTCCATAAGTTTTATCTCTGTATCCCATCCTAAGGTCACATACACCCAGTCAATACAAGGATAGTTGACGTCCCCCATTATTATTGCATTGTCTGCCTTTGTAGTGACTCTCATCTCCTTGAGCATTTCACAATTACCATCACCTTCCTGCTCATATGGTCAGTAGTATATTTCTACTGCTATACTCTTATTGTTCAAGCGTGGAATTTCAGTCCAGGGAGATTCTAATCTATATTTTTATTTATTCAAGGTTTTTTACTTTATTTGATTCTACGTTCTTTCACATATAGTGCCACTCCCCCACCCGTGTGACCTACTCTGTCATTCCTATATATTGTACTCTGGTATTACCATGTCCCATTGATTATCCTCATTTCCCCAAGTTTCCATGGTGTTTATTATGTCAATATCATCATTTAATGCCAGACACCCTAGTTCACGCATCTGAGTATTTAGACCTAGTATTTGTATACAAGTAGTTGTACATTTTGTCAGTATTCAGTTGCTTGCCTTCATGGGTTATATTTAAATGACACTCTTTTATGTTTGACAGTTCCTCACTAGCAGCTATATGTACTATACTGACTTCTTTCTTATCCTCTTTAGTAGGATATACATCAAATATTATAGGTTTGTATTTAAAATTATAATGCCTGCTTAATGTTTTAAAGGGTAATATGTCCTCAAACATAATTGTCTGATGATTTTTGTCAGTGCTATATATAATATCAGCTTCATGAAATTCAGTGAAACCGGCCAAAACTTGTCATCTGGAAGTGGCTTGTTGGTCTAGGATTATGGATTCTTTCTTCTTTAGTTCACAGGAATTAATTCAGGGAAGTCCTGTGGCTGTATTATACAGGAGGGAAGACTAAATGATCACAGAGGTCATTCTGGGCTCATAATCTATGAAAATTACTTACTGTGTACATTTTTACAGTTGACAAAATGTAATGAAATATTCCAGGCTTGCCACAAAATGGTGTAAATGCAGATTTACTCAGATGAAACAGTTTATTGATTTCATATCTTGTGGTATAAGATTTAGTTGGATGTTCTCTTGCTATGCACATGTAACTGCAGTTTGAATGAATGGAAATCACACAGGTGCATTGAAAGGAGACTATACCTTTAATTTACTCATGGTTAAGCTATGTAATCTTGCAAATTCAATGATATCAGGCAAGTGAATCAGACTGTTCAAGAGTAGTAACTAGTTTTTTTATGTTGCTGCATGCTTCCATTGTTGCCTTCAGAGTTCAGTGGCTACTATAAAAACAGTAAAGCAAGGAGTTAGTCTTTCTGAGCAACCAACCAAAGCTTTCATACTGTCATTGAAACTAAACCATTTAGTAAAAGAAGAACATGATTTATTCATGTGTTTAAATGTCGAGCTGTCTTTTTAATTTTGGTTATTATTCTGAGTTTTTACAGAAAGACATAACAAGTGTGTACACTAGTTAAAGTGCATAGCAGTGATGTATTTATGGATTCTTTACTAGAGCATATTCAAAAGCAATTCAGTGTCAATTTTTCTTTAATAATAACCAAACTTTTTATACTTTTATACTGTATTACTATCATAACTGGCTTTTAGCATGTAATCTTCTCTCTAGCCATAGGATTTCAGTAGAACTGTAAATGTTTTCTGTACATTTGGAGAGTCGAATACTTTTTGAACAGAAAAATTAACATTTTAATGCTCCCTCAAACCTGCTAAAATATGTATAAAGTGAAAGTAAAAATCCACTTTAAAAAAAATCCAAAGCCGGGTACTCACTTGCTTTCAGAAGGTAAAGGTCAGCCTTAACTATGGACATTTGTTATTCAAGAACTCTAATCTATAACCAGATAAAAATGCATGACACATTTTTTGTAGCTTGTGTTTATTATTTCTTTTTTGTTACTGCAGACATGGATGTTAATTGCACAGATGAATTCTGATCACAGTATCATAGAAATTAAAAATGCATAAAACAAAGGATCAGTGTCACTATATGTGCTGTTTGTGGTATGTTTTCAGCACCACACAGATATACAAACAAAAAAAAAACCCTGATTAATTTTAGTAAAAGAGCTGCTTTATTGAGCATAAAACTCAATGAGATCATACAGTCAGTGGGCCAGATTCTGATCTCAGTTACGAGTCAGTGGCGTTATACCTGATTTCTCCTGGTGTAGTTAAAATCAGAATTGGAGTCAGAATGCTCAGTTTCAAAGCATGACCCAGCTTCCCCTAGGAGACTCTTTGGGCTAATTCACATATTTACCCAGACTTTTAAGAAAAGAGGTGTATGATAAAGTTTGTTCTTAGTGGATGAAGTAAGGTATTATGAAAAAGATCATTAAGAAGTTAATCTTTGGTTTGGGATGAGGAAAAGCAATATTCTTATCTGTGTCTCATGCTCTGTAAGACCATTTTTATTTTATTTATTAATGTATTTTGGTTTGCTCTCACCATTTCTCTTGTCTGTACCTCAGAGACTCAATCCTTTATTCTGTGTGCATATAAAATATGATGGAATTCAGGAACAGAAGCCACATGATGAAAGCTGTGGACAGTGAATGTAGCTATGTAATTGTAAAGAATTATCTGCACTGCTACCTTTAAAAGTAAAATGGGCCCCCTAGCTTGTGTCCTGGGTACTTGTGAATTGCTTCAAGATGGCTGCTGTTACAAAGTGAGCTGCACATGCTGTGCTCTCTCCAAGAGACTATATATTTTTTCTTTGCTGTTTCTATTAATCTTAAGCAAATGTCATTAAGACAGAAAGTACATGTTTTGCTCTTTGTCTGTGGAAAAGCTTAACAAATGTGTTGAGGCCCTTATATGTGGTTATTTGCAATAGTTCTAAGTGCTTGTCCCTTTCCTGTCTAGAGAAAACAAACTGTAATACATTTCTTTCAATTTAAAAAGTGTCAACATGTTGGAGAATTCTACTGCTCCATTAAAGGTTTATCTAATGAAGTAGCGTCTGTAAACGACTCATATTACAGTTCTTGTTTATCATAATTTACAGGATGATTCCAGTTAAGCAACAAATATAAGACAAGGTTTTTACTTCCAAGAGCTTAGAGTGTAACTTCTGATTATTTCCATTGGAAAATGGTGGATCCAAATTTCTGTAATTTAAAAAAATATTTGAGGGTTCAATTTCACCATTTCAGGCAGACTTCCACAGCATAATTTGCTCACCCAACACATAAATTTGCGACAAGGCAAAATGAGCCTGTCAAATTTGCAACATGGCAAAGTGAGCCAATCAGCCTGTCCTCCATCCCATTCCACCTCCAGCACAGGCAAATACATGCTTCTACCTAGGGAAAAGCTATGCAAAGTCTGCCTTGAATTTAGTAAGTTTTGTTTACAACTATCTAGTACTTTACATCTAGTTTGTATCCGTATTACTTCAGCATTCTCAAATGTATGTTCACTGATCTAGCACACTAAGAATTTTTAATTGTCATGTAGGGTGTTATTTGTACACCTGTTTCTTTAGCTTCTACATCTACTTTTATTTATTTGTTGTCTTATTTAGACAAATGTCCACCCATTTCATGTGAAAGAAACAAGCAACATAACTTTCCAACTGTTCAGTAATTTCCATTCACTAACTCTCAATTGTCATTGTTATTTTCATTTGTATGTATCAAAAGCATTGTTAGTGGAGGCATTCCTGATCTGGTTAATTATAGAATTTATTCCCCTTAGAATATACCAGTATTTATTATTTTCAGTATCCTTCAATACATCAGATATTTGGGGTGAAGTCCTATGCTTATTACAGTGCCAAACTGGAGGTGGAAAGAAGGCCCTGGCTTCAGACTGGTGCTTTGCAATCTACTCTTAAATGTCAGGGTGGCTCAAGGAGGCACGCTTTGTAGTGAAACTGAATTCTGCAAGAAGCAGCTTATACCTTTACTGCTTGGTACTGAGCCCAGCATAGACTCAAGGGGGCCCAGAATCCTGATTAGCCCTCCAGACCAAAAGACCACATTCCTTTGTCTTTGATGTGCCATTCGTGGCAGTGTCCAGTTTCATGCTGAGTGCTTGTAGAGGCTTTTGGGTGTATGTGTATGGGAGGAAGCAGTGTAATTCCTTATTCCATCTCCATCTTTAGGAGCATAGTAATTATTATAATGGAAGAAGCCAAAGATCTATCTAGTGCAGTGCCCTACCTCAGACAGTGGGCAGTACAATACGATTTAGAGGAAGATACAAGAATTTCAGTAATGGGCAACTATGGAATAGTAAATTGTCTATGAGGGTATGTTTCCTCCTAATCCCCAGCAGTGCTTGATTTTGACCTTGAAGCAAGAGGGTTGTTAACCCTTAGACTTTTTTATACTTTTCCTCCGGCTGTTCATATTACCCATATAACTGTCTATTCTTGTTAATTTTGCGAAGCTTTGGATTGGGTAGTGTCCTGTGGCAATGAGTTCTGCATTCCAGTTATGTATCATATAAATAAAGAATTTGCTTTTCAATTACATTGACTGTCCTATTCTTTTGCTATGAGAGGGGAAAACTGAATTTTCAAATTTGCCTGCTCTAAAGTATTCATTATGTATATACCTCTGTCCTGTCACCTCTTATTAATCTCCATTCTAAATGTTCCCAATATTTACAGTATCTCCTCCTAGGGAAGTCATTCTATATGCCTCTAATCATTTAGGATCTGAAAGAAAATCCACAAAAGTCAGTGGAAAGATTCCCATTGGTGTCAGTCAGATCAAGTTCCTTAGATCCTTTCTCTTTCTTTATGACATGGGGTGAGCATACTGTACAGAGTTCAAGGTGAAGAATATACTATCTATGCCTTAATGTTATTGTAGCAGGGTTGCTGCTTACTGAGCACCTTGTCACTCTGCAAGTACCTTGCACCTTGAGCACTTCAGAGAGTCTCCATTATGGCTTACAACACCCCTTTCCAGGGTTGGTTTAATATCAAATAAAGTTCACATAGTCCTCAGAATCCTCAATGGACAACATAATCCAAACAGTCCTCAATGAGCCCCCAACATAAAGCCCATAACCACAATTCAATTGTTCATTTTTTAGCTCCAGTTCTTTGGACACACCCAAAGCGCTTCCTCTGTTGGTCTCCTCCCCCAACGCTGCAAGTGCCAACACTTTCTGGCTAGAGCTCAGCCCCTTGGCCCTGCCTTCCTTCTCTTTCAGTGTTTCCCTTGTTCTGAGACAGTGGTAGTCTCTATACTGCCCTCCTCTAGAGAGCTCCTTCCACTGCCCCAACCTATTCTACAGGGCTCCTGATCCAACACCTATTTTTTCTTAAACGGCCAGTACACCCCATTACAGTAGTCATAATATTTTCAACATTATTCACATTACCATCCTTCATACAATCCTCTAATGTTGTTTGCTTGTTGGACCGTTGATGCACATCAGGCAACATTTTCACTGGTGTGTCCAGTGACAACCCAGGTTAGGATAGAAGGCACAATTTTGTTATTGGTGTTTCTCCATAACCATTTTTCTTGTGTTTTTGCTCTTTATTGATCTACAAAGCATTTATTTTCATTTTGCAAACTCTTTCTTTACTAGTGGAATATCTGTCCAAGAAATGGGTATATGTTGTAGAAATGATAGGGACCTTTTTCATTTGTTTGTTTATTTAAGTAATTTGAGTTCCCTGTTGTAAACGATAAGTTCTAGCAAATCTGCAAGAGGACATGCAATGTTTTTCCTGTACAGTAGCTTGTGGTGATCATTAATAACGTTAGGCATCAGGATTTCGCTTATGATATTATCTCTTATTACAAATCCAGGTAAGATACCTTTCCAAATGATAAGCATCTTATAGTTCCTCATTATCTAAGTTAAGGAGGTGCATTCTAACTCTGTATACAATCTATTTTTATTCCGATGTCCTGCCCATAACCACCCAGGACAGAATTTCTGCCACCAGTGTCTAGAACGATAGAAGATGGTATAGTCAATGGACTGAACCCCATCCACATTGGTTAATTTAAATCATTCTTAGCAGTAGCATTCCACATGCTGTCAAAGTCACTCTTTGCGTCACTGCTGGGTCAAAAGCATATGAGGAAAATATGCTATTATACTCACTTGAACATAGATTTAATTGCTTCTTTGTGCATTACATGTACTTTAAAATAATCTCTGACCTTATTGTTTTTTTCAGAGAATAAGGTGACAAAAGTGTCAGGTACTAGTTCAAGCTTAGCTCATATTCAGAGAATGGCATTATTTTTTCCCTCCAAAGTGCTCATTGTTGGCTTAATTCTGCTCCCTTTGAAATCAATGGATATTTTATCATTGACTTCATGGGAGCAGAGTAAGGTCAACTCAGAGAGGACTCCTGAAATCCTACCTGTTATTTAAAATGACTTATATTTGTATTTGTTCTCTAAGCCTTTTTATCTGCTGATCTGCTGTGTCTTTTTCACTTTGCCTTGAGTGTTTATAAGAGGTTTTCCATTTGTATATATCCACTTGGGTTTTGCTTTCACGTTGAGCCAAGTTGAATGTTGCATTTATCCAACATTTACATTTATATTTTTTGTTGATTGTTATGTCTAAAATATTGTATATTTTGCTATATTCTCTATTTCACTAAATTCAGGAATCACAAATCAGGCTTTCGCTAAACCTTTTAAGGAAGGGTGTGTTACATGAAAGATTTCAAAAGAAATGTTATGAGCTTTTAAAAGCTCATACTCTTGTGCTAAGAATTTCATGCACTAATCATATATTCCAAAATAATTGCACCTTGGTAAACAAACCTAGACACTGGCAGCAGCATGCAGGGTATGTGTACCTCAGTGAAAAGCAGGCTATGTCCACACTGTGGTGTGTAGCTACATGCCACAGTGAAAGACTCTGGTAGGGGACCAGAGTGAGAGCTGCAGGACACTTTCCCCACAGTCTCCCCCTGCCAAAGCCTTTCCCCACTGCTGGAACCTTTCCCTGAGCCTTTACTCACCATCTACACTTCTATTTATACCTATGCTAGGGGGGCTGTGTGTTTATGTACAGTACACACTGCCAAAAGGAGGGTTCAGTGTAGATGTACCCTAGAATGCAACAAAGAAACTGCTGTTAACACCACCCACTGAATGGACAAGTCCCATGGGAAGAAATATGTTGATGGTAACACAAAAGAGCACCCGCCAGTGTGTTCATATCCACCTTGGGAGCCTCTAGCAGTAGCACAAAAATGGGTATAGGCCTGTTTAAAGAAAGAACAGCTTATTCTTACTAAATTATCCTTTGGCTCCTGAGCCCAGCAGTCCTAAAGCACTTGCTCACCAGATCAGTTTTCCCCAGGTGCTCCCTGCTCTTCTGTCAGTCAAAGGCCTTTCAAGGTTAGTTTGAGTGAAAATCATTAACACTGCACTATGACTCATGCCATTTGTTAGGGTTCTTTTGCATAAGGCCTGATGTATAAAAATAAATGAGTAAAAAGTATTCATAGTTA
Organism: Natator depressus; assembly: GCF_965152275.1. NCBI lineage: Eukaryota > Metazoa > Chordata > Testudines > Cheloniidae > Natator > Natator depressus. The sequence continues at coordinate 49,064,569 of NC_134235.1, read as the reverse complement.
CAGGAAAAAATCAGACATACAATCCTTTTCTCCTGTAAAACTGGTCTCTGGAGAACAAGAAAATATATTTTAGCAGCCATTCTCATTTATGGCATACTAGAACAGTAAAGCTCAAGTTGAATTTTTACCAGTATGTTTCAAGGTGAAAGTAAGTCCTTGTCAAACCTCTGTAGTAGTTGAAGATGAGAAAGAGCATGATTAATAGAGGTAGAAAAAGTTCAAATAGCCTTGGTGCCAAATAAAGAAAGAATAATGTCTCTAAACTCTGCATTGATAAAGCAAATAGTTACATATACCTGTGCAACTTCATTTTATTTACACTTTAGTCAAGATTTTCTAGATTCTTCTTGTTTATATTTGCAGTTAACAAATATCCTTCAGTGCTTCATATTCTACTTGTGGTATTTCTGGCTGAAGTACCTTGTATATATTCATATAAAGATGTTGTTAAATATTTAAGCAGTCTAAGAATAAAATACGTTGATTGTTTCCCCAAGTTTTCTGTGTGCTACCCAGAATCCACAAAAGATCACAAACTAGCTGTGCAGGAAGCCAACCTATTCACAGAAAGGTTAGCCTGCCACAGAGATCCATTACCAAAAAGAGAACAGGGTGGGGGGAAACAAACCAAGGAAATGTTGCTTGAAATCACCAGAAAAAAGAGAGCACATGAGATGCCCAATTTTTGAATCACAATCACTCATTCTAAATTTAACCCTACCTTTCCTACATACCTGCTACTCTGCAGAAAATTTCACAGTACGGAACGACTTGACTTGATCTGGTTAGTAGATAGGAAGATAGCTGGAGATTTCTGGCAACAGTGTATACAAATTAGATAACTATGTGCATAAATGTCCAACAAAGGACAGACATGATAGTGGGCTTTAAAGTGACCTGCATCCTATTTCCCCTCTGAGTGATGCTGACTAGAAAAGTATTTTATTTTACTAACTATTGAGTCGATACGCACCAACACAGAGGCTCAAGAGGAGTACGTATCACACTTGTATGGTCTACTTGAATCCTGAGTCCCCGGTGTAAAGAGATTGTCAGAAGACTTCCTACTATTCCTCCTCTACCCACAGAGCAGGTGGGAAAGGGCAGATCCAATACATGGGTATCATGTACTTCTGTACAAGATATGGACTGAGTAGAGAGCTTGCTTACACACACCTTTCATCATGAGATTCTTTAGTGCTCTCAGCCCAAGTGTCGCTGAGGTTCATTTAAATATGGTATTTTACACACAGTGCCCACTAGTGACTGAACTAGCACAATTTAGAATTTCATTACATCTCCACCTTTAAGTTCTACATTCCTACCATTTACAGTATTTACACTGTTACTCCTGTCTTTGAAGTTCAGTACATATCAGTCTGTTAAGTGTCTCTGAATTGTACTGGTTTTCTAATTACATGACCAGAATATGTAACAATGTGGTCATCTGGCTGTCCATTAGTTGCGAAGACTGGTTGCGGGCAATTTGGAATCCTTCAGTCTTCTTCTTGTTGTTCTACATCTGCCATCTATAGAGTTTACTCTGTTGACTGTTATTTCTGAGGAATAAATTGTAGATGTTAATGGTTTCAGCTGAACTATCCACCGTCAGTCTCAATCACATGAGGCCTGGGCATTAAATTATTTTTCTTTACAACAGCTGGAGTTGTCAATCCTTTTTCTCCATCCAATTTGATGTGAACATGGTCACCAGGTTATAGACCTGACAGTTGTCTGAGTGACATTTGTTGTAAAAGTTTTCATAAGTTTCTTTTTATCTGACTTGACTGCTCTCTTCATGTCTGGTCACTTTGAAGAGAGATTATTTTCCAAAGTTTGAACAGTAGTTCTGAGTTGTCTTCCCAACATTTATAAAGCTGCATGCTTAGCTATACCATGGGGCTGTCATCCAATTTACACTCCCTGCCTGAGGCTGAATGTCAAGCCTAGCTCAGGAAATTCAGATTATCTGGCGACTTGGACATTGCTGACCACCTGATTAAGTCTCTGGATGCCGCCAGGCTCACTCAATGGAGAAGCTTAACTTCACCTATTCCAGCCGGAAGTGCTAAAACTTGATCCACTGGCTGGGCAGTGCTCAACAACTTTCAGGTCAAAATTGCCCTCTGGTTAAGCTCAGCAAGCTTGCAAGCCATCCTGTGGGTAGCAAAGGTCCTCCTGGAGAAGCAATTCAAATGCAATATATATGATGAATGGCGCCAACTTTGACATCAGAATATAGGTAGGAGTCAACCAGACCCATTTACGGTCGATGAGCTAGATAAAGCCCTTAACTCCATCAAGCTAGGCACAGCAGTGGACTAGGATAACATCTTGCTGGAATTCCTCAAGTGCCTTGGATCAAAGGCATCACAGTGGCTTATTAACTTCTATGTATGGATCATCAATGAGAAGAAGTTACCATGCACTTGACATCAAGCAAAGATTATAGCCATTCTTAAACCAGGCAAGGACCCCTACAAATTTTGAGTTGTCCAATACCCTTGCTGTCAGTGTGTTTTTGTGTCAGCACTCAGAACACCCTGCTCAGAAAATTGGCCAGTTCAACCTGGGGTGTGAGAGCCTGGATGCTTAGATCATCAGCCCTTGTCCTCTGTTATTCAACAGCAGAGTACTGTGCTCCTGTCTGGTGCTGCTCGTCTCACATGAGGCTGGTCGATGTACAGTTTAACAAAGCTATGAGTATTGCTACCGGGATTTTATGGGCAACTTCGTTGCCATGGCTACTGATAGTTAGCAGCATAGCACTGCCAGATATTCGCTGTGCAAAGGCCTCTGTCACGCTCCTGGCTAAGATCTGTGAAAGTAGTGACCTGCCATTATATGCAGACCTCTTCAACCACCGATCAGCTCTCCTTTCTACTAGACACTCTTTATGGTCATTTATGCCACCACAGGACATGACGGTGGAATCTGCTTGGCACAACGAGTAGTCAACGATGACAGTTGTTTATCACTCTCTCGTCACTGACCCAACCATCAGTCCACCAGGTTTTGGTCTGCCAAGACACCTCTGGACATCTCTGAACCAGTTTCAAACAGGGCAGAGTAACGGTGTGGCCAATCTCTTTAAATGGAGTTTTACTAATGACCCATGATGCAGCTTCAGTCAACTTCAGATTATGTTGCATATTATTGTCGAGTGCCCACTGACTTATTTCGATGGTGGGCTACCAGCTCCTCATCTGGCTGATGATGATGCCATTAAATGGTTGGACACATTGTGCATATGCTGATGATCAGGAGTTCTGCTGGACTATATCTTAGCCACTACTGGTTTTGATCTGTAACTCAGAAGAGTGAGGAATTGATCTTCCTACTGTAGGATTTTCTTGGTTGTCTGTACATCTCTCTCAGCTTCTCCATTCTCTTGTGGGTAATGTGGGCTGTTAGTAATATGATCAAAATCATATTCCATTCAGAATATGACTGCATATTTTGCCAACGTGAATTGTGGTCTGTTGTCCATCACTAGGTCTTCTCGAATACCAGAGTAAGCAAGAGTGCACTTCAATTTCTCAATAAACTGAAACATATTATGTTTTTCAACTACATTATTTCTAGATAGCTGGAAAAATAGTCCATGACCGCCAGGTAATAATGTCCTCTGAATTCGCATAAATCTATATCTAGTTTCTTGATTGGTAGAGGTGTTGTTATTAAAGGTTCTATGTGTTGTGTTAGTCTGCTAGTTCTGTGATGTTCACATGCAGATACTTTATTCTTTATGTCCTTATTGATGCCCAGCTATCACACTGACTGGGTGGCCCATTCATGGCATTTAGTTAATCATGGATGCAATTTAGGATTTTTCCTCTCATTTCATTTGGAATTATGATTCAATTGCTTTTAATCATGAGTCCACTTGACTTGCTTAATTGTCCACACACCACAAAGTAGTCTCTTTTCACTTCCTTAGTGTACTTCAGATACTTGGACCAGCTTCTCCTAGTGTAACTTAGAACTTCCTGAAGTTGTGTGTCTGTCTAGGTTGCTTTTTGTAGCTGCTGTAGTGTTTTCTGACACTGGTCTATATGTGTTCACAGCATCCATATATGCCTTTACCTCATCCTGGAGCTCATGGGTAGTTGAGTGCAATGCTGGGGTCCATGACAGAGCGCGACCAGATTTTTCTCAGGAACATATTTAGTAGTTGGGTTAAATCAAATTAAATTTAGCTATAGATATTGGCATCTCAATTGTGCTTAATTCAGGTCTTTCCCACTGATGAGGATTTCAAGCAATTAGTGGTCTGTTATCAGTATAAACAAATCCAGCTCACACAGATATCTGTAAAAGTTCTCATATGCCCATATGCTTGCCAGGCACTCACTTTCAATTTCTGCACATCATTTTTCTGCTTCTGTGAGTATGCGAGAGCAAAATGCAACTGGCTTCCACTCAGACCCATATTGCTGCAACAATCCACCATCTAGGCCATAACTGCTTGCATCCACACTGACCATTGTGGGTTTGTTCACACTGTAGAACCTGAGAACTGGAGCAGTTGAGATAATTTATTTTACCTTTCTGAAGCACTTTCTTGATTTGGCCTCCGTAGCCAAGATGTGTTGGATTTCCACAGTTCATGCAGTGGTTTTGTCACTGTAGAAAGGTCTTGTAGGTATTGACAACAATATACATTTTAGTTCTGGCACATTAGTTGCTGCATTCAATTCTTAAATTGATTTTATTTTCTCTTTGCTTACTGTCTGTTCCAAAAACTTGATTTAGGGTAGGCAGAAAATGCACTTTTCCTTGTTTAGCCTCAGTCCTGACTGACTGATTAGACTTAGGACTTCATTGAGCATTTTGTTGTGTTCTTCTATCAAAGATACATATACCATAATATCGTCCATGAAAACTACAACTCCATTTCTGTTCTGCTATCATTCTCTGGAAAGTTTCAGATGCACTGTTAATCAAAAAAGTAGTCTTCAGAGGCAAAATCTTCCAAAAGGTGTGATAAATGTAGTCAATTTAGCACTTTCTTTGACTAAAGGAATTTGCCAGAATCCACTCTAGGTATCCAACTTGGAGAATAATGTAGCTCCTTTCACTTCCGGGAGGATGTCATCCGGTGTTGGGAGGATATATTTTTCTCTCACAACTACTTCATTAAGTCTTTTAAGATCCACTCAGGTTCATATTTTTTCCATTTTTCTTTATAATTGGTACCATTGGAGCACAACATGCTGTTGGCTCAGCAATTTTCTTGATTATGCCAATCTGCTCCATTCTCTTTAATTCAGTTTACACGTTACAAAGTAATGGGATAGGAATCCTGCAACGTGTATGTACTGTATATGTTTCAGCATTGTCTCTTTAGGTTATTTGTGCTGGATCTCCTTTCAAAAGTCTAATATCACCAAATATTCCACCAAGTTCTTCAACATTTCTCACTGGACCCCTCATGGCTGGTAAGCTATGGCTGAGAAGGCTGTTACCTTTAGCCAGAAAAATGGTGCTTATTTCCTGGTGGATGACTTGGCTGACAGGCTAGCTCCTGCATCATCACCAGTCAGCCCTGAATTGAGCAAGGTTCTGTCCTTTTCCTTTCCCTCCAGGCCTGGCATTGGCTGCAGACATAACAGGACAGGGCTAGCTGAGCCCCCAAGGCTCTCTTTAACCCTTTCCATGCTGGCAGATGGTTTCTCTGCTTCATCACATGTTGCATGCAGTTCAGAATGCCTCTGGGGCTTGTCAGAGCTGTGTCAGATGACTTCAGCTTTTGGAGGGGTTAAAGGTGATTGTAAATCCCTTCTGAGATGTCTGGAGATGTCAGCTCCTGAGTCAATTTTAAAGTCAGTAGTCTTGCCATGAATATTCAGTTTCATGCAGGCTCTGCATCATCAGAAGTGATAGATCCCAGAAGGTTTCAAAGTAACAGCCGTGTTAGTCTGTATTCGCAAAAAGAAAAGGAGTACTTGTGGCACCTTAGAGACTAACCAATTTATCCCAGAAGCAATCACTGTTGATTATCTGTAATATGAGTCAACTCCCTGAGTGCTTTGGTGCAGCAAACAGCCACAAAATGTCCATATTTCATGCATTTATTACACTATATGCCTGCAACTGGACATGCATCATTTCTTAGGCTATGACTTTTTCTACACCTTGTGCATGTAGTATGGAATTTGTCCCTCTTAGCCTGGGAATTCACTCTCCTTGCTTACAGGGTTTTATGATAATCAATTTTAACACTCCAATAATATATGCTGTTTCTAGGCTAGTTTCAGATTTTTCAGCACTGTCAAATTTCTCTAGATTTTGCTGTCTCATCAGTTCAGACCATTTTTCTATTTGAATAGCTGTGGCTAGGGTTAAATCTCTCTTCAGTTGAAGCTGCTGTGGAAGGTTTGTATCTGCTAACCCAATAGCCAGCCGATCTCTGATATTTTCATGTTTTTTTGCATTCCCAGAATACAGCCAATGTATGCAGAGCCCTTATAAAACATTCAACATTTTCCCCTGGTTCTTGAATTCCCTGCTGAAAACATGCTTTTTCATAAACCACATTTCTCTAATGCATAAAGTGTGCCTCAGACATAGCCAGAACCCTGTCATTGCCAGCTTTGTGACCATCTACAGTAAGTCAAAGGATTTAAAGAAATGCTCTGTTTACTTCTCCATAGCATAAATTTTAAAAGATACCTGTATATCCCCAGTTTCTTTGTGGAGTTTGTTTGCAATTCAAAATCTTGCTACATACTGATTCCAGTCTGTCCATTGTGAAGGTTTGTCAAAGCTGAAGTTCACTGGGGCATTGAAGAGTGACATGGTGATGAGATCCTGCAATTTTTGTTGCTGTTTTCCTTCTGTTTGCAACTTTTGTTGCTGTTTTTCAACTGTTTCTATTCTTAGTTTACTCCTGACACTGTATCATGTCCTTCTGTACCAGATATGGACTGGCTTCAGAGCTTACTTATACACACCAAATGTGTTCATCATAAGATCCATTAATGCTGTCCCAGGTATGGCCCATGTTTGCTTAAATATTTTATACATAGTGCCGCCTAATGGCTGAACAGTATAATACAGTTTAGCATTCTATTACTTGGGGGTACAGACATATGTCAGCAGAAAATTACTACCTAGGGTGACCAGACAGCAAGTGTGAAAAATCAGGACAGGGGGTGGGGGGGTAATAGGAGCCTATATAAGAAAAAGACCGCAAAATCGGGACTTTCCCTGTGAAATCGGGACATCTGGTCACCCTATTACTACCATCTTAGAACAATGGAGGAATAGAACAGGAACTGTGGCTTGTTGAGCACCACTCCTTCTCTGGGATGCGCCTAGGGCAATGCAGCAACTCACCATCCCTTACTGTTGGCTATATTCTGGTATCCCAATCTAGCACTTAAAGTGTAGTTATGACACAAGGGAAATATTTTACCTAATGAACACATCCTGAATCTGAATCCTACCTGTGCCATCAACCATCTCTTAGAGCACAAGAAGGCTGTTCCATTCCTTGTTTCTGTTTTTCTCACCAGGATTGGTTGACCTATCACTCAACCCCCAACCTGGAGGGCCAGTGGGCTGCTTTTTGTGTTATCTTTCCAGCTCAAGTGACCCTACCAGGATTTAAAACTCCTATTGGCATAGCTTTCATGGTCATTGCAATACACAAGCCGTCCCACCATGTCAAGCAGCAGCTCACAAGGAAGGATCATACATCCTGCTCTCTATCTCTGATCAAACCTCTCTTTGGTATCAATGGGTCAACCACTGTCAGTCAAGGACAGTAGAATGGACTTTTACTTTGTGGACTCAACCCAAACATGTCTGAACCATGTTTAAAACATAATTTTTAATATACTTTAGCGCTCTTCACAAACTGAGTTTGACACATACCTCCCTGCAGAAGAAATCAGTTGGTATGTTATTTGCTACACTCCTAATAAAAATATGACCATGTATCTTAACAGTATTTTTGGTACTTTCCAACAGGTTATGTGCAATATTTATAAAAAGGAATGTGGCCATGGCTGAGGGGCTTTTAAAATAAAATGCCATGTTTGTGGTGTTTGAATAGCACTTGCACATTGAAAAGTAAGTGCATCTCACAGCAAATGTGTGCATAAAAAGATGGATTTGCAGAAATGGCACCCAATTTTCTGCATACAAAAAGTTGCTGTGCGTTTTATAGTACTTAAGTGTGTATGTGCCTGGCCGCATCCACAAAACAAGTAATTATATACCCATGTGTAAGCTTGGCAGAATTCAATGTTTATTTTTTATAATTTTGACAGATAATATCTATATTAGGGCTGTCAAGCGATTAAAAAAATTAATCATGATTAATTGTGCAATTAAAAAAATTGTGATTAATCGACTGATTAATCGCACTGTTAAACAATAATAGAATACCATTTATTGAAATATTTGTGGATGTTTTCTACCTTTTCAACTTTGCATTTATTTTTGATTGCAAGTATTTGCACTGTAAAAAAACAAAAGAAATAGTATTTTTCAGTTCACCTAATACAAGAACTGTAGTGCAATCTCTTTATCATGAATGTTGAACTTACAAATGTAGAATTATGTATCAAAAAAACGGCATTCAAAAATAAAAAAATGTAAAATTTTAGAGCTTACAAGTCCACTCAGTTCTACTTCTACTCAGCCAATTGCTCAGACAAACAAGTTTGTTTATATTTGCAGGAGATAATGTTGCCTGCTTCTTGATTACAATGTCACCTGAAAGTGAGAATAGGTGTTCTTGTGGCACTGTTGTAGCCGATATCACAAGATGATTACATGCCAGATGCACTGAAGATTCATATGTCTCTTCATGCTTCAACCACCATTCCAGGTGACATGTGTCCATGCTGATGACAGGTTCTGCTCGATAACAATCCAAAGCAGTGAGGACTGATGCATGTTCATTTTCATTATCTGACTCAGATGCCACCAGCAGAAGGTTGATTTTCTTTTTTGGTGGTTCAGGTTCTGTAGTTTCTTCATCGGAGTGTTGCTCTTTTAAGACTTCTGAAAGCATGCTCCATACCTCGTCCCTCTCAGATTTTGGAAGGCACTTCAGATTCTTAAACCTTGGGTCAAGTGCTGTCGCTATCTTTAGAAATCTCACATTGGTACCTTCTTTGCGTTTTGTGAAATCTGCAGTGAAAGTGTTCTTAAAATGAATAACGTGTGCTGGGCCATCATCTGAGACTGCTATAACATGAAATATACGGCAGACTGTGGGTAAAATAGATCACATACAATTCTCCCCCAAGGAGTTCAGTCACAAATTTATTTAATGCATAATTTTTTTAAACGAGCATCATCAGCATGGAAGCATGTCCTCTGGAATGGTGGCCAAAGCATGAAGGGGCATACAAATGTTTAGCATACCTGTCATGTAAATACCTTGCAATGCCGGCTATAAAAGTGCCATGCAAATGCCTGTTCTCAATTTCTGGTGACATTGTAAATAAGAAGAAGGAAGCATTATCTCTTGTAAATGTAAACAAACTTGTTTGTCTTAGTGATTGGCTGAACAAGAAGTAGGACTGAGTGGACTTGTAGGTGCTGAAGTTTTACATAGTTTTGTTTTTGAGTGCAGTTATGTAACAAAAAAAAATCTACATTTGTAAGTTGCACTTTCATGACAAAGAGGTTGCACTACGTACTTGTATGAGTTGAATTGAAAAATACTATTTCTTTTGTTTGTCATTTTTACAGTCCAAATATTTGTCATAAAAATAACATACACTTTGATTTCAGTTACAACACAGAATGCAATATATATGAAAATGGAGAAAAACATCCAAAATATGTAATCAATTTCAATTCTTGTTCTATTGTTTAACAGTGTGATTAAATTTGCAAGTAATCACTATTAATTTTTAAATTGTCATTACTTTTAATCATGCTAAATTTTTTTGAGTTAATCGCATGAGTTAACTGCGATTAATCAACAGCCCTAACCTACATTCATTTGTAAGCATTTTTTCTATTTCTATCAATCTAAATTTTCATAATTGTGCAAAATTATGGGGTGTAAGCGTTTTTAATTTTTTTAGCTATTTTAATGTTCACAGTTGCAGGAAGAAGAGGCAGGAATTAGGGGCTCAGACAATGATTATTTAGTGACAGTAGACTTTGAGATTCAAAAAGTTAAAGCTTTATTAAAACACAGATTGTCAACATCACTTGTCAAAATATACAAAGTAAATATCTTTAAATAAAACTCTGATAAGTTTTCAAGCAGAAAACTTTTTCTTATGTTGTCTGTCTGAAAATTTCTATTATTATCAATAGAAATATTTTTCTGTTGCTTTGTGTGTGTATGGTAAAATCGATGTTTACTGACATTTACCAATAAAAATCTAATCCTGCCGAGCTTACACATGTGTTATGAAATGGGCCCTCAGTTTGATGTAGGTGCAGAAAATGTGAAAGCATAATCAAAGGTCAGTTTGAGGAAATCGGAGTCTAGATCTGTTTTCTGGCCCTTTATGCTTTACTTACTTTGTATTCCATTACATGCTGCTCAAAAATATTCAGTTAGAAGGAGTTGAGAACAATCAGGACCTCAAGGAGAGACTCAACATCTCATGTTATTGGGCTCCATGAGCACAATTGTGCTAAGTGCTGGCTAGTCTGCTCTTGCAAACCCCTTAAAGCACATGCTTAACTTCCAGCCTGGGCATAGTCCCATTGGCTTCAGTGGGACTATACAGATCTTCAAAGTTAAGTACATGTGTTAAGTGGTTTGCTTGATCTAGACCAGAGTGTTCAATGCTTTGTGGGACTGTGTTATTTAATTCAGCTTTTGTGTAGATTTAATCTGTGTGATGTAGGCATTCCCAAACTCAGTTTCTGAAATGTTGGGTGTGTTTCACCCTGCATTTATTTGCAATGTGTTCCTGAAATGTTTTAATACAATCAGTATCATCCAGATTGCTTAGCTATGGCTGTTGACAGCAGCCACCAAAACAGCAAAATAAAGAATTGCTTCTCGAAAGCTCTTGAATTAGTGTATATCTCTGTCCACCTGTTTCTTTATGAAATAAAGATATCAAACCCTCAGTTTATCCATATGTATTTCTCATTTAGACTTCACTCTCTTAGGCAATAGAAATCCAATGTGTGAAGCTAATGGCTTCTTCAGAAAAACCTTCTTCCACCTGCAGAGCTAATCTCCCATTTTAAATTCAGAATGAAATCTACTTTATTTCTTGTTTGTGGGGTTTTTTCCAGTTTTGTGATTGGAAAATAAAACTAATCCTGTTATGGCAGCATGCCTTAATATCTATTTAGTTTTCATCAGTCCCTCTTAAATCATCTTGCACAGCAGTTTAATTGAAGGATGGAATGCGCTGAGGAAGGGCCCTTGGCTAGTAAGAACCAAATGATAATAGAATGGAATAGTTTTCCTGGCTTGGTTAGTAAGTGTGTTTGTTGTTGTATGAGGTCATTCACCTGGTTTAATTTATACTGACCATTTGCTGCACATGTTGTATGGATTACACTCAAATTTCTGTACATGGATTTGTTTCAGATAACGTAGCAATAGTTTTCTAAATACAGTAGGGATCTAGACACAATCATTTAAATAGTATTTTTTGCAATCCTAAGAGTGATATTGTGGCTTGTGTAGTACAAGCACACTGGGGTGCAAGGGATAACAGTGTAGTGCCCAAGAGACTGGACGTATTATGCATCAATGGGGTAGAGTCAGGAAAATAATGCTTGTGTGCCTGGAAGCAGCACTTGCAGCAGCTTTAAAATGGTGCAATGTGAGTGCTCCCCCCATGCTGACCAGCGGACATGATCATATGCAGGGATGGCTGGAAGGACCCTGGATACATTCCTTGCCATCTTGGGGCATTAAATGCATCCAGCAGTACTAGTCATCCTTCTGTATATACTGAAAGAGCACAAGCCGCAACAATATGGCTGCTTCTTTAAACAGGGGTTGAGGGAATAAGGATAGATACCTTCTCGTTTTCTTCCCTCAGTCCACACTAGCACACACATACACAGTAGATGTAATTTGGCCCTAAAATTTTGTTCAGCACTGTTTTCAGCAACAGTAAATTTATACATTCCTAATTTTGCCCCCTTCTGTTTAGAAGCCGAAATAACATTTTTCTTGGAAGTAAACAAGAATATTGGTCAGTGCCTATCTTTTTCTTTTGTGTCCGTGTGGTCCAATCTTTTATTGAAGGAAAGTTTATAAAATTGAATTTGGCAATAATTGTTGTTTTCATTTGTTTTGTTTCATGAATTAAATTGTTTTTTCATAGATTCAAAGGCCGGACGGGACCACTGTGATCATCTAGTCTGACCTCCCTGTACAACATAGACCACAGAACTTCTCCAGAATAATTGCTAGAGCAGATCTAGTAACAAAAATATCCAATATCGATTTAATAATTGTCAACGATGGATAATCCACTGCAACCCTTGGTAAATTACCCTCACTTAAAAAATTATGCCTATTTCCAGTCCGAATGTGTCTTAGATCAACTTCCAGCCATTTTCTTTTGCTTCTTTAAGAAGCATTTATAGAAGGTTTTTATTTTAAATCATGTCTCAGATACTTGGCCCAAGAAACAGAAACGAAATTGAATCCATTAATAGCCTCTTATTTTTTGGCAAAATATAGAATTGCATAATGCATAAGACAACTATATGAAGTATTTAATCCATATATCTGTCTGCCTATGCCATTCTAATTGATTAAATGAAGGCAAAAAATGTAAATGCTAGATCCAGGGACTCTTTACAAAAACACCAGCTAGTCCCACATTCTCAAATCAACATCCTTGACTTAATTTTCTCTGGCTCTGATAATTTCCTTTTAAAATGTTGATGCTGTCACTCCCTTATCTGATATGTACAGTAACGTACAGAAGCATCCCTTTTTATACTCCAGGACTTCATGCCTTGTTTAAATTCAATTTTAATGTTGGCTACAGTAAAAAGAAAAATCCTGCCATCGAACTCTCCCATAGAAATGGTATTTACCAACACAACATATTCACCACGCAAAGGAACATTTCACTGGCACATCTTGAGCATTTGCAATGCCAAAAAGAAATGACTATCATATGTATAGCAGACTGCCACACAGACCAGTATTGGCAGTATTATCAGGGTAATTTTATACAGCAGAATCAATTGTTTTCACATAATATTACTAATTCATTAGGCCTGTTGGAGGTTGGTCAGGAAGTGTTCACCGACCAAGACTATGCTGATTGACATTGCTTTGCTTGTGGAGAAGCCAGAGAATTTCAGCCCTGCTCTTCAAGGTTTGCAAGATATTGCCCAAACTATGGGGTTGAACATCTTATGCCAGAAGAGCAGGGTCCAGAACTTCAGCAATGACTGACAGAACCCCTGATGTAGTTGGGGTCAAGCATCATGGAAAGCATTAACAAGTTCATCTACATAAGCTGCAAGCAGAGTCCATATGGTTGCAGCAAACTATATATCCTCTGATGACTAGGTCTTGCTGCCTTCTGCATGAGTCCATGTCTCGCTTATGGCCACAAAAACAACTCTGCTCTGAGACAACTTTGTGCAAAATGCCATCATCTCACAGAGATCTCGTCATCCTCCAATCACTCACTACATTCAAAAGCAGCATTGCATGCTCTTCAGCCATGTCACCATGATGGACAAAAACACCCCACCACATCATGCTCTTAAACTTTCCATTGATGTGCACAGGGGTGCATACCTTGACTCTACCTGGTGTCACCCGTGGAGTGCCTCAGAGATTTGTGGATTCACAGAATTGAGCCAGATCTGGAAACTTCGCTCTATGATGCCTAATATGATGCCATCATCCCATTGTTATTCTGTCTGGCGCAACGGTTCTCAGTAGATTATGTGTATTGATGACTAAGATCAGGCCTGTGAGCAGGTAACTTTCCCACTGGCTTCAAAACACACTCAACACATGTTTTATAGGTCAAAACTCCCCACTTCCTGGAGTTTGACATGATTAATAGGGAAAGGAACAACATAACATTTAGTCCAAGACTCCTCCCTAGATTTGTCTGCTTCTATGGTTCCCAGCTCAGGGCTGCTCATCTCATCTCCTGGTCTAAGATCCAAGATCCCACTGTGAAGGAGTAAAGAGAGGAAGGTAATTTGATGCAGAAATGAGAGGCAATTTGAGGTTTGGAGGGTAGGCTGGAGGAAGGCATGACGATGAGTGGGGAAAGGATACAACTGGCTTGCATTAACAGAGGGACTGAATACTAAATTAAGAAGGCGATATATTCTGTTATTATGTATGGCACTTGTTGAAGCCCCATCTGCAGAACTCTGAACAGGATTAAAGCATGAATGAAATGGTGCTTACATGATTATGAGAGTGACACCTGGCTTTGCTTTTGAAGGAGGAAAATCTTGGAGGCATGGTAAAAATCCAGAAAGATGAGATTAAGATAAAGCAAAAGGGAGGAAGCCAGTTGATCCCTATAGCCTTTACCCTCTGCAAATATATCTTGTATTCTGTTAGAAAAGGCAGTATGATTCCTGACAATTTTAGCAGAATTATACATAGCAAATATAAGGCTGAAAGCCAAGTAAATTTAACCACCCAGGAAGTGAAATAATCACTATGAAATGCATTGCCTGGAATGCCATCTTGTTTTTATTAAATTTACATCCAAATGTAAAGAAGAGAGTATGTGTACTGGACATAATAGTCAGAGCCAGATCCCAGGAATTTAGACAGAATAGGGGCTTTATCTCATAAAGAGAACATTGATGGTTGTCACTAATATCCCGTTTATGCCCACACTTCTAAAGTAATTTCATAAATCAGTATATAGTTAGTGTCACCTGAATACAGAGCTAGACCCTCAGCTGGTGCAAATTGGCATAGTTCCACTGTCTTCAGTGGATGTATATTGATTTACACCAGCTGAGAATCTTCCCCCACATTCTCTGTATATCACTCGCTCTTTGTGTGATATGAAACAGTGACTGATATATAGGGAGAACAGGGCGTGGATTGATAATGAAAATGGAAGGCTAGAATCAGACAACACAAAATAAAAATGAGCAGCATTAAAATGATCAAAGAGAAAGAGAGGTTAAGCTCGGTTTTATTGCCAATACTCCTGTGATTCTGGATTATAATGTGAAGAGGCAGCTCTTAATAACCTCAGCATCTTCAGTTCATAGCACTCTTAATTAGTAGAATTTTTGACCTCTTGAATCTAAATCAAGTTGTTAAACATTACAAATATGGAACATTGCTTAAATTGGTCTTTATTTTGGCGGGACACCAGCTTGATCTCTGGGCTTCCCTATTTTCAGCAGTTGTAAACAGCGTAGTTCTAACTAGTAAAGTCTGACTGAGCCCCCCAGCTTTGCTGTTCAACCAAAGGATTCTAGTGCTCAGGGTTGCAACCCTGAGATCTCCCCACTGGCCTCCCAGTGGCTGGCTGCAATTTGTCTCACCAGAAGCAGTGGTTTGCCCTGACCACTGTAGGCTGCTGGAATACTTGGTACTGGGCTGCCTGCAGCTGCTTCTTTTCCTTCTGGAGGGAGATGCTCTCTCTCAGTACTTGACTACTCTTGAATTAACAATTGTTGACTAACACAATTAAAAATTCTAATGAAGACAATGACACAATTGCATCAGCAGTTCATAGTTAAATGTACAACCTACTAAACAATCATGCCCTCATTTATGCTAGTTTTCAGTTTGATAAATATCATGTGCTGAAGTGTCAGTTGTCTTGAAGTGTCAGCAGGCCCTGGGATATCTGGATCCAATCCAGTGGGGGCCTTGAATACTAGAAAAGATCTTTGAATTAGACTGTGTCCTCAATAAGGAACTATCCTGGAGAATGGAGCATTAGAATGATGTGCTCTCAGCAACCTGTGTTGCTAAGCAGACAGGCAGCTGGTTTTATATCAGCTGGAACTTTTCCATATCTGTGTCTTTAGTCCTAGATAAAATGCACTGCAAAAGTCAACAGATGTCATGAATGTGTGGTGCACTGTGTCCAGGTCTGAGTCCAATGGGGTGGGATGTGAGTTTCTGTCACTAGTCACAGGTGGCAGTGGAAGTTTTGCAGAACTTGAATCTAATAACTGATACCACACTTTGAGAATTCACAGTGTTTTGTATGTGGGTGTTTTAATCAGGAACGTATATTTCCCATAACAGATTGCATTTCAAAATAACTGAAACAGCTCCCAAAGGAATAGCGAACTGATGAGAATTCATTAGTTAGGCAGAGTGACAAGCTGCAAGCTATTTTTATAATGACAGGCATAAGGGCAAGTTGTGAATGAAAGTCATAGACACTAATCTATATGAATTATTTAAAATGAGATCAGATTAAATGTTGATCATCCACTGTGTTGTTTTTATTCACTATTAATTTCCAATACTCTGCATTTATTTAACATTGTATTTTTTTCCATAGATGAGTAGATCCAGTGCAACTGTGGGCAAAGATGTGCCTCCTGTCTCCTTATCGTTTAGATACCGTGGTGATGGGCTTTTTAGAAATCTCTATGATAGAAAAGGATAAGACAAGAATGAATGCTTCTCCATTAACTGGTTAATTAGAGGTGCTAGAAGTGGTGCAATGAACACTTGTCCTGCTGGGCCATATTCAGAAATACTTCACCTTTCCCTTCCCATTCAACCACTGAGAAAACATGAGTGACGTCCCTCTGATATACATCTTATTGGCAGATGAGATTTGTTTTTTTGGAGACTTCCATGAATGTTTACAGAATTCTGGTACAACACTATTCTGTTGTACATTACATTGCTCCATGGCTTATGCTGTTGCATATGCTATCTCCTCACAAGGAATGCTTTGGCATATAAATATAACCATATACTATTCTGGCAAAAGACCCCTGGTATGCACAGCGAAACTGACAAAGCTCGTCTTTGTACAGGTATAGTAACACCCCCAGTGAAACAAATGATACTAGTAAAAATATAGTTTGATAGGGCTTACTTCCATGACCTTTTAGACAAGAGGTGGAAGAGCCAATTATTGCACCTCAAGTATTAGAGGGGTAGCTGTGTTAGTCTGTATCCACAAAAACAACGAGGAGTCCGGTGGCACCCTAAAGACTAACAGATTTATTTGGGCATAAGTTTTCGTGGGTAAAAAACCCCACTTTGCATCTGAAGAAGTGGGTTTTTTACCCACGAAAGTGTATGCCCAAATAAATCTGTTAGTCTTTAAGGTGCCACCAGACTCCTCGTAATTATTGCACCTGTGACTGATTGCCTACAGGCTGGGGGCGGGGAGCTTAGCACCTACATCTTATAAGGAACTGGAGGGAACTCAATAGGGAAAGAGTCTACACAGGACATAAGATTCTCCTGTAGAGAGAAACTTACAGGGAATAGGTCAGAGTCATGGGGGATGCCCTGCAATAGGGCTTAACCAGGCAAGAAACCTGATGGGGAGATCCACAGGAAGCTGCTTAGACTGCTGTGGGGGGAGATAAGGTCAATAAAAGTACTTCAGTGGAGCCTGAGAGGGATGGAAGATTTATTAGTTCAGCAGAGAAGGGAGAGGCAAATGGCCAATAGATGGTGCTGGAGATGAGAATCCCTTTCAGCATCGCACCCTGACACAAGAGGGTGCTATGGGTGATGAGTGCACTACTTTACACAGTTTGCCAGTTTAGCTGCATCTATGCTACAGACTCCTGCTGACACAGCATTGATGCTGAGGGATCACACCTCTTCACATGGTTGACCAATGTAGCTTTACCAGCAGAAGTCCCTTGTGTGGATGCAGTTTTTTACCAGCAAAACTGTGCTTTTGCCAGAATAGCTTGTTTTGCTCATGTGGGGCAGATTTACTATATTGTTACAAAGAGCAGTTTTACTGCTATAGCTGTGTCCATGCTTGGAGGGCTTTGCTGGTATAACATACCTATAATGGTAAAGCACTATAAACATAGCCTCAGTCTCTTTCATGCAGGTCTGCCATACATAATTATTTCCCTGTGTTTTTTAATAGAGGAAGCTGGATCTTTCAGCAGCTGGGTAGGGGTCACTGGGGAATGTATGGCACTTCATGAAATGTAGGGAGGTGGATGGAGATTGTAAATACATTAATTGGATATTTTTGTAGAAATAAATTGTAAGAAAATAGTTCTATGTTGGCTTTTAAAGTATTCTGTTAGGTTTCAGAGTTAACAATCCACTCAGATGAATGAGGCAGTTGACACCTCTGAGACCCACTGTTTCTGATTGCTTATAGACTCAGAAAGACAAGCTTGCCTGATTTTACCCTCTGTTCCCACCTTCCATGCTTTTCTTCAAAACCAAGAAAACTGAAAATTTGGATCTAAAAAATTAGAGATTGCTGCATACTCCTACTGCAAGCGAAGGATTCTACAACAAATGTGAAAGCTGTGGGGCCTTAACTGTGTTCGATGAATTATTCACTGTTCACAGTGTGTGATCGATATTCTCTTTGTTTATTCTTTGCTCTCAGTCTCTTCAGCTATTATTGTCAATCTTTTTTTTCCGCTTCTTGCATAACATGCTCATTTTTTTGTTATCATGTTTTCAAATAGAAAACTGAGCATAGTTATTTAAATTTCAGCCATTTTGGAGTCATTACTTACCTATTCACCTTTCACATTTTTCTAGCTGTTCTATCTTTCCATAATGTTGTTCTTTTTTTTCTGAATACAACCCTTTCTTATTTCCTTTGACTCCATTATCTGGCATAATTTAATCTTACTTTTTTGCATTCCTTATTTTATATGTGTATTCCTTGACAGCTAGCTTACATCTATTCCTTCCAATCTTCCCTCTCTTCCATTTCCTATACAGTTCCTTTCTGCATTTCAGTTATTTCATTTGCCCTCCTTTCACTAATGTGGCTTTCTAAAATATGTATTAAATGTTAGTGATGTTAGTTTTGGGGCTTCCAGTATCATGTCTTTTTTTTAAAAAAGTTTTCCTTTTCTCTACCACCTGTCTAACTAGTACTGTGTCCATTTTACACAGCAATGTATGCTTTAAGGGGTCTTAATCTCCTGATGTGGCTATTCATTCCTGTAGTCTGTCTTTGTGCTACAAATCCAATTAGTTTGTCCCCCAGCTGCTGCAAAATAGTTCTACACTTTTCTTTGATAAATCTCTCCTCACTTCCATTCTCAACATATCTCCAAATGACTTAAACCACCCAATGTCACACTATTAATTTATATTTTATATTTGCTCTGTAAGGGCCAAATCCTATCCTCACCTTTCTGGCTGCAGAGGGACTCTTGGCTGAGTTGCACTGTGGGAAGAGGGCATGGCTTAGCAGGGCTTGTGCAGGATGTGTGTGATATTGAGCCTCGCTCTGTTGAGGCTCCACAGGAGTTTGGGGGCACAGTGGGCTGGGCTAGGATCCCCTGATCCTCTACTGCTTATTCCCCTGAGATTAGGGCCAACCTGAAATAGCTTCTGTAAAGCAGCTACATAGCCACTGCAGGATTCCTTCCCCTTATCCCCAGTAAACGTTCCTAGTGTTCTAGTTGGCTGTTTATGCCAGGCACTAGAACAAGATTTATCCCTAAGGTTCTGATCCTGCCTTCATTTGAAATCAACAGAACTTTGGCTGTGAACTTCAGTGGGAGATAGACTGGGTTCCAAGTGCCTTATCTCCCCGTTCTCTGTTTAACTATTACAACGAGTGGGTTCCTCATCCAATACATTCTCTGTCGTGTTAACCATTCTGCTATTATGTCTACATGAAAACTATCCTTCGGAAACTTTTGTTAAAGTTACACACAAATAACAAGATTAGGTATTTGAAGCCTCAGTTTCATCTTCACACATCTTTTTATTTTTTTCATTTTGACATTGCATAATGATGAGTCTGTATTGCATAATGATGAGACTGCCAAATTTCTTTCTCTAAACTGGGGAGTGGGAGTTCATCTTCAGAATTTTCCAGATGCAAGAAAGCCTTAATCCAATACATTTCATGTTTAAATGCCACATATATAAAATGCAAAGAAATCCATTTGCAGGGAGAAGCTAAATATTTTGTAACAATGTTCAGGGGATAGTGACTCTTCCCCTCCCCCCCCCAACAGAGAACTTTTTGGAAACAGACATCAAAAAGAATCCTAATGAAACCCTCGCCATAGCTCTGTGCATGAGCTGGCACAATACAGTCAAAATGTGATAGCAGTTTTCACATTGCTCTTCAAATGACTGTAAAGGACATAAATAATCAACAGCCTTATCTCCAGTGATAAACCACCTCGGAAAGGTAGGATTTTAATCTGTCCTCAAAAGATGAAAGTTGCACTTGCAAATGGAGTACGCTAACTGTGGTGAATCAAATGAAATGAAACTCCCTTGCTGTTCTAGAGAAACTTAGTCCCCTTGTGTGGGCAAACTACCAAATTCAGCTTAGCTGCAAGCACAGCCAATTCTACTGAGTTCAGTGGACTTGTGCCTCTTCTTGCCTGTGGTGAATTTGTCCAATAGTTTTCTTATATCAAAAAGATAATAGCCAATAGGAGAATTCAGGAGCAGAATGATTTCTTGGCCTGTTTTAGGATGGATAAATAAAAATAAATAAATAGAGTTAATCTGATGCAGCTGTTCAGTAGGGCGGGGTGGGGACAGGGGGAAGCTATATAATAGTCAAGAAAGAGGCAACATATTCAAACTTGAGTCACTGGTGGGTTGGGGTTTTTTTGCAGTTCAGTAATGTGCTTAGAATGTTAAGAGCTTGTTCTTTTGAAGGTATGGGATTTCAAGTGTCTTTCTAGACTAACGTCTGGTCAGAAAACTCTTATAAAGTTATTTGTTACAATTGTACACCATTTAAGTGAATTTGACACTAAATAGCTTTCATTTAAAGGCCTGTTCTAGGTCAAACTGAAGTCATTGTGACTTCACATTGTGAATGTGAATCTTTTCATTGTCCTCAGTGACCTTTGGATTAGGGACCACAGAAGCAAAGAAAGAAAGAGCATGTTCTACAGGAAACACAAACTTAATGAAAAAAAATCTCTTCCTCAAGTACTTAAAGGTAAACACCTCTTATTTAGCTTTAAATAAACTGAAGTTCTGAAACAACATATATTTCTTTGTTAACTTGTGTATTTGCCAGAACAAGGTATTTGTCTTTGAAACAAGAAAGAAACATGTGTAGAAGATTTAGAAACAGCTTGAAATACTTATCCATTTCAGCCTAATGTTCATAAGTAAATTTAAAAAATAAGTTAACAGGAAAGCGGGGGAGAAATAATTAGCATACATATCTCTGTAACTCAGTTAACCACAATAGAGAATAATAAAATTATCCACCATTTCACATTTGAACTACAAATATCTAAGAAATTCTCAGAAACACTACAAGATAATTATAGAACACACTAATTAGTATATTCATGTCTTAACCCTATTACCAAAATGATCAATATCTGAATCCTGATTAAATCTCTCTGGTGACTTTGCACTATTTAAAAATGCAGATTATCAAAATTTTAAGACACACCTAGTCCCCTTATATCCCACTATCTTTGTAAGTTAAAGAATAGCTATTCCTGATCTTAAACTTTTCAAGTCTTCCCAGCAAAGAAACAAATCCCTTCTGTTCTGAGTGGATTTACAGTGTGAGGAAAAATGTGTTCACCTTGTCAATAAGTCTCTCATACACAAGGAATACAGAATACACCAACATTTTATTCAGACATAAGGGTCTGATTCTGATCTCACTAACCCCAGTGTAATTCAGAGGTAACTCTACTGAAATCAATGGAATCACAGCTGTGTAAAACCAGTGCAAGTGAGACTAAAAATCAGGCCCCAATCCTTCTCCCACTGAATTCAACAGGCATTTTATCACTGACTTCAGTGGGACCAAAATTAGGCCTTTAAACATATAAGCAGGTGGGTAAGCACTATAGCTACTAAAGATCATACTGGCTGAGTCAGTCTAAAGCATTGCATGCAAAGGACTCATCACCCTATACCCTCTAGGTGAAATCGTGGCTTCACTGAAGTCAATGGCAAAACACTCATTAACTTCAGTGGAGTCAGGATTTCATCCTTTACTTTTCTTTCTCTGTGATGCTTCCCCTTGATGTATTTCTTTTCCTGGTACTGCAGAAGATTGGCTAGTATTTTTAAATTAAGACGATGATGACATGAGCTGCTGTTGGTGTTGGAGGAGTCTCTTCATGTTTTTTGAAAAGTTTGTCAGTATCTAATGCCCTGGTAAGAAGCGTGAGTATTGCTCCTTATCTACTTTCCGCAGTATGCTATGTGGTAGTAGTTCTCTATTTTATTCTTCATGATCACATCCATGATCCTGTCCTGAGCAACTGAAGGGGAAAGTATATCAGTTTGTCCCAAATGTACACTGTCTGGTGGAGTCTTGAGGAAGAGGGATGGTGCCATATATGTGGTTGACACTCTCCACTCCACAAGATGTGTGACCATTATCCATCCTGCCAGGGTCCAGTCCCGCAGATGTGAGTGAAGTTACACCGGGACGTGTTCTGCGAGACTGGACCCTTAACTTGCATTTTTGACTGTCTGATTGTATTTTCTTTGAGATTACTTTTGAGCTTCAAATTGCCCATGTAGTAAAACAAGACCGAAAAATGTCAGACAAATCAAAACTGTTGAGATGAAACTAATAGTCTAGACCCAGCCAGTGTGATAATGCCAGACTTCTGTCAGCATCCATGAGACTAGTGGGCTCAGATGGTGCATTGCACGCTCAGGCACCTGCAACTGTTCGACCGTTAGGAGGATAGGTATGATCATAAGGAACAAACAAACATTTCAGTGTTAGACGCCTTCCTTCCTAACCATATTTAGAAATTTAAACAACAAGATGATTTAAAAGATCAAGTGTGGTTTAAAAAAAAAACTACAGAAGCAGCATTAGCATGAGTTTTTCAACCTTTGTCTTTGGAGCTTTGCAAAAACATTCTTTCAAATATATGTAGTTTTCTGGGATTTTTTTCCTCCTCAATCCCAGTTAATCATAGATAGTAGAGATTGCCCTAGGGATCTTGTCTAGCTCCTTGCCAGTTCCATTTTTTCCTGATGATGTTTTCATTGCTTTGTATAGTCCAGTTCTAAATGACTAATGTGCTTCCATGACTTCCTTAGGGAGATTATTCCACAATCTTAAATAAGTTTTTCTTCATATTTGGCCTACATTTTCCTTCTCTTATTTCCATTTCATTAACCCTTGTTACTGTATCAGTCCTTTAATACTTTAGGAAATTCTTTCTTCTCTGTGGTGTTTACACCCTTCAAACACAAAAGCAATTATTAAGTTCCTCCATGGTGACATTATTTAACCAAGGCAGACATGCTCAGTTCTCTTACTCTTGCCTTCTAGTTACTCATTCCAATCCCTTAATCATGTTTGCTCTTCTCTGAATTTCCTCCAGTGTCTTTTTTTTGCCCCTCATGCTGAGGTGCCAAGAACTGAATGCAGCATTTCCAGAGCCACGTAGAGGGATTGTCCCATAACATGATGCCTGTGTTTCGCTGCAAATTATCTTGATGGTAAAGAACTTGTTCTCAACCTGTTGCTTTGAGGCTGCATATCTGGGGCACAGCCTGTGTCCATATCTCAGAGATGATTTGGGATTGTCAGAGCCAGCAGAGTGCTGCTTTATAAGAATATTACCACTGGTGCCCAAAACACTCTGAGGGCCTGATTGGGATCCAGTTAATGCACTTATGCATAGTAGAAAGATAAAGAGTTCCCTTTACTCCCCTGTGCTGGTTACCCATATTGTGGAGACCCACCTCTGTGGGTATGCTGTTTTGTTCTTTTCAGGCATGATCTTCTTTTACACTGCATTTCTCATTGTGGTCTGAATGCCTTCCAGTAATGCATTAACTGATAAGATGGACTACATGTGACAGGAATTAGTCCCTTCACCCCAGGGGAGAATTGTGTGGGCAGGTTTTTTGGTATAACTTGTGTGTTCGTTCTGCTGTGAGTTTGTACTAGTGAAGGCAAGGCTGAAGAAGTGCCTCTTGCAGAACTGGCTGAAAAAACTGAGTTTCAAAATTCTTTGAGAGAAGGGACAAACTATTCACAAAGTATTTTCTGACCAACTGTAGTGCTTGCATGTGGAACACAGGTGATGAGGAATGGGCAGAGAAGGGTAGGGAGTAGGCTAAATCAGCTCTTTAAGGCAGTACCCCTGTGCTAGATACAGAGCTGACAGATCACCCCTGCTGCCTTCTCTCCCTCCTTCCACACTCAGCAAGGGGAGAGCTGGGAACTTCGTGGAGTCAGCCAGATTCCTGCTCTGCTTCTGGGACAATGTGACTGTGCTGCCCTCTACACAACGATTGTGGTATAGCAACTGATAAACCCTAAGCTGCACAGGGGATTCTGAATCAACAGAATGGAGACATCAGGATCCCTCCCTGTCTTTCCAAGCTGATAGAAAGGGGAAGCAATAGAAAAACCATCCCAAAAGCCAGGAATCTTTGTAAGTGTTTAGGAGGTCAAAGTACGGGGGATGGGAGAATTTAAAAAGAGAGGAAGTACCATCAGTCAGAATTACAGACACACACAAAGGAATCTTGTCTTGATTACTGCTGCATTCTGATGAATCACTTGTTCCCCCACCTGTATACCTTCAAAATGCTGCTGCAAAGATCACTTTTCTGAGTCATTGCTTTGACCATGAAAACCCCCTCTCTTCTCCATTGACACCCCTTTCTCTATCACTTCAAATTTAAACTACTTGTCTTCACTGTGAAGGCCCTTCACAGCTTATCCCCGTCCTACCTGTTACATATCATACATCATCGAGAAAGCAGCCGGTGCCTCTTCTCTGACAATGATGCCCATCTTGAATTTCCTATTTCTTATGTTTTTTCCAAGATGCATCCTCCCACTTTCTCACATCCTTCCCCTTATGCCTAGGCAGAACTCCTTGTAAATAGCCACCAAAACACCTCCTTCTTGTCTTTTAAATCCTTCATTAAACCTGTTCTCCACTGACGCCTACAAAAATATCAACAATGATTACCAGCTAGTGTCTTGTGATCACTACTTAATGCTGAGCCATATCATCTCATTTCCTTGCATTCCCCATATGTCCATCTGTCGCTGCCTGTTCCTTCTTATCTTAGACTTAGGCCCCAATCTTGCGAACACTTACACATGTGCTTAACTTCAGTAGTTCCAAATGCTTCAGTGGGGCTACTCCTTGATAATAAAGTTAAGCTTGTGCATAAGTGCTTGTGTATACCACATACCTCCTGGGTGTGGTGTTCTGTCCCACCTAGTGGTACTGAGACCACTTAGAGATTATGAGTCTGCTTTTAGCTCATGCAATAGAGGCTCATGCACTAAGCTCCAGAGGTCCCAGGTTCAATCCCACCCGGCGTTACACTTGCAGGATTGCTACCTTAGATTGGAAGTTATTCAGGGCAAGCATTGTCTTTGCTATATGTTTGTACAGCGCCTAGCACAATGGGACTGTGACAGGGTGCTGGGCAAAGGATTTGAGATTCAGCCCTCTGTCATGCCTGCTCCTCATTAGGGGAGCAAATTAGAGCGGGCTGGAGATAACCTGGCCCTAATTGGGGAGATGAAGACAGCTGCTACCTAATTAGCCTGGGGCTGCCTAAAAGCCTAAGGGGAAGGAAGCCAGGGGAGAACAGGAGGAAAGGGAAAAGGCAGGGAATGGAACTAGGGAGGTAGCTCTCCCTTCCCTCCTGCCTGCAGACAGAGAAGGGTTACTTGTTCATGGTAAAACAGTGGTGTGAACAAGCCGGAGAATAAAATGCACCAGTGGTTACTAAATCCAGGGTCTCTGAGTGACTTTTGTGAACCTAGCAGAGGCAGAAGCCAAGGGGGCCCTGCCACACCCTGTTACCTCTAAGCACCACTGTAATACAAAGATAGTACATTGTAATGTCATGTGTTAGGATGTTTGTGTCATAGTGCTGCAATTAATATATGCTGCTCACGTGATGACATAGTGCCATAATCCAACTGGACATCTCACTGTAATTCTTTCTGCAACTCCATTCACTGACAGAGGGGCTCTCCAGTTCTGCAGGGCATACAGATGATTTCCATTAACTTCTTCTTTCAGCAAAATCTGGATGAAAGGGATAAAAGAAATTTTCAGTTCTCAAGAGTTGAAAACGCCCTTGCAAAAAAAAAAAAAATTGTGAGTATAATGATCTATCACCAAAAACCGTCATTGAAATAAAGCTCTGTTAAATGTTTGAGAAAAGGATGCAAAAGATTGTCTGAAAGGACTAACAACAATAGAACTTACAAAACCCTGATTCTGTTAAGGGTATCTAAAGACCTAGTAATAGACTTGTAAATTTATTTTTTCATTCCATTTTATCCAGATATTCTAGTTATGAAATGTAAAAGTTCAGGTAGAACCTGTGTCCCTTTCATTCATCTCCAAAATACTAGCCACCTCACACACTTCAGTCTTTATAAAGGGAAGTTATTCGTTTACTTAAGGTTTATTATATTTGTGCTCCATTACCCTTTCCCTGAATCCCAGCTGGAACTTGTCAGTCATTATGAACAGCCTGTTAAATCTCATGCCTGCAGCAACTCTTATCCAACGTTTCTGACTAAAATAGAGTGAGACACCATTATGTTCTACCAGGAACTTAACTATTGAAATATGGGAGCATAGAATATTCAATGGGCCTTCTAGCTTAGTGCTCTGTCTTCAAGAGAAGCCTATATTAGATTCTTCAGAGCAAGTTAGGGGGAGGGATAGCTCAGTGGTTTGAGCATTGACCTCCTAAACCCAAGGTTGTGAGTTCAATCCTTGAGGGGGCCATTTAGGGATCTGGGGCAAAAATTGGGGATTGGTCCTGCTTTGAGCAGCAGGTTGGACTAGATGACCTCTTGAGATCCCTTCCAACCCTGAAATTCTATGAGTCTAAGTTGAGTGAGTGGGATGAAACATGATGCCTTTCTTATGCAGTGCTCAGTATTATACTGTGGGGGCTGAGATTCCTACCTGATCCTAGCTGATTATCAGTTTATTCCCTGTATCATTAGATTTGATAACCCTAATAACTGTATCCTACCTAGTGACTGCAGATGCTAGTCTATTCTGGTTTTAATCTAATTACTTATTTCAGTAATAACCTGGAATAACTCTTTCTGAATTATTCCTGCCCACCTATGCTCTGCCAAGATTCTAATACCAATTTTGCTTGTTCCTTTAGAGCATTTTCAGCTGGTTTTAGGTTATGTTTAATTTTCAGTTTCATGTGACAACATAACATTGGAAAAGTTGAGCACATGACAAGATATTTTGTTTGTTCTGGTAAAATTCCACTTTTCCTAACCAAATTAAACCAATGACTGTTCTACTTGCATGTAAAGACAACATACAACTGCGATCCTGCAGAAATTTCTACATGAAGATGTTTTGGGGACTGGGATCCCTATTACTACCCACTTTCTTAAAGTTAAGTGAGTCTCCTCACAATGTGTTTGGGGAGAGGGTGGCTATGTCGCTTCAGTCTGGGGCATTTACATGATGAATAACTACGGAAAATTATGTCCTCACTTCATATTGTATTTTTCTGCATTGGAGATTATGCATAGGCTACAATGACCATAACATCAACTCAACACCAAATAAATGTTACTATGTTTCCTGATAAGTGAATCTGATAGTGACATGAAGGATTCCAGGGTCAGAAATCCCTATGTAGGTCTGATGGTTTGTTTATTTTCACAGGGCTTTGTGTGGTTCATGAAGCCCCCTTTTCACCTCTTTTAGGCCATTTTTTTTATCACCATTGAATAAACTTTGCCATATATTTTAAAGGAAGCTTAGTGCTGAGAACTTCAAAACTTGCCACAGGTCCTGAACAGCTCCCTCTGCACACACCTTTACTGGTGCATATCTGGGGGTGGGCATCCAAAGTCCTGAGAGACAAAGCTTGGTCATGGGTGCTCTTCACCACATCATCCATCTGAAAATCTGTGGGGATTCCCTGACATAATCTGATCCCTCTTAGCATTGTTTTAGGTGATGGCCCCTCTTAGGGTGACCAGAAAGCAAGTGTGAAAAATCAGGACAGAGAGTAGGGGGTAATGGGTGCCTATATAAGACAAAGCCCCAAATATCAGGACTGTCCCTATAAAATCAGGACATCTGGTCACCCTACCCCCTCTGCTGAATGAAGTTCCTAAAAGGGGAGGTTGGGAGCAGTTTCAAAAGGTTTTTCATTTGTGCATGGCTTGTGATGGTGTCCTCTGAAGCTGTGTGAAAGCACTTGCTTTTTGTGGTTGTCCCATTATCCACAAGTTTAGGAGGAGAAGCTCCTTGCCTGTTTCCTGGGAGACTGGGGTGGAGGGAAAAAGAAGGGAAACTCTACTGCCTCTCAACAGACTTATGAGAGAACAACCTTACTTTCCTGTCCCTGGGTTATATAATACTGGTAAGCAACACTTACAAGCAGCCACTTCCTTAGGAACATCTCTTTGTAAATTGCTGTCCCCTATTCACTTGTCACCAAAAGGCTCAGTTTATATCTGTGTCCCATATGCCAGAAGAGGAAGAGAGAACTTGCTCTGGGGACTGGAAGTCTGATCTGTTGTGTAATCCATAGTTTAAAGAATGCTTTGGTGTCAAAATACTCTGTTTTCACCATGTGTCTTCAAATTACTAACCTTTCGTCTTATCTACATAAAAGCACAGGCTATTGAAAAATATCCTTCCCATCGATTCCTTACAGCACCTCTTATAATTATTTTTATTTCTTAAGATTGATTCTAATAAACTTCATAATGCTGCTTATAAAACAGCCCCTTCACCAGCGATCTAAGAATTAAAAGCTAACCTGACATTTGTTGTGTTGTGGGAATGTCGGGGCTGTTCATATTGTTGGAATGGAATAAACTATACTAAACATCTGCATTCCAGATAATTAATTCATTTGATGGACACAAAACACCCACCCAGATTTACCTACTTGTGTGTTACAAGAAATTAATGTTGTCTTGACTTCTCTAGGTTTAATTTGTGTGGTAGATTCTCTCATCACTGCAGGAGAATGAAGTGACCCTCAGGGAACGGATTACAGTTCCCTGATTTTGTGGACCAGTCTGCACTGTCTCTAGCCTTTGCCTTCTCCCTAGGACCAGCATGAGTTAGAGCAGCAGAGGGGACTTATGCTAGCTAAGGAATGCTGCCACAGAGCTCTTCCCTGTCTCTGATTTACCCTTTCCTTTCCCCTGACATGCCCCCTGTGCTATGGGTGTAGTGCACCGGTAGCTGGTTCCACCAGCTGAGAATTCCCCTCCACTTCAACTTCCACAGCTGGCACTGCACAGAATCTCACCCCATGTCTTTTCTCCAACCCGTCGAGGAAGGGAAGGGGTTTGAGGATTGGGGGAAGATTATATTTTAAATTTTTCTGGCTTGTGTCTGTGAACTGATAGTTCAATATGTGATATTCAGAAAACTTAATACTGTGAAATTTAATCGTTATATGAACCCACCCAAGAGATGGGACGGGTATTGATTTAAATGATGTTTAAATATGTGGGTATAAAGTTTTAATTCTCTGTGCTGTCTTAGGCACAATTCAGAGGGAAATGGTCAATTGAATCAAAGTTGGTGGTATTGCAAAATACAGTTGGATAGAAACACATTGGAGACAAATATAGAACTGTTAATAATGGTTGCAAAGGAGAGAATAATTCAATTTGTGTTGAAAAACACACAAAAAAGGTAATTTTTCTAGCTATAACAGTATGTTCATTGAATTTGTTAACTGAATATAACATCTTTTGTGTTTTGAAAGAAGAGAGAAGCAATTTTTCCCAGAATAAATGGAGTGTAAATGATTTTTCTGCTTGTTTAAGTGGTATTTGCTATTTTGCTAAGCTTATGAGAAATGTGTGGAGAAACTGAGGGCGAGAATGTCAGGTTTTAAGGTGTGGTGTCATTTACATGCAGCATACTAGATACTTTCACATGAGTGAAGTATTATTAACACAGCACACTGATTTTTGCATGCGCACATTGGACTCTGTTGCCCATATTATTCCATTACAGTTCAGAAAAGATGTGAAAAAAATTGGAGAAAGTCCAGAGGAGAGCAACTGTGATGGGATGCCTGCCCCTCACTGGGCTCTAAGAGGTTAATAGAGCCCTAGAAAGGCTGTGCAGGAGGCAGCCAATCAGAGAAGGGCCAAGGGGAACAGCCACTCAGGGCCTGACAGGCCACTATAAGAAGAGCTGCAGGGCAGAGCAGCTTCAGTCACTCTCTGGAGCTTGAAGAGGGAGAAGGACTGGCTGATTTGCAGGCTGAAGGCAGATAGCACCCTGGACAGATTGGTGCTGCAGGTAGAGATGCGAAGAGCTACAGGCAGCTCCTGGTGTGCTGTGGGGATCTGCAGGCTGAGGCCCTGAGACAAGGGCAAAGAGGGTGCTAGGGCTGTGGGGAAGGGGCCAGGGAAATCTACTGAGGAGTCAGAGGGAGTGCAGCAAGCAGCAACCTTTTACAGGATCCATCTTCTCTCCCCCCCCTGCACCCCCCCCCCCAGAGGGGAAGTGGCTAGACAGACTGCAGTTGCCACTGAAAGAAGTGGCTGGACAGGGACTGTAGAGATGTCCCCTGGAATGGGGGAGCAC
The DNA here is from genome assembly GCF_965152275.1 of Natator depressus. Classification (NCBI taxonomy): domain Eukaryota; kingdom Metazoa; phylum Chordata; order Testudines; family Cheloniidae; genus Natator; species Natator depressus. The sequence goes on along the minus strand of NC_134235.1, from coordinate 49,033,918 downwards.
AGAGTGTGGTGTGGCTGGAGGGCTGTGTCAGTGAAGAGGACACCATGGTCCTTGGAGGGACATGGGTCCAGCAGCAGAAGAGGTGATGGGTGGATCACCACCAGAGCAGGGCACACTGGCTACCAGAGCTAATTCCCCTATTGGCCACGAGGAGGCACTGGAGTGGTGACTGAAACCCATTACAGCAACAAAAATGATTAAAGGTCTAGAACAGTGATTCTCAACCAGGGGTACACGTACCCCTGGGGATACACATAGGTCTTCCAGCACATCAACTCATTTAGATATTTGCCTAGCTTTATAAAGGCTACATAAACACTAGCAAAGTCAGTACAAACTAAAATTTCATACAGATAATGACTTGTTCATATTGCTCTATATGCTATACACTGAAATGTAAGTGCAGTATTTATATTCCAGGTGTAAGCAGAGTCAGGATGAGCTCCACCCTGACATCTGGTGGTGAGGTGTGGCAAGTTGTGGAAAAGAACTTCAGGGGCTGATCTCATTTGCATAGGCACACCCACCCTGCCTAGAATGAGGCCATAACTGCCCAAATGGTCACTTTGGCTGTTGTGGGATCCCCAGTGTGTCTGTTATTGGGGCGGGAAGAATAAATTGTTATTACCCTGATTATGGGAACTGTGCTTGGAACTGTACTTGGCCTTTTGTTATGATGGAGGGACTCACCATCAACTAAGTAGCACTTGCTAGGCAAGGGACATGGGTTCCAAAACTCTGTGAATTGAGAGACGCTTGAGATAGGTATTAGTACTTGGTGGTGTGGGCCCCTTTGTGAGGGCCTGAAACACCAATTGCACCTCTGTCTCTCTCCACTGTGGAATGTCAGAGCTAATTTTGGGTCTATTAAGAGTCTTGCTACAGGTACTGTGCTGAATTCACTTTGGCCTTATGGTGCACCAGCACTAAGGCTCCCACTACTATGAGCTGAAATCACTGAGAGCTGTGTCAAGTAGTGGGGAGCCGGAAGAACTAGAGTGCAGTGGTGCTGTTCGTGGATAGGCTGGCGGAGTGTTCGTGAGACGGCGAGGCGAGCTGTGCAGAGGGGAGCCGTTCGTGAGACAGCGGAGTGTTCGTGAGACGGCAAGCTGTGCAGAGCGGAGCCGGTCGTGGTGGAGCGGAGCCATTCGTGAGACAGCAGAGCCCTGTGGGGCAGTCAGCTTCAGGACACGTAAGGTGCCCCTTACCTCTTTCCCCCCCACACACAGGCACATTTTAGCCAGACTGGGGAGCAACACTCTGCAGATGAACTTTTGAACTCTGGGGCTGGACTTTTTGAACTTTAGGTGATTTGTGGATTGCTGGACTCAAGAGAAGTTTGGGTTGTGGGACTCAAGAACCCGAGGGAAAGGATGTGGCCCAATTTGCTGGGGTGGGTCTTTGCTCATGGTTTGGTTAATGAACGCTAGTTGTGGTGTTTTCCCAATTTAATGCTGATGTCGTTTACCTCATGTTGTTAAAGATTCTCTGCTACACCGAGACTCTGTGCTTGCGAGAGGGGAAGTATTGCCTCTTTGAGGCGCCCAGGGGGTGTGTAAGATTTTCCCAGGTCACTGGGTGGGGGCTCGAGCCAGTTTTGCATTTGCTTTGATGAGAGGGAACCCCTGTGTACTGAACCCGGCCCTTGCTGCTATCAACTTGGCCTGGCAGAAGGGTTACACAAATTTATTTTATAATGAGAAAGCAAGCAATTTTTCAGTAATAGTGTGCTATGACACTTCTATATTTTTATGTCTGATTTTGTAAGAAAATAGTTCTAAGTGAGGTGCAACTTGGGGGTCCACAAGACAAACCAGACTCCTGAAAGGGGTATAGTAGTCTGGAAAGATTGAGCCACTTGTCTGGAAAACATGACCAATGAGGAAAGAATGAAAAAACTGGGGTTCTTCTGGAGAAGAGGAGACTGAAGGGGGACATAAGTCTTCAAATACAGAAATGGTTGTTATAAAGAAGATGGTAAATTTTTCTCTTTGCTTTTTGTCCTGTCCTCAGTGGATAATGAGCTTAAATGGCAGCAAGGGTGGTTTAGGTTAAACATTAGGAAAAACTTCCAAACTGTAAGGGTGGTTAAGCATTGGAACAAATTACCTAGGGAAGTTGTGGAATCTCCATCATTGAAGGTTTGAAGACTAGGTTAGACAAAGGCCCTATCAAGGATGGTCTAGATAATATTTAGCCCTGTCTCAGTGCAGGGGACTGTACTAGATCTACAGAGGTCCCTTACAATCCTATATGTTTTTGTGCATAGTTGGGATTAGCATCCTAGTTCTTCAACCTTTACCGCTTGAGCTGAAAATATCTCTTAGCTGGTAGTTGCAATGGGTTCCTTATCCTACCCCAATCTAGTACATTATAGAGTCATAGGTCCACCAGTGGTACTAGACACTACAGAGGACACAGTGGGTATGGGATTACAATGTTACCCCTTTCTACTCTATTGAGAATCTGTACCTGAAATATGGTGGAACAAATACTGCATCTCCAAAAATGAGGTGTAAAGACTGTTCTGCAGCACACTTACCTCAATGTTAATGAAGACACCCTGTCTTCTTCTGTGCTTCATGGGCAACTCAGTTCAATGTTTTCCGTCACAGTGTACAGCTATGGTCCATCCTGTGTTAATGCAGTGATAAGTTGCATAGTTAAAATAAAATTTAGGGGGGAAAAAATCAGGAAATGTCAGAGCAATATTAACTCAGCCATGCTGTACATCCTTTAGTTTGGTACAGTAAGCTTCCTATTTCCTGAGAAAAGGAGGGCTAGAATGTACCATGTAGGTGCAATGAGGTTTAGTCAATGTTGCTTTGGTAGTCTTCACTTTTTGTGGTCCCTGACTTTTTAAATTTAAACCCGATTACCTTCATGATGTTAACATTGGCTTTTATTTATTTATTTTTACATTTAATAAACTGCAGATACACACAAGTGCTTATTTGACTTTCCATGTATAGCCATAACTTCCATTGGCATTAATGCGTATACCGAAAGAAGAACGGATCCTGAATAATTTATAAGGGGGAACAACAAACAAATGACTAAAGTGTCAGACTAAAACAAGTCTATGGGTTCTGTATGGCTCAAGAGATAGTAATGAGATATGCAGCCTCTCACCTAGCATGTCTAATCAACTACCTAATCTAGTTAATGCATCATTGTAATCCCCTTAAAGCATACTTCCCAAATACATTATCAGCCATTTCTGTAAAAAAGCTGTTATAAGAATTCTCATCCATTTTTTTAAAAGCACTTACCTTTTCAGACTGCATAGTTTAGTTTTGAAAGCATCGTTCTTGAATATGTATTCTAACAGCCTTGTTTCATGTTTGCAGTTAATTTTAAAAAGAACTTAGTTTGTCCTAGAAATAGCAAATTACAGTAATCCACCAGGGTATAGTGAAACAAATATTTTCTATGATGCCTACCCTAAATGTTCGCCTCTGAGCACTTCACTAAAATGGTCTGAGTCATCCTTGTTAAAGAGAGGGTGTGGTGAAAGAAAATGAACCACAAGTTGGATATCCTGAGGCAAATGCAGACCAGTGCATATGGTACATCATTACAAGTCTGATTTTAATGAAGTTTTAGAGCTTTAAATTTCACATCACAGTTGGTACTGATACACATTTTACTGTTATTGCCTTTCATTTGCCAAGTAAAGATAATTGATGGTTTTTACATAGTGACTTTAGATTTGGAAGCTCTCTATCTTTAACAATGATTTCTGTTCTTTTTTGTGTCTTTACTCATATTTATGCAGATTTTTATATTATGTCAAATGATTTTCAAGTGGGCTTAAAATATAAATCAGCAAGGGGCAGATTCTGCTATGTTTATCCCTGCTGAGCAGTAATTTACTCCTCAAATAGCATAAGTGACAGAAGTGGCACTATCCATGGAGTAATAGTCTACTAGTCTGAAGGAAGAATGGGAATGTCCTAAGTGAGTTTTTCTTCTATTGTAAAATCATTCAGTATCTAATATCACTATCACTTAGCTGAATATTTGTACTTACTCATCCAACCCCATTTTGAATAGTCAATGAGGGGAGAGGGCTTTGGTTTTTAATACACCCTGTGTGTGTGAAGACACATGGCTGATCAAAAAATAAAATTGAAAAACAATATCATTAGCAAGAATAATTAATATTTTAAAACAGGTGAAGATGAACAAAAATTGAATATGAATTGAATATGCATTCATGATGTATAAAATGGGAAAAATAAATGAGCAAGAACAATTATGAACATTAAGAAACCAACCTAAAACAAACACCAAAAAAAGTGACAAACCCTAAGACATGCACCTGCCACTTACCTTGACCACACTGCACGTGTGATGTACCTCCCCCCATTCCCTCAATTGTCTGGGTTTTGTCATTTTAGACACCAATCCTGGACCAGCCTTCAGGGTCCTCTAGCACAGAACAGCTAGCAGGATGTGGACCTTAGGTTGTAAGCCCTGTGGAGCAGATTGTACAAGGACTGGCACAATGGTTGCTACCTCTCTATAAATGTATTTTAACAAGACATGTTGATTCATATCTATCACCCATTTTACTAATGTAAAATGCTGGAGATCAGTTTGGCTACGAAGCTTCTGTAAAGCATTAAATCTCAAGGACATCTAGCCCTTATCAGTAAAAAGTTGATGACTGCTTGGATAGAGGAAGCAATGCATGTTTTGTAAGGTTACATGGTAAGGGGAAGAACCAATGATCGTAGGGAAATAATCCCTAATGATTACAGAACTAAAGCTCTACTAACCAGTAGCCATCACCACCAACTCCATGCTGTGGGTGTTCAAAAATACAGATTTTGAAGTATCCAGGTTAAAAATTAACAAAACCTTTTATCTTAGAAAATGATCTCTGCCTATTTGAGATTCGGGGAGGGGGGGAAGGGAGAGCTCAGTGGTTTGAGCATTGGTCTGCTAAACCCAGGGTTGTGAGTTCAATCCTTGAGGGGGCCATTTAGGGATCTGGGGCAAAAATTGGGGATTGGTCCTGCTTTGAGCAGGGGGTTGGACTAGATGACCTCCTGAGGTCCCTTCCAACCCTGGTATTCTCTGATTCTATGATATCTGTGAATGAATTCTGTGCTATTATGCTTATTAAACAGAGGGATTTAGTTAGATGCATGCACAGGTTCTCTTCAAACTCTCCACATTGCTTTGCCAGACCTGCACCACTTCTATTCTGCCAGTTGTGACAAATATTATGGTGGCTTAGGTCTTGTCTTCATGTACAATGCTGCAGTGGCTCAGCTGCACCACTTTAGTGAAGACGCTACTATGCCAACTGGACTGTTTCTCCTGTCAGTGTAGTTAATACATCTCCCCGAGAGGCAGTAGTTATGTTGACAGGAGAAGCTCTCCAGTCGACATTAGTGCTGTCTATACCGGGGGTTAGATCAGTATAACAATGTCATTCAGGAATGTGGATTCCCTTGAGCAATGTAGTTATACCGATTTAAGTCTCTGTTCATATTACTAAGGCCAAGTCTATACTAAACAGATAATAGAATGAGGCTACTAAACTCCTTATCACTTAGATTGAGCTAAGATTTTAACAATGCTCTGGTAGATATGAAAGACTAGTGTACTGACCCACTGTACCATTATCCCTGAATTGTTGGCTGTTTTAGAATGACTTATTAGGATTTACAGACTTACAAAAAAAAATTTACTGGAAGGCCTGCTAGGGAAGGAAGGGGTGAGCAGAGAAGAAGGAATTATGTTAAAGGGGAAACAAAATCATTTATTAATTTAGTTAACTGTGGTCTTGCATCTCTCTGCTGTACACAGATGAGTTTCATAAATTCTGCTAATCTCTGTAGATACTCCAAAGGGAAAACTTTAGTGTCTAAAAGTGTAGGTGGAAAATTACAACATACTTCTAGAGGAACTGTGCTTCAAATCTGCTAAGACAGAGGGTGAGTCAATCCCGGGCACATAGTGACCCAAAACCATCACTGCTGGAGGTTATTTGAAGGCTTATGTGAAATTAAGCTGGTGATCCCAGTCCAATTTCTGGTGGTTAGGCATTTGCACCACAGAACCACCTCTCCATGTGTCACCTGCATGTGCTGTCTTGGCAAAAAGGCCCAAGATTGGATGTGTACAGAGACTGAGCTATCCTCCTAACCAAAAGATGCTCTCGCCAAATTAGGAACGAGATGGCACAGTGGCAAAATGTTGTGGGGAAGCCTGTACTGTTGCTATCAGTGCTATACATGTTCTGTTGTTAAGCAGACTTCAGTCTGCATGACTGTCAATTCAACATGATTCAAAAGCGGATATCATTTTTAAATAATGACTGCATGACTGGCTGTATTATAGACTTGCCTCAAATAGCATATGCATTTTTTTGAAAATACTCAAGTGAATGAGAAGTAAAGGCAGGAGGCTAATCCATGATCAATATCACAAGATGGTTTCCAACAGCAGAATTATCCAAAGCACCTACATTATCAGTAGGGAATAGAGGATACCTGAAAACCATTTCCTAATCTGTTCAGATGGCCATTTGGATGGTCCTATTTTGTCAGCACCAGTTAACTGGTCGCACTTAGGTCCCCATGAAACCTGAGGCCAACCCTATTTGCAACATCTTGGGCAGGTCCCTATTCAGCTCAGACTCCCTTATGACTAAGTCCTCTTATCTGTGTGTAGACTAGATATCCCATTGATCTTATTCTGCCTGCAACTACCTCCCGTACCTAACCTTTTGAGGCTTCATGTCTTCTAATGACCTGTTTGGAGACACAGCAGGTATGGATTTCAGTCTCTGCCCTGGGTCTGAATGGCAAATCAGGGGTTTCTGGAAGAGAAAGCTGGATGTACCCACCACATTCTGTAATTTTATATAATACTAAGAACTTCACATTTATGATGCTTAGCTCAAAAGAGATGCAATAGTGATACTGAAATAGGATACCAATGAATCAATGGGAGTTGGTATTAAAGCAACTGGCAATTCCTCAAGACAACCATTGAAACTAAGTAAGCATGCATTAAGGACTCCTCCAAACATCCTCAGTGGTAAGTGAAAACCTAAATAATATGTCAGTTTTACAGATGGGGAGTTTGTGACTTGGTTCAGGCTACAGATGGTTTTGGTGTTACAGCTAGAATTTAAAACTGGAGAATCCCTGGCTTGCACTCTACTGTCCAGTCAGTCCAGTGAATCACAGCTTGCTTCCATGATTAATGTTCAGTGAAAAATTAGTTTCTCTGATGCTACAAGGATAATTTGGGACGCTCCTTGCTGAGGGAAGGATGTAAGATCAGAACGAAGCCAACACACATGAGCAATTATCAGCTGGTATCACACTGAACCTCTACAATAATGGTTCTCTAGTCTAGCTGACAATTTCTTGCCAAATGTCTCAGGTGTAATTCTAAACTCAGTATCATGCTCACTGAGACCCTTCTGCTTTCATACGATCTGACATTCCAATAGAAATCTGTGTGTGTATAGACATGAAATGTGTTATAAGTGATTAAGCAATGGGAAATAGATTCCTCATTGTCTACCTTGTGAGAACACAGTATTTTTCTTTTCGGCCAATTGACCATCAGACTGACTACCTCAGACTTCTTTCATTTATAAATGAAACTACAAAACTGGATAAACTACAAAATGTATATATTGTGACAAAGCTCCTCCTCTGTCTTGGTGGGTCCTGCACTTATTGGTGGATTTTTCTCACCTCAGAGGTTCATGGCAGCCCTCAGTTTGGCCACTTTCGTGGCTCAAATTTGCTGTTCGCTCAGTTAGCCTCACCACTGGCCAGCATGGGGAAAGGAAGAACAATCCCCACAGTCTCTGCTGATCCACCTAGTGAATCGGGGAACAGGCCAGAGACCTTCCCCTCTGGTGGAACCCACAGTCCAGTTAAACTCCTCTGGTATCAAGTAGGGAGTTGGAGGGAACCCGGGCCTGCCCTCTATTCCAGGTTCCAGCCCAGGGCCCTGTGGATTGCAGCTGTCTACAGTGGCTCCTGTAACAGTTGTGTGACAGCTACAACTCCCTGGGCTACATCCCCATGGCCTCCTCCCAACACCGTCTTTATTCTTACCACAAGACCTTCCTCCTGTTGTCTGATAATGCTTGTACTTCTCAGTCTTCCATTAGTACACCTTCTCATTCTCCACTTCTTGCTCCCAGCTCCTCACACACACCACAAACTGAAGTGAGCTCCTTTTTAAACCCAGGTGCCCTGATTAGCCTGCCTTAATTGATTCTAGCAGCTTCTTGGTTGGCTGCAAGTGTTCTAATCAGCCAGTCTACCTTAATTGTTTCCAGAAAGTTCCTGATTGATCTGGAACCTTCCCGGTTACCTTACCCAGGGAAAAGGGACCTACTTAACCTGGGGCAAATATATCTGCCTTCTATCACTCCCCCCTCCCCACACCCTGAACCCTTGAGCCTGACCGAGAAGTGCCACCGCCCAGTTGCTCAGCTCCTGGAGCTCAGAATCTTGCCTCTGCCCCTACCCCTGTCCCTGACCCCGGCCCTGCCTCTGATGCCGACCCTGTCCCTATCCCCTCCACCTCCTGCGATGTTATTGCCGCCCCTGGGGCTGTCTCATTCCCTTTTCCAGAAAATTACCCCCAGGGAGAGGCCTTTGTGTTTCCCTGTCCCGACCCACTAGGGGCTATCTTCCCTCCACCGCCCCCTATTGCCCCAGGGTTCGAGGCGGGCCGTGTGGTGCCAGACCATCGGGCTCCCCATTGGGAGTCCACACCTTGCCTGCCCATCTCGGTGGGCCACGGGGCTGTGTCAGGGGCCCTGCCAGAGGATGGTCAGGAGTCAGTAATCCCACCCCCCCACATGCACTGTGATAGGAGCTGCTGGAGTTTTTAGACGTCCGTAGCTCCCGCAACAAGGTGCAGCTTGCTCTCCAGCGATGGGGGAGACTTTCATCAGATCCTCTGGGCCACAAGGGCCCTTATGGGGGAGGGTAAAAGGACTGGGAAGCAGACCGCCGCAGCCTACCAGCGGGTCCACGGCTTCCGTGACTCGTTGCTCACCTACGGGGTAGGTCACAGTTTGCTGCATGGCCCAATGGGGGCCTCAAGCATCCCTGCTAGCGAGGATCCCCCCCAGCCCTCCTCATGGCACCGCTCATCATCGCAACATTGAACACGCGGGGCTGTAGGATGGGTTTCCACAGGTCCCTGGTGCTCTTCTTCCTTTGGGGGGAGGTATTCTGTGGTTTTTCTGCAGGAGACCCATATGGATCCAGCCGCCAAAGACAGCTGTCGGCTGGGCTGGGGGGACAGGGTCTACTTTAGCCATCTCACAGTTCGTACGACTGGAGTACGTGTTCTCCCCTGATCTACAGCCTGAGGTGCTGGGGGTCACCGAGGCTGTGCCGAGCCGCCTGCTGCACCTCCGGGGCCATATGGAGGGGCTCGTAGTCAACCTCATTAACGTCTATGCCCCGACATCAGGCCCAGAGCGGCTGTGATTCTATCAGCAGGCATCCGCCTTCCTCAGCACCTTGGATCCTCATGAGTGCCTGGTCCTGCGCAGGGACTTCAACACCGCCCTTGAGGAGCAGTGCCCGGCCACCGCGGACGTCCTCCAGGAGATAGTGGAACATCACTACCTGGTGGACGTCTAGCACAACCACCACCCGGACGACATTTCAACATTCACCTTTGTCCGGGTGGAGGCCCATTGGTTGCGCCACTCCCAGTTGGACTGCATTTATTTATCACGTTTCCACCTTTCACGAGCCAACTCCTCCAGCATCCGGCCAGCCCATTCTCTGACCATCATTTAGCCATCATGACAGCCTCCCTCTGCACGGAGAGGCCAGGACCGGCCTATTGGCATTTCAACAACAGCTTATTGGAGGATGTGGGCTTCGTGGCGTCCTTCCGGGAGTTCTGGCTGGCCTGGTGAGGGCAGCTGCATGCCTTTTCCTCAGCGCGGTGGTGGTGGGACCTGGGGAAGGTGCACGCCCAGCTCTTCTGCCGTGACTACACCCGGGGCACCAGCTGACGGAGGGATGTGGCGATAGAGTAGTTGGAACGGGAGGTCTTAGAGCTGGAGAGGTGTCTGGCTGCCAGCCCCGAGGATCTGCCCCTTTGCGAAGCGTGCCGGGAGAAGCGGGAGGAGCTCTGGGCCCTGGAAGATCATTGGGCCCGGGGCGCCTTTGTTCAATCCTGCATCCGTCTCCTTCGGAAGATGGATCACTGCTCCCGCTTCTTCTATGCCCTGGAGAAAAGGAGGGGGGCCAAGAAACACGTCACCTGCCTTCTGGCAGAAGATAGCACCCCCCTCATGGATCCAGTGGAGATGGAAAGCCTTCTACGCAAGCCTTTTCTCCCCAGATCCAACCGATCCTAACGCTTGCACAGTGCTCTGGAAAGAGCTCCCTATGGTCAGCGTGGACAACCGAGACCGGCTAGAGCTGCCTCTCCCTCTGGCTGAGTTCTCGGAAGCCCTCCGTCGCATGCCCACCAATAAATCTCCGGGAATGGACGGGCTGACAATGGAGTTCTACCGCGTGTTTTGGGATGTCCTCGGCCCAGACCTAGTCACCATCTGGGGCGATTCTTTGCAGAGCTGGGTCCTCCCTTTTTCGTGCAGGTGAGCCGTGCTCGCCTTATTGCTGAAGAAAGGGGACCTCCACGATTTACGAAATTGGCATCCCGTCTCACTCCTCAGCATGGACTACAAAGTCGTAGCAAAAGCAATCTCGCTGCGGCTAGGGTCCATGCTGGCAGACATGGTCCGACCACACCAGACCTACACTGTCCCGGGCCGCAGCATCTTTGACAACCTATATCTGGTCCAGAACCTTTTGGAACTCAGGTGTAGGGATGGTCTGTCATTCGCCCTCCTGTCCTTGGATCAGGAGAAGGCGTTTGACAAGGTGGACGATGGGTATCTCCTGAGCACTCTGCAAGCGTTTGGCTTCGGACCCCAGTTTGTGGATTTTCTCTGGGTGCTGTATGCCTCCGCAGAGTCTGGTCAGGCTCAACTGGACCCTGACTGAACCGGTCAGCTTCGGGCGAGGAGTGCGGCAGGGATGCCCCCTCTTGGGCCAGCTGTACGCTCTGGTGATCGATCCCTTCCTCTGTCTCCTCCACAGGAGGTTGACAGGGTTGGTGCTGTGGGAGCCGGAGTTGTGGCTGGTCCTGTCAGCGTACGCCGACTACATGCTCCTCGTGGTCCAGGACCCGGGCGACTTGGCGCGGGTGGAGGCTTGCCAGGCCCTCTACTCAGCAGCCTCCTCCGCCCGGGTCAACTGGGTCAAGAGCTCTGGCCTGGTGGTCGGGGACAGCTGGCAGGTGAGCTCCCTCCCACCTGCACTTCAGTCCATCTGGTGGAGCGCGGGTCCGCTGCGCTCTCAGCGTTGACCTTTCCGCCACGCATCCCTGTCCGCCGGAGAATTGGCATGATTTAGAGGGCGGGGTGATAGAGCGGCTCCGGAAATGGACAGGACTACTCTGGTGCCTCTCCCTTCGAGGGAGAGCGCTGGTGCTTAATCAACTAGTCCTGTCCATGCTCTGGTACCGGCTCAACACCCTGGTCCCGGCCCCGGGTTTCCTGGCCAACCTCCGGACATCGATTCTGGAGTTCTTTTGGTCAGGACTGCATTGGGTCCCTGCAGGGGTTCTCCATCTATCCCTGAAGGAGGGAGGGCAGGGCCTGAAGTGTCTGCACACTCAGGTCCATGTCTTCCACCTCCAGACCCTGCAGAGGCTCCTTTATGGTGCAGGTAGTCCGGCATGGAGCATACTGGCGCACGCCTTCCTGCGCCACTTCTGAGGCTCAGATATGACCGGCAGCTCCCTGACCTCTCGGATGGAGATATTCCGCGAGACCTCTCCGGGCTGCCAGTCTTCTACCAGGACCTCCTCCAGACCTGGAAACTACTTTCAACGACCAGGTCCGTGGTGGCCACCGAAGGGGCAGACCTGCTCACGGAGCCCCTGCTACACAACCCCCAGCTTCGCGTGCAGGTGGCCGAGTCCCCCTCAGTGTGCCAGAGATCGACTCATGTGACTTCTGCCAGGACCAGAGACCTCCTGGACTAGGACCAGGGAGACTGGCTGGATCCCCTGATGCTCGCTCAGTGCATGGGGCTCTCCAGACCTCATACTCCCCGGCACGTACCTCAGGAGGTGAGGGCTGCTTTGCCGCCTGCTGGTCGGGTTTACCTCAACCGGGTCCTGCATGAGGGCGCATCCCTCCACCCCAGGCCCGCTGGACCTTTTCATCGGGTCCCTGCCACATGGACCCAACTGACCCCCTTCCCCCTCACCCCCCCGCCCCTTTACCATGAGCCAGCTGCACGAGCTGCAGCCGGTCTGCTTCCAGACCGCACCAAGGAAACATCTATACATGCTCATGCTCCACACCCTTCACATCCTCACCCTCACATCCCGCCCCAAGACAAAATGGCAGGACCTTCTGCCGCCTCTGGAGGGTGAGGAGCCCCAGTGGGCCAGCCTATACTCCACCTTGGTCCCGAGGCCTGCCGGGGATATCAGTTGACAGCTCCTTCATGGAGCCATGAGCATGGGCGTGTACTTGGTATGGTTCACCCCTATCCCAGACACCTGCCCCTTTTGCAGCGCGAGGGAAACCCTGGCGCACACATACTTGGAGTGTGCTAGGCTGCAGCCCCCACTCCGGCTCGTCACCAATATCTTGTTTATGGTTTTGGTTGCACTTTTCCCCTCACCTTCTTATTTATGCACTCCCTATCCATGGTCTTACAAAGTCACGGGATCTCCTGGTCAGCCTCCTCCTGGCCCTAGCTAAAATGGCCATCTATAAAACCAGAGTGAGGAGGTTGGCTGATGGAGTCTCCTGTGACTGTGGGGCCTATTTCCGATCCTCCGTCCATTCACGTCTCTGGGCAGAGTTCCTCAGGGCGGCCTCCACTGACTCCCTTGATGCCTTTGAGGAGCAGTGGGTGCTGTCCGAGGTTCGCTGCTCAGTGTCCCCGTCCGGTTCCCTTCGTTTGACCCTTTGACCACACTCCTTTCCCTGTTATTTCATTTAGTTGTCCCCCGTATTCATTTGGTATCCAGGTCCTGTGGATCCCCCTCTTAGGCTGGGGAAGGGATCCTTTAGCACTTCCTGGATCCCAATAGGATCGCTCTCTTCTGTAGCCATCTGGCCCGACCCTGTCACAGTATGTAACAGTTTAATGTATTGAGGCCCAAATCAGAACTATTCACAAACACTACTGGCCTGACCCAACTTCCACTGAAATCAATGGATAACTCACATTGACTTCAGTAGGAGGTGGATCAGCCCTCAGTCTGATAGTTTTTGCCCTTAAATTTTGAGTTTAGTCTCTTCTCTGAAATTTTACACAGAACAGTATTTCTTTGCAGGAGCCAAAATTACTTTTACACTCACTATTTAACTTATCCATTGTTAAGAGTTGTTTGTGTTTTCCCCCCACCCACCCCTGCATGACTCTGATCAGTGAACAAAAACATTACTCACATGTATGAGATTATTGTATTAGTTGCTACAGCATATTTTTACTGAAAGTAATTTAGAAAATGACTCTGAAAAAAATTACCTGTGAAGTATTAATTCTTGGGAAATCACAAAGATGCTGTCAAACATATTTCAGTAAGTGGTAAATGAACCCTGCCTGCACTATAAATCATTGATGTTTAATCACCAGCCAATGCCTCAATAAACTCACTGGCATGGAAACTCTAAGATACTCAAAGGATAGTTCTAGCAAATCTGGCATGCATGGTTGGCTTGTGTGCTTAATTACTGTTTATGCATCGGCAGTATCCAAGCATTTGTATGTAATAAATAGAACACTGTCACAGTGTCCAGATGGTTTTAGATTCAAAGCCTAGGGAATATGTTTGAAGATTACAGGCCTGATTTACTAACAATTCGCACCAGTTCAGTTGCTGAAAATCATGCTAATAGTATGAGTTTTAGGGATTGCATCAATGCAGAAATAAATGCACTGTTAATGATTTATTTAAAAAGTCATTTAATCCTCTATTTAGCCACCCTTCAGAGGACATGTAATGATTTTTGTGGTTTAGGGAGAGTAGGGGGGCAAAGCAGCTGTATTTGTGCACAGTGTCCAGTTGATTCAAGGAGAAAAATATTGGCCTGAGTTTATATAGTTATTTGTATTACCACAGTGCCTATATTGTCATATCACAGGGCTATTCCCAAAGCACTGCAACTGACAAATATATAATGAGTAGATGTCTGGTAATAAGATGCCACAATCCATGCTGTAATCGGTTTCAAATTCAGGATAAGATCCATCAGATCATTGACTCATTTGTGAAAAGACACTTGTAAGCCAAAGACTTCTGCCAGTAGAGTTAGCTACAAATAGTTATAGATAGGCTTGTCATTAATTTGGTTTTTATTTTTCAATATTTCAGCAGATATTGACATTTGGTTTTAAGCACTTTTTATTTTTTTAATCAATTTAATTTTTACAGTTGCAGGGGTGAGACAATAGGGGGATCAGATTAGTTAACAGCAGCAGGTATTTGAGGTTCAAAAATCTAAAGCTTTATAGAACACAAATTGTCCATTTCACAAGTAAATATCCTTAAATCAAACTCTAAGATGTTTGTTTCTTCACCTGTCTCTAAATTTTGATTATTATTAATGGAAATATTTTTCATTAGTTTGTGGGTGTACTAACACATCGTTTACTGTCATTAACCAATAAATGTCTAATCCTTCCAAGCCTCGTTATAGATGAGGGTAGGTAAGTAATTTTCCTCAGTCTTAGGTTTTGCATGCACAAAGAGCCAAATATGTACTGTACCAATATGCCTCCATGAGAGAGTGCGTGCATATGAACACTCAATCTGTTACTCTAACATTCTGCTTCTGAACTGAATCACCAAATGGTAAAAGTCCCAGCAGCAGGAGTATAAACACCCCTACATTTAAAAGTGCACAGCATAGGAAACAGAATAACAAATCTCCTTTTAAGAAATGTAGGTACACGCATCCCAACCTAAAACGTGTGTGTTTTGGACACAAAGCAATAACTAAGTATTTTACAAACATATAATGGTTAAACCTAAATGCTCTGTTCCAGTATTACCAGAGTATTGCCTATTTTAATCCTAGAGAATCTCTCGCAAACAAGCAACATCTGTTGGAATGACAGAGCTTTAAAAATGTTATCACTGTAAAGTGAGCAATGAATGTCCAGCAGCGTGGTCATGAAAAGGATAGCCATTTTGCTGATCCACTCTGGTATGAAGCCCATTGTAACAATTAGTCAGAGAGAGAGAGGATGGGTGAGGCAGTATCTTTTATCAGACCAAGTTCTCTTGGTGAAAGAGGCAGCAGAAGTTGGTCCAATGAAAGATATTACCTCATCCACCTTGTCTCTCATATCCTGAGACCAGCACTGCAAACAACTATGGTGTATATAGCAATCCATTTTGGCTGGAAAGAGTTTGCCTGTTTTTTGAGAGACATCCTATGTAGCCAAAATGAAAATCTCTGCAACTAATACCCTTGAAAATGAAATGAACTGAGTGTAACCACTGTACTATAAATTCTTCAGATTAGAAAACCTGGGAATAAGCAATAAAAAGCAAGAATAATATATCATAAAACATATTTTTCTTTTACTTTTAGCAAATGTTCTGTTTTAATTATTCATGATAGTACTTCATACATTACTAGTAAATGTAACATAGCATAGTTTGTAAAATAGTCTTACTACTACAAAACCCCACGACAGCACTCTGCTATAAAATCTTCACTCAGAAGTGGGGAAGAGACCAATGGTTTTCATGTGCGAATTAGGGGCTATGAGGATTAGTGATGTACAAATTAGTGTGGTCTAGTTTATTAGCAACCAAGCATGTCCTGTGTGTTTAGGAGTTTGAAGATCATTTAAAGACAGTCTGTACAGAGTAGCCATGGTTAAAGTTGTTTTTTCTTTCCCCAATATAAACATCTCCTATTGCTTGGAAATCATCAGAATTAATTTCTACTGCACTCAACATTTTGAATTTTAGGTGGTGGCCAGAATTCCTCCCTCCCTGCCCCCTACAATTAGAGGAGACTGAGGAAAGCCTTTTTTGAGGTACACTACCCAGAAAAAATGTGTGTGGTGTCTTAAAGGCTTGGGGACTTAAATGAGGTTTATTGGAAATTTTGAATAATTTTGAGAACAAGTGAGTCACTTTGGGAAGTTGTTCACTGCTGAATTAGGGATATCAGAATGGTCAGCTGAGCTCAGACTTTAACATGGTGCAGAATGACCAGTGGTTACCAAAGCTTTCATTTAAAACAAATTTTGTGTCCTGGCAAAGACAGGTTTCAAATTATGATTTAATTGCTAGGGACATTTGTTATGCTGGAAGTGGTTGTTTTTTTTTCCACCCATAGCTAAATGGAAGGGGGGAATCTCAGCACGTCCCCACACTTCATCCCACCTGTCCTGCCCTACAGTCACCAGAGCTACTCTGTTACCTACTGTTGGCATATTCTTTCCTTGCCCTGTTAAAGGCGAAATTATACTATACATTTCCTGTGCAACCCTCTATCGTAGCCACTCTTGGCATCAGTAGCTGTGCCACCAAGGGAAACTCTCCATACCACCTCCCAGCTACCTGCAGAAACTCAGAGTAGCCTACCCTTTGCTGAGGAAATAGTATTCCTGAAAGGAATGCTTCCTCAAGGCATTTCTGATCATCAAAACTAATCCAGGAAACGAGCCTCCTCTTCAAACCACATTTGAGAAGAAAAAGAACTACTCCTCCTCTACTTCCATTCCTCAGAATTTGAGGAACCCTGCTTCCTCCTCCTCCTCCTCCTCCTGGAAGTAGCCATGTATCAAAAGGGCTAACCTTAGGGAGACTTGGAGATGAATACTGCTCTATTCTTCCTCCATTGGAGGAGTCACCAATCCCTCACCCTCAGGGGCTGTGTTGTGGTATTACTTGCCCTGCATAGCCAACACAAGTGAAAGCAGAATCTTTGCACTGACGCTTGGAGGTGATAAGTGGCAGAATCTTTACAAATATGCCCATTTACTGTGGGTGCTTGCACACACACATGCACAACACAAGGGCCAGGTGGTAGAACTCTCATTCTGTTTGTACAGAAACTTTTTTCCAAATTTAGAATTTTTTTCTAAAAACTTTTCTCAAAAAAGTAATCTCCCAAAGCTGGTAGGAGAAGAACAGAAGGAAAGATGGAGGAGTGATATTGCTATTGGAGTTGACGCTGTTTGAGTGTCTTATGTATGCATCTCATTTGAAATGTTTGCATTTTTTTTCTACTATGATTTTAACCTATGAGTCATAGATTTATAAATACAGTGAAAGGAAAGAGCAGCAAAAGTCAGGAGTCCATTAAAAGTCTAATACAATAAATGATTGATTTTAATTTAAGATCCCACAGAAAGCATTTTCATTTAACTTGCAAAATTCCTGTACAACTTCATAAGAAAGTAATATTCCTTTATGAATCCCTTCTGTTAAGGGCAAAGAGGTTTCTAACTTAAATCTCCTGGCAGTCAGACTAAAATAAGTTCCCCAAGTTAGAGCAAGTGCTCTGAGCTGAATGAGTTTCCCAGGCTGAAATAAACTACTGAAATAGAGTGAGCTTCTGGGCTATGCCACACACCTAGGTTGAAGTGAATTCCTGAACTATATCAAAATCTCAGAGGGAAATTTTGGTACCATTGAAGTCAATGGGAGTTTTGCCTAGATTTCTCCCTTCCAACTCCCCAAGCTAAAATAAGTTTCTCAGGATTGGAGCAGATTCCTAACTAGACTGAGATCTCAAACTAAAGTAAATCCCTCAGAGTTGGGGTAGGCTTTATAGTTCTTTGGTCACAACATATTGGGGTGGGGTTAATCAACCCAAAATGGAGGCTCACACAGCTAGTAGCACACAGTGCAGCCTCTCTTAACTCCAAGAAGACTTCACTAACTCACTGCTCAGAGGTAAAAATGCCTAACTCTTATTTCAAGATAAGGCCAACTAGGAGGAAGAAAGGAGAAAGCAAACCTGTAGACTCAGTGCAACCAGGCTCTATTTCTCCAGTTCTCCTTGAGATTCATTTAATGATTTTTAGTACAAGTAACTTGTATTACCCATTTAGCCCTCACACAAACTTGCTCCCTGAATTTCTTAGGATTCTCATGGCTGTTTTTGACAGCTATACATTGCGGTAATATTTTCTTACCCTTAAATTGCTGATATGTACATGGCTGTAATTCCACCTTGAAATTCCTTTTCTGTGACTGAAAAAAGATATCAAATGCCTCTTGTAATTATACTTGAGTTTTCATCCAGATAGCTTAATATTTTACAAAAAGGTTTGGCGTAAGTTCTTAGCTCTGTTTCACAAAGAGAAATTGATGTACGTAGAGGTTAAGATCCTGATTAGGCACATCCTTAAATTGCACACTGGCTCAAGTATTTGCATTCTTTACTAACTCTGAGCTAGCACACTAGAAGTGTTGCTGTGGTGACAAACATGGGAATAGAACCCCCAAGCCACCAGATTTCTAGCCCACATGCTTGGCAATTAAATGAAAGGGCTCAGTGCAACTGCAGCTAGCATTCTAGCCATGGGCACCCACAGACTGACTTGGTGGTGCCCTTCCAAGTGGTTCCCTTCTACAACCTATGCTCCTCACTCCAAATTCCATGCAAGCTGATACATTCACAAGCCTCTGGTCCACTCGTGCCCAGCTCTTTTGAGCTATATTGGCTTTTATACTGTCTCATCCAGTGAATGGAGTAACTTAACGTTTATACACTCTACATAAAACAACAAGCAATGTTTGTGTATGATAATGCAAGATGTACCTGCTTAGGAAAATCCCGGAACATGTTTGCATTTCTGACTGTCTTGTTTATATCAACATACACTCAACCATAAATACAATAAACACATTTTGCTTACCTGCTGTCAAAATCTCATGTTGTATATTATAATGGTCCATTGTAGTACATCACAAAGTTTACTGTAGACATTAATAATGGGGAATATTTAGTTCCATAGCAGAACATCTGAAATCACACCTTTATTTCTTAGAGGAGGCCTTAATTCAACAATATATTTAAGCATTGCTTAGATCCATCCCTGTTCAGCAAAGCATTTAAGGATCTGCTTAAAGTTAAGCACGTCCTTGAGTGTTTTGCTGAATCAGGGCCAGAATGATTATCATAGCCTAACATGCTCATCACTGTGAGGCACCAATAAAATGGTGACAGGTTTCAGAGTGGTAGCCATGTTAGTCTGTATCAGCAGAAGGAACGAGGAGTACTTGTGGCACCTTAGACTAACAAATTTATTTGAGCATAAGCTTTTGTGGGCTAAAGCCCACTTCATCAGATGCATGCAGTGGAAAATACAGTAGGGATATATAGATAGATATACAGAGAACATGAAAAAATGGGGGTTGCCATACCAACTCTGTACAGGACCAATCGATTAAGGTGGGCTATTATCAGCAGGAGAACTTTCCAAGTGATAATTAGGATGGCCCATTTCAAACAGTTCACAAGAAGGTGTGAGTAACAATAGGGGGAGGGGAAATAAGCATGGGGAAATAGTTTTACTTTGTGTAATGATTCATCCACTCCCAGTCTTTATTCAAGCCTAATTTAATGGTGTCCAGTTTGCAGATTAATTCCAGTTCTGCTGTTTCTCACTGGAGTCTTTGTTTTTTGAATTTTTTTTGTTGAATAATTGTGACTTTTAGGTCTGTAACTGAGTGTCCAAGGAGGTTGAAGTGTTCTCCAACTGGTTTTTGAATGTTATAATTCTAGACATCTGATTTGTGTCTATTTATTCTTTTGCATAGAGATTGTCCGGTTTGGCCAATGTACATGGCAGAGGGGCATTGCAGGCACATGATGGCATATATCACATTGGTAGATGTGCAGGTGAACAAGCCTCCAACAGTGTGGCTGAGGTGATTAGGTCCTATGACGGTGTCCCTTGAATAGATGTGGACGGAGTTGGCAACAGGCTTTGTTGCAACAATAGGTTCCTGGGTTAGTGTTTTTGGTGTGTGATTGCTGGTGAGTATTTGCTTCAAGTTGGGGGGGCTACCTGTAAGAAAGGACTGGCCTGTCTCCCAAGATCTGTGAGTGAGGGATAGTCCTTCAGGATAGGTTATAGATCCTTGATGTGCTGGAGAGGTTTTAGTTGGGGACTGAAGGTGACGGCTAGTGGCGTTCTGTTACTTTCTTTGTTGGGCCTGTCCTGTAGTAGGTGACTTCTGGGTACTCATCCTGGCTCTGTCAATCTGTTTCTTCTCTTCAGCAGGTGGGTATTGTCGTTGTAAGAATGCTTGATAGAGATCTTGTAGGTGTTTGTCTCTGTCTGAGGGGTTGGAGCAAATGTGGTTGTATTGCAGAGCTTCGCTGTAGACAATGGATCGTGTGGTGTGGTCAGGGTGAAAGCTGGAGGCATGTAGGTAAGTATAGCGGTCAGTAGTTTCCAGTATAGGGTGGTGGTTATGTGACCATTGCTTATTAGCACTGTAGTGTCCAGGAAGTGGATCTCTTGTGTGGACTGGTCCAGGCTGAGGTTGGCGGTGGGATGGAAATTGTTGAAATCATTGTGGAATTCCTCAAGGGCTTCTTTTCCAAGGGTCTAGATGATGAAGATATCAATGTAGTGCAAGTAGAGTAGGGGCGTTAGGGGACAAGAGCTGAGGAAGCATTGTTCTAAATCGGCCATAAAAATGTCAGCATACTGTGGGGCTGTGCAGGTACCCATAGCAGTGCCGCTGACTTGAAGGTATACGTTGTCCCCAAATCTGAAATAGCTGTGGGCGAGGACAAAGTTCAGCCACCAGGTTTGCCGTGACATTATCGGGGATACTGTTCCTGATGGCTTGTCCATCTTTGTGTGGAATGTTGGTGTAGAGGGCTTCTATATCCATAGTGGCCAGGATGGTGTTTTCTGGAAGATCACCAATGGATTGTAGTTTCCTCAGGAAGTCAGTTGTGTCTTAAAGATAGCTGGGAGTGCTGGTAGTGTAGGGCCTGTGGAGAGAGTCTACATAACCAGACAATCCTGCAGTCAGGGAGCCAATGCCTGAGATGATGGGGCATCCAGGATTTCCAGGTTTATGGATCTTGGGTAGCAGATAGAATACCTCTGGTCGGGATTCTAGGGGTGTGTGTGCAGAATAGTGAAATCACTGATTCATTACTTCCTAGAATTTGATAAATGGATTATGTTCTATGAAACATGTACAGAGCTTGTTCTGTAGCTATACATTATGATAAAAAGACAACATTAAATTTCAGAGGGTCTTATAGTTTTCTAGGGGCCCATTCCTATAGTCCTTTCACAGAAATGCCCATTGAAATCAATTGGTCCTATGTAATGTCTGCAGGATTTGGCCTTTGATTTGTAAATCACTGCAAAATCAGACCTAAACCAGCTAGCTAATTTATTCTTAATTTGATGCCATCTAATTCTTACCCATGTGTCCACATTCTACTTTTCTTTTCGCTAGTAGCTTCAATAAATTAATATCAGTTACTTCAGCTTTACTCTGGTGTAAATAGGAGCAGAATTTGCCTGAATAAACAATTCAATATGTGCACACCAGATTTTCAAATAGAGCCTTGATTTTTGCAGGCATGTTTTTGTGTCTGCAATTAAGTGTACTCAAAACTCATTCCTGTTCTTTTCCAGTAGTTAATTGCACTCATGAAAATGGAGATCTGGCTTGAAAATAACTTCTTGTATTTTAATTAATTTTTGGGGGCGGGGCGGGGGGGTTGTGAGTGTTACTTGTATAGAGTTCTCTAACCAAAAGTTATTGATTTTCTTCTGGCTGCATGTGTATGTACCATTTTTGCATAAAACATTGTCTTGCCTCAAGCCAGGTGAACTGTGGGGGAAAATGTAATCATGATTTGATCTGCTCTTGCTCGGACGCTTTCTTTTAAAATTTGCTTTTCCATTGTCAGAGACCAATTGCTGTCTGCTTGAATGTTTGAAGAGGATCTTTTATTCCCGTGAATACAGGCATTTTTGTGGAAATGAAGAGTGTTTTGTATTAGATGTGCTTACACACATAAAGAGCATATTTGTGCATCTGTATATTATAGCAGGAGCTGGTAGTGTCACTGATAATTAAGGCTGTCTGATATTTCACATAAGTCTCTATTTTCAGCTGATTATAGTTTTTGGCAAAGCTATTAGGCTGAAATTTTCCTTGCTAGGGGTCTGCTTCAAAACATTATTTTTAAATTTCGACTAAAAAAATTCAGCTATTGCGGGCAGAGGGGGGGAATGTTTTGCTCATGTTTAAAACAGCAACAACAACTCTGGAAACTTTTTTTTTTTCTTTGAGAAGCTCTAGCTATTTTAGAGCAGAGTCTTGACCTTGGTAGGGAGGTTGTTCTTATATCAGATGTGCTTTGTCCTGGCCCCATAAAAATCTGCTAAATTTGTCAGTTATGAGCCTTTGGGGGGGGGGGTGAGGAAATCAGCTTGCACATGCTCAGTAGAGGCTTGTTAGAACTTTGCAGCTAAATTCTCTGAATGTGGTAGTTGCACTAAACATGCTGTTCCCCAGGGCTGCAGGGGCCAAAAAGGGATTTTCCCTGCAATTGCTTCATCCTCACCAGAACAAAGAGCAAGAAGACTGTCTCCTGTGCTCTCAATGCTCCCCTGCTGGCAACCAAGTAGCATGTAAGAGAAAGCCACCTTACTTGAATGTAGAAGAGGCAAGAGTCAGACCTGGGGGCAGGGGAATAGACTGAGAAAAGGAGACTGGGGGATCAGGGTGGAGGTTAGAACTGGAGGCTGGTGAGACAATGGGGTGTGGGATTGGGTAGGTGTGGGGGTGGGGAACTGGGACTGGGAGCCTGGGGAGTCAGGTAGAGACTAGGAGCTGGGGAGAAAAGGACCCAGTAAGGATGGAGGGAGGAGAAACTAGGAGCGGCTGATAAAGGGGACTGGGAAACATTGGGGAAATGTATCCAGTGCAAAATGGCCTGGAAGACACCAAAACTTTCCAATTACCAAGCATTCAGATAAATAGAAGTGCTATTTTGAGCTGTGTTCCAGCTACCAGCTAGAAGACAGCAAATGTCCAGGTACAGCTGGAGTGGTGTGCTGGAGTCACTCAAAGGCATTTCTTTACCTGGTTGACTGCTGTTCTTCTCATTCTAGGCTATGAGATAGCAGTACTTTGGGTGTCAGTCCCTGCTCCATCTTCCCTGTGGTTGTCCTGGGATTTATGATGCCTGTCCCAGGCTGTGGCTGGATGTGGCCAGTCAGTGAAGGTTTTTATATTGGTGAGATCCTTGCTTCTCTGGTCACTGGGAGTGGCCGTGTCGGGGCCTGCCTAACTCTGATGGGAGAGGTGTTTTGACTGAAGATGCTGCTATGGACACAACTAGTTACACAAGCTGTATTTTGAACTGGACACAATTCTGCAGTCGTGGAACCGCATTGTGAGTGGATCCATTGTTGCACTGGTGTAGCATGAACTAGACATGCTGGGGAAGGATATCACTGCTATATTCTGTTCTTGTGAATGTATTTCTTGTGATTTGTAAGAGCTACATGAGGGACCCTGTGGATTCAGTTAACTAGAATTTTCAGATAGAGGGGAATTCAGATAACAGTGTACAAAGAGGCGAATTAAAGTTGCACAGGCAACTTTAATTCTAGCACTTTTTAATTTCTGAGTACTTAATTTGCAACCTTAATATTCTTTTAACATTGTTTTTGTGTGTAATATATGCATTTGTGCAGTTACACAGTGGAAATGTGGCAAGAGAAATTTAAATATAAAGTTGGCTAGACAGCTAATTTTGTTTAGAGCTTTATCTTCCTTAATCAGAAGAAACCTAGCTATGCTTTAAATCTGGGCACCATGTATGAAGCCAAATAGAATGCTTTTTCATGAGCAAAAGAGAAACAGGGAAAGTTATAAAATTTCCTAGGCCAACCTATCTCCTTTGCATCTCTCCTTAAAGCGCTCCCACCTTCTCCCTGCAACATTCAACACACAATATGAGGAAAGAGAAGAAAACCCATTGACTACTCTGAAGAGTACTTGCAATCAATTTTTAGTGGGGGAAAAAATGCCAAATATCATTCACCAAACAAATCTCAGTAGCCAACAAACCTGGCGGGGGAGGAGCCAACTCTTATAAATTTTGCAATTAATAGTTCAGCCAATTCTAGCCTTTTCTGTAGGGGGATTTCCTCTGTTGGCCACAGTTTAAAAGGGTTCTTGTGAATATAAATTCTTATCCTGTAATTCCAATCATTCCCTGTAAGCACAGGCACCAAACAATAGTTAAAGATGCTACTGAAATACATTTGCTTCAGGGATCTGTCTGAGGCTGTCATTTTTTTTTTACATTGTTACCTTACATCTTATCAAAATGTCTCAGAAGTCCAATGTATTCTTGTTTCCTTGTGACAATTTGCTTTGATACCGAAGCAAAGCTGAGGAGATAGTTGCATAAGTTTTGTCAAGGGGAATTAATAGGAAAATATCTCACTGGCTTTATTTTGAATTTAACAAACAATTCTATTCAGCTGAAAAATAAAGATTTAACATTATTTTGGCAATAAAGAGGTATCATTTTCTAGTTAATGGTACCATACTAATACCTCCAGAGATACATGTAGATAGTACTATGTTCTCTAAACAACTAGTAAAATTTATTAAGAATTTACCTACATATATTGGCATTTGTAAGATGTAAAAGGATATTTTTATACAAAAAACTAAACCTGTGCATTTATCTCCTTTCACACTTTGCCTTGGATGATGTTATATGATGATAGTATCCAAATGGCTCTATACTACAAAGGCTATAAATGCTGCAATAACAAAATTAATGGAATAATTCTAAGTTGTCATTCTGAATAGTAATTAAAGCAATTGTGAAACTGAAATGGTTGTGCCTGTTTATAGGAAATAAATCTTGGGATAGTACTGTATAAACATGTTAAGAACTCTATTCCAAATAGATTCCTGTGGTATTGCAGCCTACTAAGGAACTGGAAGCTAATAATATTTATGAATAGTTTCTTACTTGTTTGTTCTGTGGTTTCGTCTACACTGCCCTGAGACAGATATCACTTACTAGTAATCAATACTCCCTTTCCTTAGATAAGGAAACTGAGGCAGGGAGAATTGAAGTGACTTACCAAAGGCCTCCATTTGAGTCAATGGCAGAACTAGACTTAGGTCTTCAGCTCATTACTCTCAACTTTATGTATTGTCCTCTGTACCATGCTGCCCCTGAACAGCTAAAGGTATGCAATGGGCAAAGGAGAGAATAGGAGGGGAGAGAAAAGGTAAATATAGGGCCAGTAGCAGTTAAAATGTAAACCAGATATGAAAAGGCTTGCTGTGCCTTTTTAGTAGTGGAGTGAGATGTTGAGGGAGAGCAAGCTGCACATTCGAAAGCCTACTATAACAAAAGTGCTATCTCCTGCCAATCTTAAAACACAATAGAATATCAGGGTTGGAAGGGACCACAGGAGATCATCTAGTCCAACCCCCGGCTCAAAGCAGGACCAATTCCCAATTTTTGCCCCAGATCCCTAAATGGCCCCCTCAAGGATTCAACTCACAACCCTGGGTTTAACAGGCCAATGCTCAAACCGCTGAGCTATCCCACCCCCCAAAATAGTCAGTGGTGGTATCAAAGCACAGGCACTGATCAGGTTAGAGTTCTTTGAGGACCAAAGTGTGACACACTTCACAGGCCCACACTGCTCTCCTGCACTGATTACCCACATTGCTGGTCACAGTGTAGTGAGGAGAGCGGCCACCACTCCCCTTCCAACTATCTGGGCATTTTGAGATCCAGGAGTTGGTGGAGCCTTCGTTCTCCTATCACAGTATGCCAGCTGTCACAGCTAAGGTAGCATCCAGGGAAGTAAGATATAGCAGATATAGGGCTGGCAGAATTTACTTCCTCCCCAAAGCAAGAAGGAATCAGGAAGCAAAGTGTGATTTATGAGAGTCACAGTTTGATGCCTGTTTTGCTTCTAGGACACCATAGCTATGCACTGTCCATTATGACGTGATATTTCAAAGACTGGGACTTTTGTGCTTGGGAAAGAGATGGCTAAGGGTGGGATATGCTAGAGGTCTATAAAATCATGAATGGTTTGGAGAATGTGAATAAGTGTTATTTACTCCTTCACATAACACAAGAACCAGTGTGTCACAATGAAATTAATAGGCAGCAGGATTAAAACAAACAAAAGGAAGTATTTCTTCACACAACACACAGTCAACCTATGGAACTTGTTGCTAGGGGATGTTGTGAAGGCCAAAAGTGTAACTGGGTTCAAAAAAGAATTTGATAAGTTCCCAGAGGATAGGGCCATAAATGGCTGTTCTGTGCTAGGCCACAGGCCTATCAGGAGTTCTCCGAAAGAACGAGGCCTACACGCAGCAAAGCAGTGAGTTATTGGCTTTATTGAAGGTAAGTGACACGCCCTCAACGGGGATTCCAAGTGTTGCTGTCACGGAGGCGGGGAACCCAGCGCACCGGAGCTCTGCCTGGGACAGAGTCCGACGAAGGGGTAAACAGTGAGCCATAATAAGCACTACACAAAAACAGCTCATGAATATATAATTAGGTGCTTTCCTAAACGTGCTTTCCGCTAACTGGCAAAGGGCCATGCAGGGCAGACAGAACCGGCGTAAAGCTGGTTATAGCTGGTTTTCCATGTCCTACAGTGACCCGTCGGCTCCGAGAAAGCGGAAGTTCCCTAGCTAGGCTGTAACAGTCTTCCACAGTCCCTTACACTGGCTATTAGCCAAGATGGTCAGGGATGCAACGCCATGCTCTGGGTGTCCCTAGTCTTTGAGTGCCAGAAGCTGAGAGTGGACAAGAGGGAATGGACTCGAGGATTGCCTCTTCTGTTTGTTCCCTCTTAAGCACCTGGCATTGGCCACTGTCAGACAGGATATTGGAATAGAGGGACCATTGCTCTGATACAGTATGGCTGTTATGTACATAGTATCTCTGATTTACCCCTAAGTAAGTCTCCAATATCAACAGGTCATACACCCTGCAGGCTTTAAAACTCAACTGTGGCAACATATATATGTTTACCAAAAACGAGGAGTCCTTGTGGCACCTTAGAGACTAACAAATTTATTTGCCTCCTCATTGTTTTTGCTGATACAGACTAACACAGCTACTACTCTAAAATATATTAATTTGAAACTCTGTATGAAGAAACAGGGCAGAAGTAGCATGATCATGGTTGCTCAAACTGGTGGTAAACAAACATGCTGCTTTAGTGTGAAGAAGCTGCAAGGAACAGAGATTCCGACCCAAGATTGTAAGATAAAGTTTTAGGATTATGAAGGCATATATGTTGCTGATATGAAGATATGACTGTGCAACTGAAAAACAAGGAGTATTTGATTACATCTGACAGACTTTTGATGGAAAAGGCCTGATTAAAAGTGATTTTATTATAATTTATGCAGTACAAAAAGCATTCTAGACAACTTTACAGCCACATTTTAAAAGGCATCATCCCTACCCTTTACAGTCTACTTTTTCCATAGATTTTTAAGGCCAGAAGAGACCATAATCATATGTCTGACTTCCTACATAACACAGACCATAGAATCTTACCCAGTAAATTTCGTGGCAATCCCATAAATTCTATTTGGGCTATCTCATATCTTTTAGAGAGGTATCCATTCTTGACTTAAAGACTTCCAGTGATGTAGAATTCATCATGTCTCTAAGTTGTTTCAATGATTAATTACCCTCCCTGTTAAAAGTTTTATTTTACTTCTACTCTGAATTTGTCAAGTTTCAGCTTCCAGGCACTGGATCTCATTATGCCTTTTTCTGCTGGATTAAAGAGTAATTCTACTATTAGAAATCTTTCTCACAAAAGTACTGTAGACTATGATTAAGTCCTCTCCAAACCTTCTCTTCAATAAACTACATAGATTGATCTTAAGTATCTAAAGGCATGTTTTCCAAATCTTGAATCCTTATCGCAACTTTTTTTAACTATTCCCAGTTTCTAAGATCCTTTTTGAAATGCAGACACTAGAGTTGGACATGGTATTCCAGACTGGTCTCACTAATGCTATGTACAGAGGCAATGCCACCTTCCTATTCCTCCTTGGTATTCCTTTTCTCATATATCCAAGGATTGTGTTCACTTCTTGGAGTTCAAAAAAGAGCTAGATAAGTTCCTGGAGGATAGGTCCATCAATAGCTATTAGCCAAGATGATCAGGGATGCAACCCCATGCTCTGCGTGTCCCTAGTCTTTGAGTGCCAGAAGCTGGGAGTAGACAATGGGATGGATCACTCAACAATTGCCTGTTCTATTCATTCCCTCTTAAGCACCTGGCATTGGCCACTGTCAGAAGACAAGATACTGGCTTGATGGACCATTGGTCTGACCTAGTCTGACCGTTCTTATGTCTCCCATCTTATAAGTGTGACCTACATTCTTTGCTTCTAGATGTATGACCTTGCATTTGGCTTCATTAAATTGCATGTCGTTCAAATGAGTCCACTTTACCAAGCAATTCAGATCAGTTTGTATAATTGACCTGTGCCCAACATTATAAACCACTCCAATTTTTTGTCATCAGCAAATTTTATCAGCAATGATTTTATATTTCCTTTCAAAATATTGATACAAATGATTAAATAGCAGTGGGACAAGAACAGATCCTAACATGACTCTACATTTCTAGAACAGTGTTTCTAATCCCTAAAGGATGATTCCCCATTATTTTTGCTTAAACAGAAAAACCAAGAAGACCAAACAGTGTTTAGACAAAAATAGAAACTAGCAAGTTTTGAGCCACCCATCTTTGCTACACATTTAATATTGCAAAAATACCATATTTTGAGATCTCACAGTGTTAGACACTGAATTTTCCCAGTCATGTTTCAGAGATGAATTATACCCATAGCTTTGTACTGATCCAATGTGAAAATGTGTAATATTCAATGTTCCTTAAAATGTCAAATTAGTTCAGCTGCTTAGCTGTATTTATCTAGCTTTCAGCTGCATAATGACAGATACAGACATTTGTTTTAATCTGATTTTATATCTAACTTTTAAAAAGAGAGAGGTGAGTGTCACACGGTAGCTGAACCTTGTAAACAAAGTTGGTCCAGCGTCTTTGTGTCAGAGCAGCTGTTGCCAATTAAGCCATTCAAGGGAGGGAGGAAGGTGCTACATATGTGGCTATAAAGGCTTGTCGGAGGACAAGAAGAGGAGGAGTTGCTGGGACAGGCTGTGGCTGGGGAGAAGTGGATAGGTCTCCTGTGATAGGTCCCTGGAGCAAGGTACCTAGGAAGATTGCCCTGGAGCAGCAGTTCCAGAAGAGTAACAGAGCTGGCTGAATGAGGACTGGCTGAGAAAGGAGCTGGTTGGGACAGGGAAGCTGCAAGAAGCAGGATTACCCCTGGAAGGGGAAGCTGTGAAACCCTGGGACAAAAGGTGATCTGAAGGACTGATTTTTCTTTAATTTGCTTGTTTGGATCATAAATCTATTTAAAGGGAGACTGGGGGTGGCAGTGTATGCTTGGAAGCTGTCACACTTGGTGGAGAATGAATTCTAATCAGTCTCTGACACTAGGGGGGAGTGATCTGGATCCCAGGGGTCCAGAGAAAATAAAGATGAACTCATAATATTGACTGACTTATATCGTTTAGGTGGTTAAAGGGAAAAATGGAGGAGGTGCTCCACCTTTTGGTAACGAGGTAGCAGCAGCAGACAGCTATGTTGCAAAAGGAACAGTAGCAGACCTAGGCTCTGGGGCACAATGCATAGAGATCCTTCAGAAACAGTAGGAGCCACAATCCAGTGCTTGCAAGAGCCCCATTCCAACAAGAATGGATACAAAAGCAGTTGGGACGCTTGGTAACTCTGCTGGTGATGGGAGCTTGGGCTGGTTGTCCCCAGGCCTGGCAAAGCTGGGACCAAAAGACAAGGCCTTTCTCCGGAAGTTTGTGAGACTGGTGAGTGCTGTGAGATGGGAAGAATTGACCTGGGTGGCCTGTGTAGCACTCTTCTTTGTAGGCAAGGTTCATGCAGCTTACCAAGCAGCAAGCAGCAAACAGGTGAGCTCCTCTCCAGAGGTGAAGCCTGCCATCCTGGACCAGTTGGGCTGACTCCAGAGCCATACAGACATCTATTTCCAGTAGAACACTTTCCACAAAGAGCTTTACCATGGATGGTGGCTCAGAATGTACAGGACCTTGTGTCTCAGAGGCTTTGCCCCAAGGCCAGCGATAGAGAATCATGGACCAAATTGTCCTGGAGCAGTTCCAAAACATTCTATCCATGGGAGCCCAGAGGTGGTTAAGGTGCTTTGAGACTTCCTCAGTAAGGGAAGGTAGAGGCCTTTTTTGAGACTGAGGGAGACAAACAGCCTGAGTGACCTGGTAAACTCAATGAGTGTCCAAGGAAGGTGCCGGGGAAAAGACCTTGAATGAACAAAAACTGAAGGATACACAAGCTATAATGAGCTCAGGTAGTCCCACAGTCTACTGGAAACACTCATGAGGGTGACTGAGGGGGCCCAGTTGTATGCTTCAAGTTTGGTAAGCTTGAGCATATTAGATAAGAATGTCTGTCATAGAGTGTGATTGTCCAGGCAGCTACTACAGCTGAGTTGGGAGTCCACGCAGAATGATGTGGGATCTCAGCCATACATGGCACAAGTTAGACTGGGAGAAGCAATATGTGGAGAGGGTAGACAAGTTAGACCAGCATCTTCTGGTGGATGCATAAAATATACATGATGAGACCTGTGTCTATCCCATAGCAGAAGTTGAGCTTGAAAACCAGGCCTGGAGAGCTCAGCTGCACATAAAGGTGGTTAAGGTGCCCTTGCTGATGATTCTGGGCATGGGCAGTGGGTATAATAGGCCAGAGAATGCTAAGCCTCCCCAAACAGGATATGACATATCTTCCTTTGGAGGTGCACCACTAGCCTGCCACCTTTGGAGTGCCACCAAAAGGACTCCTGGGCCATGGCCCCACCCCGAGCATCCAGCTCTTCTCCCATGGCCCTTCAGAAGAGGGGGCAGAGACTCCGGGGCCAGGATAGGGTGAGCAAATAATATTCCCTTGCTTACTGTTACCTGAGGTCTACCATGTGTGGCCCCCTTTCCTGGCTCTTGCCTTTGAGTGCTCACACTGCTCCTCTTCCTGCCCCTGGTCTGCCTCTTCCCCTGCGACCTCCTCCACCCACCACTTGTGCTTCTTCGCCACTTCCCTCAGCCCACCCCCACCAGCTGCTCATGCCTCTTCACCCCCTGAGAGGCAGGGAGGCCAGAGCAGGGGGGCCCCTCAAGGGAGATGGGTAGGAGAGAATGTGGGTGGGGGAGGCCCTGACAGGATGGGGGCAAGGAGGCATGAGGGTCCCTTGGGGGAGAGGAGCCGAGCGGGACCTGGGACAGAGTGGGGGTGGATCATGGGTGGGGCCTCGAGAGGAGGAGGAGGATGAGTCAGACCCTGAAGGGAGCTCAGCAATAAGCCAAAGTCCAGATAAGAAGCATGGGGTCCATTGCAAGGGTGGAGACAGAACACCTGTTTTATGGTTCTCACCCTGGTGGGTAGAGAGCCTGCAGGACAATTAGAGGCAGCAGAACATGAGTTACAGGCTCTCAGGCGAGAGAGAGAACAACTGATGAGACACCATCGATTCCTCAGGCAGTGAACTTGAGAATGAATTAAAGACTCTGGGCACAGAGACCTGGTCGTCTCTGTGTGAAGGAATGTCAAAGTCCAAGAGAAGATGAAGCTCTGTATTGGCTGTGCCATGATGGGGAATTGGAAGCCACAGTACGTAGAACCCAGGGTGGCATGGACTAGGGACTTGTCCTCTTAAGGACTGTCTTTAAGGACTGTAAGCGGGGGAGAGGGGGAGTTGAGGAATCCTTTTGTGATATGTGTGAATTTACAGTGAATGTTTTGTGTAAAATGGTTGTGGGGAATGATTGTGTTTTTTGGTTTAGGAGGCTGGGAATAACCCAGGTTGAGCCTCCAAGGTCAATAGAGGTCGGTGGTGGGGGAAACATACCTGTGACAGAGGCAGGGTTGTTGGTTTTTTTTGAAAGAGGGGAGGTATATCACAGGGTAGCTGACTCCTGCAAGCAGAGTTGGTCCACCTCCCTGTATCAGAGTAGTTGTGGCCAGTGAAGCCAATCAGAGGGCTGGGTTGTGCCTGGGGCTATAAAGACTTGGCAGAGAACAGGAAAAAGAGGCGTTATTAGGATAGGTTGTGGCTGGAGAAAGAAACTACAGAAGAGTGGAGCTAACTCCTATGGTGAGTGCCTGAAGGAAGGCACCAGGTGCCGAGGAAGCTTTGGAGCTGCTGTTCCACCAGAGGAGACTGAGAAATGTCTGAGAAGCCATCTGGTTGGGACTGGAAAGCTGAAAGAGGCAGGATTACCAGAGACCCCTGGAGTGGAGGACGTGAAACCTTAAGACAAAGAGTAAGTTGAGGGACTGTTTGTTTGCTTTCTATTTGTTTGTGTTTGGACAGTACAGTGCCACACCCAGTCGTCTTAAGTAGGTTTACGTTTGGAAGCTGGAGAGAAGTCCTGCCATCTTAGAATGAGGTTTAAACATGCACCTGTATGATTCTAAGAGGAAGTTGAAATTCTGTATAGATCTGGAGAAAAATCATCTGAAAGAACATAAAAGTATGATCTGATCAGTCAGTGCGGTTCAGTATATTGCCAGAAATCAAAAAGGGTACATTGAATGAGGTTGTGAAAAGTGTTATAGGACTGTTTTGTAATGATGATGACTGATTACTTACAGTAGCATTTACATAATCTTTAAGACAGTGACTTTTAATGTATTGAAATAAATAAATATAAACGAGTGTCATACTTTAGAGGTTGAAAAATATTTATGAGCAGAAGAAATAGCTGAGACATCTATCATAGAAATATTATAGAAAAATGACACTTTCAAGGACAAGATAACTAACTATGAATTCTGCAACTGCTAATGGATGATTTATACAGTGTGTAATGACAAGGTTAAACAGATGACCACAAATGGAATTAAAAAATCCTATCAGAAGAAGCAGCAAAAGAATAATATATCAGAGTCAAAATATATTAGTCCTTATTCACACAGGCAGTTACTGTAAATTCAGTGGGACTATTGTGAAGATAGAGGCTACAGAATGAGATCCAAAAATTATTTATGTAGGGAAAAGGATTGAGGGTTTTTTCTTAATATACTAGAATTATAGAAAATGGGAAAGAAGGGTTATAATACAGGATGGGCCTGAACCACAATGCTCAGATCTGGAGCTGCATATTCCCAATACTTGCTGATGTTTTGATCCTATCTGAAATCCTGGTATGGAAGATTCTTTATAAAATACGCACTCCACTGGCTTATTTTGATGTCCTAAAAGCAAAGATTTCCTAAAGCAGTTGAGATGCTGTGAAACTTGGCTCTGAACTTCCCAAGTTTTATTGCCCTAGGAGGCTTCAACATCCGTGTTGACAATGCCTTTGATAAAATGGCCCCAAATCTCCTTTCTGCACTTTAACATCCTCGGTTTCCCATAAGTGATGGGCCTGAACACATGACCAATCACTATACATATAGGGAATACCAACACCACCTCTCTCCTGGACTAATCACCTCCTTCAGACCTGAGATCATAACCCTCCTTGTTTCCAGGCTAGAAGCAATCAGAATGGCTCACACCTGGAAGTTCATGGAGTTAGTTAAATTCCAAAACATCCTGTTAAGTAGCACCAGCTCACCAGAAGGCCATGGAATTAAAATATAAAGTGAGTCAATAAGACCTTTGTAACAATAACTTTCGACAGTCTAGTACTAAAACATCTTTGATGTTCTCTGATTCCTTCTGAGAGAAGTGGGAAGCAAGAAAAACTGAGCATTGGTAGTGGAAAACAAGAGTAGACTCAGGCTCCGGGGTGAGAAATTCTTGAGAGCTTATGCACTAGTCATAGAAGCATCAAATAAACCCCACCTCTCCTCCACTGTCAGCAGCTAACTGATACCCATCTAAACTTTTCTGGACCATGAATCTTTATTTATGACAGATGTCTTCATAATGGGAAATGCTGACTTATGGAGTTGAGTGAAAAACAATCAGCTTGCTTCTCAAAAATTCACCCACATCCAAGATGGCTTCTAAGAAACCAGACACATGAACTGGTGACAAGTCCAGTAACATTCTATCTTTCCTCTGAATTGATCCCATTCAAAGCTCTTCAGGCAATGCAGAAAACCTGAGTCATCACTCAGGGCTCTGATCCATTCCTTTATTTGCCCTTGAAAGAATTGTGTATCTACCCTTCCATTCCTGAGCTAGTTAACTGACAAAGTTACCAAAGATTTCTTCCAATTCAGTTTAGTTACTGTCAGTTTTCTGGACTCCTCTCCCAATCAGGCTTCAGGCTAAGACATGGAGATTATGCTGGTGGCACTGAAAGAGTCTCCTCTAGGCCAGAGAAAAAGGTGTTTAACCATGGGATTCTGCTGTCTTTCCTCAGACATAGCAGGGTAGGCAGGATTAATCTGAGACTGCTTCAGTTATTCCTCTCTGATAGCACTGAGTCATGAGTACACGCTCTTCAGCATTCAGTGCACTCACCTGCGTGGTTCAACAAGGATCCATTATTTTTCACATATTGTAAAACCTCTATATAAAGCCATAAAATGAGGCTGTGAAACAGCACAGACAGAAGTGTCAACATTATGCAGCCCGCACCTAGTTCTACATCACCTTCAAATCATAAGCAAACAGCACCATCTCCCAGCTAAAGGAGGCTGAGTTAGCAATTTTAAGAGGAGCTGCTGGCTGAAGATTAATCCTTGAAAGGTTGAGAAGATGTTCTTGGGGAGAGGGAGCACCTCAAAGAACTCTCCACTTCAATAACATCTGTCTATGGACCCTTAAGAAGCTCTATTTTTTTTCTCTACTTCTCACTGCTTCTGGATAGCCACATGGTCATAACCACACAAAAAAAGTCATTCTCCATCTATGGCTGGCAAGTAGACTGTGCCATCACCCATTTGAGTTGGCATTAAGTTAAAAAAATGCATGGATCACTGTGACTACAGTCTTGATCAAGTGACTCTAAAAGAGCTGCTGTTGGTTTAATACAACAGCCTGCCCCTCAGCATTAGAAACCACACCAGGTCAGAGCTCCACTCCTTACAGGCCATCCGTTGAAAAGCAGTTTTAAATTCAAGAGTTCAGGCTTTCCTATCAAAGCCCTGTATACAGCTGGAACACAGTTTCAAGGACTGCCCTATCCTTAATGATCATGCCATCCCACAACACCTCTTTTTTGAACAATGAACCTGTAAAACACAAGAAGGAGGCTTAGATGTACAGGACAGAGCTTTTTCAAGGATGTGCCCATGAATCTGGAACTCGCGTCCAGTAGTGATGAGAATGATTATGAGCCAAACTGTTGTCAGAACAAAATACAAACTCTCTTATTTGAATTGTTCCCATAATAGCAAAACCAACCAAAAAAAGAAGTCTAGTCCCTGGAGATGGAAATATCTGTATATGCACAATTAATAATTTTGTGAGCTATTTTAATACCATAGCATGGCTGGTAGGAGCTGAAAAAGACGCACACAGTCAGGTTCATAGTGTTGGTTTGGCCTGTTCTAGCATTGGGAGCCAGTCACAAAGTTCAGATCCTAATTTTTCAACAGTGGAAAGTTGTTCAGATCTGGCATTTTAGTTTAGTTTAGAAGAAATGTAAAAGCTGAGATATTACCGTCTTATCATTGATTCAAATACCAAAAAGATACAGAAGTTGTAGCATTAATCCATTTTATTTTCCATTATTTCTTTTTAACTACCGTGTGGCAGCTGTGCTGTACATGATGTCAGTTGGGAAATTTAATGTGAGAAAAGAATGTTCCAGAATTACAAAGATTCTTGTGATATTACATAATGATGAAACATTCATTATTTTCTTCAGAAAGCCAAATATGTCCTCCTCTAATCTGATACAGAAGTTCTCAAGTCATATGAGCATTCAGGAAGACTTCCCCATAAAGTTATTTTCTTCTGTAGCATCTGTCTGAGGGATTTCACAGAATATGAAATGATGATACTGATCACCAAAATTTAGTTTTTTTTTTTTAATCTCCAGTTTAAATACTTTTCCTGTTTTTAGGCAGTAGACACCATGGGTTTCAGCACCCTTGGGGCGGGGGGGAGGGTGGGGAGGGAGGGAATCACATCACTTGTATTTAGTAGACCTGGTTGGTTCTCAGCCTCCAAGAGTTTTTAAGATTTCAAAAAAGGTCTTGTGCTGAATGAGGACAGTCAAAATCTTGAAAAATTTCACAAATTAATATTTGGGGACAAAAATGGATCAAGTCAAATTAAACATTTCAGTAATTTTGAAGCATTGTTTTGATTTCAGTTTCTTACCATATATTAACTAAAAATTCAAATAGTCACGTTGAACTAGAAAATGAAACTTTTCATTTCAAAAATGTTGAAGCAGTCTATTTCAACAATTTTGAAGCATTGTTTTTCAATAATGTTTAAAACGGTGATATTAGTCAAAACCAACTTTCCCATTAACACTTTTTTTAGCTTTGACAAATCAACATTTTCAGACAAACACTTTAGAATATTTGCCACCAGACTTGAATGTTTTGGTCATAAATGTTTCCTTTATTGCTGTGCTTCCCTATTACATAAGTCAAACCAGATATTGAGACACTGATCTATTATACTCAGACAATAAGAGGTATCCTGAGACATTGGAGTAAGGGCTAATGTGTCTGACAGACATAAAGCCTTTAAAAGCAAACTGGAGGTTTGTACTGGAAAAATCTAAGTATCAGTGGAGGTTTTTAGGACATCTCATGCCAAGTCCTCTTAACAGTGACAATGTGAGATCACACAGTAAAGGACACAATGACTAATAAATTTGAAAAGTGTGTACGTTATGTATTGGGGGTTTTTTTTTGTTTTGTTTTCCATCCTTCAGGTTCAAAGATGACCATGATATCACTGGTTGGTTTGGTTTCTGTGAACACGAGTGGCTGATCAGGCCAGTTTGAGCTTTGAACTCTCTGTGGCACGCTGAACAAGAAATGTCATTGGGTTGCTTGATTAACAGCGGACATGCTTCTGTTGCGAGACTTACGCTGCTGGCACTTCTGCTCTGCCTTAGTTCTCCTCTGCTCAGACTGCAGCTTCCGTATGGATGAGGCTTCACTGGGTAGAAAAGTCTGGGTCAAGGTTGAAATTCCCCAAGGATAATTTAAGAGTCCTTGAAACATTTCTTTTGGCCTCCCTCAGAGTGCTTTTCCTCCTTTAGCTCGCTGTAAAAGATCTTTGACAGTCCCTCATCTTACATTCTGGTGACATGGCCTGCCCATCTCATCTGTGATTTCATCAACAGAGTATGGAAGCTGAGAGAGCCTGCCCATATGGGAACTTCAATATCTGGAACTTTGTCTTGCCATCTTATCCTCATCAGTTTCCCCAGAGAGCCCATGTGAAACTGATTCAGCTTCATAGCATGGCGTCTGAACACCATCCAGGTTTCACATGAATACATCACAGTTGGCAACATGATGGCTTTGTAGACCTTCAGTTTTGTTTGTTGGACTGATACCTCTACACTCCCACATGTTTACACATAGTCTGCCAAAGGCCACAATTGCTTTGGCAATTCTGGCGTTGATTTCATAATCAATGTGAACTTCACATGACAGTGTATTGCCAAGGTAGGGAAACTTGTCCACTGCCTGAAGGGTTTGGCAATTCACTGTGATAGTGGGCTCTATGTAAGGCTTTCCTGGTGCATCTCTTCTGACCTCTGGATGTTGATTGTGAGACCAAAGTAGTCACAAGCTGAAGAGAAATAATCCATACTCCGCTGCATCCAGTACCCTCTGTTCCATCACATGTAAACATCAAGATTGGTTTGATGAAAACAATACTGAATAGAGAGACTATTTAAACAAGAAACATCTCCATAAGGCCTGTTTAGAAGACAGTACTTCAACATCTAAGAAGGCAGCTTTTGACAACATCATGAGGACTCTGTATAACACAAACTTAGAGAGATGCAAAACTCATGGCTGAGCAAAAAAACAGATAGGAATAACACAATCTGTGGGCCACGGTCATCAGGAATATCTCCAATACTGCATGCTGATGGTACCACACTGCTCACTGACAAAGAAAAGATACTGCAAAGTGGGCAGAATACTTTGAAAACATCCTCCATCAGTGATCATTTATTAGAGAGGAGGAAACTGATCAACTGCCCCAGATTGATATCAGCGTATCTCTTGCTGATCCAACACTGACTGAAACTGAGTGATTTGACCTGCTGTGAAATGGCAAAGCACCTGGAGCACATGCTAAACCAACAGAAGTCTACAAGGCTCAAAGCTCATGCATGGTTCTGAAGCTGGCATTGTATATAATACATATCTGGTACTTGAGCTGTCCTTCTTTATGAGAATGTGTAAGAACCTCATTGCAGTGTGCCATTTCCTATGGGTAAGTGGTCAAATGTCTAAATAACAGTAAGCACACACAGGGGAAAAGGGTAAAGATATTAAATATTTGATATGGGAGCCCACCTGGCTAAGGTTTAACAGAATCTTTTGCTCAGTACTGAACAACTTCAGTGGTTAGAAGCTGAAGCTAGACAAACTTAGACTAGCAATAAGGGTGAAAACTTATGGGGTATTTAACAATTAGAACATTGCTTGAAGTCTTTAAGGCAACACAAGATGTCTTTCTAAAGGTATGCTATAGCTCAAACAGAAGTTATTGGGTGAGTTTCTACAACAGAGGGACCTAGACAAATTGGAGGATTGGGCCAAAAGAAATCTGAGGTTCAACAAGGACAAGTGCAGAGTCCTGCACTTAGGACGGAAGAATCCAATGCACCGCTACAGACTAGGGACCGAATGGCTAGGCAGCAGTTCTGCAGAGAAGGACCTAGGCGTGATAGTGGACGAGAAGGTGGATATGAGTCAACAGTGTGCCCTTGTTGCCAAGAAGACCAATGGCATTTTGGGGTGTATAAGTAGGGGCATTGCCAGCAGGATCGAGGGACGTGATTGTTCCCCTCTATTCGACATTGGTGAGGCCTCATCTGGAGTACTGTGTCTAGTTTTGGGCCCCACACTACAAGAGGGATGTGGATAAATTGGAGAGAGTCCAGTGAAGGGCAACAAAAATGATTAGGGGACTGGAACACATGAGTTATGAGGAGAGGCTGAGGGAACTGGGATTGTTTAGTCTACGGAAGAGAAGAATGAGGGGGGATTCGATAGCTGCTTTTAACTACCTGAAAGGTGGATCCAAAGA
Source organism: Natator depressus (assembly GCF_965152275.1). Lineage (NCBI taxonomy): Eukaryota > Metazoa > Chordata > Testudines > Cheloniidae > Natator > Natator depressus. Next base: position 48,994,531 of record NC_134235.1, on the reverse strand, counting down.
GGATGGATCTAGACTATTCTCAGTGACAGCAGATGACAGAACAAGGAGTAATGGTCTCAAGTTTCAGTGGGGGAGGTTTAGGTTGGATATTAGGAAAAACTTTTTCATTAGGAGGGTGGTGAAACACTGGAATGCGTTACCTAGGGAGGTGGTGGAATCCCCTTCCTTAGAAGTTTTTAAGGTCAGGCTTGACAAAGCCCTGGCTGGGATGATTTAACTGGGAATTGGTCCTGCTTCGAGCAGGGGGTTGGACTAGATGGCCTCCAGAGGTCCCTTCCAACTCTGTTATTCTATGATTCTATGACTGACATGTGTATGCAGATGGTCAGATTAGATGATAACGATCCCGTTATGCCTGAAAATCTATGAATCTACTCAGTCATTGGGCACCTCCAGCTCTGTCACTAACTTCAAGTGAGAGTATGGTGCTCAGCATCCCTGAACACTCTATTGTTGGTTGTTTAAGTTAATGACCTGTTAACACAAAAGAGTTGAGGCCTTGGGCCAAATTATGGCTTAACCAGTGTGTCTTAGTGGGGGGAGAGGATTCAGATTTATTTCAACAACTTCATGTACCTACTCTGCGTGCTCACGGGGTAGCCTTAATGTCTATAGGCCTCGGAGAACACTGAGAGCATGACACACTAGCCAGTCTCCAAAGAGGTGTGTATTGTTGGAACACAAGTGCTGGGCCCTCACTGGGGATGACAACACCTTGCTAAATTTTTAGGGCAAGGTATCCTTTGCTGTGCTTCCCCAAGTGCTCAAGAGGCATTAAGTCTTTCCCAGACATGATGCCACTTAGGTACCACTTCTCACCTGTCCTACCTTGTCTTTGCTTCCCTTGAAGCATAATCAAGTCCCTCCAGTTTAGAAAGTGGGAAGTTAATACTTAAATTGAGGTGGACATTCTTTTGTTGTATAGAATAATATGTAATAAAGTTAAAAGGTCATGTGATGCTATGAGATTCTTTGGCTTTAGGACTAGGAGCATTGCTAATGATGGCATATCCCAAAGTTCATTAACATGAGTGTTTTTCCTATTGACTTTGGATCAAGCCTCTTAGTGAGTAGTTGGAACAATTTGGAGAGAAGTCCAGAGACTGAGGCCTAGATCCACAAAGGTACTTAGGCACTTAAGACCCAGTTTTAGGTTCCACTGTGATCCACAAAACTCCCACTCAGCTCCTGCCTAACCCTGTAGGCGCCTAAACTTACTAGTGCCTACGTTTTTGCAGTAAAAATTCCCTAAGCATCTATGTTTCTGCCTCTGGGTATGTGCCCTGCTGCCTCACTCTAGGTGTCCAGATGCCTATCTCCCATCTAAGCCCCAGAGTAATCCATGAATGAGGAGAAGGTAGGTGGAGGAGCACATCTCTCTCCAGCAGGTAAATTCAGAGGTCACCTACCAGCTCCCATTTAAAATCTGGCCTTAGGAAGAGACAATGACCTCATAACTTTGAGCCCAGTGGTTAGTGCACTCACCTGGGATGGTGCAGACATGGGTTCGAGTCCCCCCACCTCTGGCTGAGCAGGAGAAATGATTTGAAAAGGGGTGAGATAAATGAAGAGGGGGTAGCTCCCTTTTATGGACACCCAGCCAGCCAGTTAGCTATAAAATTCCTTAGTAGCTGTTCTCTACTTGCTTTACCTGTAAAGGGTTAACAAGCCTACAGGTAAAAGAAAGAGACTGGCACCTGACCAAAAGAGCCAATGGGAGGGCTAGAACTTTTTAAAATGCTGGGGGGCAGTTAACCTTCCCTCTGTCTGTGTTGTGGCTCTCCTGGAAAGAGCGGAGAGACAGAGCAGCAATGCTGTAAGCAGCTTTAAAACCAGGTATGAAAAAACATCAAATCATACCTCAGCCCTACTTATCTGAAAATCCAAATGTGTAAGTATATCAGAAATCTTTAGAAAGACGCAATTAGGGTTATTTCTTTTATTTCTTATTGGCTTGTGGATCTCCTCTGTGCTAACACCAGTTGCTTTTGTTTGCTTGTAACCTTTAAGCTAAACCCCCACATAAGCTATTTTGGGTGCTTAATTTTTGGAATTGCTCTTATAAAATCTAGCAAAAGCCTAAGTTCCAGATGTATTTTCTTTTTTGTTTTTAATAAAATTTACCTTTTTTAAGAACAGGATTGGAATTTTTGTGTCTTAAGAGGTTTGTGCATATGCTCTTTTATTAGCTGGTGGCAACAGCTAATTTCCTTTGTTTTCTTTCTCAGCTCTTCCCTGGGGGCAGGGAGGGGTGTAGGAGGTGAAAGGGCTTGAGGTTACCATACAGGAAGGAACTTCCAAGTGCGTCTTCCTGGATTCCAGAAAGGGGTTTGCATTTGGGTGGTGGCAGCGTTTACCAAACCAAGGTCAGAAACAAGCTGTAACCTTGGGAGTTTAATACCAGCCTGGAGTGGCCAGTATTAATTTAGAATCCTTGCGGGCCCCCACCTTCTACACTTAAAGTGCCAGAGGTGGGGATTCAGCCTTGACAAGGGAAACACGAAACAGCTCTAAGCACTGAGCTAGGTGGGGTCCCTCAATCCCTCCTGTTAAAGCTGTTCTACTTTAGATAAATAGTCACTGGGAACAGGAGGTGAGGACCTAGGGTTTCCCACCTCTCAGATGGGTGCTGTAACCACTGGGCTACAGTCACTCACCTCTCTCTAGCCCAAGGTGCCTCTCTCCAGCCCAGATTTAGCCTCATATCTCTCACTGGATTAGGATACACCTATCTGGTCAACATTTTCCATTGGCTAGCTTAGGCAGTTCTCTGCCTAGCCTCTTTGCTTTTGTGGATCACATCCTAAGGCACCTGTCTCTGGCTTTGTGGATCATAGAGTGGTTCCTGTGGTGTTTTTTTTTTTAACTAGGTGCCTAGAAGTTAGGCATTGTGAAGCTGTTCATTGTTGCAATACCTATTGGTCTGGCTGGGAAGCAGGACCAAGCTTTTTGTTGAGGGTCCAGTGTTTTACAACCTTTCTTTCCTCTGGCCATCTAATAGCCTTATTCAAATGTGTACATATTTCTAAGTAAATTTGACCATAGTATAGCATCTTGTGCCTACATTAATTTATTTCTCTCATAACTAGGAAATAATCCCTTCTGGGTTCAAGTTTGTCTGACTACTTGTAAGCCAATGTAATTTTTGAAAGCTATAAGTTTCAGTGTTTGTTTCTGTTACGATTACATGATATAAGGATCCCCTGAGACCAGTACTGCCACTCTATTTACATTGCAATTGAAAAATGTCACTGGCTCCAAATCTCATTCTGAAATCATTTTTGTGATTATAATACGTTCTTGCTATATTTATATCAAAATTGATTTGCCCGTGTTATGATGTTTTCATAGATGTCAAGTGACATTATTTTCTTTTGTAATCTTTCACTGCAATGAAGTCTCCATAAATTTTACATTTACATCATTTTGTCATTGTAGTAATCCATTGTAATGAAGCCTCCATGTAGCTGCAGTGAGATCATTCTGACATTGTCACGAAATAGCTGCAGACTTCTATGGAAACTGATTTGCCAACCTACTTGGATACCATAGCATGGTCTTCCCGTGTATACTCAGAACATTTATTTTATACCATATTATCGATAGATTTACAATGACAATATGGAGGCACTGCCAACTTTAAAACACCAGGTAATGGACGACAAAGTGAACTTAATAAAGAAAGTTGTAGGGAAGGATTTCCAAATTACTATTTATAGAAATATTTCAACAGTTTCCACACTACAGTGATTGCTTCTCATCTTAATATAGCTAAGCAAAGTGGAACCAAAAATATGAGGATAAAGTGAAAGGAATTGGGATCTCTGAAACAGCCATGATTTTTTCCAGGAATTAATATATATCTGTGTTAACATTTTACTCTGGATAAAAATATACAATTTAATGTGTTCTAAGAATTTGTAAATTAGGCCATAAAGATAGGAGATAAAGAACAGTTCAAAGATGCCTAATGAGTAATACACAAACCATTTTCTGTATATGTCTGTTGGGAGAATAACCACTCAGAAATTACTGAAATCTATTATCAACAGCTATGGCAAAGCTACTTCAGGCAAAGTACAGATTCTGTATTAAAAACATGAAAGCATGGGAGTTCTGGCTGTGTAAAGCTCAGTGTACACTGCATGCTCATGCAATGTTATTTCATAACTCATGATCTTTGTGATCACTACTGCACTTAACCTATGAACTTGTTGGGGGTTTTTTACTGCTATTTTTAACTGACACACTAGTTTAATAGTAAACTTGGGTTATCAATCAGCAAATAAACCCATGTTCTGTTTCACATGAGTTAGGAATCATCACCTCAACCCTTTAACTAGTGTCATGAGCAGCGTTTCTTTCCTACTCGACATATTGCCACCCATTGAGGCTCCCACTCCTATCTCAAGACTAGAGTAGGAGACTTCCAGGAGGCACCACATTACCATAGGCACCCCAGAATTCCCCTTCCTTCCTTCCTTGCCTGGTATGGATGTGTCTGCTCCTAAATCTGTTCCACTTACCATCAATTCCTTTCCCATTTCTGCTTTTTAGGCAGCCAGGTGGTTGGCCTTCACGAGCATGTCAAGCAGCCTTTCGTGGTTGAAGCTTTAGGAGCCCCCAGAGACCCTGTGGTCTGTACAGCACCTGTAATAGTGGAAGTAGACTACCAGTATTCTTAAGCTGTCTGATATTAGAGCAAAACCATCTGATCAATGTCTAGAGTGGGTGACCTATTTCTCTGGGCACATAGTTCCCACAGCTGGCCAGAAAGGATAAATCTCCGCTTAGGCTTTTAAGTCCCCTAACTTGTAATATTCACACTTTTCTGATGTCTGTCACAGTGTGATAAGTCCCCTTTAAGGAGAGATGGGGCCAGCTGCAGCTGTGCAATCATTAATTAGCTGCTTCCCATCCTGGAAAAAAAATGGGGAAAGGCTCTCAGGGTTAGACCAGAAAGGGGCTTGGAACAGCCCTATGGGGTGGGTTGAAGAGACTTCCCAAAAGGGCAGAAAAACCTTTTTTGTTGGGACTTCTTGTTTTGTGACTTGGCCAAAAGGTTAAGGCAAATCTCCAAGACTGACCAGTATGTGAAGAGCTGTGGCAGAGGAGGAGACAAGGAGGAATCTGGAGAACCAGATTTCTGTTCTTTATTGACAGGTGATGGCTGTAGAAAAAAAGTTCAGAGCCATGAAGACAGGAAAAACTGTGCTGATAAAGGAGTGAACACAGAGGCAGTAGAAACAACAGACTCTTCCCAAATCCCATACTGCCAAGACTGAACAGAGAAGCCTATGCAGTATTGAAGAGTGTGGCTGTGAAGAACCTAGTTTCTGTGATGGCAAGGCACCAAAGGGAGCTGTAGAAGGCACTCCAGGAAAGGGACCAGCTAAAAGGACTGTAAGATGTGCTTGTGCCAAGAGAGGGTCAGGGTGCAAGCCATAAAGCAGGTGCTGACCTGCCTCAGAGAGGGAAAACTAAAGCAAGGTGTTGCAGAGTCAACCCCGGACATAGAGTACGTAAAGGAAACAGGTGGCCTAAATAAACCTAACACAGGTTTCCAACAGAAAGGTCCTCTACTCCTCATGCCAAAAATACCCATCAGTTCCACAACTTCAGCTCAGGCACAGACAACAACACCTGGCACAGTTTTCATCCATAGCGGTCAAAGAACTTTGCAATCATTATTAGTCTTATTTTACAGATGGGGAAACTGAGGCAAAAAGGTTACATGACTTCATCCTTACCCAGAGACTAACATCCCCATCAGGCTGGGAATAGAGCCAGGTCTCCTGAGTCCCTGCCCAGTGCTTGATTAAAGGGCCACACTGACTCACTCTTCTCTGCTGGTGGCAAAGGCAAACAATTTGATTTAGTGACTCCAAAACATTTAGACCTTTAGGGGTAATCCCCTAAGGTCATCAACAAAAGTCTTGAATCTGTGTCTGGCCCAAAGTTAGCCTTGTTGTAAGCAGCTGCAGCTGCTATTAACTTCAGTGCTAGGTGAAAAAACTTGCTAAGGGCTGGTGTTGGTTCTGAGGCCACATCTGGAATGCTAATGTGGTACTCAAGAGTAGGAAAAAAATAAATTTCTCATCATCTTGAAGTGACTGTCAGAAGAGCTAAAGCTGCATTTTGCTTCCAGTCTTATGCAAGAAGTCTGTCCATTCTCAGAGATGTTGAATTTGATTTGTTTGTTTTCTTTCCATTTGTTCAATTATTAAAAGGCACTTATCACAAACGCTAGGCGTCCTTGCTATATACTTTATATACAATCCATTATTAATTATAAATCCAGCTATTTCACTTCAACCCCCACAGCAGAGATAACCAAGGAAGACCATTCTCCCTCTTCCCAACAGCCTGGAGAATGAACAGTCTGTGCAGAGTGCCTCGGAAGTCCACAGATTTGAGCTCTTTTGCACCAATGTGTGAAGTAAATTTCAGTGAGGGCCTCAGAATTACATGCCTTGTTTTAAATGGAAGGGGCTCTCACTCAAATATCTCCATGATCACAAATGGGCCACTATCACATCCAGAGAGAGGAGATCTCACTTGGGGATTTATAACTTGGGGATTTATAAGTGATTTAGGCTCCACCCAGAACCTAGCAGATCCTGAAGCACTGGTATAGTGTGCTCATAGTGACATACACCACTTCACAAGCATGCTGTAGCTTTCATAACATAACTCCAATGTTGAGCCAGGTGACAACAACAAGATATTAAAAATTTAGATAGCGATAATTCTCGGTCTCTGGAGAAGGAAATCATAGAATGCTGAGATTCTCAAGTCTTAGAGGTATTATGAGCTGCATGAGCATCTTGAAGAGACTGGAGAAGGAGACAAATTCCATTTCTGCTTCAGGTCCATTGCGGATTACATTCTAATTCCCACAAAAAATGAATACCTAACAAATATTTCCATATAGGCAGATTCAAGGGCTTCTAGGACACGGGTTGGAGCATTGACTGCAAGGTAATAAGTATCTAACTGGGAAGCTGTCACAGGCTACTTGGCCATATTTCATTAGGTAGATAGGCTTCCTGCACTAGCCACTTATGATTAGGGTAGACGCTATTGGGAAGAAACCTTCCAGAACCTAGAGGTTTTACTATAATGGTTTTTCCAGTGTGCTATTACAGAGCTGGATCTCTTTGCTAGCTCTCAGAATCACAGAACTCAGCAATATTTCACAAAGGTTCCCGTGGAAGACTGCAGTAGAGCGATGCATTTCCAGTAACCCCTTTCCTAGTGCTCTAGAAGGTGATGGTCAAAATAATGAACAAGCTGGAAAGGGCAGTGTGCAGAGAGATTACTCAGGCTTTGTTCTGGGAGGGTTAGTATTTACCCAAAATCTTAAAATACAGCAGTTAATTTTTGTTTTGGTAACACACCACAACAAACAAACACATACAAAACTAAACCAACATATCTGGTAATCATAATTGTGAGGTTTTTTTGTTCTTATTCTGACTGAATAGAATGGGGGTGAGAGGTGGGGAATTCCTTCTAAGCTTCTTTGGTTCATTAGGCATGTTGGAATTAATTTTCAGCTTTTCTCCCTCTATAGCATTTCCTGGTTATACCACAACATCTGTTTATCCTGGATGTTATGACATCAAATTAACTTCAATGTTTGCTGTGCATTTACAATCATTTGCTGAAAATTCATCTATGCATTAAGATCCAAACCCTGCTTTCCAATGTGTGTGTGAGAGTGCATGTGTAACCCAAGAATCCCTTACTGCCAACTGGCAAGGGGGTTACAGGAATAGCTTGTGTCAGGGGGTCACTGGGCGACTCATCAAGGCAGGGGTGGAGCCAGTTTAGGGAGGTGCAGGTGCTGGTATAGGGCTAGCTGGGGAAAGAAGGCTGTATGCATGAGACAGGGATAGGGGGAGGAACAAGCTGAAGGCCTGAGACAAGAACAGGGGCAGAAGTAAGATGGAATGCAGGGGCAGTCTGTAACACCATGAGGCAAAGGAATAGTTGAGACTGGGTTGCTGCTCTTCCTGTGGGATTAAATAGCTGCCCCCGGGTGTCATCTGAATGGGTCATGGCTCATGATTGGCTACTGCAGCACACCTGAGGTATGAATCACCTCAGTCTGAGAGAGAAATTATCACAGGCTCTGGCTGGGGAATTACCTCCCATCTTGATTCTGGTACGGACATTCTGGTTCACCAAAGAATCCTATCTGAGTTCTTAAATGAAAGCTATGGTTACTCTGGTCATTAATATTGTCGTGAAAATGTATTTACGGACACTATCAAAGAATCGTAGGACTGGAAGGGACCTCGAGAGGTCATCTAGTCCAGTCCCCTGCACTTGTGGCAGGACTTGTTATCTAGACCATTCCTGACAGGTGTTTGTCTAACCTGCTCTTAAAAATCTCCAATGATGGAGATTCCACAACTCCTTAGGCAATTTATTCCAGTGCTTATCCACCCTGACAGGTAGGAAGTTTTTCCTAATGTCCAACCTAAACCTCCCTTGCTGCAATTTAAGCCCATTCCTTCTTGTCCTATCCTCAGAGATTAAGAAGAACAATTTTTCTTCCTCCTCCTTGAAACAAACTTTTACATACTTGAAAACTGTTATCGTATGCCCTCTCAATCTTCTCTCTTCCAGACTAAACAAACCCAATTTTATCAATCTTCCCTCATAGGTCATGTTTTCTAGACCTTTAATAGTTTTTGTTGCTCTTCTCTGGACTCTCTTCAATTTGTCCACATCTTTCCTGAAATGTGGTGCCCAGAACTTGACACCATACTCCAGTTGAGGCCTAATCAGAGCAGAGTAGAGTGGAAGAATTACTTCTTGTGTCTTACTTACAACACTTCTGCTACTACATCCCAGAATGATGTCAGCTTTTTTTGCAACAGCATTACACTGTTGACTCATATTTAGCTTGTGGTCCACTATGACCCCACCCCCACCCCCAAAGATCCCTTTCCGCAGTACTCCTTCCTCGGCAGTCATTTCCCATTTTGTATGTGTGCAACTGATTTTTTCCTTCCTAAGTGGAATACTTTGCATTTGTCCTTATTGAATTTCATCCTATTTACTTCAGACCATTTCTCCAGTTTGTCCAGATCATTTTGAATTTTAATCCTGTCCTCTACAGCACTTGCAACCCCTCCCAACTTGGTATCGTCCGCAAACTTTATAAGTGTACTCTCTATACCATTATCTAAATCACTGATAAAGATATTGAACAGAAGCAGACCCAGAACTGATCCCTGCGGGACCCACTTGTAATGCCCTTCCAGCATGACTGTGAACCACTGATAACTACTCTTTGGGAATGGTTTTCCAACCAGTTTTGGACCCACCTTTATAGTAGCTCCATCTAGGTTGCATTTCCCTAGTTATTTATGAGAAGGTCATATGGGACAATATCAAAAGCTTTACTAAAATCAAGATATACCACATATGCCGCTTCCCCCCCATCCACAAGGCTTGTTACCCTGTCAAAGAAAGCTATCAGGTTGGTTTGACATGATTTGTTTTTGACAAATCCGTGCAACTGTTACTTATCTTATTATCTTCTAGATGTTTGTAAATTGATTGCTTAATTATTTACTCCATTGTCTTTCCAGGTACAGAAGTTAAGCTGACTGGTCTGTAATTCCCTGGGTTTTTTCTTATTTCCCTTTTTATAGTTGGGCACTATATTTGCCCTTTTCCAGTCTTCAGGAATCTCTCCCATCTTCCATGACTTCTCAAAGATAATCGCTAATGGCTCAGATATCTCTTCAGTCAGCTCCTTCAGTATTCTAGGATGCATTTCATCAGGCCCTGGTGACTTGAAGACATCTGATTTGTCCAAGTAATCTTTTACTTGTTCTTTCCCTATTTTAGCCTCTTCTAATCCTACCTCATTTTCACTGGCATTCACTATGTTAGACATCCAATCACCACGAACCTTCTTGGTGAAAACCGAAACAAAGAAGTCATTAAGCACTTCTGCCATTTCCACATTTTCTGTTGTTATTCCCCCCCACCACCTCCATTGTCCTTGGTATTCCTCTTCCTTCTAAAGTATTTAATCATATAATCATAGAATCATAGAATATCAGAGTTGGAAGGGACCTCTGGAGGCCATCTAGTCCAACTCCCTGCCCAGAGCAGGACCAATCCCAACTAAATCATCCCAGCCAGGGCTTTGTCAAGCCTGACCTTAAAAACTTCTAAGGAAGGGGATTCCACCACCTCCCTAGGTAACACATTCCAGTGTTTCACCACCCTCCTAGTGAAAAAGTTTTGCCTAATATCCAACCTAAACCTCCCCCACTGAAACTTGAGACCATTACTCCTTGTTCTGTCATCTGCTATCACTGAGAATAGTCTAGATCCATCCTCTTTGGATCCACCTTTCAGGTAGTTAAAAGCAGCTATCAAATCCCCCCTCATTCTTCTCTTCCGTAGACTAAACAATCCCAGTTCCCTCAGGCTCTCCTCAGCCTCTCCTCATAACTCATGTGTTCCAGTCCCCTAATCATTTTTGTTGCCCTTCGCTGGACTCTCTCCAATTTCTCCACATCCTTCTTGTAGTGTGGGGCCCAAAACTAGACACAGTACTCCAGATGAGGCCTCACCAATGTCGAATAGAGGGGAACAGTCACGTCCCTCGATCTGCTGGCAATGCCCCTACTTATACACCCCAAAATGCCATTGGTCTTCTTGGCAACAAGGGCACACTGTTGACTCATATCCAGCTTCTCGTCCACTGTCACCCCTAGGTCCTTCTCTGCAGAACTGCTGCCTAGCCATTCGGTCCCTAGTCTGTAGCAGTGCATTGGATTGGATTGGATCCGTCCTAAGTGCAGGACTCTGCACTTATCCTTGTTGAAACTCATCAGATTTCTTTTGGCCCAATCCTCCAGTTTGTCTAGGTCCCTCTGTATCCTATCCCTACCCTCCAGCGTATCCACCACTCCTCCCAGTTTGGTGTCATCCGCAAACTTGCTGAGGGTGCAATCCACACCATCCTCCAGATCATTAATGAAGATATTGAACAAAACCGGCTCCAGGACCGACCCTTGGGGCACTCCGCTAGATACTGGCTGCCAACTAGACATGGAGCCATTGATCACTACCCGTTGAGCCCAACAATCTAGCCAACTTTCTACCCACCTTGTAGTGCATCCATCCAGCCCATACTTCTTTAACTTGCTGACAAGAATACTGTGGGAGACCGTGCCAAAAGCTTTGCTAAAGTCGAGGAATAACACGTCCACTGCTTTCCCTTCATCCACAGAACCAGTTATCTCATCATAGAAGGCAATTAGATTAGTCAGGTATGACTTTCCCTTGGTGAATCCATGCTGACTGTTCCTGATCACGTTCCTCTCATGTAAGTGCTTCAGAATTGATTCCTTGAGGACATGCTTCATGATTTTTCCGGGGACTGAGGTGAGGCTGACCGGCCTGTAGTTCCCAGGATCCTCCTTCTTCCCTTTTTTAAAGATTGGCACTACATTAGCCTTTTCCCAGTCTTCCGGGACTTCCCCCGGTCGCCATGAGTTTTCAAAGATAATGGCCAATGGCTCTGCAATCACATCCACCAATTCCTTTAGCACTCTCGGATGCAACGCATCCGGCCCCATGTGCACGTCCAGTTTTTCTAAATAGTCCTGAACCACTTCTTCCTTCACAGAGGGCTGGTCACCTCTTCTTATGCTGTGCTGCCCATTGCAGTAGTCTGGGAGCTGACCTTGTTCGTGAAGACAGAGGCAAAAAAAGCATTGAGTACATTAGCTTTTTCCACATCATCTGTCACTAGGTTGCCTCCCTCATTCAGTAAGGGGCCCACACTTTCCTTGGCTTTCTTCTTGTTGCCAACATACCTGAAGAAACCCTTCTTGTTACTCTTAACATCCCTCACTAGCTGCAACTCCAGGTGTGATTTAGCCTTCCTGATTTCATTCCTACATGCCCAAGCAATATTTATATACTCATCCCTGGTCATTTGTCCAATCTTCCACTTCTTGTAAGCCTCTTTTTTGTGTTTTAAGATCAGCAAGGATTTCACTGTTAAGCCAAACTGGTCGCCTGCCATATTTACTATTCTTTCTACACATCGGGATGGTTTGTCCCTGTAACCACAATAAGGATTCTTTAAAATACAGCCAGATCTCCTGGACTCCTTTCCCCCTCATGTTATTCTCCCAGGGGATCCTGCCCATCAGTTCCCGGAGGGAGTCAAAGTCTGCTTTTCTGAAGTCCAGGGTCCGTATTCTGCTGCTTTCCTTTCTTCCTTGTGTCAGGATCCTGAACTCGACCATCTCATGGTCACTGCCTCCCAGGTTCCCATCCACTTTTGCTTCCCCTACTAATTCTTCCCAGTTTGTGAGCAGCAGGTCAAGAAGAGCTCCGCCCCTAGTTGGTTCCTCCAGCACTTGCACCAGGAAATTGTCCCCTACAGTTTCCAAAAACTTCCTGGATTGTCTGTGCACCGCTGTATTGCTCTCCCAGCAGATATCAGGATGATTGAAGTCGCCCGTGAGAACCAGGGCGTGCAATCTAGTAGCTTCTGCGAGTTGCCGGAAGAAAGCCTCATCCACCTCAACCCCCTTGGTCCAGTGGTCTATAGCAGACTCCCACCACGATATCACCCTTGTTGCTCACGTTTCTAAACTTAATCCAGAGACTTTGTAGAATGTTTTCTTGTTACCCTTTATGTCTCTAGCTAGTTTGATCTTGTTTAGTGCCTTGGCCTTTCTAATTTTGTCCCTACATACTTGTGTTGTTTGTTTATAGTCATCCTTTGTAATTTGACCTAGTTTCCACTTTTCGTAGGACTCTTTTTTTTAATTTTAATTATTGAAGATCTCCTGGTTAAGCCAGAGTGGTCTCTTACCATGCTTCCTATCTTTCTTACGCAGTGGGATAGTTTGCTCTTGTGCCCTTAATAATGTCTCTTTGAAAAACTGTTAACTGTTTTCTGTTGTTTTTCCCCTTGGACTTGCTTCCCATGGGATCTCACCTACCAACTCCCTGAGTTTGCTAAAGTCTGCCTTCTTGAAATCCATTGTCTTTATTTTGCTGTTCTCCCTCCTACCATTCCTTACAATCATGAACTCTGTCATTTCATCATCACTTTCACACAAGCTGCCTTCCACTTTCAGATTCTCAACCAGTTCCTCCCTATTTGTCAAAATCAAATCTAGAACAGCCTCTCCCCTGGTAGCTGTCGCAACCTTCTGAAATAAAAAAAATTGTCTCCAATACATTCCAAGAACTTAATGGATAATCTGTGCCCTGCTGTGTTATTTCCCCAACATATGTCTGCTCTTCTTCCTGGTTAGGTGGTCTGTAGTAGACCCCTACCATGACATCACCCTTGGGTTTTTACCCCTTTTATCCTTACCCAGAGACTTTCAACGAGTCTGTCTCCTATTTCCATCTCAACCTCAGTCCAAGTGTATACATTTTTAACATATAAGGCAACACCTCCTCCCTTTTTTCCCTGCTGGTCCTTCCTGAGCAAGCTGTACCCTTCTATACCAATATTCCAGTCATGGGTATTATCCCACCAGGTATCTGTGAAGCCCACTATGTCATAGTTGTTTTTATTTACTAGCATTTCGAGTTCTTCCTGCTTATTCCCCATACTTCTTACTTTAGTATACAAATATCTAAGATACTGATTTGATTTTGCACCCCCAGTTCTGACTTGTGTCTCCTTTATCGCTGCTATAACGGCGCATGCTCCCCACGAATTCCAAACCTTCTCCCAGGTATCCATGTTTTTGATTTACCTGTGGGCTCTGGTCACCTGCCCCCTTCGAACCTAGTTTAAAGCCCACCTCACTAGGTTAGCCAGTCTGCATCCAAATATGCTCTTCACCTTCCTCAGTAGGAGGACCCCCATCTCTGCTTAGCAGTCCTCCTTCCTGGAACAGCATCCATACATAACTATGTAAAGTTATGTATAAATACTGAAAATATACTTTACATCTGTTCAAGACATCCGTCACTAGCGGAGATGGAAAACCAGGTTTTCCTCCAGACCAGAGGTAAGAAATGTTTCTCTCTTTTATCACAGAGGTCCCCAAATTGTGGGGTGTGCCGCCCTAGGGAGGCACAGAGGAATGTTCTGCGGGATGCAGCAGGCCAAGCCAGTCCTCAAGGAGGGAGAGGAGGAAGCACCACCCAGCCTCACTCTACCCCGCCCCCTGCTCTGTTCCAGCCCTGCCTTTAGGTGCACTTCCTTCACTCCCGGCCCCATGCCTGTCCCTGTCCCTAGCCTACAGCTGCAGCTCCATTCTGGTCCAGGGCCGAGACTGGGATGGGGCCAGGAGCAGAACTGCACCCGGCCATGGGCCTGGATGCCAGCTCCCACTGCGGCCTGGCTCCCGGGAGGGGTGGGGGGCACCAGTAATGCTAAGGTGGGTGTGAACCTCAAAGCAGTGGTCCCCAAACTTTTATTGGGATGTGAATTAAGCATTGTCAGCTAACACAATGGATGCCCATTTACATATGAAGTCAAATGCTAATGAAGAGATGTGGGATCAACAGGGAAGCAGCACGCAGGTAGACAAGCCACATGGCATTATCCTGTCTCTGAGAACAGACAATAACATCTGGGAGTATAGGTAGAAGGCAAAAAAAACACCCACTCATCCTGCACCTAGGAAGTAAATGGACAGCACGTTTCCATTCATGAAAATGGGATCTGAGCCAACCTTGGTTGTAAAGGCTTTAGAGGACATTGTGTGAGATAAACTGCTTTTGACAGAAGGTAACCTGTTAGTTAAGATTAGTCTCTAGAAAGCATGTTATGATTTGGTGTTCTGTGTAATCATTTGTTTCCAATATTCTTGCGCACTATCACTTGAATCTTTAGTCTTTGATAATAAACTTCTTCTTTTCAGTATAAATACAGTATAGCTCAGTGCTGTGATGTTAAAGTGCTGATCCAGACCTGAAACTTACAAGCCGGTGTGTACACCATTCCTTTGGGGGCAGCAGGCTGGTACTTCTGTGAGTGTTCAGTAGATAAGGGGATGGACACAACAAAGGGGCTTCAAAGGGACTCGGGGCTGGGGTGCACCTGTGGTTAACCTGCAAGGCAAAGTAAGGGCTGGCATAGCTCAGAGGAGAGTGCTTGAGTGGCTGATAGCCTGGTGATAGGAAACTAACACCCAACTGAACACAAGCAAGACTCCCTTTCGCTAGTGGCAGGGGGGTAACAAGGTGACTCCCAGTCCTGGGTACCCCGCGAACCGTCACAGCATGGTTCCCGTTGACTTGGATTTTTATCAAGTTGGAGTAATGGCTATGAACCAAGGTTTGTACTGTTTGCCCCCCCCCCCATATTATTTCTTCTATCACCTACGGTATGGTATTTATCATAGGTCTGAAAAAACAACTAAAAAACTAGGCTTTAAGGTAGCATTGGCTTGCACATTAGGGGTCATTGATGTATAAGCATGCAGGTCTTCAGTAAAGAAATGTATAAGCACTCTCACTTCACTGGAAGTTAAACCACAGACGTTCTTTTCATGTTGTAAAGCAGCTGCACAGAGGAGGATTGATGTCCAGACTCAACTTTCAAGGACATATGGTTCCAGGTGAGGAGTTTTGAACAAGGAGAGTTTTCAAGATGACAACTCTAGGCTTGGGCAGGATGAGGGAATTGTGTTTTAAGCAGTTAGATTGGAGAGAGAGCCCAAGAAGGACAGGTACCAAGACAACTATTTCTTCAGGAAAGAACAGAGGCACTTTAGCTGAGGCTTCTACAAGAGAGATTTGCCTGTGGCCCCGATTCTGCACCCATCAAAGTCAATGGGAGTTGTGACCACCTTGTTGTGAGGTTAGTTGTGACCTGTTTCAGGAAACAGGACCTGTGTGAATTTTGCATATAAATAAATTACATTTTATATATAAAATTTTATATATAAACAATTACTGATGGTCAGTAATAATATTATGTCTGAATGCTGTCCATTGATTTAACATGTTCTAAAGACCAATGGTATTTCATATTCTATAAAGCAAGAGATGAATATATTTAGGATGAAATCCCACTGAAATCAAAGGTACAATGCCCACTGACTTCACTGAGGCCATAATTTCTTTATATTTGATCAAAATAATTAGATGTTCTATTTCAATTACTGTGGTAGTATCATGCATATTAAAATTTATTTTAAGAAATGTGAAGTTTTTGTATGTGGGGGGAAAAAAGGACTTGTGGCTTGCTTGAATGTACATCTTTTTATTTGTTTGTCAGGAAGGCTGCATCTAAACATTCAAAAAATGGGAACCATATTTCACTATCTTTCCAGATCCATACCTGTTGCAACAGCAGAAGCTGTAGCATGGACAGGGATCAAGTGGGTTCAGGCATTTTTACCACCATGTCTTCTAACCTTGAGCAGGGTTGATATTATCATGGTTATAATGCCTGAACACTGTCTACACTTCAGCTTCACCTTTGCTATCACTGGTAGAGTTGTGCTATTGATAAATTATAGGTGCCATTCTAGGCAATGTCGAATATTCAGTATTTAGTACCGTAAGGAATTGTAATTGTAATTCCTTATGGTAGATTCAAACGTCATAGTCCCTTCCTGTAGCATATGAATCTCAAGTTATCTATATTAGGCAAGCCATCAGATGCTACCGGGATGGGCACTTTAGAAATGTACACTCTACCTAATGAAATAAAATAAGAATACTGATTTGTAGAACAGAAATTATAAGAGTTCCCTGATAAAAGTTTGTTTGAGCACCACTCTCCTCACAGTGACTTAGGAGGTAGTTGATTCGCCCACAATATGTATCAGCCAGTATAGATTGTTTGCCTGGTTTCACTTAGCTGAGTACCCTTCTGCTATGTCATCTATTTAACTGTGGGCATGGTCCAGTACTGAGTCTTCAAGAAGGTTCTAGGACTGGGTCATCATGGCAGCATTTATCTTGGAATTATAAGAAATCTTGATTTCCAGCTTCTCCATCTCTTATCTATCTGTCCCATAGTCTTCATTATTAGAGACTACTTTAGCCTTCCAAAGCTGGATGGCAAAACAAAAGTCCAGCAAGGATTAAGAGATCAGGTTGTTTGTTGTAAAAGGCTGGTTTTCCATTACCAGCAGGAGAGTGGGGTGGGGGGAGAGAAAACCTTTTGTAGTGGTAAACACCCATTTTTTCATGGTTTGTGTGTATAAAAAGATCTTCTGTACTTTCCACAGTATGCATCCGATGAAGTGAGCTGTAGTCACAAAAGCTTATGCTCAAATAAATTGGTTAGTCTCTAAGGTGCCACAAGTACTCCTTTTCTTTTTACACAATATTTTATAATTCCCATTATTCAAGGACACTTCATTCTTGGGCAAAACTCATCATGGGAAGAGGGCTGGGCTGTATGCTAGCATGCCTTGTGTGACACAAGTACTGGATGTCTTCTATGTTTTAACTTGAGTCACAGAGAAGTCTTTCTAAGTATTACTTGCATTCTGGCACCTTTTCTTTGTCCTATTTTTCTTATACCCTCTCTCCTGTGTACTGAGTGTCTATATGTATAAGAAATCTATTATCAAAATTATGAAGAATAAAACCCCAGCTGCACAAAATTCCAATAGGCCACACTCATTGATTGTAACCAAAACAGACTTTACAGACATTAAATTAACTACAGAAACATTGAGTGTTATAAGGAATGCCAAAGGTTACAGAGTTCAAATGAAGCTTGCTCATGCAAACAAGGTTTAATTTACAGTATTGTGGTTTATGTCTTCAATAGAAGAGTGAGAATGCTAAAGATAAGAATTTTCTTATATTTTAACAGCACATAATAGGAAAATGTCAAATGATTGTTATTTTGTAGCTCAGAGGTGGGCAAACTACAGCCCGCAGGCCACATCCGGCCCCTGAGCTCCTGGCCTGGGAGGCTAGCCCTCAGCCCCTCCCCTGCTGTTCCCCCTTCCCAGCAACCTCAGCGCAACGCTCTGGGCAACCAACAGTGCAGTTGCAGAGCCGTGGCCAGACCCAATGCTCTGGGTGGTGCGGCTGTAGCACCGCCAGCTACCGGTGCTCCAGGCAGTGGGGTAAGGGGGCAAGGGAGGTTGGATACAGGGCAGGGGAGTTCAGGGGTATGGCCAGGGGTCAGGGGTGTGAATATGGGTTGCGGCAGTCAGAGGGCGGGGAACAGGGGAGTTGGATGGGGCAGGGGTCCCGGAGGGGCAGTCAGGAATGGGGATGGGGGGTTGGATGGGGCGGCAGAAGGCAATCAGGGGTGAGGGGTCTGGGGGTGGTCAGGGACAGGGAGCGGGGGTGGTGGATGGGGCAGGAGTCCCAGGGAAGCCGTCAGGGGACAAAAAGGGGGGGGGGTCAGATAGGAGGCGGGGGCTGGGCCACGCCTGGCTGTTTGGGGAGACACAGCCTCCCCTAACCGGCCCTCCATACAATTTTGGAAACTTGACGTGGCCCTCAGGCCAAAACATTTGCCCACCCCTGTTGTAGACGGTGAGAGTAATGAAGACTGAGTGCCACCTACAGGAGGGATTAGTTTTGCAGCTGAATGTAGAGTATTAATAATAGCTATCGGCTCAATCCTGCTTCCATTGAAATAACTGAATTCAGTGGGACCAACTGGGTAATCAGCAATTCTGTAAATCAGACCACTTATTCAGGCACCTAAATATGTACTTAAGGAGCTTAACATTAGGTCCCTATTTTTGAAAATCTTGGCCCAGATTCAGATATCTAAATACATCAAAAACAGAGACTGTTCTACAAACTGAAAATCTTATGACTGATCTCCTTCTCTCCTGATATTTTCCCCTTCTGTATCCAGTAATGTCACCATGAATGCCAAGCTCTAATTAGTGGTATGTAAGTAATTATTAACATGTGAAGTGAACTCTGTATAGATGACAGTAAATACTTTGCATAGGTTTAATAGATCAGGTATATATTTAATAGATCATGTATAAGACATTTGTTTGGCTGCAATAACCAAATGCTGCTCTCATTTACACTAATATAAATCCAGAGTAACTCCATTTTGTTCCTTTGTGACATATAGCTTTTTCTGTTCTATTTCTAAGTTAAATTCTGGTGCAGCATAAAAGAATGCTTGGCATCACATTTGAAGAATCAGTAATAAAATCGGTAATTTACTTCTGGGGGAGGTCTGTGCCACTGTGCAATGCAGAATTTTCAGATTTTAACGTTGTACACACAGAATTTCCTTCCCCTCACAGAAATAGGCTGAAGTGCTGCTAGCTGCCACTATTGGCCGCTGGACCTGGCACATAGAAGACACTGCTGGGGTGAGCGAGAGGGAGCTAGAGGGTTCCTGGCAGCTGCAGTTCCCAGCATGCCCTGAGGAAAGCAGAGGGCAGCGCATAGGAAACTCCATGCAAGCCTGGGACCAAGCATCCGGCTGTTTCTCCCTCTGGTTCCCGGGGGTCTGGGGATGGGGAGGGCATTTGTCTGGGCAAGGGGTGGGGGAACAGCTGGGCTCTGGCAGGGAAGGGCTTGTGACTGTCTGGCCCCTGGCTGGACAGTGGGGGGGAGGCAGGGAAGGGGCAGAGAAACAGGAACTGGGGTGTCCTATGGGGTTTCTTTACTCCTCGGGGAATTTCTGTGCGTGTCTGTATTGTTACAGACATACTTGCTGACAGGTATTTTTAAATAAATTACCAAAATAATTGAAACTGGCGTGATTATGTAGTGTTACTTTGACAAATGAAATTTGCAGAATTTTGCAGAAGTTTAGAATCTTGTGTGCAGAATTTTTAATTTTTTTTTTTTGGCTCAGAATGCCCCCAGGAGTAATTCAAAGGCCAGATTTACAGACATGGCATTTATGGATCAGCAGTTACTTTATAGCAGCTGATAAAATAAAGAAATGATAATCAGGTAAATTTATCTGTAAAACAGAAGTACACATTTTTCCTGACTGACATCTCAGATTTCAGCGTAGCCAAATGCATGCAAAAGTTGGTCAAAGTAAATTTCTTGAGAGAAAGTTCAAATGATTTCTTCTGGTTGATAATTATTTGAATTTTTTTTTCAAAATCTTCAGTTACATTGATCTTAATGGGATTCAACCACAGCACTTATTCAGAATGCATCCAGTCACCCCATGCATATTCCAAACAAAGGTACCATACAGTAGGTCTGAATCCACCAGTAGAGAGCATTGTTCATGTATATATACACATTAGCCAGCGGATGATTGCAGTTTCAGACTTTTAGCTTTTCATATTATCATTTTCCCCTGCGCTAGAGATTGTCAAAAAATCATTTGTAAATGCTCACTGAAACTATTTTAATAAAACCTAGAAAACCCTTATTTTGGCATCTCCTGTTTAAAAAATGCTCCAATCATCAAAGAAGTATGGATTGCTTTTTTTCAGAAGAAATGTTTGTACATTTCTGAGCCACACTCTTAATAAAGGTGGTTGTTTATTTAAAAAGAAACCTGAATAAAAACACGCTCAGATCAGATTTTAACAAAAAATAAATGTAAACAAATATGCCTGTAGACAAATGTGCCTAAACTAAATTGTTTTCCTGTGCTATGCGTCCTCTCAGACAGGCACTATTTACCAGAGCCTCGAATTTCAAGCATTGATCTAGACATATCAGAGTTTTCTTTGATCACTTTTCCATGACACAGTAGTAATCTGTACATAAAGGCTAAGTAGTTGCCTCATGAATACCATCTTTCAGAGGTTTTTAATGCCATGCTAATGTATTTAACTGATGTATCAGCTAACTTTATAAGGAGAAATATACATGATAAATTTTAACTATAATTTTAAAATACTGAATTTTTATTTTGGTGTGCATAACTAGATATGGTAAGCCCACATCATTGAAGGCTGGGTTGAGCTGAAGTCAGAGTTTTATTATTTTGACCATTGTGCTTTCAAATAATTATACAGCTTGACTGCTGCAGAGCCTAAATCCTGATTCTGGAGCTGTGGGTTTTTTAACACTAATCTCAAGAGCTGAAATTCCAAATCTTGACAGCACCTTTGGACTAGTGAAGTCAGATGTGACACCTTCCCCTCTGCCTTTACACAAAAGATGTCATTATGTTGGCCCAAATGAACATGTTCATATAAAGAAGATTTGTAGGGTTAACTTGTAGAGGGAGGGCTCTCAAACATAGACATCCCTGCAACTTATCCAAAGTAAAGGAGAAACATTAATGTGACTGTCATAAATATAAAGGGAAGGGTAAACACCTTTAAAATCCCTCCTGGCCAGAGGAAAAATCCTTTCACCTGTAAAGAGTTAAGAAGCTAGGATAACCTCGCTGGCACCTGACCAAAATGACCAATGAGGAGACAAGATACTTTCAAAAGCTGGGAGGAGGGAGAGAAACAAAGGGTCTGTGTCTGTCTGTGTGATGCTTTTGCCGGGGACAGAACAGGAATGGAGTCTTAGAATTTAGTAAGTAATCTAGCTAGGTATGCGTTAGATTATGATTTCTTTAAATGGCTGAGAAATTAAGCTGTGCTGAATAGAATGGATATTCCTGTCTGTGTGTCTTTTTGTAACTTAAGGTTTTGCCTAGAGGGATTCTCTATGTTTTGAATCTAATTACCCTGTAAGGTATTTACCATCCTGATTTTACAGAGGTGATTCTTTTTTACTTTTTACTTCTATTAAAATCCTTCTTTTCAGAAATGGAATGCTTTTTCATTGTTCTTAAGATCCAAGGGTTTGGGTCTGTGGTCACCTATGCAAATTGGTGAGGATTTTTACCAAACCTTCCCCAGGAAGTGGGGTGCAAGGGTTGGGAGGATTTGGGGGGGAAAGGCATTTCCAAACAACGCTTTCCTAATAAAAATAAACCCAGATAAACGTTTGGTGGTGGCAGTGGAAGTCCAAGGGCAAAGGGTAAAATAGCTTGTACCTTGGGGAAGTTTTAACCTAAGTTGGTAAAAGTAAGCTTAGGACATTTCCATGCAGGTCCCCACATCTGTACCCTAGAGTTCAGAGTGTGGAAGGAACCTTGACAGTGACTAAAGCAGAGCTGTAAGTACACAGTACTATACAACTGGTGGTCTAACTATATAGTTCTATAAACAACACTTAATATAATTCAATGAGAATTACAGGACTCAGATTGTAGGGGGCTGGATGAAAAGTCTTTTTCATCACACAAAGCTCCTTGAGGATCTTACTTGAGACACACAGTACTTTCCAGGAGGGGCTGTGCACCTTACAGGATTTATGTCAACAAGACAGATAAATGACTGCACCTTACATTGATTGTGCCAGTAAACTGCAGGGAGCTGCTTAGGTGGGTAAGAGTTCATACTCTTTGAATTACTCTGTTCCTCAATGAAAGAAATCAAAAAAGTGTTGGTTTGGTGGTGTCTGTGTAGAAAGGGCTTCCACAGATAAATATCTCTATTTACGGTCTTAGGAGATTCCGAAGACGCTTACTGATGCCCAACCTTAACTGCAAGTTGAAGTTCCTATGAAATTTGTGTCTTCCTTCACTTTTTTGGTAAATAAAAAGTAATATGGCATTGCTTTTTCTAGGGGAAATGTAGTGAGGCGGTGCTGTTCCCCGCCACCCTGGAGAGAGACGAGTCCCTCCGGACACCAGAGTGGGTGGAGCCAGGGAGCTCTGAGCCCACCCCACAGAGGGTCAGGCATTGTCCCGGAAGTATAAAGGCCTGACCTCAGGGCTCACTGGGAGAGCAGTCACTGGGGAGACCAGACGCCTCCAGCCTAGCTTGCGATTGGGAAACCCCAGTAGCCTGCGGTAAACACAAGAACTGGCCCGACCTGCCCCACGCCACCTACCTGGAGGAGTTGCCGAATCTACCCCTTGCCAGCTATCCCAAGGAACCCATGGTGTGGGACCCACCCCCCCACCGCCCCGAGGACACCACCCTGACCCAGGTACCTCAAGAGGGGAAGTCTGGAAGTAGCCCAGGGGCAGCCAACCCTAGTCTGGCTGCAGTACTGCCAAAACCCATGTCAGGGTCTTCTGCCGCTACTAGGGCCCCGGGCTAGGACGCAGTAGAGTGGGAGGGCCTGCGTCCCCCCATCACCCAACTCACGGGTGGCAGTCTCCCCCTCTCCCAGGCTCTTTGGAACCTAGGGCCTGGACCTACTGTCAATATACTGCTGTTGCTCAGCTTGTGCCCGAGGGCCTGAGCGCCTGACTCATAATCGCCCCGCCCTGACCTAGGGCCTGGGCTTACTATCTATATACTGTTATTGCTAAGCCCCTGCCTGAGGGCCTGAGCGTCTGACTCACCATTGCCCTGCCCTAAGGCCTGGGGTTATTTTGTTATTTCTACCTTCACAAAAGCCACAGAGGACAACTCCTGCAGCTGGACTAATTCCCTGCAAGACCTATTCCCCAATTTAGTGAGGCAGTGTGGTTCCCTGCTGCCCCAGAGAGAGATGAGCCCCAGCTAACCTCTCTATAGGAGTAATTTTCAATTGAAGAGAAAGCACAAACATTACTATTTACACTTCACATGTTCATCCATATCCTGATGAAAGAGCACCACGTACACTACATACCTCAAGCATGAATGGTATAAGCAAGAATCTCACATACAAACATAAAGGCAAAGAAACATGCTTATGGTTAAAGGGGAATGCAGTCTCCTGAACTCTATGTATCCACTGTTTCCTGTTAGTGTATATTTCAGTTGCACTATATGCAGAACCACTACACTACAAAGATATTTCTAACTTTTTCCTGTTAAAACTGTATTTTACACTGCCACTGCTCCACACATAGAGGATCAAGAAAACACTGAATATGTGATTGCTCTTGGCTGGATTAATTTTAACCAATAGTCATAGCTATCACAGGTGATATTTTTGGCCCATTTGAGTAAGGAAGATTGATTGTGGAGATGGAGGGAAATACTGGAGCCCAAACAGGCTTCTGCACCTCCTAACATTTGGCAGAATAGACTGGCAGGGTATAGAAACATATTACACAGCCTTCTATGCATGGAAGAGTTGCCTAACATTTGGTACAGTACACAGAATCTTAAAGAATTACACATTTACCAAAGGCATCCATTGAATTTATTCACACAAATGGGAAACACACTGCAGATAGGGGAATTGTACATGTCTCCTGCTCTGCAAAGATGTATTCATCTGTGCATAAATAGCTAAAATTACTTGTGAAGCCAACAGAGGTGCAAGCCAAAACTCCACCCCCACAGAGAAACCAGCGAAAGAATGGTACATTTCCCATGCATGTTAGCTTCACATTTCACCAACTGATTCAGGGAGAATTCAACCAGATTGCAGAAGCCTTTTTTATTATCATTTATGCAGGCTCAAATTCTGGGAGCTACAGCTCTACTTGAAAGGCACTGTATAAAGTATATGAATACTATCTGCCCTTGGAAAGGGGGAGAGAAGGGAAAATGCTGGTGTATGTATGTATCATAAAACTGAATCAAAGTAATATTTTAAGGCATTCAGATGCCATGGGAATGAGAGTTATAGATAGATATTGATAGACAAAGCATATAGATTAAATAGATAGAATTAACTTCCTTTTACCTGTGGACTCTTCCACCCAGTTATCCATTCTACTTCCACGCCTTGCACAGCACAGAAACTGCCCTTTCTAAAGTCACCAGTGACCTTTTCCTGGGACATTATCAAGCAAAGGCATCACCGCTGTGGAAGCTATCCCATAGCTGTTTACTATTCAGTTGATGTACCCTGCAGTGCAGTTTTGAGTCTTGTACATTTTCACACTGATTCTCTTGCCTCCCAACTTTGTGATTGCAAGTTGGGACACAAAGCCTTCTTTTCATTCTCACCTTACGAGATCTGTCTGCTCCCACTCTCTCCCACTAGAGACATTTTCCTTCCCAAGCTTCTAAGACTTTCTGCTTTCTTGGTTCTCATTGTACTGCTGCAACTGCTCCTTCAGTATTTGCATTGGTGACGCCTCCTCCTTGATCTCACTCTCCATCTGTGTCCCTTGAGGCTCTCCTCTTCATCCTCTTCCCTGACCTCCGTTACTTGGCTCATTCTGTCCTCTCAAATACATCCAGAGTGTGGTTGCAAAAATATACCTTGCCTACTGCTCTGACCCTGTTCACATTTCTATTTCAAGTCACTTCGCTAGCTGCTGCTTGC
This sequence comes from Natator depressus, assembly GCF_965152275.1. NCBI lineage: Eukaryota > Metazoa > Chordata > Testudines > Cheloniidae > Natator > Natator depressus. The sequence continues at coordinate 48,969,406 of NC_134235.1, read as the reverse complement.
CTTCCACATCAAACTCAAGCTCCTTGCTCTCACCTCCAGTGCCATTCACAATTTATAGCTTACCTACTGCTATCACCTTGTCTTTTTTCTTCCCACTTTGTTTTTTTTCACTCCACCCAAACTTCATGCCTAATCATCTTTCTTTCCAGCTGCTCCCCCCATGCATTTTTACATTCTGCTCCCCATGCCTGCCATTCTTTTCCTGAGACAAGGTGGGTGAGGTAATATCTTTTATTGAACCAGTTTTTATTGGTAAGAGAGATAAGCTTGTTGGTCCAATAAAAGATATTACCTCACCCACCTTGTCGCTCTAATATCCTGGGACAGACATGGCTACAACTACACTGCATACATTTTTTTTCCTTAGCAGCTCTGCCACGCATCCACTCCTTTTCCTTCAGATCCCTTCTTGAATTTACTAATTCCATATGCCCATAAACCTTAGTTCTCCCTTTCAAAGAAACAAGTCAGTTTCTTTAAAATGTGGAATGAATGAGGTGTGCCTATCACAGTGGCTCCTTCACAGTTTTTATGTTGACCTATCCTCTTTCCATCATTGGTATTTTTCTGTTGAAACTACTCTCATTTCAAGGCAGGGAACTTGTCATCTTCCATATTGATGAACCAGTCAATGCACTTTTGGCTCTATAGAAATAATAATCCATATAAAAAAAAATCCTCCCACAGCTGATGTGGCTGCGGAGTTAAAGATGACCTTTGCCAAGTCTAGAACCTTTGCCAGCAAACTCTTACTCCTGTGAGTAGTACTCACTCACAAGTGTATCCCATTAGAAATTAATACTTAATTAATTAAATTAATTAATTAATTAGAAATTAATACTACTTATACAGTCATAGAATTGGAAAGGACCTCAAGAGGTCTTCTAATCCAGTCCTCTCCACTCAAGGCAGGACTAAGTATTATCTAGACCATTGATGACAGCCGGTTGTCTAACATGCTCTTAAAAATCTCAAATGACGGAGATTCCATAATCTACCTAGGCAGTTTATTCCAGTGCTTAACCACTCTTGCGTAAACACTATTTGTATGAGTATTTTTAGGATTAGCGCCCCCACCCCCCAGGTTGTTTTACTAATAGGAATTTTTCACTCATGCAGATTTGATCAATATAAATGTTCTTTTGTGTATATGATCACTATTTTTAAAGGTACAAAATAAAAGAGTGGAAATGTAAAAGTTCACTTATCTTTTTTAAAATCCTCTTTTTATTTGATGCAGTAAAATAAAATTATCTTGCAATATCTTACATATAATAAAGGTATGTGATTTTTTTTATTGTGGAAAATCTTTTCATATCAGCTAATATCCATAGTATGCTCCATATAGGCTGACAATTATAGTGTGTTGAGAGGGGGTGGAAATGTTATTCTGTTGTTACAAATGAGCATCATATTTACAGTGTACAGATTTATTTGGTGCCACAAATTATGTGAATGGTTATGTTCTAATTACAGTCTTAGAAACCACCAATAATTTGGGTTTCTAGCTTCATGTTTAAACTATCATTAATACCCAATTTGGCAATGCTCAGACTAGTTCATTTTTTTTCTTTTATTTTTGTCATCCTCATTTAGAGACATGATCACTGGAACCCACTGATTCCAGCTGGTTTTATATTATTCCTTCTGTGCTGCAATGCTACTGACCACCACTATCATTATAAACTAAAAAGTATACACTGCTTTTTGAACAGATGCATAAATAGGATGTAGAAATGAAAAGAATATATGACTATAAATGCATTTTGCCACAACTTGCAATTGTCCTGTGGAATACAGAGGGAGAAAATATGAGGCTAATGTCAACAGAAAAAATCCTTTGTCTGATCTCATAAATATCATTGCTTTCAAAGCATAGTTGTTAACATCCCTCACAATCAACCACTAAATTACTTTCTTTTTAACCTTCCTGTAATCTGACTACTATTTCCTTAATATTGATTTAATTTAGCACAGAGGGACTGCTATACTGTTAGCGTTGTCAATATCACTGGGAGTGACTCACTTCCTTTCGCCTGTATTAGCTAAGAGCTAACATTAACTTGTGGAAATACATGTTAAAAAACTACTTAAGCCTAATCTAAATGTTATGTGTTTAGAATTTTTTTATTTTAGTTTTACATTAATAGTGCAAAATAGAACCAAATAAATTAAAGTTTAGATTTTTATTATAGCTTAGTGTACACAAAGCTATCACTGAGACCTACCATCATTCCTTTCATAAACTCCTGTATTCAGGGTCATTAATACTCACCCCTCCCAAAGCCCCTGGCTGGGCACAGTCTTCCTTCCTGTGGACACCTATCTTCTTTCTTCTTCCCCTATTCGCACTTTGTGGTGCATTTTCAATAGAACTAAAAATTATCTAAGGATTTTCTATTCACTTAATATTGCCATATTGTTTCCACTTTACTGCCTAAACCAAGGGGCCAGAGATAATTTACATCTCCCAGGAGCCTTGAGTTTCACCTTGTCACTTGCATTGCTAAGAGAGTTCCTGAACATCCCACGGAAGACAGACATCTCTAGCATGGAGAGATTCCTTGCTCGGACTGCATTTCCCATTATATTTTTTTCTTGGCCTTCTATATAAGAGATGTGCCAGAAGAACTGATGCACCTGACATGCCAGGAGTGTTGCTGGTAGGTCGTCTACAAATGTGACAGTCTGCATGAAACTTCATTTGAGATTTTGACGATTGAATAACTAGTAAAGGCTTGGTCATCGGGTTATAACAATTCTTTAGAGAACATGCATGCTCTGTCTTGGCAATGGAAATGTATGTGTCATTCTGTACAAGATGGAATGGCTTTCTGTTTCTCTCCTTCTCTTTTTATTCATAGAGTGCCAGTTACTGCAATAATAAGGCACTGACCCACCACCATGCCACATAACTATTAGCTGCTTTGGGAACTTCCCCATGATATAGAACCTGTTCTTAGCTGGCAGAAACAATGTGAGCAGCAGTATCAGGTGTCACTACTTGTGAGATGCTCACCACTAGCAGGTAGCACTCAGACTGTCTCCACTTTAGTGTGCACTGGGGACACAGTGGCCAACTTTGCTTCATTGCTATTATGTGGTATGTATGTTTTAACTGATCCTAGGCAAACCTTCTCACTCAGAATTTGAACACAGGTAGGACCTAAATGAGGTCGGACCTGCTGCTGCCTCTAATGCAGATTCCAAAGAGAGAGCATGCATTTCTAGACATGAGTGTTGTGCACTTATATGAATCTGATTTGCTGGTGGGTACCAAAGTAAATGTATTGATTTCAAGCTAAACACAACTGGTGGACTATTATGTGCCTGTTCTCTTGTACTACCATGGAAGGGTGGATCTTTTGCAGGATAGGTATAGATATGAGCTGGCAACTCATAAGGAACCATTGTGATCTAGTCTATGACCTGGGCTAATCAGGAGGTCAGAATTTCACCCAGAAATTCCTGCATCAAGCATAATAACTTGTGGTTGGAAGTCAATGGTATCTACCAAAAGGAGAAAAAGTCTGTAAAGATCTGAAGGCTACGTTTGAAATAGTTTTGGTTTTGAAACCGCCAGATTGTAAATAATGCTGAGTATGCATTTAGCTTCCATAGGGCTAAGCATGTATTTTTATAATTCATGCTGATATGTATTTAGATTCCTTACGTTGTGCCCTATACGGAGTAGTATGTGAGTTAACCGAGGAGAACACCTCTAAGGCATGATTCCTCCAGGTTTTCTCTTTTTTTTTTTACTGGATGGAGGGAAGTGTGTTGCATTAGTCATCTACAAACTGCAAGGAACTTCTGCTTGCTCACAAGGGGGAGCATCAGCAACAGTGCAGAGGCCTTGCTCTGCTAAGGATCCAAACCCAAGATCAGGTTAGCCCTAGTGGGACTGCACCTGAGAAAGGGGGAAATGTAGCCCTTTATTGTTTTTTCTAGATTGGTCATTCTCATAATTGTGTGGGATTCCAGAAGACTTGGTATTGGGGAGGGAAATGAGCCCAGAAACCTAAGCCCAGAGGTAAGTGGGGAAGTGGGATGCTGGGAGGAAACACAAGGAGGAGGGTACAAGATGGGAAGCCTCCTGAATCATACTGAAAAAGTAGGGCAATCGGCTAGTTATCTTAGGTGCATGTACACAAACACAAGAAGCCTGGGAAACAAGCAGGAAGAATTGGAAGTCCTGGCACAGTCAAGGAACTATGATGTGATCGGAATAACAGAAACTTGGTGGGGCAGTTCACATGACCGGAGCACTGTCATGGGTGGGTAAAAACTGTTCAGGAAGGACAGGTATGGGAGGAAAGGTGGAGGAGTTGCATTGTATGTAAGAGGGTGGTATGATTGTTCAGAGTGCCAGTATGAAACTGGAGAAAAGCCTGTTGAGAGTCTTTTGGGTTAAGTTTAGAGGAGAGAGCAACAAAGGTGATATTGTGGTGGGCGTGTGCTATAGACCACTGGATCAGAAGGATGAGGGTAGATGAGGCTTTCTTCAGAGAACTAACTGAAGTTTCCAGATCACAGGCCCTGGTTCTAATGGGGGACTTCAATAACCCTCATATCTGCTAGGAGAGCAATACAGCAGTGCACAGACAATCCAGGAAGTTTTTGGAGAGTGTTGGGAAACTTCCTGGTACAAGGGCTGGAGGAACCAACTAGGGGCCATGCTCCTCTTGACCTGCTGCTTACAAACAGGGAAGAATTGGTAGGGGAAGTAGAAGTGGGTGGCAACCTAGGCAGCAGTGACCATGAGATGGTTGAGTTCAGGATCCTGACAAAAGGAAGAAAGGAGAGTAGCAAAATATGGGCAGATGACTAAGGAGGAGTATAAAAATATTGCTAGAGCATGCAGGGGTGTAATCAGGAAGGCCAAGGCACGACTGGAGTTGCAGCTTGCAAGGGATGTGAAGGGTAACAAGAAGTTGCTACAGGTATGTTAGCAACAAGAAGGTCAGGAAAAGTGTGGGACCCTTACTAAATGGGGGAGGCAACATAGTGACAGATGGTATGGAAAAAGCTGAAGTACTCAATGCTTTTTTTGCCTCGGTCTTCACAGACAAGGTCAGCTCCCAGACTGCTGCACTGGGCAACACAGTATGGGGAGGAGGTAAGCAGCCCTCAGTGGTGAAAGAACAGGTTAAGGACTATTTAGAAAAGCTGGACATGCACAAGTCCATGGGTCCAGATCTAATGCATCCAAGGGTGCTGAGGGAGTTGGCTGATGTGATTGCAGAGCCATTGGCCATTATCTCTGAAAATTCGTGGTGATTGGGGGAGGTCCTGGACGATTGGAAAAAGGCAAATATAGTGCCCATATTTAAAAAAGGGAAGGAAGAGAACCCAGGGAACTACAGACTAATCAGCCTCACTTCAGTCCCTGGCAAAATCATGGAGCAGGTCCTCAAGGAATCCATTTTGAAGCACTTGGAGGAAAGGGAGGTGATCATGAACAGTCAGCATGGATTCACCAAGGGCAAGTCATGCCTGACCAACCTGATTGCCTTCTATGATGAGATAACTGGCTCTGTGGATATGGGGAAAGTGGTGGATGTGATATATCTTGACTTTAGGAAAGCTTTTGATACAGTCTCCCACAGTATTCTTGCCAGCAAGTTAAAGGTGTATGGATTGAATGAGTGGTCTATAAGGTGGGTAGAGGGCTGGCTAGATTGTCGGGCTCAACGGGTAGTGATCAATGGCTCGATGTCTAATTGGCAGCCAGTATCAAGCGGCATGCCCCAGGGATCAGTCCTGGGGCCAGTTTTGTTCAACATCTTTATTAACGATCTGGATGATGGGATGAATTGCACCCTCAGCAAGTTCACAGATGACACTAAGCTGTGGGGAGAGGTAGATATGCTGGAGGGTAGGGATAGGGTCCAGAGTTACCTAGACAAATTGGAGGATTGGGCCAAAAGAAATCTGATGAGGTTCAACAAGGACAAGTGCAGAGTCCTGCACTTAGGAAGGAAGAATCCCGTGCACTGCTACAGGCTGGGAACTGACTGGTTAAGCAGCAGTTCTGCAGAAAAAGACCTGGGGATTACAGTGGACGAGAAGGTGGATATGAGTCAGCAGTGTGCCCTTGTTGCCAAGAAGGCCAACAGCATATTGGGCTGTATAAGTAGGAGCATTGCCAGCAGATTGAGGGAAGTGTTTATTATCCTCTATTCAGCACTGGTGAGGCCACACCTAGAGTATTGTGCCCAGTTTTGGTCCCCCCACTACAGAAGAGAGTAGACAAATTGGAAAGAGTCCAGCGGAGGGCAATGAAAATGATTAGTGGTCTGGGGCACATGACTTACGAGGAGAGGCTGAGGGAACTGGGGTTATTAAGTCTTCAGAAGAGAAGAGTGAGGGGGGATTTGATAGCAGCCTACAACTACCTGAAAGGGGGTTCCAAAGGGGATGGAGCTAGGCTATTCTCAGTGGTGGCAGATGACAAGGAACAATGGTTTCAAGTTTCAGTGGGGGAGGTTTAGGTTGGATATTAGGAAACACTTTTTCACTAGGAGGGTGGTGAAGCATTGGAATGGGATACCTATGGAGGTGGTGGAATCTCCAACCTTAAAGGTTTTTAAGGCCTGGCTTGACAAAGCCCTGGCTGGGAGGATTTAGTTGGGGTTGGTCCTGCTCTGAGCAGGGGATTGGACTAGATGACCTCCTGAGATCTCTTCCAACCCTGATATTCTATGATTCTATGACAGGGTATGTGATATTTAGTACAAAGGGACTAGATGACTTAAAAGATATTACTCAGCAAGCTCATGTGCATTCTAAAGTACTGGAGGTAGGTTCTGATCTCAACTAGTATAATTATAGAGTAACTCCACTCATGTTAGTGGAAATACTTTGGGATTTATTCTGAGGAAGCTGTGGTCAGACCCAAACATCTGTCTATCTTTTCAATCTGCCAATTACAAATTATATTTTCCATGAATAAAAAATAAAATTGTATAATTATGTTAAATTACACAATAATATGATTTTACTTTGAAAGACTTTCTGTTTCTTTGTTTTGCCCAGTGGTCTAGACTTGGTGCTTTGCCTTGTTCTGTGTGTTCCCATTTCTCTCCAGGGCTTCAGATGAATTAAACAGCATATAAAAAAATCCACTCCATTCAGCCACACTGCCGTAGGCTGTGATCATGTCAGATCTCATAAACTTAAGCAAGATAGATTCTTGTCAACATTTAGAATGGAGAGATAGAAGAAAAAAAATCTGTGTTTATATACAAGGTATCTGTACATGTGTATGGATGACTGTACATAATTCAGACACACACACAAACCTATGTTAAAAGAGCATTAGGGTTGCAAACTCAAGCTCTCAAAAGTTAGGAAATGCCAGAATTCAGGTTACCTGTGCAACTTTAATTTAGGCTCCTTGTTCGTATGCATTATGAGACAGTCTTTAATTATTTGATCTCATGCTATTTGTTTCCCCATAGGATCCCTGGCTCATTCAGTGCGCAGAATGCACAGTGCTCTGTGGATGAACGAAGGATGTGTAGAGAAGGAGGCTGCTGCATGTAGGACTCCTGTTTCATTTGTTACAGAAGTTGAAAGATGTGTAGTGAATGAGGCAGGGAACTGCAGGAAATGAAAGGAAGTCAGTTGAATGCTGTGCTGGAGAATTAGATTCTGTCCCTGCCTCTGCCACAGCGTTCCTATGTGATCCTATTGGGATCCAGGAAGTGGGTGGGCGGAAGCCTGCCCACTGCTACAGGATCCCCCCCTCAGCCTAAGAGCGGGGTCCACAGGACCTGGAAGCCAAGTAATTCTGGGGGACAACTAATGAAATAACAGGGACGGGAGTGTGGTCAAAGGGTCAAACGAAGGGAACCAGACGGGACCACCGAGCAGAGAACTCCGGAGAGCGCCCACTGCTCCTCGAAGGCATCAATGGTTGCTGCCCAGAGGAACTCTGCCTGGATACGTGAACGGACGGAGGATCGGAAGTAGGCCCCACAGTCACAGGAGACTCCATCAGCCAACCTCCTCACCCTGGTTTTATAGATGGCCATTTTAGCCAGGGCCAGGAGGAGGTTGACCAGGAAGTCCCACGACTTTGTGGGGCCACAGATAGGGAGTGCATAAATAAAAAGGTGAGGGGAAAAGTGCAACCAAAATCTTAACAAAATGTCTAAGAGGAGGGGCTGCAGCCTGGCGCACTCCAAGTAAATGTGCACCTGGGTTTCCCTCACGCCGCAAAAGGGGCAGGTGTCTGGGATAGGGGGGAACCGCACCAAGTACACACCCATGCTCACAGCCCCATGAAGGAGCCGCCAACGGATATCCCCAGCGGGCCTCGGGACCAAGATGGAGTAAAGGCTGGCCCACCGAGGCTCCTCACCCTCTAGAGGTGTCAGGAGGTCCCGCCACTTTGTGTAGGGGCGGAACGCGAGTCTGAGGAGATGAAGGGTATGGAGCACGAGCGTGTATAGATGTTTCCTTGGTGCGGTCTGAAAGTGGACTGGCTGCAGATCGTGCAGCCAGCTCATGGTGAAGGGGTGGGTGGGCCAGTTGGGTCCACAGGGCGGGGGCCCGATGAAAAGGTCCAGAGGTCCTGGGGTGGAGGGTGGGTGGGGCATGCCCTCTCTCAGGACCCGGTCGAGGTAAACCTGAGCAGCGGGAGGCAAAGCAGCCCTCACCTCCTGAATTACACGCCGGGGAGTACAAGGCTGGGAGAGTCCCATATGCTGAGCGACCGTCAGGGGATCCAGCCAGTCTCCCTGGTCATAGTCCAGGAGGTCTCCGACTCTGGTGTCCTTTGTGTTGTTAGGCAGTCATTTAAACAAAACTTTTCACAGGTGGTCACTATTTGTGTGTTCCTCATTTTATGGGTGTCCATCTTGAAACCCTGGGATCTGATTTTCAGAGGGCTGAGTACATTCTCTCTCTCTCTGTCTGAGTCCTTTCACTTATGTCTCCAGACTCCTTACAGATTCATAGATTGCAAGGCCAGAAGGTACCATTGTGATCATCTAGCCTGACCACCTGGATAACACAGACCATAGGACTTCCCTGAATTAATTCTTGTTTGAACTAGAGAATATATTTTAGAAAAAAAAAATCTTCAGTTGAGCTTTTATTCTTTCTGGTCTTGTGGACTCACAGATGTGCTCTCTCTTGATCTAGTCCCTGGCCTGTCACATGCACTCTCAGGTTCTATGCCTGACTGGCCCTTTGAATGCTCTACTGTCTCTCTCTGGGTCCCTTTGAATGCTTTAATATGTCTCTCTTGATGTTTTCATGTTTTTACAGCTCCAGTCATCAAGCCATCAGATACCTCTTGCTTCAAAAAAAAAAAAAAAAAAAAGCATGTTTTGAACTGTCTTTACATAGAGAAATTGTCATGTAGGACATTATTGCATAATAGCAGATGGTGCAGACCAGTGAATTTTGTCACTTGCACCTATATCTCACACTGTGCATAGACTTATTTATTGCCAAACTCTCCCCCCCACCCCCCCAAAAAATGCCTCCTTTATTAGTTTTATTTGTTAATTAACTCTTCCATGTAGAGAACAATTTAAAACAGCAAAAAACAACTGTTTCGAAGACAGGAGGACACTTGCAACAATATTAATAAACTACAGGGGTATATGCTCTTTTCTTGGGGCTTAAAAAGAGTTGATTTATTTTTTTATTTTTTAAAATATAGATGTCACTTGTCACATTTGGTTTGTTATAAGATTATATACAGTATGAAGTCAAATGTGGGGACATGTACAATATACAATTCTAATAAAGCATGTTGTACACTATGTACTTTGATTGTAATGTGATTACCTTGAAGGTCACGATATTCAAGTAGTGAAAAGAATGAAAGCAAAAAGCATTCAGGACATAACACTTCCCTCCCCTCCCCCCAGCCCCCTCAACAACATGAGTTAAAAGTGAAAAAGGGCTATTGAAGATTTTATTAAAATGTTTTTATTCAGTTTACTCATATTGTAGGTGCAGCATTCATATATTTAATTTGCCCTACTTTACAGTAGAGTTACCTTTTGCTTTTACTCCTTCTGTCACTTATTATTGGAGTTTTTTAATCTACATTGTGCTCTTGGAAGTTTCAGTTGAAAGGGAGGTGATAGAAGTGAGCTATTCTCACTATATACAAAATATAGCATCTTTAAAAAGCATTGGAAACAAAGTAGGAGGGGAAAGAGTGCTAAAAATTCTGTGAACATAAAGAGAACTGGAAAATGGAGAAAAACAGAATGAAGATCTTAGAAAAGGAGACTAATATAAAAAAAGGTAGTGGTAAAAGAGGAGAGTGAAAAAGTCAAGAAGATGCCGAACACTTTTAGTTTTTTAGGCTTTAGTAATGTCTCAGGAAGCACGGTAGTCTTCCAGTCAGAATGAACGTTATTTAAAATGTGAAATATATCTGTTTGGCTGTCTCTAAGCTACAGCAATGAAACAAAAACAAACAAAACACAAAAACAAAATAGATTATGTTTGTAATGATCTTACACTCACATAACTCAGAGATGTATTCATGCTTTTCAAAATTATATTTTGCAGATTTCTGAGAAGCCTATGTTATTTCTTGTCCTTCAAATGTTGGCTCACAAGTGCAATTATAAAAGTTTCACTTAGGTAATTCCTTTTTTGTTTTTATTTATTGTCAATTTCGTCAATTCTCAATCACCAATCTTTACTGCAGCTGTGAAAGTCATACCGGCTGATCTTGCAGTGCTCTAGCTATGCGGACTGGTCATATAGTCCTTGCATATGACAAGTTACCAATTAAGACAGGATCAGGCCTAAAATCTGTGTCTGAAAAGAGATATATATTTTATAATTTGTAAACCCTGCCTGCATACAAGGGGTGCTAGACAATGTTTGGCCATCTAGGGCGCAGTCCTGCAAGATGCTGAGTCATGCTCACCTAGAGAGGTCATGGAATCTCCTTCCTTAGAAGTTTTTAAGGTCAGGCTTGACAGAGCCCTGGCTGGGATGATTTAGTTGCGGATTGGTCCTGCTTTGAGCAGGGGGTTGGACTAGATGACCTCCTGAGGTCCCTTCCAACCCTGATATTCTATGATTCTATGAAAATGTTGAAAAACAAATTGCTAGTGTTGGCTGGGTGCTCCGCACCTGTGCAGAGAAGCTACTGCATATTTAAAACTAATGTGCACAGTGCTCAGCAATCTGAGTAAACCTCTAGCCACTCACTCATAGTAGCATCAGCAGGAAGGGGGGAGAGTTGTTCCGGCAGAGTGGATACACACTAGACCACAGGTAGAGCACAGAGACTTAAATGCAATCCATTGAATACCATGGCCTTAGTGGCAATCTTTAAATTCACTTATTTCTATACCCAAATGGGGGGCTTGATCCTGTGGGGGTACATATAAAGATTGTAAGTGATTGTACTGAGTCAATATTAGGACTACTGAGCATAGTATAGTCAAGGTGGTTTACAAAAACATTTCTTAGAAAGCACTGAGCAGCTGATTGTGAGAAACAGTGTTTCATGGGAACCTTCAGAATATTTCTGTGTCAGTGGCCAAAGCATGCGTAAGTGCTTATGCATGCCCCTACTCTTAGTTACTTTTATGTGCAGCTTTTATCATACTTCAGTGAGGCTCTATGGCTGGTTCAGAGAAGTCAATGAAAATCTTAGAAGTGGCCACTAGACGCAACATTTGCTTGCAGTGAATTGTATTTAGATACCTATGCCCTGGCCATGACTTCAGTAATGACTCTAATCCTTCTCTTCAAACTGGGTGTTCACTGCAGGTGTAGAGACTTGCTCACATTGTTGAGCGCTATACTCATTTCTCCATACCAAATTGTAAATCTCTGCACAGATGCTGAGCACTGAGCTCTGCTCTGCACACTTTTCAGTAGCACTCAGTATCCTGTTGGTCCAGAAGAAATGGCTTACATGAGTACGCTTAAGAATGCTCTTAGGAGAAACTGATAGTGGGGCAGCAAGGAGGACCAGTCACTGACACAGAAATGTTTCCTAAAGTTTCAAGAAAACAGTATCCCTACCAACCTGTTGCTCAATGCCTCATGCTGGGCACAGTGTTCTAACCAGACCACCTGTAGAATTCACTCCCTACAGCTTACTTCACCTTATTGGATTATGAATAGAAAAGCACCATCATTTTGGTAGATCAGTGCCACTGTCTCCTAACTCTCCTCTAAACTGCTGCAGGGTCAAACGTTTAGAGACTTGAAAGTTCATTTTCTCAGTGCTCACAACTTTGGCCAAACTGAGAAGTGAAAGTTTTGCTATAATTTCTGAGCTTGCTCTCCCATAGAAGAGTGCACAACACTGTCCATAGGCCATTAAATCATCCCTTAACAATAACATTTTTTAAAGTGCTCAAGTGCAGATCCTACACAATGTATCATAATGACTTTTTGGCTCAGTTACAGTATACCAAATAAATATGCCATTTCAAAATGAAGATAGCACACAAAATACATACTCACCTGATATCCAAAATGTTGTAATCCTCTGATAAATAATGTGTACGACAATACATAAAATGTGTATTCTAAAAATTATATACTCTAAACAAATTCCTAAATATGTGTTTGTGATCCAGATTTACCAGTGAGTTCTATAATGATTTCTTGGACAATTAATATATACTCTTACATGAAATAATTTATTTTCTTCTTCTTTGTACAGGAATAAATATATATTCAAATGTCTGTTTAAGAAACAATGGTGGAAATGGGGGAAAGAGGGGCATTCTAATTTAGGCCTTGATCCTGCAAACAGGAAGTCAGTGGGCCTATACACACATACTTGAAATTCAACACTGCATAAATATGCAGGATTGGGACCTTAGTCCTTAATTTGTTCAGTCATAGTCCTTCATGCAGTGTCTAATACTAATGAGAAATTAGTGTTTGCATCCAAAAAAAAAAAAAATCTCATACATGCTGAATCTCTAGGCTTTTGGGAGTTTGTACCACAACCATAGCTGATGTGTTAGTTACAATATAAACCAGTGTATGTTTCCTGGAGGTTTTCTATATCCATAAGGATCCCTTAATATTTTTTCCATTTTATAACTACCTATGAATTCCGAGATGCACAGCCCTGCTGCTGAGAGCCAAATTCAGCTGTAAAGAGTTGCTGGAAGCAGTGTGAAAAGACAGAACAAATCCAACGCAGAATATAAAAATAAAGCAACAACAAGTAACAAGTCTTTTATTTGACATTTTTTAACTTCTAGCCTTTATTCTTTCTTCTCGTTTCTTATGGAGAGCTGGAATTTTAAAACAAGTCAAGAGAAGGGAAGAAATAGAAAGGGAAAGTTTATTTGTTTGCCAAGAAGTCTAGGGGACAGGTACAAGGATGGAAGGAAAGAAATTGGAGTGATTTACACATGAATAGGAGAAACTGGGGGAAAGAGGAGAGGAAGGTGGGATGATGTCATCAATCTTTTATTCAGCAGGACGGCATGTTACTGTGCAGGATATATAATTTTATTGTGTAATACGCTCACTGTAGCTTCTGCGTCCTGATTTGCTAAGAGGTTTGACTATGTGTAGTATGGCTAAATGACTAAACAGAATGTTTTCGAAAGTTCTTCATGGAATGTCAGCTGCTCAAATTAAATCCACACAGAATAGTGGGAAGGGCAGAATTGCTTCTCTGCTAATGGAACAATTGTGGCAGTTCCTCTCACTGAATGGATCCCACACAACAGCAAAGAAAGGTTGTGAGGGGAGATGTGTTTTTCAGTCCTTTCTTCTATTTACCAGAAAAAAAAATAGTTGACAAATATGACAGCTCTGTCTTTCACTGACTACAGGTGGGAAATACCAAAGGGTAGGCAGTGGGAGAATGAGGGTTTGGAAAAGGAGCAAGGAAGTAAAAGAGGGGGAAAGTCCACTTACGTTCCTTGTTAATGGAGGTATTTATAGTCTAAAATGAATTTATTTCACACAAATATCTCATTATTTCTCCTCTCTGTGTAAACAATAAGGCCTCAATCTCATTAGGTAAATATTCAGTAATATTATTATTAGTTTTAAATATTTTTTCATTGTTTATGAAATTACAAATATTTTCTGGCCCAGTAAATTTGAGCCAGAATATTTAGGACACAGAATTTGCTAATGAGATGGTTTAGCTGTATAGTGATGTGGGCTTGACAATCCTGTTCCGAGAAGGTCATATTTCTAACGGTAGTTCCAGAAAAAGCTACTCCTAGTTCCAGCAGACTTCTATGTGCAACTGCAATGTTTGTTAATAAGGGTGGGGGAATTAAAACTGAGTTGGATTATTAAAAAATGCTAGTAACTCCCTATCTCTACTAGAAATACTTTGCCTGATGCACCCTAAAATTGTGTTAGCGTTTTCATGGACACATTGCATTGTACAAGGCACTGATGAGACCTCATCTGGAATACTGTGTGCAGTTCTGGTCTCCCTTATTTAAGAAAGATGAATTCAAACTAGAACAATTCAGAGAAGGGCTACTAGGATAATCAGAGGAATGGAGAATCTACCTTATGAGAAGAGACTTACGGAGGTTGGCTTGTTTAGCCTAACCAAATGAAGGCTGAGGGGAAATATGATTGCTCTCTACAAATATATCAAAGGGATGAACACCAGGGAGGTAGAGGAGTTATTTAAGTTAAAGGCAAATTAAAATTAGATGTCAGTTTCTAACTATCAGAAGAGTGAAGTTTTGCAACAGCCTTCCAAAGGGAGCAGTGTAGGCAAAAAAACCTAACTTGTTCTAAGACTGAGCTTGATAAGTTTATGCAGGGGACAGTATGATGAGACTCATTACACTGCCTACAATGGCACATGGTCCATTCATGACTACTATTAGTAAATATCTGCAAAAGCCAAAGACAGGACACTAGATGGGGACAGTTCTGAGTTACTACAGGGAATTCTTTCCCAGGCATCTGGCTGGTGGGTCTTGCCCACATGTACAGGGTCTAACTGATCACCATATTTAGGGTTGGGAAGGAATTTTCCCCTAGGTCAGGTTGACAGAGACGGGTTTTCTCCTTCCGCTGCAGCATGGAGCACAGACCACTTGCTGGTTTGAACTAAATAAATAAATTTGTTAGTTTCTAAGGTGCCACAAGTACTCCTTTTCTTTCTGTGGATACAGACTAACATGGCTACTACTCTGAAACCAGTGGATTTTCTGTAACTTGAAGTCTTTAAATCAAGATCTGAGGACTTCAGCCACAGGTTATGAGTGTATTACTGGTGTGTGTGGGTGAGGTTTTGTGACCTGCGATGTGCAGAAGGTCAGACTAGATTATCATGATGGCCCTTTCTGGCCCATCTAAAACAAACAAAACAAAAAAACCTAGGGCAGCTCTCACACAGTAATAATGGTGAGCGATGCCTGGGATACTTCTTTCTTTGTTTATAATAAGAAAACTCTGAAACTTTTAGTTTACTCTGAAACCTTTGTTTATAATGGGGCTGTTCCGTCCAGAACACCATGTGTAAGTTGCTCTTGACTGATTTGGGGCCCCCTTCACTCAGACAAAACCTCAGGCGAGTGACGGATGCAAAGTGGGGTCCCTGATGATTGCAAATGCCCTTTTTAGGTAACACATGGTACCGTTAAACGTGGGCAAGGACGGCTGGTGGGGAACAACAGGCTCACCTACCATCCGGCTGAAAGAGTTAACCTGCCGAGGAACTAGCGGTCCTGCGTGACGATGCATTGCTGCTTCTCTGGCTAGCACACGCCGCCTGCAAAGCGCTCTCCCAAGAGCAGCCTTTCGGGAGTCACTTGTTTGACTTAAGCCTCTACCAATAACTTTGTTATTAAAAACAACAGCCCCACCGCACCAACAACAGAGCAGAGGCCAGGACAGCAAAACAAAGTAGCGAAATACTGAACGTGTCTCTCGGCACTTTCTAGTTTCTGTCCAGCTGCACCCGTGAGCATGTGCTGCCCAGTGCGCTCTGGACAAGCCTTGCTTCGGGTTTGCACTTGGACGGAGCAGATCCAGCCCCAGCAGAAAGTACAGCTCCAGAGCACTCAGCCCCGGCCCCCGTGCCTTGGCAGGGGACGCTGGAGCAGCGCTGGCTTGCACCGCCACTTGCCACCCAGGCTAGCCAGCCCCATCGGCAACCCAGAGCAGGGGACTATTTATGGAGACGGTAAAACCCTTAATTTGGCAGCACTGGAGGCAGCCGCGCGATAACTTTGAAGTGAGGAGGCAGCAAGTTGTGGCAGCACCGACACACACGCGCGCGCGGGCGCGCGCAGCAGCTGCTCCCACTCGCACGGCATCGGCTTTCAACTCCCCTCTGCCTCCCGCCCGCGCCCCTGCCTGTGTCTTCGGCGCGCGTGTGTGTGTGTGTGTGTGTGCGCGCGGCGCGTGGCGCTGGGGCGGGAGGCACCTGCTCGGCTCGCGCCGCCGCCGCCGCGCCGGCTGCCCAGGCTCCAGCTCCTGCCCCTGGCTGCGGGCTCCCGCCTCCCGCTCGCAGCCGCCGCCGCCGCCGTGTGAGTGAGTGAGTTGGGCTGCTCCAGCGGGGCTAACCCCTTCCCCCTGCCTGCGAGTCAGCCTGGCTACGAATCACGTGTCCGCTGCCTGAGGCAGAGACTAGAGAGGAGGGGAGGGGGGGGAAGCGCCTCATTCCTTCTTCCACCGCCATACTGTATTTTATAGTAACTCATTTTTATTCCTCTCTTTTACTCCCGCTCGGTGAGTACCTTTCCGCTGACATTCTTGTCCTCCTTTTTTTGTCCTGTTTTTTTCTTCCTTTTTTTATTTTTCTTCTTTTTTTCTTCCTCTTTGATTATTGTTTCAATGGATTTGATCCTTTTTCTGATGACAAGTTTTTTGTTTTTGTTTTTTGTTTTGTTTTTTTCTTCTTCTTAGCATGCGATGGTTACTAAACTGTGAGCAAAAGGTGCTGCTGGGGCTGGGAGTCACTGGGAATTGAGCAATGCAATAAAATTAAGACTTACCAGTCCAGCAACAACATAGATAAATTTACTATCTCTAGATCTAGATATGCAACTGGTTTTGTTATGGCACGAGAAAAGAAAGCAATGTGAAATATGCGTTTTTTAAAAGATGAGGAAAAAAGGCATGTTTCTAACTCTTTTGCAGAGGATTTTTCCAGATGTTGTTTTGATGCTTTTTTTAATTTTTAATTTTTGGTATATAGATGTGAATTGCAAATGCATTTTACAGCAGTGTTTACAAAGAGTTTGTGATCTTGCAATACTGGTGCAGGCCACTGAGCAAGATGTTAATTTTATTATTTTTGGTTGTTGTTTCCTTTTTTGACACTCGGTGCAGTCAGCAGTTTTTTTCTTCTTTTTCTTTGATGCCCGTTTATAACGTGAAACTTTTCTTGCAGCTTGTTAGAGTTGATCATTTTTAAATACTTTTTTCTCCTTAAAAAAAAAAAGCCCCCCAAAAAAAGCCAAAGCAATGATCGTTACTTTTGCACATTTGACTTTTTTATTCTTTTACCGAGATAATTTTATTATGATGATTATCAGGATGATGATGATAGATATGCACATATATACAAATAAATACATTTTAAAATGATGGCAGTGGAAGGTTTTCCTGGAGAAATGAAGTGCGGTTTGGTTTCCTTGTCAACGGAAGATGAAGTGAACAACTGAACATCTCCCCAGTGCAGGTACTTCATCTCCTTGTAGGCGTTTCCACTCTTTGTAAATTACATTGTGGGAATAATAATGATTATTATTAATAATAAAAATATCTCAATCCCTCGCTAAATATGTGTCCTCAATGAAATGAAGACGAAACTAAATTATCTGCCTCTTGATCGCTCGGATGTGTCCAAAATACTGCGCTAATTGAGCCTAGGTCGGTTAAACTGCGTGTGATAGTTTATGTACTATCCTAGACATGCGGGTAGGCAGCTGACAAACCTGAATGGAACCGTGAGATGCAAGTTATGAGCAGGGACGCTTTTAGGGCTTAAAAATAACGGAACTGGATTGTGAGTAAGAAGGGGTGTGTGTGTGTGTGTGTGTGTGTGTGTGTGTTTTTAAAAAATGCCTATTAGAAAATCTTGGGTGGCTGTGAGAGAAAACAGTAGCAGCAATCTCTCAGAGGGGCTGGCTCACTGCCATATGAGCTTGACACATATTCCAAATCCATAGGGATAACAAACCCCCTTATTTCCAATTCCTACGCCTCCTATTAACAAGGAATAATCAAGGCAACAAGCAGGTCGTCTGTCAGGTTTAGCTCATTGGGATGGCGATTAATTATGAGCAGATGCATATTTTGAGGTGTTTCCTTTTGTTTTGGTGATTATTAATGCTACTGTCTGCCAGGGAATAGGAAACAGTTACTTTCCGTGACGGTCACTGAGAGTTCAAGATTAGGGAAGCCACTGTTACTTTGCTTTAACAGCACCTAAACTGTTCCTGATTTAGAGATAGGATATTGGTGTACTGAAATATGATTTTGAAAGATTTTTCCAACTGGCAGTTTTTCCAGAAAGAGATAGAGCTGAGTATTTTATCAAAGTTGAGGTGTCGAATACTTGGATCTGCAGTGTTCTGCATGGTTTGCTTTATTGTGATGGTGCTGTTTAGTGTATTCTCTATTAAAAGATTTCAGGGATTTTATAACTTGGATCATAAAAATTTGCTCTGCATTTAAGCATTGAAAAGAAAGTGTCTTTTAGGGAATCCTTTTTTTTTTCTTTCCAGATGTAAAGAGAAACTTTTTCTCTATTTTTCATTTATAGGAATACAAATGCATTTGGAAGTTAGAAACTTCAGATACATATTTACATTCTTGGAACTTGCAAATACTTTGCTCTTTTAAACTGAAAAGTTTTTATCCAAAGTCTGTAATGTGCACTCATTCTGTTGGATATGTTGTGAAACAAAACCCAATAAATGTTAGTTATCTGGTGTGGAAAAGTAACTATTATACATGGCTGGTGGGTTTTTACAACAACACTGTGATTTAAAAAAAAAGCCTAACACATAGATTTAATTTGCAGTTGGGTCAATAATCCATCTTTCAAAAAGTCACTATCTAGATATTTACGTGATAGATTATAATACCTTGTTTGGAGTAGTTACAATCCACTGGGTCAATCATCCACATTTTAAGAAGTCCCAGACCCCTACTTTTATTTATTCTTGGAAGGATTAGATTTTTATCAGTAACTGTTGGTAAATGTCTTTCTCACCACACACCCACAAACTGATGAAAAAATATTTCCATTGATGATAATCTAAATCTGCAGCTATGTAATGTAAGAAAAATACTGCTTGAGAAATTTTTAGAGTTTGATTTAAGGATATTCACTTTTTAATTTTGAAATGTGATTTTGACAATTTGTGTTCTAATAGTTATAAAGCTTTAACTTTACTGTCATTAAATAATTATTGCCTGAGCTCTCCATTGTTTGGCCCTCCCATAATTTTCTGCAACTGTAAAAATGTAAATTAATAAAAATTTTAAAAATCTAAAAATAAATAATGGTATTATTTATTGGAGTTATATTAACATTTTAATTCTGCTTAGCCTATTTCTATTTTCATAATTCAGATTGAAAAAAATCTGTGAGTACAAAATAGTGATCAGCATGCTATGCACTATTTTCCCGCCTAGTTTTAAATTATTATTTTTTTCAGTTTTTCATAAAGTTGAGGAGAATGGACAATAAACCCAGAATTCTTAGTATTGGTAAGTTGTTTAAACAAATAAATCAGGCAAGTAATTTCTGGACCGACATTCCTTTGGCCCATAACTTGTCTGTTTTTATGGGCAGTGATATATCAGTAATTTGTACAGATAGTTGCTGACTATGAGTAAAATCCTGGTCACTTAATCTTTCCTTGAAATCCATGATAAAAAGTTTAGAAGTGCACTACTATGGACACTCAAATGGAGTGTATAAAATACCCATTGCATGTGCACAAGTCAGGAATTGATGTGCACACATACCTTTCATGTGCACAAGTTGAGGTTGTGTTGAATATTTTACATGTACAACTTGGGTATGCACAAAACAGCATATGCACTTTTAATAACATGGGCCAAGGGGCTTACTTTTGTAAGGAGAACGGTGTTTGGCTCTGTATATGCTGCAACATTTATGCACTGTACAACTTAATTGAGAATGCTATATCAGGCTCACCTTGAAATTTCCATGCTTTATGTCATAATGTAATGTTATTGAAAACAGGACTTTGTGTGTTAATTTGCATTCATGTTTGGAAAGCCACCAATATAAATACTGTACAAGACTAGTAACTGTTCAGTTATTTTCAAGATATCAAATTTTATAAATAAACTAGAAAATTTGAAAATGGACATCTGATTAACTCTGTTATTACCTTTGCTATAATATTTGCTGCATTCCCTACATTTATAATGGGAAATACTGCTATTACTAATTACTACTAAGTAATTTTAACTTCTGCAGATGGAACATGTCCAGGCTTGAATATTATCTCTTTATATTTTAAATCTCTCTTCCGATATTTAAAGGGAGGTGAGAGAGTTAATTTGCCCTTCCAGAAATTTGTGAACTGAAAACATTGGACAGCAATTCTTGTTATGTTTTTCACCCAAATAATAAATTTGCAGTACCTGCTGAATGAAAATCTGACTAGTGAACAGCCTGATTTCACAGGGTTCTGGGTGCCCTCAACATCGGATGAGCACTGAGTCATAAATAAGCAATACAGAGGATATTAGCCATCCCAGGGCTGGATGATAGAAGCAAATAATGGATGATAGAAGCAAATAATCCTTTCCCCATATCCCAACACTGGGGATGTTTTTTCACACAACTCTTTAATTTCCAGTATCTAGGAATTTTCCATTCTCCCTTTCTTTCTATTCATACCACCAAGGCCCTTTGGATAATGTATTGGCCAGTATGCCTTACCATAATAGACTCCTTTTGTTTCGCATGAAAATGAAAGTTTGCTAGTTACTTTTTAAAACAATGTTTCTAATTACAGTTTCTTCTCAAGGTACTTATTTCCTAGACTCTGTTCGTAGTCATTATACTAAAAGCAGTACTTCCTATCAGCCATTAACAGGTTAGTTCTGTCTTATAGCAATTTTTCTCCCATTTAACTCAGGCCAACCATCAAAAAGTTCACAAGATAAACAACATAACACTATGTATAAAAGGTGCAAGATATTTAAGGGCCTGATTCTGCCCTCATATATGCATGTATAATTCCCACTGATCTCATTGGCACTCACACTGCCCAAGGACATAGATGAGTCCTTATTTTTAATTACAGTTGGATTTTGTGAACCCAGGTTGAAAGTGGCCAGTTTGCTAATGAAAAACAGAGTTATCTGTGTCTGTGAATGTGGGACCCCAATGGAATAGATTGTAACCCAGTGTATAGCCTTCTTCAACATAGGTCTATCGTAAAAAAACAAAAAAATATCTAAATAAATGGACATACACATTATGACACCAATTTGTTTATCTGCTGAAATTCTTTTATGATTTTTGAACAATCACTCTATTTAGCTAGTTTTCAAATTATTCTTTTAGGCTTCATCCTGTAGGTAACTTAAATACCATGCCTTTCCAAGCAATCTCCAGCACTAGATTCAGAAATGCCAACTATAACCCTTAAAATACTTTTCAGAATGTATTCACGGGGGCAAGTGTTTATTTCTCTACAAACTTCCTTATGGATGAGGCAGAGCAAAATAGGCTCAGTTTTCCTTTAAGAAAGTCCAACTGTGCAGAACTGAGCATGAAAAGGCTTATGGCAGAAGTAGCATTCACAACAGGAACATATTAAAATCAGTGAGAACTTGAAAAAGAGCACAAAGAGATGAGGAAGAAAGGGAAAGAGCGAGGATGTTGAGTAGTGCAAAAAAGTGAGGAAAGTTTGGAGAAAGAGATTTTATAGACCATAACTTTTTGGTTATGATCTATAAAATATAAAATAAATATAAAAACTCAATAGAATGTGTAAGAGATATCTTAAATAAAGGATGACCATGCCTTTTTATTGCTTAGTGTATCTGTAAACAACTAATTATTCAGAACACTATAGCCCTAATCCTGCAAACACACTGGAATAATATTACAGAGGTGAGTAGTCAATCGCACTACTTGCGTGCATGAAGTTATTCACATGTGTGAATGTTTGCAAGATTAGGATCCAGAAAAGAGAAGACTGTACATTAGAGGTGATGCAAAACTCAGCATTATAGTATGAGAAGTTAGACAGCTGTATAGATTTGTTATTTCACAGATATAGACTCAAAATACTGTTGCTCAAGTTGTGGATTTTGCTTTGTTTTGATTTTTGGTTTGAGTGACCACTGATGTTACTTGTTCTTTTGTTGAACACTGCATAAATTCAGTTATTTTTCAGCTGATATGCTGTACAGTAACATTTAAACAAATCTCATTATTTGTTAGTCTAAAAAAGGTTGAGGTAGTATTTCAAACTCCTCCACCTCTTTGTTGATCTTTCTGATGCAGCTGAATAGATTGCATCATTTTAACTCATGATTATTTTCTTGCCATTCAGAAATGCAGTTTTAATTTCAATAATTAATTTAATCTTTTAGAAGCACTTGGACTTTGATTTTGGATCAGTATTCTGGGAAGCATTATTTTTGCACAATAGAGTGTGATTTTCTGACTTGATGAGTCATGCACCAGCAATTAAAACAAATAATCAAATTGCCCTTTCAAATTACTAAGCAAATTTCAGGTTGCTAGGCACTAATACAATTAATTTGTTTTATCACTGTAAAAGCCTGGAATGTATTTAAAACATGTGTATATAATTACAGGTAATTTCAGCCTGATACAGAGTTAGTAAAATATTTAACTAATCAATTAACCCTTAGTGCTTACATAGTTATTATGCCAACATTTTTCTTTTTAGAGGACTAGTATCTGTATGGTTACCTACTCCCAGTTCACACACTCCAGTGTGAAACGCTGATTGATGGCTGAAGTTAAGTAGAAAACTCTGCAACCTGTAGTCCACATGGTTTCCACTGGTTGGAGAGTTTTGTACAGATTGCAGCAGGGACAAGGGCTGAGGTCTCCAACCTTGGGATATACTAAAATCTGTTTGGGTTATATTATAGACCTCAAGATTTCCACTGTGGATCAGGTTATTCAGCCAGAAAGCCAGACCCTCTATGGTGTTCTCTATCTATCGGTCAGTCTGTCTAATTTTCATTTTACATCAATCACTATGGATGGTATTGTAGCCCCTTGGTCCTCCCTGTTATCAGACTCCTTTTAGAGCCATTCTGCTATGTCAATGTCTAGCACAAGGGGACCTGACCTATTTGAGATTTCTAGGGGCTGCTGTGCTATAAATAATCATTTGGCCACAAATCTAGCCTCTGAAGCATTTACAGGGACCCATGGAAATTAATTCTGACAGAGTCCTCTTCGTGAGAATGATACTAGATAGAATGGTGCTCTTTGGGCTCTTTCCTCTCACTGCCCAGTCATGAGCTGTTTACCCAAACTCTGTGGAGTCCTGGTTAAATGAGGTTTGCATAGAGGGACTTTACCAAATGATGGGAGAACTGATGTCATTTGGGCTACCGCCAATTATTACTACCTCCATTAAATTGTACCCCAGTGAATCAATGCAGCAATATGAGCACAGGGGATACTTTGCTTCAGCAAGAATGAGCTCCTCAGGGAAAAAATGGTCACAGCCTCTTGACAAACCACAGATTATAAAGGCAGTACAGAACATACCTGAGGATCAAGAAGCAACATGGATCTAACAGAACCTTGATACTATTAACCAGTTTGGTGAAAAGCAGGCCCCAGGCTTCTAGAGGTATGCCACGCAGAATCACACTGGCAGGGCTTGAGCTACCATGCTAAAAGTATGGTATGGACATTGTGTCTTAAGCTCAGGTGGAAGGTCAAGAAAAAGGAGATAATTGGCCAAAGTGAAATATTAGTGGGATTTTTACATGATTATAACAAGTCTTAATTTGTCTGTAGAGCAGCATATCATATTGGTGACACTCAAAGCCAAAGATGTCTTGCTCTCAACTAAGAGCTTCACATAGATATTCAGTGGCTGACATGTCAAGTGAAACAGAGAACTTGTAAACTTAGAATGGTGGTATTATGTTTTGAGGACATCCTGTGTACACGGCAGTTTTTATTTTGCTTTCAAGTGTTTTGGATTTATAAATCCAATTTCATGGAACCCATTTTGATTTGTTTTAACTGTGCTGTTTGGTATTAGAGTTGTTTAGTATTTAAAATATTAAAATGTTTTCCTCATACTAAGCATTCATTTTATTTCAGCAATAGTGATTAATTAAATCTAGAAAAAAGTAATTCATGAGTTTGACAAAGCTTTTTATAAATACCTGAACAATCACACAAGGCCTCATCCAAAGAGGTGGTGAGCACCTGCAGCTCTCAGTGAACTTGGTGGGAGTTATAGCTGAATCCCATGGTATATAGTAAGTGGAGCATCATGTTTCTAATGCTGTCCAGTACCCAGACTGTAAAATAGAAAGCTCCTTATGACAGAAAAGAAGGAAATTCCTGCCCAATTATAATACTGAAAGAGCCTTTTTACTTAAATATTTAAAAGGATGGAAGCTGTTTAACACTGAAAAAATGCTCTGTGCAAACAGTCACTGTACGTGCTGTATAATACTATGTGGTTACCTTGTAGGTACAATTAAAAACAAAACACTTACAGTCAGATGCCTATGAAAGGGCTTGATTATATCATGTTGTAAGTGTCAACCTTTTGGGTCCAATTCTGCTCTTGAAATTCCCATTGATTTAACTGTGAGTAGCCTCAGACCTTAAATTAGGAACGCAGCTAGTGAGGTCAGTTTTCGCCATTCTCTAAATTGGATAAATTCAGGTCAGTCTTTTAAAATGCTGGAGTGCGAGAGTGGAATCATTTTCCTCACTATTGATTCTGTTTTCCTTCTGCATGCAAAGCTTCCATTGATTAAAATGGGGGTTCTACGTGGAACAACTGCAAGACTGGCTCCTCCAGATGTATACATGTAAATCTTATAAACAATTAATGAAAGTTATGCCCTTTGAAAAGAAAATTTACCCTTAAGTTTTGGTGTTACTGTCTCTTTTGCCATGGGGGATAATTCTTCAATGTAGCAGCTGCTGTTATTTATTATTGTTATTATTATAACACACAGTGGCCCTTATCATCAGGATTGGTACACTAGGGTGCTTTACAAATAAATACAAAGATATTGCATGAAATCCTAGCCCTATTTAAGTCAGTGGTAAGGAAAGCTGAAAAATTTCCGTATAAACTGTATTCACTGAAGCTCTGTGTGGTGGTTCCTTGTCCAACTGGCTAGAAGAAAAGGAATTACTGCCCCTTTAAAGAATCCTCTTACAACTGGATAGTAGAGGGAAGGGAGAGGGAAAGTGTACAGGGATGGAGCAAGGAAGAGCAAGAAGCAGTTGGAACAAGGTGGTGGTGCTGGAGGGGGCACTACCCTTCCTACTGATTGGAAGAGGAGGTGGTATTTATACCCTGTGCAGTCCTGGAAAAGCCCTCTTTTGAAAACTGAAATTTTGACTAAACAAAATCTTTTGCAAAAATTGTCTTCTTTCTGTGGAAAATTTCAGTTTTTGTCAAAAGATTTTGGCCAAAAACTGGAATGATTGTGGGTTTTGAGTTTTTGGTGAAAATTTAAAAAACGGAGTGGAAAATTTTGAGGAAAAAAGGAAATTTCCACAGGGGGGCTTGGGGGAATCAGATCAGCTCTAGCCAATAGCTAAACTCCCATTAGTCCCAGTGAAGTCAGGATTTCATTCATTGTTCCTTCCCAGAAGAGCTTATAACCTAAGGCCCTGATATTGCAGTAAGTTCCACCACGCATGAGCCTGCACAAAAATCCATTTACTTTATATAATGGATACAAAGGGTCCACCTGTAGGGAGCTCATGGTGCCTGAGAAAAGAGGCAAAGTACAAAGGGTGTGGGGAGAGGAATACAATCAAATATACACAGTTTGGATATACTGATATACAGTTACAATTTTAAAAATGTATGAGTAAATAAAGTAAGTGGCAAAAATCCCCCTCACCCTCTCGACTTAGTTATCATTAATTGCTCCTTTAAATGAATTCCTAGAATATTACTGACAAATGGTCTTTCAAAGTCCATTGGTAAGTGGAGGATTTAGATCAGTATCCAATGGCGGAACTGTAGAGCTTGTCTACTGTCATGGTTCAATGGCCTTGCTATGAATATCACTAACTAGTATAGTATGATGTCACAATCTATTGCAGTACAATGTGAATTGAGTCCAATTAGAGATAGTGGTGAGATCCCATTAGCAGTAAGATGAAGTGTGACGAAAAACAACGAGCTATTATAGCTCATAAATAATATGGAGTCCTGTTTGATTGCAAGGGTTTCACTATTGCTGTATGAGTGTCTGCAACATTTTTTGTAGGATTTTAGAAGAGTGATAACACTATGTAAATAGACTGGGATTTATGGAGAGCTTTGTGAATTCCTCAATGCAAATTCCTGTAAGGAGCCTGAGTTGGCCACACTTTTCAGCTGTCTTCACCATTATGTAATTATGTAATTTAAATTATACTGTATAGTCCAAAGTACTATAAGAGGAAACCTGAATCAAGCTAGTAAAGTATATAGTTCAATCTGATATGAATAAGTGCAAAACATGGCATGTCCGGAGTTAATTCCCAAAATAGCATAGTGTTATTCATATTGTAAAATAAGGCACATCCAGGGTACTATAACTGCCATGTTAAAATGGTATGCATTATGTCAGAAATCTGATTGATTAATAAGACTCAAGAGACATAGGTTGGAGCTCACAGTGTAAAACATTCAAATAACCATTTCCTAAGGGCAATAGAGTGTATAGTTACAATATCGTGTACACACTTCACCAGACGAGGAGGTAGTTGGCCTTCATATTTATTCTTCAAAGTGTATCTATATATCTACTGTAAGGTTTTGTACTGCCTATTGAAACTGTAGTATCTGAGCACCTCTTACATAAAATAGCCTGGTAATAATGAAGTCCTTGGTGGAATTCATGGAGTCTCTGGCTTGTCTCCCTTTTTTGTGTTATGCACCTAAGGCACCATGGCTGGACACCATGCAAATATATCTATTGCTAACACATCTAATATCATACATTAGTTACAAACAGAATGTTTGTCATTGGAATATAAGGAGCATGTGGCATAATGCATTTTCAGTATATGAAAGTATACAACTGCTGACTGAGCTACTAGGTAATAGTATTACATATGAACCAAATTCTGCCATCACATGTCATAAGGTCCCCATTCTGCAAGCTGCCTCTGTGTGAGTAGATAATCAATAGGGCTCCAAGTGGATGCAAGGGTTTGCCTATGCAGAGAAGCTTGCAGAAAAGTGCTAATGCTCTGATTCAGGACAGCAGTTAGAGCAAAAAGCTTAAGTGCTGTCCTGAAATGGGATGTTCTCTTGAATTGGGGCCTAAGACAATAAGCAGGATGGTATGGCATACCACAGCAGAAATTTTAAAATGGGTTCAGAAATTCCTGCTACTTGGTCAAAATAATAATGAATCTTGCAACACTAACCATAATCACAGAATTACAGCAGGAACTATTTTCACTGCCTAAAAAGTGCCATTTATCAGAAGGGGAAAAATGCATTAAACATTGTTGTTTTATTTAACTGCATTTCTGAACCCATTTTATCTTTTCTTTGTAATTTTTTTTTATTTCAGACTTGCTGGACCTTCCCTCCTGCTCTGGACCTCTCCCCTGGCGTCGGCAGAGCTCAGAAGGATGAAAGAAAAAGAAGCAATAGGAGAGGGATGGAAGAGGGGAGAGGAGTAAAAGGAGGAGGAGGAGGGCAGCAATTGAAATGGAGAAAAATTCAACAATGGTTCAGTTAAGGCTTAAACAATGGAATGTTTATAAGATCCCCTCCTACTGACCTTTCCTTCTGGGTCATTACCCTCTCCCGCTCTATCACCTTAGCTATGGGGGCCTTTCATCAGCACTTCAGCCACAGCAGCCTCACTTTAACTTTCGCTTTTTATTATCAAGAACAAAACAAACAAAAAATCTCAGAATGCAGCACCCTGCTTACAGACCTAATTTCCAGGATGGTGGGGTTTTTATTTTTGTTTTTTAGATGAAATACGGTTACATTGTTAAGTATGCAAGTCAGTAGGAGTACTGGCATGATTAAGAACTATTTCTGTGAGTTACGATGGGACCAGATTTGCAGTTAGGCAGTCCTGAGTTGCATCACTGTTGCAATGGCCCCTTGTGTGCCATTGCAGGGGTGCAGAACTGCTGGGCTGAAAGGATTCCACAGCCATGCCTCCTCCCATGCTGATGTGCCCCTTCCTCTTCAAGCCCACCCCTATCTGGAATGCCTCCTGCATAGTAGGGCTGTTGCAGGAGGAATCACAATATTGGTAGAGACAGTACTCAGCCTAGAGGACTCCTAAAATGGGTATTTCCTGAGTGGGGGGAAAAGGGACTTACATCTGTCCTATTGCACCTTTGTATAAGACGAGCATAAAGGGGCCATAGGGCAGCCATTGAATGGGTACAAAGGCAGCCTACGATATCAAGTTTGCAGGCTTAAATCTTTATACTGGAAGTGGTAACAAATTCCTGATGTTGTATTTCAAATAAAAATTGAACATGGTTGTTAGTGAAGTTTTTTTGTTTTTCACATCTAGCCCAACAGGTGCTGGTGGAACAGGTCCAGAGCAGAATGGTCAGGTCTGAAAGCCTAAAAGGAATGTTCTTGACCTACGCAAACAATCTTTTTTAATAATAATGTGCACGCACACGCGCACACACTCATTAAATAAAAGTTTGAGAGAATAGTAACTTGCTGAATTTGTTAAAATATTATTATTTTATAAACATTTTCATTTTATAATTTCTCTCCACTTACAATGTAAACATGGACTGTTGTCTCATTCATTACTCTATATTTATAATATTCATTAGTAATAAATGCTCCATAGTGTACTGGTCTTAGTGCTGAATTGTTTCCTAAATGGCATGTTATACTACTCAATCTAATTGACAATAATTCTGTATGGTACATAGAATTGGCAAAATCCTGCCTGCTTTATACATACAAGTAGTTATTTTGAAGTCAGTGATCTTATTGAAATCTATGTGACTGCCTGTGTAAGTAAGATAGAGACAGATTTGATCCATAGGGCCCAATCCAAAGCCCTTTGAAGTCAGTGGAGAAACTCCCACTGACTTCCAGTAGGCCTTGGGTCAGGCCCTTATTCCTGATGTCCCCCTGCAGTATCAGCAGTGTTGTAGAATAACATATTACAAGTTATTCTATAACTTTGTGCCTTGTTTTGTAACTTTCAACTTTTATTTCAAAATGCAGTGAAATTGCTAAATACAGTAGTTGCCATTTCATTTTAAAATGTAGCCTTCAGCCATAATCATCAGTTATTTTTATGACCAAATGCTTGGTATAATATTATACTACCTTCAGAGCCATTGGAAAAGAAGTTTTATAGCTTTGGGGGAATGGTATTGGCACCTTGAAGATACGGACTTTTGATTAAAACTTTGAAAGGCCACAACTTCTGATAGGGCAGTGCATTTTGGGGAGTGTTAAATTTATACTTATTTCAAATCAAGAGCTATTATTGACATTGGAATTTGTAACTGAAACATGTTAGATGGCCTCAAATGTAACTATAACATGTTTAAAGAAGTAACATTAGCGAACCTGTATCAATAAGCTTGGGCCAGTTTTTTTTTACAAGGGTGCCTAAAGCCATGCATCTACTGTAAATCCATAATTAGGCACTTACATAAAAGCAGCTCAATTTTCAGAGGTGTTAATCACCCACAGCTCAGACTGATCTCAGTGGGAACTATCAGTGGTCTGCACCTCTAAATAAAATCCAATTATTTATATTTAGATGCTTAAGTGTTGGAACTAATCAGAAATATTTTTTTCTGAAAACTTTCAATTTTCTCAAAAGTTGATTTTTTCTAACCAGTTCTATTTATTATGGATTCAGATGCCTGATTTTAATAATTCCAGTTTGAAAATGTTTTAATATATTTTTTCTTTAGCAATATAACCTCTCCCACTGAGGACAATTACATTCTTTCCATTGACTTGAATTGGGAGTTAGACTAGACCCAAAAGATCCTAGTGTACTCTGCATTTGAAACTTATAGAATTGGTAAAATTTCATTTTAGTGTGTGAGATTCTCTTGCCATTACATCGACTTTAGGGGCCAGATGCTGCTCTTATTTATAGTTGTGCAACACTTTGACATCAATGAATTGGCCTCAGTTGGTTTGCACTGAGATCAGAATTTGTCCTGAAGTCACTACCAAGTATGGCTTGCTGTCAGTCATTTCTCAATATGGTATTACATACTGTAAATGTCAAAATATAATAAATAAAGAAATAAAATATGTCCATTATACCTTCTCATAACAGTCAGTCTTACCCCAGCATGGTGCATTGTTTTGTTGTAGCACAAAGACAACATGGTACATGTGTATAAATAACAGTATCCAAGCAGATGATACCTATTTCCAGTGAAGTCTATGAGAATTTTGTTATTGATTGCACTGGGAATAAGATCAGGCATCAGTTTTCCAATATGGTAGGATGTGGTTCGGATACAAATATGGTGTAATGTACTATTTCAGTAGAATAGACAATTTGATATTGGATGACTCAGTAGTTCCCTAGGTGGAAAAATAGAAATGAGATTTAACTAAAAATGTGTACTGCTGTTGCTTCCAGTTAATGATATGGTGCAAATTTTGTCCAATATGCTAAAAGTACAGTATGAGTAGGGTGCTATTTGCTAATCAGTAAAACAGAGTAAAGGATGATGGTTCAAGAGTGGTTAGTCCGGTGTAGTTTAATATTATGAGATCAATTCTTTGTTCAGTAAGATACATATTGGGACAAAGCACAGAGTTTTATGAAACATTGAGTAATATCTACTAAAAATCATAATGATTAATACCATAGAAAGTAATTTACCGTACAATGTCTTAGTATGCTGTGAAACATTTTCATTTCCTTAGAACTTTGCAAACCTTTAACCATTTGGACTACCAGGTGTCTGGCTCAGGCTGAAATGTTTTGGAACATTTTAGCCAAAATGGAAATGGTTAATTTCCAAGAATGAGGCTAGTGAAAAATATACTGTTTTGCCCATTTTAAAAAAATTCTGATGACTTTTTTGTGTGTGAGAAACTCTAGTATCTCCATTCTTTGGAGAAAGGACTTGAAATTTGGCAAGGGGATGTCTTTTTCTGACAGGGATGTGTTTTGCTATTCCCATGAAAATGTACCTAAACTTAGCCAAATTACAAGATTTTGAAAAAATATCAGTTTTCACATGCTAAATAGAGACCTGCTCGAGCTTCTCAGCTAAAACCAAGGAAGAGTCCATTTTTACTGAGCATGCTCCAGCCCAATGCTCAGCAGAATTGCGCTGCAATGGCAGCTTTGCACTACTGCAGACCAGGCTAAAGCCAGGCACTGGAACTCAGAGCAGGGATCCTCTCTCTTCTGTGTTCTCAATGTCCACATGCTGGGTCCAGTCAGCAGTAGGAAGCTGCCACATTTGAATGCCGAGGGGGCAAGAGCCAGACCTTCATTAGTGTGTGTGTGTGTGGGGGGAGTAGATTGGGATAAAGGTCCTGAGCAGGGGGGACTGGGGTTGGTCCCTGGCTGAGAGAGAGGGAAACTTATACTGGGAGTTGGTGGAGGGTGGCGGGGGGGAGACAGAGACTGGGACTGGCTGGGCCAAGAGACTGAGACTTGGAACCAGTATGGCAGATGGGAAGAGGTGGAGGGGAGCAGAGAGTGACAATGGTGTGGGGGGAAGAATTTGGACTGTTGGGAAAAGAGACTGGGACAAGAAACTTGCAGAGGAAGGGAATGAAATTGGACAAGGACCCCAAGGAGTTGACTGGGATGAGGAATAGAGGCAGAATGGGGGCGATAACTGGACGCTGAGAAGAAAGACAGATTTCACAAGAAGCCAGGAAAAGGAGAACTGGAACTGGCTGGGCAAGGAGACTGGAACTGGGTAAGAAACCCGAGGAGTGGAGAGTGTGACTGGCTAGGTTAGGAGAATAGGACTGGGATGAGGAGCCATGGTGAGGGAGCGACAAGACTGAGACAGGGACAAGTCGGAGAGGAGAGGGCAGAAAGGATCAAGCTTTGGGGGAAGGCAGAAGAGTCTGTGACCACTAAAACACATTTCCCTCCAGAACCTGGAATGAAAGCTAGGATTCCTGCATCTCACCATTCTTAGAATCATAGAATGTCAGGGTTGGAAAGGACCTCAGGAGGTCATCTAGTCCAACCACCTGCTCAAAGCAGGACCAGTCCCCAACTAATTCTTCTCATGTGATCATGTAAATAAAGACTATTGTAATGCATATGCACAAGGAGAGCAATTAAGTTTGCACTGGCATTTGATAACTTTTGAGTGCTTGACTTTGCAATCTTAATAATGTCCTTTTAACATATTTCTGTATATAATATATCAATCATATATGTATCTATACTGACCATATATACTGCAAACTTTACAACAAACTGTGAGATATGATATATAATCAAACATTATAAAATTGGATTTATTTATAAACTTTTATGGAATGCTCTACTGTAGTTTTTGAGTTCCTAACAAACAGTAATCATAATCCCTCTGAGAGGTAGAGAATGTTATCATCTGCATTTAACAGAGAGAAAAACGAGGAACAAAAGATTAACATATGACTTGTCCAAAGACCTAGCCCCACTGAAGTCAATAGGAGTTTTCCCCTGATTTCAGGGGGGCCATGGTTTCACACAGGGAGTATACAGCACTAGGCTAGCTCTAATTTCTGGGTGAGTTTGTACTCCATGCTGTACCTCTGATTTCAATGAGATTACGTGGTATAAATTGGTATAAAAGAGCATAGAATTTTTCCCTTTGAAAAATATAACTTTTTTATGAATTGAAGTCTAAAATATTAGGAAAAATGTACTAAATCCTATAAAAGTATGAGTTGACCGGAGGATAGGTCTGTTTTTGGTATGTCATAGATAATTTCTAAGATTATGAATATTTACTCTTATTTACCTTGCCAGTTTTCAGAGAGAGATTATGAACCTGAAGTTATAAAGTCTTTGTGAAAAGCAGTTAGTGAGCATGTGCAACAGCTACTTTTCAAAGTTAAATTTATTAATTTCAGTAGCAATCAAACTGTAAATCAGAGATTCTCAAACAGGAAGATGCATCCCCTTGGTGGGGCATGGAATGTGTTTGGGGGGAGGGAGCATGAGAAGCGTTAGGGGAAAAAACTTACTGTGCACAGTTGGAGCTGGGTGGCCAGAGAGCAGTGGCTGCTGGCCAGTCACCCAGCTCTGAAGGCAGCACCGCTGCCAGCAGCAGTGGAGAAGTCAGGATGGTATGGCACTGACACCCTTACTTCTGTGATGCTGCGGGTGGTGGCGATGTTTTCAGAACTGGGCGGCTGTAGAGGGGCGGGTGTTGGCTAGGCGTCAATAGACGGGAGTAAACTTCTACAGACACAAAGAAGGGGAGGGGATCAGATAAGTTTGAGAACCACTTTAATAGGCCATTCACTGGCCAAATTTTGTTATATAGATCAGAGACGTGTGAGTTACAGTATAAGGGAACAATCCACTATAGGGTAGGAAGATAACGCAGTGTTGCCAACTCTTCCAATTTTATCACGAGTGTCAAAGTATTTGACATTTTACTTGCAGCCTGGAGCGAGGCATCATGCGAAAATCCCATTGGGGTGTGATCTGAGTATGGAGTGCATAATTGGACTCTTCTGTTGTGCAGTGCAATAATTATGAGTAGTCAAATTATTTTGTGTTTGTATTTGCAAAATATGCAAAGAAAATTTTATGACTGCTTGATTTTGGTGTCGACAGTGTTACTTTAAACATTGAAGACAAATTCACAAAAGGAGAAAAATGCAGTATTAATGGTAAATTCTTGAGGCATTCTCTAGGTACTTTGAGGTGGGCTGAATGTGAAGTCTTAAGTTTCTTAACGATATGAAATTTGAATATATAATGATAAGTTTCCTAACATTTGCAAGGTTGTTACAGATCCTTAATGTTATTTTTACATGGGTTTTTATCAAATAAACCACTTGCCATTTTAAAATACAATTCCTTATGTATTCCATAATTATTGTAAATATTACCTTAAATGTATTTCCATATGTGAAAAGACAACTTTATATCACAATTATATCATAAAAATGTAATGTCATTGGGAGGCAGCATGAGTTAGTGGACAGCCAGGAATGCCTGTGTTTCAATACTGACTTTATTTATCACTGCATGAATTTGGAAGTACCTTAACTGCTCTGTATCTCAGTTTCCCCATATGTTAATAGAGGCAATATATCTTTGCCTACCTCACAAATGTGCAGACATGAGTTAATCTTTGGACAGCACTGTAGCACTTTTAAATATAAATCATTATATGGTTACAGTTAATAATATAATTTTGTTAAACACTCAACATGCACGTGCTAAGGTATCTTAGCCTGTACTTAGAATAGGATATGCCATGATACTGTACTAACTGTAGAGTAGCAAATGCTAAGTTTGTATAGGTGCCTACTATGCACAGCCCCTTTTATCTAAGAATTTCAAATCCTTTGCAAACAATAATTAAGCTTCATGACACCACAGGCTTTTAAGTATCAATTATTATTTTTATTTAATTTTATTGCAGTAGCACCTAGGAGCCCCAGTGATGGATCGGAGCTCCACTGTGCTAGGTGCCATACAAATATGTAACAGAACAGCTTCAAAGAGCTTACAGTCTACTATAAGTGTTAAGAATGCTAGAGTATCATATATTCACATGGCAT
This sequence comes from Natator depressus, assembly GCF_965152275.1. Lineage (NCBI taxonomy): Eukaryota > Metazoa > Chordata > Testudines > Cheloniidae > Natator > Natator depressus. The sequence continues at coordinate 48,934,496 of NC_134235.1, read as the reverse complement.
AATTATGACTATTTCTTTAAAAGAAATTATGCATATACCTGTGGTTACTTATGTGTGCAGATATTATTTTCCTTGTGCAATTGACTATTTTGCATGCAAAAATGCAGGTTTTATATACACAGTCACCTCTGTGCATGCACAGGTGCACCGTTTTTGTAGGTGCAATTATGACAAAAATGTGTTCTGTAATTTTCACTTTTTCAAGACTTCCTATGAAATCTCATGGTCATGGCCTTCTTAATGCACATTTATTACATCCTTATTTTGGTCAAGTGCCACCTGAGGCACATTGCGCCTACTCTAAGAAGATCCGCATGAGTGAGCAGAGTCATATTTTCCTCTATCTCCCTGTCAATACTATGCGATGTAGAGCAAAGTATCTGATAATTCTCCAACAGTGTATCTGTCCCAGGGTGACAAACATCAAGAAGGGACCTGTAACTCTGCAGGAGAAGAACCCTTCTCTATTTTTTTGAGTTCTTGAGAAAATCTTAAGCGTGTAAGTTCTTGTAAGTCAGGATATGATAGCAGGTCTCCAGGTTGCTATGCTGTATACGAAAGTGATGCTGGACAGACTCAGGAATTCTGAGAGGGATATAAAAAAATGATATTCTACTGCTACCAAATAGAAACAATGTTACCCAAGTTATTGAGATCAGTGTCACGTATCAGAGTCTCCAATAATTTTCTGCAGTCCAAAAATCACTGAGATTTGAATCAAAACCAAATTCAATTAGAAAAGCAGATTTTTATAAAAAACTCCAAGCAGATTTTTATAAAAAACTATGGAAAAAAAGCTTCTAGGGCTCAAATGTGAAGATTCAACCCAAAATATAATTTTACAGCCAAACAGTAAACTTCTAATAAAAATGTTGAGAAACCATTGTATGTGGAGATATGAATAACACCAAAGTAATACTGTAAAACATCTTTAAACATGCTACTGCATTCTCTAATACCTTTGAGCTCAGTTCAACCTTTAAAAAAAGTGGCTTCTTTATTAATAGAATAATAACAGCAGATTTCAAAGCAGATGGACCAGAAACAGACATCAAAGACAAGTTAACAAATCGTGAAATTACCAGAGTGAAGTCTGCAGAAAAATCATACAGAAATTTTGTAGGTAAAGGTTTAAGTAGACATGTAACTAATTTAGATTTTTAAATAATGAGCCGATTTTGAGTGGAAGTAGTTATCATACATACAGTAATAGAACAGCTAGCAGAAGCTACTGGAGGAGCCGAGAAATATAAGTAAAGATTTTGTTATCCTGGATGGGCTAAAATCGTCATTAACAGCAAATGTTGTGGCTTTCAGAGACAAATCTAAAAGGAAAATTATATGTACTCAAATTTCAGTTGATACGTGTACCGTACCTATAATAAATTGCTTGTGCTTGAGAATTAAAGCACAACCATTTGTTATATAGGTGTTCTTGTGAAATATGAATTCACAGAAAGGCATTATATACATTTTTATTTCTGGCTTAAAAATATCTTTCATTTATATATCTTACTTTCCCTCCAGAGGATCCCAAAGTGCTTTGGAATCCTATGTATAGCACTATAGCACTCCCTACAATTAGGGTGACCAGATATCAAGTGTGAAAAATCGGGATGGGGGTAGGAGTTAATAAGGGCCTATATAACAAAAAGCCCCAAATGTTGGGACTGTCCCTATAAAATCAGGACATCTGGTCACCATACCTACAATATATAAGGCTTGCATATGTAGGGAGTGCTAGAGTGATAGCTATAGATAAGACTGCATAACAGTTTGCATTGTTCCCCAGTGTTCATAAGGTGAATAGGGCTGTAAAAGTTTAACCGATTAACTGATAAGCTTGATGCTTAATGGTTTCAGATAACGATTAAACTCTGCTGCCACCCTGCGTGCCCAGGGTCTTGGCTGCCGCCCCGTGCAATTTCCTGTTCATGCATGACTTTAGCTGCATAGTGAAGTCCAGTCAAGCTGCAAATTGGTTAGGATACCTGGGAATATAATGAGAACTCCTTAATATCTCATAAATTGGAAAGAGAGTGGGGAAGGGCTCCTACAGACTTTGTAAAGTGTAATGAAGGGAGCCCTGTGCCTGTGTACCTTAGAAACTGTGCTGTTGGAAAGACACAAAAATACTGTCCTCAGCTGTGAACTAATTTAAGTTCCTAGATGTGGAGATCTCTCCTGCAAACCTCCTAAAATGCACAGGAGAGGTGCTCCCTACTGCAGATTTTCTAAGATGTGACTATAGTAAGCATGTATAGTATTTGATCATATAATTAAAGATCACACAAATCTCACAAACCACCACTCTTTCTAGGATGGAACGTGGTTACTATTTAGCAGATCACAGAACTACACAACACTTGAGGGAAAGAAGTGAAGAATAACTATCCACCTGAATAATATCAGTGGTTTTAAAACTCCTCTGAAAGTTAGTTTCTCCAACAATGGCATGCTCTCTAACTTTGTATTGAAGAATGGCTCTGATAGTTATTCAGAAGAAAGAGTGACCTCTACTCACTTCTTGTAGTCCAACCCAACTCATCCAATTTCTAATCAAGGTCAACCTTGAATTGCTGATGAGATCTTTTGAGATTATAGTCAGAATTGGCTGGCATATATAGCCACCTGGCAACCTATACTTCTATGCAAATTTGTTTGGCAGGAATAGTTAGTATTTCCCAGAATCCAGACTGCATTTTAAAATAAAGCCATGCTGCAAAACCAAATCAAACCAAAATGTTGTATTAGGTATTTTATTTAAGAGAAACAATAATAAAATCAAAATAATGATTCCTTCACTGAACTTTTTACTAATGTGAAAAGCTTGTGTGATCGTGTGCTACAGCCCTTCACAAAATTTATTCCCTATCTTATTGTTGAAACCCAAACATACATTTGAATAGTCTTGATCATAGTGATGTTGTGTATATATAATGGAATGGAAAAGTCACTGAAAGAATGCTTTAAATATTAAGCTATTGTAAAGTGCAATGAAGTTATTTTTACCCTTTTGAGCCAAGCAATTAGCCAATATTTGGAGTTTTGCAGGTTGTTTCTGTTAGGAAGAGAAATTGATGCTGGAGTCAGGTATTGTATTGATACAATCCTAATTATTTACAAACAATTCACACAAAGGCTTGTTTCCCTGAATACAGTAGAAATCAAACAATGGGAGAGAGTTTCTTTGTTCACAGTTCTAAGCTTCTTTTCAGCCAGCACTCTGCCCAAAAGCTTTCTCTCTTAGCTTTTTTCTCAGGATCAAACTGCTGGTTCTCCCTGGGGCTTCCTTTCTGCTTTCTTTGTCTGCTTCTTGGTGTTTCTGCTGCTTCTCTGCCACCCACACACAGCTCCCTCAAACAATGCCCAGCCCCCAGTGAAACTCATCTGCCCACATAGTTCAGATTTTTGACCAGCCCCTTGCACATGGTCTATGCTCTGGATGGTGGCGCCTATTATTTCAGCTATTTTACTCCAGAAAGGATCTTAACTTCTTTTTTCTATTTATCCTGAATAAAGGGAAATGTTACACTCACCCACCCACCCATGAGGTTTTCTCCAACTGCCAGCATAGCATTGTAATTCCTGTGAGAAACAGTGCCGCATATTGTGCTATATATATGTATGTATGTATTAGTTACAACCTCCCATGCCCCTCTGTGCTGGGCACAGGTGCTGGTAGATAACCTAAGGTAGGAAGCCTGCACCTATTCCTCCACAGGCTGGGCATTTGCCCCTTTTGCTTATGTGGGTCTGAAAACTTTAGCTTGCTCAGGACTATTATTTTTTTAAAAAAATGGTTAAAGATACAGAAAAGAAAGAAAAAGAGTGAAAGCATTTGAAATATAAAAGTAAGGTTTTAATTTTAACAACATTTTTGTTTTATTCCCTTTAGCTGGAGAAAGTTTTAGAAAGAAAAAAACCCTTGTCTGAGATTCTCTTAGATTGTATCAAAGATGGTAATAACTGTCCTTTGGGGTAAAATGAGAAGTTAGTTGAGATGAGCTGGAGCTGTGGTTGTTGCTGGTGTTGTTAAAATCTGATCTCCTTTTATCTCACATGGTATTTGGGATTCAGATGGAGCTGGTAGAGGCTGGTTCCTTCTCTGGTCTCAGAATTTCTCAGAATTAGGATAATGAAGGCCCTGGGATCCCAGGAGATGGTTGGAGTGACAGCCACGATGGTGAAGCTTGCTTCAGTAACCTTTGCCTGTTCTTCATATTTTCCCCCTGAAAGTGTCTTTAAGGACCCAAAAAGGGTGTGATGGGTGGAATAGTGTACCCCCTCATTACTTTATTTACCAATTAGGCTTAATATTTAACACCCCAGTTTTGGTTTATTAATTTCCAGATTCACATTTTCTTGTTTATCAAGCATGACCTTACCACAGACCATGAGTTACATCAATAGGCTAATTCAGTTTTTCTGTCTCCTTTTCAGACCTTTTCCCAGCAACATTTGTTATTATAGGCTATTGTGACATTTTATGAACTTTCACATACTTTTTACAGTTGAGTTCACAATTAAGGTAAATTTGTTGTCCCAATTATTACAGTATTCAAGCTATTTACATAAAAGAATATTAGGAACGGGAATGGGGCAAACCAGCTGGTTGAAATGGGGATGGGAAACTTAAGGAAATTCCATAACAACAGTAGGAGAGTGAAACAATAGCACAATCTCTTCTCCTACCTCCAGATCTGTCTCAAATCTTTATTCCCCCTTGTGATAGGTTTGGTCACAGAGACCCCCTTGGGACTGTCACCTGGTGTGCTTAAACTACCTCTGAGCCCATTTTCCCTGTCAGCTGGGGACTCCAGAATCCTGTCTTTTTGAGCCAGACATGTCAGTCTGCTGCAACACAGACCCAGGGTCTGAACCACGCCCCCAAAGCTGCAGACTTAACTGAAAACAGCTTAGCAGGTTTCCTATCTCCAGCACCCAGCTCTGAATGGGATCCACATCCCAAATAAATCCATTTTACTCCATTTAAAGCTTATACAGGGTAAACTCATAAATTGTCCACCCTCTATAACATTGATAGAGAGAGATGCACAGCTATTTGCTCCCCCACGTATTGATCATGCACTTACTCTGGGTTAGTCAATAAACAAAAGTGATTTTATTAAGTATGAAAAATAGGATTTAAGTGGTTTCAAGTAGTAACAGACAGAACAAAGTAAGTCTCCAAGTAAAATAAAGCAAAACCACGCAAGTCTAAGCCTAATACACTAAGAAACTGAATACAGGTAAATCTCACCCTCAGAGATGTTCCAATAAGCTTCTTTTACAGACTAGACTCCTTCTTAGTCTGGGCCCAATCCTTTCCCCTGGTATCGTTCTTGTTAGTTCCAGGAGGTATCTTAGGTGAAAAGCAGGAGATTCCACATGACTGGGACCCCTTTGTTCTGTTCCACCCCCTTTTATAGCTTTGGCACAAGGCAGGAATCCTTTGTTTCTCTCTGGGTCCCCCCCTCCTTCTAAATGGGAAAGCACCAGGTTAAAGATGGATTCCAGTATCATGTGACATGTTCACATGTCCTGTGAGACTTCGTTACCTACTTACTGGCACACATGTCTACAGGAAGGCTTACAAGTAAACAGAGCCATTTACAACCAACTGTCCTAGTTAATGGGGACCATCAAGATTCCAAACTACCATTAATGGCCCATACTTTGCATAACTACAATAGGACCTCAGAATTATATTTCATATTCCTAATTTCAGATACAAGAATGATACATTCATATAAATAGGATGAACACACTCAGTAGATTATACGCTTTGTAATGATATCTTACAAGACCTTTTGCATAAAGCATATTCCACTTATGTCAAATTTACACTTATAAACATATTTCCGTAAACATATGGAGTGCAACGTCACACCCCTACCTATCCGCCCAGGCCTCTGATCCCATTGTTGATACACACAGAGCTGAGATGTGCTTGGCTGGTAAGGTAGCTGTGCCTCTGTTTGCTGCTCAGTCTGGACCCCCAGTCTGGTGGAGTCACTGCTCCTCAGCTACTCAGCCTTCACCCTTGGGACACGTGAGTCTCAATTCAAAGTGCTCACCCCCACCTTTAGTCTAGCTGTGTCCACCACAGTCCTTTCCCCTTGCTCATGCACATCCACTCCCACAGAACACAGCCCTTCCTTCCATAGAGCCCCACCACACATACTGCAGGCAAGATAATGCCCACCCTCCAGCTCCTTTCTAGGGTGAGCAGATGTCCTGATTTTATAGGGACAGTCCTGATATTTGGGGCCTTTTCTTATACAGACACCTATTACCCACCCCCATCCCAATTTTTCACACTTGCTATTTGGTCAGCTTAGCTCCTCCCAATTATCATGAAATCTTCTACCTTCTTGCCCCTCTAGGCCCTTGATCCACCAAGGCTTGGCTGCTTGCACTTAGGTGCCATCCGCTGGCTTACTGCAGGAAATCTGGTGCAGCAACATTTGTTTCTTCATTCATGCATTGGTGGTGACTCTTATGAGTCTATTTCCTTCAAGTACTTTTGGCTCAAAGTGATAGTGATTGCACTTTCAAGCAAAGATTGATACCCATTTTTATCTTTACTTAAAAAGCAAAACAAGGGATGTACATGGAATACTATGTTGCTGCAACAAATTTAAGATTCTTTTAACACAAAATCAGGAAATTGACAGTTGTGTTTCATTATTGTAACTTGGCCATGCACTGCTGATAACCTCTTCTACATAGTATTACAGTGAACAACTTCTAGAGTGAAACAAGATATGGGCCCAGTTCATTTCTACTGGGGGAATCCAGTTTGTGGTCTTTGGTGGCAGAAGGTCCAGTCTGATCTGTCAGGTATTAATAGACCCGAGCAAGTCCATAGGAGTGTTGTGTGTAGTGGAGTAATATTTGTGTGGGTTACAGAGGCAGGGGACAGTGGGGTGAATGGAAGTTGTAAGAGAGAAACTTTTGTGCACAATGAAAACGTTTAGGGTCTGATTCATCACTGTTATTAGTTTTATGCCAGTGTAATTCCACAGAAATCACTGAGGTTGAAATCAGTGGAGTTACTCCAGTTTTATACCTGTGCTACACAGTGGAGAAACAGGCCCTGAATGTTTAAAAGTTTTATATTTAGCAAAATTTAAGTATCTAAAGTTTAACACGAATAAATGACTCTCTGCCTTTCTCGGCCACCTTGTGACATCTCCATATGCCCCTTTTATATAACTGTTTAGGTATCTGTGTAATTCTTCCATTACCTCTGCAAAACAAAACAACAACAACAAATACTAAAAGGCACTTCTCTTTAACAAGGCCAACAAAATGTTTATACATTTGTTGACCAACCCACTTTGGAGTTAAGGTAAACCTATATTAGGAAAATGTTCAAAAGTCAAGGCTATGAGACATTTTTAAACACCATTGTGAGATTCTGAGCTGGTGTCAATCAGCGTATCTCTATTCATTTCATTGTTGCTACACTGATTTACAGAAGCCAAGGATCCACCTTCATAACTTATGTGCATGAAATTTAATGGGGGTTGCTTTTTTTGGGAGTGGGGGAGGTGGGTTGTTTGGACTTATAATGGGGAGCTAGTTTCAATCTTAACTATGGAGTGACTACTGCTGCTATATAGACATATGTGTCTTTGTGAATGAGTGAGAGAGAGAGATTAATATGGTGACCATGAATACGGGTTCTAGGGAGCCATTTTTGCAATGAAATCCATCCAGCTCCACTGCCTACCTTGTGCGGTTTGAAAATGGTTTCAGGAGAGTGCATTATTCATGGTTATAGAATGGTCAAAATATCAGTTGCTTCTGAAAAGGGTAGAGGGCACCAACTTGCACATTTTTTACGTCCATTCTGTTACATTTCATTGCAGAAAAATCCATCTTCAGACTCGAGCGGTGTATTGATTAAAATCAATAACACATTTTACGTAGGCTAAGGTTTACCCTCCCTAGCAGGAGTTTCATTGACAAAGAGAGTATATTAATGGATTCTAGAGATTGTTGGCATGTGATTAGGCCAGCTATAGACAAACAGAAGACTTGTGTGACTTGTTTTCTTCACAAAAGAAAAATGTTTTATTCAGTCACTTGACAGTTTAATTTTAGAATAATTTTTCAGTATCACAGTTTATAATGTTAATCTTTAGGATGGGTTAAATAACACAAGGAACAAAGGTAGCCAATTCCCAGAGATCCAACTGTAAATGATCTTTTTATCCATTCTGCTTTGCCCCAAGGATTACACTTAGGGCACACATAATGAGTAAACCTTGAAGCCAACAAACAACTTCTCTGTGTATGGGCTGAAGGATCAAGCCTGATATAGTAATATCCCCAGCTAGAGGACACTAAATTTTACTGATATTAAGAAAACTTGGGTTCTTTCCATGATGACAAACAGAAAACTACCTAAAAGTGAGTATTGAATATAATACATATTAAGTTTAAAAGGATAATTATAGAGTAGAAATAATATTATAACAGCACATTTTTTCTGTTCTATGTTTTAAAGCTAGTATTTCTGTTCGGTTATCCTGTGTAACGAGCTGGGTGAAATGTATGCCATTGTGCTTAACTTCTTTGACTATCAGCTTTCCATTATGTAAAATGGAGTAAATTACCTACCATGGATAAAAATTGAAAATATATTCAAGATGTGTGGCACAGCAAGGTAAAGTATGTTATTTAGAGGAAGAGGAGAATTCTGATCTAGTGGATGAAGTGTGGGACAAGGGGGTAAGAAGACCTTGGCTGTGCTATTGGTTGTGTCAGTCTGGGCAAGTAACTTAGCCTTTCTGAGCCTGTGTGCATTCAAATGTATAATGGGAATAATGGCACTTTCTTCTTGGATTAGGGCAATATAATCAATACTATTTATAATGTTTTATACGTGTGTAAAGAATTTTTAATACCAAGGGATAATTGTGAAAACTGCTCAACCTACATGCCTCCTAGCCCTGTATTCATACTTCTTTAGGAAACACCTTCTTTTCTGGCAACTTTTTCAAAATTCATAAATGTGACTGTTCAAGCAAAAAACAGCTTTTCCGTATTTTTGAAAACATCCAGACAGTGAAAGAAATGTGTGAAATCTGATAAAATTGCTCCTGTTTAATGGAAACTCAGTGAACTTGAAAAATAGGCAAATTGTATTAAGAAGCATTCACTATGAGTGTTTCATCCAACTCGATTAAGAAGCATTGAAATGTCCTCAGAGCCAGATGACCTCTAGTTATTGCAAGGCCCAAGAGGTTGTGGTGTGTGTGTGTGGAGACAAAGGTGTCTGTATGCCAGCTTTGTACTCCTCTGATTTCTCAGGGCTACTGGAAGCTTCTACAGCTTGTGTCAGCTTATAAAAGCCCCAAAGAGCCAATTTACATTAGCTGGGAATTGGCAAAGTGCCGCGCACTCCGGACACACCTCCTCCTGCCCCTGGTGTGCCTATGCCAGAGATGGTGGTATAGAACAAGATATGTCAGCCAGAAATTCTGCTATGCTGGAGGAATCCTCAAAGGGTTAGGGCATCTTTCTGTCCTAGAATCATAGAATCATAGAATAACAGAGTTGGAAGGGACCTCTGGAGGCCATCTAGTCCAACCCCCTGCCCAGAGCAGGACCAATCCCAACTAAATCATCCCAGCCAGGGCTTTGTCAAGACTGACCTTAAAAACTTCTAAGGAAGGGGATTCCACCACCTCCCTAGGTAACGCATTCCAGTGTTTCACCACCCTCCTAGTGAAAAAGTTTTTCCTAATATCCAACCTAAACCTCCCCCACTGCAACTTGAGACCATTACTCCTTGTTCTGTCATCCGCTATCACTGAGAATAGTCTAGATCCATCCTCTTTGGATCCACCTTTCAGGTAGTTAAAAGCAGCTATCAAATCCTCCCTCATTCTTCTCTTCCGTAGACTAAACAATCCCAGTTCCCTCAGCCTCTCCTCATAAGTCATGTGTTCCAGACCCCTAATCATTTTTGTTGCCCTTCGCTGGACTCTCTCCAATTTCTCCACATCCTTCTTGTAGTGTGGGGCCCCAAACTGGACACAGTACTCCAGATGAGGCCTCACTAATGTCGAATAGAGGGGAACGATCACGTCTCTCGATCTGCTGGCAATGCCCCTACTTATACACCCCAAAATGCCATTGGCCTTCTTGGCAACAAGGGCACACTGTTGACTCATATCCAGCTTCTCGTCCACTGTCACCCCTAGGTCCTTCTCTGCAGAACTGCTCCCTAGCCATTCGGTCCCTAGTCTGTAGCGGTGCATTGGATTCTTCTGTCCTAAGTGCAGGACTCTGCACTTGTCCTTATTGAACCTCATCAGACCTCTTTGCATTGCCTGAGTGGTGCAAAAGGGCTGGCTCCGAATAACCTTCCTCAAATATTTCTAAAATTGGAAGACAAATGTTAAAATAGTATAGAAATAATGTCTCAAGCTTGACTCAGAAATGATCTATGTGCCAAATATTAACTATTTTTAATTCAAAGAAAACCTTTTGAACGGCTATCTAATACTGTGAGTATGGGATTAATAAAACCTGTTTGTCACAAAAGTATAGTTTAAACATTCCCTGTTATTCATGAACAGCCTTGTGGGATGCACAATGCACAAAATGTCCCTGACATAAATAGCTCCAGTGGTGACTGTTACATTGATTCAAAAGAAAAGCCGTGCTGGAAAGAGTAACCTAAAACTTGGTATTCTTTGTTTGTAAGAGTTCCTACAAGTATTTTCTTCAGGCCTAATTTGAAGAGGTTCATAGCCTCAGAATTTCAGTTTGAATGTTGGATTCCAATAAACCCCCAAAATTCAAAGCGCACTTCATTCACATCTCCTAAATTTTGTTAGGTTTAACTGTGAAACTATAGATTGACCCAGTTTGAAACTCGGAACAGGTTTATTAACCTTTCTGGTTCTTCTGATTAACTTACGCTGCATTCTCGGGGCCTCAGTTTTCACAACTGTGAAATGGGAATAAAGATATTCATCCTCACAATTCATATTTGCAGAGTAGTTAAGATGATGATTTGTATATTTAATTATCTTCCACCTCCTCAGGGCTTAAGAGCAAACTTGCTGCAGCAGCTGTGGCTTTATCCATTGCCACTCATCTCAGAACACCTAGAAGGTGGCCACCGAATCTAGTATGCACTAAACGTTACAAAATATATCTACAACCTGTTTTGCTTGCTGCATTCAGCTGAAGGGGACTCTAGGCAGTGGAAGAGGAAAATATATGCTCTGAGGATGAGGGATAACTTTGTTTTTTTTCCTTATCCTCTCATTCTTCCTTCCTTTCAGCAAAGTACTCAGAGATAGCTGTATTGTTCCACATGTTGGCATCAGCGACAGTGCTGGCACAGGAAAGCCTCTCTGCCCCTCAGCTAAGCTCTGGAGTGTTGGGGGGAAAGCGATTTCCAGCCTGTTCACACCCCAAACCTGCAAGCTCCACAGTAGTCCCCCAGGGCAGGGGCTTAGCACCCTCTTCAGCCCTCCCCGCCACCCCACTCGGGGTCCTGCCACCAGGGAGCGTGAGGCTGCTCCATCCCGTAGGCATCCTCCTCTGCTGAGCCGGGTTTGCTGAAGCCCCTGCAGTCAGGTTCCCTGGGTCCTGGTGCACAATGTATCCTTAGGGCTTAACCCCTTCCTGCCCGCTCTGTAGCTGGAGGACAGGAGGTGGCTGGGTTATGTCAGTAGCCAGCAGCAGCCTGGAGGTGTTAGCTGCCTTTTGACACTGTGTGAGCAGGAAGGGACAAGCTGCTTCCAGCCACATGGGAGCAGTGCGGGACTGGGGAAGAGATGAGCTCTGCAAAGACACAGGCCAAATCATCCCTTCCCTCCACCCTCCTTCCTTGTGGCTGGAAGCAGCTCCCATCCCTTCCCTCCCGCACAGTGGCAAAAGGCTGCTACTGGCCATGTTCTGGTGTGAACCCTTGCAGAAATCTGGGGGACCTTGTGACCCTGCACACCCTCTCCATGTGTTATCTCAGGAGGATGTGGTGCCAGGTACCAGGAGAGGCAGGTCTGTCCCGCAGGGCCAGCCAGGCATGGAAGGTGGAGAGCACTGGGCAGGTAGGGTCAGGTTGCTTGGTCACCCCTGCATGTGAGAGAGGTATGCGGGAGTGTGTGTGTGTGTGTCACCCCTCCCAGTGTGTGTGGTGGGGTAGGGGTATGTGTGTCACCCTTCCCCATGTGAATCCTAAAGCCTTAAAGATAAAATAAATAAATAAAAAAGAATCCAGCTATGCAGTATTTCTTTTTAACAGGGGCTCAGTCAGATTTGAACGTTTGTACAATTGATTGCCGTTGAACTTGCTTGAATATGAGTAATTTTACCAGGTATCCCGTATTCAGTATAGGGAAATATGGTCACCCTAAACATACACCCCAATCTGGACCTAGGTTAGGCTGATTAGTTTATGTAAGCGTGTGTAGTGATTTTGACTTTTTAGACAGAGTATAATGTTTACGAGACGGGCCAATGATTATTACATTGGAATGTAGTATTTCTGAATGAAGTTTTTAATTCAGTGTACTGTTTGGAATGAATCATTCTACTAAGAATGTCAGGGTGGATTTGTCTGCTACTGGACCTGTGACTGAGATTGATTCTGATCACCCTCCAGTCAGATGCTACCATCATGAAAGGATTGATGGATTTGGTTGATTAGAGAACAGAAAATTGCAGGCAATCAAAATTTTCCTAGATACATAATTAAGCTGAACTGCTAAACAAACATTACACTGTATTTTGTCACTGGAGATAGTTCTTTATGAGATGATGACTCATCATTGATCTTTGCTCTCTGTCTATGGAACAGTTGTTCTGGGAGAAAAGCATAATCTGTTTCTGTCTTATTAGTGTGATGAGTTAAAGAAAGCATATTTTAGAAAACACAATTCTCTTTTTATGTGGGTGATTTAAAAATACGTTTTCTCTTTATTCTAAGAAGGTGGCTTTGAATCTAGACTACACAAATGCTGCTTTTTATAAGCTTCAGAAGCATGTTTTATTTTCAGTTAATGAATAACCCTTTACCAGCAGACAGCTGTAAATACATAAAGTGTTCAAGTTTTTTGAGGCATGACTCCAAATGCCAGCACAAAATCAATGATAAAAATCAATACCTTATATGTACTGTACTTTGCTTAATAATTTAAAAAAAAATTATTTCAGGGAGACATAATAGGCCAGATCCTGAGTGGAGAAAATTGGCATAGATCCATTGGCTTCAATTGAGTTACACTGGTTTACACCTGCTGTAGATCTGGCCCAATACATTCATTGATAAACTATGAAACTACATTTAATACAGTTTCAATCATATAGTTATATATTTTGCTGAATATTTTCTGAAACCTTCATAGTGGACCATGTGTACAGTGAATTCTTTACTGAGTGACTCTTTGGGCTTGTCTACGCTTGAAATGCTGCAGCGACGTAGTTATACTGACCTAATTTCCTAGGGTAGGCCTTAGTGAATTAGTGAGTCTACACACAATCACTTAAAAAGAACTAAAGCTACAACATAGTTTCCCAAATATACTTTATGCATTGATTTAATGTGTGTCATTCAGTTGTAATGATTTATGATAGCACTTGATATAGGTAAATGTTCTGAAGAATATTTTGTAAAAGTACAGAAGTCTTAGAAGTATTAGACATCAGTGCAGGGCTCTGCTACTAAAACTTTGCTAATGAGGGGAGATCACTATTTTGGGTATGGTAATTATTGGAGGCATTTCTCCAAACGTTACTCAATATGCATAGGATTTACTCATACAAGTAGTTTCATTATCATTAGTGGAATTACTTGTTTGTGTAAGTGCTCAAGTTTGCACAAGGGGGCCCTATGGTCCATGTGGATTCGGTTCTCCAGCATACATGAAGAGTTGTATTTTCAGACATGCTGAGTACTTGCATCTTCTCTTAACTTCAACTGAAGCGGAGGATGCTCAGCAGTTCGGAGTATTGTGTTCTGATTTGCAAATGGGTAATTAAAATATTTTACATTATACTATCAAGTTAATGTTATTGTGAGTATCTCGACTTCCTCAGTTCCTGCCTTAATGAATATGAAATTGTAGCCGTCATGTTTAAGTCTGATCCTGCAGTCCTTATTCAGGGAAAACACCCATTAAAGCAAATGACAGTTTTGCTTGAGTAAGAAGTGCAGGATTGTACTCTCAATTAGTGCATCTTTCTCTTCTTAGGTAAATAACCTGACTATTGTTGCTTCTTGAATGATATACTTTTTTATTTCTCTCTTTAAACAGTTAACACTTCTGTACTTTGCTTTGTCTTTCGCTAATTTGCTCTACTCTATGTCTGACACCTCATTTATTATGAATTGCTACAACTTGTATCCAATACCTCCACCAATTACTGTGCAGAGTATACCAGATGAGGTCATACAGCAGTTTTTACCCTTGGGTGAAAAAGATAAAAAAGGTAATTTATGCAGCATACAAATCAACTTTGAATCATGATCAGCTACAGTTTGTATACCAGTAATCAATATGACTTCCTATACTTAACATATAAAGTGTCCTATAGTCAGATACATTTTGCCAAAATTCATTTATATTTTTGAGAAAGATTTCTGTGGGTAATACAAAGAATATTCTGCCTAGGTACAGTCCTTTCTTGAATTTAGATAAATTTAGTGGATGGATTAGGCATTGTGATTAACCCTTGGATCAGACTTCATCCAAATGCATAATTAAATTAAAAATAATTATTAGTAGGGTGAATTTCCTTATTCTCCTATTCATGAAAAGATAGAGTGACTTCTGTTTAAAAGTCAATTAGACAATATTGCTCTAGATTTTAATTGTATTTTTTAACATGTATATTTGATTGATTTGTGTCTGGTTGTTTTTCCTACTACGTCTTTAGATTTTCACTGTTCTGTAAAATATCATGATTGTTGATAGTTTGTATTCAGCATAAAGACAACACCAATCAACATTACACCTACACCCAAAGGACTGTGTCAATGAAATCATACCAAGAGGCAGTGCTAAGCCACTGTGCACTTGGAGGAGAAATTGGGTTGAGATTAAAATGATGCAGCTCTGTGGTCTGAAAGGTCAATGACAGTGATAAAAATGGGATTTAGTTATACATTCCAACACCATTACAGTATTATAAAATAAATTAATATATGCATGAATAGATATTATTTCCCTAATAATATCTTAAGGTTGTGGAAATATATCAACATGTACTAAAGGGGGAACAAATGCAAATTTTCATTTAATTAAGACAGGTTTCTGCAATCAATTGCTGATTTACTGGAAAAGCTCTTTAAAGTGAAACTTGGGTCAGTCAAGGGACAGTCAGGTAATATATGAGGAAGCATTATTCTTTGGATAAGGAAATAACTCCATGGCTCTTTGGCTGTTGCTGAGGAGTATACAGCCAGTGTATATTTTGTTGTAAAGGTACTCCCTGAAGATGAACCAGCTGTGTGCTAAAGACTGCAAGAAAGTACACCAGCTCCCAATTGCCATGGGGCTGTTACCACATTCAGAGATTGCAGGTTTGCTGGGAAGTCTGTGTCACATCCCATTTCCCCTGGCCACAGTGCTGGTGCTAGCTGTAAGGAGGGAGACTGATGTAGTCTGCTTTGCCAGTTTTGCAGGGTCTTGCTACACTGCAGTGAATTAAGCCTGGTACTTTGGTTTGAGGGGCTGTTTTGTGATAGTGGTGCAGTACAAAGCAGCTAGGATGCAGGTGAGGATTGGGGCCTATATCTCTAATGTAAGTGAATATTTATTCACAGTTTTAAGAAGATATCTTGCAGAGGCAGTAACATTAAAATCTGAGAGCGGGTGAAATCATGGTTGCATTGAAATCAGAGGCAAAACTCCCATTAACTTCAATTGTCCAGGATTTTGCCTAGAGTAGTTAACAGTGATCCTCCACAACGAAGCTGCTTTCTCTCTGACCCCACTTTCATAGGCTCCGTGCAATGATAGAACTGTTGGCCAAAATATTCTTCCTTGTGAAAAGCCGAAGTCCACAGGCTTTATGTAAGGCTTCTCTGCAGAGCTCCTTGGATGGGATCCTCCCTCAAGCCCATGGACTGCTAGCAGCCTTCACTGCTTTATTGCAGCATATGGTTTTGCACGAAGGGGGATTAGCCCGCTGTGCAGAATTAATTGACATTATGTTTAATATTGTAATATATATAATTGCTCATAGATGTGTTTCTCTGAATCATAGCATTATTACTGTTGTAATTACTTAAAGTAACTAACACAATCATGATAATACAGCTTATATTTCAGTACAGGATAAGGTCTTTAACATCAAGTCCTTATCCAAGCAAAACTCCCATTAACTTCAAAGGAGTCTTGACAGAGGACCAAAATATCTTAAATGGAGATGTGAAACTGCTATGTGAGGACAGAGGGCAAGTCGCACAGAGGAATTTTCAGTCATGAATCACTTTTGCATAGTGGTTTGGGGGTTGGTCAGGGGATAAGTGGTATGGGATCATGATTAGCCTGTTTCCACTTGCTAAAAAAAATCCCCCATCACAGGAGAGTAAGGACAACAGCTACTATTACATACAGCCTATGGGATTGTAGTAGGTTTGGTGCAGCTGTACTGCTTTTCTATAGCCAGGGAGAGCATTTTGTTTCCACCAATCCCCTTATGATTCCTTGTGCATGGACTGTTTTACTTAGACTTTGCTTGGAGGCTGACTGTGATGTTAAGTAAAGCATGCAGGATTCAGCTGCAACTGTTAGCAATTGACCAAAACTATGTTTCTGATGGATCTTGTGTGTGATTTGATGAAAACTTTTATTCTAAGTAAAAATAGTGAAAAGGCCTGTGTGCTGTATCTTGGAAGGGATTACTTGTATTTTTACAAGACTCTAAGCTGAGCTCTAGAAAGGGAAGGCATGAAAGCAGTAATGCATTCTTGTAGAACATAGTTCCATATAGCACATAGTAAAAATGATCAGGAAAAGAAGCAAGTGCTTGAGCTTCTGATCTTTCACTTTTTTAAATATGTAAGAATATTTTTTCTTATGGGTTTGAGTGCAAGTTTTCAATAGTGTCCTCAAAGGTTTGGGGGTCTCCATTTTTGAGTCCCCAGTTTAAGACAGGTCTATCAAGTTAGGCATCCAAAAACTGAGACACCTGTAACACAAGGACCTCTTGATGCCAACTGCCAGAGGCACAAGTGTACATAGGGGTACAGGGATCCTATAGTTTCACCAAAAGAATGTCATGTAAGGTCTCTAATGAAATCCTGTGTCACACTGGTTGTCATAATCATTGTGAGATGTATGTACAGAAAATGTGAAGAATTTATTTATATCTACTAAAAATCTCTAGATCTGAGAGTTGACACGTCATCAAAAGATGATCCACATACTCCTGGCAGGCAGGAGGGAAGAGATGATTATCTCATTCTGGCTGGCCATATACAAATTGGGTATTCTATGGTTCACAGTGAATGTTCATTAAAGCCTGAGCAAATACTAGTCAGTAGATTTGAGGGGCTGGAGAAGAAAAGAAAAAAACAGCAGCAGTTATCCTGTTAAGGAGTAAGACAGTGAAAGTTTGAAACGATATCTGGGGAACAGAAGAACACCTAGTATTCCTTCAAGGTGTGAGGACAAGCTGCCAGCAGGCTTGATCTTAGGAGAAAAGGGTTTCAGTCAAACTGATTGAAAATGCTGGGGAAATAACTTGGGGTAAGCTATCCCATATTGGGGACTGCCTTGTTGGTTAAGTGTAATGATTTTGTTTTATAGGTAACCATTCGTTTCCAATAGTCTCACTCTGAATCAGTTGAAGCTGTTATTTGATAATAAACTTATT
This sequence comes from Natator depressus, assembly GCF_965152275.1. Classification (NCBI taxonomy): domain Eukaryota; kingdom Metazoa; phylum Chordata; order Testudines; family Cheloniidae; genus Natator; species Natator depressus. The sequence goes on along the minus strand of NC_134235.1, from coordinate 48,916,637 downwards.
ATTTCCATTATGTCTAAAATAATGCTGTGTGTTAAGCAAAGTCGTGATCCTAAGTTGACTCTTGCAAGTTTGTGTGTACTATTCATTTGAGAATAGCGGATCTAAGATTTCTGTGAGTGTTCAGTGGAATGGGGAGCTAAACACTCCAGAGGGGGACTTGAGGGGTTGGTGTGGGTCTATTGCTAATCTGCACAGAGAGAGTAAGTCCAGTGGGGGCTTGGAAGGCAGAGGCTGATGTTTTCAGGGAGCTGATCCAGTGCAGGCGCAGACAAGACTTATTGTAAGGGCAGATGGTGGTGGCAGTGACATGCCTCACAATTCTAGGTAGTCCTGGGTAGGGTTGCCACGCGTCCGGTTTTTGATCGGAACGGTTTTTGATCGGTTGAAAGGGGACCCTGGCGGCCCAGGTCGGCACCGCCGACTGGGCCGTTAAAAGACTGGTTGGGGGCTCAGCGGCGGCCCGGGGGCTGAGGCAAGCTCCCTGCCTGCCATGGCTCTGTACAGCTCCTGGAAGCAGCTGCCGGGTTCCTGTGGCCCTAGGCGCTGGGGCACCTAGGGACTAGGAGGCTCCGCAGGCTGCCCCTGCCCTGAGTGCCATTTCCACAGCTCCCATTGGCCGGGAACTGCGACCAATGGGAGCTGCGAGGGGAGGCGCCTGTGGGCGCGAAGGCAGTGCGCACAGTCGCCCATGCGCACAGAGGCTGCAGGGACCTGGCAGCTGCTTCCTTGGAGCCGCGGTAAGCACCACCCACACCCCCTTCTGCACCCTAACCCGCTGCCTGGAGTCCCCTCCTGCACCCCAAAACCCTCATCCCTGGCCCCAGCCTCAAGCCCCACCTCCGGCCGGAGCCCTCATCCCTTCCCGCAACCCCTCCCCAGCCCGGAGCCCTCTGCTGCACCCCAGCCCTACCCCCAAGCCCTCAGCCCCCTGAACCCCAGCCTGGAGCCCCCTCCTGCACCCCAAACCCTTCATCCCCAGCCCCACTCCAGAGCCCACACCCCCTCCTGCTCTCTGAACCCCTTGGCCCAGCCTGGAGCCCCCTCCTGCACCCCAAACCCCGCATCCCTGGCCCCACCCCAGAGTCTGCATCCCCAGCCCAGAGTCCATATCCCCTCCCACACCTCAGCCCCCTGCCCCAGCCCAGTGAAAGTGAGAGAAGGTGGGGAAGAGAGAGCAAGGGAAGGAGGGGGATGGAGCTAGCGGGGCGTGGGTGAGCCTTGGAGAAGGGGCGGGGCAGGGGTCTTCGGTTTTGTGTGATTAGATAGTTGACAACTCTAGACCTGGGAAGCATCACAATACCACAAGTTAGTGAATATTTTTGAAAATGTAGGAATTAATGACTTTCAGATATTTAAAGTTGTTGTTTTAAGTGTCAGAAGTCCATATAAACATCTGCTGACTGGTCTGGGAAAGTTTTTATGCTCACATAAATTAGTTAGATTATTATTGATTTTGTAAATCATACCCTGTAGGTATTTTTCCCCCCTCCTGCAGTGCACGTGAAAAACAGTTAAATAGTTTTTACAAGAAAATCACTTCTAGATGGGTTACTTTAGGCATGGGAAAAAGCAATTGCTGAATTGCTAACCCTGAAACCAAAACCATTCAATGGAAGTACTGAAATACCTTAGCTGTTGCAATACCAACAGTCAAAGCTTAAAAAACGGGGTTAGACTCTTTTAAAACAGATGCCTGCTTATTACTGAAGACAGATTAGCCTCTGAGCCTGAGCAATTGTTTTTATATCATTAGGATGCAAATCTGACCTGCTGTGAGGTTCTTCCTCTTTCTAAAACTATGATCCATTCAGTGTTTCCTTGTTTTCCTGTGAATAATTTTGCCCAGGAGGTTTATTTTCCATCCCAGTTTATTGTGCACCTGTAATTTCCAAAATCTGCTGTGTTTTAGGTCATTTTCTTTAAAATACTAAATAAGAAACATCATAGTTTCCCAAACACAAAACTGGTAATTTTAAAAATTAAATGTCTACATTTATTATCCCCATATGAAAAATATGGGATTATACCATATATTTTAATGTATCAATTTATTAATTTTACAAGCATCTGACTGCATGGAGCAAAAGGCAAGATTGATACCTTAGATTGTATGCTGTTCTGGGTAACAACCACATCTGCCCTTATTTCTGTGAGGCAGTGAGCACTTTTTGATGTGTTTCATGTCAGCACCCTAGTGAAATCAGATTCACATATGAGGGGCAAATTTCTCTGATTTGCACTGATGGTTTCTATTTCACACATTCCATTTATTCTGTGTCCAGAATTCCCATGTTAGCCTGGTCTAGTTCTTAGAGCAAGGGACTGGAATTCAGGAGACCTGATGTTTATTTCTCATTTTTCCAGTGGCTCACTGTATGACCTTGCATAAGTCACACATTCTGTCTGGGCTTTGGTTTCCCTATCTGTACAATGGAGATAATCTTGCAAAAGTGAGTATGCAGTACCTTGGAGATTTTCAGATGAAAGGTGCTTTTAAAGTGTAAACCTTTGTTGTTGTTTTCTTATTGGCAACGGATAGTTTTGTATGGAATAAGTGCATTTTATGCTTCAGAGATTTGCAGTGCTTATCAGAAATTTGCCCTAGGTATTAATACAACTAGGATGTAAATGAGAGTGCTGAAAAAATAGAAAATGCAAAAACATATTTAAAGTATATTTTTACTATTATTTTTTTTATGAGTTTGTCTGACTGTTGGAGCTCTGTTGAGAAATTGCCTCTGTGAGCCTTTTGGCAGGGATTATTTTGGAAAGATACTTCCTGCTCATAGGTAACTTTAGAAACGTCATTTAGCTTTATGAGGCCTCCCAATAAAAATTCAGTACTTTGGGGCAGACAGGATGGATTGACCTAAAATAAAACAATTTAAATCACAAGAAACCTTTGACTTAAATTTTTGATTTTAATGATGTTTTGTATTTGTATTGTTTAGTTATTTTCCTAAAGAGGAATTAAATACAGTCTTGATGCTAATTTTGGTGCTGCTTTATCCTAACCAAGAGGGTACAGTATATCTGTAAACATTTATTTAAGCAATTATATAGCTTAATTTACATTTATTTTGTTTTTTAATGATTACATTTTGTGCTAGAAAATGGTGAATGATGCATTTCTTATGTACTAGATTAATTTCTTACTGGTGATTTGAATCCAGCTCAATTTGGATGGAAATTCAAGTTCAATTAAAAATGCACAAAATCAGCATTTTATTTGTTTATTACTTAATACTACTTTAAATGTACTGGATACAGAAGAAAAATGTTTACCAAATATCTTTTTTGCTTTTAAAAATTGTTTATTAAACAAAGAAGTGTTGTCTGTAGTTAGTGAACTGAGCTGATTGTTTCTGGTCACCATGTCCCTCAAGGTTATAGAACTAGTAGTTCTCAGTCTCTCACAACTAGTTTTTATTCATAGATTGGAAGAGGAAAAACAAGCTTTCCTGCTTTTTCACCTCCCAGTTGGTTTCTTAACTTTGAATGAGTAAGTCATTGAACTGAACTAGTTAAATAGAAAAGAAAACATTCTTTCTGCCCCTACAGAAGAGCCTACTGCTGTCAAAAGCTGGTTCAACACTTCAACAAACTCTGGCTGCAAGTGCTTAGCCAGTGACTTCTACCAGTTCAGTGCTTTAATTTTCATTAAAACTTGGCAGCAAACATATACTGCTTAATATTTTTTGTATTTAATTTAAATTATTTTAATAGATTATAATAAATTTAGGCCTTAACATGAGTTGACAATTTCAAATGATAAATAGGCTTATTTTTAAAAAATAAACTTTCTTTAATTTAATTAGAAAAGAAAATTGAATTTAAATACAAAAATCAATTTTTTGATAAAATTGTATATTTTTTTCCACTCTTGGAGTAGAGCCTGCAACTTCATCTCATCCAATTGGTAAAGTAAGTCGTTTGCTATATATAATAGCCTATGAAACTGTCAGAGAAGTAGAAGAGGCAATAGGTTGAAGGTGAATTATGGGAAAAGGGAGAATCCCACAACAGTGAAGGAGGGGAGAGACCTCCAAATTAGCAATTGCGGTCAGGGCCTTTCTACCATATTTGGGATAGGAGAGTATCAACAACTCACTTGAAGGTTCGTGTTTGCTAGGATCCTTGGTTGACTCCTGTCTTCTACTGGAGTCAGATATAGTGCAGGCTCTGTGAAGCTGTACTCAATTGTGTATCCGTAGTCTAGAGGGATGGAAATGAGGGATGTGAGAATGTTTGTCTGTAGTGATGTGTGCTGCCTCATCAGCTTCCTGTCTTCAGTCAAACAAATTCCAAATGTGGAATGGATTTATTTTTCCCTGTCATTAACTCCCTCTGAATAGGTCAGCCCACGTGCTGCTTGCTTACATGGCCATCTGGCTGTGGTGCCCACCTGAAGACCTCTTAAATTTTAACTGGAACGGGCCCTCAGGCAGCAAGTTCATCTTGTGGAATTTTATTTTGACTGTTCAGTTCTTTCTCCTCCTGTATAGCGTCTTCTAGCTGCCATGTTCAATAGCTCCCCACAGAGAATTGGGCTTTTCCAAGTGTGGGTTTAATTAAGCAAAGATAAAGGTTCTTTTTAAACTAATAATAAAAGTAGAATGAATCTGAGTTGCCTCTGGAACACTGCACAGCATAGGGTTGGGCATTGGGACTTCAGATAGAAATGCTGCATTCAAGCAGAGTCCCACTGTCACACCTGGCTACCAAGTTCACTGGCATCTCACAACTGCACATGCAAGTAAGCTGTATTATAATAGTGGGAACTTCGCAGCCGTGTCCTGTCCCATATTAACAGTGTAATACATATAAAGGATGTTGATAACAATTTTATAGTAAACTATACACAGCTGTTCTTGCACCACAATTTTACTATCTACTGATCAGACATTAGAAATGGATTGGGGCTGTTTTGATATCAGTCACATGGACATCCTGGAGTCTTGGTTCAAATGATATCGCTTACATACACAGCCTTAAGGGATAATTAAAATAAAATATCTCTACATATAGAAGGAATGTGGTACCATATAGTATCTTAAATACTTCAACTTTGCTATCCAAAAATGTCTTACGAAGCAATGAGTTACTGCTGGGAATGAAATTCAGAGCTGAAGTGTGAGATGGTGTAAATTACACATTGGCCAATGGATATATGTGAAGGGACAGTAAGGGAATCTAATGGGATATTAGTAAGCATAGAGGCCCCAATCCTGTGAGGTGTTAAAAAGCCAATGAAGCTGAGGGTGCTCAACACCCAACAAGAATGATCCCTAAGTGAGTGCCAAGGTATCTGATGCTTTCATGGAAAAAGCCAGAGTAAGGTATAATTTAAAATGGAAATGACTGACTTTAATTTATTCCCTTCAGACTTCAGAGTATTGCCAACCCCAGGTGTTAAAAATTGAGTCAGTGCCCCCAAAATCATGAGACTGTCTTACAAATCATGAAGGTTAGCGAGTAGGTCTGGGTCTAAGAGAATCTGAGGGACTGTAACGTCATGTAGCAGGCATGTAGGTGATTTACTCATGTAATTGGGTGTAGACTGAACTGGAAGCATCTAAATTCACCTCTGAAGTTGGTGCTGGGAGTTAAAAGGATACAGTAAAAGCTTTGTTATCCGGCATGTTGGGGGAATGGGGGGTGCCGGTTAGTCAAAAATTCCGGTTAACTAGGAGTTATACTTACCAATGGAGGGATGGAGTCTGGGTGTGGGAGGGGGCTCAGGGCTGGGGGTTGGGGTACAGGAAGGGGTTTTGGGGTGCTGGATCCGGGTGGCGCTCACCTTGGGCGGTTCCCACAAGTGGTGACGTGTCCCTGCTGCTCCTAAGCGGAGGCGCGGTCAGGCAGCTCTGCACGTGGCCTCTGCCCACTGGCCCTGCCCCCACAGCTTCCATTGGTCATGGTTCCCAGCCCATGGGATGTGTGGAGCCAGCGCTTGGGGCAGCGCATAGAGTCCCCGTGGCTGTTTCTCCACAGAGCAGGAGCAGGGATACGTCACCGCTTCTGGAGAGCCACGCGGAGCCAGGTAGGCAACCTGCCGGCCTTGCGCCAATCCAACTTTTAATGGATATCAGAAATGCCGGTTTCTAGAGCTTTCCAGTTGGTAAAGTGCCAGATAACACAGTTTTTACTGTATTTAGGCAAATTCAGTAGTCATTTTGACTGAGCAGTAGCCCATTCATGTTGAAGCCATTCTAGTAACTTTGGCCTAAATCTGCAAAAAGACTTAGGCATTGGAATGCTCAGCTTAAAGCATGCCTACCTGATTGGACGCTGGAGGTGAGATGGGTGGGACAATGCCTATCTCCACCTGGTTTGAGGATTCTGCTGGGGCTTTGGCATGAAATTGGTGTCCAGATGCACATACCACCTCACTTTAGGCATGTCCAGGGTCAGAAACTTAGGCACCTAGGGGACTTGTGTGGTGAAAATTTAGGCACTGAGGGATTTTAGGCACCTACAGGATTAGCCAGTAACTGAGCAAGGATTTTGAGGATCTCAGTGGTGCTTAAATTTTGGACTTAGGCAACTAAGTCTTTTTGTGGATCTGGGTTTTTGGGACTAATTCTTCTCTCAGTAACACAAGTGTAACTTCTTGACTTCAATAAGTTACCTCTGATTTATTTTACTGGTATAAATGAGAGGAGAATCAGGGCCTTTTTATTTCAGATTGTTTCTTCTTCACCAGAATGGTGGAGTCATATTGTTCTATAAAGAGAGAAGCTCAGCAGAAACTGTAAAGTGGCCACACATCCTGTCAGATTATACCCCTCACTCTCTCTCACAGATGGGTGGGCGGGGAGAGAAAGAGAAGAGTTCCTGAGACAGCCATGAAGCAGGTTCATTAGGCAGACCAGACATGAAGCCAGACCAGATACTAGAGTAGCAGACAGTGATAAATTTCCTTTGTTTTTTTTTCCTTTCTCTTAAATATATTTGTTCTCCTGAAATAACTCTATCCTCACCTTCCCTTTATAAGCCATTTTCCAAAAAACTGAGATATCAATGACAAAGGGGCACAAACAAGGAAGTATAACTCTGCCATTAATTTCAGACTTCATCAAAATCAAATTGTAAGAAAAATCAAGTGGAAAAAATCCCCTTTCATATGAAGATGGAAGTTGGTAGGAGATTTTTATGCTCGGTCTGATTTTCAAAAGGATACTTTTATTTTAATTCTTCTATTCATTGTGCTTGCAGTGACCATTTAATTAATTACCTAATTTTTAGCATAGAGGAGTGTTGGGTGTGCAAGTAGGGTTGCCAACTTTCTAATCACACAAAACTGAACACCCCTGTCCCGCCTTATGCCCCACCCCTGCTCCTCCATCCCCCTCCCTCCTTTGCTCGCTTTTCCCTACCCTCACTCACTTTCACCTGGCTGGGGCAGGGAGTTTGGGTGCGGGAGGGGGTATGGGCTCTGGGGTGGGGCTGAGGATGAGGGGTTTGGGGTGCAGGAAGGGGCTCCAGGTTGGGGCCAAGGGGTTCCATGTGCGGGAGAGGGTGTGGACTCCAGCGGGGGGGTTGGGCTCTGGGATGGAGCCGGGGATGAAGCGTTTGGGGTGTGGGAGAGGATTCTGGGTGGGGCAGGGGGTTGGGGTGCAGGGGAGGTGAGGGTTCAGCCTGGGGTGGGTCTGGGGATGAGGGGTTTGGGGTGCAGGAGGGGGCTCTGGGCTGGGCCAGGGGGTTGGAGTGCGGGAGGGGGAAAGGGCTCTGGCTGAGTGTGGGGCCAGGGATGAGGGGTTTGGGGCACCGAAGGGGACTCTGGGCTGGGGCAAGGGGTTGGAATGCGGCAGGGTGGGAGGGGTGTCGGGTACCAAGGAAGCGGACACCAGGTCCCTGTAGCTTCTAGGCCATGGGCAGCCAGGGATGCTCCATGTGTTGCCTTCACACCTGCAGGCACCGCCCCCCACAGCTCCCATTCTTTCCCAACCAATGGGAACTGCGGAACCGGCACTGGGGTGGGGGCAGCAGACGGAGCCTCCCAGGGCCTAGGGGCCGCAGACACCTGGTGGCTGCTTCCAGGGCTGCGCAGAGCTAAGGCAGGTAGGAAACCTGTCTTAGCCCCAGCTCCCCAGTGCGCTGCCAACCGTACTTTTAACAGCCCGGTCAGTGGTGCCAACTGAAGTTGCCAAGGTCCCTTTTCAACCGGGTGTTCCAGTCAAAAAACGGACACCTGGCATCCCTAGGAATGCAGGATCCAAGCATGTGTTGTGACACCTAAAAACAGTCTTGGATTTATATATTATAAATCAGAACAAATTAGCTTCAGTGAGTTTAATGGAATTTTACAAGAGAATCTCAGCCACAGAAGAATTGTCCATCTTGAGATGGTACTGAAACGCTCTAATTGTCAGATGGGCAAACTTTCAAAGCAGAGCACAGTGGCTGAGCCTGCACATGTGCCTGTTGTTCCCACAAGGGTCAGCACAAGACCTATCCATCACTTAAATTTCAGTTACACCTATTTAAGTGGTGCAGTGAAGATACAGGGGTGATTTCACCCACAGGACCCTACGCTAGCAGCCACTTTCAAGTCAGGTATTCTTAAACATCCAGTAAGGCTTTCAGCTCTGTGATTTGCACTTGTAAATGCTGATTTGAGCATGAAAACATGAGGTTTTGCCAACATATCTGCTTTTGAAAACGTGAATCATGCATATCTGTCCAACCACAACACTCCTTGTAATACAGTCACCTTGGACTCCTGTATTATTTTTAAACCCACAGTCAGAACAGTTATCACACGTTTAGTTTTATCCCTGCTTGGTTTTTCATGTTGGCCAAGTTCATGTGTGTGCCACAGAAACGTCAAACAAAGAGGCAGCACTTTCAGATGCTCACAAGGCAAAGAGATTGTTTTCCTTGTTTTTTCTTTTTTCATGTTGTGGTTTGTTGTGTAAATCTCTCTTGCTTTGTAATGTATGTGTAATAAACAGGGTTTGAAATTCATTAAACACTTTAGCTTTACTTAGACTATAATCTCAGCAGCCATTTATTGGTTTGAATACTCCAAAGGAATGGAGATTATCCCTTAATTAATTCCATTGAGGGGTTCTGCCGCAATCATCAACCACAATATGGTTTCATAAATTAATCTTGTAGGGAATATATCATACATTTTATATTAAAATACATGTAATACTGGAAATTGTGTAACAAAAGGTAATTTTATATGTATATATCTAAGATACACTAATTTTAAAAAGTCATACTTTTTTGTAGCCTTACGTTTAGTCTTTGCTGATTGTAGTGACCCTTCAGAAATGTGTAAAAGAGGAATCTTTCTGCAGTGTATCCTCCTCAGCAGGAGGGGATTTTTTTTTGTCATGTGTAAATATTTAAATGGAAGTATAGTTTAATATACAGATGAAAGACAGAGCCTAAGAGATCGTTAAAGCTTCAAGTGAGCTCTAACTTTTTAGATTCCCAGCTTATAGTGTTCTAATTTAAATGTTTGTAGTAGCGTGTACAATGCAAATAAACTTTTTCATGTTATATGAAACTTTTTCATGTTGGGGGGGGAGGGATAGCTCAGTGGTTTGAGCATTGGCCTGCTAAACCCAGGGGTATGAGTTCAATCCTTGAGGGGGCCATTTAGGGATCTGGGGCAAAAAAAAAATTGGGGATTGTGCCTGCTTTGAGCAGGGGGTTGGACTAGATGATCTCCTGAGGTCCCTTCCAACTCTGATAGTCTATGAGTCTATGTGCTTCTGGGAAGCCCAATCCTGCTTTCATTGAGTAGCCAAAGCCCCACTGAGCTTAATGGGAGGTAGGATTGGGTTCTGAGTTTACTTAATTTTAAATTTTATAGTCTAAATTAAGACACCCCATCCCCCCAAATAAAGGTATCAATGTCAGATATTTGGAATTAAACTTGTCTGCTCTTAGTATCAGAACTGTAAAACACTTACTTTAATAATACGTACAAGTATTTCTACTTATTGGTATCCATTTCATATACTAACTGCATTTACAGTATATGACATGTTGATTACTATTAAATTTAACTAGCTATTTTAATAATCACTTATCAAATATGAATATTTAATGTAATGGTGTAATTGTAATTCTGTTACATGAAACCCATAATGTGGAAGTTATTCTCCTCCTTGAGTAGACTCCCCAGGCTAGAGCCAAGGATTGTGTAGTCATTTTAGTAATTCCAGACTGGCCAAAATGGAGGAAAAGTAAATATTACAACAGGTATTCCCTTTCTGACATTTTTCAGAGTAGCAGCCGTGTTAGTCTGTATCCGTAAAAAGAAAAGGAGTACTTGTGGCTAAGGTGCCACAAGTACTCCTTTTCTTTCTGATATCATTTGTGTTAGGAATTTGCAGAATGGCAACTAATCTATGTAGTAAATTAAATAGAGTGCATGTACTGCCTAAAAGTCTGCATAAAACTTTATTAATTACATTAATTAAGTAGAATTCTCAAGGCTTTTTAATGCAGATTGTCTTATTAAACCCCTGAGCTTTGTAATATATTGCAAAACCTCTCTGTGGCTTTGATGTAAATCCTAATATTTCATTGATCTGGGTAAAGCAATTCAGATTGTAAAATGGGAGGGAGGGGAGTTTTCCTTAGTGATATTTTTTTTCTTATACAAATCTGCTGTGTTGAGTTCTGTCCCATGCAGACCTTAGAATAAATAGAATTGTACACAGTATTTTTTACTAAATTACACAGTATAAGGCTGACTCCAGTATTTAAAAAAACAAGAAAATTAAATTATATTTGCAGAAACTGTTTTCTAGTTACACAAGTGCAATGTGTGAGTTTAGTCCTGCAAAGAGACAGGCAGATCCCCTGTACCATGTGCTCTTCTCAGAATTATATGGGATCAATACAGCGCATATCAACGCAGATTAGAATGACTCTCACTCACAAATAAAGTAGATGGGAAAGCACTGCATGGCACAAACCGGGAGCCAGCATACAGTGTAATGAGTGCAAGGCCAGAATTGTATCAGTCAACAAGCACTCTTAAAAGAAGTGTGGAAAGCAAAAATGGCAGTGCTCTTCTATTCCAGTATGTGCTGAGGCTTCTGGATTATGCAGATGGATGCACACAGTACTTAGCAATGGTAGCATAACTGCACTCAGAGTGAAATCAGCACTACAGAGTAGTGGAAGGAGGGGATATAATTAAAGGAGGAGACAGGGTGTGGCCAGGACATAGGTGCTTAAATAATATCTACTTCTCAGGACGTGGAGCAGCCAACTGCTCAGTAGTTGCCACTGCATCTTTAGGGTCGCAATTATCTCCAGAGCCCTAATTTGCTCCCTTATAGAACCTGAGGATCTGCATAGCAACAGATCCATACTGCTTCCTCTCTTTCTCCTTTGTTCCCTCACACCTTGCTGACTGGTACCTGTGAGAGCCTGCCTGCTCTGTTCAGCAGAAATACATCAGTTCTGCCACCATGACTTGTTGACATGCGTAGAGGAACAGGCAGGATTTGTTCCTTAAGAAGCAAAATACGTCTTGTGATGCAGCGTGTGCATTTGCGCTCTTACTACTCACTATACAATTTTTCAGCATAAGTGTAAGTTATTTACATATTTTCTGTTAACATACTGTAGTAATGGCCTGAACCAAAAATCCATTGAAGTCCAAAGACTCCACTGACTCTTATGGCATTGGGATCAAATCCTTAATGCTGGTATGGGAAAGAAGTTTGTGTTGATGCAAGACTTTTGAGTTCACAGATGGCAATAGAAGCAGGGTCATAGAAACGTGTCTCTGATTTACTAGCTGAAATGTCAAATGATGTTAGTCCATCTAATGATGGGAAGTAAGACCCATTCATATTGGATAAAAGAAAACTAAAGCATGATTCTAGAGCCTATTTGATTAAATTGTTTATGAAGTGACAAGATGCACCCAATTTATTAATACTGTTTTTGATACTATATTTAATTGTTTAATAGAAGCATTATGACATCGTAATTATACTGTATTCGTATAGCATAGTGAATCGGAATGTCTTTTGGGAGCTAGCCAATAAAAAAGGCTTTAATACTTGCCTGAACATACTTATATGTAGAATTTGTAGTTGGAGACTGGTACATGGGAATCAAAGTACAATAAGTAACTTTCTTTTGTTTTTGAACACAATAATGTCTTACAGGTTCATATATTTACCTGGGATTCGCTTTGTAGCAGGTAAGCTTGACATCAATAGTGTCTTATAATACTGAATAACTGATCAAATTAAAAAGCTGAAATTTACATATGGTGAAACTTATCCCAGTCAAAGGACTTCTGTACATCCCTTTGGATTGATAATGCTCCACTTAAATCCTGTGTTAAGGATTGAAGTGGAGAATTAAAGTTATTTACTGGTGTGATGGGATTCCCAGGGTATGACCTGGAACTGGGGTACCGCTGTGCCCCCTTAACTCTCCAGCCTGGGCTGTCTCTCAATGCTTTGCTAGTGACAAGCAGCAAACCACTCCAGACGCTGTTGTCACTCAGCACAACAGCATGCGGAGCCCCACATCCAGCTAGATTGAGTGAGAGCGCCCAGAGCCACTCGTGAAAGGCAATAGCCAATTCTCCCCAGCTTCACAGCCTTGCACCTCCAGAGCTGTACCATCTTACCCTGGTTAGAAGCCTGTTCATTTGAAGTTTTTGCCTTCTCAGCGTTCTTATTGCTTCCAGTGTGGGTGGGGAAGGAGAGAGGCGAAGGTATGATGCGCCACTGTTCCCAATTTTATATCCTTAGTTTATGTGCCTAGAAAACATTTGCCCAGACATATCCTGGTGGGCTTTCCTGAGCAATCCCTGTGGTGGTCTTGTGCAACTGAGCCATAGAGTTGAGCAGTCACCATTATGTGATGCTTGTGCAACTGTCATTGAACTGTAAATCCTTTAGTTACAACTCCCCTGGTGATTAATGGTGGAAGTGATGAGCAGTAGAGACTCTCAAACTTAAAACATATTTCAGTAACAACCATACAGCAAAATCTCATAACTTCATACACACTAATGATGTACATATTTGGAAAGAACAATGGGTTTCAGCAGATCATTATCTTTCATAAGATATCTTACTTGGCATGCTTTGTATGAAATATCACAACTGTATATAAATGATGACTATGAGGGTTACAGGGTGCTATTTTTAGGTACAGTGTGTCACAACCAGGCCTTTTGCTGGCCCTCTACAATGTGATGTATTTCTCTCATAGAGAGTAGCTTAAGGAAACAGAAGAATAAAACTTGACTGTTCAGTGACAAAATATGAATACAAATATGAACTGATCATAACACACAGTCTCAGACTTGGGAGAAAGACCTGGGTTTAAATCACACAGGAAGTCTGTGCTATAGCGGTGAAGTCAGGCAATTTACATAGGTATAAGTACTTAGATTGTGCAGAGTTCTGTGCGTGTGCTCTCACTCTTCTAACTTTTTACCTTTGTCTCCCTTCCTTCTAACAGGAAGGATGAGATTCTTTTTAAAGTCTTTAACGTGATAGTTTTGTTACCAGTTAGTTTATGGGGTATATTTAGGAGGTCGGGGTATATGATACATATAGATTCAAGAAAACTGCATGACTTTCATTTAATTGTTCTTCCATCATTTCTTTGCCCAATGCTAGCTACAAATTTACCTTTAAATTTTATCCTTGAACTAAGGTGATAATTACTATGCCTGGAAGTAACCCTTTTTCTTCAAAAGACAGTTTATTCACGGAGTTCTTACAGTTGGTGAATTTGGGTGGTGTGACCTGTTTGTTGATACCAGTGGTATTACTATACTTAGGCTTGGCAGAATTCGATTTTTGTATAATTTTGACAGATAATATTGATATTAAACATTTTTATTGAATTAAATTTTCACACTTGCTTTGGAAATTGTGTGTGTGGGTCAGAAAATAATTATTTAACAACCATAGACATAGAGATTCAACAAGTTAAAACTTTATAACAGTTAAAACATAAATTGTCAACATCATATATCAAAATTTTAGCCTTAAATCAAACAGTTCTCAAGCTGCTTTTTCTTTACTTTGTCTATCTGTAAGTTTCAATTATTATTGATAGAAATACTTTTCATTGGTTTGTGTGTATAGTGAAATTGACATTTACCAATAAAAATCTAATCCTTCCAGGCCTAGCTATATATGATCCAGGATGCTGATTCTTTGGCATTTGTGCATGTAGAACTGCCACTGATTTTAGTGGAAGCTGAATATGCAAAACTGATGGAATAATCAGGTCCCAGGATATTGGAAGTGTTTTGTCACCCATCGTAGACTCCATACTTTGGACTACTAGCACTCATAGTTTGGTCTAAAATAAATAAAAAACAAGAGTTCTTCCAATAACATAGATAACCTGAAAAATAAGGCATAAATATAATATCAGAAGGTCATAAAAAATGAAACTAAATCTAGATTTTTTTTTCTCCTGCCCCCTACATTTATCTTTTGGATTTATGAAAGTAAGGAACCAGATTCTCAGCTGATGTAAATCACTATAGTTCCACTAATTTCAATGGAAATTTGCTCATTTACACAATGGCCCAAGTAGGAGACCTTCTAAGAAAGAGGCCCAACTACCTACTCCTTATACAGTCCTTGGCATATGCAAGATTCCTCAAGCAAAACACAACAAGATTTTGAAACAGTGAAGAACATGTGGCAAAGTAGACTATTTCAGTGATTTGTGGTGGTGATTTATCCTGACTATCACACTCTTGGATAAAATTGAAAATGTCTGCCTGCCAAACAGCAGATCCAGGAGCTCTCTGGAGGCTTAATCTCTCACAGATAGCAAGCAATCTGAGTTTAGTTAAAATGTGGAATTCTCCAAAATAGAATCCTCTGATGCTGTGATGTTGCTGTCTGTTTTGTGAACACTTTATTTCTTTGTGTCGTTTTATGAGAGTATTTCTGAATTGTCCCATGATGACAAGAGGAGATGCTGAAAATCTGTGTGTCTTTTAGTAATACTTTGCTTGATGAAATAGTTTTAGTGATGGAAAACTTTTAAGAGGGTCACTCTTCAGTGATTGTCTTTTGTCCTGCTAGTTCTCCAGTGAAAGGACTAATTTATCCCAAATTGTATCACAGCAATGTAAGCAGGCAGCATTCTCACCTAGATCTGAAAAAAGTTCACACATTCCATATGTAGACCAAACCCATACCCCCTTGAGTTTGGCTTTAGTAACATAAACAATAGTAGAAATGCTACTAGAAATGCTAGCCCAGTCCTTCCTCCCCCTGGCTTGCCTATCTCTAGGTTTCTTTTTATTGGATCTTTCTTTTCCAGATCTGATCTCTCTTCCTGCAGACAGATATTCCAAACTTACTTATGTTCAGGATGGAGTTAATGAGTCACCTGCCACAATTGTTATGTCAAGACTGTGTTTAAATATCATTAGCTAGCGCGTTCTAACAAGCACGTTCTGAAATGCTAGTGTGAACAAAGCACTTTGTACTTGTACACATGCTAGCTGGTCACACTGAAGTCTAGAGTTAGCACATGTTAATGTCATCACTGGACTCTTAAATTGTGCTAGCTAACACATTTTAGAAAAAGGCACCATTTTGTCCTACTCAAGACAAACCCATTGAGTATTTAGGAATTACCATCTCTCTGTTGAGTATCAGTACCTACCATGAGGGTGCATCAACAGAAGAACCCAGCATCCCTGTTGTGTGGAAACTATGTTAATCCCAAACCTGATGTATTTTTCTCCCTCTCATTACAGTAAATATATTGTGCCTCTGACTGATTAGCTATGTTCCCTTTTTAGGTTTAGTCATAAAATTCCTCTGCCTTTTGTTTTTTTTAAACTGTCATAAGAATGGCCATGTTGGGTCTGACAGTGGCTAGTGCCAGATGCTTCAGAGGGAATGAACAGAACAGGGAAATTTGTCAAGCAATCCATCCCCTGTTGCCCAGCCCCACTTCTGGCAGGCAGAGGTTTAGGGATACCCAGAGCATGGGGTTGCATCCCTGACCATCTTGGCTAGTACCCACTGATGGATCTATGCTCCATGAATGTATGTAATTTTTTTGAACCCAGTTATACTTTTTGGCTTTCACAATATCCCATGGCAACGAGTTCCACAGGTTGGCCATGTGTTGTGTGAAAAAGTATTTCTTTGTTTGTTTTTAAACATGCTGCCTATTAATTTAATTGGGTTACCCCTGGCTCTTGTTATATGAAGGGGTAAACGATGCTTCCTTATTCACTTTCTCCACACCATTTGTGATTCGATAGACCTCTATAATATCCCCCCTTAGTTCTGTTTTCCAAGCTGATCAATCTGTCTTTTCAGTGTCTCCTCAGATGGAAGCTGTTCCATACCCCTAATAATTTTTGCTGCCCTTCTTTGTACCTTTTCCAGTTCTGGCATAATTCTTTTTTTGAGATGGGGTGATGAGAATTACATGCAACATTCAAGGTGTGGGGTACTATGGATTTATATAGTGGCTGTCAAGGTTCCTTCCCCACTCTGAACGCTAGGGCCTGCATGAAAACCTCCTAAGCTTATCTTTACCAGCTTAGGTCAAAACTTCCCCAAGGTACAAAATATTCCACCCTTTGTCCTTGGATTGGCCGCTACCACCACCAAACAAATACTGGTTACTGGGGAAGAGCTGTTTGGAAACGTCTTTTCCCCCAAATACTTCCCAAAACCTTGCACCCCACTTCCTGGACAAGGTTTGGTAAAAAGCCTCACCAATTTGCCTAGGTGACTACAGGCCCAGACCCTTGGATCTTAACAATGGACAATCCTCCCAACACTTGCACCCCCCCTTTCCTGGGAAATGTTGGATAAAAAGCCTCACCAATTTGCATAGGTGATCACAGACCCAAACCCTTGGATCTGAGAATAGTGAAAAAGCATTCAGTTTTCTTACAAGAAGACTTTTAATAGAAATAGGAGTAAATAGAAGTAAAGAAATCCCCTCTGTAAAATCAGGATGGTAGATACCTTACAGGGTAATTAGATTCAAAACATAGAGAATCCCTCTAGGCAAAACCTTAAGTTACAAAAAAGATACACAGACAGAAATAGTTATTCTATTCAGCACAATTCTTTTCTCAGCCATTTAAAGAAATCATAATCTACACATACCTAGCTAGATTACTTACTAAAAGTTCTAAGACTCCATTCCTGGTCTATCCCCAACAAAAGCAGCATAAAGACAGACACACAGACCCTTTGTTTCTCTCCCTCCTCCCAGCTTTTGAAAGTATCTTGTCTCCTCATTGGTCATTTTGGTCAGGTGCCGGCGAGGTTACCTTTAGCTTCTTAACCCTTTACAGGTGAGAGGAGTTTTCCTCTGGCCAGGAGGGATTTTAAAGGGGTTTACCCTTCCCTTTATATTTATGACAGTGGCATTATGATATTTTTGTCTTATCTATCCCTTTCCTAATGGGACTTAACATTTTGTTAGCTTTTTTGACTGCAGCTGTGCATTGAACAGATGTTTTCAGAGAACTATCCCCAGTGACTCCAAGATCTTTCTTGAGTGGTAACAGCTAATATAGAACACATCATTTTGTATGTATAATTGGGATTATGTTTTTCACTGTTCATTACTTTGCATTTATCGACATTGAATTTCATCTGCCATTTTGTTGGCCAGTCATTCACTTTTGTGAAATCCTTTTGTAGCTCTTTGTAGTCAGCTTTAGACTTAACTTGAGTAATTTTGTATCCTCTACAAACTTTGCCACCTTACTGTTTGCCCCCCTTTCCAGATCATTTTTGAATATGTTGAACATCACTGGTCCCAGTACAGATCCCTGGGGGACCCCTCTGTTTACCTCTTTCCATTGTGAAAACTGACCATTTATTCCTATCCTTTGTTTCCTGTCTTTTAACCAGTTACTGATCCATGAGGGGACCTCCCCTCTTATGCCATGACTGCTTATTTTGCTTAAGAGCCTTTTGGTGAGAGACCTCGTCAAAGGCTTTCTGAAAGTCCAGGTGTGCTATATCCACTGGATCACTCTTGTCCACATGCTTGGTGACTCCCTCAAAGAATTCTAATAGATTTGTGAAGCATGATTTCCCTTTACAGTTGACTCTTCCCCAACAAATTATGTTCATCCATGTGTCTGATGATTCTGTTCTTTACTGTAGTTTCGACCAATTTGCCTGGTACTGAAGTTAGACTTACCACCTGTAATTGTCAGGATCGCCTATGGGACCTATTTTAAAAATTGGCATTACATTGGCTATCTGCTGGTTATCTGGTACACAGGCTGATTTATGTGATAGGCTATACACCAAAGCATAGGTGCTGGAACTAGGGGTGCTGGTGCACCCCCTGACTTGAAGTAGTAATAAAAATCCAAATACAGGGTTCCTGCCTTCATCACCCTCATTAGTACAGTGGTGTTGAAACAATTTTTCTAAAGTTAGTAGCTCTACAATTTCATATTTGAGTTCCTTCAAAATTATTGGGTGAATATCATCTAGTCCTGGTGATTTATTACTGTTTGTTCCAATCTGTATCCACTTGTTCCAATTCCACCTCTATTGTGGACAGTTCCTCAGATTTGTCACTTAAAAAGAATGGTTTGGATGTGGGACTCTCCCTCACATCCTCTGTGGTAAAGACCAATTCAAAGAATTCACTTAGCTTCTCCACAATGGACTTGTCTTACCTGAGTGCTCCTTTAGCACCTTGATTGTTCCATGGCCCCACTGATTATTTGGCAGGCTTCCTGCTTCTGATGTACTTTAAAAAAAATTGCTGCTGTTTTTTGTGGTTTTGGCCGGTTGCTCTTTTTTGGCCTGCTTAACTATACTCTGACACTTGTTCTTATCTATTGTATCTACACTTAATTGCTACACTTGTCTTTATTCCTGTGTGTTGACTATCAGGTTTCCTCGATGCTCTGCTTGTTATAAGGAAGATTCATATACAGTTAGGTGATACTACAGCTATCTAATAGGGTCATAGTCTAATCTGTAAAAAGAAAAGGAGTACCTGTGGCACCTTAGAGACTAACCAATTTAAATAAATTGGTTAGTCTCTAAGGTGCCGCAGGTACTCCTTTTCTTTTTGCGAATACAGACTAACACGGCTGCTACTCTGAAACCAGTCTAATCTGTAATGAGCAAAACCCTTTTGTTGGGATATTTCATTGTGGAACATTTTGCCCCTGTAACCTTGGATTTTAGACTTCCCAATTGCAAACAGGAACTTTCGGATTCATTTTTAAATGAATCACAATGAAACAACTTATCAATGACAAATTGAGGAGGATCCCATCCCGGCTTGTATCCTGGCAGTTTTATGAGTGAGCCTCTGGAAGACGATATCTGTGTAGGTTTGTTTAGAAAAGTTGTGGGACTATATTACATAGAATTACATGGGGATTAGATTTTCTTTTCTTGTGGATTGTGCAACTCTCTGTTCTATGTTGAGTGTTGCCATTTTTTAA
The DNA here is from genome assembly GCF_965152275.1 of Natator depressus. NCBI lineage: Eukaryota > Metazoa > Chordata > Testudines > Cheloniidae > Natator > Natator depressus. The sequence goes on along the minus strand of NC_134235.1, from coordinate 48,897,187 downwards.
AAAGTTAATTAAATGGTTTTGAAACGTTGAGACAATTGTTTTCTGCTTACAGTTGATATTGTATTGTGTTCTCTGAACCAGTATATGCCTTTGCCACCTTCAGCTATAAAATATCGTTTCAAGCGGAAACTTGTCAAACAAGGTCACTGTGGCTTTATTTTCTTTTGAAGGTTTTGTTCTGAGCTAATTTAGTGCTTGTGAAAAGTCAGAGTGACGACAACACTGAAAACTGAAGTCTTCTTTTACCTACAGAAAAACCGCAGTACATGCAGTGCTACTGCAGCCTTCTCTATATTGCCCTGATAACCTGTCATCCGGCTATACCAAAAGGAGAACGGGAGACACTTGATATGGTTTTAATCAGCCGCAACTTTATTATTAGATGTTTGGGACTACCTGGCAGATAAAATACAGTGCAGGTAACTCCATGATTATTCAATATCTACTGGGGGGAAGGGGGGCTTCTACTAGCCCCCCTCCCCCCTTTTTTTTCCATCCAGGTCGCCAGCCAACCCATTCCAGGGACCTTAATATCCCCTTCTCGAATGAGGGTTAAGGTGGGACTATAAGGAAGGAAGCTTGGATCCCTGTTGTGCCAGTCATACGAGCCCTGAACCTCACTCCCTTCTCCCCACCCCCCGCTATTTTAAAAAACACCTCCATGTTAAGTACTTTACCAAGCCATTCATCTGGAAACTGACTGTGGAGTACCTGCACTGACATCCGCCATGAGGAAGGACTAGCAATTAGCTTGGCTGCCTGCCCAAAAGCTCAGTTGGGTTCCCAGACATCTCCTAACATCCCCTTTTTATATCTGCCAATAATGTACCTGTGCCCAAGTCTGACAGGTAAACCCCATCTTCCCAAAATAACGCTGGTACCCCTTATGCTATGCCAGGATATGAAATTACTGCCCTTCCTATGGCCCCCAGGAATTTGGCCACCTCCCTGTTCACATACCTTCTTGCTTTGTCCACCCAGGGGGCTTCACATTTCCCTGCCAGACCCCATGTCCAACCACACAATTTTTACTCCTGGAAAAATTTCCAGGATCTGTCTCAAGTCCATCTTCACTCCAAGCAGTAAGTCTACCCATTTACACATTCCCAAATCATTGGGGAAAATGTGTACCACAATTATATCTGGTGGGGGCTGATGCCCCTCACCCCCAGAGTACAGTAATGGCATCAGCTGGTGCTATAACACGCCATTCCCTCTATGCCAATTGAGGATTGCTTCATCACCGAACCCCAGTTGTGAACCCTTGGGCAACTGGGAAGCCCACGTAGGTGCCCAATAAACAACACTATGCCCACAGATCCACACCACCATCTACATGGCTAGTCTGTCGACATCTAGAATAAAAATACAACAAATTAATGTTCACTCACCAGCTGGGGTCTCACATATGTTCTGTATACTTCTGAATGACAACTCCTGATTGCCTGAATTGCCTCTGCCCCAATGCCCAGCAGTGCTGCTGCTGTAGCTACCCCGATCCTGAATGCGTGGGAATCAAATTCCAGGCCTGGCAGCCCCAACCTCATCAGTCCTCATCTCAACATCATAACGAACTGGCATGTTGTGAGAGGACATCCATCACTGTTTATAAAGAGGGGCCCATCCTTCCCCAGTTGTATTGACATGTATGCCCTCAAAGCCTCCACGGGGCAGACCCCAGACTCACCACTGTCCCATGGGATAATGGATTCACCCAGCCTCCTGGATCAGTCTTTGACCTTCACAAGTTTCGTATCGCTGCTTGCCCCTGCCAGTGTAAATCCCACAGTTCCAAAGCTCTTCCTGTAGATTCCCTACAGGACCCAGGTACCAGCTCAATGATCCTCACTGTCCTGCATCCCTGTGGTGCCATGCAGACTCATGTGCTGGAGTCCTCTGATCCCTCCTGCTGTGCTGCGGGGAAAGGGCTTCTCCCACCGCTGGCCTGTCTTTTTTTCAACTCCCCAGCCCTTCCAGTCCCTGGGGGATGAGTCAGCATCACCATGCTGACCCATTCCCCTTTTGCAGCAGCTTCTGAGCCCTTCCTCCCACCCATAAACCACTATTCCCCTTCCCCCAGCTAGCTGGACAACTTGCCTCCCCCACCCCCATCAAAGGCGTGGTCATTTTGGGGATAGCACTTTTAGTTTAGTTCACAATACCAGTAAATCCTTGATTTTTTTCCTACTGAGTCTACCAGCAAAGATGTCAATTGTGTTGTGTGTTCCTCTGATACAGACAGATACCATTGTCTCAGACATACAGGAAGAAAGACTAGATGCAAAGGATGTGGTTTAATTAGGCCACAACTTTATTAATTTATCTGGGAACTAACCAGCAATAAGTCTTACAGTGCAGGTCAGCATTCCTTTCTTAATTGTTTCCATCTGGTGGAGGGCTGCTGTCAGTCTCCTGCCCCTCCACACCTGGTCCCTCAGCCAGCTTCTGGGACTCCACCTCTGTCCCCTCATATGAAGTTAGAGGGGCTTGGGAAAGGGGGTTTTCTCCTCACTGTACCAGATATTAGTAACCCTAGACCTGATCCTCAACTTCTTCAGGGGATGCCTTCCTCTGAGTCCAGTTCCAACTCTGGTTTATCAGGGAACCACACATCCCTATGAAAGGAGTACGTGCACTGGATATCTGCAATCAGTTGACTATCAACAGCTTGACTGGTACCTCTTGATTCTACCTAGCTGGGTCCTAGCTGGAGCTGCTGTGGGGGGAAATGGGTGTGTCTGTGGGGGGGGAGGGGGAGTGGTTGTATCCTGCCCAGGCCAATCTGGCAGTGAGGTTGCAGGGATTATATTAGCAACTGAAAGGACACTGCTAGCACTTTACATAGGTAATTGAACAGACTGATGATAAAAGCTCTCAATCAGGAGACACTGACCACACCTAAAGGGATTTAATTCAAATGTTATTGTCTAATCAAAGAAGGAATCTCCTCACTAATTTTGTAAATGTGGTGGGGAAAACTCCAAAATTTTAGTGGGGAGACTTTATTTGAAAATTAGTGGTGAGGGGATGCACAGTGTAGTGTGCAAAGTCAGCCCTTCATTGCACCAGATTCACCAATACGCTATAAATATTCAGAGCAAGGAAAATCATAGTAAGGGTGAAATTCCGCCCTTAGCTCATTTCCCATTGCTTCTATGGGTTTGTCATCACAACCTTTGCTTTATTTTAATATAAGGGGATTTGTGTTAATTATATTAACTGTTTTTTTCTAGAGCAGTATAGGAGTGGAGGATATGATCTAAAAATAGCATATTGGTATCATTTAGCTGGCTCATTAGTAGAAATAATTGCTAATGTTAGGTGTGTTTGACAGAGAGCTTGCAGCAGAACTCTTATGTGAGTTGTCAAACTAGATATATATTCATTACAATGTGTCAAATGATTACTTTAGGAAAAGAAAAAGCTGGGAATTTTTAAAAAATCATTTGTAAGCAGTAAAACTGTCAAACGGGGATAACTGCAAAACTATTTAAAATGAACGTAAGTGTAAAGTGGTAAGATACTGTTTTTGTTAATGATTTTCTGTAAAAAATAGAGGGTATTTTTAATTCTCTGCAATGTACTTACACTAAAGATATTCTTTTTCACTAATGCCATCTGTAATTATTACAAATTCTGGGTAACTTGGCTCTCATGATGGATAGGATAAGAAAAACAAGGAAAGGATAATTGCAAAGGTAGATTAAATATATATTTATAATTATTATACCCTGATTTAGGTGTAAGTATCCAGAGCGTCTACCAAGGAAACCCTTCTTTTCATACTTGGACTGCCCCTCTAGTCCCCCTTTTAAACCAGACTACTTGGCAGATGGGTTGGGGGAAGCAGAGGATATCATGAAAGGAAGACTTCAGAGAGGAAGGATAGTCTGGTGGCTAACACGTAGGATGGGGATTGCCTGAGACACAGATTTATCCAGTCCCTATCCACTGTCCTGCACTCAGGGCTGTGGCATAAATGCCACAATCTAGCTAGGAGGACAAAGCCAGAAGTGTGGAGTGAAGCATATTTATTGTTTCACGCAGAGCATCACAAAGGCTTGTGCCATCCCTGCTTGCAAACTTTCACAACAGAGTCAGAACATTGCATGGGTATGGAGTTAAGACGGAACAAATGGTTGGTGAAGGGTCACAAAACAATGGAATTTCTATTCATTTGTCTGATGGACAAGTGTGGGGCATGATAGTTACTTCCTGACCTTGCAGATATACCTGTTAATTTTCAAACACAGTTTAGAGTTTGTCTGCATGGCCCCAGAGTGTGGATTGCAACATGTGCCAAAATGCGGCGCTGGAACTATCCTGTGTGAACACTGTTTACACAAACTAGATACCTTGTAGTTTGTGCCATCGGAGTCCACACAGGGAAGTTACCGCACAGCATTTTATTGCACACTGCAGTTCATACCTCTGGAGTCTGCCCTGCACTGCCACGTAGGCATAGCCATACACTGAATACTATGCAAGCAATTCCAGTTATCACCTTTTGGATATGGAAAAGTAAGCACTTGAAGACACATTTTTGAAAATGATTATTCTCACTAATCCTTCCTTACACCTTTTAGCATTTCAGTTGATTTATAATCTTTAACTGAAGACCTGTAAAGTCCAAAGTCATTCTATATTGACACATCTGTAAGTTTGGGGAGAAAATAATTTCTGGGAAAAACGGAACAATACAATGGCTTTATATTATATGTTGTCAGTATAATGGTCATCTTTCAGTTGAGTTCAGTCTGTAAGATCTTCAAACATCTATTGATGCTTTTGATAAGCGAGCAAAGGAAAAAGCATTTTATACTGAACAATCTTACTCTTAACAAAAATGACAAGAGCCAGGAACTTTACTGCAAGTCTGTATATACTTAACCTTTTTGCTGTTAGTCTACCCTCTATGATCCACTAATAGTTTCTGTGATCCACTAATAGTCTCTTAAATCAGTGACACATTTGGACATACTAGGTACATTAAGTTAACAGAGTGGGTTTGTTATGTGGCTGTGTCCTGGAGTGTTCAACAGCCACCAAACTCTTAATGCTGTCCAAAAAAAGAGTGCAACTTTTTTATACAGGCATTAGCACAGGGCTTTAGAAGACTTTAACAGAACATCCTCCTTTGTTTTTGTTTTTGTTTTGTTTTGTTTGTTTTGTAATATAATTTACTCTGAATTTACTCGTACAAGTGTGACCTTTAGAGTCAAGATCTACATTGCCATTTTGATAACCTACTCAAGGACCAATTTTGTAATCCTAACACATGGTGAGCTTTCATACTGGGAGCTGTTCCTTCACAAAAACTGCAGGACTGTGCCCAAAATATTGTCTTATATTTAAATGCGTAGGGTCAGATTATTCTTACACCAACTTTACCCTGGTGGAAGTGAATCTCCACTGACTTAATTGGCATCACTACTGATTTACATTGGTGTAAATGAGAGGAGATTCAGACTCAGCTTTAAGCATTTCTTTTAACATTTGTACATGTCAAAGTAGTTGTCAAAGGAATCTGCATTAAAGCTGTTATTGTCTATGGCATAATGATACTTTTTTTTACTTTGCATTTATAATATAGACGTCCTCATTTTGTAAAGCTTCATCAAATTACATGTGGTTTATCTGTCTGATTAAACAATATCTAATTTTTCTGTTTCCTGCTGGATATTTTCAATATGTACCACATACAAAGTTTCCACTGACATTTATTTTATTGATGAAGATGCAGCAGCATTCCCTTATTAAACTAGAATTTATGTACAACAATTAAAAGAAGTACTTTGAGGGCTATTTTAAAATAGATATAAAAATGTATTGTGTTGATTAAAGATTAAGTAATTTAATTAATGGAAACTGCAAAATAGTGTGTGTATTATAGGTTGTGCAAGTACTGATGACAATAGTTAAGGTTGCCCCACGCTTCCATTATAAGGCTCTCTTTCAGTTGCATATAACTTTACCAGATGTAAACCACTGCTGCTGAAATTTTGCAGGCCAGTTGTCTGCCACAGGATGATTTTTTTTTTCTTTTGAAAGATTTGGTTGAAAATGTTCAGCCATTTTGTAAGCTGAGGTAGCTACTCTAGAAGCTGGTCCAAAGAAGACAGTAGCCTTCTATTGCTACCAGTTACTCCCTTAGCTCAAATGGTAGAGAGCGTTGCGCTGAGGACCTATAGATCCCAGCCATACTTGATCCATGTTGGGAGTCAATGGGGTCCCACAGGATTAAATCTTTTTTTTTTTTTCAATTTTTTTTTTTAAACTTAGTTGTGAGGGGATGTCATTTCTTATGTTAAAAGAATGTTAAGGCTGAAAAGCCAGTCACTCAAAAGTCGTCATGAAATGTGTGAACCGAGGTTGCCTGTGCAACTTTAATTCATGCACCGCCCACATTTTAATGGATTACGCATTATGATGCAGTCTTTAATAAATGCTGACATGCTGACTTTTTTTTTTTTCAAAGTACACCGTTAGCATTCATCCCTGGCCCTGGCATGGGGAGTTCTGGGGTTAGAGGAGAAGGCTCCTTGTGTCCTTTCCCTTTCACACCACCCACTTTAGACTAGGGACAGACTAGCCCTTTGCTTGTAGAGTACATAAGACTTTACACTGGATTTTATGAAGTTGATTTTCGTGTAAGCAGTCAGGAAGGCTAGACATCACTCAAACCTGTTTGAAGCTACAATTATATGCTTACCTTGTTGCTTAATGAGTTTTGATAAATGTTGTTGATTGAGTACAATATTGTTTGTCATTATTTGGCATGGGAAACTTTTTTTAAAAATATCTGTTACTTTCCTCTGCTTCTCAGTAGCAGGGAAATGCTGTAGGTGATCCTGTTTGTGTTTTATTTTACAAAGATATTAAAGGGCATTATTTCGAACAAAGGAGAGTTAAACATTATTGTATGCCATCTTAATGTAATACTGTAGAAATGATTAATATTTCATTAACCTAATCGAAGTCACGGAACTACAGAAAGGACTGGTGTGATGGCATGTTATTCTGTATCATGAATTCTGTGCTCTACAGTTTCTTATACTGTCTTTATCCTGGTAACATCTGAGTACCTTCCAGCAATACGCTGAGCAACATGCCTAACATCGGTCATATGTGGTTTGTTCTCTCTCTGTGTGTGCGCGTGCACATGCGTGTGTACAATGGAGTGTTTTCTTTTGGTAGGACTATTTTGGTTAGTTTTTAAAGTATACATTGCTATGTGTTTATGTAAGAGAAGGCTAGGTTGAAGAAGTGCATCTTGAACTTGGAGAAGAAAGTGGTGAGGTTTGTGATGGCCCTTAGTTCCTGCAGGAGTTCATTCCACACTCTTGGGCTGACCCTTGAGAAAATTTGACTCCTGAACAGGTAAACGTTGTGAAGTACCTGGTGATGTCCTGCCAGTCAGTGCTTGTGACTAGAATATTTCCACACCTTTTTGCTAGAAGAGATGTACTGTCATGCAATGGAGTATCTAATTGACAGTTCCATTACACTCTGATGGGAAGGGCATTGAAAATGAAAATGTGAACAACTTCTGTGCCAGGTACTGGGACCAACACGTTCCTAGCCAGGGAATCTCTGGTGCAGCTGATTTTTATGTGCCATCTGTGATTAGCATTCTGTTTTTTTTTTCTGAGCTCTAATTTTTAAAACTGATGGTAAAATCCTGGCCCTTTGAACTCACTGCCAAAACTCCCCTTGATGTCAGTGGGACTAGAATTTCATCCTAGGTTTTCAGCTATGTTCTGAATAAAATATAGAGCTCCCACAAACATGATCCCTACAAATTAAATAATATATGTTTGCACAATGTCTAGCAGAATAAGATCCTGATTGAGCCCCAATGTAATATTGAAACCTATAGTGTACTTAGAGCTCTACATCACATATACAGTATCCTGTCTGGACTGCTTCAGGCTGAAGAACGCACTGTGTACTGTATCTGGGTCTAATAGGTATTTGAAAAAAGACATTTAAGAGATGTGGATTGAGAACACAAGTTTGTTCAGTAAGTTGCATCTGAGATAGACATTTGTTTTCTTTTTCTAATTCCTTAATGCAGCAAGGATTGGTTGAAAAAAGCATGTTGGCAGTTCTTAAGATGAGACCTTTTCAGATGACACAATTGTCCAAAAAGAAAAGGAGTACTTGTGGCACCTTAGAGACTAACCAATTTATTTGAGCATAAGCTTTCGTGAGCTACAGCTCACTTCATTGATTCCCTGGCTAGGAACGTGTTGGTCCCAGTACCTGGCACAGAAGTTGTTCACATTTTCATTTTCAATGCCCTTCCCATCAGAGTGTAATGGAACTGTCAATTAGATACTCCATTGCATGACAGTACATCTCTTCTAGCAAAAAGGTGTGGAAATATTCTAGTCACAAGCACTGACTGGCAGGACATCACCAGGTACTTCACAACGTTTACCTGTTCAGGAGTCAAATTTTCTCAAGGGTCAGCCCAAGAGTGTGGAATGAACTCCTCTTAGTTAGTCTCTAAGGTGCCACAAGTACTCCTTTTCTTTTTGCGAATACAGACTAACACGGCTGTTACTCTGAAACAATTATCCAAGCAAGCAACATTTTAGATTTAGCAACTGCTTTAGCCAGAAACATTTTTTGTCTTATTTTTGTGAATTAGTATTAGTATTCAAACTTGAATAATCTCATCAATGTCTTGGTAAATGCTAACATTCCAAGATCAACATCTCATGATACCTCTATTACTTATATTTAAAATAATCAAAATGTGTGGCTTCGCTAGCAGGATTGTATAAAACATGGGGCATAGACGCTGTATTTTTTTATCTTGTGGGTAAATGAGATATGAAGAAATCTACATAATATCGATAAATCTGTGGCCATGCTTCCTGTTTGTTGCATGCTGTGAGAGTGGTGTGAGCTACTGTTAAAATGCTCTGGCGAGAGTTAGCCAACTATAATACTTGCTTATCGCATGAAATTGTCATTGGTAACTTATGTCCTCTACCTTTTTTGTGGTACAAATTCTTAAAAAACCTAGAACTACCTAACTGTTTGAATTGAAAACCCCAAGCCCTGTGAAACCCACCTGGCTTTGGGTTTCACTGAAATTTTCCAGCTATGTTTGTATGATGCAAACCCATGGAGAGTCAAAGAGAATGAAATGCTTGCTGTGAAGAGACACCAATGAGATTCACAAAGCTCTTTGAAATCTGAAAATTAATGTAGACTTACCAATGTCAATATTGATTTTTAAATCTCCAAGTGTTAGTATTAGCACAAACACAAGAAAGTTTCAAATATGACGGTAAAAGCCAGTGAGATTATGCTGCAAGAGGACCAGAAGGGGCTGCAGAACATTGGTAGAGTGGACTCCTGAGGGGTTTGAGGCCATCTGCCAGCATCCTGCTGCCCCCTCCCTTTCACCCCCTATTCCAAAAAGCTCACACCTGAAATTATGCTGACATAGACTGGAGGTTCAACAGGAATGGAGATCTTCTCTTCAACCAGCAAATCTGGGAGAAGGAGCGGGAAAGATGAGGAGAGACAGACACACAAAGCGAAGATGCCTCTGCTGACAACAGTGAGAGTTTGCTGACTCCACTCAAATATGTAATTACAGGCACCCACACGGCTAAATGTAGGAATAATAGCATATTAGTTTAAGTAATGGAAATATGGGATGGGCTCAGGAATGATTGTATCTTTTTCTCCTGCATAGGATACTTCGTCTATGTTGAAGTTTTGGGAAATAAACCAGTTCAGCGTAATTCTTATGTATATAATTTTTTTAAAAGATTAACCAAGTAGCTATAAAACCAAATGTGTTTAAGTGCAATGTCACTGGCTAGGTTAACTTATAGTATTCCTACCTTAATTTACAAAGGTATAATGCAGTGGTCAAATTGAGGTTACAACTGAAATATAATCAATAAGTCAATGGTTCAGTTTATTTAGCTTTCCCATTAGCAATTAATTATGATGAGTAAGTTAAGAAAAACAGGTTTTAAGATCTTACAGGAAGGTGAGTGGGGGAATCCATTGCATTTTTAATTTAAGCCATTTAGTTAAGCATTTAGCAAAGGCAGAGGCTCCAACATGCCTTAATTTTAAGTAAGTGAAGCTCTCAAAATAATTTCTTGGTAGATTGCTTTTTTTTGGGGGGGGGGAAGCTACTTTTTCTCCCAGTCTGCAAAGAATACATTAAGCTTGGTTTGTTTAAATGTATTTCCCTCCCCACTCTAACACAGTGCCTGCATCTTTCTGGCAGGTTAGCACAGATGCAGAATAATCTATGGAAGAATTTTTGCAGCTTTCTGAAGTCTTCAGTTCACATGATTGGTCTTAACTTGGATTTAAACTGCTATTTACTGGCATCTTTGTTGATAAGATGTAATTTAATTTCACAGGTGAGAAAGACAGGTGGTCTTTTTAACTCTTCGTTGTTCAGGCTTGGCTCAGCCAGTGGTCAGAATCTTTTGCCTCTCTTCCTTTGGAGGGCCAGTCCAAGGAGGAAAAGAGCAGGATACAACTTCAAATGTTGTGCTGATCTGAGAGGGGGGGGCCCCCCTTTACTCCACATGGTTGGCATCTTTTGTAGGGATCAGTGACTCTTCTACTTCACCTCAGGAGATGTTCGTGTCCAATTAGGGGTTCCTGCATGTTGGCTGTAACTCATTGTGGAGTAGTGACCTGGAACCTTGATCCTGGAGTCACATAGTCACAGGTGAAAGAGAAACCAAGTCATTGCTAACTGAAAATAGATGTCTCTCAACAACAGGATGCAAGAAGGTGCCACGTGATAAGGATCTGGTAGGCAAACTTCCAGTTAGGCCCCAGACATAAGTGTCATGATTGTTGAAATATAATTCATGGCTAGTCAGCATTATGCACCAGCTCATTTCCACACATTCTCTTGACAATAAGTTAATTATGACACTGGAAAAGTAGTTTAAGAAGGTAAAGGCAGGGTGTAGGGCAAGTGAGTGACCTTATCCTTTATAGCCTTTTTGCCTATGTACCAGAAAGCTGCTTGAAGAATCTCTCAGCAACACTAACTTAAACATTTTTCCAACCAGTGTTACTCAGGCCTGAATCCAAATGTGGCCTATGTTCTTTTCATAAAGCAACCCTCTCCAAACAGTGTCTAGTATTGAATTGTTGCAGCTGCTATTAGGCAACATGTTAGAATTAGAGGGTTGTGTTTCTTCAGAAAAGGAGCAAATGCAGGGCATGGCTGCCCAAACTAAGAAACACCCTAGGGATCTAAAATCAATTAAATCTAAATTGGTCAATCTGGAAGGCAGATCACACAGAAACAATCTTATAATCGTAGGAGTCCCTGAGGGGACAGAGCAAGAAAATTATGTAGAATTTATCCCCAGACTTTTAATAGAAATACTCGATCTGCCTGAGGACCGTGTATTTGATATTGAAAGAGCCACAGGTCCCTGACTCCAATGCTTGCCCCCTGAGCTAAATCCAGATCCTCAATAATCAAATTTCTCAAGTTTGTAGCTGAAGAAACAATTGTACAACAGGCAATGGGGGAAAAAGAGGTTCAGTAGGGCAATCTCCCAATTAAAGAGTCTTTTCATGACTTTGCAAAGGAGGTTATGAAGCAAAGGGTGGCTTTTGGCAGGGCCGGGGCACTGGCAAACCAAGGGAGCTCAAATATTACCTGCTGTTTCCTGCAATGCTTCATGTAATATCTGGAGAAGTAACCCATTCATTCCAAGAGCCATCAGAGGGCAAGAACATCATTAAACATTCTATAAAACTATTTTTGATGTGTGCTGTTCCTGATTACTTTGACCACTGGCATTTTGTTTGCCTTTAGCATGTGGATCCGGCTGGCCCTCATTACATTTGGTCCTCTGTCCATCTGGGTCTTGGCTATGTATAGTGAAGATGAAATCCATGAATATACTGGGCTGCTGTGTTCTCTACACAGAAGTCTGGAATGGCAGCAACAACAATATACCATGGATATGCATGGACAGTCTCACTACTGAATATTCAGTGCCATGCCCTTCCATGCTGACTTGCTGTGGCTTTTATTGCCTTATACACAGCCTGATACTGAGGGAGTAGAGGCACACAACTCCCACACCCAAACCCTGCACCAGTGAGCAACACAATTCCAATCTGAACCACTTCCTAGCCACTACTAGGTGGTTCTGTGCACAGGATGCTGACTTGACTTAAGATAGCCCTGCTGGCAATACTTTCCTGCTGCAGTAGGAACCAGCTCAGTAACATAAAGATGCACATACAGACTCCAGTCAGTAGTAGCAAGTCAACTGGGCATCCTTGGGAACCAAACAGAAGAGAATCCCTTCTGACGTAGACTGTGCCATACTATCATTGGTGGATGCCTATGGCACTGCCCTAGAGAAAGAAATAAGCTACCCATGATTGCTTTTGCAAACCTCATCATTTTGCTGTAGGGCCATAGTGTGACCATCAAACACGTTTAGCTCACAAATCGCATCTCTAGGGTGCTGCTATATGCCCATGTACTTACAGGGTGAGGTAATAGTTTTTGGATTAATTGTTAATTATTTGAAGGATGGGGGTGTGTGAAAATTACCCCACATGGGAACTCTGACAGGGACCTACATGCATAATCATAAAACACAAAGTTCCTACTCCGGAACGCTGTAAACCCATGCAACCTATACTATTTCAGAGACTGATGTAACCACCTGAAGGACTCTTGTTATAGCATGAAATATGAACTCAAACTTTGCACACCCCCTGTGTTGCGGATGTGTCTTCTACATTTAGCTGTTCTTTTCAACCCCAGTAATGGATGACATCAGTTCTGGCTGTTGCCAAGTACGTACATGTTAGTATATTGCTCTACTTATAACTTTATTTTGTGTTTTCCTTTGTTATGTTCTATTTGATTCCCTTTTGTCACCCACCCCATCATTCTTTCTCTCCCCTTCTTCCTCCTGACCTTCATAACTTAGAGTGCATTGGTCTTGCTGGCACTACGTGGTCCCAACAAGTGAGGTGAAAGTGCATCCCTGTCAGTGCCTCATCTTTCCCTTTCCACGTACTCCAGCTTCCTGGCGGTCTTGCCTCTGTTGTACTTTCTGCAAGGTAATCAAACTATCAGCATTAGACATCTGGGCGCCCCTGTCCCTGTGCCCCATTGGGTTTCCACAAGCACCAATGCCCTGAAACTTTCCTATCTATGTTTAAAACCCATCTTAAAATCTCTCCTCAGGCCCACGTCATCCAGGTATGCTTTTTTGATGAAAAAAGACTCCTTGAGTCTTGAAGTTATGACTAAAGCCTGGAGCATCTTTTAAAGGCTCCACAGTGGTCCGCTGTATTACTCAGTGTAAAACATGGTTCTAAAGCTCTTCCTTTGGATACATGCAGGTGCTGTGGTAAATATAAGAGCACATGCTTGCACATCCTTTTGGAATGTCCTCCAATTAAACATTTGTGGAAAGAAATTGACACTGGAATTAGAATGATTTGAGGCTTTTGCAATCAAACATTAGCATATTTTACACATGAATTTCAGCCTTCCATCAGCTCAGCCATCCTGGTCTCTGAGAGCAGCCATGATCATGAAACAAATGAATTTACAGAGGTGGAAAAGTAAATCAATGCACAGAATACAACAGTGGTATTCTCACCTAGTGGCCAAAGAAAGGGTCAAGTTCTGGATTGAGTACATGAGTTTTGAAGAAATGTGGGCTCCATTTTTAGAAACATCGACTAAGGAGCACCCAAAATCCAGTAGCCAAGCCAGACTTCCTTCCTCCATCCTCCTGGATTCTTTCCCTCCCTTCACTTGCCCGCTGCTTTCAAACTTCATTTCCCTGCCTTCTCCTTGTTGCCCCTTCATTAGTAATGAAGTATTGATGTATTGGATTTTATAGCTTTAATATTTAATATTTAAAAACTTGTTTTTTCCATAAGAATGTTAATTCTATGCTGTGTTTACAGATGGTAATTTAAATTTATAACTTCATTTTTTGGTTATTGTGATGTTTATAATAAAAAGTGGGGAAAAATACTTATTTAGCTGAGCATCTTTAGAATTAACTAACATGAAGAAAAGCACTAAGACTTGACCAAAATTAACTTATAACATTTCTACAGCTGAGACTTTCTAGCATCTGCTAGGAAAAGTTTGATTCTTATATCGCTTTGTATTATTTTTTGCCAGAGTACTGTTACCTGTTATTAGTTATTGCTTTGTTTCCTAGGAGGATTTTCTTTCCTGCCTTTAAATTTGTGAGTTGGGTTTCTCATTCATTGTCTAGTATTGCTTCTTGTTTTTCGTTCCTTCTGTTGAAGCAGCAGAAATACTGGCGGTATTCTCATTGGATTTTAACTCCCATTTAAAAAAAATAAATAATAGGCTGGATTCTCCCCAGTTACAGCTCACTGATCCTGTGGACCGGTCCACACAAAGGGACAGGATTGCAAAAAGAACCTGGCCCAATAACAGTATCTTGCATTTGCATACTGCTTTACAAACTGCTTGCAACCTAGAGAAGAATCATTTCATCAATCACAGTAGTGCAGCCAATGCTGCAATAGAATGCAGTACCCATAATGCACAGCAACACTTATAAACTCCCGAACAGTTGAGAATAGGTAGAGGAACAGAAGAAAAATATCATATCCAATTGAAACTGCAGTGAAAATTTATGTAGACACAATATCATTACTCCACTGGTAATTTGGAAGGGGAGTAGAGCTAATGCTTTGAAGGCTTTCTTTTCAATAGAGTTGCAGTGTTTGTTTTGGCTCATTTGTGGCTTAAAGATTGATTGTGTCCATACAAAGTTCTGCCTTCCAATCACATAAGTGCTCTATCATATTGATCCAGCAGCAGAGCTCCTGCTTGTCTACCCTAGAGTTAGCAGCAGCTGTGCATTCTGGTGACTTCAAAAGGCTTCCTGTGTTCTGGGGAACTATGGAAAATATGTGCCAAAGGATCATTAATGACTATGAAAATGTAGATATTTGCAAAATCACTCTGAGTGCCAAGGTATCAGTAATAGCGTGCTCAGGGCCTTGACTTGACATCTCATCTGAAAGATGCAACCCCTAGTAACAGTCCTCTGTGATAAGGACTGGTTGAAAAGCATGACACAAATTGAATTATCAGCTCCACTGCTTCAATACCTGGACTTTTTTCCTTAAAATGAATACTTTATCCTGCAAATATCACATAGCTCCTGATCCTGCAAGCTGCTGAGCATTGAGTAATTCCCAGGGAATTACAGACCAGTCAGCTTAACTCCTGTACCCGGAAAGATAATGGAACAAATAATTAAGCAATCCATTTGAAAAATTCTAGAAGATAATAAGGTGATAAGTAATAGCATAGATTTGTGAAGAATAAATCATGTCAAATCAACCTGATAGCTTTCTTTGACAGGGTAACAGGCCTTGTGGTTAGGGGGGAAGTGGTAGACATGGTATATCTTGACTTTAGTAAAGCTTTTGATACTGTCTCGCATGACCTTCTCATAAACAAACTAGGGAAATGCACCCTAGATGGAGTTACTATAAGGTGGCTGCATAACTGGTTGGAAAACCATTCCCAGAGAATGGTTATCAGTGGTTCACAGTCATGCTGGAAGGCCATAATGACTGGGGTCCCGCGGGGAACAGTTCTGGGTCCGGTTCTGTTCAATATCTTCATCAATGATTTAGATAATGGCATAGAGAAAATACTTATAAAGTCTGTGGACGATACCAAGCTGGGAGGGGTTGCAAGTGCTTTGGAGGATAGGATTAAAATTCAAACTGATCTGGACAAACTGGAGAAATAGTCTGAAGTAAATAGGATGGAATTCAATAAGGACAAATGCAAAGTACTCCACTTAGGAAGGAAAAACCAGTTGCACGTATACAAAATGGGAAATGACTGCCTAGGAAGGAGTACTGCGGAAAGGGATCTGGAGGGTCATAGTTGACCACAAGCTAAATATGAGTCAACAGTGTAGCACTGTTGCAAAAAAAGCTAACATCATTCTGGGATGTAGTAGGAGGAGTGTTATAAGCAAGACCCGAGATGTAATTCTTCTGCTCTACTCCGCGCTGATTAGGCCTCATCTGGAGCATTGTGTCCAGTTCTAAGTGCCACATTTCAGGAGAGATGTAGACAAACTGGAGAAAATCCAGAGAAGAGCAACAAAAATGATTAAAGGTCTAGAAAACATGACCTATGAGGGAAGATTTGAAAAACAATTGGGTTTGGTTAGTTTGGAAAAGAGAAGATTGAGAGGGGATATAACAGTTTTCAAGTACGTAAAAGTTTGTTACAAGGAGGAGGGAGCAAAATTATTTTTTCCTAGCCACTGAGGATAGGACAAGAAGCAGTGGGCTTAAATTCCAGCAAGGGAGGTTTAGGTTGGACATTAGGAAAAACTTCCTAACTGTCAGGGTGGTTAAGCACTGGAATAAATTGCCAAGGGAGGTTGTGGAATCTCTGTCATTGGCGATTTTAAAGAGCAGGTTAGACGAACACCTGTCAGGGATGGTCTAGATAATGCTTAGTCCTGCTACGAGTGCAAGGGTCTGAACTAGATTAATTCTCAAGGTCCCTTCCAGTATTTATTCCAGTGCTTAACCACCCTGAAAGGAAGTTTTTCCTAATGTCCTAGCTAAACCGCCCTCGCTGCAATTTAAGACAATTGCTTAGGATTATGGTTAGGAACTGCTGCTATTACTGATTTTTAGGAAGTCCTTTATTGTTACAGAATTTTTAATCTCTCTCACTGTGACACCATTTTCAAGGACAGTATCTCCTGTTCTGACACAATAGAGATAACGTAATTGATATGGGAAATAGTTTTTCTATTGCTTATTAAGACTAGAGCAGCAGCATTGACTATTTCTAGATTAAAAAGCTAATTAATTTGGTATTCATGAACTGATGGCCACTTTTTTTTAATGCCAAGACATTTTTAAATGCTTTAGTAGCATCAGCATTCTATACACTTAAAAAATCAACAGAAGTGTTTGCGGCTGGACAGATTGACAAAGCTATGGAATGCAGCAGTGTTGATCAATGCACATTAAGCTAAGGAGAAGTTTACTTATTTATTAAAAAGACATGCTGTGCTATGAAATCTTATTTAATTAGTCTCTGAATAAACATACTTTCTCTTGAGTTTCTGCCCTTTCCATATTACTATAGCCACATTAATTTAAATTCCTTTGTAATTATAAACCACATGTTGTCAATGACAAAGATCCAGGTCATTAAGTTTTAATTAATAGCAGAGACTGATTAGCAGTGGATGAACATCATCAAAGTGACTTTTTTAATCTATTTAATGTTACCAAACCATCTACTTATTTTTTTTAAGACAGCTATTTCTATTAGCAATACCTGTTCTTCACCAGTTTGCATCTTTATAACTTTATTTGAAAAAAAAATGGAGATGGTCAACTGTCTACTAATACATGTTTTTTGTTCACTTCCATACAGTTATTGATGATCCTTAACAAAGTAATTTAAACACATGACTGCAGTGGAGACACTTTTTGTTCTAATAAAGTCAAATTATATTCATTAAAAATTATGCTAAGGAGGGTATTATAGTCAAAACAAAAGACTTTTTTAATATACAATAAATTCTGACGCTGGTTTCACGCTGTTATTTCAAGGCTTTCTAGCTGCTGAAGCATTAACCAAATAAGCTCCCAATCCTGCAAAATTTTGTTCACATTTCTACAAAGATTTACACATGTGCTTAACTTTAAGTGCATTGACTTCACAGCCTCTGAGTAGTCCATTATAGTTTAAAGTTAAGCATATGAATAAATCTGTACAGGATTGTGTCTTAAAAGCTATATGGATCCAGTCCTACTTTTACTGATGTCAAAAAGTGATAGTATACATTAATTTAAATAATTAGACTCCCACCCAGGTGACACTTTGTGTGCCATTTGGAAAGTTTACAGAGATGCATTATTTACTGCAGCTTGTTAATTTCTGTGAGTTTGCATAGAAAGGCTTGATCAAACCTTTACCTAAGAACAAAGTGAGGCATATTGTTTATAATATGCTTATCTGAAATTAACTGTCATACATCACCGATCTGATTCTACAGGGAATTTCACCAGAGAAAATTATTTTCTATTATAAATCTGGTGTATAATTGTTAAAGTATATTTCTCTACATTTAGGTGTTAATAGCTGTTGCATACGGTCCTTGCTCTTACTCAGCACATTTGTGGAAGCTATTTACTGCAAAGTATATTAATAGGGAAGTAATATTATAATTTTATGGCTACATAAAGCAATAATAAAAATGTCACTGCTATTTTGTGCCTCTTCCTCTTTTCCAATTTTAGCTTGCTTCTGTGATGAGTATGGGGTAACCTGTTAAGTTTACAGCAAATCCAAATATAGGAAAACTGAATTTTATAGAATACTTGACTAATTTGGTTAGCAATTAACACTTTTTAGCTTCTAGAAGGATAGATCTGGTAACCCTGCATCCATCATACAATCCAGTGTATAAACGGGAAGAGAAAACTAACTATTATGCTAATGAACGTTTCCTTTGAAATAATTATATTACAATTCAGACCTAGAGCATGAATGGACCTTTCCTGTTATGAATGTGTTCCCTGCAACACAATGTATTATAGCCATTGCCAAAAATCTGAATTCCCATTTATGCTTATGGTTGAAAAATATTGTATTCGATTATTAGGAATTCACAATTTGGAGCTATTTGAGGTTTTGTAGAAATTGAAATGTACTCTGCAGGAAAAAAAAATACATTCTTTCTTGAGATTTATTCCTTGCCATTTAATTGAAGCTGTAAAGTGCCAAAGACATAATACCTCTAAGAACATTTGAAGGTTTAAGACACTTAGGGTACTGTGCTTACATTTTTATTACTTGCACACATGTCATTTTTTATCATTGACTGATTTTTTTAATGGTTCTTGGCCTTACCACTTTATCTCTCTGTGTTATACATGAATTAACATCAGATTTAGGGGCATTGTTGATCTTTATAAAGGGGGATATGATAATACAGTCTCAAATAAGTGGGAGTAATGAACTACAGTAACAAATATCAGATTTGTTTTTTTGCAATGGTAAAACTTTGCAGGACATGTATCTCACTTTGGAGCATGATATATATTTATATGTATTATAAAATATAAAATTTCTTTATTTAGTGAGACAATTTGCCACAAGATTTTTCACTGTGTTAAAGGTTACTCATTCACAGAAAGTCAAGCATTAAAGTAGAATATTTCTGTTTTGAATGA
The DNA here is from genome assembly GCF_965152275.1 of Natator depressus. NCBI lineage: Eukaryota > Metazoa > Chordata > Testudines > Cheloniidae > Natator > Natator depressus. The sequence goes on along the minus strand of NC_134235.1, from coordinate 48,877,906 downwards.
GACATTTTTTAAGCTCATAACATCATTCTCTGCAGTACTGGGGAAGTAGATGGTTTTAGAAGCTATAAACTCATTTCTTCTTATTATCATAATGTTGACCCTGGCATTTGGTAAAACAACCCTGCATTTAAAAATAACAAAAATGAACAAAATAAATGAACTGTTCAGATTAGGAAACATCTCTGAAGTGATATTGAGGGACCAGTTTTAAGAACTCTAATTTTCTTTTGTTTGCTATCCTATAAATTGAATCTTGAAGTATAGCACTGAAGGCATCTACTGAGAATTTCATATGCATTGCATTTGAAGAACACCAGCTAACACTCTTTACTTTATTACAGTTAGCAGAGATAGACACTGGACATTTTATGATGAAAGCAGACCATGGTGATGATATTATCAAACCAAATCATGGGTAAAATCTTTAGCCACAAGACTTCACATCCACCATTAAAAAGGCAAGAGAATAATAGTATAAGGAAAGCTCTCTGTAATTTCACACTTTAAAAATATTATTTTAAAATTAATCTAAGTACAGTAAGGTATTGCAGAAGCCTAAAAAACATGTTGGCTTTCATGACATCAACAGATTAAACTCCAGTTGCTCTGACTCCACTGGTATCTTTCTGATGTGGGAAAATGTAGAGGTCTGTGATCGAAAACACGCTTGTGTTCACACCCTATACATTGTGATAATTTCTGTGCAAAATATGTCTTTTGAGGTTATCATTTAAAAACTAATAGAACACGGATTGTCAGTATTCTTGTGTAATGTATGTACATAATGAGTATTAAGAGTTATGAACAAAACCTGAAATTATGACTACAATGTGTTTATCAGACAAGTCTGGGGAGTGGGTAAACTGGTTTCTCATCGACAAAGGGCAAGCTGATGCCTCTAACCAGGTGTTATCAAACTGGCAATTACTAGTCAAGTGGCAGGGCAGGAGCAGATGGATCTGCATTTTAGCAAACAACAACATGAAACGTCTTTCACCATGAGACTCCATGTCTCCTTCCGCACAGCTGGAATGAAGTTTACCGAGAGGTAACCTTCAAAAAATGCATTTCAAAGGGTGATTGGACTATAAAAACGAGGGGCAGAAACATTCCAGCTTCTCTCTCTGTGTGTTTCATCTAAGAAAACAAAGGACCCAGCCCTTTTATTTTGGGGAGAGATCCTGACCTGAGAATTTGGTCATCTATGTTGCTGGGAACATGGGGGTAAGGATTTTATCTTGAACCAAGTCTAGCTTGTTATAAGTTTTATCTACTAGAAAGCATTTTCTTTATTTCTTTTATAACCAGTTCTGTCTTTAATACCTTGTACTTTGTATCTATCTCTTTGTAATTAAATAAACTAGTTTTATTTTTAATTTAAATGAAGCCAGTGCCATGTTTTGAAAGAACTGTTCAGTAACTCCTGTTAAAGTAGTAAAATGTTGAATATTAACTCTTTTACAGGGCAATGGACCTTCAGTATCTGAACTGTCCAGGAGAGGGCTGAACAGTGCAGAACACACATTTTGTTTGTTTGTTTGTTTGTTTAGAAAATCTGGGACTGGGAGTGTGTTGTGGTCACCCTGCAAGTAGTAACCCAAGCTGGTGGAAATCAGAGCATGACTGGAGACAGGAGCAATCATTTGCTGACAGGCTGCTGGGGTCAGAGCTTCTGGACCAGGGCTGTAGCTATACACAGATGCTCAGGTGTAAACTGTATGCTTTTAGGCTATTTGTGAGAGGCTCAGATTGGGAGCTACAACAGCAAAAGCATTGTGAAGCACTCAGGGTTGTGGGGCAGGTGGTAACACACCCCCTCACTGGTCTGGTTTGCACCCCAGAACTTCACAAGGTGAAACAGCCATTAAAGAACTGTAAATTAAGATCTGTTTTGTATGGGGAGACATGAGAGGGGGCAAAGGGTGTTCCATAAGTTGCGTACTATTCAGAAGTTGTTTGCTTGCATGAATGGTCATGTTTTCTCAGGATTGGGTCCACAAGAGCGAAGTGAAGGATACAAAGTCAGGACAGCTGGAATTGAAACTCTGAGTGTTATACAAGCTGCAGCAATGTTTAGTCTCTAGCAGGGTTTTAGGCCTGATTCTGCTTCCTTTAAAGTCAAAGGAAATGTTGTTCCCTGACTTATTTGGGAGTAGGACTGGGCCTTTGAAATGTACCAGTTCACTTTAAACAGGATGTGCTGGGGTGGTTGGTGTTTTTCTGCAACCTCCGTTGTTTGGTTATGATAGCAAAAAGCAAACTCTGCCCCTATTTATGGTTTTTGTTTTTAGATTCATAGCCCAAAACCACTGTGTTGCCCTCTCCTGTATTTAGATGTTGTAGTCATGGTTCTCATGACATTGGCTTCTGCACAACAACTGGAACTTTTGGCTTGCCCTGCTTCCTGGCCTCAAAGTTGAGCACCCAAAGTTCCCAGAATCTTCAGTTTGAGGTATTGGGGCGTGAACCTGCTCCCATGGTCTTCAATGAGAGAAGGACTGGACAAGGCTCTGGAACATGTTCCTTTGTCCCACCAGTTGTTAAAGTAAATATTGAAAAACTGAGACTAAGGACAGAATATTGTAAGTGTTTTTCCTTCCATGGACATTATGTATAATATGAGAGGAAGGAAATATATTGTTATGTGATAACATATCATAGGTAAAGCCCTATTTGTCCAGCTTATATGATAAACATTATAAGCATCACTTTTATTCCTTCATTTAGATTAAATTTGCAGACAGCCAGAACAAGACCTACACAGCACTAAAAGCTTATTTTGAGGAAATAAGAGGAACTGAATTGGTTCAGGTATCTTGTGCTAGCCCTCTGCCTAGGTATGCATTCCATCTTTTAAGAGGAGGGAAAAAATGCCAGGTGTAGAAGTCCATGGTAGAAGAGGGTGTGGGTGTGTAGTTAGTCAGTCAGGAAGTATAAATGTCAGGAAGTTACAAGTTAGAATTTTTGTATAGGGTGTTTCTTGTTTTTTTGGTTTTTTACATCAGAGGATGACAATGCACGATTTTAATGAATCAAAACAAGACAAAACACACTTCTGAAGTAGTAAGCTGCTCTCCACATTTACAAAGGGATATTTTCTCCAGTTTAAGGGAAAGTCAATCACTTTATTTTATTTGGCTAATTGACTAAAGAATTCAGATAACTTTTGTGGATTTCATTAGGATTTAAAATGAAGTACCAACCTCAATATCTTAATCTTCACTTGAATATGAGTCCCAGTCTTATTACATAAAAAAAACCCCATGGTATATTTTAAAAATATGGAATTTCATTTGAAGTAGATCTCCAGCGGTAAGGTTATTAGTCATGGTAAGAGTAACTTCGTACAGCACAGACTCATTGTTATGAACAAAGGCGTGTTTCGGGTAGAAGGCAATTAATAACATTTTTATCAGTTAAACAGTGCTTACTCATTCCAGAAAAATTTAAAAAAAAACCCTTTATCTAGGTGGATCCGAAGGAGTTCTACAAACTGTGTGATATACAAACAAGTATAAGGATCTTTTCATGCACTGTTGTAGTGCAACTTACCTCTTATACAAAAGTAATCACCGCATTGACTCTACAGGACTTGATGTGAATATATTTTTTGTTGGGATCAGCTGATATAAATAAAGTAATTAAAGGTGTGACAGCCAGAGAGCAGTATTTACAGAAAATAATTAGGAGCCAAGAATTTCTGAGAGATGCCCAATTTGATTGATTTAAAAAACATTTACAAGTAGAATTATTTAAATGAAGGATTAAAGACTGAAGTTGAATCAATGAAAGTTGTTTCATCTATCCCAATTAAAGAGAATCTTGTTTTATCTGAAAAATTGAAGTACTAAAAAAATCATGTTGAGAAACAGATATGGCTATGGCTCTTCATATCCCTAGATATTAAAGATGGAACTATACAAGTTCCATCTGTGTGTATTCTTTCTGTTGTGAGAAATTTTGAATATGAACCTGTATTACACTATATTTAATCTACTTGTCCTTATGGAGAAGGGATTCAGGATTGAAGGTTCATCTACTGGTCCTGACATAGGTAGAAATTCAATTGGATCTAAAGACTAAAACATAAAGGATTTTATGTTCACAACTACCTTTGTGCCGGATATAAAGGTCACAAATAATAAGACAGAAAAAGGTCTTCCTTCTTGAACAAAGAGTGGATATGTTCCTTGATTTTTTGCATGACCTACCCAAAGATGTTGAAAGGTTGATGCTTGAAGGAAGAGTTCTCAAACAGGAGACTCTTTCCCACAAACTGCATGTTTTTTTCCATGTTAAGTATTGTGGGTTGTTTTTATTGCTATTTTATGTCAAAAAAAAAATCTTTCTGGATACAAAATATTTTGATTGTGATATGATGAATAGAATAAGTGGATTAGTATCTATTTAAGGGTGGATTCTAGCTGTTTACCAGCAGAGGCACACTGGAAGGAGTCTTCAGAGAAGTCATGTTCCAGCAGGAGAAATTCCCAGGAGAAATTTTAGCTAACTCCAACAAAATTCCTCTTCGTGTCTCATTGGAAAGCATGCCACAGCATCAGCACTGAAGCCACAGCAAGCAGAATTTAATTTGATTGGAGATTTGATTGAGTATCCTCAAATAATAAGGGGTGGCAGCTATGCACAATATTGGTGTCTACTATGATAATAGGATAATGTGTAGTATAAGCTGTAGAGAGCTTTCTGAAATATGCAGAAAAAAGACTGGGGGGGGGGTTAGGGCCTAATCCTAAACTGTCCCACTGATGCATTAAACCCTTGAGGAGTCATGTCACCTCTCTGCCTCAGTTCCCCTATTTTAAAGTGAGGATAATGACCCTTAATTAGCTACTGCCTAGGGGTATTGTATAATTAATTAGCTAATGTCCACACACAGCATTTAGCATGTTCAAAGTCTTTATTATTATTGATTTATACGGTATCACTCTCTTATCCTTCTGTTATTGAATGTAATTTATGCTTAATATGTGAATTATTGCTTCATTTCATACAAATACAATTTTCAAAGCTGTAAAAATGAGACATACTTGCCTCATAAATATGTGAGTTTAGATTTAAACTTGTCCTTGAGAAGCCCTTTTACAAAGCTACCTAATTGTGTACTGGCTTTTATTGAGTAGTGCTGACTGCTAGAATCAACATATTCTTCATACTGGCTCCTAAATGAGAGAGACTCTTCTTTATTAAATCTCAGACTTCTCTTTATGCCCAAGATTTACCCACACTATTCCATTTTCAGGAACTAGCAATTCTCTTTTAATCCAAGTTTAATGAATCTCAAATTCCATAAATGCCATAGGAGAAAAACAACACCGGTAATTCAGCCCTATTTGTGTATGTAAAGCCTCAAATAGATTTAAAATACAGAAAAATGTTTTTTTATAATTACTTTGGCACCCTGATCAGCAAAGTAACATTATTTAAGGAAAAATAGAACAATATTTCTAACTACATCAGCAGAAATAGCCTACATCAAAGATGGCAGCCATCAACCTACATTTCTCAGCGTGCTATGAGTTTAGTTCAAAGTAAAGTAAGATTAGCAAAACAAAAATCTCAGCTGCTGCTAATCCTTTTCCCACATATAAGGACATCCAGGTAAATAAAAAGCTTTTTTACTTTAGCTGGCCGTATTCTTGCATGAGCAAACAGGGGAAAAAAGAAACAGAAGTACCTTGTTTAAGCAAAGCTAAACTTTTGGACATTTTTAGTTACAGCTACCGTATCAAGATTGGGTGGTGCAGAGGGTCTTGTGCTAGTCCTCCACACTAGAGCTGTCTGGAAGATGACCATTTTCATTTGTGGCAACTTTCATAGTTTTGAAATTTTGTTTTTGTTCAACATTGAAATACACTCAAAAAAGGTTTGTTTTTATTAATCTCAGACTACTCCAAATCAGGCAGAGTGGGACCTTGAACCTTGGTCTTGCATATACCAGGCCAGTACTTTAATCACCAATCTTACTCCTGGGGGAATTCTGTGTCACTGTGCATGCACATATTTCAAATTTTTTTGGCAGAAAATAGCTTCGGCTGAAAAGTTGCTGCGATCCTGCCTTTTGCCCACCAGAGGGTGCTGTGACGCTAGAACAGAGCAGCAGCTCCCAGCCAGCTAGGGAAGAGAGAGAGCCTGCCTTCTTCATGGTGGTTGTCGGGCCAGGTCAGGAGACTAGGGCTATGGGGAGTCAGACAGTGTGGGCTGCTGGGTGGTCAGATGGGCTCATAGGGGCTAGTGAGGGAGGACAGGTCGGGGCAGGGGATGAATGGGGGCTGGAGGTGCAGGGCCACAGGGGAAGGAGGATGCAGGGCCACATGGGCAGAGGGGGAGGAAGTGCAGAGCTGGAGGGGGATGACTGAGCGGGGGTACAGAGACACATGGGGACTGGGGATGCAGGGACATATGGAGATGAGGGGAGGGGGCTGGCTGAGGGGGTGAAGGGACATATGGGGAAATGGGGGAGGAGTGTAGGGCCACATGAGGATCGGATGGCTGAGTGGGGGCAGAGAGACACATCGGAACAGGGGGAGGGGTTGCAGTGCCACATGGGGGATGGGGATAATGGGTGTCTGAGTGGGGGTGAAGGGACACATGAGGTACAAGGACACATGGGAGTGCGGGGACACATGGAGACAGGGGCAGATGTGCCTGACTCAATGGAAGAGGCTAGGAGTGAGCCAGGGTCTTCATAGAGGATGCTCCCTAACAACCCCTCCCTGCCCTCTCAAAAAACCTGCTCCATAATTTTCACATTCATACCCAAGAACCCTTCAAGTTATGTGTTAATATGCCCAGTAAGGAATCTATTTGTCAAAAAAAAATTCCCTATATCTTTTTTTTTTTTTTTGGTCTGTATTACATACATACTTGCTGCCAGGTATTTTGAAATAAATTACCAAAATAATTGAAACTGGTGTGATTATATTGTGTTGTTTTGACAAATACAATATGCGGAATTTTGCAGAATTTTTAATTTTGTGGTGCAGAATTTCCCCAGCAGTACTTGCTGTAGAGTTTCACTTGCTTGCTTACTCTCTCTCTGACCCAATCAATCTTTTTAATTAAAAAAATGTGGAAACCGATATGTCTCTAAAATGTTTTGGCTTTGACAAAAGAATATATTTTGCTGAAACTTCATGTGGATGAAAATGTTCTAACCAGGTCTACTCTACTCCACAAGAGAATGTCAGTAATTTTGACTCAAAGGTCCTATAATCCAGATGCTCCTTAATCTAATCCATTGTATGTATACCAGTATAGGTTATAAATTTCAGATTACCCATTCTTCAAATCAGGCTAGGACGTTACATAGGAGATGTATTGTCAACATGTTTAAAATGAAATTTGAGTACGTTCTATAATTCTAAAAAACGAAAGTTGTGATTAGAATGGAAGCCTATTTTTTCTGGGTGTATATTGGTAGCTATATGGGGTCTTGTGTTTAGACTATGTAATGTCATATTTATTTAAAACTGTTTAAACTGTGTCCATATTTGAATATCTGCTTTAATTCAGATTTTTATTTCCTTTTTTAAAATGCTTAAGATTATTTTTTAACTAGAACATTCTTTATCAGATTGAGGCTGGAACCCTGGACTTGCAGTCCCTCTACTACTTAGCCTAAATTCCTCATTGACTTAAGGGCTTTGCTCATTCAGGGCCTGATCTAAATTCACTGGAGTATGCCTTTTAGTCTTAAGTACATGCTAATCTTTATTAAGATCATCATGTACTTAAGTCCCAATGGGATTTAGGTGCCAGTTTAAAGTTGAGTCTTTCCATTGATTTCAATGAGTTTTGGATCAGACCCTTAGTCAGTTTTTCAATAAGAGCTGTAAAATAAGGCCTTTAGAGCTTGATCCTGCAAGATGCTTATACTCTGGCCCATATCTCACAAAACCCTTGGGCCCCAATTCAAAGAAGGGTGTAAAGCATGTGCTTCGCATTAAGTTATGTGTGTGTATAATTAAGTCGACCCCCGTTCGGGGAAAAAATCAGGATCTAAAGCATGTGTTTAATAGGATTACTCATGCGCTTAAAGTTAAGCATGTGCTTGAAAGCTCTGTAGGATCAAGGCCAGAGTGTTTATCATCTCTCAAGACTGAGCACTTAGTTCCAAAACTGACAACATACAATGCCACTCTTAGGTGGACAAACACAAATAGATTACAGAAGGAGAGTAAACTCAGAAGAGTTCAGATAGATACAGTATTAAAAATGTACATTCTTAAAAAAACCAGTCAAAACATGTCCTTTTATGTTTATTAAAATAATAGCTCCACCAAGTTGTGCACATATGTGAACTGAGTAACTATGGGATCTCAATTTTGTAACTTTAATTCAACTCACCTACCCACTCCCATTTTTTATTCCCAGTCAATCTGTCATGTCTAATATTAGACCCTGATCCTGTAAACACTTACCCATGTAACTACCTTTATCAATTTCAGTAGTCCCATTTAAGCCAACTTGACTATCAGGGTGAATAAAGTCACCTATATTTGTAAGTATTTGCAGCAATTTCAGAGAAAAATACAATGAGCATGTGAAAGCGGGGATTGTAATGTAACATTAACTATAGCAGGCACTACAAGGCAACTGCTACAATTGTTTGTCAAGCACTGTGGTATCCTTCAGGTTGAAAGGCACAGTATAAATGTAAGATCATTATCATTACTTTAGTAATAGGGATCCAATTAGGAAGGGATTGTTTTCCTACTTGTGGCACCTTCTAATTGAGTATAACATCTTTGATAAGATTTGAATTAAATGGCATGATAAATTCTGCAACTTTTGTTAGCATGAAACAAATAAGCACTGTATTTTTTTCAAATAAACTGAAATAGGCTCTAATCCTGCAATCAAATCCATGTTTGGAATCTTGTACCCTGCAAATCCCCTTGAAGCCAGAGGGGCTTTGTACAGACAGAGGTCTACCTGCATAGGTCCCACATGTTCCAAGCCATAGTTTGGATAACTGAAAGAGATTCAGTATTTCTGTAATATCTACCTTTTATTAAAGTTATGTTATTGTTAAAATTCCAAATAAATGGACACATTGCAGAGTTTCTGACAAAATAAGAATATGAAATAGTTTCTTTTGCTTATTCTGTAAATTTAAATGGTGTTTAAGTACATCTGATATTTACCGAAGATTAAGTGGAAGTTACCCTGTGTGCACATGTAAGATCAGACCTGAAAAACTGTTGTATGAGCAGAACAAAAATTATTAGTAGTTGGACATTTAATAGCTATACAAGTATATCCTAAAAAACCTTGAGATGGTATAGCTGCCTTGTAATTGCTGACTACTGTGTAGTTGTAGGTTGAAGATCATGCATGCTTATCAGAGCTTCTATTGACTCATGCTCATTCTGTTTATTGATTTGCTTAATTACTTTCTAAAATAGCTAATCAGGGACAAATAACTGTAGACTTGTGACACCTAAACTACTCAAAGCTTAAAATTTTGGAGCTGGGGTGAGACCTATACAAATAAAATGAATTTTAATGTACTCCACTGGCATGAATCATGCTAAGGGTACAATGTTGGTGCAGGAGTGCATTCATTATATCATGGCTATAAAGAATATAGTGAGAAATTAGCATTCTGACTCATCCTGTGGCTTTCTGGAACAAAGGACTTTTTCTTTTCCAAAAGATAGGGCAACTGCTCTTCTGTATGCTTTTCCCTACTGAGGCTTGACTGAGTGCCTAGAGTAGACAGTACAAAAAGCTGCTTGGTTGACAACCCACTCCCTACCCATATCTATGGGTTTTTTTCTGCCACTTTAGCCTTTTGAAAAATAATCAAATACATGTAAACATTGTACATTTAGAACCTGGTACTGTGATGGGTTCGGTCACAGAGACCCCCTTGGGACTGACACCTGATGTGCTGAGATTACCTCTGAGCCCGTTTTCCACTGCCAGCTTGGAACTCCAGAACCCTGTCTTGTTGAACCAGACATGCTACTCTGCTGCAACACTGACCCAGAGCTGCAGACTTTAACCCAAAACTGCTCAGCAGGTTACCTATCTCCAGCACCCAGACACCCCACTCCCAATGGGATCCAAACCCCAAATAATAATGTTTTACTCTGTATAAAGTTTATATAGGGTAAACTCATAAATTGTCCACCCACTATAACACTCATAGATATGCACAGCTGTTTGCTCCCCAGGTATTAATCACTTACTCTGGGTTCACTAATAAACAAATGTGATTTTATTAGGTATAAAAAGTAGGATTTAAGTGCTTCCCAGTAATAACAGACAGAACAAAGTAAGTTACCAATCAAAATAAAGCAAAAACACACTAGTCTAAGCCCAATCCATTAAGAAACTGATTTCAGGTAATATCTCACCAACAGAGATGTTCCAATAAGCTTCTTTCACAGACTAGACTCCTTCCTTGTCTGGGCCCAATCCTTTCCCCTGGTACAGTCCTTGTTAGTTCCAGCAGACATCTTAGGAGAAAAGCAGGGGATTTCACATGACTGGGACCCCCTTTGTTCTGTTACACCCCTTTTATAGCTTTGGAACAAGATGAGAATATTTTGTCTCTCTGGGTTCCCACCCTTCCTTCTAAATGGAAAAGCACCAGGTTTAATAGATGGATTCCCAGTTCAGGTGACATAATCATGTCACTGTAAGACCTCCTTCATTACCTAGGAGCTGGCCAACATGTGCACAGGAAGGCTTGCAGGTAAACAAACCCATTTACAGGTCATTGATTCTGAAGCACTGTTAATGGCTTCCACTTAATATGTTTACATCAGTAATACAAGTTTATATCTTGTTTTCCTAACTCGAGACATAGAACTAATACATGCAGACAAAAAGGATGAACACACTCAGTAGATCATAAGCTTTGTAATGATACCTTACAAGAGACCTTTTGTATAAAGCATATTCCAGTTACATCATATTTACACTCATAAGCCTATCTCCATAAAACATTATGGAGTGCAAAGTCACAGGTACATCACTCACAGTACTTCATTATGAAGGGTGTAGTCCAGCAGTCTCGGTGCAGAAATGAGAGCAAGGCATCCCTGATCTATAATCCTGACTGTTACTGACTCCGTGTGCATGAGCAAATCACTAGAAGTCTCTTCTTTAGTTTCCTTATCTGTAAAATGGGATAGTATTCATTTAACAGAGCTCTCAAGAATAATTATTAGCAGATTTCAAAAAATGCATTAGACATTTTTATTTTTACACACATACACACACACACGGCACTGCGTTAGGTAGGATCAGCATTCAGAAGGAATATAGACTTTTTCATTAGCTTTGAAAGAATTATCAGTATCTTTCACAGTAAGCTCAGCCTCTTTATCACATCACACTTGTGCTATTGTCAGTGCTTTGACCATAAGGTGGGGATCAGCGAACCACAGCAATCTGTCTAGGTCAGCCTGAAGCTGAGGGGTTTAGTTTGTCTTTTCTAGCCCCTTCATCATGTGAGCTGAGTACTCCAGTGCTAGAGTTTCTCAGTTACCTGAGATACTACTACAGCATGCTATTACAGCTGTTTAACCTTTCAGTGACCTGGGCCACCTGTCTGTAAGCTTGCTGTCCTGACTGGAGGCATGGAAGGTAGTAAAACACTTTTTAAATGCAAAGTACATGAGCCAAGAGAGCTTAACAGAAGTCAGTGGAGACAAAAAGTGAAAAATTAAAGCAGCAAGAAACAATTTTGTATTTTTAAAAAACCTTTATTTAAAATGATTCCTCTGTCTAAAAGACTTAAAAATAAGGAACATTCGCACCACTGTCAAAAAGGCAATATATCATCACCTAAAAATTTTAACAAATATTCCAGCATGTTGTGTACTTACACTGATTCATATGCATTTAATTTTGCTATAACACTAGGCATTTTTGTGATCAGCAAATTACTTTCTTCTAGTCTCTCATTCAAAATGGACTTGTTTATTGCCATTGCCACAGACAGTTATTTTTTCAGATATGGTTAAAATAGTATACATTAATTTAGCATCTGGAAGAGCCTACACCTGCCACTGATTCATCATTTATAGATGGCATAGGACTATGAACCAATGGCAAGTTCAAATCCAAATAACTAAGGCAACGAAAGGCTTCTGTGCATGGCTCACAATGTTTTGTTCCTTGTGGTTTCATTTGCCGCTTGCTGCATCTGCTGTTGCTACCACGAGGTAATTTAATTCTCCTTTGTTACTTTTTCATTAAAGTATTTTACAGGGGCAGCCAATGTGCGGTAACTGCCACAACTAGACAGTTTTTAGAAATCCTAGGAGATAACTAATCTTTGAATTTGAAACTAAATCTAAGACCATCTATTGGAATACATGTATTGTTTAGAACAAAGATATGGCCCATTTCCATTCACCTTTTAATTACATCAAGACATTTCCATTGAGTACTTCTTCACATTTTCTTCCATCTATTTGTAAATATTTTTGTGGGCAGATCTCATTTTATAAATTCAGAATAATTTGGAACTTTTCTCTGATTCAAAGGAACCCGGTAAGTCTAGGAGATCTTACTTAATAAAAGCCAGGAAATGTATAACTTTGGGGTTTGCTAGTGCTATATAGCTGTACCAACCATGTGTGATTGTGATTGGCATGTGGTTGAAGAATAACAAGAGGAAAGTTAGCCTCTCCTTTGAAAGGTTTGATGGAATCATTCAGGAATATCAAATGATGCGTAAGCTCCCCATAATCATGCTTCCTAGAACATGTGTTCTCTCTCTAATGCACTTGAATAGCCCTGAGCACTGTAGTAGCTGAGTGTTTCACAGTCAGTAATGCATTTGTTCTCAAGCATTAAGAATCCCTATTTTACAGCTGGGAAGCTGAGCCCCAGACAGACTGTGACTTGGCCAAGGTCATGCAGGAAGTCTGTGGTAGAGCAGAGAGTTGAATCTAGGTCTTCCTATTCTTAGGCTATTTCCCTAGCAGCTGGACCATCCTTTTTCATGATGCTCATTCCAAGATTTAGCAATTCTTGTATTCAGCTTTTAAAAGGCCATGCCCTATTTTTCTCTTTTGGTTGAGCATAAACAGAGAGGAGTAGATTCACCTTCAGCCAGACAACTAGGATTAGGATGAGGCTGTCAAGTTATTTATCTAAATGAGGAATGGAGGGTTTTCTACCCCAGCGTACTAGATACGAGAAGTCTGATCATGGGCAGCTGAAATCTCCACTAAGGGAACAGTTCCAGATAAAAGGCAATCGTGACTGTTTCACACTGAAATGTCCAGTTAGAACAGAAGAACACTGTCTGTTAAAATGGAGCCCAAAGCCAAACAGGTTATTTTTCAGTTCAGTTTAAGGTCTAAATTTTCAAAAGTGGCTACTCTTTGGGTGTCTCTATTGAATCCACAGGCTCTTAGAGCTTCTGATAATTCAGCCCCTTATAGTGTCTGTAAGGGCACATCTACACTGCAGTTGGAAGTGTGCTAGCAGCTTGTGTAGGCATTCCTGCACTCACTCCAGTTTGGCAAGCACAGCTGAAAATAGCAGTGAAGACAGTGCATGGGCATGGGCTGTACAAGCCTATGCTAGATATGTCTTTATATCCTAGCCTACACCAGCATTTGTGCTGCACTGCTCTTTTGAGCCATGCTAGGTAGATTAAGATTTAAGCTATTTTGGGTGTGCCTACACGAACTGTAATCCATACCTCTGACAACAGTGTGGATGTACCTTAAGGGAACCTAAAGTGTGTGACTTCTCAAAATCTGGCTGTGAGCTATTACAAAATGATTATAGCAGAGTGGAGGGCACCACAGGAAACATGGTGGCTGTACAAGAAGAATACAAATTATTGGACTATGAAGCTTACCAAGAGGCTTGGGAAGATACCATAGCTGTTTGACTATGTCTGCATCAGGTACACACCCATATCATGGAGTTTACTTTGAGAGATACCATAGGAAGGACAGCGAGGTGCCACTATAATTGTTCTGCCTAATAGCACATCCCTGGAGAAGTAAAAAATCTGACTTGCGGTAGCTGGTCACTGTCTCTGAAGCTCAAAGTATTTCCATTGTGAAATCATTGTTTACCATTGGAACCAAGTCTTTCTTTTCACTTTGCACTAACACATTTTATATTAGCATTAGGATCTCCAGAGTCCACTGGTTCCAAAGGATTAATATATCAATTTACATACATTTTTGTAGTCAGCACCATCATCAACTCTTGAGACAAAGGTAGCATAGACATGCTCAAAATAACAATTGGGATGTGGACAAACAGTTTATCATGTTATCGGCACGGCTCAGTGACTATGTTCCAGAAAGCAAGCCTCTTAGTCATTGCAATGATTTTAAAAAATAAACTGCTCTGTGCTTACTCTCTGAGGGTAATGAAGATCACAAACTAAGAGGTGTATGGAGAGGTGACTTGCCTCTGTGTAAACAAGATGAGAGTTAGCTTCTCCTTATCGTGTTGTTAAAATTCTCCTTAGAACGTTGAACACTGAGGCTGGTTTTGTCAGTGGTCCCTAAATGAGCTCAATGCCCAAATCCAATGAAAGTCAATGGCACACCTAACTCCCTTGCAGTCCTTTGAAAAACCCAGACTAAAATTAACAAATCTCTGGGTTACATTTTGAGTAAAATTCAAGCAGTTATTTGCATTACAGCCCAAACATGCTCAGTCTGAGACTGGCATGATGTTCAGTGTGTTCTCCAGCATACAAAGATTTTTATACAATCTTGGCTAAAGAGATCAAGACATCTGGGAAGGCAGTAAACTGCCATTCCCTTGCTAGTCTTTCCAGCTCCACCCAATAAGCATTCAGATGCTACACTGACAGGTGCTTATTAATTAATAAGAAAGTACAATCCCCAGAGCCCACAAAATAATGGCAATCTCTTTGCTTGCTAAGAGGGCAGACTGTGCCAGTAAGGAAAAGTTTCAACAGTTTCAAATCCCTTCAAATTAAAACTTCCGGTGCAACTCCAGAAGTTACTCCATTTCCAGTCCAGGAGAACCAAGCTGCAGGGGTTAATTTCCAAACCCCTTCACAAATGAAAATCTGTAAGCTTTACAGACCTCATTTCAGGTCTTCCCTATTATTGCTGTCCAGGACGATGGGTACATTGGTGATGTGTGGTGTAAGATGCCTAATTCATATCAGTACCTTCTTTTACATACTGAATTTACTGATGCTTAGTTTTTCTCAGCATGGTGGTATTATTTTTATTTATTATTAATTTATTAGCCACCAGGACACACATGCCGTGTTCTACATATAGTAGAAATAATTCAGTAAAAGCAATATCTCTCAAAAATCATTAGTTCCGATTCAGCACAGTATTTAAGTATGTGCTTAACTTTAAGTACATGAATAATCCCAGCCCTCTTCAGCAAAATACATAAGCACATGCTGAACTTCAAGCACTTGCTCAAATGCTTTGCTGAATGCAAGTCTTAGAGAGCCACAAGATAAACATATCCATTTGCAATTCAAGCTTTTGCTTTCTGAGCATTGTTCTAAGGAAAAAGTGGGGGGGAGGGAGATCAGGTTGACAAGGGCAAATAAGGAAATTATAGCCCCCTAAGAAGGCATGAGCATTGTCTGATGCTCCAAATAATCTTAACTTTCCTATAATGTGCAGGTAACGGAAACTGTAGTTTGGTTTTGCTAACATTGGAAGTTTCGCTGTTCCAAAGCTGGCCCTCTCAAGTACAATTTAATG
Organism: Natator depressus; assembly: GCF_965152275.1. NCBI lineage: Eukaryota > Metazoa > Chordata > Testudines > Cheloniidae > Natator > Natator depressus. Next base: position 48,862,184 of record NC_134235.1, on the reverse strand, counting down.
TTGCATGTATTTGTTTATTATAGGAGTTTAATTTTTAGGGTTTTGTTTTTTTTAAATACCTTGGTAAAGGGAGAAATATCTCATTGGAATTCAATTAATTCTCAGGGAGTGCTTAGTGTGGTCATTTCTGTTACCAAAAGGGCTTTGTTGAATGCCTGCTCTCTGCTACCATCCCCTATGGAAACAAGTTTAGCTCAGCAGCTCCTGAGGTCCTCCATAAAACACTCACCTCTATAGAGCATGAGTATAACTGTTTAAATCATGTAATCCATGACTCCAGCCAGAGACGCACAGAGTTGTTAATAACCCATGCACAACATCAGATGGCACTGGGCAATGCACACTCAATGGAACACTTTTTTGTTTGTCAGAAAGGTTGGAATGCCTAGTGAAACACATTCATTTAGAAAGAGAGAAATGTATACAGTAGGTAGGCATGGAATGTCTTCTGATTTTGAACAGTGGCAGTTTATGAAATAATCATATCAGCTTTGGAAGGAGAAATTATTTGGACCAGAATAGAACACGAGTCGTGGGACCTTAACCTACGTGTATCACACTATAGCGTCATACCACTTCCATTTTAGGCACATTTAGTGTAGCCCTGAGCCTCCTCACAGGTTGCCACTGTTAGGCTTTGGTTGGGCTACTTAGAGTGTAGGTAAAAGCCTAGTTAATTTACAAAACAACAGTAGCATTATGTGGAAATAGACGGACCTGTGAATGCTGGTTTCTGAAATGGAAATATAGGTTCTGCCTTGCTATAACTACAGTTTACTTAAGCTCCCCCCTCCTCCCGGTATTCATTAAAAGAGTGCTTGTAATGCAGCTGGGAATGTTGTTACAAACAGATGAGCGCATCTGAAATGACTGACATTCTTAAAAATAAACATGGAAGCCTTTCACCCAGAAGAGGCGGCTGCTATTGCACATGCTGATGTAATGGGCTCAATCCTGATTCCAGTGGAGTCAGTGCGACAACCACTCATAGGAAAGGAGCTTGGAGTGAGACTGACTAACTGAAAGGTACATCCGGAGAGTACAGATAATACTAAACAAATGTATAAATATTTCAAAGGGAATGTATTATTTGTTTGGCAGGATTCAGCAATATTACTCATTTGTATCTATTTACAGAATGTAAATATAGCTGAAAAACTGTAAATATGGATCTAGTTGGATTTTTTTTTTCTGCTTTTTGATATTTACTTTTCTTGTCTACTGATTTCTGTGAAACTCTCTCTTGGCTAATGAATATAGTTGAAAAAGAAAAGGGGAAGTTGCTGGACTAAAAGTTTTCACCATCTCTAATTTTTTGTGTGCGTGTGTGTCCAATCTGCACTCTTCCTTTGGCCATCCTGGAACCAATCGAAATTCCCATCCTCAGCTTGAGTGACTTAACAGCACCTTCCACTAGTCTCAGTGATTTCTAGTGTCTATCAGAGTCTACTTCTTGCTGCTGTATTTTTAGCATATTATATTTTCCATCCGGGGTCCTTAATTACGCAAGTTTACATTGACTAAGTGGGTGTTTCCTTGCATGTAAAGACTGAGTAACAGCCAGAGGATTTGGTCCTGTTCTGTATTAAGCAAATATACAGATAGCATTCTTGTCAGGCAAACATTTACTGTTCTCTTATTTTCTGTATCTCTTTCTCTCATTGTTTTTTAATGTCAATTCAGTAAATTGGTCCCATTGGACTATTCCTGTGTATGCCGTTTGAAGATTGGGCTGTTAAGCTGTAAGCTGTCTCCTACAAACATGCTTTTCATTCAGTTATATCTTTCTAGAGCGAACAGTACTCGGTTTAATAGAAGAGGAGGTATACACACAAAAAACGTAATTTAAAAGAGTTACGGTTGAAAGATCATTTTTCAGTGGAGTCCAGCTAACACCCAAAGATAACATCTTCACAATTTTTCTACAACTTGATAAAATATAGTTTCTGGAAACAGATAAGGGATCAAGTCAGATTCCCATTGCCTCAAGATGAGACAGCTGCATCGAGCAACACCTTAAAACCACCCCAAAACTGAAAATGGTACAGAATATGGTGGCCTTCTTGGTAAGTGGAGTATCTTCCTGTGAGCAGCCTTGATCTGCAATGGCTGCTTGTGGGCATTTTTGGTTTCAACTTATAAAGCCCTTAATGGCTTAGTACCTTCTTGTCTGAGAGACCACCTCTCTCCTGTACCATGCTACCAGCTGAGGTCAGAGTAGATACTTGAGCTGAAACACCATTGGTATAAATGAGAAGGGGCCACTGTTAGGCCATTCACTGATGTCCTACAGATTTGAAATTCACTTCCAGCATTAGCTGAAATAGTCTGAACCTGGTGCTCTACACAACATGCTGCAAAGTGTATGTATCTTCCCCGGGCATTTGAAAATGGTGGAGAATTAAAAGAGTGATGAGCAGTTGAGGAGAGAATGATTTTAGACTCTAAGTTATCTGGTGATGGGGTGTATTGAATTGGACTGCTGCACTGTACTTCAGTTTTAGTATTATTTTAAGATATTTTTAATTATGTCCAAGGACCTAAAGGGTATGGATAGGTGCCCTGTCACAACACTTGTATAAATCCAAATAGATACATCCATAAATATAATCCTTCATCACTCTCAATCACCCCTCTTGATTTGGACCCCTCAACAACCTTAACTTTGCCATTTGTTTTGTTCTGTCATGAAAATATGTTGACTGTATATTTACACACTGTTTGTGTTTAGCAAATATTTGGAAAGGAATAGCATCCCTGGCTCCATTAAATATGTCAGAATTTAATATGTTGGAGGACTAAAAAATATTTTCTGATTGCTTAATCTATTTGATATTATATAATATCTTGAGCATATCAAGCTTCAGGTTTATATCTGTTTAAGTGTAAACTTTATATCAGGTTTGTATGAATATATGTAGATCTTGTAAGATTATAGTTAACTATATTGTGTCACAACTGATAAGTATTTCCTGTAATGCAGGGTAGTCAATAGGCAGACCGTGGGCCAAAGCTGGATGTCCAGATGCTTTTGTAAGGTCTGTGAAATCTTTTTATTTACTTATTATCATTATTATTTTTGTATTTTCTCTGGAGTCTGGACCTTGACTATACCTTGACCAAGAAATTGGGACCTTGACAAAAAATAATTGATTACCCCGGCTGTATTGAGTAATGTTGTACTAGGGTAGTGCTGGAGAATGTTGGAAATAGATGTTTGTAATGAGATATGGGATTTTGCAGTCTCCTTGTGGCAGAACTTGACCTGGAGTATGCCTTGGGTAGAAGTGCTTAATCCCTGTAGATTTTGAACCATGTGCGATTCACAAACTGAAGACCAGGAGCTGGCAACAAACCAACCATTTTTGTTCTGAGTTGTACCCTAGAGAGGTGGTAGGGACAGAGAAGCAGCAGTGCCATCTGGCCAAAGGAGGCCCCACTGCACCCAACAGCTCTGTGAAAAGAAACATAATGGACAGGTGGGAGTGGGACAGGGAGGAGGTGGCCAGGCATTGCACATGATACATAAATATTTTTGTATCCTCTACAGTGTGCCCTCTCAACTTCTCAGTGCAGGGGTCATCCCCATTTTTATCGTGAACAGAGCCAGGCACATTGTTGACACTCTATCAATTATATAAATATATATATATATAAAAAAAAATAGTTGGCTTATCTCGCCTGTGCCTAGGACCTCCAGTGAGCCACTTGAATAGAAATGTTAGTCACTTCCAACCTAAAGAGCTTGACATTAATTACAACGGGAAATTTAAATCTCAGGACAGTGATTTTAATCATGCATAATAAAATATAATTTTCACTGTTGCATTTGCAACTCACCACAAGACAAATATGCTAGGTTATGACTCATGTCACAGTAACTATTATGATTTAATCACTAGGGTGAATTACCAGAAAGCTTTTGCAGAAACTATAGTTTTGCTACAGCAGCAATATAATTATCCTTTAGTATGTTCTTCTGAAATTCCCAACCTGAATACACTATATAGTGGCTTCACATGCTGTAAGGCTGCACTCTTTCCCTGGCTACTGTGGGAGTCCTACTGTGGTTCTATAATTAAGAAAAATGCCCTGTACTTTTGACCTTTTGATTTTGAAGTACATTTCTCTTTAAATAAAAGAATGGTGTGTGAATGGGTGAGTTGTTAAATCTTTGAGGGTCTTCCTGAAGCAGCCTCTCTGAACTTCACAAAATCCTAGAAGAGAAAAGAGAACTCGCCACGAAAGGCAGGGTGCACATAAAATCAAACAAGAAAGATGAGCTAATCGAGGCAAGGCCATAACTTTATATGGGACTAGCAGTAAAATACTAAGAGCCTGAACCAATGCTCATTGAAGTCAACGAGTCTTTCCGTTGACTTCAGTAGGTGTGGATCATGTCCTGATGCAGCACAAGAAAACCAGTTTGAAGGAAAACATGCCAGCAGAAGGGTATCTTGAGTAATTCAGAGGCTCATTAACCCTTACAACAGAACTAAAAATAAACCTGAGGGCTCTCAGGATGGTCCAGCATCTTCACCCCAATGAACTTGTCAGTTTTCTATTAAAAACTGTTTTCTGTTACATTTTCTTTTAAACCAGCCTTTCAAGAGCTCTTATTGTAGTTCTCATAAACTGTTAATACACAATGAGCATTCATTGTGCCAACACTAATCTGGCAGACATTACACTTCAAATAATTGCTGCCTGCCTTAATTCCTGGTTTGTCCTTTTGTAAGCATTAATTACATATGTCAACTACAATCAGTTTAGAGTAAGATAATTGCAGGTATGAAAAAAGGTTACTCTTAGCAAATATGTACTTGAAAGATAATGTCTTCATACTATTAGTTTTATTTGCTTCACAAGCTTGAGTATAGTTTGTAGTGGGGTCCCTTAGGCTTAAATACATTAATAAAATGGAATGCCCTGTTCAAGTTTTGTGCCCCTAGCTAAAGGATTCCTGATTTTTGCAATAATTAACATGCATATATTTGTTAATATTTAGGGATAAACATTACACAAACTTTTTAGATGTTTAGCACAATTTTTGTTCTACTGTGTCTGAATATTACCCAATGGGTTTCATACATGGCATGAATTTTGTTGAATTCTATTACTTTCCCATTAGATTAAGTTCAATTTGTCTAATCTGCAACAATTTACAGAAGGATTTCCAATGCCAGCCAAATGGTTCAGAGGAGGTAAACAATATCTTCAGCTTGTATTTTATGGGTTCTTGGCCTTCTGTTGGGTTTTCTTGTGTGTTTTGTTGGTTTTTTAAGATGACTTAGTCCGGAGCACCCTGGATTACAAATTTGGTTATGATTTTTTTTTTAAATCGATTGGTTATATGTCCTTCTATTAAGGAGAAGCTATCAGTATGACTCGCACTTAAAAATTTTGACTGGCATAGCTGACCTGAGGCTGAAAATGAAAACAGGCTTCCCACTTCAGCTGGGAAAAAAATTGGACCAGTTTTCTGCACCAGCCCCCTAATCTTCTCCTCTTGTTCAGCTCAGCCATTTGCATCTTAAAATACAGGAGAATATGCAACTGCTACTTAGCAGTTTTAAAAGAATACTGCAAAGGGAATTGTTGTCATAGATTGCTGGGAGGTTCTTTAATAAAAGCTCTAAGACCTCATATGTTGAGGTACATAACTGGAATTTTATGATACTAACTAAAATTCTAAAGTTCTTTTCCTGCATACACTGGCCTCAGTCTGAAGCACTGAATACCCTCCAGGTCAGGGGAGAAGGTTTCTTCTTTGTTTTTTCCTAAGTCTTGGTCAGAGACCATATCAATTACCATTTGAGCCTCATGTTGGATGTGGACTGATGTGTTAATTGGTCAATTAAACTTCATTTGTGCGGACCTTTATTTTTTTACTACGGCTGCCAGAGAATAAGCTTATTCCTAGCCTGTTTGATTAAAATATTAACTGTGCACTGGGGAACAGAACCTACCTGCTTATTCACATCTGTCTGAAACCTGCCAGTGGCATAGTCTGAGCAAATGAAAAAGCATATTTGAGCCACTTCTCAACTTTTATTTAAACTGTTGAAATATCCCAATTCAACCTACAAAATATCAAAGGACAGAATATCGATTAAAGTAAAATGAATGGTAACATTTTATATAATTAATGTATATCTGTTTATAATTTATGAATGTATAAAATCTCAGGTTAAGATCTTCTTAGGTTTTAAAGTTATGGGGGAATTCTTAAATAAAAAATTACTTTTATGTACCCAAATCATCCACTGATGCAGTGCATTAATAAAACATCTAGTACTTTTTAAAAAGGTTGATAATTAGTTGTCAGCACTTAACTAATGGCAGCTGTAGAGAATATATTTTTATCTTGTATTTTATTCAGATAATATTAACAGTTAGAGTTAGAAGCATAATTAGCGTAACTAGGACACGATGATTCATGCCATTATTGATTTTGTTGCAGCCAACTTTATACTTCTGTGCCAGAATCGTTGATTATTTTGTGCCTGATGGTATGAAGTACTTATATCAAATCTCTGTCTAGACAGTAACATCTTTGATAAAATGTTTAGTAAGAATGTTTATGGCCTGAGCATTTTCAGAAAGAGTATAATGAATGAAGCTTAGTTTTACTTGTTTTTATTTGTAAGTGTAAGGACAAGAACTGAAAATATGGCATGGTTCCCCAACATGCCAGTTCTGAATAATCTGTTTCTGTCAGCTATGTTTTTTTCTGAATCTGGTTTTAAACGTGTAAGGGTACATTTATGCAACTGGAAAATTATCATCTGTTATGTTTATTAATCTTAAACTTGATGCAGAATTTTTTTGTTGGGAGTGGAAGGGGGCTGTAAGTGATGATGTTTTCAAGGCTACATCTGTCATCAGTAGGAGTTTAGCTGGCAACAAAACTTTTCATGACAGTCATCTTGAATCTAAAGAACTGATATTTTCTAATGTAATATTTCTGCCTTTAGTGGGTGCCAAAGAAATGAAGAGCCAGATGGTCCTTTTATGTGGGGGAAAGCCCTTGCAGACTAAATTCTAAAAAATACGCACAGGTTGCCTTGTTCCAGGAAAATGACCTGTGATCCACCCAATTTATGAGATCCATGCATAAGGATCCTCTAGAGCCGCCTTGATAGAAACTCCATTTCTCCACACTTCCAGTTCCCTGTCATTGTGGCTACTAACCCACTTCTATGTTTTCCCCAAAACCACAGTGTGAGTAGGTACAGCACACTTGTGTGCTATGGTCCACAAAGAGAACTGATTGAGTCTGAAAGCAAGCAAGGGTTAGAAAATAAATGGTAAGGTCTATGGTTTCAATGCAGGTTTACTTTAAGTTTTTAGAATTAGAATTAGAGGGTTAGAACGGACCACAAGAGGCATCTAGTCTAACCCTCTGCCAAGATGTAGGATTTGTTGTGTCTAAACCATCCAAGACAGATGGCTATCCAGCCTTCTTTTGAGAACCTCCAGTGAAGAAGCTTCCACAACCTCCCAAGGCAGTCAGTTCCATTTTCCTACTGGTCTTACATTGGGAAGTTTTTCCTGAGATTTAATCTGAATCTGCTATACTGTAGTTTGAACCAATTGCTTCTTGTCCTGCCCTCTGTGGCAAAACAGAACATCTTTTTTATAGCAGCATTTCAAATATCTGAGAACCGCTATCATATCCCCCCACCCCCCATCTCCTTTTTTCCCCAAACTAAACATACCCAGTTCCTTCAGCCTTTGCTGATATGGCTTGCATTCCATCCCATTGATCATCTTTGTCGCTCACCTCTGGATCCTTTGCAGTTTCTCTACATCCTTTCTATACATTGGTGACCAAAATTGGACACCAGCTGAGGCCTAACCAGCTCTGAGCAGAGCAGTACTATCACCTCCAGTAACTTGCATGCTATCCCTCTGTTAATGCAACCTAAAATTGCATTTGCTTTTTTTGCAACATCATCACATTGCTGACTCATGTTGAGGTTGTGATCCACCACAACCCCCACATCCTTCTCAGCAGTGCTGTTGCCAAGGCAGTTTTCCCCCATTCTGTATTGTGCATTTGGCTTTAATTCCCTAAGTGTAGCACCTTACATTTTAATTTGTTGAATTTCATATTATTGTCTATAGCTCAGTTCTCCAGTTTATCAAGATCTCCTTTGAATTTTAGCTCTGTCCTCCGAAGTATTAGCAAACCTCCCTCCCCCATCCCCCACAGCTTTGTGTCATCTGCAAACTTGATCAGTGTGCTCTCTGTACCTGCATCCAAGTCACTAATAAAGATACCAACGTCATTCCATTAATAGATACTCTTTGTTTGCGGTTGTTTAACCAATTATGTAGCCACTTAATGGTAGTTCTGTTGAGACTGCATTTCTCCAGTTTACTTATCAGAATTTCATGTGAGACTGTCAAAAGTCTTGCTGAAGTCCAAGTATATTATGTCCACCACATTCCCCCATGCACCAAATCAGTTACTCTGTCAAAGAAGGAAATCAACCTGGTTTGGCATGATTTGTTCTTGGTAAATCCATGCCGGCTGCTAGTGGTGATCTCTTCATCCTCCAGGTATTTGCAAATTGATTGTTTTATACATTGTTCTAGTAGCTTCTCCTATCATCCATGAGTTTGTAAATATTATTGCCAGTGGCTCAGAGATTTCTTCAGCTGATTCCTTCAGTACCCTCGGGCAAAAGCATCTGGCCCCACTGCTCTGAATTCATTCAGATTGGTCAGAAGGTTTCTGAAGTCGTCTTTATTTATCCAGATCCGCATACCTTCCCCTTTATTGTCTATGGTATCTTCACTAGTTGTCCGGTCACGTTATATTTGTGAGAAGTCTGAAGCAAAGTAGGAATTCAGCATCTCTGCCTTCCTATCACCTTCCATTACCAGCTCACATTCTCCATTGAGCAGCACACCCAAATGTCCTTGATCTTTCTTTTTTGTCTGACATATTTGAAGAACCCCTTCTTATTGTCTCATTTCTTGCCAACTGTAACTAGTTCTTTGCCTTGGGTTTCCTGATTCTGTCCCTACACTCTCGTGCTATTCCTATGTATACTTCCTTTTTTGTCTCTTGGGAATAGGGGAATATCACTGTATGGAAGGAGGGGCCCAATGTAGCTTCTTGAGTGTCAGGATAAGGTGGATAGGCCCAATTACAAGAGTGAGTTTGGAGCCAAGGTTCTACTATGTGTAAACAATTAGATTATTTTTACTAAGGGGGGAATGATTTTTTTCAAAGCTCATAACATTTAGTTGTAGGTTACATATTGCTAAAACAATGTTGGTGAACATTCATTTGAATGCCAAACGTCTGTTAAGTTCATTCCCCATGCTATTCATACAAATTGCATTTGGCTTGTACACCCTTCTGGGGAATGGCTATTTGTATTAATACCCTATTGTGCATGCAAACATATATACATGCTTAAGCCAAAATATTTACCATTCATTCTTCACTATTCATAATTTGTTGTTCTATTCTTTCAGAATTTTTAATCATCTAATGAGGGTAAAAACAATACTATGTGACCAAAGAAACCAATCACAAAGCACAAAAAATGAATAGCAAATAGCTGAATTCAACAACATCCAAGAAACCCCTAGATTGAAATTTGTCCACATTATTCACTCAGTGCTGCTAATGACAAATAATATACACGGAATCTGGGACATGTTTAATGTTTTATTGTCAGAATAAAAGGGTTACATTGTCAGTTAATTTTTTGCAATGAATAATTCAACCAGTTTTATAGTTTAGATTGTAATCTCTGTGGGTCATGAACTCTTTCTCATGCTGCAAGGCACATAGCAACTATTGATACTGACTAAATAATAATGGTAATTATAGTGTAAGAGAGGGGTTTTATAAATTTGAAAGGGGCAGACAGATTTTTCACAAAATCAGCTTCTGTAAGGAAAGCAATATATTGAGTCAAATACTTGTGCCAGAGGATCCCTAGAGAAGATCCAAGGAGGAGGGAGAAAAAATATTTTCCCTTAACCTCTGAGGATAGGATAAGAAGAAATGGGCTTAAATTGCAGCAAAGGAGATTCCTAACTGTCAGGGTAGTTAAGCACTGGAATAAATTGCCTAGGGGGATTGTGGAATCATTGGAGATTTTTAAGAGCAGGTTAGACAAACACCTCTCGGGGATGGTCTAGATAATACTTAGTCCTGCCATGAGTACAGGTGACTGGACTAGATAACCTCTCAAGGTCCCGTCCAGTCCTACAATGATATTATTCTATGAGTCTATCCTTGTGATATTGTCAACCTTGGGGCTTCTCTGGAGGTCCTATGACACAAGCATGGTAAGCTGTCCAGGAAATATCATGATTTCCATTGAAGGTATTCAGACACATGGCTTGCCTTACTTGTTCAAGCTACCTGCATATGTCTTATAGGACTTGGGTAATCAATTGGCAGTTAGCCTTAATTTCACCATTTGCAGCTGGCATGGGAGCATTGGTTTTCTTCAAGTTCAATGGGAGGACAATTTTCCAAGACTCAAGAAGTGATGAAGTGATGATACAGTTTTCTTCAATGTGTGTCTGAAAACTGAAAACATCCACTCAATATGCAGCGGCAGTCAAAAACGCTAATTGAATGTTGGGAATCATTAGGAAAGGGATAGATAATAAGACAGTAAATATCACAGTGCCTCTATATAAATCCATGGTATGCCCACATCTTGAATAGTGCATGCAGATGGGGTCGTCCCATCTCAAAAAAGATATACTGAAATTGGAAAAGGTTCAGAAAAAGGCAACAAAAATGATTAGGGGTATGGAACTGCTTCCATTTGAGGAGATGAAAAAGACTGGGACTTTTCAGCCTGGAAAATAAATAACTAAGAGGGGATATGGTTGAGGTCTATAAAATCATGACTGGGGTGGAGAAAGTAAATAAGGAAGGGTTATTTACTCATAAACACAAGAACTCAGGGTCACCCAATGAAATGAATAGGCAGCAGGTTTAAAACAAACAAAAGGAAGTGTTTCTTCACACAACGTACAACCTGTGGAACTCTTTGTCAGAGGATGTTGTGACAGCCAAGACTATACCAGGGTTCAAAAAAAGAACTACATAAGTTCATGGAGGATAGGTCCAACAATGGCTATTAGTCAGGATGGGCAGGGATGCAAAACCATCCTCTGAAATGTCTCTAGTCTCTGTTTGCCAGAAGCTGGGAATGGGTGACAGGGGATGGATAACTTGATGATTACCTGTTCTGCTCATTCCCTCTGAAGCACCTGGCATGGGCCACTGTTGGAAGACAGGATACTGGGCTAGATAGACCATGGATCTGACCCCAGTATGGCTGTTCTTATTTTCTAATGTGCAGTTCCACAGTCTGGGATGGGAATTCCACAGACAGCTCTCTCACTTGAATACTGGGATGCTGAAGAAGGAGTCTGTTGCTGTGGTGGAGCTGGGATTGTGGTCTATGTTGTGTGTAGCCTCAGTAGTGAACAGACCACCATAGAGCTTTAGAGGATAAGCTATATTCTCATCCTTCAAGTGTTGGCATGCACTGTTTGCCATGCTGGGAGAGATGACCAGCACTCTGTCACAGGTGATGGACAAATTAAGTTTTAAGAAAGTAACTACTAGCTCACTTTTTCATGTTTGCATGAAGCGTCAAAGCAATGTAGATTGGTAAAGGTGATTCTCGAGCTTCGTTGTGGTACAAACTTTCTGTTTCTTCATGGTGACTGATATTGCTTTTGTACTGAAACAGTTGTACCAAAGTAAAGCCAGCTGGATGAATGGAAACTTGTTCAGACTCACTTTTAACATTTGGACCATTCTATATCCTGGATATCAGTGCCCATAGTGACACAAGCAAAGATTTGGCTTGCACTATAGTAAACTGTTTTCATTTGAAACAGTTCCCTTCGGATAAGTTTTAGTGTGTGTGACAAAGAAGCACTTCACCTATCCCAGTCTTCCTCACATGATTTTGGAGAACATGTCCAATATCCTGGTTGAAGGCAAGGAGTACATCATGTCCTTATTTGTGTGGTTGGAGATATGGAAAGAAACAGGTTTTTAGTTTAGTGCTAAATGCCCCGAGCCAGTGTCATCCCAAGCTGTATGGAACCTTGTGAGGTCTGCTGGTTTAAAGACTGGAGCCATGCCTTCATTGTCTTGTCTGCTCAATGTATGCTATGAGTTCAGCAAAGGCAATCCCGTGCAACATCATCTCTTTTGCTTTTCTCAGATTTCTTCTCTGACTTCGTTGTAGAGAGACATCAGACATCTTGCATGGTACTTTTTCTCTTGGGCCATTAAGTCCCCTGCACTTAGGTTTGCAAGCAAGTGGTAGTCTAGCAGCTAAAGTGCATGTTTGCGGACTCGTCTACCCAGGCTGACGTTAGAAGCTTCATGGAGGTCTTCTGATGAAATAGAGCACGCCTCTTTTTCTGGAGGTTTTTGTGTGGGTCACTTATTCCTCTGCAGCATGCCAGAGTGATCCACGGCATTCTGGTGATGGGTTTTTATTCTCAGCCCTTTTAAATTTGGTCCTATTAAAGCTGATGTAGCAGAATTTGTGCCAATGTCCATTGTTCTTGTTGAAAGTCTTTTTCAATACCATCAACATCATATAATCTACGTTTATCTGTGGACAAAGGAAGTGCATTCAGATTATGGAAACATCTGATACTTTCTGCAAGAGTTCGATAGCTATATTGAACATGCTTTCCTTTTGGTTCTGCTGGGTTAATCAACTCTGAACCTGTGTCTTTCTGACAAAGCACAGAGATGCCCTAGTCAGTAGTGGAATGGAATGTCTCTGAGATCCAGGTCCATCAACAAGCTTGTATCTTTCTGACATGTTTGAAGCACTAGTAATAGCCACTAGTAATCTCACATCTTTTGTTACTCTGTACAGTTAATATTACCCAATCACCAAGCAGCTTTCACACAACCAAAGTAGCATCTGAAAGAAAAAAAGAGAAATGTGATTAAATTCAGCCAAGACCATGTTGACAATCAAAAGTAGTACAAAATGTGACCAATTTTAAAGTCATGTTGAAGCAAACCAAGAATATATCACAACAGTAAAACAACAACATTTGCAGATTATGACAGTGTTGTTAAAATTGCTGCCACGGGCAACATGGCATCAGTTGGTGATGGCCCCATATCTGAAAATCTTTTAGGTCATGTCTCAAGACTGTGGCAATCTTCATGGTTTTATCACAAGCCCACAATTCTTCTGTTCCTGCCCCCAAATCTGATCAGCTACAACTCAAGACACTAGATAGCAAAGAAGCTGTTTCTCAGCCAGCTCTTTCATGTAGATGCCTGAAACATCCAACTAGGAACAAACTGGCAGTTTACTATATATTTTTAGCTGCCTCCAACCTTTCATTTATCTTGTATAAAATACACAGGGTAAAGAGGTGAGGTTCCAGGTACCTCCTTAATTAGTTTTAGGAACCTAGTATGCTGGTCAGATCCCTATTTATTCCCATCCCTTCTCCTATAATAATCTCCGAATATAAGTATTACTCTAGTTTTACACTGATGTCTATGGGGTAGTTAAAAATGGTTTTACAAAAGTATGAAGGAACAGTGAATATTATACAGTAGCTAACCAAGGAAACGTGTGTGTGTGTGTGTGTGTGTGTGTGTGTGTGTACAGAAATGGTTGCAGAATTGGGGCCTTTGCAATTTCCCCTTGCAAAAGTATGTGTGTGTATATATATTTTATGAGAATAATTTAAATATTTATTGTCCCTTAACTTAGATAGTTATTGTCCCATAACTATGTAACACTGACAGACTCCGGTCGTCAGCGGGCGGGATCAAGCCTGGGACCTCTGTAGCTGAATGCATGAGCTAAAAGCCATATGGATCTTAGCTAAAGCTATAGAGCAGACTAATTAATCTCTCTCTCTAAGTGGTCTCTGCCACTAGATGGGAAAGAACACCACACCTGGAAAGTGTGTGTGTTACGTACTTTCCCTAGCTGAGGAAGTGCGTCCAGAGCTTCAGAGACTTTCCAATTGAAATCCCAGACAAGCCCCCATTTGTAACACCAACATGCTGGTGGTCGGCAGGCAGGATCAAACCTGGGACCTCTGTAGCTGAATGTATGAGCCTCTTAGCTAAGGCTGTAGAGCAGACTCATTAATCTAGCTCTCTCTAAGTGGTCTCGGTGCCACTAGATGGGATAGAGCACCCAGAAGGTGTGTGGGTTAGACCTATTTAACAGATTTCTATATAGAGTTAATTGTTTCTAATTAAACCATATCTAAATGCTGTCAATTGATCTATGGATAAGAGTGATCTCTTTTTTTTCCCAGGTTGTGTTACAGCTTTGCAATATTGATCTACGGTTCAAAATAGTGTTCCCCATCCCAGTGTATAGAGGACTCCAACCTCATTTCCTAAAACTCTGTCTAAAGTCCAAAGTTCCCCACACTTGCTCCTGGTCAGGCAAAGTGGTGGTGGAATAAGCAAAGCCTGTCTCAGAAATTTCTGAAACCCACCTGACCTCATTTACCAGTTGCACAGAATCTAAAACTAACCCATTAATTTGACTTTTACAGCCTATACTTTCTCCAATACTTATTACTGCTAATCCCACTGTTGTTCTCTGTTGTTTAATATCTGGTTATTTTTTAAATCTTCCTAAGCATTTCAGTGTATTTTGTAAATGTGAATTAATATTGAATTCTATTTTTAATTTTGTTTTGAAGTGATGATTGACATAAGGGTATTCAAGATACAAGTGGGGTGAGGACCAACTTCATTTGGTGAGAGAGACAAGTCTGTCTGGTCTCTCTCACCAAAAGAAGTTGGTCAATAAAAGATATTACCTCACTCACATTGTTGTTGTAATATCCTGGGACCAACACAACTACCACACTGACAAAAGGGTAATATTCTTATTTAGGGATATTCCGGATATGAAAGTTTTTATAATAAAGATGCCAAATATTGTATATTCAGATACATTTAAATGACTACTTACTTATATTATGATAGCATCAAAAATGTGCAAAAGTATATCTAAACATATTGGAAGACTAAGTCCCTGAAATGGATAATTTATTCAGCCTTCAGAGTGAGAGAACCTACAGAAGATTATTCATCCATATAGTTTTCATTATATCTTGGTGCACAATAGATTTTGTTATTCTTTTTGCCCATACGATACATGTCTAGAATAACACTGAGGTTGTTTTATAACTTTTCAGTTCATTGAATGAAAGAAAAGTATGACAGCAGAAAGCATCTGATAAATTAAATTTGACATGTTTCTTATCTATATAAAATGGATTCTGAACAGCTGGTAATTGTGAATATTTTAGCAGTCATTTTTGATGTGGAATATTGCTTCTGTGCTCAACACTAATGAGATGTGAGTTGTACTTCATCAAATTGACAGTTACTTTTTTTTTGATGAGCACATGGTACATTTCTCAGAGTACTTGTTCATGGATACACTTACCTGTAAAGACAAGAACAATTTCTTAGTTTCACTACCCAACAATAACAAGGGCTTTGAATTGAGAAACTGAGCACACAAATAAAAGGGTAAACAAAGAAACAAACTGGAAACATATATTCAACATTAACAATGAATACAAACTTTGAACAGATATGTAGAACTGGAGTATAAAAAGCCCTCAAAAAAAAAAAAGAAAAAGAAAAATTGAAAAGCACCTTTGCACCCATTCAAAATAACTTAGAAAGAAAAGTCCTCACTATTCACCTTTGATTAATGACTGAGACTTATTATAAACTTGTTTGTGACACTATTTATTTTATAATTTTCTTATCCTCTTTGTCATTGAAAAATTAGGCCCTGATCATGACTAAGACTAACTATAGGCTCATGAGTACTTTCATTGGCTCAAAGTGACTACTCTAAGGCAGCTACAAAAGTGGTTGGGGCCTTTGATTGCAATTGCCCCTTGCACATTTTTTTCTGTTGTCCAACGTTTCACCTACAATATAAATGTGATGTATTGAGTATGAGGTTGTTTGATAGTTCATAGGCCTTGAGGTGCTTGTACGCATCTTTGACCCTTTGGGCACTTTGAAACCTCAAGCTGTAGTCACAGGCATATGAGCTGGAGCAAGCATTTGACCTCTGTGACAAAGTTCCTCCTCTGCCTTCGTGGGTCCTGTGCTTATTGGTGGATTTGCTCACCTCAGAGGTTCACGGCAGCCCTCAGTTTGGCCACTTTCGTGGCTCAAATCTGCCATTCACTCAGTTAACCTCATCACTGGCCAGCATGGGGAAAAGGAAGAAGAGCAGTCCCCGCAGTCTCTGCTGATCCACCTAGTGGATCAGGGAACAGGCCAGAGACCTTCCCCTCTGGTGGAACCCACAGTCCAGGTCAACTCCTCTGGTATCAAGTAGGAGTTGGGGGGATGGAGGGATGGGGGAACCCAGCCCTGCCCTCTACCCCAGGTTCAGCCGAGGGCCCTGTGGATTGCAGCTGTCTACAGTGGCTCCTGTAACAGCTGCGTGACACCTACAACTCCCTGGGCTACTTCCCCATGGCCTCCTCCCAACACCTTCTTTATTCTCACCACAGGACCTTCCTCCTAATGTCTGATAATGCTTGTACTTTTCAGTCTTCCAGTAGTATGTCTTCTCACTCTCCGCTTCTTGTGCCTCTTGCTCCCAGCTCCTCGCACGCACACCACAAACTGAAATGAGCTCCTTTTTAAACCCCAGGTGCTCTGATTAGTCTGCCTGTTTTAATTGATTCTAGCAGCTTCTTGATTGGCTGCAGGTGTTCTAATCAGCCTGTTTGCCTTAATTGTTTCCAGAAAGTTCCTGATTGTTCTGGAACCTTCCCTGTTACCCTACCCAGGGAAAAGGGGCCTACTTAACCTGGGGCTAATATATCTGCCTTCTGTCACTCTTCGGTAGCCATCTGGCCTGACCCTGTCACACCTCCCAGAAGCCCGCTTTATGAACCTTCTTCAGGGGCAGCAGACATGAGACCCCCAGGAGCAGGAAAGCCCTACTGTGGGTGTGTCTACAGTTGCCAAGAATTGCTACTAAAGGGAAGGTGTATGAACTTTCCCCTTCCAGCTGTCTGAAACTGGAAAGGTTTCAGAGGGTTAGTCCTAGGGCTAGCCAAAAAACAGTATAGCCATTCTGCAGAAAAACTGAGGTTTTGAAATGTTCCTTTCTGATGCAGAAACAAAATCAGATCTATAATTGATTTTTTGAGGAAAAAAATACATAATTTTTTTCAGATCCTCAGTAATGCAGATAAATAAGCGTTATTTTCACCAGGATCAGTTATTTTGTCTCACTTTAGCAAGCAAATATATTATTCAAACCTGATAGTAATATATCTGTATGTATGAAAAGTAGTGTTTGTCCTCACTCATTTTTTTTCAAGAACAATAAAATGCAGGATTGTCTATAACGAATCCGCAGAAATTCTAAAATAAAATACAGGATAATGTTTGAATAATAAGAGAGTTCAACAACCCAGCTGTAAGATGAACATAGCGCCTTATTTTCTATTTGCAAATTTTTGTCTCCATCTTTTTGAAAAACTAGATTGCCTTAATGGGAGTGGAGCATAATTGTAGTTGGCTTTAGGGAGAGACTTTGCCCTGTTCTAAATGTCTGTGCAAGTGGGAGGTGGACGGTGTATGTGGAACAGGGCCACTGCACAAAACACAGACGCCTTTCAATATGTCCTAAATTAATCAGCATAGTTAGAGCCAAGGCAAGTTACAATGCCACCACATGAGGCCCTGACTTAAGTCCATCATTGTTGTCTAACACTGATTGACTCTACGACTTTTACAAGTGTTGATGAATGCAAGTAATTTTTTGTTTATGCCTCAAACTAAGGTCTTATCTACACTGGCAAGTTTCTGCACAGTAAAGCAGCTTTCTGCGTTGTAACTCCCGAGGTGTACACAGTGCCAAGCCACTTTGTGTGCAGAAACTCCTGAGATGCAGCGTTGCAAAAAACCCATCTCAACTAGAGTCGTAAGCCTTATAGTGCAGAGGCTCCAATTCTGTACTGGAAGTGTAAACACATTACAGCACAGAAAGCAATCAGTTGGCCTCTGGAAGTATTCCGTAATCGCTCAAGTGGCCGCTCTGCTCATTGTTTTGAACTCGGCTGGCTGCCCTGAAGGCTTGAGCCCCTCCAGTTTCAAAGCTCCATTTCTGACAGCTCTTGTGTGCTATGCTGATCTGCTCCGGGACACAAAGCAAACCATTAATCTGGAATGCTCATGCTGTTGAACACAGAAGCGGGGTGTGTGTGTCTGTGTCTGTCTGTGTGTGTGTGTGAGAGAGAGATTGCTGTCCAGAGAGCTGGGGAGGGAGGCAGGGGCTGATGTTGGGGTTTCCCCCTCACCCTGCCTCAGGACTGGTTGCTTCCTGTTGCTGTCTGGACTTACAAGACAGCATGCTGACACACACTCTGTCCCCCAACACACACACACACACTCCCTGTCACACACTCTGCCGTCCCCCACTTCATTTGAAAAGCAGCTCACCATGTAGGAGGATGCCCATGGAACAATGGGATTGGGAAACCTGCATCATGTGATGCTGTGCCTGCCCCATGAGGCATTGCAAACCCTTCCCAAAGCACCCTGGGGCCAGTTGCACAGTGAGATAGCTACCATAATGCACTGCTCTCTTTGCTGTTCAAGAGCTGCTAATGTGGATATGCTCCACAATCACAAGGAGCACAGTGTGGATACACAACAGTGGTTTAATTCCAGTGCTTTAATAAAAGTGGTATAACTTGTTGCACAGAAACTTGCCAGTGTAGACATGCCCTATGACACAGGAAATTCCTGAATATCAGTCTCAAAAAGGTTAATTGGGCAAAAAGTAAAGCTGTAAAGATTTAAATAGAGGAGGCAGTACAAATTGGGACTATAAGTATTTGATCCTACTGATAGTTGATTTAGAACAGTCAGCATCAGCATTCCTAAAACAACTCTCAGAAGGCTTCCTTGGATTAAAATAAGATTGGAAATTTGCTTATAAAATGGTTAAAAATCTGGCATTTTAATCTTTCATATTATAATAAAACAATCTTTCCATTTGGGAACCTGTGAAGTTGATGCTAATTAATAAGTTAGAGACTGTACAAAGGAAAACTGTTAGGCTTGTTATAAATAGGCATTCTGAAATTGAACCTATTAAAACAATTATGATGGACTTGAACTGGTTTCCCTGGAGCTTATGTAGATAGATCTGTAGGTTCAAATTTTTCTCTCTCTCTTTCTCTCTTTCTTATAATAACTTAATTGGAATTGATAAACTAAATATATTACTGAACCATCATGCTTCTGAGACAGTGTCAGACTAAAAAAAAGTACTGTTCAATTGTTTTACTGATGGCTTAGTGAATTCTTTTCTTTATCTAAACTATTAAATGGAATACATTAACTTCTAATTGTGCTGATTATTTTAATAATTTAGGGTGAAATTCATAAAGGAAACAATTTAGCAAGGAATGTAAGCACATTCATGACTTTAAGCCTTTGTTTAGTCCCCTTGATTTCAGTGGGATTATTCAGCTGTTTAAAGTTAAACACATACTTATGTGCTTTGCTGAACTGTCATCTTAGGTTTCTGTGGCTGTGGAAGGGCCACTGTGCAGCTGAAGAGTTCTACTGTTTGGGTGGAGGTGAGCAGTTATGAAGTGGCCATGCAGGGGAAAATCCAAATCCCTTGAGAGCTAAGGAAGTTCCTTGCTCGTACACCAGTGTGAGAACAAAGCACAATCTGGCCCTTCGTGAATAACTGTGATTCACCCTCTTATGAAACCTGTATAACACAGGTTTATGAACATGTTTTAAATAATCTAAAAATTGTGCTTTCCTGAAGAGTGCCTGCAACTCATGTGGAGAATGGGTGCATGCAGTCTCCAGTCTCAGTCAAAGAGAAGGCATCTAATCTAACCCACCTAACACTCTCACCCCTACAGAAGTCTTGCCTACATCTCCATGTCCAAATCAAAGCCAACAACCCACCGGAAGTAGCATGTGAACTGGTGGGAGGGAGGCCACCAAAAGCATCCTGTCCTTTCTGAAAGACGCATCTGTTCTGTTGTGTTTGGTCTGAATAAAATCCCAGCAGGTCGCTGAGAGCACTTCATGTTCAAAGCAGACTGGTTGAACAGAGCTCATGTCCACCCAGAGGAATGGTCCCATCAGACAGATATTTAGCGGATGGACAGTCAGTCACTTTGTTACACAATTACAGACAAAGTACAACACCAGATGAATAAGTAGTGCAGACAATTCCCAGGCACGGATGTGTTCAGAAGTAGCAGAGACAGGAGGTCTGGTTTCTGAGTCTTTAGGGTGCACCCATGGTTTCAAGTTTTCTCTGCATCCACAATGGCTAGAAACTTACCTTAAAAAAAACCCAGATTATCCTTCAATTTGCTGACCATAAGAGCTGGGGTTTTAAGAAGAACACCAAATGTCATGAAAGTCCCAATAAAATTACGAGAGTTGTCAACACTACATACTTCAGGAATAGTTTTATTTTATAACATTGGTGTATGGCCCACAATGGTTAAGTGTTTTGTCTTTCGCTTCATCACTCTTGTTAACTTTGCAACTGTGCTGTACCATCACATTTAACTTCTGCAGAAACAAGGAAGTGATGATAAACCCACTGATTTCACTTCAACTAGCAAAACAAAGAAACAATTAATATTCTAAGGAAAGGTCAAAATTAGTAAGAGAGAAATATTTCCAAAGAGTGTATTACAAACTATATGAATTAAAAGAAGACTGACTACATTGATTAAAACTAACTGATAGGGCTTGTGACCAGGTACCTGGATGGGCCACACTAAGAATGCCACACTCAGGGCAGACTGCAAGTAATAGGTAAGATAATCCCCAAAACTGCTGGTTTATTCTATAATTATATTTACCAAGCCAGTAACAAAGAGCTTCTGTACTACCACACTGGTTAACAAGAAGCCAAACACCCTCTCCTATGGGCCCTTGGCTTCCATCTAGACAACAGTCTACTATAGTGAGGGGTTACTGAAAACCTGTTTCACCATATGTGAGGTTCACCAATCCCAAAAGACAGGACCAGTTATCCCCAGGTCTATGAATCTCAGATCTTACCCAAATATCATGCTGTCAGCCAATCCTTAATAAATAAATCTAAAATTTATTAAAAAGATCAAAAGTATGTTAACTTAATTTTATGTATACAGAGAAGATTTCTTCTGGTTCCTTGCATACAGTCATAACATTGCATACATTCATATTTAATTAAGGGCTTTATCAGTAAGTGGGTCTTTCTTTAAAATTTATCTCTTGTTAGAGGTATTTTGCTGTATGCATAGGACAAGGGTTCTATTTCCCTACATGCATTGTTTATAATTGTGTTCAGTTTCTGTAATCGTCTAGCTTTTTTACAAACATAAATCAGTGACATTTGAAGCCATTTATGTGTATTGAAAGATGTGGTATTTCAAAGTACATAGAAGACTAGCTTTCTTAATATGCTTAGTGAACATCATAGAAACTGTGAACTGTTTAGTTGGGAAATGGTATCAGTTCTTGAAAGAGACTGTGTGAACCCAATCCTGCCAGGGTTTCTGTAGCTGTAAGTATTTGGCATCTTACAGAACCAAACTCCACATGAACACCTAATATAATTCCCAGAGATGTTACTTAAAGTCCCTCATTCAATGTTAAATCACCCTTTTATCTTATCTCCTCCTGTGTTTCTTTAAGTTTAAAGAGCGAATCAGATCAAATTTCAGAGCCATACATAGAGAAAAATAATAATAAAAACTGTAAGCCAAACAATACCCTCGTATTATATGTTCTGTCCTCTTGATGTGCAGAAGTGAAACACGAATCCTAGAGTTTGACAGAAATAATAATTTGAGATGTTTATATTTTATCAAGGAACCTCTTCATCTGGAAATCTCAAAGAAATCAGCAATGGCATTCCCATTCTAAACGTACTAAATCTGAAATTTACGGGTCCAAGAAGATGCAATGATTATACAATAAATAAATAAACAAAACAAGAAAGACTCAGTAACTTTAATAAAATCAGTAAGTATGATAAATATGGAAGTACTCATCCTTAAAGAGCTATAGGAAGGTCGGAATCAGAATCTGCCATATCCTTATATGTAGGTTGCTTGCTCCAATCCAGCCATCATTCTGCTGATGTACTCCCCCCAAAATATTACACCAGGATATTTTTCATATATTTTTCCAGGGACAATTTTTGGACACCAGTTCAGTTTTAGGCTAGATTGGATATTTTTCAAATGGGGTCATGTGTTGAGAGGGTAGCTAGAACTGAAATACAGTTCCTTTATTTTCCCATTTACCATTTTTATATCACTTCTTTAAAAATGAAAAATCACTACGTTGTTTTTGCCTCCAGTTTCTTGAATTAATTCCTGCTTGTTTTCTCTATGGAAAAGTAGATTCTCCTCAGGGTTTTCCTACCAAATGGTCTACTGCTAGTGCACTGAATGGCTATCCAAGAGACCTGTTTTTGTGGCAAGCATAAAATGCAGGTCTAGACACACATTTCTTAGACACAGGAAAACTATCTACTTTCTAATTGCAATATTTTCACCACTCATTAGCTTAAAAGACAGGGCCTCTGCCTTCTTTACTGGTTGGCAGAGCCATGATTATAATACTGTGAGCATGAGAGAATGTGGTTTATGTTTTAGACTGTGTCTTTAATTATAGAGTTCTCTTTTCTTCAGAATTGTCTGAGGAATATGATACGCGATTATCGTTTGCTGTTATAGGCTTCTAATTTTATCCCCATCTCCATCACTCTCTATTCACCACTACCTCTTATGCCTCCAAATTATTCATTTGTGAGACTAGCTGGCCTAATTTTCGATCCATGCCAGCAATTGTTGTTTGTGAGAGAACAGATTTTTTACTAAGGTCCTCCAGGAATAATACTGTAGTGTGTGTTAGACAAAAATCTTGCAATGACAGATAAACCTTTGCCTTGCCTTTCAGTGGGTAAAGATGCTGGCCTTGGAGCTTTTGGAGTATTGTCTCTTAACTGCAAAAATATATGCTGATGCCATTTATTTTTCTTCTTTTTCCATAGTAAAACTTCAAAATGTCATGATCCTGACCTCATAGAGTTTAAATAATGAAAGTAATTAAAGAGGAGGTGTGGTTCAGTGTATTTTGTTCCTTAGGTTATACCAGCACCTCCATCACCCCAACTTTTAAAAGAAAAATGGCTTTTTCCACATAGCAGAATAAAATATGTTAAAGCTCAGCAGTTTGGCTGGTTGTAAATTTCAAACAGGACAGGAAAATACTCTGTTTCCCCAAGTTACCAGGCACCCTCCTGTTTCTGCCAATTTATGTGAGTCTTACTGGGGACAAAGATGAAAAACATCTAGAAGGAACGCTGGAAGGAATATTCAGAAGCGTATTCATGAGTCAGGGTTGGTCTCCATGTTGAAAACAGGTTTCAGAGTAGCAGCCGTGTTAGTCTGTATTCGCAAAAAGAAAAGGAGTACCTGTGGCACCTTAGAGACTAACCAATTTATTTGAGCATAAGCTTTCGTGAGCTACAGCTCACTTCATCCGATGAAGTGAGCTGTAGCTCACGAAAGCTTATGCTCAAATAAATTGGTTAGTCTCTAAGGTGCCACAAGTACTCCTTTTCTTCATGTTGAAAACAATGTTCTAAACCAGAAATACTTGAAAAACTTCAGTGTGCCATAACAGAACGCTAGAATTCAGAGGAGGGTAGTCAACATTGTATGAGGCTGGTGTTGTGAGTGTAAAGCTGTGGCTTTTCTAGTACGAGTGGAACACTTTTAGGAGTGTATGGATAAAGCAAAGACATACGCATGCTTATCATTTTTGAAGCACATTTTTTTTAATTAACCATATGCTCCAATTTCTATTTACGTAGCAATACATGCCCTATGCTAACAAACATTTTAAATTTTGTGATAGGTTTATATTCACATATGCACTTGCATGTATAACACATTGTGTATTCATTACAGTTGGAACATCCACATCCTACAGCTGTAAAGAGAAATTCCAAACTTTAATTGCAGTCCTAGTGCTTTGACTACCCAGAGAAGAACCATTTTATTCCTTGTGCATAATTACTTTGCATTAATGAGAAATGATTAAAGGCCTGATCCAAAGTCCATTGAAGTAAATTGAAAGTCTCCCATAGACTTTGATGTGCTTCAGATTAGGTCCTAAAAGATCAGCCATAGCATACTTTATGGAAGATGATTGAAGAATGATGTGAATTGTGCGCACAGTTAGTCAGTCCAGACTGAGGTTTTCTAGTTTTGTTTACACCAGCATTCTTCTCTACCCTCTCCCCTCTTCACCCACTTGTTTGTTTCATTCACCTGTTATGTCCAAGTCTTCTTTTTTTAGACTATCAGCTTTTGGAGGCAGGGAATGGTATTTACTATACGTTTGTGCACTATCTAACACAATGCTGTCCCAACCTGATTAAAGCCTCTAGGTGCTACTGCAATATAAATAATAATAAGAATTAATGTAACTGTGCTTGAAAAGTGCCATTATCCCTTTTTGACCTGAGCAACTAGTCAAAGTTTGGGGCGCTTGGGATGTTCCAGTTAGGAGTAGAAATTGATGATGATTTGGTATGTTCTCTGATGCAGTCTTGTGACCCAGGCTCCTTCGGGGTCACACTGGGTTTACAGGCTGTGGCTTGGCTTTTCTGCCTGCCTCTGAGTCTGTCTCTATGCTACCCACGCACGTAATGATACTCAGTAAACGTCCCTCTGCCCAACCAGGTCTAAAACTCCTTGTTGGGTTTGCATGATCCTTTCGTCTTAAATTGGGTGGTGATTAATTTATCCTTAAAGTTATGTTAATGGAAAAGGTGCCTTCAAGCCCATCAACCTCACTGTGGTTTTAACTTGGCCCACAACAAGATTTCACTCAGCACGCAACAAGATAGATGTAAATTTACTTATGAAATAAGTGTCTGAAAAAGTATAAATATAGTTATAGGGCTACTTTGTAGCTCCTCTTTCAAGAAGATTCAGTGAAATCTTGTGTGGGTATAGATAACTGTTTTTTTGGGGGGTGAAGGCTGTATGCTCCCCTCCCCTAAAATAGAGATTGCATTAATAACTAAAGGAAATACTGAGTTTGGAACAGAAGCTCATTTATCTCACTTTATAAAGAGTGGACAAATTTAATTATGGTACAAAACTACTCCTTGAAATGATATTGAACAGCTGTTTTATTTTTTAACTCTGCTCCCGCTCCCCAAGTAAAGAAGTTGTCTGTGTTCCTGCTTTGTGATTGATGCAGGGGTTTCCTTTGAACTGATAGCTAATAACCTTGAGCTCCTCTATGAAAACAATTCAGCGAGCCATTTACAGGGACACTCAGGTTTAATACATTAGAGTAAATTCTTCAACTGAATTGTGCAGGAAACTGAAGATTATCTGTCTTGGAGATCTGAACAGAATTTTACTTTTAATAGTCTGTCCTGCTTCCATTAAAATTAATGGGAGCAGGAGCAGAGCCTGTGTCTTGTCAAGCACTTATGTCCCTGGTGGGTTCTGTATCAATAAAATTAGTATTGACTTAATCATTATTAGTATTATCATTCTAGTTTAAGGAAGTAAATGAGAGTAAATGATGAAGAATAAGGTGGAAACTGGATATTTGTGTTCATGAATGTTATCTCACAGCCTTCTCATAGGAGGAACATTTTGGTACCAGGTATAATGTCATGGATTGTATTTGCATCATCATCCTAAAATGATGATGTTCAAGACCATAGGTAGCTGAGGTTCAAGTTAAAGGACCAAATTCATACTGGCATAAGCAAGGTCTTGGCTCAAGGGATGAAATCCTGGCCCCATTGAAATTAATGGGAGTTTTGCCATTGACTTCACTTAGGCCAGGATTTCACCCAAGATGTCAAGTAAGAAGTCAGTAGAAAAGAATAGAGGGTGAAGGAATTAACCTTAAGGAACTCCAAAGAGGAGAGGTTTTAGCATAGAAAATCAATCACCAGTGACTAAAATAAAGGGGAGCATAACAGAACATAATAGGAGGATGGGAGATGTATATGGATAGGGTGCTGGATGGCTGAGGAATGATAGAGGTATTGCAAAACTTTGTTGGGTAGGGAGGGCAAGGATGAATGTAAAAGCAATGATTTGTGTTCCCACTTCTATCCTTAGCAAGGGAAGGGCTTGGAAAGACAAGAAGGGGTGACAGAGAATTGGAAGGAATTGTGGCAATCCTAGTTGCCAAAGAGAGGTATTGAGAATAAGAAAACAAGGGTTGAGCTGAGGAAAGAAAGAAGTGGTAGAAAAGGATAAGGAGAGAAAAGGAGCAGAGCAGACCGGGGAAAGGTTTGAGGTGTGAGAGTTCAGGAGGTTTAAAAAAATGATTGTGAAAGGGAATTGAACACGGAGGGGAACTGAAGGATGAGGAAGGAGCAGGAGCAGATAGTATCAAAATGATGAAGAACAGAGGAGTCTGGGGAGAAGTGAGAAAAGGAGAGCTACCTCTGTAGGCATCATCAAGACTTTTTGAGACACTTGCATTCAGGCAATCTGTGGGTCAGATAGGTGGTGACTTATTTGGGTCTGTGTTTGTTTTCATGTCATGTACAATGCCATTTCTTAACAAATACATAATAATAAAATGGAAATACTGCTCCTGGGGGTATGATACTTCAGAATAAGATGACAGAATAGAGGAACAGAGTGAGAAGACAACATACAAGGAGGGGGCGGGATTACAAGTGTAAAGAGTAAATTAAACAGTCTCTAGGGGAACAAACATGGCAGGCATAAAACGTAGTTGTTGGAGGTTAGAAAGCAGTGGGATAGCAGTTACATTTACACACAAAACTGACCATGACTTTCAAGATTCTGGGTGGCTCAATTTTAAGAGTGCCCAACATTAAATACTTTAAAAGAGTCTTAATTTGAAAAAGTGCTGAGCACATTTTAGTCCCTGTTAAGGTATGTCAAGTTGGGCACCCAAAAACTGAGGCACTCAATATCCTAAGTCATCTTTGACAATTTTGTCCTTTGATGTTACCTCCATACAAACGGTTAGTGGAATTCAGGTAAATGAAATGTTAAAGGTGATCCTGTCAATGAATGATATGACTTGAGCATCTATCATGGTAGAACCAGATGGAATTCTTTCTTCACTCTTGCATCTAAGTCTAAATAGAAGACATTGGATAAAAATCTACTTGAACGCTGAGACATGTTTTCCACTTACATAACTTTGGATCAAATAGTAAAACCTTCAGAAGCTACAATAAATCGTTTTGCTTGGTGACACATCAGGTGTACTAGTTTCTTGTACTAGTACCAACAATATTATTCTTGGTCACAGATCAATCATATGATAGACACTTTTTTGCAAGACAAGCAAGATAGCATTATGTTGTAACATGTTCCTTAAATAATAGGTTCTCCCATGATACTGTTATATAACAAAAGTGAAGAAATTGAGAAAATAATGCATTGAAAAAAGATGTACTAAAGTACTATCGTCACTGAATGATTGAGGGTGAAATGTGTGTCTCATTGCAGTCTATGGTATAGTGGAGTATTAAACAAGTTCCCGCCCTGGCTCATTTTTTGATGCAAAAGTTCTTTTCAAAATAATATGATTAAACTGGCTATAGTATATGTTAACCAGATGTACAGACATAGCAATTCCATGTCGCAGGTGTTTTTGAGGGAGACATACTCCCTTGAGCAACAGCAAAAAGAACTGCAACGTGTTTGGAGTGCAGTTGAGGCACACGGGTTATGTGCAAGAGATGGGGACAAGTGTGCGTTTCAGACAGCTGTCTGACTGTTGCTCTAAAAGTGTTACTCTTTGCTGTATATTTCATTGCTGTTTTTGCTGTCTTGTCAATGTTTGTTCAAAAGACAGGAAATCTGTGCATTGTTGTAAATACAGAGAGACTGAGGAAGGATATCCTTAGGCTGTATCCAATCATTTCTCCCTCAACAGGGAATTAATGCACTCCAACAGTCCTTTCCCTGCCTTATAGCTTGGCAGTTAGGACATTAAATATTAGCTATGATTTTTTGCTACAGGGACATTAGTTGAAAATAAGAAAACAGAACTGTATAAAGAGTAAAAGTCTATATTTGAAAAACTGTTACCTATAAACAAGGTAAGTATTTTAAACTGGGCCTTGACATAGGCTGTATCTCCCATTTTACAGGACACTAAAAAACAGTTCCTGAGACCTCTAGTCTGGTTACAGTTATGCTGGAGACCAGTCATGTGAAGAGGGTTGAGGAAACTCAGAGTCACAACCCTCCCTCTTCCTTCCCTCCTCCCACCCTGGAGATGTTCAGTACCAGGCAGAATCTTGAATGAATTCGCTTATTAGCATTTCTGCAGTCGAACTTGTAGCACTGTAGAAATTATAATGTATACGGTAATGTAAGCATAGTCCTTTTTGTGGGGCGTAAAGTCTCTAGTTTACACAAAACTCGATGGGATGCCAAGGCTATATTTTTTTCAGTGCTCTTTCTCTTTAAGGTTTGAAACTCTGATGGAAGGTTAAAAGAGCACAGCCCTGGTGAGCAGAGTGTGGCCATATTGGTGCTTCTGGAAGGTGCCTCGGCAGTTGGTTTTTGTAAGTAGTGTGTGTGTTTCTTGCCAACATGTCAATTAAATGCTCCAGTTGGAAGCAGCATGCTGGTGTGGGAGTGTATCAAACCCCATTTAATAAGTGCCCAGATACAATGCTGATAGGTGCATTATACAGAGTTCTCATTTAGACTACATTGAGAGGTTTTGTGTAGGTGGGAGGTGAGGCCAATCATAACATGGATCTTCCCGAATATATAATATTGCCAACTTTTGTGATTTTTTTTTTTTGGTCATAAATCTTACCATATTTAGTGTTTTTCTCTTAAAGCCCCATCCTTTTGAGGCATGTTCCTGAGGACCTTGGTATTTGTTTAAAAAAAAACCCTCCTGGTTTCAGAGTAAAGCTTGAAAATGGGATGAGGGGGCACCCTAAAGGCTCAAAACCCCAGCATTTTTGAAAAATCCTATGGTTTTTAAACCAGTATTATAATTTTGAGGGTCTCAGTGTGTGATTGATGAAAGCTTGGGGTTGGCAGTATTGGGAAAATTTGGCTCAATCCTGGATCCTTTAGTGGTGCAACTGATCTAACTATTATTGCTGACTGATTTAAACAGCCAGAGGATGTAGCCGGCTCTGTGCCACCCCTCTCCCAGCCCCTACTGTAGGGGCATGTCAGGAATGGCCTGAGTGGAAGAGGACACATGGTTGAAGCATAGCAACTGACAGATGATCGTTTCTGGAGGCCATTACAACAGAGGCATAATTTAGAGCAGACACAGGGTCAGGACTTTGGTAGCCCCATTACTGCTGCCTGTCCCCCAGGATTGGGCAGCCACTACTAGCTCTTTTGTGGCTTTATTGTACTCCCCAAGGATGGCTATAGCAGAGTACTGGGCCCTCGGTACTGAAAGGCTGACCCTTAAAGCTGTGGATTCTCTGCCTTGTTAGAACCTCAGGACATGTAGTATTGGGACTGCCCTGTCTGAGCCTCCCTCCCCCAATCCTCCCTATTTAAGAGAACTGGGAAGCCCTGCAAACTGGGGTCAGCCCCTTCTTTCTATCTCTGTCATCCTTTTCACCATCCCACACCCCATTCTTGGTGCTTCTAACATGGTACAGTAATGAAATGATACTGTGTGTATGTATCATCTTCTTTCCACTCCTAAACCTAGTCAACAAGGATACCTTTTGTTTCTGCTTTGAGTGAACAGAAATTAAAATGTCCCCCTAAAGTGCCAGAGACAAGCAGGTCTAGCATGTCAAATGCGAAACATTCCTCCCACCCCCCTTTCTTTAAAATTTTCCTTGGGTTGCTTAACTTTGCTTAATTATGGCAGTAACTGGGGTTAATTTAAATGAACTACATCACCCTATCAATTAATAAACAAGAAAGTCAATTAAACCAATTAAAATTTATTGGAAATTGGCTACTGCCATCTGGAAACTTCCACTGTCAGAGTATACAGCTGGAGTGACCTTTACATTTTGAGCTAGCAGGACTCTTTTGAGATTTCTCTAAGAAATGTTCAGTATTTGCAACGCTTGTTTAATAAATGCACCACCATAGATATTTAGAAACACACACAATGTGTTTCAGTGTCAGTAAAGATAACAGGTGAACAGATGGAGACATGCAGCTTCTGATTATGGTATATGCTGTATCAGGTATGTACTGAAATAAAATACGCAGTGATTCTTATTTTTCTTTTATTTCTTATGTACAATATTCAGTCTCTTGATGTGATGGGCCTTAGAGTCACAACAACAGTGGCCTTGCTCTAGAAAACTTTAAATGGCATAGTTCCTATTTATATATGAGACTGCCTTTTTCCCTGTGATCTGTTAGGGAAATTGAGACCAGATGGGACCAGTTCCTAGATTTAAACATCAATGGGCATATCCCATTCTGCAGCTGGTGTAAATTTGTCATAGCTTCATTGATTTCATTAGAGCTATAACAATTTACACTGGCTGAGAATAGGCATCTTAAGAGGTGCAGACAGTACTCTCTCATTAGAGAGCCTTAGGCTCAGAATTCGCTTCCTCAGCCAGCCTCTTCCCATTGCTGGGCTATGTTCAACTTCTAGACTTCATGCTTAAAGATAATAAATTCAGACAACTTTGCTTTTTCGTTAAATTATAAGTCACCTAGTTATTGGTGAATCACTATAGAAGGCTGTGAGCAGGCAGCAGAAAGAAAGTGAATCTCGAAGAGAAATGAGAAAAATGTCCTGGGGCAAATAGAGAAAGATTGTGTGTATTCACATTGTATAAGTAACTTAAGTCTGTTGTGTAAACATGTACATGTAAATGCAAAGAAAACAAATCAGTTTTGTCCTTGCAGTTTTGTTCTCGCCTTTCCTGGGCATACAGAAGTGATGGTAGGTAATCTAGTGCCAGTGCATTAAAACTCTTAGCTGCCATGGCGATTGCAATGGTATGGTTTGGTTTAGTGCATTTGCACACTTAGCTGCTGCCATTGAGAGAGCTTCCCTTAGCCCATGTATCAGTCTATCTCAGTTACTACTAAAGTGCCAGTCATACTATCTATTCTCCAGGCCAGCTTTTCAACAAATCTTTCAACCTAATTGAACCATTTTGATGATTGTGGAGAAGTGTATTTTTGAAGAAGTAAACACAGTGGGTCATGTCTCTGGCTGAGTAAGGGCCAAACAGCATGGGTCCTGTGGGAAAGAGATGGGGGGATTGCAAAAACGGGATCATGTTCACCTTTGCACTCCCTTTATACCGGGCTGGTACTGTGCCGCTCCAGCCCTTGGTTAGAGAAGTCTCCACATCCAGATTCTGCTGCCGGTGATGCACAAAGTGGTCCCACCACATCTGAGGATATGGCCCTGTTTATTCACAGATGTATTTTTCTCCTTATATTTCCAGTGACATTCTGTTGTTCCATGACTGGTCATTGCTCTAACATGGACTCTTGTAGTTTGGTTTCCTGCTCTGTTTGTTGTGTATTTATTACCATAGATTAGCATTGCTTAGATTAGTAAACCTATTTCTTTCATATTTAAATCACTGTTAATAACTAAACACTTAAAGGCATTCTTCCCTTTACTGAGTTACTGTAAATACACTTTTATAAAACTACACTGAGCAAAATCCTGACCCACAAGCTCAGCCTGAGTTCTAGAGCCATTCTGGGCTTCATTCCTGAGGAACTGTGTTGGTCCTGAGCTTCTTGACGGCCATCCAGACTGGATGCATATGGCACTTGAAGTACGGTGAAAGAGGTGGGGTGGAGGTTACCTCCTTGATGCTCCTAAGTGCGGGTCTCACAAGCTGACAAAGCTCTATCAAGGAAACACGGAGGAGGCCAAATGGTCCACTATCCTGGAGACACAGCAGCTGGCTGAACAGGTGTCCAATGGGCCATAAGACACTATGACCATCAGCCCCTCAAGAACAATTCGGGGTAGACACAGCTGAGCATCTCTGATATATTCCTTATCCCTTCCTCTGCTCCATGGAGCTATCTACACTAAGGAAACAGAAGACCTAAGGATCAGAGGTCTCAACTTTGTCTCCTCCTCCTGACTTACAGCTATTTTCCTTTTTAGAGGAGGAGACTCATTTCTGGGCTCCCTGGTTCCTAGCCCATCTGTCTCCTTAGTGTAGGTAGCTCTATGGGGGCAATTACAGACAGCAGCCCCTGCCATGCTAGCTCGAGAGGCAGAATGGACAGGATCTGCAGAGCAAGGGTGGAGTGAGAGTAGAGTTAATTCATGGTATAGCTGTGTTAAATCTGGGTATTTTAGTGAGGTAGGACTCCAGAAAACTCCTGCTTTATTTCCCATAAGGATTGGATAAGAGGCAGCTAATGACGCTCACATTGAACAGTGAGGATAAAATATAAATATTGAATAGGTGCCTCACTCACTAAGCACTTTCCAACCTGTTCACAGAATGCAGGAGAAGTCCCAGGAGAATTATAAAAATAGTATGTGAATAAAGGCTGAATTCAGATGCACAGAGGGCAGGGTTAAGGTGTTTTGGTTAACACCATCATTACCAAAAAGAAAAGGAGTACTTGTGGCACCTTAGAGACTAACAAATTTATTTGAGCATAAGCTTCTGTGAGCTACAGCTCACTTCATCGGATGCATTCAGTGGAAAATACAGTGGGGAGATTTATATACACAGAAAACATGAAACAATGAGTGTTACCATATACACTGTAATGAGAGTGATCAGGTAAGGTGATATATTACCAGCAGGAGAGCGGGGCGGGGAGGGGAACCTTTTGCAGTGATAATCAAGGTGGGCCATTTCCAGCAGTTGACAAGAACGTCTGAGGAACAGTGGGGGCTGGATGGGGGGGGAATAAACATGGGGAAATAGTTTTACTTTGTGTAATGAGCCATCCACTCCCAGTCTCTATTCAAGCCTAAGTTAATTGTATCCAGTTTGCAATTAATTCCAATTCAGCAGTCTCTCGCCCCCTCCCCCCCCCTCCTGCTGGTAATAGCTCACCTTACCATACCCACTGTAAGGAGAGTTATCAGGTAACACCCATTATTTCATGTTCTTTATGTATATAAATCTCCCCACTGTATTTTCCACTGAATGCATCCGATGAAGCGAGCTGTAGTTCACGAAAGCTTATGCTCAAATAAATTGGTTAGTCTCTAAGGTGCCACAAATCCTCCTTTTCTTTTTGCAAATACAGACTAACAGTTGCTACTCTGAAAACTAACATTACCATTTTCACACTCTTCAGTGTTGCACGCAGCTTTAACATTGTTTTGTTATAAAATTTTATATGCAGAATTATATATGCGGGAGGAAAGGGGAGATCTGTTTTGGCTTTATGAGTCAGTTCAGAACAGAACTTACCATTTCCATTATTTTTACTAATTTTCTCAAGAGCTATTTTCTTCTGAGGTGAGGATTTTCCCTCAAGATAAGTGGTAGATAAGAGGTGCTTGAATTCTTATAAGAAGTTGTTGAAAACAAACTCTGCTACAGAATTTCCATAATCTAATGCTACTTTCTTGCAGGCATCTTCTGTATCAGCATAAAAACTAGGCATTATATCAATCTTACATTCTTGTGAGCCTAATATAGTGGACAAATGAAGTGTTAGCTGTCCTCTTTTGGAAAGATTTATGCATAAATTTAAAAGTGCCCAGTACTGAAGGGAAGTGTGAACCCATTTATTCTGATTATAACAACATAAAACACTGGTCTGAAATGTGGATCAGAGGCTTATAAATTCTTAATGTAGTTAACTCTGCCTGGAGATTACCTCATTCCTTTTAGTCAGACGTTGCAGAATTTATGGGCGCTTATAATCACAATTGGGTTTCTGTTCACTTATGAAGTTAACCTAATTGCCTTGTATGATATTTCTGCAGTGTAGAACATGTATGTAGTCATTTATGCAACATAGGTGAGCTCCTCTCTCACATAGATGATTTGAAGTGACTTAGTTGTGCCTCTGCTTTGCAATTACTATGATCCTCAATCAGGGAGCTGCAGAATATTGGATGCTGAGGCAGACCGTAAGACCTGTCATGTGGATATCAATAGGATGAATTAGGTGTCAGCCTTAATTTTGACAACTTACATTTAGTTCTTTATGTCCTTGTGCATGTCCCAACCTATCATCAGTCTGAACTCCATAATGTGTTTTTTTTAAATTACTTAGAGATTTCGTAGCAACACATGAATGTTTGTGATGGTGCATAGCAAGCAGCATTCTGAGCACGCTTACACTGGTAACTCCACTGACTTACTGGTAACCAGTTGCTCCTGATTTGAACTGGTGTTTGATGTCAGAACTGGGCCCCGAATAGCTCTCTACTGTGATCCTAAAACAATATGCCATAGGCTGTTACAAACTGTATTGTACTTCTTATCCTCCTAGTGGTTTTTTTAACATACAGAATGTTGACCGGCTCAAGCATAAAAGTGTTGTGAAGGCCAAGACTATAACAGGGTTCAAAAAATAACTAGATAAATTCATGGAGGATAGGTCCATCAATGGCTATTAGCCAGGATGGGCAGGGATGGTATCCCTAGCCTGTTTGCCAGAAGCTGGGAATGGGCGACAGGGGATGGATCACTTAATGATTACCTGTTCTGTTTATTCCCTCTGGGGCACCTGGCATTGGCCACATTCAGAAGACAGGATGCTGGGCTAGATAGACCTTTGGTCTGACCCAGTATGGCCATTCTTTTGTTCTTAAATATTATTTTGTTATGTTCCAAGTGGAAGATTTTCACAGCGACAGGTCAGTGCAATACACAAAGTTTGCTGCACATTGGCTTTCCCAGATGCAATAAATAGATAACACTGTGGTTCATTAAATAAAAGAAGAGCTTCAGTGGTGCATTGTTCTACAATAGATTTTCCACTAGCTTTTAGAAACCAAGGTCAGTATATTGCTGAAGAGACGGAGCAGGGGGCCTTAAAATACTATCCACTGTTTGTAGTTGAATACTTAGAGATGTATTTTTATCAGATGAACCACCAGACTTTGTTATAGCTTGATGTTTGAATATTTTCCTTGCCTCTGGTTAAAAGCAGAAGGCCCACGTATGAGCCCAAGATCCACTTATGTAGGGGACTCTACACATGCAGCTCTTCCCCTCCTCCCAGTGCACACATTTACATCCTGCTTGCAATGCCCCCCTTCCAGACCATGTGAGGGAAACTCCATGAGGAGGGACGAGGCAGGCACTGGGCAGCCTAGGCAACCTCATGGTGTGTCAAGGCAGGGGAAGCAACTCATCCTTCACCAGTTCCACAGAGATTACCTAGGAAAGGTAATATGGCCTAGCGAAGAACTTTTCTCTGCAGAACCCTCTCCAGAATAGGTATCCTGGGGGCAGTGGAAGCTAGAGTTATTCTTTAATGATGTAGCTCCTTTGGAACTATGCTGTGGGAAATAGGAGGAGGGAGCCACCAGGGGCTTGGACCAGTAATCCCTGCCCCTCCTCTGGAAAGATAGGGAAGAAATTTCATTGGGGGATTCTTCCAATGTTGTTCTCCTCTGTAATTGCTTTGCCATGGGGGTTTTCTATGCGGGGGAGTGAGATGCTGTGGTCCTGACTACAAGTGTATGTGAATTGAGAGAGAGGCAAGGCAAGTTCAAAAGTGTGGAAGATAGACTAATAGCAGTATTTAGGAGATGTAGATGCAGAGTCACAACTCCATCCAAGTACAAGCATTTACAGTTGGCTCTATAGTCAAAATAGCCTGCTAACAGCAAATATTGCTGTCCTCCATCAACTTTATCAACTCCTATGTTCTCAGAATATTTGGAATAGAGGAGGTGACTTACTGGATCCGATCAGTGGCCTAGCTCATTCAATATCCCATCTCTAACAGTACCAGCTCCTTCAAAAGAATGAGCAAGAAACCCTGCAGAAGGCAATTATGGAATAAGCACCCTACAGGGAAGTTTCTTCCTAACACTTCCATGAGTTTAGTTTAAAACATATGGCTCTGCCTTGCTGCTTGGTTATTTTATTATCTATAGTTGTTAATCAGCTATATTTCAGTAGCACCTAAAGGCTTTAACCAGGGTGGGAGGGGGTCCACTGTCCTATATACTTACGGAGTAAATGACAATGCCTGCTCCGAATAGTTTACACTCTAAAAAAATCAGACATAATTGGCTGAGAAAACAAAGAGGCAGATGGGCAGGGGCACAAGGTAACAAAGATAAGAGGATGCTTGGTTTAGAAAAAATGTTGGCTGAAATTTTCAAAATCCTCAGAAATATTTTTAATTTACCAAAACGTTGGTTTTCAATAAGAAAACATGAGTATTATGATAACAAATAATAAAATTTGAAGAAATACTGTAGTAAAAATATAATGGAAAATGGACTATACAAAATGGAAAGAACTTTGAAATTGTGTGCAAAGTCTTCTTCCTATTTCTCAACCAGTTCTAGGCTGAGGTGAGTTTAAGGAGTGACTTAAAGGAGGCTGGTGGATTTAACGATTTGGGCTGAGAGTTCTCCCCCAGCCCACATTATTATAATTTACATTACCATTGTGCCCAGGAGCCCTAGTCGTGGACCAGGACCCCATTGTTGCTAGGCACTGTACAAACACAGAACAAAAAGACAGTCCCTGCCCTGAGGAGCTTACAATCTAAGTATAAGATGAAAAACAACAGGTGGTTGCAGGCTGACAGACTGGGAAGTACAAGGAAACAGTGAGGCAATATTGGTTAGCATGATTGGCACAAGCAGGCATGGTAAAAACTCCAATCAAAATCTATCAAATCATGACAGCCTCCTTTATTTTGCTCCTTAATATTCACCTTCTCGCCTTACAGTTAAGAAACCTGATTGTTGGTATTTATTGCATCATTGTGATGGAAGAGCTCAACGAATGGAAAGCTAAAGTCTTTTGTAGTGATGACTGACTGGCAAGCCACATCAGTTTCACTGCTATCCCAAAGACTGGATGTAATCAAGTGATGTTATGGCAGCAGTAAAAACAACATGTATTGTAAATAGTGCTGTTTATTGGTTTTTATTTGTATTTCTGTAAAGCTTTTGTTTGAGAGTGTTACTGCACTGAGTGGCTTTCTTGTGGCTTTGGTGTTTCACAATGATGATCTCATTGTGCAAAGCCCTGTTAATAGTCAGTTGAAATAATAATTTTCATCCATGGTGTTTTTATTAAAAACTTATTCATATGATTCTAAAAGGGAAAAAATGTGTTTTTTGTTTTTGACAAAACTTAGAGAGACGATTCTAAATTCTAACAAAACTTTGAGAGACAATCCTATATTTCCTCAGACACAGCAGTCTGATGTGCAAATATTTGGTTTAAGGTATTTTTGAGCCAGAGTATGTATTATCACCAGTACTGTAAGTATAGGCTGAAATAATCATTCAGTTCAAAACTCCTGTTTCTTTATCTTGTAACTTTCTCAAAAACTTTCTTTTGTATGAGTGTGTGTGTGTGTGTGTGTGTGTGCGTGCGCGCGCGCATTATCTCAGTCATTGCTCTTGCTATTAGGACGTATCTGATCAAAATTACATGTAGTGAAATGTGTATGTTTAGATAAGTATCCCATGTGGGTTGGAATGTGTCTATGTAGATACAGAAACAGTTTTGCTTTCTCCTTTTATTGTAATTTGTTTGTCATATTCTTCATTAGGTAACAAGGGAAAATTTTATTGTTGGCATAAATAGGTGCTACCCTACTGATTTCAGTGGATCTGTGCCTGCTTAAGTCAGTGGCGGATTTGGCCCTTTATCTAAATGCTTTTCTTCTGAAAGATGAGCAACTCTTGTTTCTCTAGCAATATGCTAAAGTTTATTATAGTATTGGTCAGTGAAAGAGGGCTGGTTCGCCTCCTCCAATTGGTTTTTGTATTAACCAGCTGTAATATTTGGTTAGCATTGCTGGTATGATTGATGTCTCTCTTCTATGATTTTCAATTGTGTACAATTAGTGCAAAACTTTCTAGATTTACCCGTAACTAAATTGCACTCCATGACTAATGACATAACATGAGAGAGAAGCTATGAGAACAATCTGTAATGTGGATGCAGGAAGATGTGGTACTATTAACACAATGCTTGATCATGAGCATTGTGTCCAATGGATTAGCTACATAGGTTTTACAAAAGAAAGGATACTGTTGCTGCTATTAATTATTTTATGTTAGTTGGTGTTTCAGAGTAGCTTAGTAAATAACTTGTGCCACGACAAAATAATACTGCATGAAGAGCATTTCCTTCAATTGCTCATTCTTCTTTACTGTTTTAACTTCCATCCATCCTTTCACTCATTGTTACATAATTTGACATCATATATATCAATGTAGCATCTTACCTTGTCAATACCTCAAGTTAGCTTAGTTCCAGTGATGTTATACTCCCATGCCACTATGTGATGACAATGTAGCAAGTGTCTTTCAGGCCACTACAAGAATATACCATTCTAATTGTGGTTTGCAGCAGGGGCATTCATAGTGGAACAAATTGTAATGGATACAATCCTGCAAATTCTTTTTTTTTTGGTCAGCATTTTCATTGCTGCTTACATTTCCGACAACTGGCAATCAGCATCTTCTACCCTGTATTCATCTCCCTTTTGATTCCTTTAGGACAAGTTTGATTTCTCTCATCATTTTCTTGTGTTTAGATGAAGAATTTTCAGCTTAGAGTAATCTTTTAAGCACAAATTATTATTTAGTTCCATATTTAACGAAAACTCTATTAATTGTATTAAGTCATGTGAGGATGCTGTATTTCAAAGATGAGGCAAGTAAACAAAAATGATCCAGGCATTTGTAGCATAATATGTAAAAGAGAGGCATACATAGACTCAGTAAGTGCTGTGTATTGTTTCCTTAGGAATTGCTCTATTAATGTATACTGCCCTCTGGTCTACAGATCACTTTTTGCAATGGAAGAAGTTGCATTGGTTGCCTGATACAAGTTAACAACAAATGGTAGCAGAGAGACTGGAAGAGGATGTACTTTATAAAAAAAAACCCCTCTTTCATTTTGAAAGCTGTTAATATTAAAGACTGCTATGAGAAAATCCACACTCGGCTTGCAGAAAACATTTTGGTGGTCATGGCATTGGCACAAAAACAACAATATTTCCTCCTCATAACCAAGCTGTAGAATCATTTTCAAATAATTGCAAAAACAAAAAATAAAATGCATGTAGAAATAGTGACATAGGGCCCAATCCAAAGATCAGTGAAGTCAATACGACCATTTCTATTGACTTCAATGGGCTTTTGAATTCCGACTACTGCTCTTCTAGACATTAAACTATTCATGTTCTGAAAGCATCATCTGAAGCATTGAGGCTCGTATTACCCCTTCATTTTCTACAAAAAACACAGTATTTTCATAAGGAAATATATATATATATATTGTCTTTAACATGGAATTTGCTGGGAAAAGAACTGAAGCTTTAATGTCCAGTGGGAAAAATAAACTCTGACAAAAGAGTCACAAATAGTTTAAATTTGCTGGTATGATTGAATATCTTTGGCCTCAGGTCTGCTAAGATAAGACCCCCACCCCTCCAATCCCCCCTGCACATACACTGCCTTCAGAATACTTTTGTTCTTCCATGCTACCTACATAACTTTATCTTTGTCAGTAATGAGGATAAAAATCACAATTAAATTCTACTTCATATAAAACAGGCATGGCAATCAGCAACCTGTTCTTCAGCTGGATTTTGAAATAGTTAGGAATCCGGTAAGGAAGAATTAATGTACTGTGTCTATTAATAAAAATAAATAATAATGTATCAGAAGACTGTATTTCCAGATCTTCAGGTAATCCTAAAACATGAATGTAACATACTTTGGCATTATTTGCCAATTGCTCAGCTTTATCAAAGGAAGCATTATCCTTAGTGATAACAGCAGGTAAGGTCGTTAAGTTATATTCTGTGTCTGAGGTTCTGCACTACTATTTTCCAAATTGTTTGTATGTTCACCAGTAAATTCTGTCTCTTTTTAACAAAATCCAGTATTTTGGAATGAGACCTAGATTTAATTGAATCACAGAGAATTAACAAAGCCAAGATAATGTCATAGTGCTCGCTTAAGGCATTGGCCTATAGTGCCTTTGCCCAAGACATTTGTGTCAGCATCACAGCTTTCATTCCTGTTAATGGTTGCATAGAAAACTTGAAAATGTATGCCAGGTGTAACTGATAAAGGGACGTTGCCCGGAGTCTCCGGAGAGCATAAAACAGTAGTTCTTAGATGTGCGGGAACTCCCGCGTCTCTCTCAATGGTGGACTAACTCCAAAACCTCTGATCTAGGTGGCCTTGCCAACACCATCCTAACTGAGGACTGTGTGTGGTGGGAGGAGAAGAGTGCGGGGATCCTGGCCTACCCACAAACTAATGCACATCTGCTATTGGGTTAAGTGCTGGGGGGCTGCTCCCATCCCTGATGCTCCTGAGGTTGTGCATGTGTGTGTTGGGGGGGAGGTTTCTGTTATTCCTGCAGGTGGCTGGAAGTGGGGAGGGAAGCACCCTTCTGCTTCCACTTCAAGTGGGGAAAATCCTTGTTGTAAGCCAAGGGCCCTGAGTTGCCTTAGTTTAGCCCTGTAATCAATATGACTTAGAGCTTTAAGGAACCTTGATGTAGGGATGCTGTAATAGAGACTAACAAATTTATTTGAGCATAAGCTTTCGTGAACTACAGCTCCCTTCATCCAATGAAGTGAGCTGTAGCTCACGAAAGCTTATGCTCAAATAAATTTGTCAGCCTCTAAGGTGCCACAAGTCCTCCTTTTCTTTTTGCGAATACAGACTAACAAGGCTGCTACTCTGAAACCTGTAACAGGCTGGCAGCACTTCCTAACATATCTACCCAGTTAGTAGCAACTTTGAAGCTGGATAAGAAAGGGGAACTAAACCATTGTTGACTCATTGCTGCAGCTGACTTAAGCCACCTAATATAAAGGAAATGAAATGGACCTCCAGGATCCAGCTGGGGCCTGAGCAGTCAGGTCTGAGGAGGCAGGACTGGCAGTCTGCAATAGACTAGTCTGGTCACCAGAACCCTCAACAGGACCAGTGGATGAAAGGTTTCTGGTAGGGGTGTGTTTGTGTGTGTGTGTGTATGTGCATGCAAAATAGGTTTCTGGTAGGGGCGTGTATGTGTGTGTGTGTGTATGTGCATGCAAAATAGGTTTCTGGTAGGGGCGTGTATGTGTGTAATATAAACAGCGACCATAACCTCTGATGAGGAATGACTATGCATGTGGGAAGTTATCTGGGTCAACAGACCAGAACCCAAGAGAGCTGGCTAGCTTTGAGAATGGAGTTTTGTGTGAACAAAGCTGATCCCAGAAGGGGTGATATCAGTTGGGCTTAGTGTCTGGGGTCTTGTTTAGAGTGGGTTGGGTGAAAATAGGACCTGCTTACGCATGCCCATTGATCATCATCACGAATGGCCTCTCTTGCAGTGGCTGCAAAAGGGAAGTGTGGAAGGAAAGAATTTAAAAAGGGAAAGGCTATTCTTGCCAGTGCTACATTGTATTAGACTATTCACAGAAAGTGCTGATTCCACTGATGAATTTCTTTGTTCCTTGGCCTTCAATTACCTAGGAGACCTTTTCTAAAGAAGGAAAGGAACAAAGTAATAGCTCCTTAAAGCTTAACACTGTGTTTTTAATCCATAGTTTTTTTTAAAATGGCACAGCCTGAGACGGATTGCAGTGTGTTCTTAATCCCCTACCCCCTCCGCTAATATAAAGCAGGCAGAGATTTCAATACACCCTTTGACAACAAGAGAGGGAAAACTAATAACCCCCTGAACACAGCCCATGCATTTTCCCTAATAACTATTTACAGAATTAAAAAGAAAAGAAATCACTCAGTCTTACTACAAATGTTGGTTTTTGTAAGTTTCAAAAGGTCAGGTATGTACTTATCAAGTTGCAATGATGCGCAGTCCCTCAAATTCAGGTATAGGTACAGTAACTGTGAGGAATTCTCTTAAATGCATGTTATAGAATCATAGAAGGTTAGGGTTGGAAGAGACCTCAGGAGGTCATCTAGTCCAACCCCCTGCTCCAAGCATAATCAACCCCAACTAAATCATCCCAGCCAGGGCTTTGTGAAGCCAGGCCTTAAAAACCTCTAAGGATGGAGATTCCACCACCTCCGTAGGTAACCATCCCAGTGCTTCACCACCCTCCTAGTGAAATAGTTTTTCCTAATATCCGACCTAGACCTCCCCCACTGCAACTTGAGACCATTACTCCTTGTTCTGTCAACTGCTACCACTGAGAACAGCCTCGTTCCATCCTCTTTGGAACCCCCCTTCAGGTAGTTGAAGGCTGCTATCAAATCCGCACTCATTCTTTTCTTCTGCAGACTAAATTAGCCCAGCTCCCCCAGCCTCTCCTCATAAATCATGTGCCCCAGCCCCCTAATCATTTTTGTTCCCTACGCTGGACACTCTCCAATTTGTCCACAACCTTTCTGTAGTGGGGGGGGGGGGCGCAAAACTGGACACAATACTACATATGTGACCTTACCAGTGCCAAATAGAGGGGAAGGCAGGCAGGCAGGCAGGGATGGGCAGCCCCTTTAGTGCAAGTGGACCTTGGACACAATTTTAAAGGAAAGACTGAATTCAGTGAATAGTCTATAGCTCACAGTCCTGTTGGAGATCACTTCTGTAAACACAATTACTTTCTCATGTTTTGTCACTGTAGTTAAATTAGTTCACATAGATTTACAAAAATAAGTGCTAAAACATACAGTTATGAACTGGGGAAAATATTCTTTTTTATTCTCTAGGGTATTTTTTATAAGTGAATTTTAAATTAAAAGAAAAAAACATTTGCTGTGGGGCACATTTATAGGGATATGAGTGATGTGCTGCCAAGACATTGTTAG
The DNA here is from genome assembly GCF_965152275.1 of Natator depressus. NCBI lineage: Eukaryota > Metazoa > Chordata > Testudines > Cheloniidae > Natator > Natator depressus. The sequence continues at coordinate 48,819,169 of NC_134235.1, read as the reverse complement.
TATTATATATGTACTCAACTTACTAATATCTGCCAGTTATTTATTTCTCTGTTCTTCTATGACATCCATTGATCTTAACTTTTCTTGACATACTGGGTATGGAAGAGGAAGGTGGAAGAAATCTCAGCTATGAAAAGTTGTTTTTCTTTCTTCCCCTCAAGCAATAAAAACATATTCTTCTTGGGAGAGAAAAGACTAGCTATGCACATTTTCCGGTAAGGGGGCAAATTTAAATTTCATTGGATTAAAAAAAGAAAAGAAATACTTAACCAGTATTTTTCTGTTTCTTACAAATAATCTCCAGCAATAGTTATTGTAAAATCCAAAGCATACAGTAGCTATATTAATTCCCACTCAGATATATTTTCAGTGATAGTCATCTCAATGCATATGAGTGATGCAGTAGACAGAACCACTTCCACTTATAAGGGAACTGTACCCTATTAAAAACAGTCACAAATATAAAAAGTGTCTACAACAGTAATGACCCAACAAAAAGTTTTGATTGTTCTAACAAGTAAGTAGAAGACAAAATCACTCACAAGAAGTTCTCTATTTAAAGGGCCTGATACAAAGCCCAACTTAAATCAATGGAAGTCTTTAAATTGACTTACATGATCTGTGGATCAGGCTGAAAAGCATAAGTGTACTATATATCTATAGAGTAGACATCATTCCTTAGCTTATCAGAAAATATATTGTTTAGGTGTATAGTTGACTGAATCTACTTTTAGACACACATTAGTGTTGACAGACCCAAACATTTACCTAAATGATTAACTAATTGTAACAATTAAAAAATCACAAGTGAACCAAAATACTAGAGGCCGATAGGCTCATGCTTACATAAAATATCTGTATATTCATAAGGCAGAATATTATATACTGTACGGAGTGTATGGTCCCAGTTTAGTGGGGATGTAAATCCATATTGCCTGAAGGGAGGAACAGGCTAGGCAACTGTTCCAAAGATCTCCTAGCCCAGTGGGAGATGGAATTGGAGGAAGGATGCACAAGTGGAGAAAAATGTGATATGAAAATAGAACTCAGCTTTAAGTTTCCAAAGGCATTGTTAGCAGCCAGTCTAAAGGGATAAATAACAACTCTTATCATTTAAATGAAAGACATTTTCATCATTCCCTAGGCTGCTGTTCCTAAAGGTTCTGTGGTAGCCAGCCCTAAAATATACAGGATAGCATTCGGGGTATCGGCTGAGGGCTGGTTTTTAGTTCCTAGGGTGGTTTTGGTCTCTGAACAGCCTCCAGTTCAGTGATATGCAGACTGAGACTCGTGAGCTGCAAGTGGCTCTTAAAGTGTCTTCTGCTACTCTTTGGAGCACATGATATTAAAACACTGTGTGATTTAATTATTAACCAATCAGGATGCTTTTACTATGTTATTAACCAATTGTATTTGATAAAATAATAATGGTAATTTTTCTGTGAGAAAACATATTGATATAGTTAGATATTTCCCTTGTCATACTGTTTAAATATGAATATGTAGTAAATGAAACAATGAATTCACACTACTGTGGCTCTTTTGGGTAATGATGATCAATAATTTGGCCCTGAACCACTGAGGGCTGAGTGTCACTGCTCCAGTTGATCTGTGTATGTGGGATATAGCAATTTTTCATAAAACTCAGTTTGAGCCTTCTGAATGCCACCTTACTGATGGTATTCTCTCAAGTATAAGACCCAGACCCTGGTGCAGATCCTCAGCTGGTGTAATCAAGGTGCCATTGACTATAGTAGAGTTATGAACTTACAAAAGCTGAGGACCTGGCCTCTGATGATGTTGCTCTGAAGAACTTTAACATTACAACTTCTACTGAGTTCTTCTGTGTTGTGTTCCCTGGACATTTCTTTTCCTCATGGTTTTTGTTGTGTTAATTACTTAGTTCCCCAGACTCCTCTGGATCTGCTTTTAGCGGAATATAGAGTATAATATACTTTGGCTTATTTATTAGAACAGTCAAAACTTTATGTTGAGCTATTACTGTAGTAGATGCTTTTTTTGTCATTGATTTTAATAGGGTGCTTCTTTCAGACACCCAATCTCACGTGAGTAGTTTCATTGGCATCAATATTGTTTTTCTATATAATGTGAGTGTTTGTTTAAGGATACATTCAGTTGAGTGTAAGAAGGTCAGTGATTTTTGTGTGGTTTTGGCCTTTAACTATGGTGTGGGTAGGCTTCACTGATATGCTATACAGTATAACTGAGAATGCATGCTGAATTTAGAGACCACAGGGAATTCTCTTGCTACACTGATTTTATTGAGTTCTGAGTGGATTGGGCTTAATCCTGCCGTTTGAACCAGACAGGTAAATGGTTTTATTTATTGCTCTGTAACATGTATATGTTATGTCTATGTGCATATGTTCATTATTTTATTTGTATTACCATAGTCCCTCGGAGCCTTGGTCATGAGCTGGAACCCATTATATGTGTATGTATATAACATTCATATGTAATTTTTATGGCTCCTAAAAATGAAAAGGATAGAGGCCTTTCTAAAGAATGGCTTGAACAGGAATTTATTTTATTTCTCAGGGAGAAAAAAAGATGTAGTGATCATGGAAAGAAGGGGGACTTAAGGAAGGATTGGATATCTTTGCATCACAAAGATTAGTTCAGTAGGAGGAGCTTCCGATACTTTAGATACCATTTTGAACAGCAGTTTAATCGAGATTTGACAATACTTTGCTTCAAGCTATTAAAGATTTAGAAGTTATACTTGATTCTGCAGTAGATTCTCTTGCATATAGATTAGATGCACTTGAAGAGAAATGAAAAATGTATCAGATGGATCTAATGCTTGTCAATCAGAGATTGCTACTGCAAAGATTTTGCCAGTGATTCTAATTAGCGATAGTGAGCTGCTACATAGATTCAGGGCTAGATAGTGGCAGGTCTTAGTGTGGGTGTACAAGCAAAGGAGGGAGTAAGGAGTTTGTACCACTGTGCAAGGCCAGACAAAATAGCAATTTCGGCACAGGAGAGAGTATCGACTGCTCTCTCCTAAAATCCTGTCACCCCAAATCATCACAAAGGGAACAGGGTGGAGTCAGGACTTTGCCCCGTTCCCAAACCTCTACTGGCCCATGTGCTGGCTAGACATGCAGCAGGGTGCATGCTTCACTATCAAGAAGGATGATGTAGCATGCACCCCTGTACTGCACAGTGAGAACCTGGGGAGGTGCCTCAGGTAGGCCAAGTCCTTCCTAGAGCACCTCTCCACACTAACCCATCATAGGTAAGTGCATAATGCACTCACTATCTCACCGTTAAAACTTAATAAATTCTCTACAAAAATAGTAGCTCCTTAACCTTATTTTCCCAGAGAGAGCCTGTCACGAGGCAAGACTCACCCCTGCGGCACCTCCTGCTGGTCTCTCAGGGAATTAGCTCTTCCAGCCTCCAGAGCACCCTCTGCAGGCCAGTGTCCCACTTGCCACTGTGTCCCTCCCAGACCCCAGTGCCCCTTTTACCCAGGGTGCTGCCCCCTGGCAGTACCCCCACAGTCTCTGGGTCTCCCCTCCCCAGGGCACCCCCACACACTATCCCCACCTCACCTCAGTCTTTGGCTACTGCCAGTCACCACTGAGCCCCTACACCCTGGGGCAGACTGCAGTGTATAAGCCAATCATCACAGGCAAGGGGGGTTTGGACCTGCTGCCTGTGCCTACCTGTGGGCTGCTCCCTGCAACTCCAGTACCCTTTCTGGCCTTCCACTTGGCCTTCAGCCTGGGGGGTTTTCAGGCCAGCGCTCCTCTGGCCTTCCCCCAGCCCTGCTCCACACCAGGTACCTCCTCAAGCTCCCCAGCAGCCAGAGCCATCTCCCTCCACAGCTAGAGAAAACTCTGTCTGCTCCTGGCCCACTGCCGTCTTATAAGGGCAGCTGAGCCTTGATTGGGGTGTGGCCACAGCTGAGCCTGCTTCCCCCAGTCAGCCTTGGAACTGCTTGCTCCCAGCCACAGCCCTCTCCTGGGCTGTTTTAAGTCCTTTAAGACTGGAGCGGGTGACCACCCAGCTACAAAACCACATAATCAGTCCCTGACACTGAATATGAGACTTCGATAACAACGGATGGGGCATCTCCAATACGGTTGGAGTTCCTAATAAGTTTTAAAACCTAACCTGGAAGAAAGGATTATGTCCCCATTCCTGCAAATACTTAAGCATGTGCATAAATTGGCTCATCTGAGTATTTTGGCTGAATTATAGCATGACTTGCATGAGTAAAATTAAATACACATGGGACCTAAGATATTGATTGTATATATTTCCTATCCCCACACAAAAAGAGAGTATAAAAGTTCTGTTTTCCCAATAAGAAAGGAACATTTATATTTTCCCTGAGTTAGCCCGAGTGTTGCAAGCATGTAGGAACAAATTTATTGCCCTGAAAAATGGATTCTCCTTTCTTTGTGTAGGCATTGCAGCACTCTTCCCCTGCAGAGATGAGAATGTTTTGATGGTCAAAAATATATTTGTGGTCCAAAAATAACTTTGATTATAATAAGACTAAATCGTTTTTTTTTTAATCAAAACAGGTTAAATATATGGGTTAAGTGCCAACAATGCATGAGACAAAGATGATCTCTTTACAAAATGTGATTACTCCTCAGTCTTGGAAAAGATCAATTGATTAATTTTATCTCCCCTAGATTTTTTTTCTGGGAGATTTATGAATGTTTTGAACAATTGCAAACAATTCTGCGACCATCGCTCATGTGAGATTTTTTTTCTTTTACCAGAGATAACTCTGGTGCTACTGCTAATATGAGAAAAGACCCCTCCCATGACTGAGAACCTGATAGCAACCGACGTAGGCCCTGACCCTTTGAGGATATGTAAGATCTTGAAGAGGGAACAGTTGTTTATTCTGTGGGGGAGGAAATCTTACCTTTGTTTCTGTGGCATAATCTCCCCAGATAGAGCATAATTATAGAGTTGAATCGTAGAAGGGACCACTAGCTCATCTAACAAACTGGGGACATCTCTTTGAGGGGACCCTGGAGATTTCTTCCAAGTCCCCTCCCAGAGGCTGTCCTGTGGAAGGGGACAATCAGGCTGTATAGTATCTCAGTGATGAGGACAAAATAATCTGCTTTAAGTAGGGCTTCTTCTTTAAGTACATATAGATAAGTACGCTCACATTACGGTGTCTTTACCCAAAGCAATTCATGAAAAATAAATCCCTATGGATCCTTCTCCTCCTCAAGAAAACAATCTCAGCATTCAATAAAATTAAAATAATGGATAGAAAATAGAACATTATTCTTATGGCACAATTTCAAACAGAAGGATTACAAAGGCTCATTTCTATCCTGAGCATTCATCATACTTGGAATTTCAGCATGCGTTCGTGTTTAGCCTCTCCTCATTCTAACTCTAGCATAAGGACACATGAAATCCCAACAGTGATACACGAAACTGAAACTTAAAAAAAACAAGAACATAAAAACAGAAGCATGGAGATTTTAGTGTCCTGTGCTATTTTGCCACGCAAAGAGAGTTTTGTTTCTCTCTCTCTCAAAAAAAATTGACGTTTCTCAGGTTTCATTGAATATTGCTTATATAAACTTGAAATGAATAAGCAACAGTGCTTAAGATTTCTGTTTTTTTCTACTGTAGAATCTGAAAGATTTGGAGACTGAGCACCATGGTTGGGGCATGTCTAGAAGTTATGAGGACAATGGGGAAACAACATGGTCCCCCCTCCCCGCCCCCCGTTCTTAAGATCACAAAATGGGACGTTGACACTCTGTTCTTGTTTGTCTGCTCAACTAGTGGATGATTGCTCCTGCTGCTGCTTCTGTGTCTGGGGTGGCTGAGAAAGTGCAGAGCCAAGCCTTCACTGTTCTTAAACCTCTGCTGGGGCTATGAGTCTGAGATACGACTATTTGCCATTTACATTGACCACTCTCTCCTAAGCCACCCATGCAAGGTGACTGGCAGTAGCCAAAGACTGAGGTGAGGTGGGGATAGTGTGTGGGGGTGCCCTGGGGAGGGGAGACCCAGAGACTGTGGAGGTACTGCCAGGGGGCAGCACCCTGGGTAAAAGGGGCACTGGGGTCTGGGAGGGACACAGGGGCCAGTGGCAAGTGGGGCTGGTGGTCAAAATCAGGTTTATCGTGAAAACCTAGCATCAGCTTTAACTATGGCAAGCCAGGTATTGTCTTTTCCCCAGGTGTTGACTTTATGGACTTCGTAGTTTTGACCACATGTCAAAATCACTTTTAACTTTTAACAATCTTCCTGGACCTATTTCGTAACAACAAAAATGTGGAAACAATTCAGTTGACAATCATTTAAATCTCAGGTTTCATCTACATGTTGTAGATTGATTCCAGTAACATGTTTAAACGGGGCTAGTCAGTTAGCACATATGTGTTATGGTATTGTAACCTTTTAACTCTCTTACAGAACAGTTGATAACAAGTAACAGAAAGTTTTGACTGAAGGAGAATATGTATTAAGGGGAAAATATTTTTTCTCATAACTCAAAAACTTATCTGAATGATTTCTCCCTTTACAAATTGTATCTACTGCATTATCTCTCTACTATGATATAGGAAGGAAGGATTTATCTTTTGTCATGTCTCCTTTGACACTATGTGTAATCTGCTACTACAGAGATTCTATCTGATGGGAAAAAATAAAATGAAAGGAATTCACAAAAGTATATGATGATAATGTGTCTGTATTTTCTCTCCTATTAAAAGAAACTGTAGCTTTTCAAAAGGAGACAGAAGATATTCCACAATAAAGTTAGCCTGTTAAAATAATTCATGCTGAGTGTAGAATATACCAACCAAATCTGAAGCATTCTTGCCAGGGGTGTAGCCTTTTAGAGTTATGCACAAAGATGAGTTACAAAAAAGGCTAATGTAATTCAGTTGGTTTTTCCACTTTGAGCCAAAATGTTTGATTAGTGTCTGAGGAACATATAACTAACAGAGAATGAGGTCAGAATCCTGGGATTCTGATATAAAACTAGTTTTATGGTTTTGTACAACAAAAATACAGAGGGATGTGAACTTATGGTTCATTACATTTTAGCTAGACATCCAAAAGTTGGGGAAAATTTTATTCTAAACATTGAAACCTTTTGATGTTACTTGTCCCTCAGTACTTGAATAATGTGTTCTCCCTCACTCTGATAGAATCTTCTACCTGACAAGCTCCAGTTGTTCCCTACTTTGTTCTGTCACTTCTTTATCCAGATGTTCTCAGCCAGGCAGGGAGTAGCGTTCTCAAGACAATTTACAACCTGAAGGAGAAAGTGGTGATTGTTGCAGGCTGGAAGGGTAGATTATCCAAACCATTACTTAGCTGGACACTGGTCCTTTCTGGCTTCATTCATAAGGATGGAGAAAGGTGTGGGCTGCTATGTACTATGCGTGAAACAGTTAATCTGTGCCTAAACTAAAGACGTTAACTTAATACATGTTTTATGTAGTGTAGCATATCAAGGGGTTGGTCATGAATCACTGTAGTTAAGGATGTGTAATTCTTTTCATTCCTCCTCTTGTTTTTACTCAGCCATAACTCTTACATTTCTACCTTTGGGGCTGAAATGGTTAATCTCTGCCTGAAACTGATTTTTTGGAAAGCTTGGATAAACACAGCTGAGCTGTTCTTAGATAGCAAGGAGAGTATGGAAAATTACACATACTCTTTAATTAGTAAAAATTGTGTCTTTTTTGTTGTTTTTTAAACAACTGAAATAGCTTGGCAAAAATAGTCTTTTGTGAGGAAGGGTGTATGACCTAGATCTGGAGGAACTTAGCTTTGATTTGAGTTTTGAGGTGTTGAATCATGTATCTGTTGAAAATGCAAATTCAGTTCAACCAAAACGTTTTGCTAACTTGCGTCCATATTGGGCAACATGGGTAGTGGGCATAATAGGCCAGGGGAGACTATGCCTCCCCTAACCCAGGCCCTCGTCCCACCCAGGCTCCACCCTCTCCCCTGAAGCCAGCAGGGGCTCAACTTTGGCTGGAGGCCAGTGGATGGCTGGGGCCAGTGGGTAGCCCAGCGCTGAGGCCAGTAGGTGGCCCAGCGGCTGGCCCGGGGTGGTTCAGCTGGGGCTCAGCTGGGGCTCCTCTGGCTGTGGGGGAGGGGCAGGAAGGGAAGGGAGGCTTGGGGCTCCGACAGATGAGGGGGGGTGGTAGGGGTGGGGCCTTGAGTGTAAGGGGGGGGGCATGGCTAGCCTCCCTGATGGGGCAGGGGCTCTCACACTGCCCATGTTGGCCAACTCTTTTGTTAGAAACTAATAAAAATCAGAAATGTTGAAACAGTTTATTTCCACATTTTCAGAATGAAACATTTCAATTTTTTTATTCACGAGACAGTTGCTAGAACTGGGTCTGGCAGCCATGCTAACATGTCCATACTGCACTACGCAGACCTTCTGACTTGGGTCTGCAGCTTGATCTGCATCCGCACGGCAAAATGACAGGGCTTAAACCCAAGTTACAGTGGGACTTGAGCTCTGACCCACCCTCCTACTAGCATCCTAGGACCCAATCCCTGTGTGTTTGCTGACCTGAGTCAAACTGATTTGTGTGTGGATGGAAAGGGGGCTTGGACTCAAACCTGAGTCAGAGCCTGGCCTTAGTGTCTTTGTTCCAGACTTGTACCCAGGTCTCCAATATCCCAGTGAGTGCCTGACCACTAGACTATTAGGCATAAGCAAGAGGTAGTGGTGCCCTCTTCTTCCTGCATTTGTGACTCTAATCTAGCCATTTACTTCCAAATTTCTTTTGCTTTTTAAAAAAATACACCTAATATGTTTTCTGTCAGGTCAAACACGCCTTTTTGTTTATCCTAAAATGAGATTTTGTTTTTTGTTTCTTTGTAAACCAACATTTTGAGACTGCCAGTGAACTGAAAAAAATCAATTATTCACTCAGCTACTATTTCACCCATTGGGTCCATATATGTGAAAAGTACATAGTAAATCAAACATACAAAACATATTATGGCCTAAGTAGTACAGACTAATAGTGAAATAGATCACTTAAGTTTTCAGCTATGTTAGCTTTGTAGTTAAGCGTCTCATCCCATATGTATCTTGTGTTAGAAAAGAGACAAGTCATTGATTATTAGGGGTATGCAAGATTCTTTCTTGAGGTCACCAGAGTGAGAGAGCCCAAGTAGTTTTCCCTGACTCTCACAACCTCTGCTACTTAATGTTGCCACATATGGTTTACTTGTGTCATAGCATGGACTAAGTGGACATGGAATGGAGGATGCTGGCTACATTGCAGTCCCCTGAATTGCACCAAACAAAGGTTGTCAAGAAAATGATAGTATAGGGGGGTTCTGACAAACTTTTCTCCCCCACCGCCTGCCTCTTTCTTTCACCATAGGAAAAGGGAGGTGGTGAGTAAGGTGAGAGAGATGGGGATGCATGGCAAAAAAATTAAAATAAATAAACTTTAAAAGTCCTCTTTAACCAACCCTCCCACCCCCCAAAAAATCAGCCAGCTTTTTAACCAGCTTCTTGAATGAAAAATTTCAATTAATTCTGATTATAACATATACATACAAGGAGGCAAAAATAAGCTCCAGGATTCCCTTACTGTTCAGTTCTTAACTATGCAATCTTAATTGTGTTTTTTTCATATATATATATATATATATATATATATATATATATATATATATATATATATGAATATATAAATATATATATTTATTTAATTATGGAATATAGATAGATATATAGATATAGTGTTTAATAGCAAAGATTTTCAAAAGTGACTAATTGTAAAGTTTTGGATACCTTAGTGGAGGCTACTAATTTTCTGAGGGTTGGCGATTGGCACTTTTTTGAACATCCGTTTTGCTCAGCAAGCAGTTGGGTGCTGAGTCCTTTTGAAAATCTGGTCTTACAGTCCTGATTCAAAATTATCTGAAGTCAAAGGAAAAACTCCCATTGACTTCAATGGGCTTTGGATCAAGTCTTAAGAGATTTTAGGAGATATTTCCTACTATAAATGTTAGTCTGTGGCATACATTAACCATCAAAGGCTGCGTTAGAATCTGCCATCATGAACACACTTTAAGGAGTTAAAACAGCATTTAGAAGGAGGAAAAATCTTCCCAAAATATTATCACTAGACGTAGACACAGTTGGGCCGTATGCTATCTTTCTGGTCCAAAATATAACCAAATAATATGATTGGTGAAATCAAAGGCTTTATCACAAATAATTGGGCTCCTACATTCTTTTTATTCTCTTTGGGAGATTAGATTCTCATTTGTAATAATGTCATGCAGTGCACAAAATAACAGCTTAATTATCTAATTTTTTCCTGCTTAAATTAGCCATAAATTGTTATCAATAGCAAATGAGTATTAAGGAAAAATGAGATGGAGTTGAAGAGTTTCAGAGACTGAAAATATCTTACAAAGCTCTGTTTGCAAGATTCAAAGGATTCTCTGCTATTTCAAAATTTAGCACTTCAAAAGAAGTTTTCAATTTGCAAAACTCCATATGTAATATATACTGATGCACAACAAAAATGCATTAATTAGGCAGATTACTCTGAGATGGATTGAATTATCAACATTTGCAAGTTAAATTCAATATCTCTGTGAACAAATTTGAAGAATGATTCAGAATTTGCATGGTTTTTGTGCCCATAGTGAATAACTAAAAGCTGGGGTAAAATTAACCTAAATACAATTTTAAGTATTTATCAGGTGAATTGTCATTTCATTTTTACTTCAAAACCTATGGACATTTACTGGATTCTAGGCTCAAATAGCCAATAAAATGTGAACAGATTAAAGTTTTAGATAATGAGTCAAAACCAGGACAACTAACTATCCAATGTTTACTTCATACATACATGCATCTCTACTTCAAAATGATGCTAAACCATCAAACATGTATGGAATTTAATATTAAAACAATAACCACATATTTGCAATGTTTCCTAGGTAAGAGATGATGAATACAGGACAAAACAAGGGGAACATTGTCTGGATTTACCATACTCTATTGTGACATCCTAGTATTTTGTTTATATTTGCAATGTTTTATTTCAAGGCATTTTTCTTTTCCCTTTTAATAAAGTGTAAGTAATGCCTTATTTATTTGGCATTTTTCCTGGTATTTAAGAGATTGGTTGAGTTGTAATTTTCTTTAACATTTGTTGTGTTCTCTGTAGGCTGCTGGACTTGGATGCAGTGTAGATTATACTGGTGATCTATTTATTTATTTATTTTATTTTATAATTGCAGCTTGTGTGGCATGGGATTTAGGACTGCTGGCTTCTAATCCCCAATCTGCCATATTACTACACAGGAAATGACTTAAATGTCAGAGCCTCAGTTTACTCATCTGTAAAATGTATGTGATAATGAAACTTTATTCAGTGATTGTAAAGTCCTTTGGGGGTCCTTTATCGGAAATAAGCACTGTATATAAATCAATACCAAGATAGGTGCATTTTTATAAATAGATGATGCAGTATTATTATAGAACATTTTATTTTAAAATGGGGTAATTTTTATCTGGTACATTGTCTTGTCTTTCCAGGTATTGATATTTACCTTCCTTAGAGTAACCTCACATAACTTTTATCAGAATTGAGGTAGGATTTCTGTAGTCTTGCTTTTTAGCCATTTTGTTGGCTTTTACAATTTTAAGTCTCTGCTCGGGCCCTGGGGTCTAATTTCTGTGCGGCTGTTAAATGGATGTTCAACTGCAGTTGAACTGCAGGGTAGAGCTAGGTTTTGCAGCCGGGGGCAGGGGGCAATGGGTCACCAGTGGTGGGCTGGAGAGTGAACTCACTCTGCACTCATTTGGCAGTGGCAGCTCCTGCTAGTGGGGCTGGGCCTGGCTTCCACCCCAGGCATTGAAATTTGGAGCACAGGGTTGCAGCGCCATTCAGATTTGGCCCATCCTTTGGCCAAGCCAAATTTGAGAAAGTGGAGATGCAACATGGGGCACAGGGACACAGCAGCATGTGACCCTGTGCACCATGTTGAATGCCTGGAACAGGAAGTTGGTACAAGCCCTGCAGAATAGGAACCAATGCTGCTGGGCATGTGTGGGGCAGACTTGCTCTTCAGCCCCATATGAAAATTCATGTTGTACACCTCCTTTTGTCAACTGCATAATATGCTTGAAAAGGTGTCAGATGTACATCTAAGGGCTACTGCAGGGGTAGTTGCCCCCCTACTCTGCTATTAGCTCCACCACTAAGTAGTTGGTACCAAGTATGTCTCAAAGCATTTAAGCACTTGTGTATAAAATTGTGCTCCTTGAAGCTTCTCAAAGGTTTGGGAGTCAGTCACATGGATGAGGAAGGATTATTTGACATAAGGATTCTAAGACTAGGCCCTTGGTATTCTTGTAGTAGTTCTTTGGAAGACAGATTAGTGGTCACAGTGCAGGTGAAGTAGTCCTGGGTATTAATACTACCTATGTGGGATGTGTGTCAATATGGTTTTATTTTTGCTTTAATTATATAAGATATTAAAGAAACTTATCTTCCTACAAAGGTCACTTGATGAAAAGGCTATAAAGTTCTGTTTAAAATACCATTTTCTTCAGGTTTTTTTCATTATTAGTGCCAAGTTAAGAAGGCAGTTTATTAAGGTCTAAATTAGCCAATGTCACAAAAGTACATTTCAATAGTTCTTTTCTACACCTGTACTAAGGAGTGACAGTTTGACTACCATTCAACCTTTAACTTTGCATGTACAATAAAAGCAATGCTACTAAGGAGTGGAAAATGGTAAGTACTAACAGTCAACAAAATTATTCCAGCAGGGTTTATAGACAATTGTACTTAGTTACTCAGTGAAAGAAGGGACTCCTGCTTTGCAAATAGGTTGTTAGTGACAGAGTTGAAAATTTCATCAGCATGCAACCACTTACAAAGAGACAAAGTAGAGCATAATCAAGAAAGTGCTGGCATTAGCAACTCTCATCCCCTCACAACTTGATTTTTCCCTCTAGTTTGCCTCACTTCACTCTAGCCTTTTCTCCATGTATTTTAATCTTAACTATCATAAAATATCTTTTAGTAAATTCATGCAATGAATTGTTGCAGGGAATTTTGCAGTCTGTGACCTTTAATACTTGGTTATTCAGGGACTTGGCTATGCTTGGTCCTTGATGTCTATTGTGGTGGCTGGGGATGGGGGTGAGACTGCAAGGAGCCTCTTTCTGTTCATTGTGGAAATGTGCGGTTCCTGTGCTCAGGGAAGCACAGGGACTCATCCCACTTTACTTTCTCAGGGATGCTGGCATCACAAAGAGGGCAAGAAAGGAGTAAGAGGAGTTACGTCCATATCCCTACTGCCTTGTTCTCAACTGACCTTCAGAGTACCCCAACATGCAGGGAGGAGAGTGTGGACCCCTTAAAGGATGTATCAGTGAATGTGCTCCACCTGAGTGCCAGGTAGATCCAAGAGGTGCAGTATCTCCTTGTGTTTTCTTAAGCAGTGCAGCTTGGCACTATGTCCAGCATAAGGCTGTGTGGTTATTTCTCTCTCTGTTTCTCCATCCCCCCCCCCGCCTTTTTTTTTTTCTTTTTGAGGTTGAGGGACATGTTGAAACTCATCAGATTTCTATTAGCTGAAAGCTGATATGAAAAACTGAACCCCCCCAAGAAGGGTCCAGGGATATCACCCTGGTAGAGACCTCAGCACCTTTCCTTTCCCTACGTTTGGGAAACAATAGCTCTTCATCTGGGCATATGCCCCTACTCAGTGGGGGGCCACCCATCTTCCTCATTGGACTTTGGTGGCTGGTAGGTTTAATCCTTTGGCTATTAGGTGTGTCTGGTATAGCTCTTTGTCTGAGACACCTTATAGCCAAAGGAGTAAATGGGATTATCTCACTACAGTGAAATGTGCAAAACCTTGGCAGACTCATTAAATACTGAACCAGTGACAATAAATTAGAGTTGGAAACTTGGGGCCACAAAACAGTCCAAACCCCTAAGAAGATATTGTCTAAATCTCCCCTTTGTTACATTGGTTATACAAACACTTTCTACTCCAACTTCTGAAAGGGAATGTGAGAAAGACATTTCTTCAAATTACCAATCCTTACAATGCAGGGGCCTGCCAGACCTCTGAATTCCTCTAAAAATTTTTAAAAGATGAGACTACCTCCCTAGAGCTGAGCATCTCCATATTAAAAACAAATCAAAAATTATCCTTTGAGTTACAACCCAGGTATGTCATTCCACTGTGATTGCCCCACAGTTTAAAACTAACGTTGAATGCTGTGATTTCACTGTTCAGGCTTGATACACTAGTTCATCAATGATTCTACTTGGGATCACTTTAAAATTGTTCTGCTCCAAAACCCCTATAACAAGTAAGATGCAAAAGGAATACAATCTCCTTCTGTAGGCTGGTGGGCATTCCCATATTCAGAGAGCTCCTATTCTATTGTTTTCTCTCTGTGCATAATATGCTGCAGGAACTAAAGTAGGCAAGAAGAGAAGTTTTAGGAGAAGCCCATTTCCATTTCTTTATTTCTCTTTAAAACCACAGACAAATTTGGTGCTTATCTCTTGAGTCATATCTCTCAGTACCAATTATTGCTACTTGAGTCTTAGGCACTTGAGTATTATCTCTCAGTAGCAATTATTGCCATGGAAGAAATTTACTAGCTATGTTCTGCCAATTACAAGTATTCTTGACCATCAGCAGCAGCACCTCTGCTATTTTAGTCCTGATTATTCCCTGGGCACAAATTTACAGACATGTACAGTAGTCCTGTGATCTACCTTTCCCTGAAGAGAGAAACAAAATAAGACAAAACCTCAGCACTTTAGATTAGTTCACTTGAGAAAATATTTAAGCTTTTTTAAAAAGGGTTAGTAATATTCGGACAACTCTTTCCCTATTTGCAGTTTCCCTTCCTTACCCTAATTTCTCTACCGCTGCACCGTGTGGTTAATTTAGTCGGGATCTCTGTACAATACATTATATTTTCTGATGTTCATGTTGTAAGGTGTGGAGCCTTGAGCAGGTCTGGCAGCTTGCCCCAGGATTCGTATTGGAAAGCTGTGCATTCTGGGACTTCTCTCATTCAGAATGCCTTGTACACTTCTCCATGGAAATTTCCAGCGTGTGTCTGTCTGGATATCATAGGTACCCCCCCCACACACACACACATACACACTACTTTAGTATGAGAGCCTCACAATTTTGAATGTATTTATCGTTACAACACTCTTGTGAAGTAAGGAAGTACAGACCTTCCAAATCTTAGAGATGGGGATGAAAATAAGGCATGGAGAGAATAAGTAAACTTGCCTGAGGTAACTCAGGAAGACCTTGACAGAGCAGGGAATTAATTCAGGTCTCCTGAGCCCTAGGCAAGTGCTCTATCCACTGCAATATCCTTCCTCTCCAGTGTGTAAAGTGGAATGTGTCAGATTATCATACTACACTTAAACTTTGAATAAACTTTAAAGAAGCTGTGACAGAAATCAGCACAAAGAGAGGCTTCCAAAATTAACCTTAACACTGTAAAAGGTTACAGAATTTTTTTCCTGATAATTTATTTTGTATTGGACTCAGCAGCAAAGAAAAGTAGGCTAATTTAGACTGTTTTAGAATTTGAAAAAAATAATCTCCTCTCCCTCACCCAGGAGCCTCTTTAATAGTGCTATATTTCTGTGTTTCATTAACACTGTCTGGGAGAATCAGTATTTGTAACAGTATCTTTCACCATCTGGAAAAGCCAGACGGATACTCTAATTATTAAACTAGAGGTGGATTTTAACTCTACAGCCCGAAGTGTTTTATGAGTGGAAGTCAAGAAGGTCTTACTTAAGATTACATGTGAAGTAATTTTCCTTATGTATATGATCTTAAATGACATAAAAAAGTATTTTGGTTAGATGGCTTCTGTGGGCTTAGGGGAATCAGATCACACATAGACTGGTTTTATATGGTGTATTAATAATACCAATATGAATACTTTAAGATAAATTTGAAATGAAAAATTTTTGTTGACTTAAATTTCAAAAAGCTAGTACTTTTGTCTCAATTTCTGACTTCACCCCCCTTTTCACATTTCTGATGTAAATACTTCAGAACTCTTTTCTTTCCATTTTGAATTATAGTTCAGCCGATGGCACGTTGTTTTCACCATGCAAAATCTACTACTCTTCCATTGTCCCTGGCACAATAGCTCCATAGAAATCCTAGAGAAATCAACCAAATAACTGCTGAGCAGAGATGATTTGTTTGAAACATCAAAGTACAGAACCTGCCTACTCTCGGTGGAATGGCTATTTATGATATACAATACCTGATTGTGTCTAATATTCCACTCTAAGCCTCTGCAAGTTGTAGTAGCTTTGCCAGATAGGTGCTATAATACTAGTCTTGAGCTTACTTGACTTTCATATTTTATTCTAATTGAATTGCAGCTTAGTATAGCAATTTTAAGGATCAATACTTCTTCACAGAGCCAGGAAGAATAAAAATCAATTTGAACACTTCAGATCCTTCATCAGGTATTACATCTTCAAATAGAGCCCCTTTCTCTGCAATAATCTGCGTGATTCTGTTAGCAGCATCAGTCACTGACAAGAAGAAACTTGGATCTTTCATTGTTACAGAGACTGATATTCCTTTTCATAGGGTTAGAAAAGATCCATAATAGCTTTTATACCACTATTTTTGAAACTCTAGACTTCATTAAAACCCTCTTCAGCTTTTTCTCTTTTAGCTTCCTTGCTGCTTATGAATTATTCAAGGCAGATTTCACTTGAGGTAAATAGTTTGATTTGAAGGTTTTTGTATCTGGATTTAGATGCAACAAGAAGTGTTAAATGCTCAGAATTTTAAGTGAATAGAATTGCAGAGGCCCAGCTATTAAGATGGAAGACATTTGCTGTTAGTGCTCTGGGGCTGCCATTGAGATTTCAGCTCAGTGCTATTTGTCATTCTGAAGTAGGTAGGCATTATGATGCCTGGAGTATAAATCAGTCTTTACATGGTGTCGAGTCCCGAAGCACTTTGAACATTCTAATCCACTTCTGAGTTAACAGAACATTTTTGGTTTTACAAGCTTTTAAGTTTCCTTTTCTATTTAACCCTGCCATTGTATAATTAATCATTATTATTTTTTGGATTTTTATGCATCTCAATCAAATAAAATTCTCAGTGCTTACTTCAAAGCTGTGGTGCCACTGACTGAGATACAAGCTTTAGTTTTTATCTTCCACTGGAAATAGTTTCTGTCCAAGTATTTATTCTTTTTTTTATTATCCCTGTACTAAAAAAGTTCAGTAAAATCCAGTCTTTTTCTACCACCTTGGCCAGCTGGACAGGCATTATTTGAACAATCTGAAGGAGGATTGTTTGTGTGCCCGTTTGGATTTTATTTGTGTGTGTCTTCCTTGTGGTGGTGTCTACTAGAAAAAGTAGAATGTGAGAGAGTAGCAATTTCCCATGACTGTCATTAGGGTTGTCCTGTGGTCCAGAAGCCAATACTGGCTCAGTGCAGCATAACAAACACTTTTAAATTCTTACCTTCTATCAGCTGGGTGGATATCCCAGAACCCTGACCAAGTAGAAAGGGCCAACCCAGTTACTGTGTGTGTGTGTGTGTGTGTGTATAGAGTGCATCAGTTCATTGAATCCAACTGGTCTCTGTTCTTGCAATGCACCCATTGATTAAATGTTTGAACCTGCATAGGGCATGTATAATGTTGTACTAACTTTCATTGGATACTTCAACTTTATAATACAATGGAATTGAAATCATAATCTCCTGAAGTGTTGAGATCTATTTAATTTTATTTTTTGTTGCCATTGGTTATTTACATTAAACTAAAGTGCTAGGCACTTTAAAGACTTACAATTTATTTTAGCAAAAAGAAAAGGAGTACTTGTGGCACCTTAGAGACTAACCAATTTATTTGAGCATAAGCTTTCGTGAGCTACAGCTCACTTCATCGGATGTAGCTCATGAAAGCTTATGCTCAAATAAATTGGTTAGTCTCTAAGGTGCCACAAGTACTCCTTTTCTTTTTGCGAATACAGATTAACACAGCTGCTACTCTGAAACCTGTCAATTTATTTTAGATGCATTGCAATGAAGATTAACCAAGTGAGTGTATGGGAGGAGGGGAAGAAAATGGGTTTCAATGATAACATTACATAGTTACTTATGTTTAATTATAACCTGAATCAATGTAACCTAATCAGATACTGGGCTGTGAATTGAGTAGCTCCTTGAGGGAAATGGAGGAAAGAAATCCTAATTACCAGGATATTCAGCAGCTGCATCCCTGAGGCAGTAACTTGTCCCTATGCAGTGGGGGAAGGGGAGGGGGGTTCTGTGTAACAGTGGATCGTCCAGCCAGTTCCCACTCTGTTTGCTTTCATGCTCCATGCTGTGAAGATTGTGAACTCTCAATGTGTGCTCTCTTCTCCTCCTCCTATCTCCCTCTTCCCTCCTCCCCTCTGCACACAGCAACACACTCTCATTCTTTGTACAGCAGAACTGCACTCTCCACTTTGGTTGTGGAAGAGGAGCCGGTTGTGCCCCATTTTGCACTTATTTTACTGTGCTTTACTTTTTTAGGGCCAGATGAGATCATTAAGCTAATACTACAGTGTCCTTCTCTATCAAACAGAACATATAATTTCCCCAGTGATTTTTGCATGAAGCTGAATTTTTGTAAAAAGACATCCTATCTTGACTTTAAAACTTATCCTGACTTTAAATCTCCAATTGATGGAGGACTGATTGTGTCCTGTAACCCTCACTGATTAAACATTTATGTCACAAGTCAATTTTGAACTTTGCTAAGTTAAACTTCCAGCCATTGGATTGTATTGTGCCTTTGTCTGCTAGTTTAAAGAACCCTCTAGCATCAGATATCTCTTCCATCTTTAGATACTCTATGGACCTCTGAAACTTCTCTTCAGTTAAATAAAATGAATTATTTTAATCTGTCATTGTAAGACATGTTTCCCAGATGACAGATCATTCTTATCACTCTTCTTTGATCCCTGTCCAGTTTTTCAACATCCTTTTTAAAGTATGGAGACCTAAACCGGACACAGTATCACTGGAGGAATCTCACCAATGCTGCATACAAAAGTAATATTGCCTGCTTACTGCTACTTGATATTATCTTCTTCTTATTATTATTATTATATTATTACTTGATATTATCCTGTTTATACATCAAAGGATCATGTTAGCCCTTTTTGCCACACCATCACACTGGGAGTTCATGTTCAGTGGTTATCAACAATGACTCTTAAATCTTTTTCAGAGTCACTGTTTTCAGACCCTCATCCTGTAAGTCTGGCCTACAGACTTTGTTCGTAGATATATAATCTTGAGTTTAACTGTTTGAAAACATGATTGTCTGCACCTGGTTTATTAAGGGATCCAGATTTCTTTGTATCAATGATCTGTCCTCATTTGTTGTTCACCATGCAACCAATCTTTATATTCTTTGCAAATATCAATAACTTTATATTTTCCTCCAATCAGCTGATAAAAGTATTGACTAGCACGGGGCCAAGTAGTAACCCCTGCCTGACCCCACTAGGACAGACCACTGGTGGATAATTTCCCACTAACAATTATATTTTGACAGGTTTCAGAGTAGCAGCCGTGTTAGTCTGTATTTGCAAAAAGAAAAGGAGGGCTTGTGGCACCTTAGAGACTAACACATTTATTTGAGCATAAGCTTTCGTGAGCTACCTGAAGTGAGCTGTAGCTCATGAAAGCTTATGCTCAAATAGAATTATATTTTGGGATATATTAGCCATCTTTGAGTCATTTAATAACTATATGCCATATTAACTTTGTATAGTGCTATTTTTTTAAAAATCAGAATGCAGAGTGGAGCTAAGCAAATGTATATTATGTCAATACTGTTACATTTATCAACTAGATTCATAATCTCATCAAAGAATGTTATGATGTTCATTTGACAATCTATTTTTTCATGAAACCATGTTGAATACTATTAATTGTACTTTCTGTTTTCCAAGATGTTATCAGATAGCTGTAGGAGGTAGAAGGAAGGAAGGGGAAGAAAGCTGTAGAGAATTAGGGATAGGAGGAGGAGAGGAGATACTGAAGGCTATAAAACCAGATGAGATGATGGAGGGGAAAATTAGAGGGAGAGCAGAAAGTAAGAGCAAGGATTAGTTCAAAGAAAAGAGAAGTGAGAAGTCTGAAGCAGTGTTGTAGAGTTGTCTTTGGTACAACAAAACTGCAAAAAGACTGTGAATGTCGTGGGGCTGCTAAAGTGCGGAAGACTGTAGTTAAAGTGCGCTCAAAGGTATAGTTCACCAAATGTTATTCTATCAAGTTAAATGCACTGGAAAACAATTTTTGAGATGCATGAAATGACTTTTCTAGTGGAGTACTGTGTGGCTCAGGAGAGTGACCTTTTTATTTTTTTAATCACCAGTTTGAAATAAGCTCAAGTTAGTGATGACCAAAAAGTGTTACCATTTGGTGGTGCTCTCAGTTTTGTTCCCGGGGTATACTTCACAACACGCACGTGCAGCTACAACAGTTGTTACTAGTTGGCTGGCCTCAGAAAGACCAATGTATGTATGGTCATTAATGGAGGCTGAATGGGTATTCCCCAAATTATCTTCCCACGTAGTGAAATGAATTATTGCAGACACATGTTGGAAGCTTGTATTTACAGTGCCCATGCTGTACTTGTTTGGCCAAACAGAGGACTTTGTTCCTTAGGGCTGTTGTTCTGGTATCCTTGACAGCCCTGAATTTCTGAACGTGCACAGTCGTTTTTTTTCAGGGTTATTAGTATTCTGTAATATAACATATACTTTGATTAACTCATGGAGAGAGCTCAATAATGGATATTTCCTGGGAGACTCTAGAAGGGCAATTCTCGTCTTAAAAGTGGCTTGTGTCTCAAAGACTCTTGTAAACTGAGTGTATTTAATAAACAACGGAAATATGTCTTTTCTAAATGACAGCTCCAGCAAACTCACCCTGGTTTTGAGAGCCAAGATGGATGGTTTTCTTCTTAAACATCATGATCAGTTCTTATGTAGGAAAAATTAGGCTCTCAGTTACATCTGCAACCCCATTTTCATCAGATGATGCCTTCAATGACAGCTAGGTAACCTCCACTTTCTTTGCTGGGTTTTCACAGATGTAACTGTGTAGATAATTCTTCTACAATGCATGAGAAGGAATAGAACCCAGCTCATTCCTCCTTACCTGCTAAAAGGAGTAAAAAGCAGCAAAAGTTTATTTTCTCAGTATCTAGAACTCTGAATACACACAGGAAACAGATCTGTTGAGTAAATATAGCCATTTTTACCTACTTACTTTTCAGAGAAGTGCACTTTAAGTTATACTTTTTAATCTGTATTACGGCAACAGAGCGATAATTGCCTTAAGTTTAGAGATCTCTTGGAGGTGATGATTTGTTAGAGATGTTTAGAACAAATAAGACTCATGTTGGTCATGATCACTACTGAAAGCTATGAAAAATATGAAAAAAATAATTACCCAGTCATGCAATTGCAATGTTTTTGATATCATAATTCTCTGCTGCCATACATGGTAATTCAGTGTTAGTGTTTATTCACATGCTTTGTGCAAGTGCACATGTCTACACAAAGTGCAGAGCAGTGAAGAATCAGATCCCCGTGTCTGCTTGTTTGTGTGAATATTATCTGTTCTAAGTAGCAGCTCCATCTAAGAAGATTCCTCAGCCAGAGAGCTTTAAGTTGAACTGTGCTTTGACACACATGCTGTATATTCTCTCTGTGATGCTATTTTTTTTCAGAAGTTGTAGACTATAAATATAGCAAATGAGAAGCAGGTCTTGATTGTCAATGTTCTTTTTATTTCTAGAAGTAATGCCCACAGATTTTCTTCTTTTTGCTGCTACAAAACAACATCCTATTCAGGACTAACCATGTGTAAATTTGGAAGCTGCCAGAGGAGTTGCTACAGCACTGCATTTTTGAGTGCTTAACAGTCTGCAACCTACCAGAATATTGTTGTTTGTTGAGCTCCTACTTCTTAAATGAGATTAGCCAGTTTTAACAACACAAAAATGGATTTAAGTGGCTTTGTTTGCTTAAAATCTTTGAAAATAGTTTCTTTGAAAATGCTACAAAATTGTAATGACTTTTTCCATTTTAAAATGCTGGTAAGGTTTTGAATAAAAGGATTAAGTTGACTCTCCTTTTTCAGGAGACATTTATAAAGGCTGAAAAACAAATACATTTGCACTGAATAGTTTTGCAACTGAACTGATTTTGTTCTGCAATGAAATGTGGTCAGTACAATGAAAAACTTGTTTTGCATAGGCACTACACATACCAGTGCAGGCGCCAAGCCTACACTAAGAAATGTGGGCCTACCAGTTTGCTAAGCCCCCTCAATTTAAGTCAGGGCTCATTGCTGGGTTTCCCATGTGGTTCTTAATGCAGGATTAAGGCCTCACTTAATACAGTAGAGACAATGCCTCCTGAATGCCAGCCTATGAAAAGACCAGTTGTAAAGAGCTTCCACTGCACCCTCTTAGGAAAGTACAGTGGCTCCAGCTGCCCCCTCCTCCTTAAGAACATAAGAACAGCCCTCCTGGGTCAGACCAAAGGTCCATCTAGCCCACTATCCTGTCTTTCGATAGTGGCCAGTGCCAGGTGCCCCAGAAGGAATGAACAGAACAGGTAATCATTAAGTGATCCATCCCCAGTTGCTCATTCCCAGCATCTGGCAAACAGAGGCTAGGGACACCATTCCTGCCCATCCTGGCTAATAGCCATTGATGGACCTACCTCCATGAATTTGTCTAGTTCCTTTTTGAACCCTGTTATGGTCTTGGCCTTCACAACATCCTCTGGCAAGGAGTTCCACAGGTTGACTGTGCGTTGTGTGGAAAAAATACTTCCTTTTATTTGTTTTAAACCTGCTGCCTATTAATTTCATTTGGTGACCCCCAGTTCTTGTGCTATGAGAAGTAGTAAACAACACTTCCTTATCTACTTTCTCTACACCAGTCATGATTTTATAGACCTCAATCATATCTCGCCTTAGCCGTCTCTTTTCCAAGCTAAAAAGTGCCAGCCTTATTAATCTCTCCTCATACGGAAGCCATTTCATACCCCTAATAATTATTGTTGCCCTTTTCTGAACCTTTTCCAATTCCAATATGTCTTTTTTGAGATGGGGCTACCACATCTGCACACAGTCTTCAATATGTGGGCAAACCATGGATTCATATAGAGGCAACATGATATTTTCTGTCCTATTATCTATCCCTTTCTTAATTATTCCCAGCATTCTGTTCACTTTTTTGACTGCCGCTGCACATTGAGTGGATGATTTCAGAGAACTATCCACAGTGACTCCAAGATCTCTTTCTTGAGTGGTAAGAGCTAATTTAGACCCCATCATTTTATATGTATACTTGGGATTATGCTTTCCAATGTGCATTACTTTGCATTTATCAACATTAAATTTCATCTGCCATTTTGTTGCCCAGTCACCCAGTTTTGAGAGATCCTTTTGTAGCTCTTCGCAGTCTGCCTGGGTATTAACTATCTTTAGTAATTTTGTATCATCTGCACATTTTGCCACCTCACAGTTTACCCCTTTTTTCAGATCATTCATGAATATGTTGAATAGGACTGGTCCCAGAATGGACCCCTGGGGGACACCACTATTTACCTCTCTCTATTCTGAAAACTGACCATTCATACTTACCTTTTGTTTCCTATCTTTTAACCAGTTACCAGTCCATGAGAGCACCTTCCTTCCCTCTTATCCCGTGGCTGCTTACTTTAGGTAAGAGCCTTTGGTGCGGGACCTTGTCAAAGGCTTTCTGAAAATCTAAGTACACTATATCCTCTGGATCCCCTTGGTCTACATGCTTGTTGACCCTCTCAAAGAATTCTAGTAGATTATGAGGCATGATTTCCCTTCACTAAAACCATGTATACTCTTCCCCAACAAATTATGTTCATCTATAAGTCTGACAATATTGTTCTTTCTCATAGTTTCAACCAATTTGCCCGGTAATGAAGTCAGGCTTAAGGGCCTGTAATTGCCGGGATCACCTCTGGAGCCCTTTTTAAAAATTGGCGTCACATTAGCTATCCTCCAGTCATCTGGTACAGAAGCTGATTTAAATGATAGGTTACAGACGACAGTTAGTAGTTCTGCAATTTCACATTTGAGTTCCTTCAGAACTCTTGGGTGAATACCATCTGGTCCTGGTGACTTATTGTTGTTTAATTTATCAATTTGTTCCAAAACCTCGTCTAATGATACCTTAACCTGGGACAGTTCCTCAGATCTGTCACCTAAAAAGAATGGCTCAGGTTTGGGAATCTCCCTCAGCCATGAATACCGATGCAAAGAATTCATTTAGTTTCTCTGCAATAGCCTTATAGTCCTTGAGTGCTCCTTTAGCACCTCGATTGTCCAGTGGCCCCACCGGTTGTTTAGCAAGCTTCCTGCTTCTGATGTACTTAAAAAATAAGTTTGCTATTACCTTTTGAGTCTTTGGCTAACTGTTCCTCAAATTCTTTTTTGGCCTTCCTAATTGTATTTTTACACTTCATTTGCCAGTGTTTATGCTCCTTTCTATTTTCCTCACTAGGATTTAACTTCTACTTTTTAAAGGATGCCTTTTGGCCTCTCACTGCTTCTTTTACTTTGTTGTTTATCCACGGTGGCTCTTTTTTGGTTCTCTTACTATGTTTTTTAAATTGGGGTATACATTTAAGTTGAGACTCTATTATTGAGTCTTTAAAAAGTTTCCATGCAGCTTGCAGAGATTTCACTTTTGGCACTGTACCCTTAAATTTTTTTTAATAACTAACCTCCTCATTTTTGTGTAGTTCCCCCTTTCTGAAATTAAATGGCACAGTGTTGGGCCGCTGTGGTGTTTTTCCTGCCACAGGGATATTTAAATTTAATTATATTATGGTCACTATTACCAAGAGGTCCAGCTATATTCACTTCTTGGACCAGATCCTGTGCTCTACTTAGGACTAAATCAGGAATTGCCTCTCCTCTGGTGGGTTCCAGGACCAGCTGCTCCAAGAAGCAGTCATTTAAAGTGAAAAGAAACTTTTTCTCTGTATCCCGTCCTGAGGTGACATATACACAGTCAATACTGTATGGGGATAATTGAAATCCCCCATTATTATTATTGAGTTCTTTATTTTAATAGCCTCTCTAATCTCCCTGAGCATTTCACAGTCACTATCACCATCCTGGTCAGGTAGTTGGTAATAGATCCTTACCGCTATATTCTTATTATTAGAGCACAGAATTTCTATCCATAGAGATTCTATGGTACAGTTTGATTCATTTACGATTTTTACTTCATTTGATTCTACGCTTTCTTTCACATATAATGCCACTCCCCCACCCAGCACGACCTGTTCTGTCCTTCCGATATATTTTGTACCCTGGTATTACTGTATCCCATTGATTATCCTCATTCCACCAAGTTTCTGTGATGTCTATTATATCCATATCCTCATTTAATACGAGGCACTCTAGTTCACCCATTTTATTATTTAGACTTCTAGCATTGGTATATAAGCACTTAAAAAACTTGTCTCCTTTTAGCTGTCTGCCATTACACAATGTAATTGAATGGGACTCTTTTTTATTTGACTGTTTCTGATCAGACCCTGTTTGTATTTTATCATTTTCCATTCTCTCGTCCTCACTAGGACATAGAGATTCTCTATTAATAGATCCTCCCTTAAGAGATGTCCAAACCACGCTCTCCTCCGCACCTGTCGGCTTTCCCCCAGCCCTTAGTTTAAAAACTGCTCTACGACATTTTTAATGTTAAGTGCCGGCAGTCTTGTTCCATTTTGATTTAGGTGGAGCCCATCCTTCCTGCTCCATCTTTCCCAAAAGTTTCCCCAGTTCCTAATAAATCTAAACCCCTCCTCCCCCCTCCACCCTTGTCTCATCTACGCATTGAGACTCTGCAGTTCTGCCTGTCTAACTGGCCCTGCGCGTGGAACTGGAAGCATCTCAGAGAATGCTACCATTGAGGTCCTGGACTTCAATGTCTTACCTAGCAGCCTAAATTTGGCCTCCAGGACCTCTCTCCTATCCTTCCTTATGTCATTGGTACCTACATGTACCACAAACCACTGGCTCCTCCCGAGCACTACACAAAAGGCTATCTAGATGTCTTGAGGGATCCGCAACCTTCACACCAGGCACCTTCCCCTCTCTCTTTCCTCCCTTCTTAAACAAACAAAGATTCCTGGGCTGTTCAGGTGCCTCCTTTAGAGGCCTCTGCTTATTGACGGGAGAATGAGGAAAAGGAGAGGACAACACAACTGCTACATTATTGAAGCTCATTCAGCTCAACAGAGTATCTGAAACAGTGAATCAAGAATCTGGAGCACACCATAGAAACTGGCGCTTAAGATGTCTGATTCAAGGATAACACCATTTGAATCAGTGGAAGTTACATCAACGTACAATCTGTATAAATAGGATCCAAATCAGTTTCTTACCTCTCATAACATTAATCCAAGCTAAGGGGAAAATCCCTTTTTAACACTGTGTATGCAACTCCTACAGATGTCTGTGGGAACTGTATGCATGGTACACTTGCAGGTTTTAATGGTTTGCTTAGAATTTTCCCTGTGTAATCGTATAACCTTCTTTATCCTCTATTTTGAGTCATTTAGGTCTGGGAATGGGTCCTTTCATATACTGTAATTGGATTTAAATGTTAATTTTTTTTTCATTTCCTTAAGTGTGTGATTGACACAAGTTTAATATCTTGTGCAATAACGATAGTTTCCTATATTAGAAAAAAATTCTTCTACTTTCTGTTTAAAATGAGCTAATGGATGCTCCCCGCCTTGCTTAAACACAAGCACAAATCTCTCACTGTTCAATATCACTTCTCAGACCTCTCTGTAACTTTCCCTGATGGAAAGTCCCCATTGCCCAAGACTAATGAGCATGGATAGGGATCTGACACTTTATTTGTACCATTTACTTTTATAGTTGTTGTTGGCGGGGGAAGGGTTTTTTTAGCCAGATTATTTATCCTGCAAGTATTTCTCTGCTCAGCTGTTACTCAATTTGAACCCAATAACTTTTTTGCCCTAGCAAAGGTGACCCAGCAAAGGCCCAAGTCTTGCAAGTGATTGCACACAGGGAGACCCTTGTGCCATGCAGACTCTTTTGTAGGATTGGAAGTAAGTTTTTCATTGTGATAAGAAATAATGAGGAAGTTTCTGCCCTGTGCCAGAGCTGTGTCAGGGAACCACTTTTGGCTCTCTTATTCTCAGGGCCAGCATCACCCCGGATGCCCCTGAGAACTGACTGACAGCAGCTAAATTCTAAGGTCTAAGTTCTGCCACTGGTTTAGTGACCTTCATGGACCATATGCCTTTGCCTCTGCCATGCACCTTCCCTGTTCTGACACCCAAAAAGGTAGGTATGCACATGAAGGGAAGGGGTAATAAGAACAAGGCCCAGATCCAGAAGGAAGCTTCTCTATTCTGCGTAATTCTGTACTGGTGATCTGTAGCCAGTTTCTGGCCTCACAAAGGAGTAAGAATCTGGCCCAATGCATTCATTTACTCCTCTGAAGGACACTTTTCTTAGCCCCATGAAATTCTCCGTCCCCATTCAAAGGACTAAGTCTTGCTTGAAGAGTCAGGGTGCCTATTACTACACCTCTTTATTAGACACAGTTTTCTTCCTCCATCCTGTGGGGGCAGTTGGCTTGTGACTATGTAGGGAGCTGAGTCAAGCATTGCCTACTTCCTGCCCCTTTTGGGACACTGTGAACACAGTTTTTACATTCCCATGAACAGAGAATTAGCACTACTGCTTGGCTCTTACACCCAACAGGTGGGAGGCATGGGGGCTGGGGAAACTGCTTATATGTGCTTCCCCTGTGGTTGGACAGCTCTGCTATCGGCACAATTAAGCCCAGTACATATGATAACAAATGAACATGAGGTATGTGTACTGTTGCGTGCCTCTAGCAGTGTTTGTTTATTTGCTTTATTTACTGCTCTGCTGGAAGAAATTTGCTACCGTTTAATGTGAATCGAGAACAATGACATGTCAGGTGTAAAGGCTGCAGCCTTGGAGAAAGCATTAGCAGGCTCAGCCTCGCTACATAACAAGAAAGTTTCTAAAATTCTTCTGATGTCTGAGACCTAAGCTTCCTCTTGGGGCTTAGCTGTAATGCAGTTTTATGGACTGTCAGTATGAAGGGAATATTTACATATTTTTATCGTACCCAACAGCTAGTAATTGGTTTTTTTATCATTTGTGTTTTCTGTCTAGTTGAATTATAGTGTATCATGTTGTTCATAAGAAACTACAGCATTGTCATGTTAAAAAATAGACATCAGTGTTACCCCAAAGTGACTTATTTACTTTTCAGTAGTTTCTTTTGATAGAACTATGAAATTAATTAATGGAATTCAAACCACACATCTTAGTAAAAGATGGTGTTTTATTTTTTTTCAAATGCAAGTCAGATTTTCCTTTTTAAATTAGCGTGTATGGTGCATTAACGTGTGTGTGTGTGTATGTACGCGTGTATGCGTGTATTTTTGGGTCTGTTTTTTTGTTCTGTTTGTACAGCATCTAATACAATGGGATCCTGGTTTATGACTAGGGCTCCTAGTCTCTACAATAATACAAATGTATGAATAATACATACGGTATCAGTGTGCTGTATAATGCATAACCATGTTCCAATGGCTAATTACCCTCACTGTAAAAATTTGCACCTTATTTCCAGTATAAATTTGTCTAGCTTCCACTTCTGGCCATTGGCTCATGTTGTATCTTTCTCTTCTTAAAGAACCCATTATTAAATACTTGTTCCCCCATATGTACTTATAGACTATAATCAAGTCACCCCTTAACCTTCTATTTGTTAAGATAAATAGTTTGAGCTCCTGAAGTCTGTCACTATAAGGCAGGTTTTCTAATCCTTTGATCATTCTCTTGGCTCTTCTCTGAACCTTCTCCAATTTATCTATATCCTTCTTGAATTGTGGGCACCAGAACTGGACACAGTATTCCAGCGGCACTGGCACCTGTGCCAAATACAGAGGTAAAGTAACCACTCGACTCCTACTTAAGATTCCCCTGTTTGTGCATCCAAGGATCGCATTAGCTGTTTTGGCCACAGTGTTGTACTGGGAGCTCACATTCAGCTGATTATCCACCATGATACTCAAATATTTTTCAAAGTCACTGCTTCCCAGGATACTGTCACCGTCCTGTAAGTATGTTCATACTTAGTACATACTTAGTTCCTAGAAGTATACATTCACATTTAATACATATTGTTTGCTTGCACCCAGCACACCAACAGATCAATATCACTCTGTCAGTGTCCTGTCCTCTTCATTATTTTCCACTCCCTTAATTTTTTGTCATCTGCAAGCTTCATCACTGATGATTTTATGTTTTCTTCCAGGTCATTGATAAAAATGTTAAATAGCTAAGGGCCAAAAACCTGTCCCTGCAGGAATAGAAATACACCTCTTTATTTATGATTCCCCATTTAGAATTACATTTTGAGACCTTTGATAGTCAGCTTTTAATGAATTTAATCTGCCCCAGTTAATTTTATATCTTTCTAGTTTTTTTAATCAAATGCCATGTGGTACCAAGTGAAATGCCTTGCAAAGTCTAAGTATATTACATCAACACTATTACCTGTATCAACCAATCTTATAATCTCATCAAAAAAAGATATCAAGTTAGTTTGGTAGGATCTACTTTCCATGAACTCATGTTGATTGGCATTAATTATATTACCCTCCTTTAATTATTTATTAATTCAATCCCATATCAGCCGCTCCATTATCTTACTTGGGAAGAATGTCAGACTGACAGGCCCATAATTTCCCTGGTCATCCCCTGGACCCTTTTACATATTAGTAAAATATTAACTTTCTTCCAGTCTTCTGGAACTTCCCCAATAGTCCAAAACTTATTGTAAATCACCATTAATGGTCTAGCAAGCTCCACAGCCAGGTCAATTAAAACATTTGAAAGCAAATTATCCAGATCTCCTGATTTAAAAATGGGTTTCAGAGTAACAGCCGTGTTAGTCTGTATTCGCAAAAAGAAAAGGAGTACTTGTGGCACCTTAGAGACTAACCAATTTATTTGAGCATAAGCTTTCTTGAGCTACAGCTCACTTCATCGGATGCATCCGATGAAGTGAGCTGTAGCTCACGAAAACTTATGCTCAAATAAATTGGTTAGTCTCTAAGGTGCCACAAGTACTCCTTTTCTTTTTGCTGATTTAAAAATGTCTAACATTAGTAGCTGCTGCTTAACATCCTCCAGAGATACTAGTGGAATGGAAAGAGTATTATCCTTTGACGTGTCTACACATTTTGTTTTCTTCTCCAAACACAGAAAGAGGTGGTTAGGGACTATTTAGAAAAGCTGGACGTGCACAAGTCCATGGGGCCGGACGAGTTGCATCCGAGAGTGCTAAAGGAATTGGCGGATGTGATTGCAGAGCCATTATCTTTGAAAACTCGTGGCGAACGGGGGAAGTCCCAGATGACTGGAAAAAGGCTAATGTAGTGCCAGTTTTTAAAAAAGGGAAGAAGGAGGATCCTGGGAACTACAGGCCAGTCAGCCTCACCTCAGTCCCCGGAAAAATCATGGAGCAGGTCCTCAAGGAATCAATCCTGAAGCACTTAGACGAGAGTAAAGTGATCAGGAACAGTCAGCATGGATTCACCAAGGGAAGGTCATGCCTGACTAATCTAATCGCCTTCTATGATGAGATTACTGATTCTGTGGATGAAGGGAAAGCAGTGGATGTATTGTTTCTTGACTTTAGCAAAGCTTTTGACACGGTCTCCCACAGTATTCTTGTCAGCAAGTTAAAGAAGTATGGGCTGGATGAATGTACTATAAGGTGGGTAGAAAGTTGGCTAGATTGTCGGGCTCAATGGGTAGTGATCAATGGCTCCATGTCTAGTTGGCAGCCAGTGTCAAGTGGAGTGCCCCAGGGGTCGGTCCTGGGGCCAGTTTTGTTCAATATCTTCATAAATGATCTGGAGGATGGTGTGGATTGCACTCTTAGCAAATTTGCGGATGATACTAAACTGGGAGGAGTGGTAGATACATTGGAGGGCAGAGATAGGATACAGAGGGACCTAGACAAATTGGAGGATTGGGCCAAAAGAAACCTGATGAGGTTCAATAAGGATAAATGCAGGGTCCTGCACTTAGGACGGAAGAACCCAATGCACAGCTACAGACTAGGGACCGAATGGCTAGGCAGCAGTTCTGCGGAAAAGGACCTAGGGGTTACAGTGGACGAGAAGCTGGATATGAGTCAGCAGTGTGCCCTTGTTGCCAAGAAGGCCAATGGCATTTTGGGATGTATAAGTAGGGGCATAGCGAGCAGATCGAGGGACGTGAACGTTCCCCTCTATTCGACATTGGTGAGGCCTCATCTGGAGTACTGTGTCCAGTTTTGGGCCCCACACTACAAGAAGGATGTGGATAAATTGGAGAGAGTCCAGCGAAGGGCAACAAAAATGATTAGGGGTCTGGAACACATGACTTATGAGGAGAGGCTGAGGGAACTGGGATTGTTTAGTCTGCGGAAGAGAAGAAAGAGGGGGGATTTGATAGCTGCTTTCAACTACCTGAGAGGTGGTTCCAAAGAGGATGGTTCTAGACTATTCTCAGTGGTAGAAGATGACAGGACAAGGAGTAATGGTCTCAAGTTGCAGTGGGGGAGGTTTAGGTTGGATATTAGGAAAAACTTTTTCACTAGGAGGGTGGTGAAACACTGGAATGCGTTACCTAGGGAGGTGGTAGAATCTCCTTCCTTAGAAGTTTTTAAAGTCAGGCTTGACAAAGCCCTGGCTGGGATGATTTAATTGGGGATTGGTCCTGCTTTGAGCAGGGGGTTGGACTAGATGACCTCCTGAGGTCCCTTCCAACCCTGATATTCTATGATTCTATGATTCTAACCCCAAAACGTATTGAACACTTTTGTTTTCTGCATTAATAATTGTGCCATTTCCATCTAGTAGTGGACCAATAGCATTGTTAGGATATTTTTTATTCCTAGTATACTTAAACTCCTTCTTATTGTTTTTAAGTTTGCTGACCTTAGATTTTTTTCTTGTGTTCCTTTGCTTCACTTATCAATTTCCTACAGTGCCTAGATACTGATTTATATTTATTTCTATCAATGTCCCCATTCTTCCAGTTTTCTTTATATATTTATTTCTTTATTGTTGGAAATATTAAAAACATTTGAAATCATTAATGCTAAAATCACCAAACACCAATTTAACCATAAATTTCTTTATTAAATACAAAGGCCAAATGGTACTTCATGCATTTGCTCTAGACATGTCTAAAAAGCCTAACTAGTAAGCAGTTTACTACACCCAAATAGTAACAAAACATTTAGAAGCATTTGATGAAGATACTTACGAATGGGCTAAAACCATGGGTGACCCATACTGGTCAGCTCCAGCATGGTCAGGCAGGTGTTTGCAATAGACACTTTAAGAGTTTACTTTTTATGCTTTTTAGCAAACAATTGTCATTGCCAATTATTGACTTCAACTAAAAAACAATTTGAGACAGTTCACCGTATTTTCTAGTTTTAATCCAGATAAGATTTATAATCTCATTTCCTCTCTTCCTTCTTGCTGTTCAACAGTTTTCACATTGCACCTGGGTTCTCATAGGCTTTAACACTGGTGTGTGTGTTGAGGAAGGGCTATGTTGGCTCATTTTAAGACAGATTCTCTTTGTTTGATTTAAAACCATCTGCAATCACCCCTATGGGTCAGAGGCCTTTTTAGAAACTTCCCCTTATCTCATTAGTTCTTCTTTGAACAGACACCCTCCCCACTTCATTCCTTTTGGCCTTATAACTCATTATTTCCTTCTACTTGCTACTCAGGGCCTTTCTTTACAACACATATCTATTTCTTAACCAAATTTAAGCTAACTTTATTTTTTTAATTTTATACATATATATTATTTTTATAGCTTTCTATAAATTGCAGAATAGTTCATGACTATTATGTCTATACAGCCATGGAATTGTAGTATATGACAGAGGTTTGACTTGTATTCAGAAAGTAATACTGAGCCCAAAAAGCAGTGATGAACAAGGATTTCATCCAATGATTCACTTTACTTTCAAAAATACACTGTAGTCACTATAAGGCAAGTTCCACTCTGAATTATTGGTTAAGTTCCCCCAGAACCCATCTCACAATATTACTTGGTGGTTGTAATTAGGGTGGTGGTGGGGATGAGGGGGCAGGGTGATAGACTGTCATGGGTGAAACCAATTTTTTTTTAAATGTTGATTTTTTGTAATAAAATAATATTGCAAATATGAAACTTCATAGGACACCTCTGAGGCAGGCAGCTTCAATAATTATATAGCCATTTTACAGGATAAACTCTGGTGCTGAGAAGTGTAGTAATCTTCCTGCAGCTCAGACAGTGTCAGAGCCTAAAGTAGAACTCTCCCATCCTAACCACTACTCGCCTGCCTATCCACCAATTTTGGACTGCTGATATTGGCACCTATTACGATTCAGGAGATATACCTGCCCTCTGTTCATATTTGAAACCTGGGAGGCATATAAGAATGTACACTGCTCCTGGGATCCCAGTAAGTAGCAGTAACTGAGAAGGAAGGGTGTGTGTGTGTGTGGGTGTGGGTGTGGGTGTGGGTGTGTGTGTGTGTGTGTTCTGAGGAAATTGTTTCCTTTCACATATGACATTACTTTGTAACTTCCAGACTATCATGTACTTTACATAGGGCTACACTGAAAGACCTCTATGAAATTTAAATAGAGCCATAGGCAGTGTGCCCACTTATATAGTGCTATTTCATTACACTCCTGTTGTATAGACTGCACTATTTTCCCCTTAATTTCTGTGTACAAATCAAAATACTTGGGCTTAATATATAAAGCCTGGTGTGGTTTGGGTCATTGCTATGTTAGTCACACCTTTTTTCATGTGAAAGTTCAGAAATTGAGATCAGATGGGAAATTGAATTAATAATCCCTAGATGTATACGTCATGGGGCTGGTTGTTTGGTCAGTCCAATTGGGAGACTCTTGATACTGGAATTTATTTTCCCCAGGGGTACAATAGGATTTATTTATTTATGTATTGATAGGTATTTTCGTGTTTATCACTGAGTAATACCTGTTGACCTTTAAAGCATGCTAAAAAGCCTGTATGCCCAGGCTTTTGCTGAATTGGGAAGATTGAGAGGGATTTGCCTTTTCTGATGCAGAGAATTTCATTTTCCCATGTTTGATGCTTCAATGTTGATCTTAATAAAATCTTATCTAATGTACATGCAGCAGTGGTGCTGATAGATGAATTTTATACTTTAGAAACAGTAAAAAGTGCCAATGGTAGCCAACACCTTTGTTAGGTACCTCTCATTTTTCATCTTGCAACTAATAGCAATGAAAGATTTCCCACTTTTGCAAACTACCACTTAGCCTTAAATACGCAGATTCTCTCTAAAAATGTTGACATTTTGTATAGATTAAACTGGAAAGAAAAAATAGTTTCATGATCATTGTGAAATGCCTCAGGCTCAGTATGGAAAAGTTCTTAAGCATGTGCTTAATCTGACAAAAGTGAGTAGGTTTTATTGACTTCTCTTGGATTGTTCATGTCCTTAAATGTAAGGACTTAGACTCCAATTCAGCAAGGTGCCTATTGTCCTATAACCAAGGAAGACAGACAAACAGACAATTTCATAGGGATCTCACTAGGCTGATCTAACTTACCTTGGAAACGTTTGTTTATTAGAGCAATGGATTATACAGAAAAACTGAAGATTAGCAAGAAGCTACATTTGTTGGCAGAAATAGTAATGCCCCATCATGGATCAAATTCACAAATACAAAAATCTCAGGTTTTTATTATGTAGTTTATAACTACTTGGCAAGATGAGGCACTTGTATGTAATATTATTTGCTCCCTCACCTTCCCCCTTCATATAAGGGGTAATCACTCAAGCTATATTTAAATTGTCAATCTGATCCATTACCCTGTTTCAGAAAACATGTTCAGGAATTTTCAATAGGAGGCAATTTGCAATTGCATTGTCAAACTCCCCTCACCCACCAGCTCAGTGTTCTCCTTTTCGCTTTTCTCCTGTTTTTCTCCCTTTTTCATTTCCTCTTGCTGTTGCAAGGATGTGCAATGGCAATGACACAACTGGTATCCTTTAGTGATGAGCAAGATGACTTGCCTGAGCAAGGACTGTAGAATGTTGTAGCTAAAATGTTCTGTATGAATCTGACTGCAGATGTTTGCCAGAAAGGAATTATGTACAAAAAAGCCCAATACTAACTGAAGGTGGTTGAAATTTCAAAATCCGGTTTAATCTGAAATTGGAATGAAAAGTCAAAATTGTGGAATTTTTTATGAAACTAAATATTTTGAAAAGATTTCATTTCAGTAAGATCAAAATGTTTCATTTTGACTATTATATTAATATAAAAGTCAAAGGAAAACTTTTGATTATTTCCCATTAAAATTTTGATAAAATCACTGTTCCCACAATGTTTACATTTTGTTAATCAGCATTTTCCAGCAGAAAAATGTTCTGTCAGAATTTTTGATCAGCTCTAGTATTAACTCTCATTTTTTTCTTCTAAGAATTTCAGACCTTTATATATTATTAAATTAATCAAAAGCAGTAATCGTGTGTGTGTGTGTGTGTGTGTGTGTGTGTGTGTGAGAGAGAGAGAGAGAGAGAGAGAGAGAGAGAGAGAGAGAGAGAGAGATGTCCTCTCTGTGTAGTAAGGCTAAAATACAAATACAGAGTAGCAAATCCATCTCCTCCACTGCTGCAAAAGATCTCTGCATAATTGAATTGGTCACCCATTGTATGAATGATGGGGGCAGAACCGGATGCTGAAGAGCCTGCCTTCTGTGCAGAAGCATGCACCAGGCAAGAGCAACACAGAAGCTTAGAAATGTAGGGCAGGAAAGGACCCTAAGAGAATATCAAATCCAGCCCCATGAGCTGAGGCGGGACCAAATGAACAGGTATTTGTCCAACCTGTTCTTAAAAACCTCCACTCATGGGAATTCCACAACTGCCCTTAGAAGTCTCTTCCAGAATTTATTCCTAAAATCTAACCTAAATCTCTTTTACTGCAGATTAAGCCCATTGCTTTTTGTCCTACCTTCAGTGGAAATGGAGAACAACTGATCACAGTCTTCTTTATAACAGCCCTTAACATATTTGGAGATTCCGTCATCTTTTCTGAAGTCTAAACATGCCCAGTGTGTAACCTCTCATCTCTTACATACAGCATTCATGTTAGTACATCCTAGAATATTAGCCTTTTTTTTTTTTTGCAACTGCATCGTCACACTGTTGGCTCGTACTCAATTTGTGATCTAGTATAACCCCCAGATCCTTTACAGCGGTACTTCTGCCTAGCCAGTTATTCCCCCATTTTGTATAACTCCCAGATCCTTTACAGCAGTAGTACTACCTAGCCAGTTATTTCCCCCATTTTGTATTTGTGTATTTGAATTTTCCTTCCTACATTTAGTAATTTGCTTTAAAGAATTTCAATCTGAACATGTCTGGTTGCATGTAGCTCCTCTTCCCAAAGGCATATTGGGCTGCATTAGTAGGAGCAGTGCCAGCAGATTGAGGGATGTGATTATTCCCCTCTATTTGGCACTGGTGAGTATTGCGTCCAGTTTTGGGCCCCCCACTACAGAAAGGATGTGGGCAAATTGGAGAGAGTCCAGCAGAGGGCAATGAAAATGATCAGGAGGCTGGGGCACTTGACTTATGAGGAGAGGCTGAGGGAACTGGGCCTGTTTAGTCTAGAAGAGATGAGTGAGGGGGGATTTGATAGCAGCCTTCAACTACCTGAAGGGGGGGTTCCAAAAAGGATGGAGCTCGGCTGTTCTCAGCGGTGGGAGATGACAGAACAAGGAGCAATGGTCTCAAGTTGCAGTGGGGGAGGTCTAGGTCGGATATTAAGAAACACTATTTCACTAGGAGGGTGGTGAAGCACTGGAATGGGTTACCTAGGGAGGTGGTGAAATCTCCATCCTTAGAGGTTTTTAAGGCCGGACTTGACAAAGCCCTGGCTGGGATGATTTAGATGGTGTTGGTCCTGCTTTGAACAGAGGATTGGACTAGATGACCTCCTGAGGTCTTTTCCAACCCTCGTCTTCTATGATTCTATGACTCAAGCTAGAACAGCGCTGTGGCAAATGCAAATATCTAGGCTGATTCGTGCAAGTCAAAAGAATTATTTGGGCTACTTGTACACATTATTATAAGTTAACTGTAACCATGCACAAAAAAGGTCTGGGCACTATTGTTGATGTTTCAATGACAAACTCTGCTGAATGCATAGTGATTGACAATAAAAGCAAATGAAATATTAAAATGCATAAAAATGGGGTCGAAAATACTGAAATTAATATAAGGATATTTATATCACCTCGTGGTATGCCCTCATTTATAGTATCATGCTCAGGTTATGTCATCCTGTCTCAGAAAGATATAGCAGAAATGGATTGGGTCCCGAGATGAGCTATGGAAATTACTAGAAGCATGGAAAGAGATGGAAAAGTCTGGGACTGTTGTTTTTTTCAGAGAAGATAGATAGGAGAAGTGATAGAGAGCTAGAAAATAACTAACACAACAAAGATAAATCAAGTCTTCTTATTTACCATATGTCATAATAAGGGGAGATTCACATTCATCTTTAATTGAAAGACAGTGAATTAAGGACTCATAAAAGGAATTACTGGTTTACATTGTACAAAATTAAGCTGTGTAATTCACTGTCACAAGAGTGCATTCAATTCAGGAGCCTTTTAAGGATTTAAAATAAATCAATTAGTAAAAAAAAAGTAGATGCTATATAGAGATATTGAAAATATCCATAATTAGAATAGATAACATTTATTGAGAAGGGATGTTCAGACTACGAGCCAGCCACTAACCCGTCAGGATTAAGATGGTTAGTTCGTAATCGTCCACTGTAAGGCGTTTTGCACCTGCTTCTGAAGCATCTGGTACCAACCCCACTCAGATACAGGAGATTGGAATAGGTGAACCAGTGGTCCAATCCAGTACAGCAATTTCTGTCTGAGTATGTCTACACAGCCCGTGGCAGCCCCTGGCAGCAAACCCCTGAGCCTTAGTTGACAGACTTGGGCTCACACTACCAAACTAAAATAGTGACGTGGACAGCACTTTTGAGTTGTAGCCCAGGCTCCCTAGTCTTCAGAGCCTGAGCTACAGCCCAAGCCTCCACATCTACACAGCTATTTTTAGCACAAGCCCGCCAACCTGGGCTCAGAGGCTCGCTAGTGTGGGCTATGTAGACATGCCATATTAGGCCCTGCTAGAGCATTGCTTGATTTGTCTTACTTGAACTCAATGTATTGCTTTTCTTGGAAGATGCGGGGGGAGGGAACCAACCCTCCTTGCTTCACCTTTATTTTTGTGAGTTTTGATTAATCCACTAATATTTTCAGAGTTTGACTGTTATGTTAGTAAGCTTGTCCTGATAACAAACTAGTTGGTAATTTTGTTACTCTTTGACTTTATGTGCCCGCAAGGGCTGGGGGGGAGATACCAGCGAAAGGAGGACACTCAGGCCTAAGAATAGTAAACCATGCTTTATTGAAGGAAGGAAGAACTTACGCTCCAATCTGCGTGGGGAGCCCCTAAGATGCGCAGAGGGGCTGCAGGGGACTCTGGCCATTTGGGACAGCTGACCAGGCAGGACTCCGCCGGGGGGAAGTCTTCTGCGGCGCTATATTCTCCGCGCTTATCTCGGGGTTACATGGGGTCAACAGGTGGTTACATTCTTATATATATAATTTATGCTTATTACATAAACTGACTTGTTTACAGGCAAAAATATGCTGAGCTGTGCTACAATGTCTTTTGGCAGGGTCTGTCGGACAAAGTTCATTGAAACTGCCTGCATCCTCCGCTTACATCCAGTCACATACTCAGTCTACCACTTAACTCCTCGCCAGTCTTCTGCAACCTTGCCCCTACACTTTAATATAGTACTGTATCAGTTTTGTTTTCCCCACCACCCTTTCCAAAGCCAGGAGACACTTTTCATTGAAAAGCAGCAATTCTATTTTACTGTATTTGTCATCATACCATGCCATCATTGTATTTGCCATCATGCCATCATTTGCCAGGAGGGTTCTCTTTTCCTTGCCTGGTCTTGTTTAAAATCTGTCTCTCATCTAAGCCACTGTTGCTGTAACTGATCATAATGGCATCAGCAGTAATTATTTTTAATGTTTGTCCCCCCCACTATCTTTTTTTAACGTGTGTATGTTTGGGTTTTTTTCTGGGACAATCTTTCCAAATCAGAAAAAAAAATCCATCTTCAATTGTACATAATGGTAGAATCTCTCACTTTCTAGATAATCTTTCAAAACAAGCTGAAAGATAACAGACTTATTTATTGAACTGT
Organism: Natator depressus; assembly: GCF_965152275.1. Classification (NCBI taxonomy): domain Eukaryota; kingdom Metazoa; phylum Chordata; order Testudines; family Cheloniidae; genus Natator; species Natator depressus. The sequence continues at coordinate 48,779,614 of NC_134235.1, read as the reverse complement.
TTTTTCTTGTCACCTAAAACAAACGCCTCTTCATTATAGCTTTTTGACTTTCCTTCTTGTACCATGCCATTATAGAACATCACTTAAACGTTTCATTTAAGGCTTTAGAGAAAAACATAGATGAATGTGTTGGTAAGTGTAAAATAAAGGCTAGCAAAAGATTGTAAAGTAGTTTTCTGCTTGAATTCCCATCTTATGCCATATATACAAAATGAAAGAACAAAGAAAATATGGGATGAATAACATCATACTGAGTTATGCTGGTTGTTGTCATAGGTATAAGAGATTTCTCATGTGTAAATCCTCACAGAGATAGAGTTGTCTTCCCCATAAGTCAGAGAATAGTGTAAACTAACTATTCGGGGGGGGGGAGTTATGCACATCTGATCCACTTGTTTAATAAACAATATTATATAGAGAGGAAGCCAGCAGCTGTCAAGAGATTTTTTTCAATAAATCTGCCATATTGCTGGCTTTGAGTTTGTGCATAGTATTTTGGTGCCAAACATCCATAAACATATTTAATGGCCTGTCAGTAGAGTTTTAGGATGCTAGACTTCATGGAAAAAGGAAAATAGAGGCTACAAAATGTTACACAGCTACAGCACCCAATGCTTTTCATAATCTACACTGAGAATTGCAGCTATTAGTGACAGGCAGTATAGCACAGTAGCCCTCTCATAGGCAGTTTGTCATAAAAATGACCTAAATATTCTCTGCTTCTCCAGACCTAGTAAATAAGAAATTTGTTTCTTCAGATATAGCTGTTTATGGGATAGGAAAACTTTGTCTTGTTAAAAATGGAAGTTCCTCATGTACCTAAAATCCTGCCCAGTTACAAGTGCCTCAGTTGTGTGAATGACCTCTTCAAAAGGCAGCAGCAGAAACTGTAAAGATTTTTCACCTTATGATGGTCTAGGGGGAAAAATAACCCTCATGTATCAAAATAATACTAAATTTAACCCTCCCCAAAAGCCCTCAATACCCAGAGCTGGGTATATATTGGGATCAGTTCCAGGGTGGGGAAGGGAACTCTTCTCAGTACCTATCATTTCAGTACAACATCCATGTTGTTTCATTTTTATGTAATTCATTTTTATCATCTCAACTTCAAACTCTTGGCAATTCACAATTGCAAGAAAACAGTGTCTGCTACAAAGCTGCTAACAAGACACTTTAACTGAACAGTCCAACGTCCACTTCATCAACCTATCACTTATCATCTTCCCATAATCCACAAAACAGAAATTGGCTTTGCAGCATGCCAGTGAAGGTTAAGAAACAAAGGTTCTGGTGAACCAGGTGGGGAGCCAGTTAAAAAGTCAAGGGAACTCCATGGAGACTGCCCTGCCAGGAACACCTTCCCACTTTTAAGTTGAGGACATTTAGCTCTAGCACCTTTGTTATCTCAACTATGACAATATCACACATATTGAGAGAGAAATCTCTTAAGTGACTGGATGCCAAAACAAATTAGGGCTTTGCAGATTAAAATGAACACTTCAAAGTCCACCTGAAACTTACTGGCAGCCAAGGCAGAGCATGGCACACTGGTGTGATATGCTCTCTGCACAGTGTACTGTTTAATGAGCAGGAAGCCATATTATGTACTAGTTTGAAAGAGAACTATGCTAAAGCACACTAGGGAATTTTTAATACACTTCAGCAAAGTCTACGTGGACCAATTAGTGCATAACTTGTCAGTGCGCTTCAGAAATCAAACTCCTGTTGTGCACGTTGCTGCACTAAGTAGAAAACTGAGTTGGGGCAGCCAGTGTTAACTTGGCTCTCCACCAGTGATTGAGTTGAGAGTAGGACTTTGTGGATACTCTATTCTTACTGATTTATCAGTGAGTCTGTCTCGTCCCTTATTTCTCTACTACCTAGTATATTTGTACAAGCCCTTTAACTTATTCATTCTATCTCTGATTTTTTTTCTGCCTTTATTTTCACATGCAAGTCTTAGGTGACTGGTTATTCTTATGGATTCCTCCCTCTTTCCTCCCTTCATTTCTGTTAAGGTACTTTTTATCTTCAGAGCTGTGAACAGCTCCCTGTGAAGCCGCATTAGTCACTTCTTGTGACTTGCATTTTTCTTGTTCAGTCGGACTGTAGTCTGTTATGCTTTAATTATGGTGTCCTTTTTAGGATTCCATGCCTTCCACACACAGGGATTTAACACTTCCTCCTATTTCACCACACGCTCTAGGTTTTTATATTCCCAAAATGTTCTTTGTTAACAAAATAATGCCCATGTACTGCTGTTTTCTTTAACTCATTCCTTAAGAAGTTGAAATCAACTACACTAAATAGGATTAAAAAATTGAAAGGAATATCTGCTCCCTTACTTCTGGGCATGTGATAACTGTCTGGGATTAGAAACACACTTCTTTAATAGGTGAATGATTATGAAATTTTCTAATATGGATGCTTTAAATTAGCCTTGAAGCACCTAATACTAGCTACTGTGGAGGAGAGGATAACCAGACTTGATATACCGTGGGTCAATCCACCATAACAATTTCTGTGTTTCTTCATGAATCTACCTCTGTTTTGTCTACATCATTACACATCACTGCACATCAGTGCACTATCAGTCTTTTCTTGTCTTTGTTTGCACTTGGCATGAAAGGATATTTGAGAAAATCACCTGCGTCAACTTGTCTTTAGTTTCCTAAACTGGTTGGTGGGTGGAATCATGTATAGGCTCGAATCTGTTTAACATAGGTTTGAAATGGAAGAGAAAATCAAGAAACATTAACACTGACAGTAAGTGGGTAACTTAATCATTCAATGCAATGACGAGGCATAGTGCAGTAGTCAGTACAATGCTCATTATCTGGTATAATGAGTGATTTGTATTCATTAGTATTTTCACAGGTTCATATTCTAACATCTCCATGACTGGGAAAAGTTAGTGAACAAAATAAATAATTTTAAAAAAGAAAAGAAATTATTGGAAAAGCTATCCTGTCTGGGGGTAGGGAGAAATAATACCTCTTTTAAAATATTTTTCTTTTAAAGAAAGTAAACCACATAAGCCTGAGATGTGAGGAGGTGAGATGTGAGCTGCATTTGGTGTTTATATGTCCTAGATCAAATGAATCCTTTATTGACTGGAAGGGAGGGGAACAGTTATTGATAATAGTGGCCTGCAGCAAAGATAATCATTATATATTATTCAATTTTCATGATAAAACTTAGAAACTAGCTATCATGGGAGGAGAGAAAATAGCCTCAAATGCAATAGACAAATGAGAGGGAATTTAAACCAGTGTAGAGAATCTGCTATAAACTGGATTGAGTGTGGTTTAGAACTAGCACTTGCTACTAGCTGGATGCAGTGTTGTATCTATGCTAGCTACAGGAAGACTCTGGAATACCATGCCAAGTGTTTTTCCCCATTCAAGTTGAAGAGTGAGAAAGGAGGGTTTCCAATTACCTTGATACATTTCCCGCTCTCTTCTGAATAGAGAAGGTGTCAAGGTTCCTTCCCCACTCTGAACTCTAGGGTACAGATGTGGGGACCTGCATGAAAAAACCCCTAAGCTTATTTTTACCAGCTTAGGTTAAAACTTCGCCAAGGTACAAACTATTTTACCTTTTGTCCCTGGACTTTTTTGCTGCCACCACCAAGCGTCTAACAAATATAACAGGGAAAGAGCCCACTTGGAAACATCTTTCCCCCTCAAATCCCCCCAAGCCCTACACCCCCTTTCCTGGGGAAGGCTTGATAAAAATCCTCACCAATTTGCATAGGTGAACACAGACCCAAACCCTTGGATCTTAAGAACAATGAAAAACAATCAGGTTCTTAAAAGAAGAATTTTAATTAAAGAAAAAGTAAAAGAATCACCTCCGTAAAATCAGGATGGTAAATACCTTCCAGGGTAATCAGATTCAAAACATAGAGAATCCCTCTAGGCAAAACTTTAAGTTACAAAAAGACACAAAAACAGGAATATACATTCTGTTCAGCACAGCTATTTTCTCAGCCATTTAAACAAAACAGAATCTAACGCATGTCTAAATAGATTGCTTACTGACTTTTTACAGGAGTTCTGATCTGCATTCCTGCTCTGGTCCCAGCAAAAACAACAACGACAGGGAGAACCCTTTGTTCCCGCCCCCCTCCAGCTTTGAAAGTATCTTGTCTCCTCATTGGTCATTTTGGTCAGGTGCCAGCAAGGTTGTCTTAGTTTCTTAACCCTTTACAGGTGAAAGGGTTTTTCCTCTGGCCAGGAGGGATTTAAAGGTGTTTACCCTTCCCTTTATATTTATGACAGAAGGACATATTCTATAAAGTTCACATGTGCATAGTAAGCCTATAACCATCTGCTGAAATTATAAACAGTGTGTTAGCTAAGTTTAGCATGTGGAGACCAGGTCTGAAGGTCAGCTGTCCTTCAGCTGCAGTGGAGAATTGTAGGGGGCAATTTTATTTTAGCAATAAATGTATAGACATCATTTAAATTGGGTCAATTAATTTTTTTCTTAAATACCCACTAAAGAAAATCAATGGATAGAATAATCAGCCCTTTAATATACCAGCAGCTAAAGGGTTGCTAAAATCTTTAGAATATTGTACTACCTTCTTGGCAGGTTCCTAAATTATGATGATCCGGAAGATAATAGAACAATTCACCAGCATGTATTTGTTTGTTATGAGTAGAATTGTTTCATTTGGTTGATTATGGAATTTTGTCTTTAAATGTGATTTGGAAAATGCCTTTGTGATGCAGCATTTCTCTTGTTGCACAGTAATACTCAAATTCCTTGTGAGTGAATTTGTTAGTCTCTAAGGTGCCACAAGTACTCCTTTTCTTTTTAGTGGCAATCTGGTTATATAATCTAGATGGTATTATTCCTATTTTATTTTTAATTCTTCTCCTTAGGCCCTATGACCAACCAGTTCTCCAGAATATTAGCAAGTACTCTACAGACTGTCAGTAGTCCCTGGGACCCTGTAGTCTCACAGCTGCATGTGCCTACGTATTAGTGGTTTTGTGGATACAAATGCTAGCACTTTTACATTAGTATTAGCCTTTTTAAGGAAGGGAGCAAGGGTTGAAATTTGTGGCAGATGTTTACAACTGCACAGTATCTAGGTACGCTTTGCTCTACATTCATAAGTAGAGGCTGCACAGAAGCCTTTCTGAAATCCTGCCTCTATTCTATTGTTTAAATTCTCTCTCAATACTAACATCTGCTTGTTCTAGAAGAGTTCTCCAATAGATATTCACTACATCTTTGACCTGCTCTATCTACATTACCTGATTCACTGTGAACATTTTAGTTGCATCTCTGTCAGGGCCGGCCTTGGAGGAAATGGTGCCCTGGGCGAACTTCCTGTGGCGTCCTTTAAGTACTGCTCCCCGAGCAGCAGGCAGCTGCTTAGCAGGTAGAGCAGCAGCACGTGGAGCTGCAGTGGCACTGCAAGCATCATGCTGCCAGGAGGGTGGAGAGGGGACACATGTGAGCACGTGGCTCCCGCCCTCTAGCCCCCTTGATCTCCTCCCCCTGGGTGGGCACGAGCATTCTGTAGCCTATTGGCCACGGCATCTCCCCTAGCCACTGCGTCCTGAGTGGTCACCTACATTGCCCATCTGTAAGGCCAGCCCCGATCTCCATTATGGAGAAGAAGGAGACTGGTATTGCAGTGGGGGCAATGGAACACTAATCACATCGTGGAATGCATTATGGGTCATCTTCTGAGCAGCCTTGTATAGCTTCAGATTACACAAAATACAGCAGAAACACTGTTATTGCTTCTACCTCCCTAATCCCTGCACAGTATGAAGCTAGCTTCATATTGGTTCTCCATACTGGAATGGGGTTGCCAGGCATCCGGTTTTCAACCGGAACTGGTCTAAAAGGGACCGTTAAAAATCCAGTTGATGGTGCCGCGGGGGCCCGGGGCTAAGGCAGGTTCCCTACCTGCCCTGGCTCTGCACGGCTCCTGGGAATCACGGCCAGTGGGAGCTGAGGCTTCATGCACGAGGGCAGCGTGTGGAACCTCCCTGGCCACCCATGCCTGGTGACCACTTCCTGGGAGCCACAGTAAGTGCCGCTGGAACCCTGCACCTCATCCTGCACACCACCACGCTGCCCCAGCCTGGAGTCCCCTCCCACACTCAAATTCCCTCCTGGAGCATGCACCCCAGACCCCAGTCCCCTACCCCAGCCCTGAGCCCCCTCCTATGCCCCAAACCCCTCAACCCCAGCCCCACCCCAATACCCACACCCCAGTCAGATCCTGCACCCCCTCCTGCACTCTAACCCCTCGGACCCAGCCTGGAGCCCCCTCCTGCACCCCAAACCCCTCATCCCAGGCCCCTCCCCAGAGCCCTCACTCCCCTACACCCCAATCTTGTACCCTAGCCCAGAGCCCTCTCCCACACCCCCAACCCCTCCTTTCTGGCCCCACCCAGAGCCCATACCCCCCATGCCCCAATCCCCTGTCCCAGCTTAATGAAAGTCAGCATGGGTGGGGGAGAGCGAGTGACGGAGGGAGGAGGGAATGGAGTGAGTAGGGGTGGGGCCTCTGAGAAGGGGCAGGACAGGGGCAGGGGGCAGGACACGGGTGTTCCGTTTTGTGCAGTTAGAAAGTTGGCAACCCTATACTGGAATGCAGAGATGGCAGACGAGGTAGCCAATAGCACCATCTGTAGAAGCCGACCTTTTTTTCTACTTACTTTGTCTTTCATTCAATACTCAGCAGCTGCAGCTAAAGTCTAACTGCCTGCCAGGTACCAGAGCTCAGTAGACTATTTTCTATAGGGAAATTGTATTATGAAACATTGAAAAAATTCATAATTTTTTTTCTATCTGCTACCGCATGTTGGATCTGAGGATCCTATTCCTGATCTCTGTACAATATGCACATATTTTCTTGAACATACAACTTGTTCAGGTTACATTTTAATTTCAAGGCTATTATTTTATGTAAGCCGTATTGCAAATAATCTCTACAGAATTGTGCTTCTTACAGTACTTTCTAGTAGGACTGTCGATTGATCACAGTTAACTCACAATATTAGCTCAAAAAAAGTAATCGCAATTAAAAAAATTAATTGCGATTAATCGCAGTTTTAATTGCACTGTAAACAATAGAATACCAGTTGAAATTTATTAAATATTTTGGATATTTATCTACATTTTCACATATATTGTATTCTATGTTGTAATTGAAATCAAAGTGTATATTATTTTTATTACAAATATTTGCACTATAAAAATGATAAATTAAAGAAATAGTATTTTCAGCTCACCTCATACAAGTACTGCAGTGCAATCTCTTTATCGTGAAAGTGCAATTTACAAATGTAGATTTTTTTTGTTACATAACTGCACTCAAAAACAAAACAATGTAAAACTTCAGAGCCTACAAGTCCACTCAGTCCTACTTCTTGTTCAGCCAATCGCTAAGACAAGTTTGTTTACATTTACAGGAGAGAATGCTGCCCTCTTCTTATTTACAAAGTCACCAGAAAGTGAGAACAGGCATTTGCATGGAACTTTTGTAACCGGCATTGGAAGGTATTTACATGCCACATACGCTAAACATTCGGATGCCCCTTCATGCTTCGGCCACCATTCCAGAGGACATGCTTCCATGCTGATGACGCTTGTTAAAAAAATGTGTTAATTAACTTTGTGATTGAACTCCTTGGGGGAGAATTGTATGTCCCCTGCTCCGTTTTACCCACTTTATGCCATATATTTCATGTTATAGTAGTCTTCGATGATAACCCAGCACGTTGTTCATTTTAAGAACACTTTCACTGCAGATTTGACAAAACGCAAAGGTGTGAGATTTCTAAAGATAGCTACAGCACTCAACCTAAGGTTTAAGTATCTGAAATGCCTTCCAAAATCTGAGAGGGATGAGGTGTGGAGCATGCTTTCAGAAGTCTTAAAAGAGCAACACTCCAATGAGGAAACTACAGAACCCGAACCACCAAAAAGAAAATCAACCTTCTGCTGGTGGCAACTGACTCAGATAATGAAAATGAACATATGTTGGTCTGTACTGCTTTGGATTGTTATCTAGCAGAACCCATCATCAGCATGGACGCATGTCTGCTTGAATGGTGGTTGAAGCATGAAGGCACATATCAATCTTTAGCACATCTGGCATATAAATATCTTGTGACACTGGCTACAACAGTACCATGAGAACACCTGTTCTCACTTTCAGGTAATATTGTAAACCAGAAGCAGGCAGCATTATCTCCTGCAAATGTAAACAAACTTTTTTGTCTGAGCGACTGGCTGAACAAGAAGTAGGACTGAGTGGACTTGCAGACTCTAAAATTTTACATTGTTTCCTTTTTGAATACAGGGTTTTTTTTTTTAAATAATTCTACATTTTTAAGTTCAACTTTCATGATAAAGATATTGCACTACAGTACTTAGGTGAACTGAAAAATACTATTTCTTTTGTATTTTTTTACAGTGCAAATACTTCTAATCAAAAATAAACATAAAGTGAGCACTGTAAACTTTGTATTCTGTATTGTAATTGAAATCAATATATTTGAAAATGTAGAAAGCATCCAAAAACATTTAAATAAATGGTATTCTGTTGTTTAACAGTGTGATTAATCGTGTGATTAATCACAAGTAATTGTTTTAATCACTTGATAGCACTACTTTCCAGACTGGATCCTGGATCCTGGATCCTCCACTTACTTCTGTGTAGAGCTGTGTAAACTTAATAGTTTACTTTCCCATGTGGTTCAGAAAACTTTCTTATTTGTCTCAGGTCATGGGGATTCTTGCCCCTCCAGAAAACTCAGTTGAACTCAGCCCAAAACATAGAATTTCTCCTACATTCTGAAAAATTTCATGTCATTTGGTCAAAAAGTATCCTTTTGGCATCTTTGGGGGACAGGGAACTCCATGACAGTTAGTCCAGGTTTGCCCAAAAGGTTTGTGAATCTCAGCAAATTTTTCAGTGACCCTGGCTGAGTTTCAGAGTCATAAATAATCCCAAAGTTTTGTTTTTCATTAGGAGAGGCTTGTATGACTTGACTTTGATAATTTGCATCCTGTAGTCTTTTTCCAGGTTGTTGTTTTTGACATTTTCAGGTTTATGTTTTCCAAGCAAACATTTTGTTTGGACAAGGAAAAGCTTCTGCCTCTAGATGCTCTTCTTTGGAAGGGTTGGTAGTTTTTCTTTTCTCTTAAATAAATCATTGGACCCCCTAAGTGAAAGACAATTCATCTGCGCATGGGTTGTTTTTGTTCTGTTTTTAAAAGGGTTGAGATTTTTTTTTTAAATTAACAACAAAAAAAACCTTTCTAATGCTCTGAGAGTCTAATTCTGATATCACTTTTATAGCTTTTACATAGGTTAACTGTGACTTTAGTGGAGCTACTTCTGATTTACAGCAGTGCAAATGAGATCGGGATCCAGTCCTATGCTAGAAACATGTAGTCTGAAAAATGTTATTCATCAGAATCTAAGTGAAAGGCTTCTAATAATTAAGATTCCGGCTCTGTTATGACTGACAGTGGTTAGTCCTTTATAAAATGTTCATTTCCACTGTGGCAGAGGTCTTTCTGTTGAATCTCAAGGGAAAGTGGCTCTTTCATAACATATCTTCACTGGTTTTTATCTCTTTAATATAGAGGTGGGTGAATAATCCCCTCTCCCCCCCGCCCACAAAAAAAGAGCTGTATGAATGTTCACCCGAATAGCTTACTCTGCTTTCTTTGGCCATAATTGTGCTGTTTTTGTGTTCATTTTCTATGAACATTAAAGTGATCAAATATTTACAGAAAACAAATTTCGCAACTGTATGCATATTTCCTCCAGAAGAGCTTTTGTGCTGCTCCAGCAAGAATACAGACTGACTGATCACAACTAAGCAACATCGCAGCACATCAGCTCTGAGTATCCAGAATTAATTCATTACATACATTAAAAAATTCTAGGAAATTTGAAATCTGCTTCAACCTATGCCAGAGTCAGATTTTTAGTGGTGACACTTCGAGTTAGTTCCCCAGACCTGAAGAAGAGCTCTGTGTAAGCTCAAAAATGTCTCTCCCCATCAACAGAAGTTTGGTCCAATAAAAGATTACCTCACCTATTTTGTCTCTCTATTGATAAGAAAGATACTAAACTAACTAAATGGGGGTCCAAATTATTTACTCAACTCTACTTGAATAACAAGCCTAGTCTCTCCTTGATGTTCATGTATAATTTATATTAATGTTAATACAAATATAGAGGTTATGCAATCTTACTGGGGGAACAGACTCCCAAATTGAAGGGTCTTCTGATTACATACCCCCTGATATCAATGCACAGATTCTATAAGGGCCAGACTATATCTCCAGTTAAGTTGACCCAAGTTGTTCCATTGATTACAAAGGGACTTCACATATGAGCAAATAAGTTCTGAGCCAGATCCTCAGCTATGTAAATCCATGTAGCTCCATTTAAGCTCCATTGAACTGTGCTGATTTCCACCAGCTGAGGACCTTGTCCTCTGCCTTTGTGGTGCCATCTATTGTCAGGCCAAAAGGAAGTCAACAGCTGAATGAGCTGAAATCCCGTGACATACAGTATTTCTAAGTCTGGTGTTTATAAGAACTGTCTTTTTATTATCTATATTTCCACACCTAGTCCTGAGTGTTTCTTCCCATATCTGCTCAAAATCAACAGTTATAAAAAAACAGGTATAAAGGGTCAAATTCTGCTCTGTGATACTTGTGCAATCCCATTCACTTCAGTGGGATAATGAGGGCACAGTTTGGTCCGTTGTTTCTGGCAAAGTAAGTCCTGGGTGTGAACATAGATCTTGTATTTGAAAATAAAATGGTTTGAGTTATCAATAAAGCCATGCCTGTGGAAGGGGGTTAGTTTGGATTATATTTAGTGTGCATATATTCTGTTGAGAGCAGTGTAGAAAGCCCACATACACATATATGACTCAATGAATCATGCCAAATCCATACCATCTCTTCAATGAAATACATAAAATATATTTTTCAGCATGTAGTGTCAGAGTTCCTTTGGAAATAGGATGAGTATTTAGGCCTGTCTCAAGATCATGGGTTTCTCTTCTTGCCATGATGCTGAAATATATTTTGAAAAAAATTAGATTTGATGACTGCCAGAAATTTTTTTTAACCCTGAACTAAGAGACATCATAGTGATTAAAATAAGATGTAAATATTTGAATTGGCCTCTATAACTGTTTCCTTTTATAATTATGATTACTAGAGAAGGCTTCCTCATTAAACAATATTGTAATGATCAGATTCAGCTGCTGAAGTTGTTTGTACATTTCCTTTTCATTTACCCCAGCCACAGGCTATCAATTATGTTTCAACTCCTACTTGGAATATCCAATTTCTAGATGCAGTACCCACTAATATTAATCAAAGTACAGTTCAATACAAAATTCACAAACGCCATATGAAGTATGCACTGAAATGGGTGCAGATTGCACTTCATAGATTAAAATAAAAAAGATGGATTTTTTTCCATTTATAGAGAAATAGATAAATCCTCCAGCAAGAAGAAATAAAATAGCAATACAAATATACCCATTAAACAAATTTTATTTTGCAAACTTAAGATTGCTTCAGCATAGTGTTTGTGCATGTGTGTTAGTTCAATAGTACACACACATGATGTGACATAATATAAAGGTTTGTGATGGCTGCATTCTTCGCAATGTTGGAGTAACAAATAAGCTGTGTGAGTCAATAAAACCGTTAATACCTGGCAACATCATATGTTGTATAGATCTCATATATTTTGCACAAACCTATTTTAGGAACATAGTATTTTGGTAAAAATACACTGGTGCTATTGTTCAGACTGATCTCTCTAGAAAGATTTGCCTATAGTATAGAGAGCCTAACTGCAATTTTGCCAACACCACACATTCAAAAATTGAATCAAGACTAAAAACATGAGGTTTTTTTTTTCTTAATGATCAGTTTGGAATTCTTATTTTTCTTCTGGTGTTTGAACCTTTAGGGTTCGTATTTTCATTTTTTTTCCCGTGTAATGACAGGGACCAGAAAAAGATTTCATATAATCACATGACTCCAAGAGCTGGGACTTTAAGAAAAAAACAAATATTGTGAGACCCACAATAAAATTAAGTGTTGACAAAACTGCAACTGTGTAGCACTGAGATAAGGAGGAAAACTATAACAGTTTTTAAAAACTAATAAAACTTAACTAAGCTACATCTTCCATAAATGTTCATGTTAAAAAACATATCTGATATTTAGAGACATTTTGAGGCTACAAGTAAATTTTGAGCCATTTTTAGAAGACTTTGTTTGAAGTAATACATGAATAAAATTTTGGTTAGAACACTTCCTTTAAATTGAGAAAAGGAGATATGCAAATATTTTACCCCCACTTGATTCAAACAAGCGGAATTGACTTAGAGACCAAAAATGGAAAGAGTCATTAGAAAAAACTAGTTTTCTAGGAAGTTATGAGTATATTAAAACCAGTGTTGCCAAGTGTGGGTTTTTTTTACATATCCTGTGAAAACCTGATGAAAGGTGCCAATTTGTGAATTTTCCCTTGTTCAAAATGGCCATCATTTCATATTACTGTCAATCGGACAGAAGCAAGAAGATGGCTGCAATTTCCCTATAATCTATCTGCATGTAGAAGTGAGGCTGTCTTTAATAAAGTTGGTGGCTGCCTCCCACTGTTTTCAGTGAAATTGAAGCCCTGCCTTCAAGCAAAATGGCTGCCATTCAATGGTTCAAAGGGGGCTGGACAGGACACAGGGACTGTGAGCAGCAGCAGAGACACTGAGAAGGGTGGATGGAGAGAATGAGGAGGAGCAGGTGTCAGATTTAAGGCGTGCAAGGGGTTGTTTGATGCAAGGGGATGTGCAATCAGGAGGGAGGCTGGGGGGTACAGGAATCTGATGGGATGGAGAGGACAGTGTTGGGGTGGGAGATGGAGGATAAAATGGCAGCTTTCTTAGCTTGTGGGCTGGGGAAAGTCCTCTCCAAGCAGCCAGAGGAAAGCAGTGTTGCCAACTGTCACAAATTAATAGTGTGCCATGGGATTTTTGGTGTCTGTGGAAGAAGCCATTGTGATGATGCAAGAAGCTACTCTGATCCCATGGTCTTCAGGGCTATGCATGTGGGCAGAGCTCTGTGAGAGCCTGGGAACTAAGGAAGCAGACCTGCACTGCCTTCATGAATGGCCCTCTAGCAAAGAAAGGATCCTGGGGCAGCAGGAGGCCGGGGAATTGGGGAAGTGGTGCCACTGGTCCCAGGCAAAGAAGTGCTGCTGGTGGGTCAAGACAGTAATGGGAATTAAATGGCAGTTTCCCTATCTTAGGGGTGAGGAGAGGGTAAGTGAAGTTTCCATCCGACCAGCCAAGGAGAGGCATGCATATTTGTGTAGTTTAGGTTGATTTTTTACCTGGAAGTGTCACACGCAGACACTGGAAGAGGATTCGAGGATAGTTGAAAAGTCAAAAGACTGACTAAAAACTTAGTTTTTAAAAAAAATAAACTTATGATTGTGTGGGGTTGAACTCATGATTTTTCATCTCTAGACACTGGCAATACTATAAACCCTTTTTGCAGCTTGAACTGTAACTTTGAAAATTCTGCAACATTAAATTTTCAATACCTATTTTCAAGCTATTTTTTATGTAGCCCCTATAGTAACTCATGCTCATTCCTGATTCTGTAACAGCAGCTATTGAAACACATGCAGTTACTATATCTAGTCCTTCAATCCCTTTGTACGCTATACTCTTATTGAAGCCATTTGGGAATCTTGCCTCCAAAAGCACTGTAAGATCCAGCTAATTGAGTTTAATACATCAACTTTCTTTGATTTATTGAACCTAATACATCAACTTTCTGGAAGGTTAAGCTGAAGCTACAATAAAAAACCCACATAGATGACCACTAGCTCTAAAGTAACAGTCATTTGTTATGGCTTATGCAACCTTCAAACATAAGCAGGACTGCAGATTTCAAACATCTGGAGAAGGAGATGTAACATCCCCAGGGCTTGTGGGAGGCAAAGTGTTGAATATGAACTTTTTTTCTCCTTGGGCTAGGGAAAGTGACCTGAATGCTTTTGACCTTAGCAGTTGGGGGCTTGCAATATGGTCTCTTGGTGGGGGAGGTGGAGAGAGAAGGTTTGCTAATTTTTACTTTCTTCCCAACCTGACACATTTGAGAGCCATAAAGGTATTTTACTCTCTATTCATAAGTATTTTACAAAAAGAAAAGGAGGACTTGTGGCACCTTAGAGACTAACAAATTTATTTGAGCATAAGCTTTCGTGAGCTACAGCTCACGTCATCGAATGCATCCGATGAAGTGAGCTGTAGCTCACGAAAGCTTGTGCTCAAATAAATTTGTTAGTCTCTAAGGTGCCACAAGTCCTCCTTTTCCTTTTGCGAATACAGACTAACACGGCTGCTACTCTGAAGTATTTTACTGTTACCTTCAACTTGTCTTTGATCTCAGCTACCCATTCTCTGAGCAGAGTCAAAGGATGATTTGTGCTATATTGACCTTTTTAGACACGTGTTTATATCTCAACAGCTAGTAGGGGTGTATTTGTTGTTGGCAGGAAGGAGCCCCAAATCCCGTAAATGTGGAGTTCTTTTTTCTTTGCATTCTGCTTTCTGAGCCTTCATGGTGCACTTTGGTCACTGCAACCAGGAAGGCTATTTTTTAATGAAAACTGAGATTTTCACAATTGCTTGTCTCCAGGAGCTGGGGCTTGAAGAAAAACACCAAATATCACGTGGGTGGTCAATACTCCAAATAGAAAAGTATTTTCTATTCTATACCAGATATAAGAAGAGATTGTTGTCCTTGTCAGGAAGGCTATTACCCTGTGCATCTTGTGTCTTGATTATAGAATCATAGGATCATAGAATATCAGGGTTGGAAGGGACCCCAGGAGGTCATCTAGTCCAACGCCCTGCTCAAAGTCCTATTGGCATTTCTGGAACTAGTTTGCCTGTGCAAATGGTGCTGCTGGGGTTGCCACTGGCACTGTGAGAGGGAAGCAATATGGAGGGGTGCTTCTCAAGAGGGACAGTGGGTATAATTAAGTTTGTTTAAGAGCCTTCAAATTTTCCCAAACCACCAAATGTAATATAGTATAAATCACAGATCCTGTGGAAGTGGATGGGGGTGTCCAGAGTTATGAAGCACCTCGTTACCACCCGCTCTAAGCATGAGGAAGCCTTGTGTGACAGCCACACTCCAACCCATGAGCCCGCTGAGCGTTGCCCTGGAATGTCCAGCCTTTGATCCAGTGCACCAGCTTACCAGTTCCACCTCAGATCACTGTTCTGCTTGATACACAGCACTTTGATTTCACTATAGACACATCTAATAAAAGTTTATTTAACGATGCACAGAGATTCAAAGAGTAGCAAGTAGGAGTATTGGAAACAAATGGTTGCAAAATCCTACCATGCATTCTAGAACCTAGATTTAAGTTACAAACTACTTTCATGTCTTGTGGAGTATTGCTTCCCTCAGATCCTCATAGTGCTTTATAGCCAGGCTGGGTGTGATCCTCCTTTCATGAGACAAGTATCTCACCTTGTCTCCCAGGTGAAGGATTCAGTGTGTTTCTTTGTCCCCCAAGATATAGTGGAACAATCCTTTGTCTTTATTTATAAACAGGACATCTCCTGCTGTTTATTTATTCCTGTAGATTTTCTT
This sequence comes from Natator depressus, assembly GCF_965152275.1. Lineage (NCBI taxonomy): Eukaryota > Metazoa > Chordata > Testudines > Cheloniidae > Natator > Natator depressus. Next base: position 48,763,903 of record NC_134235.1, on the reverse strand, counting down.
TCTGGTAGATTTTCCTATTTCTTATTTAGCCCCTCCCTCCCTCTGCTCACTATGCAAATACACATACATTGTGACACCTAAAATACATAATTGGCGACAGGGAGGTATGTATCTGTTACCTCCTGCCTGGAAGGAATGCATCTGAGGCATGTCACATTTTGGTGACTTTACTCCAAAACCTTAAGAACATAATTTTCAGTATACATTCATAACTTCTTAAATATTCTCTGTACATATATATGCAAAGATTATGGGCTCTCAGTAGAGACCTCAAGTGCCACCCTTTGCTGAACTATTATGCATATATCTGACCCAGGGGATCACTGTAAAACCCTATGCATTCCCACCCCCACACCACCCATGCCCTCTGCCAGCTGGCTCCAAGGGGGCCCCGAATCTCAGATGGTTGATGAAAGACAGCAGTGCAGAAGCATGACAAATATATCGCCAGTGTATCAAATGTTAGTCATGTTCCATCATGTAATTACTTAGGCATTGTAGGAATATGAGATTTGCAGGATTTCCATGGCTCAGAACTTTTTTAAGACTATTCTGGTATTACTTCTGGCTTCTCCCTCCCTATCTTGTAGGAAGCCTTGCATGAAATGCAGCCACTAAAAAAGGCAATGGAAAAATTCTTATTGACTTCAATAGAGCCAGGATTTCACCCTTTATCTTTAGTTTTAGAACTAAGAGGATTCTTACTTTTGAAGCATGCGCTGCCCCATTTACAACCCAACCTTTCCAGTGAGTCAGAATTTAACTGGAATTCATTCTTGCTTTACAAAGTATATTGAAAAGCAGCCAGAATGGTATAATGAAAACTTGAAGCCAGCATTTTTCTAGTGTGGTGGGCCCCAGGCACTACTGTAATATAAATAATAAAGAATAATAATTTTATAAATATGTATTCAGTACTGAGACACTTGGCAAAATTAGGCTAAGCGTGTGTGCTTGCACTGCAAACTCTGCAAAATACCCATGGTATATTTACTTGTGGTGTTGTAACCATGTTGATCCCAGGGTATTAAAGAGGCAAGGTGGATGAAGTAATATCTGTTGTTGGACCAATTTCTGTTGGTGAAAGAGACAAGCTTTTGAGTTTACACACAGCTTGTCTTCATGTATATTTAGTCCCATAGGAAACCTACAAAGAATCCTATAAACACCTGACCTTGTATACCTTAGGGATCTAAATATTGGATTTCTATTTTTAAAAACTTCAAACTATGTCAATTGAAAAACAAAGAGCACAAGCGACAAATGCCGTCATGACATGTCAAAAGACATTCCGAAGTCAGAAGATAGCGAAGGCCTACATTTCAAGGCCTGTTTTTGTGTGTGTTCACAATAAGTGTATGTACCTGTTTTTATACATACATAACTTCTTTAGTGGACAAACTAGCTAATTGCACACAGAACTACTTTATTTTATCATGCAAATACCCGCCTGGGCAAATGAATTACATGCAAACATTGACGCCCTTTGAACATTTAGTAATCTCTCAAACAGTGCTTTAATCTGAACATTTATTGTGAAAATATTGCTATAATTTAGGGTTAGATTCAGATTAGTTCTAAAGTGGATACAGTAATGTGTCTATGATAAAGTGACATTATAGTGTATATGTTATGCGTCTGATTAGCTTGTATGGCACCTTGTATAGTGCAGTACAAAGTGAGTATAAAATGTTACCAAACAAGGTAATGAAAATGTCTTCTATCCACTATGCACATGTGTAAATGAATGCATAAGGTGCAAAACAGTGGAGAAATCATTCATCTAATGTAGTAATTCAAATTTAACCTACTCATAGAGAAGCTTACAATTTTGCATAGTTGTCTTCTGTAAATTAAACTATAGGTAGAAGTTCTACAAGTCAAATTGGTCTTTCTTGCCTTAGCACTTAAAATTAAACATAGAGGTTTCTTATTATTTATTTGTGTGTGTGTGAATCTATTTCTAATGCAAATATTATTGGAGTAAGCAGCAACAGCTGATTTATTTTAACACTGGCCTAAAAGGGGGCATGCTCACAATGCCGTAACATATAGGGAAATGGTGCTTGTATGAAAAAGGTATAGAATCTTCAGACTCTTAGCATACAGTTTATTGTACTCTACTGTTAGGGATTCAAAAGCTTGCTAGTGTAGTAGTAATTGGATTTCTTGGAATTTCCTTTTGAGAATAGGCTGCTTAAATCATTCAAAAGCAAATCACAGCAGAAAAGAATTGGTGAAGGAATGCATTGTAACATGCTGTTTCAGTACTTATAAAATAAGCATCACATAGAGAACAATGATCAGCACTAATGTTCAGCTGTTGAGATATCACAGATCTCGTTTTCATCTTTGTACCTCTGCAAAGGCTCATAGAAATACACAACAGTACAGTATGACAATACAAATGCAATTTTTTCTCCCTCCTGAGGTGGTTATGTTAAAATGGCACTGATTGTTCTAGAGAATTTGAGAAAATCAGGTACTTTGTCTTTGCCGTTTGCATGCACTATGGATACATGTTTAGCCTTAATGGTCCTTTAATGAGCAAGATTTGAATCTAGCGTATGAAGGAGCAGCTGTCTTGTCTTCAGTAAAATTATTCCCCCCTTACACCAAGTCTGAATTGGTCCCATGTTCACAGAGTATGAAAAGTCCTTCATTTATTTCTAAGGGGCAAATTCTGTGCTCAAATACTGGCACAGGGTGCCAGATGCATGAATGCACCTGAGGACATAGTTTGGCTTTATGCGTTTGTCATTGCAACTATAAATTTAAAAAGAGAGAGAGGAATTGTGCTTTCAGTTACAGTGGTGTAACTAAGAGAAGAGTAACTTGCAGAAGGACTTTAGGATTTCAGATGCTTTTAGCAGGCAGTCACATGTGTTTTGTTTTCTGTTTAAAGTACATTTATGTTGCTTTCATTGTCTGTTTCATTATGCTTTATTAACAACTAGACATGACATATACCAGTAACAGACCCAGGGCTAGATTTAGAAAATTACAAATGGCAAATATTTTCCACAAAATATTTAGGGAATTTTGCAAGGCATATTTGGAAATCGTATTCAAAAAACAAAAAAGTTAAGCAAAGTGAACATTTTTTTGCAATAATTTTAGTTTTAAAAGACAGCATTTTGTCAATTTTTTTCTTTAAAAAAATTTGACAACTGGTTCTTATTTTCCTGCATAGCTCCAGGGCACATTCATGGGAGTGAGGCCCCTTCCTCCACTTCCTTTTGCTGCTATGTAGGATCTTTCTGGACTTGAGTCTGTTCATGGGTAGAGGAAAACTAGGTTCTGTCCCCAACAGTGCTCCACCCACCCACTGTTGGTTGGGGAGTGGGTGATGTTATGGCTTCATTTCTTCTGATTCTTTTTTTTTTTTTTTTTTGTCACCAACATATGCCAGAAAGCAGATCTGGCTGGATTCAGGAAGCAGAGGTATGTTGCATCTTGTAAAGGACTGTCAGCTCTGTATTCTCCAACCAGAAAAAGGGATCTCAGCCGCAAATGTGTTTCACAGGCTGTCTGTGCCTTTCTAGTATTGCTCCTAAGGCAGTGGAGTACAGGTTGCCCATACTCAGAGTATTTAAAGGACTTTGAAGTGGGTAAAAATGAAAATGGGTGAACCTCTAGAGGTCTGGAGGTTCAGTGGGTTAGATGCAAATGAGCATCCAAAACTTGATATGAAGAACAGAGAAATTTTGGAATAGAAATCTCAAGTTTTCTCATGAAACTTCAGCACTTCTACTTCCAGGCCTGGCCAGAACCAAGAAGCGCAGAAAATGAAACCTAAGGAGAGGATATAGAGTTCAAACTTACGTGAGTATTGGGAAAAAAAAGGCAATTCAAAGTTTGGGCAGAGGTTATGGCTATTTTAAATAAATGTATACAAAGTGGTAAGCCCAAACTTAGGAAAATCCAACATTTCTTCACATTTATTTCTGCTATGCTTGCCTGCTACACATGGTTTGGGCCATTAGTTTCCATGACCTCGGCAGATATTCATAGAGTACGTTGCTGTGCAATGTGTGGTGCTTTAAGAAGATGCAATTATGAAGAGCTGGGAGACTGGGGGAGCTGCATAATGGAGGTAGGGCTATGTTGGGATACTTACGTTTTTGATTAGTATTTGCTGATGTAGAGATATTGTGATTGGGGTTAAGTAAAATGAGGGAGTCTGTGTAAGTGTATGTTGGAGATTGTAAAGGGTATCAGAGTTACTGGGCTAAGTGCACCTCTCACATCTCCTGGCTCTCTGGGTATGTCTACACAGCCCACGGAAGCAAGCCTCCCAGTCCAAATTGACAGACTTGGGCGAAGGGGGCTCATGCTACCACTCTAAATATAGCTGTGCAGACCTTCTGGCTCAGGCTCTGAAGCTTCCGGAGAGGCCTGGAATTCAGAACCTGAGCTCCAGCCTGAGCCGCAACTTCAAGGCACTATTTACACAGCTATTTTTAAAGCGCTAGTGCAAGCCACACTAGCCCAAGTCTGTCAACCTGGGCTGAAAGGCTCGCTGCTGCAGGCTGTGTGGACACACCCTCTGAGCACACTCCCTCTGCGCCTCAGGCTGTCATCTCTTTCTTGCAGTGGAAACGTGTGTTTCTCACACTCTCAGACCAGGTGCTAGGTTTCCACCGTGATCACCTCTACGGGCCTGAGTTGGGCTCACACCCTGAAGTTCTGTCCGCTGTGGGGCAATGACAGTGATAATTAGCGACCAAACTATTTATTTAGAACAAAAGACATGTCAGAGAAAATGCATGTTAAAAGCAGTAAAGAATTCTGCATTCATATCTCGTTCTTCCCTAAGGCTTACCATTCCTTGGATCTGGAAGGCCCATTTCCTTTAGACTCCTCCCCAGGGCTTGTCTATGCCAGCCTGTCTGCCTGGACAGCTGTTCACAGCCCCTCAGAGAGGCTTCTTAATTCTTTAGTCTTCTTTGATCTCTAGTTCACATCCTGGCAAAACAAGGTTTACAGTGTCAGAGACAAGTGTAATTCTCTTCAAGGTTACCTGTGGTGTCCACGATAAATCACTACCACCTGCTTACAGTGTGAGACAGCCTTGTCTGTGCCTACTGGGATAAATCCTTCCAGCTCTGCTGGCACTCAAGTTCCCAGGCCCTTCTCTTCTGGACACCCACAACATACACCTCTGTTGAAGCAGTGCACCCCAGGTTACTGGCTTTACCTCAGTTCAACATCACCATAGCACAGAGCATTTAGACATGCCTATAGTACAACCAAATTGAAGTTTATTTAACATAACTTGAGTTAAAGATTCACATAAAAGCAAGTAAAAGGATTTGGAAACATGAGGTTATGGGTAAAAGAAAAATATAAAACACATTCTATAGTCTATACTTACTAACAAGGTACTTTCCTGACTAAAACGGTATTTCTCACCCACTGGTCAGTCCTTATAGTGCTTGTCCAATCAAGAGGGCTGGAATCCACTTTTCACAAGACACTCCTATTGACAGAATATTGCTTCTGTAATGGATAACATTTGTGCCATCTTTTCTGCTCTTATACAGTCCCAGACCTTTTGTTGTTGTTAATATTCAAGTCTGCATCTGCACCAGATCGTGTACACAGTGTTGGGCTGAGTCAATGGATGTTGATTGATCTCAGTGATACTTGTGCCAGCTCTGAGACCCACCCAACCTCTGGTGACCTGTGTCAACTCCACCAATTTTTAAAACCAATATTCCACTTGCTGCATAACTCTAAAAATGTTTCCTTGACAAACATCTTGCAATAGCTGTGATAACCAGCTCGTTTTTAGCTTTTGGTAGAGACCAAACATGACACTCCCCACCTTTGGTGAAATATCAAGATGATGATTGGACACAGATATATCTGCCAGGGCATATCTGTGTCACAAGTTACAGGATCTTTGAAGCTAACTCTGGGTCCCCATTGTCTTTCTAGTGTGTACCTAAGTAGTAGTTGTTATGTTGAAAGCCATTGTGTTGCCTTCCCATACTGTTTACCATTGACTTCAAGCATCGTAGGTGTCCAATAGACATTCCACTAACCCCAATATGTGTTTGATCAATATACTCATGCAAGAAAGTCTAATAATCCAATATATAATAACTTCCCCTCACTGACCTGGTTATATACGGTGTTCATACCATGATTGCATCTCAGTATTCATATATTAGTATATAGAAATCCATACAGCACTAGAACGTTATAACGTATCTACAATATTTCTGTCACACCAGCAATGAGTATTTGTGTTGTAGATGTACTAACCATAAGAGGCATGAAAAATCATTGAAGGGAAAGGGAGTATACATACTCTGATACCATACCAAGAAACCTACAGTGAAAATAATTATTCCGATGCTATGGAGGATGAGCCTAACATCACAGATATGCAGCCTGGTAAAGTGGATTGAAGACAGATCTCGGGGTTAGAAATTCTCAGTGAGAATTAGGAACCACAGTGCCACTGATTTGATGTTAATATTTATGCTGTATATTTTAGAGACTGTGCTCAGTCCAAAGGTTGGAAATGCAAGGGGTTAGGGGAGGAAACAGTTAATTATCATTACACCAAAAGAAAATGGTACAAATTAACAGAAGTAAAGTAGCATACATATAAGCATACATTCCCTAAGCAGCAGGTCAGTTGGCAACACACAATTGGATCCCAAACAGATACGTTTGGAACAAAAATTGCTCGGGGATAGAGTGTCAGGGATTTTCTGACAAAACAGGTTTTCATCAGAAAATGCCAGTTTGTTGAAATAGAGATATTTCACAGAAATGTATTGGTTTCAGAAAACTTCCAATGAAACTCAGGCAGGGCTCTATCTGAATCTTGCTTGGTTTCCTGGCTGCTCACCTGGCAGGCTGCTGGGAACCCTGAAGGCTCTGGGAGCTCCAGTTGAGCTGGGAGGTTGGACATTTCGATTATTTTGAAACATTTTTTCTCTTCCATGGGACATTTCTAAATTTCTGTTTTCCCCCACAAAATGGAAGAGTTTATTTCCAGAAATTTGGGATTTCCCAAGGAACGGAATTCCAGCTTTGAACCAACTCTAGTCAAGGGCGCATATAGTGACTGCCCCGAATATTAGCTAGGGTGACCAGATGTCCCGATTTTATAGGGACAGTCCCGATTTTGGGGGCTTTTTCTTATATAGACACCTATTACCCTCCACCCCCATCCCGATTTTTCACACTTGCCCTCTGGTCACCCTAATATTAGCACAGGTGTTACAGTTTACCAGACTCTTTGGTTACAGCAGCTGATGACCAATGTCGGACCAATGATGATGGCTCGAGGTGGAAGATTTATGGCAAATGATCATGTCATGCATAACTGTCCAAGAAGCTGAGTATGTAAGATGCCTTGTTTAAGTATCATCAAGTGTGATCCCCTCAAACACTTATGCATTGATTACTGCCTTGAAGTGGATGGAAATGGTCCCCTCAGAATATTCCTCTGCAGAGGCCTTCTCTGGCTTGGGTAGAGCTGGTGTAATAGCTGTACAATGTCTTGGTTCCCAGCATTAAGCAAGGGGACTGCTGGAGGTGTGTTCAGTGTGCATGCTGAAACAATTCTGTGCTTCGCAGGGTTAACAGGGAGCCAGGGAAAGCAGTGGGTATAAATTAGAGTAGCCCTGAAGCTGCAGTAACTTGCACCTGGGGCCAGGCAGGCCTCTGGTTGGCAGCAGCATATGGTCTTATCTTACACCCCCCATAAAACTCCACTGGAATCATGTAATGGCTACCAGAACTAGAACACGTTACATGTTTAATATTCTGGAATATTTGCTGAACAATTTTGTGCTAGACAAGACTGGCAAAATTGTGAAGTCTCTCTTAAAGTCTCTTAAATTCTCTCTTAAGTCTGCTTTTGTCATGCTGCTTATTAGTGAATCCTGTTGATATATGTAAGGCCAATATATAACACCTCCTTCCCTGCCCTATCAGTGTCTGTCCATCTGTGTGGATATAGACTATGAACTCTTTCAGGTAGGGACTGGTCCTTCTTAAGTATCTAGAAAGTGCCCAGTGCTTCATAGGGACTACCACCCAAAAAAGGTCTGACTATTGCAGGGAGAAACAAATTCCAAAGCAGCTTCAGGCCATGAAAGCCACAAGCATTTGACATGGGAAAAAATCATGTATGGAAAAGCATGCTAAATAAACTATTGATGGGTTCTGTGTTGAATAGACCAAAATATAAAAATAAAACAGGTAGAAAGTGATCAAATACAAAGCCTCAATCATGGAAAACATTAGACACTGAATGTGGAAACATACAGCCATTAAGTATAAAATGAATAGATTAAGTGTCAAAAGGTATAGAAATAACAAAGACAAGAAATCATTGACTGCTTAGCTGAGAAATATATGGCTGGTGTAAATTAAAGGCAACCCTCTTCTTCCACTTATACAAGGCCCAGTTTTGCAAGATTTACTTACATGAGTTGCCCTTATGTAAAGAGTCTCATAGACTTCAGGGATACTGCTTACCAGAGAGATGGCTGCAGGATTGGAATCTCTGGAAGGATTTTTTTTTATCAGGAGATTCAAGAGATCTTCAGGAGATTAAAGGAGAAAAGCTTTAACCCCAAGTCTTGTATGTGCTTCTTAAGAACCAACATGTTTTAATTCCCTTTATCACAACAAAAGGAAAATGCAATGGTAGGGGGTGAAGGAAGAGGAAAGCAGGGAGTTTCATATTCCTTGAAAGAAGATACTGCATCGTGACCATTTAACATCAAGGATGAATGCTATAAATCTTCCATGGGAGAATTATCTAAAGATGAAATTGCAGTTATGAATAAAGGCTTGACTTTTTCAGCTATCTAGAAAATCCAGCAAAATATCCTGTAAAGTGTTACAAGTGTAATCAAAAACTTAATTTGAAGCTTTTCTTTGCAAATATTCTGGACACTAAGAAACCAGTTGTTAATACAGATGTAGTCAATGTGGATAATGAGTATAAGAGGAATATCATATTTAGAAATAAATCCATCTTTAATCCACCAATTACTAATTCTACCCTGTTAATGTTCTTTCATATGGTTGAGCAGGATTTGGATGTTTGGGAAAATTCAATCATCAGAAGACATGTTAGATTTAAAAATCAGACTCTTACTGCCCACTAAAGAACTGCATGGCATTTATCACAATGAATCAAAATATTATTCTAAATGAAGGTGGCACTTATGATAGTAGTACTGTGTAAGGTTAAATATACAGCCAAAGGTATAATTTACTAATGCAACCTCTTATAGACAAGTGAAGTGTCATCTCATTAATTTGCTGAAGACTACATATTGGTACCCTTGCTGAGTGATGCTAAAGAAAATAATTGGAATTCCAAGTGAGACAGTGTTCAGTCACTAATGAGAATCCATTTAAACCAACTATTAAATCTAACCGCTTTGTAAAATCCATAGAGTGTGATTGATCAGCCAGGAAGATAAGTAGTAATGTCTTCAGAATCTCTAAATATATTTATTATTTGTTATAGTTTTACTTTAGCCCTTGAGACTCTAATCAATATCAGGGCCCCGTTGTGCTAGGTGCTGTATAAGCATAGAATGACACAATTCCTATGCCAAAGAATTTATAGTCTAAAGCCCTGATACTGCAGGTTGTACTGCATAGATACAGGAGCTTCTGGGGAGTAACTTGCAAGATGAGGACCTACCTTAAAACACGATGTAACTGGCATTACAGCAACAAGAGAAAGGAGGAGGTAGGGAGGAGGAGGAAAATGACAATAAGAACTCTTGTAATATAGACCAACTATATGCACAAAAGAGGGAAGGTCCTCTCATGGATCAGTAACTGGTTAAAAGATATGAAACAAAGGGAAGGAATAAATGGTCAGTTTTCACAGTGGAGAAAGGTAAATAGCCGGGTCCCCCAGGGATCTGTCCTGGGAGTGACAAAGGGATCTCACAAAACTGGGTGACTGGGCAGCAAAATGGCAGGTGAAATTCAGTGCTGATACCTGGTAATGTTTATTGTAAATCATAATCCCAACCACACATACAAAAAATGATGGGCTCTGAATTAGCTGTTACCACTCAAGAAAGAGATCTTAGAGTCATTGTGGACAGTTCTCTGAAAACATCTGTTCAATGTGCAGTGGCAGTCAGAAAAGCTAACAGTGTTAGGAACCGTTAGGAAAGTGATAGATGATAAGACAGAAAATATCATGACACCACTGTATAAATCCATGGTACGGCCACCCCTTGAATACTGCATTCAATTCTGGTCGCTCCATCTCAAAAAAGATATGTTAGAATTGGAAAAGGCACAGAGAAGGACAACGAAAACGATGAAGGGTATGGAACAGCTTTCGTATGTGGAGAGATTAAAAAGACTGGGATTGTTCAGCTAAAAAAAGACGACTAAAGGGAGGGAAAGGTAGAAGTCTATAAAGCTATGAATGATGTGGAGGAAGTGAATAGGGAAGTGTTATTTATAACACAAGAACTAGGGGTCACCTGATGAAATTGATAGGGAGCAGGTTTAAAAGAAATAAAAGGAACTACTTCACCCAACACACAGTCAACCTGTGGAATTCATTGTCAGGGGATGTTGTGAAGGCCAAAAGTATAACTGGGTTCAAAAAAGAATTAGATAAGTTCATGGAGGATAGGTACACTAATGGCTATTAGCCAGGTGGTTAGTGATGCATGCTGTGGGTTTCCCTAAGCCTCTGACTCTCAGCTGCTGGGCTTGTATGACAGGGAATGAATTACTTGATAATTGCCCTGTTTTGTTCATTCCTTCTGAAGCATCTGGCATTGGTCCCCGCCAGAAGACAGGATACTGGGACCAGTATGGCCATTCTTATGTTATGCTCACAGCTAGACAGTGTTGGGTCTCTTTTCTTTGACGTATAACCTACACATAAATGAAGAGACTATGAGTAGTCCCTGAAAAGTGATGAAACAGCATGGTCTCACATTTGAACTCTGTTCTTTACACTAATTGTCACTGGCTAGTTTGCTAATATGCCCAGAAAGAGACCACTATGAGCAGTTGAATATTATCTGAGAAATAAAGATGTGAAGCTTAAAGTCCATCTCACATTTTTTCATTTGAAAGTGATTAGACCAGGTATGTCAGTCAGTGTTATTTGGTCAACCATGCATGCTAATTTGGTGCTAAATTATGTTAATCTGTTTCTGAGACAATGGAACAAATTATGTTTCAAATCCTGACCCTTGCTCCTCCACAAAGCCAGGTAACTAATCTATGTGCTGGAATGTCTTCATTTCGCAGGGAGAATGTTTAGCAGATCTGCATACTTGCATTTTCCCCTGTCCCTTCCCCCACACCCTGCCAACTCCCTTGCAAATTTCTTTCCTGTCAGCATGCAACCAGTTTAACATTCCGTGGCATCTGCTCATGCAATTTCACACATCCTTTATTCTTTCCATAATGCCCATGTGGTCATGCTATATGTTATTTAGGCCTCTTTTTGGGAGAGACCATCCACATTGACAATCTTTGTACCACTGCTGTGTGGTGACATATTGCTGCAAGATACTGCTCCATCTCAGTAGTTTAGCATTAGCTCAACTCCCTATCCTTTTTTAAAAAGGAAAGAGGTCAGTGTCACTTAAAACTTTGTCCATAAAGGTAAACATTCAGAGCCCTGTTTGCAGCCACTGAGAATGGGATAGACTTTTCCCCTAACTAGATAAAGATGAATAATAAAAGGTATTACCTCATCCACCTTGTCATTCAGCATTAGTGACATTATAATGACTCAGTTTATTTATTATGAAATAAGAGCATAGGATTCTTTTTATACTGGATCATCACATTGCTCCCTCAAATGAGGAGTTCTGCTTTTGTCGATAGTCTTCCTGATCCTTTTAGGTGATCATTTTTTGGCCTGGAGCATCAGATTTGATTACTTATTGTATTTCATCACAAAAGTACAAAGGTATTCATGATACCTGGCCCTTTAAAAATATATATTTTGTTGAACTCCATGATAAAAATAAGGAATATAGAACAGAATGAAGAGTACGGTGGTCATCAGTAATCAGAAATCACAGCAATCTTTAAGAAAAGTGGTAGTGGAGAAAAGATTTGCTTTTATCACAAGCCTGTATTAAAACAGACCAGAATGGTGACCTGTGAAACCAATAACCCAAATCCTGGAAGCCAAGTTTTCAAAAGGTTTCAGAGTAGCAGCCGTGTTAGTCTGTATTCGCAAAAAGAAAAGGAGTACTTGTGGCACCTTAGAGACTAACCAATTTATTTGAGCATAAGCTTTCATGAGCTACAGCTCACTTCATCGGATGCATAATGAAGGGGGGGAGAAAGGGGTAGGAAAAAACAAGGGGAAATAGGTTACCTTGCATAATGACTTAGCCACTCCCAGTCTCTATTCAAGCCTAAATTAATTGTATCCAATTTGCAAATGAATTCCAATTCAGCAGTCTCTCTCTGGACTCTGGTTTTGAAGTTTTTCTGTTGTAATATCGCAACTTTCATGTCTGTAATCGCGTGACCAGAGAGATTGAAGTGTTCTCCGACTGGTTTATGAATGTTATAATTCTAGACATCTGATTTGTGTCCATTTATTCTTTTACGTAGAGACTGTCCAGTTTGACCAATGTACATGGCAGAGGGGCATTGCTGGCACATGATGGCATATATCACATTGGTGGATGTGCAGGTGAACGAGCCTCTGATAGTGTGGCTGATGTTATTAGGCCCTGTGATGGTGTCCCCTGAATAGATACGTGGGCACAGTTGGCAACGGGCTTTGTTGCAAGGATAGATTCCTGGGTTAGTGGTTCTGTTGTGTGGTATGTAGTTGCTGGTGAGTATTTGCTTCAGGTTGGGGGGCTGTCTGTAGGCAAGGACTGGCCTGTCTCCCAAGATTTGTGAGAGTGATGGGTCATCCTTCAGGATAGGTTGTAGATTCTTGATAATACATTGGAGAGGTTTTAGTTGGGGCTGAAGGTGACGGCTAGTGGCATTCTGTTATTTTCCTTGTTAGGCCTGTCCTGTAGTAGGTGACTTCTGGGTACTCTTCTGGCTCTGTCAATGTGTTTCTTCACTTCAGCAGGTGGGTATTGTAGTTGTAAGAATGCTTGATAGAGATCTTGTAGGTGTTTGTCTATGTCTGAGGGGTTGGAGCAAATGCGGTTGTATCGTAGAGCTTGGCTGTAGACAATGGACCGTGTGATGTGGTCTGGGTGAAAGCTGGAGGCATGTAGGTAGGAATAGCGGTCAGTAGGTTACCGGTATAGGGTGGTGTTTATGTGACCATCGCTTTCAAAAAGTTTTCAAAAGCGTGCCACACCCATTTTCAGTGGCAGCTGTTGGATGCTGAGCTCTTCAGAAGAATCTGACCCTGCGTTTTTATCTGAGTTGCACCTGAGCAACAAACAGTTTCGGTTTTGCACATTACTAAGAGCTCAGTGTAAATGGTGTAACTCCTCTACATCTAAAGGCTGTAGTGGGGAGGGATCTTAGAAATCTGCTTACCATGGAAAAACGCAGAATTTGCATGTTAACAGAGAATCTTTGGTTTTTACATTTTGCAAAAAAACAAGACCCCATACATATACAGTAGAACCCTGTTTATCCGAGCCTCCATTATCCGGCTCTTCTTATTAACCAAACTGGGAGTGGGCAGTGGGACCTCAGCCTGTCAGCCCCGAGTGGCAGGCCTTCCTACTGTGGCTAGGGAAACAGAAGTTCAAAATTAAATTTTAATTGCGGAAAAAAGTGGATTTTTATTTTTTATTTTTCACAGAGAATTTTGGGTTTTTATCACAGAAAACTAGGATTCCTGGTAGTGAGGTATAGCAGGCACAAATTTTCACAGTGTATATAATATCAAAAGTGTTAACAAAAGCATAAACTGTCTATAACATACAGCATATGTTAATGGCCAGAAATACAATAAAATTAATAAAAGGGCTACGTAATTTGATTATGCTGCAGTTTACATTTACACTGAAAGAAGACTGTTAAGAAGATGTCTGTTTAAAAGGGCCCAGGAGATCTGGGGAAACTTTGACAGGAGAAATCAGAAGTGTGCAGTCCAGTGAAGAATTAAACTACTGGGAGTAATAATATGGGCTGATGCACTCAATATAGCAGTAATGCCCTCCGAGAAGAATAGGAAATCATTCAGTTCCTCTAGGCTGCACGGAAGCTAAATACAGTATGACAAGAAATAGTAGCAGTACTCATTATGTTTGATTGCTAATTACCCCTTTGAATGATTCAGTTATGCTTGCTACTAGATAATTAGTTTAGTAATTTATGGCTGCAGCACAAACTAGTATTTTAATTTTCACTGCACAATCTTCACAACACCTACAGTTCAGATAATACCTCCCTTTTTTATTCAATTTTAAATTGCTTTTTTGATAGCCTATGGAAAAAACCAGCAATTCTTTCAATTTTCTATTGTGGCTTTAATGTTAAATCATGCACTTTTATGGAATTTTATTCAAACCTAAAGTATACAAAGGTAGCAAACGTCTTTATGTGCCACTTTTACTATGGTTACTTTAGAGAGTTGAGACCTGATCCTGCAAACCTTTACTCACATGAGTAATTTTACTCCAGTGAGTATTCACATTGCCTGTACTGAGACTAGTCACTTGAATAAAGTTAGTCATGTATGTGTTTCCAGATTGAACCATTGCAGCAAATTAATAGTTTGGTAGGGGGGGCAGGGTTTATTTGTATATTTGCATAGTTATTTCTCTGGTTTCAGAGTAGCAGCCGTGTTAGTCATAGTATCATAGAATCATAGCATCGTAGAATATCAGGGTTGGAAGGGACCTCAGGAGGTCATCTAGTCCAACCCCCTGCTCAAAGCAGGACCAATCCCCAATCAAATCATCCCAGCCAAGGCTTTGTCAAGCCTGACCTTAAAAACTTCCAAGGAAGGAGATTCTACCACCTCCCTAGGCAACGCATTCCAGTGTTTCACCACCCTCCTAGTGAGAAAGTTTTTCCTAATATCCAACCTAAACCTCCCCCACTGCAACTTGAGACCATTACTCCTTGTCCTGTCCTCTTCTACCACTGAGAATAGTCTAGAACCATCCTCTCTGGAACCACCTCTCAGGTAGTTGAAAGCAGCTATCAAATCCCCCCTCATTCTTCTCTTCTGCAGACTAAACAATCCCAGTTCCCTCAGCCTCTCCTCATAAGTCATGTGTTCCAGACCCCTAATCATTTTTGTTGCCCTTCGCTGGACTCTCTCCAATTTATCCACGTCCTTCTTGTAGTGTGGGGCCCAAAACTGGACACAGTACTCCAGATGAGGCCTCACCAATGTCGAATAGAGGGGAACGATCACATCCCTCGATCTGCTCGCTATGCCCCTACTTATACATCCCAAAATGCCATTGGCCTTCTTGGCAACAAGGGCACACTGCTGACTCATATCCAGCTTCTCGTCCACTGTAACCCCTAGGTCCTTTTCCGCAGAACTGCTGCCTAGCCATTCGGTCCCTAGTCTGTAGCTGTGCATTGGGTTCTTCCGTCCTAAGTGCAGGACCCTGCACTTATCCTTATTGAACCGCATCAGGTTTCTTTTGGCCCAATCCTCCAATTTGTCTAGGTCCCTCTGTATCCTATCCCTGCCCTCCAGCGTATCTACCACTCCTCCCAGTTTAGTATCATCCGCAAATTTGCTGAGAGTGCAATCCACACCATCCTCCAGATCATTTATGAAGATATTGAACAAAACCGGCCCCAGGACCGACCCCTAGGGCACTCCACTTGACACCGGCTGCCAACTAGACATGGAGCCATTGATCACTACCCATTGAGCCCGACAATCTAGCCAACTTTCTACCCACCTTATAGTGCATTCATCCAGCCCATACTTCTTTAACTTGCTGACAAGAATACTGTGGGAGACCGTGTCAAAAGCTTTGCTAAAGTCAAGAAACAATACATCCACTGCTTTCCCTTCATCCACAGAATCAGTAATCTCATCATAGAAGGCTATTAGATTAGTCAGGCATGACCTACCCTTGGTGAATCCATGCTGACTGTTCCTGATCACTTTCCTCTCGTGTAAGTGCTTCAGGATTGATTCCTTGAGGACCTGCTCCATGATTTTTCCGGGGACTGAGGTGAGACTGACTGGCCTGTAGTTCCCAGGATCCTCCTTCTTCCCTTTTTTAAAGATTGGCACTACATTAGCCTTTTTCCAGTCATCTGGGACTTCCCCCGTTCACCACGAGTTTTCAAAGATAATGGCCAATGGCTCTGCAATCACATCCGCCAATTCCTTTAGCACTCTCGTATGCAACTCATCCGGCCCCATGGACTTGTGCACGTCCAGCTTTTCTAAATAGTCCCTAACCACCTCTTTCTCCACAGAGGGCTGGCCATCTACTCCCCATGTTGCGATGCCCAGCGCAGCAGTCTGGGAGCTGTCCTTGTTAGTGAAGACAGAGGCAAAAAAAGCATTGAGCACATTAGCTTTTTCCACATCCTCTGTCACTAGGTTGCCTCCCTCATTCAGTAAGGGGCCCACACTTTCCTTGGCTTTCTTCTTGTTGCCAACATACCTGAAGAAACCCTTCTTGTTACTCTTGACATCTCTTGCTAGCTGCAGTTCAAGGTGCGATTTGGCCCTCCTGATTTCATTCCTACATGCCCGAGCAATATTTTTATACTCTTCCCTGGTCATATGTCCAACCTTCCACTTCTTGTAAGCTTCTTTTTTATGTTTAAGATCAGCAAGGATTTCACCGTTAAGCCAAGCTGGTCGCCTGCCATATTTACTATTCTTTCGACTCATCGGGATAGTTTGTCCCTGTAACCTCAACAGGGATTCCTTGAAATACGGCCAGCTCTCCTGGACTCCTTTCCCCTTCATGTTAGTCCCCCAGGGGATCCTACCCATCAGCTCCCTGAGGGAGTCGAAGTCTGCTTTCCTGAAGTCCAGGGTCCATATCCTGCTGCTTACCTTTCTTCCCTGCGTCAGGATCCTGAACTCAACCAACTCATGGTCACTGCCTCCCAGATTCCCGTCCACTTTTGCTTCCCTCACTAATTCTTCCCTGTTTGTGAGCAGCAGGTCAAGAAAAGCTCCCCCCCCAGTTGGCTTGTCTAGCACTTGCACCAGGAAATTGTCCCCTACGCTTTCCAAAAACTTCCTGGATTGTCTATGCACCGCTGTATTGCTCTCCCAGCAAATATCAGGAAAATTAAAGTCACCCATGAGAACCAGGGCGTGCGATCTAGTAGCTTCTGCGAGTTGCCGGAAGAAAGCCTCATCCACCTCATCCCCCTGGTCCGGTGGTCTATAGCAGACTCCCACCACTACATCACTCTTGTTGCTCACACTTCTAAACTTAATCTATAGACACTCAGGTTTTTCTGCAGTTTCGTACCGGAGCTCTGAGCAGTCATACTGCTCCCTTACATACAGTGCTACTCCACCACCTTTTCTGCCCTGCCTGTCGTTCCTGAACAGTTTATAACCATGCATGACAGTACTCCAGTCATGTGAGTTATCCCACCAAGTCTCTGTTATTCCAATCACGTCATAATTCCTTGACATCACCAGGACCTCCGGTTCTCCCTGCTTGTTTCCAAGGCTTTGTGCATTTGTATATAAGCACTTGAGATAACCGGCTGATCGCCCCTCCTTCTCAGTATGAGGCAGGAGCCCGCCCCTCACAGACGTTCCTGCCTGTGTTTCCTCCCGGTATCCCGCTTTCCCACTTACCTCAGGGCTTTGGTCTCCTTCCCCCAGTGAACCTAGTTTAAAGCCCTCCTCACTAGGTTAGCCAGCCTGCTCGCAAAGATGCTCTTCCCTCTCTTCGTAAGATGGAGCCCGTCTCTGCCCAGCACTCCTCCTTCATGGAACACCATCCCATGGTCAAAGAATCCAAAGCCTTCTCTCCGACACCACCTGCGTAGCCATTCGTTGACTTCCACGATCCGACGGTCC
The DNA here is from genome assembly GCF_965152275.1 of Natator depressus. Taxonomy (NCBI): domain Eukaryota; kingdom Metazoa; phylum Chordata; order Testudines; family Cheloniidae; genus Natator; species Natator depressus. The sequence continues at coordinate 48,745,938 of NC_134235.1, read as the reverse complement.
CTGCCCCGTCCTTTTCCTTCCACGGGGAGGATGGACGAGAACACCACTTGCGCCTCAAACTCCTTTATCCTTCTTCCCAGAGCCACGTAGTCCGCAGTGATCCGCTCGAGGTCATTCTTGGCAGTATCATTGGTGCCCACATGGAGAAGCAGGAAGGGGTAGCGATCCGAGGGCTTGATGAGTCTCGGCAGTCTCTCCGTCACATCACGAATCTTAGCCCCTGGCAAGCAGCAGACTTCTCGGTTTTCCAGGTCAGGGCGGCAGATAGATGACTCAGTCCCCCGGAGGAGAGAGTCTCCGACCACCACCACCCGCCTCCTTCTCTTGGGAGTGGTGGTCGTGGAACCCCCCATCTCAGGACGGTGCATCTCATGCCTTCCAACCAGCGGAGTCTCCTTCTGCTCCCTTCCCTCAGACGTATCATCTGGTCCACTCTCCGCATTAGTACCTGTGGAGAGAACATGAAAGCGGTTAGTTACCTGTGTCTGCGTTGCTGAAACCCGGACATCCCCCCTTCTTCTTCTGGAGGTCACATGTTGCCAAGCCTCTTCACTGTATTCGCAAAAAGAAAAAGAGTACTTGTGGCACCTTAGAGACTAACCAATTTATTTGAGCATAAGCTTTCGTGAGCTACAGCTCACTTCATCGGATGCATAAAAGTGGAAAATGCAGTGAGGATGTTTTTATACACACAGATCATGAAAAAATGGGTGTTTATCACTTCAGAAGTACTCACTGATACTACAATTCCATATGCAGAGATTGATCCTGCTCACATATAGGAGTCTTTAACGATGAACACAATATTGTGGGTACTTGCATGCCTTTTCGAAGGTACTGGTCAGTGGGATCCAGCACTTCTCTGGATCAGCCCTTTTATTTGTTAGAAAATCAGCTACCAGGCTGGAGTGAGCTAAGCGTTAGATAATTTTACAAGTTATTCAGAGATGTATATCCAGTAATTTGAGAGCCATATTCTTCTGTAATAAAGTTGCAGCCTGGTAATTTGGGCAATCTGAACAATGCATCTGCCTTGCCAATTTGGTATGATATTCTGAATTAGTGGTGAGTGAACCTCAAAGGAATTTAATATTTGGTTCTGTTTGTACAAGCATGAAAAAGTCCGGAGGTGTATTGAACCTTATCCAAACTAGCTAAATCTCCGGAGTGTGTACATGCACGCGATAGGGAAGAGAGAGGAAATATATAATGCATGGCAACACACTTACTAATATGGAGTCAGTACTGGAGGCTTCACCGCATTAAATGAATATGGCCAGTACTTAGGTGGTTGTCCACCATGGAGATGGGTGCAATATAAGAACCTACACAGGATGTACTGTGAGATTTAATCACCAATGTTTGTAAAGTGTTTGAAGATAATTGGATTGAAAGCACTGTATAGCACACAGAAGTATCATGACAGCTATTATTTCAAGTGGATAGTCTTACAAGCTATAGAATAGTTTGAAGTAATCTGTGTAATTAAACTATTGTAACCCTTCTGCAAGGTGGTGACGACAGCAACAAGGGCCAGGTTCCATAGCAAGGGGTTCTTCTTAACATTACAAAACTGAACCAGCTCGGGCCCTCACCCAGACATCCACACATATGAGTAAATTTGCCAAAATGAAAACTTTCCTAGACGGATTTACCAATACATTTTTCTATTACATGTAAATGTGGTTTCAGAGTAACAGCCGTGTTAGTCTGTATTCGCAAAAAGAAAAGGAGTACTTGTGGCACCTTAGAGACTAACCAATAAATTGGTTAGTCTCTAAGGTGCCACAAGTACTCCTTTTCTTTTTATGTAAATGTGGATTTTCTTCAGTCCCATGTGTTTTAACACATACCTGTCCCTCTGAGTCAGTATGAGAAATGACCTTCACTTCAGTCTCCAGTTCTTCATTTACCTGCATCCTGTGATGGCATGGGGTAAGTGGAAAGGTTAGATCCATACCTTCCCTTTCAAAAGGGAAAAGGAAAAAGTGAGTGGGAAACCTAACTTCTGTTTTGCACACCTTAGCTTTTCACCCCCACTTTCTCCACTGCCTCAGCTTTTCTTAGAGCAAATTGTTAAATCATGAGAAGAATGTGAGATAAACGAATTCACCCCACATTATTTCAAGCTTCCTCCTCTGCTGTTTTCCCTTTTTGTGTGTCTCTCTCCTTTTTTATCTCTTCTACAATGGCAAGGTCACTCATCCCTGCACAATATTTGGGCCTTGTCAGGCTGAGAATTCTGAAAAAAAAACCCCAATAGTGAAAACAGATGTTCAAGAATTGAGCAGTGCGGATTGCAAGGAACACTGATAAGCGACAAGTTTCAGAGTAGCAGCCGTGTTAGTCTGTATCTGCAAAAAGAACAGGAGAACTTGTGGCACCTTAGAGACTAACAAATTTATTAGAGCATAAGCTTTCGTGAGCTACAGCTCACTTCATCGGATGCATAGAATGGAACATATACATACATATATATATATATATATATATATACAGATATGTTAGAAGTTACCATACAAACTGTGAGAGGCTAATTAGTTACGATAAGCTATTATCAGCAGGAGAAAAAAACTTTTGTAGTGATAATCAAGATGTCCCATTTAGACAGTTGACAAGAAGGTGTGAGGATACTTAAGGAAATAGAGTCAATATGTGTAATGACCCAGCCACTCCCAGTCTCTATTCAAACCCAGGTTAATGGTATCTAGTTTGCATATTAATTCAAGCTCAGCAGTTTCTCCTTGCAGTCTGTTTTTGAAGCTTTTCTGTTGCAAAATTGCCACCCTTAGATCTTTTACTGAGTGGCCACAGAGGCTGAAGTGTTCTCCTACTGGTTTTTGAATGTTATGATTCCTTTTGTCAGATTTGTGTCCATTTATTCTTTTGCATAGACACTGTCCGGTTTGGCCAATGTACATGGCAGAGGGGCATTCATGGCACATGATGGCATATATCACATTGGTAAATGTGCAGGTGAATGAGCCCCTGATGGCGTGGCTAATGTGCTTAGGTCCTTTGATGGTGTCACTTGAATAAATATGAAGCAAATACTCACCAGCAACCACACACCACACAACAAAAACACTAACCCAGGAACCTATCCTTGCAACAAAGCCCGATATATATAGATATATATATATAGATATATAGATATATATATATCTGACTATATGTTCCATTCTATGCATCCGATGAAGTGAGCTGTAGCTCACGAAAGCTTATGCTCTAATAAATTTGTTAGTCTCTAAGGTGCCACAAGTCCTCCTGTTCTTGATAAGAGACAAAACACTTTCAGACCTTGGGTGACTTATGTAAATGAACAAGTAGCTGTGAGTCTGTAGGAAAATGGTATTCTCTTGTACTCATATTTACAATTTATCACCCCAAAAGACCCATTTTAAAAGCCTAAGACACTGAAAGCATGAAACAATTTTTGCTTAAAAATACATTGTTTATTTCTTTGGCTATCTTCTATAGCATTTAGCATTTCAGATTTTATAGTCCAACGAAAAAAGAGGTCTGCACTGAACATTGGATTATGACAATTACTTTGCAGAAGTAATTATGTAATTTTCTTGTTCGGGGACAGCAACAGAGATGCTTGGAATATCAAAGTAAGAACAAGAGCTCTCAAAATCTTCGCATTACCATTCCTACCACATTAACGCTGTTGCTTACAAATCAGTTGGGACTAGCAGGCAAATATTTAGATTATCAAAATGAGTTTTTCCTTATGGGCAACAGTGCAGATTGTTTGGAGGTACTGTATTATTGTGAAAAATATTTGGTATTATGAGGTTATCAAGCTTGCTTTATTCTTGTTGTTTTGTTTTCACTGCAATCCAATAACATAATGTCCATGATTTGTGCTTGCAGCAAGCTGTACTGTCCTCTTACCCAATATTTACTAACCCTGGATCAATGTTCTAAAGGGCAAACCTGACAGTGTTATTTCTGTGAACATCACGCTTGTGTTTATTACAGAATGAAACTATGCCCTTTATAGCCAACAGTCTTGCTTGAAATATGTGTTCTCTGACCCATTTAATAAATGTTTCCCTACAGGTTGGACGCAGTGACACTTCTCCTTTACTACATAGACACGCAAAAACACACTGGTCCCCATAAGACAGGATAGCGAAGCATCATCTCGACCTTTCCAACTTTGTTCAGAGTGACAGGTTTGGGTGTTTTTTACCTGCTAACTGGATTGCTGGCAGAGGTTTATATTTCTGAACCTGTAACCACCCAGCTGGCCATTCCCCCTCCCCCCGTTAATATGAGTTTTGCTACTAGCAATGAATACTATTAAAGAATAAACATACACAATACACAAGTGGCCCAGATTCTCTCCTATATTTGGGCTGCTCTGCACTGTGCTGCCAGAACAAAAAACAATCCCAAAGCTAGTGTATCCAGCCACAGAAGAATCACTCCAGAGCAGGGGATCTTCCAGGGCCCCAAAGATGGCATAGTAGCATGCTTGCTAGCCCCCACTCCCTGTTCATGTTGTAGGGGGACATGGTCTGGGAAAAGTGTGTATGCTTGTGTTTTCCTTGTGCCCTTGCAATCCTCAGGTGCTGTAACAATCACTTAGGGACCATTTGCATTTTGTGGGACTTGCAGCCTTCTGGATGCTCTAAATTCTACTAGGGGACCAGACTAGTGCACAACAAGCCCAAGGTAGGGGAATGTTAGGAGTGTTTGTAAAGCCACCTTCATGATCCTTGGCTGTATCCAAAGATCTGGCCAGTGTGTTTTCAGTACTACTCCTGGGGGAATTCATGCCCCCCTGCAGTTTTTTTCTCTGCAGAATATAGATTCTTCTGGCAAGGCACTGCAGTTACATCTTTTGCCCACCAGGGGCAGCTGTGGCACCAGAAGAAAGGCCAGCCAGTGGGCAGAGAGAGATTGGGAGACTGCATTCCTCACAGTGGGGACAGGTGAGGAGGTATGGGATGGACAGAGCCGTGCATATGTGGCTGCTGGGGGGTCACAGACTGGGATTTAAAAGGGCTAGTGAGCGGACTGACTGCGACAGGGCTCAGGAGCTAGGGGGATGACAGCATCGAGCCAAGGGCTGAATGGGAGTGGCGCTGCAGGCCACGGGGAGACTGCAGGGCCACATGGGGATGGGTGCAGCGGGTGCAGGGCCACATGGGGACAGGGGAAGATGTGCCTGACTGATTGGGAGAGGCTAGGGGTCAGCCAGGGTCTGCATGGGGGAGGCTCCCCAACTCTCTAACAATCCACTACCCACCCACATCCAACAACCCTCCAGGTTCACTCCCAGGCTCCTTCCCTCTCCCTCAGCTCCTTAGTTCTCCCTGACTCCCTCAAGCCTTTGCACTGCTTCTGAGGGGTGCAGGAAATATGTTTCTGTAGTGTAGTTTAAATGAATTACTCAAAGTTCTGTATTAATATGCTTAGTAAGGAATCTATTTATCAAAAAAAATTTCCTGAATCTTGTTTGTTGTCTGTATTGTTCCAGACATACTTGCTGACAGATATTTTGAAATAAATTACCAAAATATTTGCAACTGGTATAATTATATTGTGTTATTATTTTGAAAAATAAAATATGCAACATTTTGCAGAATTTTAAAATACTATATGCAGAATTTTAATGTGGTGGTGCAGAATTCTCCAAGGAGTATAGAGTACCATGCTGAATAATAAAAATACTGAATCAACCAATATAAAATGTCCATCGTTTGTGGACATTCACAAATTCTTGGTGAGCCATCTGAAAGTGTTGCCACTTATGGTAAACATTTTGTTGACCTGAATCTCTGGGATCTTTCTGCAGCTGAACAGTCTGTGTTCTCCTGAAAATTCTCCTGTGAAAAATCTTGAAAGTCACATTTATTTGGCACAAGATTTTGTGTCTGAAAATTTGTACCAGAAGTTCATTTCTTTTTCTTCTGATTACAAAAGGTAAGGTCATCCAGCCATGGAATTAAAATGATAACATATTACAAATAGCAATGGTAGCAGTTCTCAAGTAACCTATCAGCTGACAATTGTTAAACTATTGAAAAAATGAAACAGGAATAATTAGCAAAAATCAAAGTCTCTTCATGGGCAATTCAAGAACATTAAAAGAGCTAAAATCAGTGGTGGTCAACTTGTGACCTGCAGGCCTCATGCAGCTTGTCAGGGTAATCTGCTGGCAGGCCGCCAGACAGTTTGTTTACATTTGCACAGTCACCTGCGGCTCCCAGTGGCCAATTCCCGGCCAATGGGAGCTGCGGAAAGTGGCGGTCAGCACGTCCCAGCAGCCTGCGCTGCTTCCCGCAGTTCCCATTGGCCAGGAACGGCAAACCACGGCCACTGGGAGCTGTGGGCAGCTGTGCAAATGAAAACAAACTTTCCAGCGGCCTACCAGCATATTACCCTGACGGGCCGCAGGTTGCCCACCACTGGCTAAAATTGTCATATAAATTACTCTGAAAATCTAACGATTACCCAGATTTGTAATAGGACTTTCTCTACTAATAGTTCTGAAAGTGTACAAATCTAATATGTCCAGCTGTTTCCTGAAAGGAACACTGAGAATGACCTCACTGCTCCTTTAAGCGTGTGTGTGTGTGTTCAAAAGGGGGAGTGGGTCAGTGTGGTGACTCTGACTCATCCCCAGAGACTGGAAGGGCTGGGAAGCTGAAAAGGGCGATGCCTGGAGGGAGGAGCCCATTTTCCACAAACCAGGCAGAGCAGCACCCATCCTCCCTCCCCTTGAGATGGCAAAATACCAAGTTTGATTAGGACCTGCTGTGGGCATCGCACTAGCTGCTCCTTTCTAGGGGAGATGGAAAGGAATTTTTTCATCACCACCAGAATAGCCTTGGTGCGGGGAGTGGGGAGGGGGGTGTGCGCCTTCCCCACAGTGGGTTCAGGGAGGGCTTTGTTATGGTGAGTAGGAAAAGAAGTTAGACTATGATGTCGCAATTCATTATGCAAGTGTGGGGCAGATGTCCAGTGCAGGTACTCCTTAGGGAAGGGATAGAGCAGGGCTGGGGAACCTACGGCCCGTGGGCCGGATTCAGACCGTTGCTTAATTTCATTAAGGCCTCGGCAAGTTTCAGCACCCCCGGCAGGGCTGGAGCCATGAGCGTCGGCTTGCCCCACCACGTGGGGAAGCCATGAGTCATGGCACACCACCACCACCACCCCCCCCCGCAAGGCTAGAGCCATGAGCATTGGCTCGCCCCACTGCAGGGGGAAGCCCCAAGCCTCCGTGCCCAGCCCAGGCAGGCGAGTTGAACATTTTATATTTCTCTCTAAAAAATAACCACCCTAAATTAAGTTGCTTTTTACTTGTGTGTGGCCCGCGATTGATTTTTTCTGTGGGTCAGTGGCCCGTGATAGAAAAAAGGCTCCCCACCCCTAGGATACAGTGACCAGATAAATAACTTGGTAAAAGATTTAAAAAGGAGGTGTTTCTTAAAGGAGTGGAATAGGGTGGAGTTCAGGGCTACTGTGACTGATGCAGCAGGGAGCCAATCCCTGCCTTCTTATAGTCCACCTTAACTCTCGTTCAAGGGAGGAGAAGTAAGGACCCAGCAATGGGGTTAGTTAGGGGACCTGCATGGAAGAAGAGGGGCATTGGTGGAAGCTCCTCGGGTAGATATTTACTGAACATGGAATTACATGCACTGTACACTTTTATCTGCCGGGTAGTCCCAGACATCTAATTATAAAGTTGTGGCCTGATTAAAACCCTGTCAAGTGTCTCCTGTTCTCCTTTCAGTATAGCCAGACAATGTGTTTTTTTCTCCTTTGTAAACTTAAGTTTTGATCACCGTCACTTACGCGAACCTTCTCACAGCTAGAAAGTGAAATTTATTTCATTTCCCTTGTTCTCTATTCCCTCCTATGCACACTGTTTGTTAATTGAGAATTGCAGATGAGCATAGGAGTGTGGCATTACTTTTCTTATGAAAAAACACACACACAGTTGCCAAAAAAAAATAACATTGAAGCATTTGTTTTGGAAAAAACAAACACGGATTCTAAAATGACAATATGAACTTTGCAAACATATAAAGAAAAAGTAGGTCAAAATGTAGGCCTACTAACTTTTAAGCCTCCAGTCTATAATGTATTAGTATAGATAAGTGTGTTTTGAGGTCTTTTTGTTACTTTCTATTTTTCATAAAGCCACAATGCCCTAAACTGGTGCCTGCGCATAATATACAAATTTCACTAATGAAATAGCATGAACTGGAGTACAGAATAATGGAGTACACATAGATTTAAAAAATCACTTTATTTTTTACCTGTTGTTGGTTTGTTTAGGGTAGGAGATGGAATAAAACATTTTGTTTTTTAAGGAAGCCAAATTGGGTGAATATAGTGTTGCATTTTTAGACTGGGTTCTTACCATGTGGGAAAAAGGACAGCCAGAAAAATATTGAAAGGTTTAATATAGATTGTCCTGATAAGTTAGCTTGTCCATGCTGAATAAATATGTTGAAAATGTTTTAAACGGTTATCTTGGAGAAATACTTTACCCAGACCTGATTATTCTTAATTGTGATGCAGAGACTCATACCCAGAGCTAGGAACATGCTGACCTCTCTTCACCTAATCACCATAGCAGCTAAGTGCTGTGGGAGACTGCAAAACCAGAAAATAGACTGTGTTCCAGTCTTTAAAGCAGACAATTTAAGATGTATATATGGCAAGGTAAATATGCTACAGTCTGTAAAGGGTTAATAGGTCCTGCTTGGTCATGGGGCTGCTCAGGTCCAAGTATAAAAGGAAGGGGAAGCTGGATCAAAGGGGAAAAGTATGTTCTCTTCTTCCTGTCTGATTAAAGCTGGGAAAGCCTTTGTGGGGATAATTGCCTTGTGTTTTTCAGTTGACTTTCTTTTGTTTTGGGACTGTTTTGTAGATAATACACAAAGTCAGAGAAAAGAGCTTTAAAAGGACTAATGCTTGGAGTTTTATTTCCCTTTCCTAGGCCACGTAAGTGCTTATCAGCATACAGTGACCTGAGCTACAGCTCCTTTAATGGCCCTGCTCAGTACATCTCTAGAGCCTATCAACCCACTACCTGATCACTAAAAGCAGCAGGCCAATTGTTGGACTAGAAAAAGATCAGGGCCTGAGGAGAGAGAAGTTAGGAAATAAAGTTTAAAAAATGGGTATAAGAGAAAATGGATATATGGCCTAATTCCAAAAACATGGACCCTTCAGCATCAAAAGCCCATATAAAAAGACCCTTTCTTACATCTCTTCAGTGCTGAATTAATGCATGTTTCTTTCTTTGTTCAAAGAACTAATTCTCTGTGGGGCCTGAAGGACATAGCCTATTTACAGAACCTTTGTTCTACAATATGCTGAAAATAGGTGGAAAATGACTGATGACAAAAAAGGCTTCTGAGATTAAGGGTTGCAAAGGATGGTTAGATTCACCAGTGGGTAATAGACTTTTCCATCCCTTTACCCTATCCTTTTCAATTCTTATTATTTCCACTGACCTCGGAATCATGCAAATTCAGTTGAGTCTGTGTCAGAGCAATGCAATACCACAATAAAGAAATATGTGAAATTAATTGATGCTTTTGTTACAGCCAAAACACAATACACTTTCTGCCTATTATGTAATCCCTGAACAGTTACAACAGGGGTACTTTTAAGAATGATCCAAAGATTTCATTCACTAAGCACAACTCTTAAGGGCATTTGTTTTTCAATGTCAATTACACTGAGAATATAAAATGAAATGATCATTCTTTTTATGCCATGAATATTTCAAACCTGCTTTTGTTCACCTTACATTAGTCTTCATTATATTTTACATGTAGCACTATCTGTACAATATTCATTTAATTTAGATCAGTGAATACAAGTTATTTATGATGTCACATAAAATCTCTTACCAAGTCAGTCTGTCAGCAGACCAGCCTTTAGAAAAAATGAAAGGTATAGTGGGGAGAGGATTTTACATTTATCTTTATTACATCTTTACTGTACAGTTTATGGCCAGTAATAGAGAGAGAGAGTGGGTGTGTGTGTGTGTGTGTGTGAGAGAGAGAGAGAGAGAGAGAGAGAGAAACAAACAGACAGACAGACAGACAAGCTATAGTGTAGTGATATTTTGTTAAAGGAGCTTTGCTAGAAAAAACAGAACAACCCAAAATCTGTTTGAAATGAAAAATAGAACTATTTAAAATTAATAGGAATTATTTACTGGATGAGTGAGTTCAACTAGTCGCATGTCTTGATCTGACATTTGATGGTGTGGATTAATTAGCACTGTTTACTTTTATTCTATATACCACACAGAAAGGAGCAAAAATGAGGGGGTGGGGGAAGTAAGGAAGATCACAAAAGCAGTGTCAGAGGGAAGGAGAAGCTCCCTGGGACATAATTCTACCCCATCCCAGAAGCCTGTGGGCAAAAACTACAGAGTTAAGGGTCATCAGGTTTGGGGAGGGTGGCAGGCCAGACCCAGGAAAGCCAGAGCTCAGCATGCTCCCCTCCAAACCTAGTGGATTTCTAGGATGAAATCTGTATGAGCATTAATGCTGCTCGAAGCAGCACCCTGTCCCCATGCACTGTCATCCGAGGAGCACAGGGTCAACCAACTGAATCACCAGCGCCACTTACAATAGCATCCTGCGGTTTTATTGGAAGTCTCCTACCCAAGTATTAGCAGTCCAAAACCCTTTTGGCTTATGACATCTGACAAGACCACAATTCATTGTGACTTGCTTATCTGATCAGTCCTTGGCCTCTCTGCTGAGGCTCCTACCAGGGTGTCCATTAATGCAAATTCTGATGTGGAAAGCTGTCGACTGGGCATTGGACTGAGACCACAAACTCATTTCACATAGAGTATGTCTCTTAACACCCTTCAGATTGCAATGAGCTTGGGAGCTACTGATCTGGGCCACATTCCAGTTAACAACCTGGAGGAAAATGGCTCCATATGTCATTGACAATCTCTGGGGATTTTTTTTTTTAACACTAAGCCTTCCTGTTTACATCTTGAAAAAAAATGGAATTGCATTAGCAGAAAACATATCAATTTCAAGTCTCTGTGAGTTTTGCTATCCCGTTCAAAGGTTGCATTTGAAACACATCAACTTGTTTGCCAAATGCCTGTGTACAGGAATGCATGGCTTTGCTTGTGTAGATGCAGTTTTGTGTCTATTTTACTTATGAAGCATACAAAAGGGTAAAGTTTAATTTTTGCGAATAAATCCCCAGAGCAAAGGTACAAAGACTGCTTTCTGATTTAAAAAAAATATAATGCAGTGTGCTTATGCTGAATTATTGATATGGAAAAATCAAAAATTGAAAAAGGAAGACATAGCTGATTTATAGTGAGAAGGCTACATTGTAAGTTGAACATTGATTACTGAGTATTAATTGTCAGCTCCCAAGCCAACAGTAATGGTATAAATTTTAGATACAAATTGGAAAAGTGTTTCTTGAATCTAATTCTCAAGTTTTTAAGGGCAACGATTATACATTAAATAGATTGTCCACCCATGGAAGCAAATATTAATTGGTCTTTGTCAGTACTATTGCCAATATTTGAGAGTACCCACTGATGATAAGCCTCCAATACAGTTTAATTATAGACCTTTTGTTTCCACCTTATCATAACTTTCCAAAATGTTCAGGTTTGAGGCAGGATTTTTTCTGTGCTTATTTACTGCTTAAAGGTTAACTTACTAAAAAAGTTAGAACAAAATATCATCTAGCACAAAGGAGTTCATCAGTGTTGATGTAAGGGTGACATTTCCAGTTAATAAAATTCTAGTAGTCTTGCCAACTCTCATGATTTTAATCTCACATTTGGTGTGTTTCATAAAACCCCAGCTACTGGAGTCATGTGAAGACATGAGGATTTCAGCTGTTTTTTTTAAAAAGCCAGTTTCTTGTCTTCAGAGTTGCAGAGAAAAGCTTGAAAATGTGACCTGGGTGCACTCAAAAGGTTAGAAAGCTAGGTAAATAATCCAAACACCTTTTTTAAAATCTCATGATTTTTAAGCCAACCTTGTGATTTCTGTGTGTTTTGACTCATGATTTTTGAACACTTGTCAGTAATAATACTGTTCAAGCCACATTGCTTTTAGGCAGAGCTATAGCAAAAATGGCTGAAGTGTGAAGCTTGGTGTCAGAGTTCCTTCCCCACTCTGAACTCTAGGGTACAGATGTGGGGACCTGCATGAAAGACCCCCTAAGCTTATTCTTACCAGCTTAGGTTAAAACTTCCCCAAGGTACAAACTTTGCCTTGTCCTTGAACCCTATGCTGCCACCACCAAGCGTGTTAAACAGAGAACAGGGAAAGAGACCACTTGGAGACATCTTCCCCCAAAATATCCCCCCAAGCCCTACACCCCCTTTTCTGGGGAAGGCTTGATAATAATCCTCACCAATTTGTACAGGTGAACACAGACCCAAACACTTGCAATCTTAAGAACAATGAAAAATCAATCAGGTTCTTAAAAGAAGAATTTTAATTAAAGAAAAGGTAAAAGAATCACCTCTGGAAAATCAGGATGGAAAATACTTTACAGCGTATTCAGATTCAAAACACAGAGGATCCCCCTCTGGGCAAAACCTTAAAGTTACAGAAAACAGGAATAAACCTCCCTCTTAACACATGGAAAATTCACATAAAACAAAAGATAAACTAATCCGCCTTGCCTAGTTTACCTATACTGGTTGCAATATTGGAGACTTGGATTAGGATGTGTTGGAGAAGATGGATTTCTGTCTGGCCACTCTCAGTCCCAAGAGAGAACAAACACGTAAGCAAAGAGCACAAACAAAAGCCTCCCCCCCCCCCCCCAAGATTTGAAAGTATCTTGTTCCCTTATTGGTCCTTTGGGTCAGGTGCCAGCCAGGTTAGCTGTGCTTCTTAACCCTTTACAGGTAACAGGATGTTGCCTCTGGCCAGGAGGAATTTTATAGCACTGTATACAGAAAGGTGGTTACCCTTCCCTTTATATTTATGACACTTGGCGTAAATCTTTCTCATTAAAGACTAGTGTCTTTGCTGAACTTGAAACTGTTGACTGAACAAAGATAACACTTTGAAAATTGCTTTATGGACATACCCAGTAGCAAATTTTTAATGTCTAATGTCTGCTTAGACACAGATACACTGTTCATGCTAAGCATGTTCAATGAACAGCTAGTTAGCCCTGTGTGGAGAGTGTGTGGAGAGTTCCAGACGTAGGCGCGGACTCCGTGGGTGCTCTGGGGTGGGAGTACCCACAGAAAATAAATAGTGGGTGCTCAGCACCCACCAGCCGCCCTGGCGATCAGCTCTTCTCCCTCCCCCCCCAGGCCTCCCACCCGCCAGTGATCAGCTGTTCAGAGGCATGCAGGAGGTACTGGGGGAGGAGGGGGAGGAGCAAGGGTTGGGAGAGGTCAGGGGAGGGGGCAGAGCAGGGGTGGGGAGGGGTGGGGTGGGGGTTGAAGGAAGGGGTGGAGTGCGGGTAGGGCTGGGGCAGAGCGGGGGTCAAGCACCCCCCAGGAAATCACAGAGTTGGCGCCACAGATTCCAGAGGCTTGTGATCACTACTGTTACCCATGGATTGCAGTTTGTAGTCATAGCTTTGGTACACAGGTACCTGATGCCCTGCCATTGGGATTGGGAATTATTCTCCCCTCCCTGCTCTGGTCCCCTGCACAAAGCTGTTTTACTTGAGCTTTGAGTGGAGAGTTGTCCCTTGTTTAATTTGACCCTTTAAATAGTTAAGTCTTTTGTAATGTGACTTTTTTATAATCTGTACATGACCTAAATTGTTCTCATTGTAATCTGACTTTTTTGTGGTATGCCTCTAAAGGAAGTGAGAGGTAAAGTGTATCAAAGGCTAACTGCAATTCCCTAATGTTTGTGCTAGTGGCTCAGAGACGATGGGGACGGATATCAAAGAAAAAAAACCTTAAGAAGAAAACAGTGCTGCCTTGTACTTCATATCCTTTTATTTTATTCCCCTCTATTTTCCCACCTTCATTTTTTTCTTATTTAACATTCCATAATTTATTGAATTAGTCTAAGGGGGTGATCCAAAGCCTTTTGAAATCAATGGCAGTCTTTCAATCAAATTTTATGTGTATCTATTTCCAGAGATTCCGTAATCCAAGTATATACGCTATAAAATACTTTATTCCCTCCCGCCCCCCATATTTTGAAACATTTTGTTCTGATGGCTTCCTGCACACCCGTCCTTCTGAAACAGTTAAAGGAAAAGTGTGCCCATTTTACACACCTTAATAATCTGAAAGTTAAAAAGAACAGCCGTGCTCCTTAGTACAAAAAGACCATGAAATATATTGTATTTGAAAATAGTTTTGAATGCCAATTGCTATCATAATCTTTATTTTCAAATTCATTTCACAGTCTATTCCTACCTACAAATCCTTTTTCTATTTTGGACTTTTAAATCCTGCCTTCCTTTTTCTTAGTTTAGCCCTAATCAGAAACTCAAGTTCAAATACTTGATAATTTCAGGGAACTGGACTGGCTTTCAATCGTTGGATCTGAACCCTCATGGGAAGAGGGCTTATTATCTTCTGCTCTGGTTTGGGTGCCCAGAATTCCATGGGAGCAGCTGATTGCATGACCACACACCATTTTGAGTTCTAGTGAGATTTCCATGCTATTAATATTCAAAACTAACTTTACTACAGCCTCAAACTCAGACCTTAAACTGTAGTTTAAATAGGTCACCACCTTCTCTAACTTTATAGATGAACTATGTCGTAGATGAAAATCCTATATTTTGTCTACACTAATGTGTTCACTGGGTCATAGACCTCAGATCCTCTAGCTTGTGCTATAAATCAAAATGATGTCCCTGGAGAATTCAATAATAATGAAGCCAGTAGGGGTTCTATAGACATTTAATAGGATTTGTGACTGAGAATTTGAATCCCCATCCCTAATTCATAAATTATATTTTATAACAGATGGGTTGGGATGAAGTGAATTTACTTTAGAAAAGAGACACCACCACATTGGAGATATGGGATGAGCCTATCCTCAAATGTAAGTGATTCAGAAAAGCTTCTTTCCCTAGGAAAATGTGTAAGTTTGTTCTTAAGTCCTATTTACTTCAATGGAACTTAAGCATGTACTTAGAATTAAGTACTTTCTTGAATAGAGAGAGGTGCAAGAGCTTTGCTTATCTGAAGCCTCTATTTTTATAGTGCCTCAGAAAATCCTCTTTCTTGAGAAGAAAAAGTTAAGTGAGAAAGATCTTGTAGTTATGATAGCTGCTCAGTGCTGCAGTATAACAAACACTAAGGTGCCAGTAACATGCCTGGGGTACCACAACCCAGAGACGTGCATGGGTGCTTCTGAAGCTAGTCCTGGTGGGTTCCCATAACGAGTAAGACACATGGGTAAATGAGAGGGTATTTTACTTGGACAAGCAGGAAAGGGAAAGGTTGCAAATACCCTAGGTACAGGAGCTCAAACAGTTCCATTTCAAAGTGAGCAACAATAGTTCCTGTTCGGGCCACTGAGGCAGTCTAGTTGAGGGTTAGGGCTCTTCAGGTCTGGTGCCTCTCCAGTCCAGCCTCTATTAAAGTAAAGAGGAGCTTGCAGATTTCCAGGCCAGGATCACTTAGTAGTATGTCTCTCACTGGGGCTCCTCTGCACTGGCTACTGTTGATCCCCCCCTAAGTCTCAGACAGATCTGCATCCACCTGTAACATCTGGCAGTCAGAGCTTGTGCCACATGCAGCTTTCTTTACGGTGTTGGGGTTTCCTCTCTACATCTCGCAGCTCTGCAGCTTCAGGCTCGCCATGGAGCAGCTGCTTCCCTAAAAAAGCCCAGCTGCTTCTTCTTCAGGGTTCTTTTTTCTGCCTGGCCACTGGCCAGGGGAAAGGGAAGTGCAGGGGGTGGAGACTGATGGCAGTTGTAGTTCCCTGCTTAACAGATTCATCACAATCTTATCTTTGCTAAATGAAATAAAAAACAATAACACAAACAACATTGACAAATATCTTGCAAACACTGTTGCAAATATTTCTATTAGTCTATCTGTCATGCCTACAAAAACAACTTAACCGTTAGGCTGCTGGTGCTCTGGTACCTCCGCATATCACGTTGACCAATATTGTCTAATTGTTTCCTTATACTCCCCCATCCATCTCTTGTCTTTTGTGTTTATTCTTAGATAGTAAGCTCCTTGGGATAGGGTCCGTCTGCTTGTTCTGTTTTTGTACAGCTCCTAGCACCGTGGGGTCCTGGACTATGAATTGGGCATCTAGACGTTATAGTAATATAAATAAATAATAGAGTAAAAGCTTACTAAAAACACATGTAGTTTTCAGTAGCTGGTTTTAAAAGACTTGGGTAAGCTCCTTAATTTCCTGACAGGTCTCCATTGCTGTCAGTTTCTCCTTTAGGTATTGTGGCTGGTCCTAAAAAATTCCAAATGTTCATTGTTGACAGTGACCCTAGATATTGTGAGGAAAATACAATAGAGCAGCAGGATACAGGGCTCTGTTCTAATGTCAGAGCCACATAAGTGTAGAACTGAAAGTACCCGTCACTAAAAGCTGCAGTCACATTTCCATTCAGTTGTTTTCTCCTGCACATAATGTTCTGAAACAGTTAAATGAGATGAATAGTTTCACAGTATAGCAATGACTTTATTCAGTTGCTTAGATTAGTTGTTCTTTCTATCTCTGATAGATCTATCAAAGGTGAATAATGATGAACCCCAGTGGTGCCTCTGAGATGTACACATGAAAGGGACTCTCCAGGGGGGTATGAGGTACCGATGAGGGGAGTGCATTAGCTAGAGGTGGATGGCAGTGGGAGCACTATACATGTTCTGCTGCCTCATTGCCTTGTCAACGCTCTTCATGTAGTGAAACCCTCCAGCCCCTTTGAGTGGTATTAAGGGGCAGCAGTAGACAGAGGCTTCCCTTGCAGTGTAGCTACAGTGGAGTGCCCTGGCCCAGTGTGTTCAGGGTATGAATGTGCATACATATTCACAAAGCCAGGTACTGGATTCTGTATACGAATTTCTGAGTTCGCTGACAGATATGTAAAAATCACCTTCTCGGCAGACAGCCCTTTTATTGACTTTGCATCTCAGTAGGCTTTGGCACTTCTTAAAAAATCTTGTTACTACGTGTAAACTATTGTGTGAGTGAAACAGGCCCCAAACACCAGTATGTTTCAGCATGTCTTTAATATAGGACCATTCTGTCTGACTGTGGGATCATCTGTTGCCCTCTGTCCTGTCACAGCAATTACAATTGGCAGAATTGGAATGGCTGGCTATCCCACATCAGAAACTTGAAAGGAGGAGTGTTCAGGGCCTTCTCTATCAAGGGGCACGTGGCGATGGAAGAATGAATACATACCAGGGTACATCCGGGACATCAATGGGGCAAGTTGCAGGACTTTTTGTGCGCATGTTGTGAAACAGTGGTTTGTTTTTTGGAGACATGTTCAGAGCTTCATTATCCTCCTCACACAGGAGGAATGGAGAATTTGAACAGGTGGGTGAACCACAGGCCTATTTTTCTCTTGTTGGCACAGAACAGTGAAAGTCCCTTCCTTCCCCCACAGGCTGCTGGAGGAGCAGAAGAGAGGAGCAGAGATATTGTGGGAGTGGGAGCTTGGGAGAAGCATGACACTGGTAGGAGCAGAAGCTGAAGATTCAGGGAGGAGAAAAGGATGAATGGGGACTTAGGCAGGTGCTGCTTATTTTGCCGGAGAAGGTTGGAACAGGGATGAGAAGAGGCACATGAGTGACTAGTTCTCTTGCTCCCCTCCTATTGAATTGAAGAACAAGCAGGCTGTGACTAACTGTAGTGCAGTGTGTATCTGGAGATGAGTAGGGTGCATATATCACAGGACTTAGTGTGCACCATCAAGGTAAATCAGGGAAAGAGAATCTGAGAACACTGAGAAAGGAAGGAGGAAAAAAAGGGAACATGGAAAGTAGAGAGTAGATGGCTTGGAGGATGGGAAGCCAAAACAACACACACACAAAAGAATGATTTATTCCCTTACAAATGTGAGGTGTCCATATTTAGTGAATGTTAGAGAACTCGGGACACCAAAGAAACAAGTTCCACTCCAATAGTCAGCAATCCACTTTGTCCCTACCTCATGTGAGTGTTGAGACTTTTAGTCCATTGTTTGAAAAGTGCTTCAAAATCCTTTAATGGAATGTGCTATGTGAGTACAAAGTATTATTCTTACTATGTGTTTCTGGAGCCATGTCACCCCTACATGATATTTGCATAATTTTTGTTTTGTGTTGGATTTATCCATAATTCTACATGTTTTGTCCTTAATTCAAGTTTTCCCTCAGAAGACAATGAATTAATAACAGCTATTTCGGTTATAGTTCAATTTGCTCATTTTTAAGGATTGTTTATGCACAAACTATGACTTAGTTTATCAGTACTTTTGTAAATTATCATGCATCACCCCATATTATCACTTTTTCTGTAGTGCCATAGCCCCTTTTTATTTAAGTTTCCTGTGGATTGATATGTAACGTACTCTTGCAAAATTCCAGAAATTAAACCCTGGACTATATTGTAACTTCTGACCAAATTGAAAGCAAAGGCAGGAGGTCATCTCCAGCAAAGCCATTGGGAGAAAGGGCAGAGGTATTGGTTTTGTGGTTATCTCCTCTCAGCAAAAGTAACAACAAAAATGATCTGAAATTCAAATAATAACATGGTTAATTTTTCTTTGGCAACATCAAATGTTTGATGTTTCACTGATATTATAGCCTGCCTGCCTTATATGAGGCACATTAGTGGTGAATGCTGCTTATTTTTCCCAGTGACTCTTCAAATTATTATTTTCTTTGGTCTCTTACGGAATACCAGCAGTATTCCAACCTATTACATTTCTCACCAATCAACTCACCTTTTGCTTGTGTTCAATAGCCTGCTTCTCCAACTCTGAAAGTTATTTCACACTCTTTTTCTTTGCTTCTAATTCAACATTCATTGTGTATAATTGCAGGGTAGAGACACGATTACACTCCAAAGAATTACAATCAAACTTGGCTTCTTAGTGTATAAAGCTCTGGTTGTTAATCACAATCATTTAAATAGTAACTAACCCTCACTAAAACACAGATGGCACGTTGTTATCATTTAGAGCTACCCAGATAAGACACTGTTGCTGTATCCCAAAGAGGGCTTTCTTGCTATGTTTTTTCAGTACTGCTTCTCTTCTGTAACACTCAATAATATCTTGTTGGGTGTGATTGCCTCTCAGACACTTAGGGTAAACATAGGAATATTGTACAGCTGTAGTATCTCATTCAAATAAAAATGCATATTTTTTCACTGGAAATGAAAAGAGTATAACCACTCACTCCAGACAAAAAAGAAATAATTTACAGAAGAACAATTGAGACCACTTCCTGTTTACATTGATTAAGATCACTAAAAAAGTATGTTACAGCTATGTGCATATTTGACTCTACAAAGCCTTTTTCAAGCTTGATTGATAATGAGAGTTTGATAAGGTCCCACATCCTCATGCTGAGATACAGGACCTTTGAGAATGCTAAGGTCTGGTGAGTTTCAGTATGCCATAAAATAAGTAGCTGCCTGTTGTCTTTTTCAATGCTACTGACCTAAATAAAACCCAGCTACTGTACATCAAGCACTAGAACAAATCATAGCATCAGTGTCAAGCCATTAAGCAAGGATGTTTAATAAGAATGATGAAATACATGATACAGCACTACGATCCACTTCAGAACATCCTGCCTTACTTCAAAAGCATATTGTGGCAAGGATATAAACTGTGTGAATGTAGAAAGGATGAATTGTTACAGTGAAAAAGAAGAGGGATCTTTTGAGAGGCCATGTAGTTCAGTAGTGGCATGACCAAGAACATCCTGGCCATATCACTGATTTGCTCCGTGGCCTTGGACAGGTTGCTTAGTCTCTGTGCCAAGGCTTTCCCATCTGTAAAATGGAGATTAAAAATGCTTGCTTGCTTTATGCACAAGATGTTGTGACAGGATGAATTAATGTTTTTAAAAATGTAACACAATTCTCAAGAGGGTGTTGTTAATTAGGGACCAAATTGCGCCTGGCCTTTCAAGACCGTGCATTTGGAGGAGAATGTAAGGGTCTGGCCCATCTGCACTCTATGTGCTTCCCAAAGCACGAAGGCTGTGCTCTCCATACTTCTCTGAGGATGCTCAGAATCCTACAGGGGAAGGGAAAGGGTAGCCAAGGTAGGACTGGATCAAGGAAGTAGTATGCTGTACCCCATAACAGTGAAATGGCTTCTGATGCTTCCCTTAGTTGGTGCATTTCCACACTGCTCCCAATGCCAGGGTAAGCCTCAGTTTGAACCTCAAATTGGTACCATCATCACAAGTAGGTCTGGGAAAGGTGTAGCTAGTGTTAGGCACAAAAGCCTCTCTAACCATGTATGAGAAGGCATTTGCTTTCTCTCATTGTAATCTGGCAGTTTTGTTGATCACATTTTCCTTTGTCTGGGAATAGGAGAAATTTTCTCCCTCTGAATTAAACATCTGTAATTCTAGCATTTTACTGCTAACAAGTATCAAAGGCACATATCATTCTATAACCTGCTTAATCCTCACTATCGGGGAATTAAAGTTCTGGACTATTTCCTGACCTTTTAACAATATGGGTTTATACAATCAAACGCTTTGAAATTGAATTTATGCAAACGGCAGCAAGTATAATGTGAAATGTTCACATGCAAATTAAATTAATTTGTTGCTTTCGTTAATCGACCTCCTTTAGATTAATTTTCAAACTTTACATGTTTGTTTAATCTTAGTACCTTCTGTTTTATTCATGAAATGTTGCTCTCCTGTGCTTTGAAATGGCCTCTGTCTGTTCCAGCATTTTCAATAAGAGATTTTCCATCCTACATTTTTAATAAGGTTTCTTATATATGTGTTTGTTTTAAAACAAAAATCATGTCTTTTGGGTGTTCATTAACCGAATATTGCAAAGCATGTCTGTTTAGGGAAATCTCATCAATTCCAGAGGAGGTCACCAAATGTCATTCCAATAAAAATAAAATTTGCATGCAGTGCTTCATTTGCAAGCAATGCTTGTTTGTCTTCTCTGGCATTTATTACAGTGATCAAGCAGCTGAAATAATCTGCATATTATGCAAACCAGTCCATTCCCCAGGAAACTTTGTGGGCTTTTTAAAAATATATTAAGCAAAAAAGATTAATGCAAAGGTCTTATGTCAGGCAGAATGAAACAGAATTGGATCTTGTCACAAGAAATTCTTGTTGCTGTCATTATAGGTGACTAACCTATTTCAGGCAATTAAATGTTCTGATACATCAAGGGGTGTATCAGTAAAATATGCTTTATTGTGAGTGACTTAAGCAGAATGAAGGATGACTTTACTTGGTTCCTGGCTAATTGGATTATTGTCCACTCTACCAGTGTAACCACAAGGTTCAGTAATAGAGCTGGAGCTGAAAAAAAATGCTGGTTATGTAGTGAAATGAGCTTTTAGCTAAAGAGAATTTCAGTGGGGAAATTCTAGCTCAGCTGGGAACTGAATATTAACAGTACATGTAGCTTTCCTACCTCAACAGTGTCATGCTACTGATTGTAAAAGGTCATTTTGTTGTTTGCTGCAAATGGTCAAAATCCTTGTGCTTCCATAATATCTATAAAGAAAGCCTTTTCCATCTTGATACTTGGTATTTTATTTTGGGGGAAGGGAATAAAGAAATAATAATTGTACTTATTAAAATGCTTTAATTTGTTACAAACTGTAGTTTTCTGGTAAATAAGTAAAATATTGCTACCAAATTACATTTTGGTATGTGCATTTTTAGCTAGTAGACGGCATTACAGCAAAATTCTCAGAGGCCAGCCTCCCTTTGTTTTAGTGTGAAATCAGCCATGTGTACTTGTAATTTTGCACTCAAACATGTGGAAGCTCAATAGGAAGTTTACATCTGTAATGTTATAAGGGAGCAGTTACATTGCAGCAACCTTGAATTCCAGCAGACTGTTACTAAATAAAAATATGTGAAATCGTTGTAACAAAATGCACCATTCATGACTTTAAATTCATCATGGTCTGTGAAAGAAAAGTGCCCTTTCTATCAGAAAACTTTAAAAGCACTAGAAATTGAATTACTAGGAATGTTCATTCAGAGGAGATGTTTATTTTTCAGGAGGTATCCAAATCCATTTTGAAACGAGGAACTATATATGGGATATGTTATGCTAATAACATAGTGACTGATCCTGCAAACCATTACTCATGTGAGGAGTCATATCGTCACTTCAGGTTAATAGGATTATTTCTGAAAGTAAGAAGGGTTTGCAGGATTGGGCCATTATTTTTGGAAGGTTTTATGAAAGATGATGATAGCTAGTTAGGTGACCAGCAAAGACTGTTTATCACATTAAAAAAACAAAAACAAAAAACACACACATAATTTTGCTTCAAAAATAACCAACTGTAAACACACAGTCCTGATGCTATGACCCTCATGTACCCACCTCCATTCTTTTCAGTAGTTACACTCACTGGTATCTTGTCTTAAATTAGATTGTAAACTCTTTAGAGTAGGGTCTATGTCTTAAGTTTGTACAGCTATTAACACAATAGGGTATCTATTTTATTGGAGGCACTAAGTGCTGTTGTAATACACAAAATAATAAATCTACATAGAGATTGAGGAGACAGTGATCTCTTAATGGGGGTGGAGGAAAGTAGTTTAGATGTTTTAAAGATAGAAGATAACACAACTGAAAGTTTACTTTCCTAACTAATAAAACCAAATGGTCGCAAACTGTGCAGATAATTGTTTCACTTACATGGCACATGCTTAGGGTAAAAGATGGCCATCCGTGCTTTGTTACTATGGAGGATGTTGTGGGCATGGTCTGAAGAGTTTTGGAACTAATGTAGATGTTTCCACTTCATTACTTTCAATGGAATGGAGTCTTATCTGTCTGCATTAATGAATGGATACCCCTCCAGAAGATATGCTACTGGTTATTTTCTAATGATGATATAATTAGAAAGCAGAAATAGCTCTTAGTGAAAGGAATGCTTGTAGCCACAACCCACAAGCTTCTCAGTTTGACTGTGTTCAAAATCAGGATTATTTGAAGTGTGGAGAGAGGAAACTGGGCAACATTAGAGAAGATGTCAAGATCATAATGATGATCTGAATTTTTGGCATATACTATTTTCCTGCAATTGTTGGATAAATGTAAGTTTTCAGATGCTGTGTTTCAACTATATTTTCTCATTCTTATGATGGATCCTGAAATACAGATCAGAGACTCGTGCACCAAACTGAAATATAGCTATGTTAGCAGCCCTAGCCTCAGGAATAATGTCTTGAATTATTTTTAGAAGCGGGGGGGGGGTGTTTTGTTTTATTGTAATAATAAAGTTATCTTTAATGACAGGGGAATAAACATTATGTCAGGCTAGCAAGCAGACCTGCTTTTGGGAGTGAAGGTGTGAATAGGGAGCCATGGTCCTTACCCAGAAAAATCAGAGCAGATATTGAAAGAAAGTGTTAACTTAAATGCGGCCTCTTGGTGAGAGAGAGCATCCACAGAATAAAACACATGTATAATAATTAATAATAATATAGTAATAATACATGTTCCATCTCATACCAACATGAAAGTACAAAATCAACAAAATACTTTTGTACAAAGAATGCCAAGTTATATGAAGCTATACAGTGTTAGTCTCTGATGGGTGTCCTGGCAACTCTTGGAGTTAATATTCTGTATAAAACTAAAATGTACTTTCATATACAGTTTTCAGAGTAGCAGCCGTGTTAGTCTGTATCCACAAAAAGAACAGGAGTACTTGTGGCCCCTTAGAGACTAACAAATTTATTAGAGCATAAGCTTTTGTGGGCTACAGCTCACTTCATTGGATGCATAGAATGGAACATATAGTAAGATATATATACACATACAGATAAGTTGGAAGTTACCATACAAACTGTGAGAGGCTAATCAGTTAAGATGAGCTATTATCAGCAGGAGAAAAAAACTTTTGTAGTGATAATCAAGATGGCCCATTTAGACAGTTGACGAGAAGGTGTGAGGATACTTAACTTAAGGAAATAGATTCAGTATGTGTAATGACCCAGCCACTCCCAGTCTCTATTCAAACCCAAGTTAATGGTATCTAGTTTGCATATTAATTCAAGCTCAGCAGTTTCTCAGTTGCAGTCTGTTTTTGAAGCTTTCCTGTTGCAAAATTGCCACCCTTAAATGTTTTACTGAGTGGCCAGAGAGGTTGAAGTGTTCTTCTACCGGTTTTCGAATGTTATGATTCCTGATGTCAGATTTGTGTCCATTTATTCTTTTGCGTAGAGACTGTCCAGTTTGGCCAATGTACATATGCTCTAATAAATGTTAGTCTCTAAGGTGCCACAAATACTCCTGTTCTTTTTTCATATACAGCGTATCTGCATGTGTGTTCTGAATTTCCTTTGCAAGCAGTGCAATCTGTATGAATATTCTTGGGGCTGGAAACAAACAAGAATCCTGGATTTGTTAGTCTCTAAGGTGCCACAAGTACTCCTTTTCTTTTTGCGAATACAGACTAACACGACTGTTACTCTGAAACCTGGGATTTGTTATTGAGTCACAGAGGGATTCTGGACATCTCAGTTTTCTTTTATGGAAGAGTCATATAGAACTTGATAGGAAAGGTTTATCTTTCTCTAGGTTCTTTTTAAATTATTATAGAAGCTTTCATGGATTCCAAGGCCAGACGGGACCATTGTGATCGTCTAGTCTGACCTCCTGTATAAGACAGGCCATAGAACTTCCCCAAAATAATTCCTAGAGCAGATCTTTAAGAAAAACATCCAATCTGGATTTTAAAATTGCCAGAGAATCCACCATGATTCTTGGTAAATTGTTAATTACCCTCACTGTTAAAACTGTGCATGTTATTTCCAGTCTAAATATGCCTAGAGAATTATATCCCTGCTATAGAATGCTATAGGAAGACTTAAAAATACAGAAATGGTATCATCTATTATATCTCTATCAATTTTTTTAAGAGTGACTTCTATAGAATTCTATTAAATTTAAGGTACCTACTGGCTTCATTTCTATTAATCCTGTGGGACTCTTTTATAAGTGTCAATCCTCATCTGTAAACTTCCCTCACAGGATTAATTGCTTAGGACTCTGTTCTGTCTTTTATAGCCAGCTTCCACATTAGGAGGGAGGGTACAGGTGCTATTTGCAAGCAGTTGTCCCAAAAAGACATTCTGGGTAATTTAGCCAGACTATCTCCAGGAGTGCAGGGAGGACCATGCATCAGAGCAAGTCTTTGCATTGTGACAGTCTTTGAAGAAGTGCTCTCCTGCACTGGCCCTATTAAGTTGGACAGTGAGTAAGGGGGTTCAGAGCAATGGAGGTTGCCCCACGTCCCTTGTGTTGTCTTATACCATTATTTCTCCTTGAAAAAAAATGCAGAGCTGTCACATTCTAGCTCTTGAAGTTTGAACAGTTCATCAAAGATGTAAAGTGCTAAGTAAGTGCTAAGTATTAAGAAAATATGACAAGCCACATACTCTATTTTTACTTACTGAAGTTGCTAGGTGACTTGTCATAATATCTTGTTATATGTCATATTATAACATAAAATTTATTTGGATCCTATATATACTTCTACATATTTATCTTTAACTTTATAATCCAGCAATGGCAAAATTAACTTCTAAGTAGAGCAGGCTGGAAAAATAGGTTTTTTTGTTCAGTGAAAAATTCAGGTTTTGACTTTTTTCTATCCTGAATCAGGATGAAAAGCTAACATTTTGATATTTTTCACAAAACTAAACTCTAAAGAAATTGTTTCAGATTGATTGAAATGTTTTGGTTTGGTTTCAACTCTTTTTAATTTTTTTATAGAGCGTAAAGGAAATTTCAAAACAAAATTGTTTCAGACTGTAAAATAAAAACATTCTGTTCTGAAAATGTTAAAATGGAATGTTTCAACATTTTCAAACCATTTTTTAAAATGAACTTTCATTGAAATCTTAACAATTTCATGAAAATGTCTATTTAATTAAACACCATTTTCTGATGGAAAACTGTTTTGAAGAAAATTTGCAGACCATTTCTACTTCCCAGTTCCCTCCACATATCTTGTAGGTAGTTTAGAAACTCTGTTGTACTGAGAAAAGGAGTACTTGTGGCACCTTAGAGACTAACCAATTTATTTGAGCATAAGCTTTCGTGAGCTACAGCTCACTTCATAGGATGAAGGATGAAGTGAGCTGTAGCTCACGAAAGCTTATGCTCAAATAAATTGGTTAGTCTCTAAGGTGCCACAAGTACTCCTTTTCTTTTTGCGAATACAGACTAACACGGCTGTTACTCTGAAATCTGTTGTACTGGATTTTGGTTTTGTATTGCTGCCCATTACCATGTGCCTATCAGCACATTCCATGTAGCATAGATTGGCCCTTGTAAAATAGATTAGTCCTGTTCCTCTAACTTTTCACCCATTTGTGGTTATTGAAAGCTGGGTTTGGGTTAAGGTCTCTTTGTGGGTTGAAGAGAACATGTGATGCCATGAATGTCATTGTGGTCCTAGTGAAAAATTTTGTCAAACAGAAGCTCAATGAAATCACTGTTTCCTGTGTCAATATATATTGTAATATATGACATAAAAAACAACTTGTGTCAGCATTATGCATAGTGATCCAGTTTAGAATATGTTATTCAGAGTTGTTATATGTAGTAACTTGTACAGAAATCAGAATCTTGTAATGAAACTCAGTGAACTTCTGTTAAGCAGGGCAGAACCTGCACACATGCTCAACTGGCAACTCTTTTCAGAGCTGTGTGTTAACTAGATACCTTGTAAAGCTCTCTCATTTGGATTGAGGTGGGTGCCTACATGTGTGACCAGCGTTCCCGTTCCCAGAGACGATGACGACACTACTGTCGTCTAGCTGAATGGCTCCCAGGAGCTAGCAGAGCCCAGCAATCTTATCAGGAAGAGGTTTCTCCACAGAGATTTAGGGATGCTAGATCATTCAGTGGGTTCCTACAGAGCGTAAGTGTTCTTAAGTGATAGAGCTCACTACCTCGTACAGCTTCGATCCAATTTGAAGTCTTTTATTTTTCTATAAATTGGCTGCTAGTAGCTCCAAAAAGTAACTTGAATAAATACAGCAGTTTCACCATAGGATCAGTGTGTGGATTCCAGTGATTTATGGTAACATATGACATAATTAGAGCTGGGCAAATTATTTTCCGAAAATACGTTATTTGATTAATGGTGTTTGTGAACATGTTTCAGCCCAGGGATTGCTTCTGAACTGTTTGCTGTTACTGTTGCTTCAAGTGTTGATTATTTTTAATTCACGATGGCCTCTGTGTATTGGTCACCTGAGTTACATTGTCACAGTTCACGGGAGGTGCTACGCCTCTGATCTTTATGCAGTCTTTCTGGGAGAGAGTGTACCCTTCTTACTGACAGGCCGAGGGCCTCCGCTTTGCTCAAGGTGGAGCCCTGCAATTCCGCTACTCAGAGACTAGGTCCCTGGCTTCCGCACCTGTTTCTCACTGTGGCTTCTTCAACAGGTCCAAATGAGCTTGGAGCCCTGTTGGAAACTTACCTTTCTGGGAGCTATGCAACCAGCAAAGTTTGCAGTAGGATAGTCTTTTCAAAAAAAGTAATCATTTAGTACTCAGCTGGACTAAGGTGGTAAGCGATATTGGATTAAAATGGTAACACAAAGCCTAAACACGTCTCTCATTTAATTTGCCAGCTCTCCTTGTTTAATTAGGCAGGTCTCTTTTTGCCCCAGTCTGGATGGCAGACAGCATACTTGCAGCAAACTTCCCTGGCCTTGCCTAGCTGTTCTGGATGGACTTACCCAATCCATTGGGAAAGGAAGATACTTACCCTTCTCTCCTAATGTCTTAGTCCTTCGTCTCAAGGCCCAGTCACACAGTTTTGATGTGTACTGCCCAGATAGGGGAGGGGTTGTGATCAAACAGGTAATTGCCCATGCAGATCCAACAGGTCCATTTGGCCAGAAGTTATTAAACACTAATTGCCTGGTCTCCACTGTATCTTCAAGGTAGCTCCATTCACATGTTGATTTAAAAATAAAATAAAAATTATGTTAATAATGATCAATGATAATCCATTAATGCCAACTCAGATTCATTTAGGTGGCCCCCACACTCTCAATTTATTACTTACTAATTTTTTCTGCAAAGAGATTAACCCCTTTACCAAGTGGGTTGGAGTACAGTTTTCATAAAATACAGAAATTTCCCATGTTCTCCACACAAATTATTTTTGCTCCTGAGTAAATGACCCTCAAACCCATGAATGGCTTTCAGGATGGCTGCTGTGCATTTCCAGCACAGATACTCTTCCTAATTCACATTCATACATATATTTCATGAAACTATCTTAAGAAGTAGGATAGCTCAGTGGTTTGAGCATTAGCCTGCTAAACCCAAGGTTGTGAGCTCAATCCTTGAGGGGACCACTTAGGGATCTGGGGCAAAAATTGGGGATTGGTTGTGCTTTAAGCAGGAGGTTGGACTAGATGACCTCCTGAGGTCCTGTCTAACCCTGATATTCTAGGAAAAGCTTATGCCCAAATAAATGTGTTTGTCGCTAAGGTGCCACAAGGACTCCTTGTTGTTTTTGCTGATACAGACTAATATGGCTACCATTCTGAAACCTGTCTCTTTCCATGATTATCATTGCCAAACAAAACTTGCTCTCATAAATTTCATGAAAAGCAAATAAACAGAGTAGTGAATCCTTATGTTTATTATTAAAACAAATGTTTGCAACTTAATTTTGGTAGACTTCATTAACCAGTAGACATAATTTATTCCTTTGAACTTTGCTCTGTTGTGGTGTTGTGTATATCCATCTCTCTAACTTCCATATTGTATATCATATTCTTTACCATGGTATCAGAGCATCTTATAGGTGAATGATATAATTGGTTTTTTTTGTAATTCTTTTCCTCTTCATCCTCCCACCACCTGCCCCCGTTGTTTGGGTTTTAAAATAGCCTATAGTCAGATTCTGCTGCCCTTCCTCATGTTAAGTAGTGTCATCATATTCCACAACCATCCCCTTGAAATAACAGCAATTACTTGTGGAGCAAGGTACAATTCAATGTGAGTAAGGGTGGTGGAACTGACCCCATAGTTCTTGTGGGAAAGCCCAGCTAAACCAAGTGAATGAGTGGCATTTTGGTCTGGGAGCAGCGGGGTTAGTGACTGTCATATATTATTACCTGGTAATACTCACTTAAGGAAGCTTCCATTCCAAACAAAGCTGACTGGAAAACTTCATCAAAATAAAATTTCAGGTAGTATAGGTGAGTCATAGACTTTTGTTTTCTAACCAACTCTTGTCCCATGTCTGTAACTGTATTACTGAGTTATTATGCCATTTATTTTCAGTACTTTGATAACTCTGCAAGAATTGCAAGGATCCATTGTGATGAGTCAGAATAACGTCCACAGGCACCTCTCTGTATTACCTCTGTGTGTGTGTGTGTGTGTGTGTGTGAATGTACTAAATGTTTTAACACATTCATTTAAAAGCGAACTGTTTTGTATGGCCATTTCCAATATTTATCCATATAAATAATGGGAAAATATTTTACTCTGTAGCCCCTTTTGAATGTGAGCTTAGGACCAATGCAATGCAAAAACCCTCACAGTGATGGTAGGGAACAACATGTGTTTTGATGCTTGAAAGTGCCTAGGTAATTTTTATTTGATCATCAAGCTAAATAAATATGAGCTTTGCATAATTTAAACACAAAGGCACAAGTATTATAGGAATAATAAGTGGAATTTGTTCAAATGCCCACACTAGAAATGCAGGTCCATAATAAGTAGTGCCCTGCAGTGCTCACGTGTTGTTCTGTTCTAAAACTAACATTGTATTTTATTAATTTTAACAGCATACAGAATAAGCTTCCAGGCAAGAGAGAAGCAAGCCTGGGAAGTGGAACTGCATAATTTAAAAAAGATTGAGTTTTGTAACAAATGAGAAATACATTAAGAAAACAAAACATGTTTGTGTCTGAATTCCAAATTGGATACTAATTTTAGATCTGATTTTGCAACTCTGAATCATGTTGATCATCACCTTTTGAAGTCATCTAGAATTAATCACTTGAGTAAGTGCTACATGGCATGAGTAAGGGTTGCAGAACTGGGCCTCAAATGCAATATCTTATTTTCCATTTTGCTAAAATTAAAAACGCAAACAAAAATGGGGTCTGAACTCTGAAAAGAATTATCCAAATCATCAATTTAGAAGGCGTAGTCTTCCAAAAAGCCACACTCTGATCTCAACCCAATTGTTAGGGCAAAATATCAAAGCAGTCACTACCCCACCTAAACTTTGCTCTTTAAAAACTTCTGCTATTAAGTGGCATTCTTTTTCATAGTATTTTGAAATTAAGGTGGGCAGCTTACTCAATGAGTAGTCATTTTGATGTCAGTGGGACTACTTTCAGAGAAAGGTTTCAGAATCTGCCACCCCCGGCCTGATTTATTAACACACATTTCCGCATGGTACATTCTTTTGTTTTTGGTTTTGCTCCACGTTTCAAATTTGTGCTGTTTAACACAAACTGGTATGGATGTTGGTGAAATGCATTATTATTACCTCAATAACTATAATTGACTACTGCTGGCAGTTCTACCAATAGGGCAGCCTAGAGCAATGCTCTGCTCAGAAAAGAATAAAACCCTGAATTAAATAAATATACTCTAATCCCATTTCTATGGACTATTCCAAACTGTTACTGTTGTTGAACTGTTATGTTCAAACTGTAGCTCTTTCAAATTGTATGTAATGGTCAGTGGGTCAGAGAAGTGCCCAGTGCAGAGAGTGATAGATCCATGAAAATGAATCTTCTATGGTGCTTTATATTCTAGAACACATATTCCATATTGAGGGCTCCTCAGTAAAAATATCAGAACTCCAGGTAGTAGGTACTTCTATTACTTTTGGGAGTATACACAATAATCTCTTAACAAAATTCCACTCACTTTTAGGGGAAAATGATTTTGAGAAATCTTTTGTGAAATATTTTAATTTAATTTGTTTGTTTATTTATGTCACTTGGTACAATTCATTTTAAGAAAATTATTCCAAGTAATGCCCGTCACTGTGATATGGGCCAGATTCTGCTGTGGTGAAAATTGGAAGAGACTCCAGTGAACAAATAAGATTGGATGTTATCCAATAAACAGATTTTATCCAGGTGGTTCTGATTTGGAAGTGCAGGTCAGATTTCTAAAAGTTGCTTATGTCAGAACTGCATTATTTCCTGATGGAACAATGAAATGTGAAAATAAAGATTAAAAAAGAAAACAGAAGCAAAACCAATGTTTTTTTTCAAACCTACAAAAAGGTTTGGGTTCAATTTAGATGAAAGTTAAAGCTAATTTTTACTATAGAAACTGGGTTTCCAAACTCAATATTTTGACTGCTGTTCATCTTGTTTGCATTTTAGTGAAAATTAATATTAAGGAATAGATATTTGTTGTTCTAAAGCACTTTGCAAATAATTGTAGTGCTCATGAAAGATGCCAGATTGACAAGCCTAGAACTAAAGTTCTCTGTATATCCACCAAACAGAGCTTAGATAAGAGTGCAAATTTCTTCACCAATGTGACTAAACTTTGATCTGGAAGGTTCATTCTCCATGAATCAATCAATACTTAATGTAAGGGGACTGTTGCCCCCTTACTAACATTCAGGGAGGGGTGTTTTAGTTGCTAGCTCCCAGTACTAAAAAGGGGGAAGGGTCGATGGGGAATCAGGGCCCTGAGACAGGAACAGTGGGGAGAGACCAATGTTCCAGGTCAGTCTGAATGACAGGGCGGGTAGGCTAATCAGAGAGTCAGGAGGCTAGGGAGGTCCCGTCCTCCATGTGAGCTGGATTTGCCTGTGTCAGACAGAGTGGGGGCCGAGCTAAGGAGAAAGCACGGGCCCAAGCTAAGCTGGGGAGCAGAGCTGTGCCAGATCCAGAGGGACCAGAAAAGCAGCCCAGAGAGAGCAGACCCTGTCCTGAGAGCAGAGCTGCAGCCCCAAAGCCAGAGGCACAGCCCAGAGAGAGCAGACTTGCCCTGGGAAGAAAGCTGCAGCAGCCAGAGCCAGAGGGGCCAGAGAAGCAGCCCAGGAAGCTGGAGGCGGAGCAGCAGCAGTGCAGAGACAGAGTGGTGCAGCTGGGGCTGGAGCAGTCTGGAGCTGGGTGCGGTGAGCAGCTGCGGAGACCGAGGGGGACCCTGGGCAGTGGGCCTAACACAGGGAGATGCCTCAGCCAAGAGGCTCTGCAGGCCAGGCTTGGATCGTAACCCTGACAGGGCGGGGGCGACACTGGGAAGAAGGATCCTACCACTTAGAGCCTGAGAGCGTGAGGCCACCACCAGAGCAAGTGTCCAACCCAGAGCATCCCTGCAGCACAGCCAGGGCCTGAGAGGAAGGCCTGGGACTTACAAGGAACAGACTGTGAACTGCCCTGACATTCCAGAGACACTGTTTGTCATGTTCCCTGCCACAGAGCGGGTTGATGTGTTTCCTTTAACCTTTCCCATTTTCCCTTATTCTTTTTAAAATTAATTGTTGATTAAATAACTTGCATTTGCTTTAAATTGTATGTAGTGGTCAGTGGGTCAGAGAAGTGTCCAGTGCAGAGAGAGTACCCCGGAGTGGGGACACCTTAGCCCCTGTCCTAGGTGACCACAGCAGGGTTGGCGTTTTGAGCTCCTCAGGAATCCTTGGCCCAGCCTTGCTGGGGTTATGAGGACTCTGCCAGACAGGAGAGTGGAAGAGAAGTACTCAAGGGCAGGGAGGGCACTGGGTAAAGGAATTGGGAGCGAGGACTCAGATCCTTTCACTAGCCCACTTCACCGGGGTAGTGCAGAAGCCAGGAAAGTTCCCCACAATAGCGGGACTATTCTTCTGCTTACATTAACCTTGGCTAAAACTGCCATTTTGTGGGAGAGCTGTGGTGTATTGTTTTTTCTAATGTGGTAAGTTATGCATTAGGAAAATAAATGAAATCTACAGCTCCTGTTAAGCTGCTAAACGCTTTTGGTCCCTTTTGACCTAGACCAGATTTGATCCATTTTTCTAGAGGTAAAAAACTTTGTATTTCATTAGAAGTTTCATGATCAGTCCCTCTACTTTGTGTTATTGTTGTATGAAAGATGCTAAGGAAATGCATATTGTGAATGATTGATATATAAGTAGTCAGTACTAACCTTTCCATAGAAAGAGTGAAATAATTCTCTGTGGGCTTTATCCTCGAGACTCCATAGAGCTGCAGTAACTGCACCAACACAGTGACTAGGCAGACTGTGAGTAGAGTAAAATCACTGTTGCCAACTCTTACAATTTTATTGCAGAAATTTCAGTATTTTTTCTGAAATCCCCACCTTCTAGAGTCATGTGATTATATGATAATCTCCGCTTTCACATTCTTTAAAAATAAAACTAAGTCTCTAGCTGTCTTGGTTATGGAGAAAAGCTTGAAACATGAACCCTAAAGACTCAGAATCCTGAAGGCAAATACAAATGTATTATTTTTAAAATGTCATGATTTTTTCAAGGCATACTCAAGATTTCTGGGCTCTTGGTGTTCATGGCACTGCTCTATTTTGTCTGAATGAGGACTAGATGACTAATCCTGCACCACTGAAGTTGATGGCAATATTTCATTTGACTGCAACGGTGCAGAACTAGTTTCTTGCAGAGGAGCTTGCTGCAGTGGATATTGGTCCCATTCTGTTCATTTAGTGATACAAACCTATTTTAGGTTTCAGAGTAGCAGCCATGTTAGTCTGTACTCGCAAAAAGAAAAGGAGTACCTGTGGCACCTTAGAGACTAACAAATTTATTTGAGCATAAGCTTTCGTGAGCTACAGCTCACTTCATTGGGTGCATTCAGTGGAAAATACAGTGTATTTTCTTGTGTGTAATATGTATATAGACTGTTTGGATTTTCCATTATAAATTTTAAATAAGCCACACTTTAAAAAAAGGCAAAAAACTTTGTTACTGTAACAGAGGGAGCTCCAAATATTAAATGCCAGATGTGACATTTCATAGTCTTCCCTCTCATTCTTGAGATCACAATTATCCCTGTCCATGAAGATTTTCTCCTGCATTCTACTATTTTTTTTTACTGTGCTCTTTCATTGTTCTAATGCTCTATGCATGGTAATTTTTTTCCCTTTGAAAGTTAGACTCTTCATGTTTCAAAGCTTGTACTCAGTGTATTATGTTTTTGCAGTGATTTGCTTGAGGTGCCCAGTTATTACTGCTGGCATTCATAACATGGCAGCCGGTGAAGTTGCTGATAGACCTAGTGAGTCTTGCACAGCTTTCATAGGCAGCAGTTCAAGTGTGTGCTATTTACTAAAAACAACCATTGGGCTCCAGTAAATTCCTGTAGATGTTGCTCCCCCTCTTGCTCACTACATGATTTCATTGGCTGCTGGAATGATAGTCAATTGCAGAGTTAAATGTATATAACAGTGGAGGTGCTGATATTAGAAGCTCTCAGGGTAGAAAGCTAGGGAAAAATGCCATCATCTTTATAATCTAATATAATAATCTAATGTAAAAGGTATTGCAAAGGATGGGGCAAGAGGGTTGTGAGAATAAATGGCTGATTTAAAAATTGAAATGTTTCTCTCAAAAACATCACTTCTGAGAATCTTCTAGAGTCAAATATTTAACATATGATTTCTACATGTGTTCACTCTTTTACATTTAGACACTTAGAATCAAGTATCCTGGAATCCTTGTAGGCCCCAAACTCTCTTGGAAATCATTAGGAGTTTTGGGTGTAAAAGGAATGCCAGATCAGGCTCTCAAAGGGTGAACTTATCTTTTCAGCTGCTCGTAGCTGATCTTGACTGATATTTTGCTCTTCTAGAAACATGAAGAACTCCCACTGACATAAAATGAGAGTACACTGCATGGAAGTAGAGAGAGAGAAAGCAGATTTCCGTGGTGAGCTTTGATCGTAGAATTTTGCTGCCTCTTCCTTGTAAATTCCCTTTAAATATACTTTCCATTCCACTCACTTTCACTGTCATTTTCCATACTTTTCATGGCCTACACTTCACTCTGTTATCACTCTGATGCTACTGTAAGTTGCAAGTAAATATTCACTGAAAGCATTAGCAGGGAGATTGACTTGTAAATAATTAAATTTAGAACTCAGCATTAGGCTCAACATATAGAAATAAAATACATGCTGTGTGATTTTTTTCCTCTGGTCTTTCTTACAATTGTTGAATTGTTTGCTGTACTGAATACCGTCATAAGAAAAAAAACATAAATAAGATTTTATGAAAATGAGATAGGAAGCAGTAGATACAATTCATTGCACTATTGCAGTATGAAGCTGCTGCCACATGTCCTCAGACTTTCTAATGGGCTTTCACAATCAGCCATCTGTAAGCTTCCACTAGGAATGGATCCTGTAGTCTAGCTGTTTATTGTGAAATATTGTATAATGTCAAAATGTCTGAAAATACCCACAGTGCATATTGTGCAGCTATAAACTATATAAATGGTAGGGAGGATAGAATTGACATTGCGATAAAATAGTTTATTTGTTGAACCATGCTTAAGAGGCAAGAGTAAAATGGAATAAGGTGGACGACATCGTGGTGTGTCTTTTTAAAGTAATGTCATACGCCCACACACACTCTTTTTGTTTTTGTTTTTTTAAAACTGACATGCTCAACTAAATCTCTGCCTTAAAGTGAGAGGAAAAGTGAAATGAAGAAGAAATGTTGTGGATTATTAATTTAAAAGTGGAATGAAATAAAAACAAAATACACTAAAAGTGTTGCACTAGGAAAACCTAATGGAACAACGGCCATTGCTCCATAGTTGAAGTAGCCACCTTGCTCTGTTGTAAGTCTAATTTTTAGCTACCCTGTGGCTCTATTGCTAGTATAACTGTTTGACTGCAAATTGTCGTACTTACCCCAAAGACCATTTATTGTCTTGCAAAGTTTGAAGAAAATTCATTGAATTATTTTTCAAGATAGACTTGTATTGAAGGGACTGGATTGGGATGCAGAATAATCCCAGGTTAGTTCCTGGCTCTGGCACAGACTTCATGTGTGATCTTGAGCAAGTCCCTCAGTTCTCCATGATTAAACTGAAGTACATAGTACTTCTCACACTCAAAGGGGATTTGAGGGCAAATTCAGTATTGTTTGTGAAGCATTTATGTACTGTGTTGGGAAGGGCCTTAGACACATCTCAGGCCTTTGACTTTAATGGTTGCTATGGGTACACAGCACCTCCTGGGATCAACCGCTTGATGTATAGTTACAGTTCCTTTAAAAAGTTAGACAGATTTGAAATCTGTCATAGAGCCTAATGTTTCTTTTGGTTTGTTCTGTTGAAAAACAGCTTGTTACATTCCCTTTAAACTTTCCGTATAGTTAAATCTCCTTTAAAAGATGTGCATAAACTATATTTGAAATTAGATTGTAATTGAGTAAACTGTTAACAGTTGTTTTATAACCATTATAATCTGAGAGTGTGAGAGGATGCCAGGCTTTTAGGATCCCATGTTGAGGCATAGAGCTCTTCTGCTGATTTGCCCTGATAGCTGCATTAGTCTCATCAGGGGAAAAAAAATGGCAAGGAAAAGGCTGAGTGGCTTTCTGAGGTAGAAGGAGTTCATGCCTTCAAGGAGACATCCTGGGAGTAAGCCATCTTTGGACAAAGGTTGCAAGTGCAATTATGGAGAACTACTTGAGAGTACAGTCTTGCTTCGTAAAGTGTAGGTTAAAGGCAAATCCCCATCTAAGAGAGTATTTGGGAGGAAGACAGTGTGGCTGGGTCAGTGATGGTAGTTTGTAAAAGTCTGAAGTTCCTATTTAAAATGTTTATGATACAGAGTGGGTGCATATGTGTTGGAATTTTTATGGACTGTAAACCAGAGCTATGCAGAAGTGTTGGGGCAGAGTTAGTTGTTTTTTGGAATGTGTGATGTGATATCTTACACACACACATGTGTTTTAAATAGATTGTTCATGTACCATCCCTTAATTGTTCATTTCTATGCTTTTATCTATTTAGTTAGGTATATTAGGAATATTATAATTAAGATATTTCTCAATTTAGTGTTAATTTAGCAACCTTTACCTTAAAGGAAAATTAGAGTTTTATGTGTGTGTGTTAACAATGACCAACAGTGTGATAACCCAAGTCAGCTACACATCAAGAGTCAAGAATTCATCGGTAGAAGATGTGCAATGATGGTTCATAAATTCAAGGAATAAATGTTGGTATCTGCACATCTGGAATTAATACAACATACTTCTGAGGAATACCTACGGTGTGTTTCTGGCTTGTACAAAAAATCAGTGGTAAAAAGGTAACAGTATAATGCAATTTAATTTTCCTACCATTTGTAATAAATGTACATTTTAAAAGACTCCCTTTGAATTCTATAAAATGTTTCATAAACTTTGGTTAAATGGACCCTGAAGTCTTCATAGTAACTCTCATCTTGCATTATATACATTGTTTCATGCATCAGCCTGCTTTTTATCAAGCTAGTTGAACGGTTAGCCTCAAACATAAAAAGATACAGCGTTCAGCAGGCCCACTGCATTTAGACTTGTCCAGAATCAATGGAGAGTATATAACTTCTGTCCAAAATGAGTTTGAGGCATGAGTTAGGTGAAAGAGCCGAACAATTCCAGCAAATTTAAGGATCAGATGAATACTATTCTGCTAGGAACGGCTAAAGCACGCATTGTGAAAAGTCAGTGTCAGACCACACCACAGGTAACCGAGAGGGTGTTTGAGCGAGCAGAAAAACAACACAATAAAAGAGAACGGGTTGGAGACAGAAGAATTTTAAGGAACTGAGCAGACAGGTTTAAAGGCAGACTAGATGAGATGAGCAAATACATAGGGACAAAATGTATGGAACTTGAAAATTATAAAGGACTAGTAATATAAAAGGTATGTTCACAGTGGTCAGACTTCTTACCAAAAGGTTTTCTCCACAATCAAACATAATAAAATATTGTGATAGTGAAGTCCTCACTAAGAGATTAATGTATCAATCTGTATGCCCCGCCAGAGAGACACATGATACAGGGCCAAAAAAAAAAGAAAGAAAGAAAGAAAGAAAGAAAGCATGGAGCCAGAGCCATCAATTCTGCAAGAGAAAGTGGTGCATGTTGTTATGAAAATTATGTTTGGGAAAGCACTAGGGGTAGATAACATGCCTGTAGAATAGTCAAAAGGAATTGGCAAATGCTGTACTCATCACATGTGGAAAATTTGTAATGATATGTGAATGCCTAGAAATTGGCCCGAGGATGAAGGGAATTTTTCTACCCTTACCAAAAAAAGAGAGATAAGGTTGTAGTAAATATCACACCATCTGCCTGATATCATACGAGATGAAAGTCCTATTCTGCATAATCTAGGATCACATGAAACGAAGGATAGAAGCAGAACTACCAACACTGGTAGTTGAGCTGATTTTAGAGAGCTGATTTTAGAGAGCACTGAGGCACATACAACCAAATTGCAAATATCCATCACACCATTGACAAAGGCAGAGAGTACAATCATCCACTGATCATATGCATCATCGACGACTCAGAAGCATTTGATACCATCTGATATGGCAGTCTTTGGAGGACACTGGCAGACATGGGGATTCCAAAGCATCTCACTGAACTCATTGCAAGTTTCTACCACCATCAACAGACCGCAGTCTGAACAGCAGAAGCCCACAGTGAATTGTTTTCTACTGGGTAGGGTGTGAGACAAGTGTGTATTTTGTTCCCAACCCTCTTTAACATTTTCACAGAATTTATTATGAGACAAACCTTGGAAGGTTTTGACAAAGTGGAAGCAGCTGGGATTTCCGTTGGTAGACACCTCTTAACTGACCTCAGATGTTCTGACGACATGATGCTCTTTGCTAAAACCAACAGTGCACTGCAACAAATGTTGGAGTCCGTAAAAAACCGGGAGGAACATGGATTGTTTCTGAGTGCAGCAAAAACAAAATTTATGTGCGGTGACACAACTCACACAGAACAAGACACAAGTGAACATCAGCCTTAATGGCCAAGCTGGAGAGGCAGTAGATGATTTAAATTATCTAAGATCATATATATCCAACGTGAAAGCTTCTGAAATGTCTCGCCTCTTCCCAAAACCAAGAAGAAAATAATGTTTTTTCCCCCAAATCATTTTATACTTTGGACTTTCTAATTAATATAGATTACTACTGTGTGTGTGTGTGTGTGTGTGTGTGTGTGTGTGTGTGTGTGTGTGTGCTTGCACATATTTCAGGTTGAAAATTCATTCTGACATTACACAGAAACCAAAACACTTCCTGGACTTTAAATCATAGACCTGGTTCTTTTAAAAACACACAGTTAGGGTCCACAACCCTTCAAGGATTAAGAATATATTTTTCCTTCTCTGTTTCTTGAAGCATTTAAGGAAAAAGTAGAATGGCTCCCACTTGCTACTTCAAATTTTAATGCCAGGTTTTATTCAAAACAACTTTCTAATAATCATTGAACAGATTAATTTGTAAATACGTCTTCCTTATTAATAATATGACAAATCTGATTGGGGCTTTATTTGATAGAAAGCTTCAGTAGGCAGATGTCATTGTATTACAATGAAATGTATATTAAAATATATTTTTAAAGCAAGAAGCCCATAGATCCTGCCTGTTTCTGGCTGATCTTTATCTCATTTTCCTTCATTTTTGTTGTATCCTTGTACCTTTAATTTTACAGACACAATGTAATTTTGCTACACACCCATTCTCCTTGCTTCAGTCAATTTTCCAGTCACTTATTCAATATTTTTTTTAAACTTAGCATAAAGTAGTTCTACCTGATTTTTTTCCCCTTTAATATCAACACTCCTTAATTTCAAAACTATATCTTCTGGTTTTTGAACCCCTGGCAGCATAAAATGAATGACTTTGAAGTCTCCTCTTCTCAAATGAAAATATACTGAATTACCAGAACTGTCCTCCATAACTTGAATACTTGAAACCCAATATCTGTCTTGCTGTAGGCCTCACCCTCTCCGGTGAGACAGTATCCTCGTTCTGGTACAGTAACCAGCACTGCTCATAGTCTGTCAGATTTGATCTAAGAGGTGCTTTACATAATAACACTATAACATCTTGCTTTGTAGTCTGTGCCTTTTCACTCACGTATTATTACTGAAGTGATGTTGCCCTTAGAGGCAAATGCTAACTTTTAAAACAACGTTTATATTTTTTATTCGAAAACTGTACCTATCCTATGCTCAAGTTGCATAAATAATACAAACACACACACAAATTACAAACGGCACTAGTGACAATATAATGAATATGATGAAATACCAGGGTTGAGAGTAACACCTTTTTAATTAGTCCTGTAATATTTAAGTCTTGAGGTCCCCTGTTGCAATCATCATACTCTGAAACAAGGAGGACTTGATAGCAGTCCCTTCTGAGTCTGTCGGTGCCCCACTTCCTACTAAACCACAGCAGTCATTGTTGAGGATTATCTAGCACTCCCTAACTACCAGTGGCTGAGTGCACTTTATCTGCAGCTCTCAGCTCCTCCTGGCTGAGGAGACAAGAGTATTTGGAAGGTAGGTGGGTGGGAAAACAGAACTAGAAATCATATTAAATTTTCATACATTTTCAGTGAGTGTCATAAAGACTTCTTTATGAACCACAGCATTTACTCAAAGTGCCTTTTGCATCATGCCAACATGAGAACATATTTTTCAGCAGGTTATTGTAGAGGGTAAGACAATATTCCATGACCATGCTGAGTAAAGTGCATTATGGTATGTCCTCTAAAGAATAAAATAAACCTTCCCCCACCACCCCATATCTCCGGCCCAAGCATAATCTTGTCTGGAGAGAATTCAACACAGTCAGAGATAGTAATATATTAACATTGTTACATTATATATACATTAGCTATATTCTTGTGGCAGGACTTCTCTTGTAGGGGTGACTATCAGCACCGTCTGTGAGATTGAACTGTTCAGGAACACTGCTAAATGTTTATGCCTTGGAAAGCCATTGTTCTTTTGGACAAGGTTATTTCAAATTCCTGTTTTAGCTATTGTAACTAGACCGTCTGTATTACTCACAGCTCTGTGCAGATTAATTGCATCCCTATATGTTCACATCCACCAGCCCAAACTTATATGATGCACACATGACGATTTATTGGTCAGACAGTAATAACCAAAGGGAGAACAAGGTTTTTTCATGCTCTCAGACATTTTTACTCTTCAGATTCTGCAGTCTGCATTCTGCTTTCAGTAATATCAGTCAGCATTTCACAGTTCTGTGTCTGAAGTACTGCTGCAATGTGGCAGAAGGAAGAAAGAATTGGTTCGGGGCTGGAGCCTTCTTGTAGAATGATTCTGTCTTGCAACCGAACTCTGCACTCCCTCACAAGTCTATAGGGCAACAGTTCCCCAAGAGGCGCACCCAGGGCAACAGTTACCCAAGACGTGCACCCAGTGAAGGAGTCCTCGGCACTTTAAATTTGTGTGTTGTGCTTAAAGCATTTCCTAAGGGCTCAAAAGTGAGGAAAACACATCAAGGAGTAAACACTC
Organism: Natator depressus; assembly: GCF_965152275.1. Taxonomy (NCBI): domain Eukaryota; kingdom Metazoa; phylum Chordata; order Testudines; family Cheloniidae; genus Natator; species Natator depressus. Next base: position 48,704,253 of record NC_134235.1, on the reverse strand, counting down.
CTTTTTATAGATCATAAGGCAGAAGGAACCACTGTGATCAGCTAGTCAGACCTTCATAACACAGGCCGTAGAACTGCCCTGAAATAATTCCTGTTTGAATTAGAGTGCAGCTTTTAGAAAAAACATTGCCAGTAATGAGGAGTCCACCATAACCCTTAGTAAATTGTTCCTGTGACAGATATGGCAATTTCCTGCCATATCCTTGGGAGACCTTAATGAGTTAAGTTTAAGTATCATTTGGGCCCATTGTATTAAATGAATGGGGTATATATTTTGAGACCTGGGTGTTGAAAGGACTGTATTGAATCATGTGCCAGACAAGAATGAACTTTTGGAACAAAAATTGTAAAGTGGTTTTCCTGGGAAATATCTAGGGGGAGGCAAATGCAAATTCCCCACCTCTGGATATGCAAAAACCCAGCTTTTTGAAGTTATGCCCAGGGGAGTGAGCCATTTTCTGCTGCTCACCTGTTCCATGCAGACAAATCTAAGGCCCGAGCTATATAAAGGAAAGACTGAACAGTTCATGGTCATTCTGGTTGTGAATCTGAGACAGCTATGAGCTTGCAACCACAGGGATCACCTAGCTGCATGTTTTGAAAGACTGACACCTCCCAGAGCTCAAGTTTGGAATTGGGGTGACCGATGGTAAGCTTTGTAACATGTGTAGATTCTTATATTGTTTTTAATACATTTTCTGTGATGCTTTCACAGAACAAATATGCTTGCTTCTAGAGAGATCTGTGGTAACTTGTGACTGCTGACAATTAAACTATTCATAACCTCTGGAGAGAAAGCAAAGTGCAGGTGCTGTCCTTTTAGATGGTCTGGCTTGCTGGGGTTGTCACAGAATAGGTAGTGAATTGGACAGCTTTGAAAACCTCTAGACAGGAGGGAGAGAGACATGGGTCTCTGCCCAGGTGATGGTTCTGGAGCCTAGAGTGACTAGCCTCGAGGGACCATGAGGCAGAATACAAGTGGAATTGCCCAGTATTGTGACACTTCCAATGGTCAGTTGTGACACTTCCAATGGTCAATTACTCTCACTATTAAAAATTTACACCTTTTTATACTTGGCATATCTTTAAAAAATCCCCACCTCTGCTAACACCACCATGGCTCCTCCAGTAGTATCAAAAGTGGGAGCACTAGTATAGAAAAATTGTCAGTGGCACTTTAACGCCCATGTCCTCTAGATCTGTTCCGAGCAGGGTTGCATGACAGGGTTAAATGCCAACAAGAGGTCTGCATTAACACTCCCACCTTTTAACATGCTGGCATACTCCTACCCCCTGCTGCTGGTGACTTTACACTAATTTTTAATTCTTCCCTTCAGCAAAGATGACACACAGGGAAAGAAACATCTCTGTCACACCAGTCCTCAGTAACAGTATTACAGAGGCAGGAGGCATTCCTACTGCCGTAGCAACATCGAGAGTACTAGTGTAATGGCAGCGTGGAAATTTCATTTGGTCTTTAACACCCGTCTGTGTTCTGTGTTTGAGCCACGGCCATTTGTACTTTCAGTGTTCTTGGGATGAAATTCACTCCTCTACACAAGGGACCAGTACAAGGCCTATGCTCCATTTTAAGTCCTCAAAATAGGAGTAAATTTCAACCTTAGCTGCTACTGAATAGTGCTAAAACTAGAAGAAATGGGATACTAATAGTCACTTCCTTAGGTCACTTTGTCCTATATTTCACAGGGACATGGCACTTTGTACTTTGAAATTAGCTTATAAAAATAGAAAGCAACCAAAGTATCTTTTTGCTATAGATATGCGGATAATCTGAGATGCAGCCTCTTCCATAAATTGAAATCCTGATAACTTAAAAGATCTAATTTATAAAATTCATAAGTGGGTGCATTTCAGTTTCTCTTAGTGCTACAGCATGTACATTTGGAACTACCATTCTGGTTTCTTACTGCATGACATCTGGTAAACTTTCCTGATAATCAAGAGCTGAATAACTTACAAGAACATCTGCAATCAGCATGTAATCAAATTCGATGGAAATATTCAGACATGCTTTTTGCATTTCCCGGGCAAAAAATATTTACCAGCACTATTTTAAGTACTGCCACTTAATGGTGCTGATATTAGCATTCTGAAGTTACAGCCCTGCATCTGTGTTAGTCTTAGAATTAAAAATCATTGCAACAATGCTTTCTCTTAACATAAATTGGCCATATCTTGCCCATATTACGCACCCAAGAATCCTGTTGAAATCAGTGGCATTACTGGCATAAGCAGAATGTGCTCTTTTTATTAGTAATATAGCAGATATAACTTTTAGAAAGATAGAAATACTTTAAATGGAAAGGAAAATATTTTTTTCAAAGGGGAGATTTAGCAAGAATGTAATCACATTAGAGCAGTACCTGGTGGTACTAATGGAAATAAAATATTGTATGTTGCATGTGATGTGGTTGGGAAACTGAGACTTGCATGTTAAAAGGGCAATGTTGATCCCTGCTGTGTACATTCAGAAGTCTTGAAATAATTAGTTCTGTCAGATAATTAATTTTTATTGACAAGGCCAAGTTGAGAGCATACAACATCAAGCCTGTATTATAATTAGTTGAGATGATATGATTATATGAAACTAAAATAATCAATTCAGGGTGCCATAGTTTATGAGATGGGCTGCGTGAATAATGCAAACTTCTTTTTTCATGAATATTTATACAGACTTGTAAAGGAATTAGCTTTGGCCTTGTTTGTGAACTTTTTGAGGTAAAGATTCATCCCTGAACTAGATTCAGGGGATGGACCGCTTCATGATTACTTGTTCTGATTACCTCCGGGGCAACTGGCATTGGCCACTGTTGGAAGACAGGATACTGGGATAGATGGACCTTTGGTCTGACTCAGTATGGCCACTCTTATGTAAACCACATTCAGTGATGAGTCATTCCTGTGCTAGGCTCCAGTCAGTCCACAAGCCAGGAGCTGGTCTGATGATTCTCAGGGCAGGAATATAGGCCTCACAGGAGAAATGGCAGCTCAGTCTGCTTGGAAATGTTCTCTTCCTGATGATGTTGACAGCCTCCATAGACCTCAGTCTAATCCAACCCTCCTCCAGCTCCCGCTCCAGCCTTGTTCCCAGTCCTGTTCCAGCTGTGCCCTTGCTCAAGCCTAGCTCCTAGCCCTACTCTTGTTTTATTCCAAACACACTTCCAGATCCACTTTGGATTCCAGATCTGACTTCTGACTCCAGTTCCTGGCCTGCTGCCACCATGGCACTTGGCCTGACCCTCCATGTTTCTGTATCTGACACCCTTTTATGTTTGCTGTCTGTGAGGATCCAAGTTTTACTGACATAAATGTTTCTGGAAACTAAACTTCAAAAATACATGAAGGAATATTCACAGAATTTTAAAGCAGTTGCATACTCATCCAGTGAGGGAATGAATAGTAATATGTGACGTACAACATCATAAGAACATAAGAATGGCTGTTCTGGCTCAGATCAATGGTCCATGTAGCCAAGTATCTTGTCTTCTGACAGTGGCCAATGCCACATGTTTCAAAGGGAATGAACAGAACAAGGCAATTATCAAGCGACCCATCCCCTGTCATCCATTCCCAGCATCTGGCAGGCAGAGGCTTAGGGACACCGAGAGCATGGGGTTGCAGCCGTGACCAATTTGTCTTATAGCCATTGATGGACCTATCCTCCATGAACTTATTTAATTCTTTTTTTAACCCAATTTAATTTCATTGGGTGACCCCTGGTTCTTGTGCTATATGAAGGGGTAAAGAATGCTTCCTTATTCACCTTCTCCACACCATTTATGATTTTTTAGACTTCTATCACATCCCGCCACAGTCATCTCTTTTTCAAGCTGAAAAGTCCCAATCTTTTTAATCTCTCCTCATATGGAAACTGTTCAATACCCTTAATCATTTTTTCCATCTTCTCCATATCTTTTCCATTTGTAATATAACTTTTTTTGAGACGGGGTTACCAGAACTGCCTCCAATATTCAAGGTATGGGCATACCATGGATTTATATAGAGGCATTATGATATTTTCTGTTTTATTATCTATCCCTTTCCTAATTGTTCCTAACATTCTGTTAGATTTTTTGACTGCCGCTGCACATTGAGTGGATGTTTTCAGAGAACTATCCACAATGACTCCAAGATCTTTCATGAGTGGTAACAGCTCATTTTGGCCCCCTCATTTTGTGTGTATAGTTAGGATTATATTTTCAAATATGCATTACTTTGCCTTTATCGGCCTTGAATTTCATCTGCCATTTTGTTGCCCAGCACCCAGTTTTGTGAAATCCCTTTGTAACTCTTCGCAGTCTGCTTTGGACTTAACTATCTTGGGTAATTTTGTATTATCTGCAAACCTTGCAACCTCATTGTCTACCCCTTTTTCCCCAGATCATTTATGAATATGTTGAACAGCACTGGTCTCAGGACATAGCCTTGGTAGACCACACTATTTATCACTCTCCATTCTGAAAACTGACCATTTATTCCTACCCTTCCCCCCATCTTAACCAGTTACTGATCTATGAGAGGACCTTCCCTCTTATCCCATGACTGCTTACTTTACCTAAGAGCCTTTGGTGAGGGATTTGTCAAAGGCTTTCTGAAAGTCCAAGCACACTATATCCACTGGATCACTCTTGTCCATATGTTTGTTGACCCCCTCAAAGAATTCTAATAGATTGGTGAGGCATGATTTTCCTTTACAAAAGCCATATTTACTCTTCCCCAATATATCGTGCTCATCTAGATATCTGATAATTCTGTTCATTACTATAGTTTCAACCAATTTGCCTGCTACTGAAGTAAGGCTTATTGAGCTACAATTTCCAGGATCATCTCTGGAGCCTTTTCTAAAAATTGGCATCACCTTAGTCATCTGATACAGAAGCTGATTTAAGTGATAGGTTACATATCACAGTTATTAGTTCTGCAATTTCATATTTGAGTTACTTCAGAACTCTTGGGTGAATACCATCTGGTACTGCTGACTTATTACTGTTTAATTTATCAGTTTGTTCCAAAACCTTCTTTGCTGACACCTCACTAGGTACAAGTAAACAAGCTCCTGAAGAGTGAATAAGGAAGGTTTTCATGATTGAGTCGTATTGGCAAAGATTCTCAAATGCTCACTGAATAGTTTCAAATAATAAACACTGAGGAAATCACAGTCTTCTGTTGTATCGTCCGCAAACAGAAAAAGAAGATGGCTGGGATTTTTGAAAGGGATTACATAATAGTGGCCCCACTGAAATCAATCAGTCTTATTATGGACTTCAGTGAGAGCAGATTTAGGCCAATAGTGGACCCTTTCAGATATCCCACCCACTAAATCAGAGCTTAGATATTATTATGGGCGCTATAGAAAAAAATTAAATAAATAGAAATTAATGGGATAAATTATTCATTGCAAATTATTTGCTGTTTGCAGTTTCTACTGCACTTTTTTTAGACATTTAATGTCCCTTCACTGTGATGTACAAGATTCAGAGTAATCAATGAAGTGAATTATATAAAAATAAAATTCATTGGGGGTTTTCTTGACTGTCAGAATTGTCAGAGCTACTACAGCACAGAGAGATCAGAAGAATAAGTATCTTCTAAATGCATTAACCTATGAGGACCATAGTGCCATTTTTCAATATCTAAGACATAATTTTAGCTTCAGAAACCTTGACGGGTGCATGTAAAATGTGCTGGATTTTAATGTTTTGTTTTCTATTGCTGCTTGTAAAATCTTGCCGACAAAGCTTTATTTCTGGGTGTATTTTTTTCCCTTCAGAATAAATCAAAATCCACTTTGTACTTCAGAATTGCAGTGGAAACACTTTTTAAAAACATTGTTATTCAGGGGAGGAGGGGTGGAGTGTTGCACAGGCTACATCAGTATTAGAGGTTCAACTTATTTTCCAAGTTTTAAAAATATAATACAACATAAGGGCCCAGTCCCATTCCCACTGAAGCAAATGCACTGGGGGAGAGAGAAAACCTGCAAGAGTTAAATTCTGATGCTATGAATTCAATGGGACTTTTGCCCCATTTATTTAGATGGCGCCAGGACTCCACCCCAATTGACTTCACTGGGAGAAGGATCAGACTCTAAATAAAACAATCCAGATTGTGCTATCTGTTTTTTTAACAGAATTCCCTATTGACTTTGATTCTTAAGCAGAGCACCTCATTAATGTCATTATTTATTATGCCTAGTGTGGTAGTGGCAAGAGACCACCCAAGAATGGGATCATTATGTTATGGCCTGCAAAGACACAGAGTAATAAACATCTATGACCCAAAGAGTTTAGTCTAAATAGTCAAGGCAGATACTGGGTAGGGGCAAAACATACAAGCAGAGCAAACAGTGGAATGACAGCAAACCTCATGTTAGTGCCACAGATTTTTGGGTGTGTGTGTGGGGGCGGGATTGAGCATAGTTAGGAGAGGATTAGCTAACCAGGCAAAAGACAAAGGAGACACAGAATAGAAGGAAACAGGGTAGTGGAGAAGAGGGAGGCAATGAAGGAGGAGGGATGAAGATCAGGTGGCTGAGGTGAAAAGTAGTTCTGAGGGGCTAGGCGAAACAGACATTTAGCACAGGCGAGAGAATGACCATCATGTCACAGCTTATTAACATTAGTGGGAGTTACAATTGAAGGACTAAATACTGCTTAGACTTAGGCCATGTCTACACTAGGACCATGTTACTGGTATGAGAATACTGGTTGTGACGTTATTGACATGAACTGTAACCGTATAGATCATTGTTGCAAACACTGTTATATATTTGCAGCAAATATTGTACAAAGGTTGTCGAGTGAGGCGTCTATGAAAAGGTTATGATTTGCTGGTTATGATTATGCTATCTGTTTGCATGTATCATTTTTGTATTTGAAGCTATAAATATTGGCTATGTACTTGTATGTCAATGTGTTTGATTCTAAGTAGCACCAGTGAAGCATTTGGCCAGCTTACTGAGAAGAGACTCTTCAGATTAAGTGCCCAATGAAGAAACACTTAACTGACAATGGACCCTGGGAGACTCCAATCCACATGAGAAGTCTTCCTGGGAACCTTCGAAGTAGCATGTGAGCAATGGCTGCTCTCCCTGTAAAGAACGGAGTCATGCATGGAATTGTGACTTGCCCATCTGACTCCAAACTCCATCTCGCTGCTGTGATTTTCCACAGTAAGAACAAAGGGGTGTCCTTCCACATGGCAGAGGATATAAAAGGGCCTGGAAACCCCTCCATTTTGTCTTCAATCCTGCTTCTTTCCTCTGAAGGAACTTTGCTACAAACTGAAGTACTGAACAACGGACTGAATGACCCATCCAAATCTGTGGATGTACTCCAGAGACTTGATTTGAACCTGCAGTTTATTCCATCACCGCTTCAAGCCTGAACCTGCCATTACTGTATGTTATTGATTCCATTTAACCAATTTTAGCTCTCATCTATATTTCTTTCTTTTTATGAAAAAATCTTTAGATTTTAAATTCTAAAGGATTGGAAACAGTGTGATTTGTGGGTAAGATCTGACTAGTATATTGACCTGGGTCTGGGGCTTGGTCCTTTGGGGTATTGGTTTTCATAACCATTCATCCCCATAAGGAGTGGCTGCTGGTGATGATACTGGGAAACTGGAGTGTCTAAGGGAATTGCTTGTATGGCTTCTGGTTAGCCAGTGGGGTAAAACCAAAATCCTCTCTGTTTGGCTGGTTTGGCGTGCCTAAATAGTAAAGGAACTCCAGCTTTGGACTGTAACTGCCCTGCTCTAAGCAATTTATCTTGAATTGATACTCTCAGTAGTGTCCCACCAGAGGCCGCTTCGTTACACTGGTATACTGTAAAAAGAAAAGGAGTACTTGTGGCACCTTAGAGACTAACAAATTTATTGTTGTTTAGTCTCTCAGGTGCCACAAGTACTCCTTTTCTTTTTGCGGATACAGACTAACACGGCTGCTACTCTGAAACCTGGTACACTGTACTACACTAGCAAAGTGGCCCGAGTGTAGACACAGCAATATGGGCAAAGCTGCACTTTGCACTGGTATAGTAAAACTGTGCCCCTCAAGCAAATCAAACTATACCAGTAAAAGTGCAATTGTACCGATATAGATGCATCTACATTAGGCACTTCTGCCAGTACAGCTCAGCGCACTTCTTCACTTCACACTCCTGACCAACATAACATTCTGCTGGCAAAAGTCTGCATGTAGACCTGGCCTTACTTGGCGGAATTGATCACTTCCACTTCAATGGGGCTGCTTGTCTGTGTAAGATGAGTAGAATCTTGTCCTCAGAGACAACTGTGCTCTTAGATGCCTAGATGCACTTCTAATGGAATTAGTACCCACTTTGAACCTTATCCATTAACTTCTGTACAGACATTTCCCCCCTGTTTTAGTAGATATTTTGCATGCATTAGAACTGCAAGATCAGGATCTTTAATATTCGTCAGGAAAAATGTGTATCTCTTTCAAAAGTAGAATGTGAGATGCTGGATCTTTCTCCTTTTTGTCCAGGATGTTCTATCTGCATTAAATATGGATTCAGACAAAAAACCCTGACAACACTGTTTCAATAAAATCTCAACCACAGGTTTTTGTTAATGTTTATAAATAATGCTGTGTTTATTCACTTGGATATTCTACCATAACTGAATAGCCTTAGGAAAGTCAGTTTCTAGCTGCTTTGTTTCTGACAAGTAGTTGAAATGATTACAAATGCATATAATTAGTGAAGTGACTTCAATTATTATGCTGTAGCATGAGAGATGGACCATATAGTTTGGAGAATCTAAAATCTGTGCGAAATTCCAGCTTCATTGAACCTCATAATAGAGTTTTCATAAAGGCATACTCTTAAATTAAAAATAACACCTGTATGGAAAAAAAATTACCTGCTATAGGTAGAAGTAATAGCTAAGACTATGGAGACTGAAATAAAATTGTGCAAAATAAATCCTTTTCAGTTTGCTTGCTTTTTGTATTTGGCAACAGCACTTTATCTATGGTCAGTTTTCACTCTTATCTGTCTAGATTGTTTTTGTTTGTGTAGGTCTTTCTTTCACAAGGCAACAGGGGAGAGAAACATTTTTTAAAAACAGGAAAATGATTATAAAACCATACATATTTCAGGGGGCTTAGGGCATATGTAATATTTGAAACGGCTTTTAACAGCTTGTTTTAAGTTAACCTAGTTCTCTTGGGTCCTTATATGGCCTCTATTCCCGTAAATTCTGAATCTCTCACACTTTTTAATGTATTTATCCTCTCAACATCCCTGTGAGGTAGGGAAGTGCTATTATCTCCATTTTACAGGTGGGAAATTGAGAGATTAAGGGCCAGATTTGCAAAAGGCATTTAGATGCCTATTGACGCAGATAAGTGCCTAGTGGGATTTTCAAAAGCACCTAACTGCTTTGAAATCAATGGGAGTTAGGCACATAAGGGCCTACTGGGATTTTCAAAATTGCCTATCTGAATCTTTAAGCACCAAAATACCTTTAAAAATCTGTTACTAAAATCACATAGGAAATCTGTGAGGGTGCAGAAACATGAAGTCAGTTCTTCTGAAGTTCATGCTAGAACCCTACCACTAGATCATCCTTCCTCTCTAACATTCACTGGATTTCAGCTTGATGAAGTCCATTTCGTTCTTTTAGACTCCTGTCAGATCAATACAACCAAGCAGCAAATTCTCTATGAATGGGTAAGGTATGTGGAATTTGCAATAGTTTCTGCAGGTGACTAATTGCAGATGGCTACTGTATATAATTATTGGTGAGGAAATGCCATTCAAAGAAAATTTTGGTGAAGAATTTACTTATTCCTTCAGCAGCAGTTGAACTGGGTTGTAGTCTCAAACACTCAGATACCACAGGGATGTGGTATAAGATGCTGAATAGAACAGGAGCTAAATTTTGCAACTGATACTCTTTTTTCTCCCTTCTTGCTCTGGGGTGGAAGTAAGTTACTACAGCTCTCAAAAGGATGTAACGTCTTTCCTCCTCATATCTGGCTGTCTACACTGACCAGTTAGGAGGGGGTGGAGCCAAACTCTGCCTCTTTGTGGCCATTCCTAACCAGTTGCTCACAAAGGATGTTCCAAAGTGTAAAGGACTGCAGTCCACATGAGACCTGTACCCTGTTGTGTTCACAGCATGCATACGTTGCCGGAAGGTTGCAGTGTAACAATACTTTAATTTTCCTTAGAATTCAGAACGATAACACACAACGCAAAACACACAGAGAGAAAACAGTCTGCTCCTATGGCAGAGAAGCACAGATCATCCTAGTTTGCTTCAAGCTGTCTCCAGACCGGTGAGACAACTCAGATCACATGGCTTCCCTCAGAGCCTCCTAGCCTACAAACACAACCAGAAAATCCCTCACATTTAAAGTGATAGCTTGTCATTTTTAACCTGTTTCCAATATACCATAGACCCAAGATCCAGGTAGGTTTAATAAGGCGTTGGTGGAGAGGGCTTACTCCTCAGCTCAGCTAAGTAAAACAATGACACAATCCCGCATTTAGCAACTTTTCCAAAATTAAGCAGTAAATAGGTGATAGAGCTGGGATTAGAAATCAGACAAGCTTGGCTCCCAGCACTGTGCTTTGTCTTTTAGACTATATCTTGTGTCTAGTAGTTATTAGCCAAAGGTATTGAGAGAACCAAGAACAGTTCCAAATATATCAGGAAAAACAAAATACTGGAGAGAAAGTAGGACCAAGGGAAAGAGGGTAAACAAGGAGGGGGATGATGTTACTGTTGATTCTGAACTGTCTATGATACTGAAGTACTTTTAAGTATCTGTATTTAACATGAACAGTAAAATAAAAAGTTGGGACAATGAAGCTATGAGGAAGACTTCGTAAATCCAGTTATGGATTTACAAAGCATGTAAAATACTTGGAACAATTGTACATACATAAATCCTGGGGTGGGTAGCTGATATGCATGCTAATATATTAAAAGAGTTAATGACAATTATTTCTGAAGAGTTGTGAAGAACTGAAGATAAGAATGGATAAGAGGAAAGTAAATATAGCACTAAGTGTAAGGGACCAGAAGCAAGTGGACTGGCCTAGCAGTTAGAACTGGGCTGGGGTCCACACATCCGGGATGGTAGTTGGTGCGCCGGGATCAGAGGAATCACTAGAGTCAGGTTCAATAAACAAGAGTTGGGGTCAAAATCAGACTGGGGTCGAAGAGTGGAAACCAGAGGTAGTACCAGGCTGGAATCCGGAGGCAGGAATCAGGGTCAGGCTGGGATCAGAGACCAGAGATCAAGCGATGAGTTGAGGTCTGGAGTTGCAGCAAGCCCCAAATCTGTGTTGTTGCCCAGACAACTTCCTGGGGCATCCTTTAGGGCTAAATAGGGTGGTTAGCCAATCAAAGGGCTGCAGGATACTGTTATTCTGGGTCCCTGGGTCCTTAGGTCCCAGGCCTATCCCTGCAGCACCTATTCTCCACGGTGCTCCCTGGCTGTGGCTTTGCATGGCCTTCTGGTGGCACTCTGGGAACATCAGGTTTCCCAGGCATGGGATCCAGTCCCTGCATCCTTATGCTAAGCTTCAAAAAGGAACCCTGGCTATTCATTTTCCATCAACCTACTAGTGCCAGAGCATTTTACTTTATAGGCAACTAGTTAATGTTCACAATAACCTTGTTAGGTAAGTGATTGTAAGTATTATTACTCCCACTTTACAGATGGAGAGGCTGAGGTAGCGATATTAAATGAGCTGTCCAAGGCCATACAACTAGTCAATGCTGATAGAACTCGGAAGCTTCTAACTTCCTGCTTGGCACCATTGACCATGATGACTCTCAAATCTAACTTCAATCCCTAGTAAAATAACATAGCAAATATTAAGGGCCAAATTCTACCCCAATTATAGTTACTGGAAGTTTTGCCATTGACTTCAGTGGGATGAAATTGGTCTAATTAGATGCTCTGTAAACAGCTAATAGATAACTGAGCCATGAGCAATTAAAAAAACAAACAGGTTCTTATAAGACACAAATTGTGATTTCAATGAAGCATTTGATGCTATGTCTTAGAAAATGTTAGTTGAAGAATAAATTCAAATTGGCTTGGGTATGAACATTGTCACATAGACTGACAACTAGCTGTAGGACATGACAAATGAAAGCAATGAGGAATGACAAGTTATTGAGTTGTGGGAGAGTTGTCTAGTAGGATGCTACAGGGATCATCATTAGATCTGTTTTTATTTAATATCTTTAATTATTTGCAAAAAGAAAAGGAGGACTTGTGGCACCTTAGAGACTAACCAATTTATTTGAGCATAAGCTTTCGTGAGCTACAGCTCACTTCATCGGATGCATAAAGTGGAAAGTACAGTAAGGAGATTTTATACATACACACAGATCATGAAAAAATATACATTGTAAGGAGAGTGATCACTTAAGATGAGCTATTACCAGCAGGAGAGTGGGGTGGGGGGAGAGAAAACCTTTTGAAGTGATAATCAAGGTGGGCCATTTCCAGCACATTTCCAGGAGTTAACAACAACGTCTGAGGAACAGTGGCGGGGTGGGAGGGGGAGAAGGAATAAACAAGGGGAAATAGTTTCACTTAGTATACTTTCCTGCTGGTACTAGCTCATCTTAAGTGATCACTCTCCTTGCAATGTATATTTTTTCATGGTCTGTGTGTATCTATAAAATCTCCTCACTGTACTTTCCAGTTTATGCATCCGATGAAGTGAGCTGTAGCTCACGAAAGCTTATGCTCAAATAAATTGGTTAGTCTCTAAGGTGCCACAAGTACTCCTTTTCTTTTTGTGAATACAGACTAACACGGCTGCTACTCTGAAACCTTTAATTATTTGGAAGAGTTAAATTTGCATATGGTATTAAACTTAGGAGTTACAAAGTCTTTGAGAGCAGAGAAATCATGTAAAAGGTCTTTGAAAGTTAGAAATAAGAAAACAGAATGAGATTGAGCCTTGACCTATTCAAGCTGACATATATGAGGACAATTAACACTACACACAGATATTTAACTAAAGGGAAAGCAGTAATGTCAAAAGAGACCAAAAATTGGAACAGCAAATTTGCCATGAATTTGCCACGTGGTATGACAACAAAAAAGCTAATGACATATTGGTTGCAATTTATAGAAGAAACAAGTTGCGAAAAAGGGAAAGATGCAGTTGTCCCCCCGCCTATACTTTCTGGTATCATTGCACCTACAGCCAGAAACTGCATTCAGTTTTAAGCACCTCAGTAACAAAGATTTTATTACATTGGAGGAAATTCAGAGAAATGCAACAAAAGTGATAAAGAGGATAGAAGGAATGACTGATGAGGAAGTATTAAAATAGCAAACTAGACATCATCTTACTAAATGATAACTAAGAGGAGACAAGATAACTGGCTACAAATATAGTGGCTGCCCCTACAAAAGTGCCTCTCTTTCTTCCCAGCCCATGTGGCTAGGGAAAGAGGAGCCTGCTGATATCTGGGCCCAGCGATATGTGGAGCAGGAAGGTACTTCCCCCTATCCTGCTGGCCCTTTGCAGCCCCATATTTCTGCTTGATGTACTCTCTGGCCCTTAGGGACTGACTCTTTCATTGTCCTCCTTCATTTTTTGGAGCGTTTAAATTATTTTAAAATAAATGTATTCACAGAAATAGCCTAGAATATTTTTCTGTGCGCTATGGCAAATCAGTATGTATTACATAAAACCCAGATTTATTAGAATGGATGTTTTTATTCACCTTATCCAGAGAATGATAAACTGCTTATCTCCTTGAGAAGAACAGCAGCAGCAGCAGACCAAGAAGTGCAATCTATTAAGTCTTTTAAACCCCTTCATTTTCTTCCAGGCTTGGAAAGAATTGATATATTTTTTATTGGGATGATTCTCAGAACTGTCAGCATGAAGGGAGCTTTGTCCATGTTACAGACACAATGTGTCAAGCACTTCTTAAAAATAATTGAAAGAAAAAGCTGTAAAACCAAAACAAACAAAATGTACTAAAAAGGTCTGATCCAAAGATCATTGAACTCATTGGGAGGCTTTTCACTGATTTTAATAAGCATTATATCAGACCCAAAATGTTTTGACACTAAGGGTATGTCTGCACAGCAAAGAATAACCCGCAGCGGGCCTTGTGCCAGCCAACTCAGGCTTGCAGGACCCAGGCTGCAGGGCTGTTTCATTGCTGGGTAGATTTCTGGGCTTGTGCTGGAGCGCAGGCTATGTGACCAAGCCCATGTTTTTCTTCCCTGTGTAGACATACAGTTAGTGATTTAACAACAGGTGCCCTCTTCTCAGTAACTGATTACTCTTTTCAGAGTAACAGCCGTGTTAGTCTGTATTCGCAAAAAGAAAAGGAGTACTTGTGGCACCTTAGAGACTAACCAATTTATTTGAGCATAAGCTTTCGTGAGCTACAGCTCACTCAAGTGAGCTGTAGCTCACGAAAGCTTATGCTCAAATAAATTGGTTAGTCTCTAAGGTGCCACAAGTACTCCTTTTCTTTTTGATTACTCTTTGTTTGCTTACCATAGATACAGTAGCTTATTTTAAATGACCTTAAACCAAGAAGCAAGGCTTTCCCAAGCTACGTATGACAGATTTTTTTTTCTTTTTGTCCAAATAAATCTAAAATTCTTTCTTTCAGCAGGTGTATAAAATGTTATATTGTTTTATCATTGACTAACTTTAGCTGAGATAAAACTATTTTAATGGCCAATTAAAGGGAATTAACATGAACACTGAAGTTTGCTCATAAAATGTGATTGCCATTGTATGGTAAATCCATGCTATAGGACATTTCAGCCTAACAAAGGACACTTAAAATATTTAGATTGCAGTTTGAATCACTAAGAAATGTATGTTAACGTCATTATTGTTACTGCTTAATACACATCTTCAGACATTTAGAAAGGAGGGGAATTTCATATCGAATAAAAAGAACTAATACGTGTTTTGCTACATGTTTTTGCTTTTCAGTGATAAACATGTATTCTGACTTTTTACAGACTCGTAACCCTTGTGACAATGGACGCATGCTATGAATCATGACAAAACATTGACCAACTATTAGCAAAATGCTAGTGTGGTAGGATTTATGGGACCATGAATTTCAGTCTTGAAAGCAGAATAGATTCTGGAGAATATTCAGATAAAGATGTCCTCATTCTAATGATTTATGTTTGGAAAGTAAGAACATGTAGGGAAGTGCTACATTTTGCCCATTTAAGGATGGATAGGACAAGAGGTCACAAAAATGTTGTCTAGTTCCCATGCTATGGAAACCCGCACAAGTCCTAAAAAAGTAAATTTTCAGTGATTGTGGTTTTTAGTATTTTTAATATTGTGCAGTAGTCAACGTTTTAATGAAATTGGCAACCAGAAATTATGTACATAGGTAACTTTATTCCTATGGTTTTTGTGCATTGAATAAGCCATGAAATGTCATGTCTGAAAAACCTGATGGCATGAACCAAACAGGAAAGAGATGTTTGGAAAACTCACAAACCTTATTGACCACATCTCCTGTTTGAAGCCTGTTGGGATAGTCAGTTTGTTTTGTTGAGGCTACGTCCACACTTAAAACACCACAGCAACACAGCTGCAGCACTGTAGCTGTGCAGCTGTAGTGCTTCAGTGTAGATGCACGACAGCAACGGGAATGGTTCTCCCATTGCTGTAATTAATTCACCTCCTCAAGAGGCAGTAGCTAGGTTGATGGAAGAATTCTTCCTTTGACCTAGCACTGTTTACCTCAGGAGCTACATCTCTCAAAGGTGTGAATTTTTCACCCCATTTTAGGACCTGGTCCTTCAAAGACTTACTTACATGCTTAATTTTGAACACGTGAGTAGCTCATATGCTCAAGGTTAAGCATGTAAGTAAGTCTTTACAGGATTGGAGCCTTATATTGTAATGTCTTTGGGTCAAAGACAGTAGGTAAAATCCTGACCCCACTAAAAGCAATGGCAAACTTCCACTGATTTCAGTGGGGCCAGGGTTTCATTTGCCATGCATACCTGTTCTCCCTGTATAAATAATAGCATATATATATATTATTCAAACATACTGTTCTAAAAACAAAGGAGGTTGCATTCATATCTACATAAAAATAAAATTCTGGTGGTCTTTTAGCAGCAAGGTTGAAAATTTCTAAATTGGAGAGGGTTGTGATTTCAATATACCAAAGCATTAGTAGTCTGCATGGTGAGGAATGATTTTAGTTCTTAAGTCAAGTAAGACAGTTTAGGGGTTTATTATTACTGGTGAAATTCTGAGTCAGTTTCAACATAACAAAACAAAACAATGCATTTCATAAAAAGTTGCATACTTTTTGTGAAATAGTCTTTTTGAATATATATCTCTTATATGCCAGACATATTTATAACCACAGCTGGTATGCACAGAAGATATTTGTAAAACTGATATGGTAAGAAATTAACAAGATGATTGAGTTATATCTTATTAAAAGCTGCAAGGAAATTAGATCAATTCAAATACTACGTTAGGTTCTGCAATAATTGCAAAAAGTAAATGGTTTTGTTTTTCCTTCAGTTGTCAGAGCTTAGGCATATCATATTTACAATTCTGTAGATAAGAATACAGATATGCTGAGTACAATTCATTGTTCACAAATGGATATTGTTAGCAGGATGCAAAACTTATCATAAGTTCTTTATCATTGTAATGGAGAATCCTGTGTGTCTTTGATTTTGTGAAATATGCACAGTTTTATTATACATAGCCCAGCAAGGCAATCCAGTCTCAATTACACAACTGTTAATATTATTCTTACTCTTTGAATTTCAGTAACACATTTTCCTTACTGTTTGTTTGAATATGAGAGAACCCACCAGACAAACCCTTTTCTTTTTGACACAAAATCATATACTTTGCAATGCAAATTGTGGTTACAGGACAGAAAGATACAATGTCCTATTCAAACTCTATTAAAACTATTGCAGAGCAAAATTGGGTGTAAAAATGAAAAAGGATTTTTTTAAAATCAAATAACAAATGAATGCTCCAAAACTCCCATGTCAAATGGTGAAACAACATGGGGGAGTTAGAACATAATATATTTTTAATGGCTATAGCCATAATTTAACTTCTGTTTTCTTTTTAATTTTTATCCTTTTTACTGCCAGTTTATTATTTATTTATGTGCTGGAAGTGCGTAGAGACCTCAACCCAGATCATACACCACTGTACTATGTGCTGTTTAAACATAATGAGAAACAGGTCCTGCTCTGAAAAGCTTATAATCTAAACAGACAAAGTATGAAAGGGAAACCAGAGTCATAGAGAGATGAAGTGACTGTCGAAGTTCACACAGTAAATTAGGACAGGAGGCAGGCCATTACCCTATCCATTGGGCCATACTGCCTCCAAGCGGCTTTACTAAAACCATTGTAGTTAGTTACTGCAAACTTATGGGGTTATCACAGATCTCTTAGCTGATCCTACCTAGCCACCATTCCATACCACCACTCCAACTTGGATTGCTGGGTTTGGATGCTGCAATGTGGAGGGAAGGGTGGTTACTTTGGTGCGAATCTTGCCATACAATGAAGCAGAGGCTTCTTTGGTGAAGGCTACTTCATTGGCTTTTGTAGGCTGAATGTTGTGTGTTCTGTTTGTGTGCCTTCAGGCAAGGATCCATTTGGAATTGATGTGGTTATAATAAATAATAGTCTTTTGTCTAATTATAAATTCTTTGAATGTTGTATTATTAAGTAAGTTTATTGCTGGTGAAAGTTGCCCGACTGATTGCCTATATTGTGTGTGTGTGTTCTTTTGATAAATCAAGTACTTGGTTTTCCTTGGCTTTGAAAGCTCAAGCTTGCTAGCATGCCTCAACCATGATCGCACCATGGAGGTAATTAACCTTTGGAACAATTTACCAAGGGTTGTGGTAGATTCTCCATGAGTGGTAATTTTTAAATCAAGATTGGATGTTCTTCTAAAAGATATGCTCTAGGGATTATTTTGGAAGGGGGTGGGGAATTCTATGGCATCTGTAATGCAAGATGTCAGACTAGATAATCACAATGGTCCCTTCTGGCCTTGGAATGGTCCCTTCTGGCCCTTGAAGCCAACATCTGGTATGTGGGACTAAATCAGTTTCTTCTAAGAGTGCCAAAAATAGTGCTAGTTGTGGTAATGGTTCTTTGGATGAGGACATTTTTGTGCCCTAGGAATTGTACTGAGTTCAATAACAATGGTTTCCTTTTTTCTAGTTCTTAATATGTGGTAGCTATTGATTTAAAAAAATTATACTTGTGCTAGTTACTGTCAGTCTTTAGGAGTCCAGAATGGAGGTCTTGAGAAACGAACCGTGCTTTAACTAAAAAGAAAAGGAGTGCTTGTGGCACCTTAGAGACTAACAAATTTATTTGAGCGTAAGCTTTCGTGTAGCTCAAGTCCTCCTTTTCTTTTTGCAAATACAGAGTAACATGGCTGCTACTCTGAAACCAGTGCTTTAACTGTAAGCAGTTTTTAATTGGACTACCTTCTCACATTATGCCTTGCTTGAGCTGCTATTGTGATATGATCTCAACTAAAATATGACTAAATTAAAACAGAGCAATAACAAAGTACTTGTAAGAGATGGTATATACTTAATTACTATATGAATGACCTCATATTTATTAAAATTGTTGTTTAATGTATATGGATGTTTTTGACCATTTATTGCTTAGTGTAGCTGGAGAAATGCCAGCAGCCATATGGAATACTCATTCTACCTCCACTTAAGTGATAGCAGGTGTAAATGCAAGGAAAGGAAGCTTCAGGCATGTATGATTTGCATATTATACTTATTAGCTTCTTGGTTATGAAATATTATCAAAGTTAGCAAAAAGAAAAGGAGTATTTGTGGCACCTTAGAGACTAACCAATTTATTTGAGCATAAACTTTCGTGAGCTACAGCTCACTTCATCGGATGCATTCAGTGGAAAACACAGTGAGGAGATTTATATACACGCAGAACATGAAAAAATGGGTGTTATCATACACACTGTAAGGAGAGTGATCACTTAAGATGAGCTATTACCAGCAGGAGAGCGGGGGGATGGGGGGGGGGAGAAAACCTTTTGTAGTGATAATCAAGGTGGGCCATTTCCAGCAGTTAACAGGAACGTCTGAGGAACAGTGGGGGGTGGGGGAAATAAACATGGGGAAATAGTTTTACTTTGTGTAATGACCCATCCA
The DNA here is from genome assembly GCF_965152275.1 of Natator depressus. Taxonomy (NCBI): domain Eukaryota; kingdom Metazoa; phylum Chordata; order Testudines; family Cheloniidae; genus Natator; species Natator depressus. The sequence continues at coordinate 48,685,021 of NC_134235.1, read as the reverse complement.
CTCCCAGGCTCTATTCAAGCCTAAGTTAATTTATATCCAGTTTGCAAATTAATTCCAATTCAGCAGTCTCTCGTTGGAGTGTGTTTTTGAAGTCTTTTTGTTGTAATATTGCGACTTTTAGGTCTGTAATTGAGTGACCAGAGAGATTGAAGTGTTCTCCGACTGGTTTATGAATGTTATAATTCTTGACATCTGATTTGTGTCCATTTATTCTTTTAAATAGAGACTGTCCAGTTTGACCAACGTACATGGCAGACGGGCATTGCTGGCACATGATGACATATATCACATTGGTAGATGTATAGGTGAACAAGCCTCTGATAGGGTGGCTGATGTGATTAGGCCCTATGATGGCGTCCCCTGAATAGATATGTGGACACAGTTGGCAACGGGCTTTGTTGCAAGGATAGGTTCCTGGGTTAGTGGTTCTGTTGTGTGGTATGTGGTTGCTGGTGAGTATTTGCTTCAGGTTGGGGGGCTGTCTGTAGGCAAGGACTGGCCTGTCTCCCAAGATTTGTGAGAGTGATGGGTCGTCCTTCAGGATAGGTTGTAGATCCTTGATGATGCGTTGGAGAGGTTTTAGTTGGGGGCTGAAGGTGATGGCTAGTGGCGTGCTGTTATTTTCTTTGTTGGGCCTGTCCTTGATTATCACTACAAAAGGTTCCCCCCCCCTCCCCCGACCTGCTCTCCTGCTGGTAATAGCTCATCTTAAGTGATCACTCTCCTTACAGTGTGTATGGTAACACCCATTTTTTCATGTTCTGTGTGTATATAAATCTCCTCACTGTATTTTCCACTGAATGCATCCGATGAAGTGAGCTATAGCTCACGAAAGCTTATGCTCAAATAAATTGATTAGTCTCCAAGGTGCCACAAGTCCTCCTGTTCTTTTTGCGGATACAGACTAACACGGCTGCTACTCGGAAACCTATCAAAGTTAGGTGGATCTTATTTATAAGCATAGGGCTGCATGAGCACAAGAAGTTGCAGCTGCTGTTTTCATGGGAGTAGACAGAGCATGCAATATATTGATGCTGCTCCACCAAGCTATGTGATTTGTAAAAATAAGGGCATAAATCTACAATCTGAAGCCAAATCTTTCCCTAGTGTAACTCTACTGATTCCAGTAACATTATACCAAGGCTGAATTTGGTTTATTGCCTCTTCAGAAAAAAACAACAACACTGTTTTTATTTCATAAAGATGGTCTGTTTTCATACTTTGTCATTCTAGGTGAATTAGCCATTTGTACTTTCTCTGCATTTTTTTTTGTCCTGCGATATTTCTAATGGGAGAAAATTGTTAGTTTCTAATAAAACATATAGATTATGGTAAGAAACTGTATGAACTGTAAATAGCCTGCTCTGTGCTCCTCACAATGGTCAGTGGTATTCAATGGGGTATTTAATGGTGACTGGCTGACACTTACCAAACAAAGGCAGAGAAGTCTTTCATTGTTAGAGTTTGTTCTCTACCTAGCCTTGAATGTTCATTTCATTAACACAAGATAATGGTTTATTCTCTTTCTTTGCAGCTCTAGATAGTTAGGTATTTAACAAGTCAATGCTGAATTTCAAAGCCCAAATCTACAACTGTCTGCAGTAGAGCCCACTGATGAACATCAGAACATTAGATTACCAGATTTATGGATATATTTAAATCCATACAAATGAAAGATTTAAAATTGACTTCTTGATAATATTTAAAAATTCACAGTGCCAGTTTTATTGCTACTCATTTTTAGAAAATAGAATCCTGATGAATTTGGATTTAGCTTAAGTGAGTTGTTATCACTGAGAAACTCTCTGAAGCCAGTGGTAACTGTTTTCTTTCTCTTCTTTGTTTAAGGGTTAAAGCTAAGTGAGCCAACCATGACCGGCAAAACACAGACCAGCAATGTCACCAATAAGAATGACCCTAAGTCAATCAACTCCAGAGTCTTCATTGGCAATCTGAACACAGCCATTGTCAAAAAAGGTGACATAGAGGCAATCTTTGCAAAATATGGAAAAATAGTTGGCTGCTCAGTGCACAAAGGTTATGCATTTGTACAGTATATGAGTGAGAGGCACGCAAGGGCTGCAGTGGCAGGAGAGAATGCCAGGATCATTGCAGGACAACCACTCGGTAAGTGTTTTTAGGCTATTTTTAATGGCAGAAATTGTTTGGTTGTATTAATTTCTCTTCTCTTTCCCCTGTTTATTAACTATCTTCGGTGCTGAATGTTGGTTTTGGTTGTTTCTTTGTTTGTTTCAGTCATAGCTCTAGGAAACTGAACTGGGGAAAGTGTTTTTTAAATGTCAGCTAGGTTTAATGAAATGGCTGTTGAATGCTATTAAGTACTGTGTGGTTAAATACTTTTTTTCCTCAATATTTATAGTTGCTACATTCCAATTAATAACTAAATAATGAAAAAGGCCCCAATCTTGCCACAGTTATGCACATGCTTAACTTGAAACACAGTCGTCCTGTTGAAGTCTGTAGGATTATGCATGCAAGCAAAATTACACGTTTTCAGGATCAGGCCCAAGATTCGTAAATATAAGATTTTATACAGTATTATAATTTGCAGAACAATGTGTGTGTAGGTGACGCAGTGTGTGAGCACATATACAAGCGGACCAGTGGGATATCCTGTACCCAATCCAGCAGATCCGGTGTATCTGCCTGGACAGCCAATTCCTCCATAAGGGCCCTTTGAAATGATTTCCAGCTCACTCTCACCCCCCCATGGATGGACAGCATAGTGGCTGTGCACGCTTTTCCTGCAGCCAAGCCCTAAAACAATAGGTTTCACAGGTCAGAACTTAATGCTGCATGAAAGAAGGTGAGACTTCCTAGGGAAGCATGCCGTACAGAGGAGCTTTTCCCCAGCTGTCCCTCCCAACTTTTCACATGGCTATGCCTCTTGAAATTGCCAGGAGCTCCACCCATGCATTATATCTGTGGAAGGTCTTCCTTTTTTCCAGGAACCAGGTTGGGAACATGCTGCACTGAATCCCAGGACCAGAATCATACCATCTGTGTATATTTGCTGCTTCTAGGCTGGCAACAGCCACACAGGATACATTTTGGGCTGTTAAATATCAAGAAATGGTTTTGATATTTGACTTTCACAACTAAGTCATCACACATGCACAGAAACTGCATTTATCAGACTGATTCTAAAGCTGTGCGCAGTTCATACTTCGGTAGCATATCAGATCTTAGATAGCAGAAGCAAGAGGGTGAGCTATGTTAATTGTTTAAATGGTGCCAAGTCACGTGTCTAGAGGGACGTTATTTTGAAAATTTAGGCACCTTATGCAGAGGTGCGCAATTCCACGTAGCATCAGTTGGTACTGCACTTGCTTATCTGGAATTAAAAAAAGAATTTGGCCCCTTTGAACTGAATCTAAACAGAAACAAATTTTTATTTGCTTGTGTTTTTACATATTCTTATATAGAGTCTTGATTTTTCTCATGGAAGCTGTTCTCCATATGTCAAAGTTAACTGCTTTTAGGTAAAATGCCTCTCAATAAAAATCACTTATAGCACTCAGCCATGCAGTTTGTGAGAAGTCTGGGAAAACTGGATAATATGACAGGATATTTTGGTTAGAACTTCATAGTTGTTTTGCTGAATCCACAGTGAGTATATCTAGGCTAGGAAAAATGTCAAGGTTAGCTACAGTGATTATTAGCTAACTTTGACTAAACTTTGCCTACTTTTAGTAGTCTACGAAGTGAGCTTTGGCTCACGAAAGCTTATGCTCAAATAAATCTGTTAGTCTCTAAGGTGCCACAAGTACTCCTTTTCTTTTTGCATATATCCTTTGTGCATTCCTGCTAATTTGGTGTGAAATCTCAGTGCTTCTTAGCTGTTGACACAAAACATAAGACATTTCTCTTAGCACTTGAAAGATGTTTTAAAAGCTAAAAACTACTTTAAAAGAGTGACAATTAAATAACACCCAAGTAAATGAAACCACCAATGGCCTGATTCAGCAGAAATTATCTGTAGCCTGCTGCAACACATAAGCTTGGAGTAGTTGTAAGATACTGTGGAGAATGGTTGGTTGTCAGGATGACTAATTCATCACAAATGTCTTAAGCCTTTGGTAGCTAGTTTGCTGAATATTTGTAGAACTGACCTTTTATGATGTGATTATTGGCAGCTACTGTATAGAGGAACTGGTTTGCAGCAACTTTATATGTAGTCTCCAAAAGAAGTAGGGGAAACCGCTGATATAAAATCCAATTTGATTTTTTTTGTTTATTTTATATGAAAAAGATGAGAGAAAAGCAGAGAAGAAAGAGAGTCAGATGGTTGTATGCAAATAAAGCATGACAAAAAGCCATGGGTTTGTAGTGAGCAGAAGTTTGTTGCCATGGGTGCTTAGCTACGAAACCTCTTTGGGATACAGTGGGGTGGCAGCTTTAGAGTCTGGATCTTGAATCTGTAATATTTGTGCAGTACGTAAGGAATGCAATCAGTGCATTGCATGCAGCTCCTTACCTATCTACCCATACACAGAGATTTTTTTTTTTAAATGGTACCTAGTCAATGGTCTAATATCACTGCCATCATTGCTGCTTCTGTTTTTTGTCTGTTTCTGGTAATGTCCCTTCTGTGCTGGGCACTCTCATAAGAAGGTAAGTTTCCTGTGCTGAAGAGAGCAGAGTCTGGAAGATGGACAAAGGGCAGGTGAAAGGGATGTAGAAAAAATATATTGGCCAAGCTCCATTCTATATAATAAAATGTATTAATAGCATGATGGGGTTTTTAGATTGTAGGTAATTTCAGTCATCACAATCTAACCATAATTTGACAGTTAATTTCTTGTATGTGTCATTAGAAGTGGGTCTCCTGGAGCCATTTGAATATAGAGGCAGTAGTAGCCTTGAGGACCATGTCAGGAAGGACATTCCATGAATAGGAGGTGCCATAGGTTATAGGAGTGGAAAGGACCTTTTGAATCATTGAGTCCAGCTTCCTGCAATAGCAGGAAACCCAATCACTTAATCATGTTCCTCAACATGCAAGATTGTGCGGAAATGTTTGTGGGGCAAGTGGATAAGCAGAGCAACAAGGTTGACATCATTGGTGGAGTGGAGGGGACAGGAACAGGGTGAGAATGAGTTTGGCTAAGATATGAGTTTGAGCAGGGCAAAGATATGTATGGTTTTCTAGGCCATCACATGAAGCTTAAATTTGATATGATAGAGAAAGTGGAATTTGGGGGGACAATATTTTTCATTGACTGGAGGGAAGAAAATTGGTGGCAAAGAGAGGGTTATAATAATCAAGATTAGAGATAGTGGCCGAAATGAAATTACTAGCAGGGTGGAAAGAAACTCATACTACCCAGAAAATCTTTACAGGAAGAAGCATAGGATTTGAATTCAGAGAAGGAGGATCCACCCAAAGAGATGCTGTATAAGCATCCAGAAGGGTAGCAGGAGAAAAAGGAAGATGTTATCAGGAAAGCCAAGGTGGATAAGATGGGAAGAAAAAGGATTCATTGATATAGATTCCAAGGCCAGAAGGGATCATTGTGGCCATCTAGTCTAGCCACCTATATAACACAGGCCATAGAACTTCACCAGTATAATTCATAGAGCATATTTTATATAAAAACATCCAATCTCAATTTAAAAATTTCCAGTGATGGAGAATCCACCATAACTCTTGGTAAATTGTTCCAATGGTTAATTACCCTCACTGTCAAAAATGGTACAACTTATTTCCAATCTGAATTTGTCTAGCTTCAATTTCTAGCCACTGGAGCATGTTATACCTTTCTCTGCTAGATTGAAGACCCGTTATTAAATATTTGTTCCCCATGTAGATACTTATAGCCTGCAATCAAGTCACCCCTTAGCCTTCTTTTTGTTAAGCTAAAAAGATTGAGCTTCTTGCCTCTGTCACTATAAGGCAGGTTTTCTAATCATTCTTGTGGCTCTTTTCTGAACCGTCTCTAATTTATCAACATTTTTCTTGAATCATGGGCACCAGAACTGACCAGAGTATTCCAGCAGCAGTCGCACCAGTGCCAAATGTAAAAAATAACCTCTCTGCTCCTACTCAAGATACCCCTATTTATGCAGTAGCTCTTTTGGCCACAGCATCATATTTGGAGCTCACGGTCAGCTGATTATCCACCACAACCACGAAATCTTTTTCAGAGTCTCTGATTCCCGGGATAGCCCCCCATCCTACAACTATGGCTTTCTTTTTAGATGTATACATTTACATTTAGACATATTAAAACACACATTGTTTGCTTGTACCCATTTTACCAAGCAATCCATATCACTCTAAATCAGTGACCTGTCCTCTTCATTCATTATGAAGTGGGGACGGAACTCCAGCTATTAGAAAGAGACAGGTATTAGTAATGGACAATTTGATCATTAGAAATATAGATAGCTGGGTTTGCGATGACCAGGAGAACTGCATGGTAACTTGCCTGCCTGGTGCCAAGGTTGCGGATCTCTCGAGACATCTAGATAGATTATGTGCAGTGCTGGGAAGGAGCCAATGGTTGTGGTACATGTAGGTACCAGTGACATAAGGAAGGATAGGAGAGAGGTCCTGGAGGCCAAATTTAGGCTGCTAGATAAGAGATTGAAGTCCAAGACCTCCATGGTAGCATTCTCTGAGATGCTTCCAGTTCCACGTGCAGGGCCAGTTAGTCAGGCAGAATTGCAGAGTCTCAATGCGTGGATGAGACGATGGTGTAGGGAGGAGGGGTTTAGATTTATTAGGAACTGGGAAACTTTTGGGAAAGGGGGAGCCTATACAGGAAGGATGGGCTCCACCTAAACCTAAATGGAACCAGATTGCTGGCACTTAAAATTAAAAAGGTCGTAGAGCAGTTTAAAAAGGGCTGGGGGAAAGCCAACAGGTGCGGAGGAGCACGTGGTATGGACAGACATCCCTTGGGGAGGATCTATTAATCAAGAATCTCTATGTCCTAGTGAGGATGAGAGGATGGAAAATGGTAAAATACAGGCAGAGTCTGATCAGAAACAATCAAATAAAAAAAAGTCCCATTCAATTACATCGTGTAATGGCACACAGCTAAAAGGAGACAAGTTTTTTAAGTGTTTATATACCAGTGCTAGAAGTCTAAATAATAAAATGGGTGAACTACAGTACCTTGTATTAAATGAGGATATTAATATCATAGGCATCACAGAAACTTGGTGGAATGAGGATAATCAATGGGATACAGTAATACCAGGGTACAAAATATATCGGAAGGATGGAACAGGTTGGGCTGATGGGGGAGTGGCATTATATGTGAAAGAAAGCATAGAATCAAAGGAAGTAAAAATTGTAAATAAATCAAACTGTACCATAGAATCTCTATGGATAGAAATTCCATGCTCTAATAATAAGAATATAGCAGTAGGGATATATTACTGATCATCTGACCAGGATGGTGATAGTGACTGTGAAATGCTCAGGGAGATTAGAGAGGCTATTAAAATAAAAAACTCAATAATAATAATGGGGGATTTCAGTGATCCCCATATTGACTGGGTACATGTCACCTCAGGGCGGGATGCAGTGATAAAGTTTCTTGACACCTTAAATGACTGCTTCTTGGAGCAGCTGGTTGTAAATTGTGCATTTGAAGGGAAGAAAGTTAATGGTGCAATAGTTAGCACCATGAAGAGGTATATGATGCTTTACAGACAAAAAAAAAAATTACAGGTCCCTGTCATGAGGATCTTACAATTGAAATTAAACACACCGCAGTATTTTATACCAAGAAAGAAGATGTGGTGAAGGGACAGATTGTGAGTGATATGTACTGTGATGTCCACATCAGGTTAGCATTGTTAATTTGTTCTTTTTAAACAAAATTAAAATACGTGAACAATGGAATGAAGGCTGGATGGAGGTCAGGGGGGAAGACTAACTAAGTCATATTTGAGGAGGGATGAGAACTGGGTGGATTTAAAGGTGTGTGTATGGCACTCTGCGACTAGTAAGCAATACTTTTAAAATTATGTTGTCCTGTATTCATAAATCCCATTGGATTATTTATGTTCTAAACAGATTGACAATTTATGCCAGCTCCTGACTTTATGGATTTCCTTGTGCACTTTGTGCTCAATTCTACTCTCATTTACAGCAGCATAATTGAAATCAATGGCATTACTGGAACTACATTAATGTAATTAACTTTACAAGCAGGTATGAGGTGTTTACATAATTATCTGAAAATATTTAAGAAATATGAGCGTTATTAATGGTGTTACCATGTTATTAATGTATGTGTGTTGTGGTAGCACCTAGAGACTCCAACTGAGATCAGGGTCGCAGTGCTTTAAGCACCTGTAAAAGTGCATAGTAAGAGACAGAAAAAAGAAAAGGAGTACTTGTGGCACCTTAGAGACTAACCAGTTTATTTGAGCATGAGCTTTCGTGAGCTACAGCTCACTTCATCGGATGCATAGCATATCGTGGAAACTGCAGAAGACATTATATACACACAGAGACCATGAAACAAAACTTCCTCCCACCCCACTCTCCTGCTGGTAACAGCTTATCTAAAGTGATCAACAAGTAGGGCCATTTCCAGCACAAATCCAGGTTTTCTCACCCTTCCCCCCCCACCCCCCCCCCCACACATACAAACTCACTCTCCTGCTGGTAATAGCCCATCCCTCTTTGAAACCTCTCTTTATAATGCGCATGATAATCAAGGTGGGTCATTTCCAGCACTAATCTAGGTTTTCTCACCCCCCCCACACACACACCCCCCTCCAAAAACCACACACACAAACTCACTCTCCTGTTGGCAATAGCTCATCTTACAATGTGCACAGCAATAATCCAAGTATAACCAGAACGTCTTGGGGGGGGTTTGTAGGAAAAAAAACAAGGGGAGATAGGCTACCTTGCATAATGACTTAGCCACTCCCAGTCTCTATTCAAGCCCAAATTAATAGTATCCAATTTGCAAATGAATTCCAATTCAGCAGTTTCTTGCTGGAGTCTGGATTTGAAGTTTTTTTGCTTTAAGATAGCGACCCTCATGTCTGTGATTGCGTGAACAGAGAGATTGAAGTGTTCTCCGACTGGTTTATGAATGTTATCATTCTTAACATCTGATTTGTGTCCATTTATTCTTTTACGTAGAGACTGTCCAGTTTGACCAATGTACATGGCAGAGGGGCATTGCTGGCACATGATGGCATATATCACATTGGTGGATGTGCAGGTGAACGAGCCTCTGATAGTGTGGCTGATGTTGTTAGGCCCTGTGATGGTGTCCCCTGAATAGATATGTGGGCACAGTTGGCAACGGGCTTTGTTGCAAGGATAGGTTCCTGGGTTAGTGGTTCTGTTGTGTGGTATGTGGTTGTTGGTGAGTATTCGCTTCAGGTTGGGGGGCTGTCTGTAGGCAAGGACTGGCCTTTCTCCCAAGATTTGTGAGAGTGTTGGGTCATCCTTGAGGATAGGTTGTAGATCCTTAATAATGCGTTGGAGGGGTTTTAGTTGGGGGCTGAAGGTGACGGCTAGTGGCGTTCTGTTATTTTCTTTGTTAGGCCTGTCCTGTAGTAGGTGACTTCTGGGAACTCTTCTGGCTCTATCAATCTGTTTCTTCACTAACCCCACAATCAGGTCTTAAATGGGGTGTGTGGAGGGGTAAATTTCCTTTTTAAGGCAGATAGAGTTATCATGGCAGTTCCTACATCTTAGTGTATTTTGGAGGTGGTGGGAGGAGGTTTGAATGATAAGGTCTGATTTTTCACTGCATCACATTATTCCTACACTGATGTAACTCTGTCATTAGTTACTCCTGATTTACAAGATTAGCCTCAGAGAACACCTCCTTATTGATATGGAGAGAAAACATGTCACATACATGACCGGGCTTGGCAGAGTTCAGTTTTTATAGTTTTGACAGATAATATCTATATTAATGTTCAAGCTTTTTTATTGATTTAAATTTTCACAGTGGCAGGAAATTGCAGGCGGGGAGGTGTCAGACAATTATGTAATGACAGTCAGTGTGGAGATTCAAAAAGCTTAATAAGCTGTTAACACACATTTTTAACATCACGTCAAAATATACAAGGTAAATATCCTTAAAACAACAAATCATACCTGTTTTTACTATTAGTCCATTTGTAACAAGCCATATTCAAAAATCTAAATCACTGCATTTGGACTCCTTAAGTTCTCAACCAGCCTTTTGCTTTCTTTGCCTATCTGTACATTTTCATTTTTGCTGGAAATATATATTTTTGTTGGTTTGTGTGTGTACAGTGAAATCAATGTTTACCAACATTTCCCAATAAATTTCTAATAATTTCCAAGCTTATATATGACTAAAATAATGTTTTTCAAATGTCTTTGTGAACATTCATTACTGGATGCTACAACAAAAAAATTGCTAAGATATATGATACGAAAAGCTTATATTTGTTAAGAGTAAGAGCTACAGCTTCTTTGGTTGATTTCCTTTTTAACTAATAAATTAGTTCCATTATGGCTTCAATCCTGTTTCATTTCTGTAAGTATTATTCACGTGCAGCTGCCTTTAGGTCCAAATTAGATGCAGTCTCTGAGTACCTAGTGAGCACAGACTGACATATAGCCTCAGGTAAGGTGGTGGTTACAGATAATTATTTTGGACAACACACTGTATTGCACACCCTCTTCAGAAGTACAGAAGCCCTTCAGGGGCTTTCTAAATCATGGCAACACAGTAGAAAACATCCAAAGAGGAGAGCAGATAATAAAGAGTACCTTTAGAGAGCCTTTGACATACACCTTTGTGTAAATTGAATTGATGTGACAATAGAACTGTTTATCCGTTCTCTTCTTGTGTCTCTGCACAAAATAGATCTTTGGTATCTTGTGTTTTTTAATACCTCACAAAAGTGAGAGACTCTTAACCATGCTCCTAGAGCCAGTAATCTTCCAAGTGAATCAATTATCTACTGCTGCCTGTGTAATGTCACAAGTGTTTATAAAAGTTACTTCTCCACTTCTGCAGCAGAGACATTAACTCTCCTTTATGCAAAATGGGTTGCATGCCCTTAGAAACCTAGAGGTAAGTAATGCAGTGGATAAAGCTTTTTTTTTTTTTTTAAATCAGAAAGGCATTTAGCTCAGTGGTAGACTCAGAAAGGAAATCCAGCACTGAATTACTGGTCAATCAATGTCCTACCTTTGTCCTCAGTCCTGCAACTGATAGCATGTCAGCGAGGCAGTTTGCATGTGCACTATTAAATTCAGAACCAGAGCTTATGATCCTACTGTGGTCCTGATCCTCCAGCTCTAACCCATCTATCTCCCATTTAATTTAGTAATAGTTTTGTGGGTGTACAAGATTGGGCCCTAAATTAGGAAATCTGCATGATCATGTTATAAATACTGGTAGTAACTTGGGAGAAAGGCAGTAACTAGAAGATATTTTCTCACATTTTGGTTCAGTTTAAATCAGTGATGCCTTTTTTTTGGGGGGGGGGGGGGAGGAGGGCATGATAAAATCAGTCTAAACTATGGAGAGTGACAGCCTCAGTGAAACCTCAGAGATTGCTTGTGTCTAATGAATATCTGGGAACATTTTAGAATTTCAATATATATTTAAATGGGGCATATTAATAAACTATTTAATTTCCACATATTCCAGCACAAGTTCCTGCCTCCATTTGTGTGTATGTGTGTAGGGGGGGGGAGAATTGCTGAACTTCATCCACTGCCCCCAGCCAAACAGCTTTTTAAAGCTGCGAGTCAGCATCAGCACAGTTCAACTACTAAGTAAAACCGCCAATGCTTAAGGGCCTGAAACACCAGAATTGTCTACAGCTTGCTGTACCACATAAACCACAAGAACTGTGAGATGTCAAGGATATTGACTCATTTGTGTGGCTAGCTACTTTGTTGAAAATTTCCTGAATCAAGCCCAATTTGTTGTTGTTGCTAGTATTAGCAGTTACCTAGCAACTGGCTTACAGAAACTTTATTTGATACAGTATGCATTCTCTCTCTCTCTCTGTCTCTCTCTCAAAATACCAATACAGAAACTTGGAAAAACACATGATCTTTTTAAAAAGAAAAACATAAACAGGATTCACCTTACTACCTTCTAGCCAGCTCCATGTGTGTTTTCTATTTGATGGCCTTTATCCCCTGAAGGGAGAGTATCCAATACAACTGCAAATTTCATACAAATTGCATCTCAAAACACTGTAATTATTGAATAGTTTAAAGAGTTAAATAACATCATAGCAGAAGAGAAATTAAAAGGCATAGGGAAGGATGAAAATATATTTCTAGAAATGGTTATTGGTTTGTCTTTGTTTTTAAATCTCATGTGTTTTATACTGCTGCCATCACCATAGTAGCTAGGTGCCTTTCATGTAAAATCAATAGCAAAGTCCTTAGTGGACTTCAAGGAGTCTCTGGAACATCTTCCTCTTTTAGGACACAGTTCTGTTTGGATTAGAGGTGCTATTTTTTTTTATTTTGAACCTTAATTTTAGGGTTTATTCCCCCCCCGCCCCTTTTTTTTTGGTTGGCAGGATTTGGGGGGAAGAAGTGGGTATGGTGTCAGTGTTGTGAGCTGATACCCCATGAACTGACACATCATTCTTATGTAGAAAGGCTTTTTTGAAGAGGAAGTAGTGTAAATGATGAAAAAGTGAATGGTGGAGAGTTGATGAAGTGGAGGGACACAGGAAACTGTTGCGGATGGGAGCTGTCGCGGCAAAGATTCTCCCACCAACAGGGGTGAACATGTGTGAGGTGACAGGCAGAACCTGTTGAGACGGGAATGCCATCAGAGGCTATAACGCTGGAGCTTTCAAGACCTTAGAATTCAATAGACGGAGGCAATTTTGTTTGTTCATGTTTTTTAAAGCCTTAATTGTCTTGCTTTAAATTTCAGTCAAGGGGTCTGTTCTGCGTTTCAAGGAGCAGCACTTTTAGCACTCAAAATATAGAAGAAATAAAGGTTCTTCACACTCGAGTTGTATTAAATGGAATGTTACTTTTCCTGATCATAAAGCTTAGCAAGTGAGGAATTGGACTGAAGGAAGCGGCCCATTGTATTCCAAAAGCAGTAACTCTTGGCTGAAGGAATTACATTGTAGTTTGGGGGAAAATATTTATGGAAAGTGAAATTTTCTCTGAAATGAAAAATGTACAATTTAGGTATATTTTCTGCATAAAACAATGGTTATGGGTTTTCTGTTTTGGGAATTCAACATGCCTTTTAATAGGAAATAGGGAGATTGGAATGGATTCAGCAGTAATGGAAGTCCCCCTCTCTCCCAAAATCTTTAAGTATAACTTGGACACATCATTTTACACCAGTTGAGGATCTGGCCCATAAAATCAACATAGTAAACAGAGCTCATTGAGATAGTGATGAACTACAGTAATTTAGTAGGGTGAGACTTGGAAACATATTTCCAAGAATATAGCAAGGACTGTGATTGTCTTTAGAGTGCAAGTGTTGAGGGCTTTTTGTGCCTTTAGCTCCTTCCCTCTCCTGCACACCTTTTAGGGATCAGGGATGATGTGGTTCTTTGGAGTTTATGTGGTGTTTTAAAATCTGTGGGCCTGATTCTTCTCTCACTTACACTGGTTTAAGTCAGGAGTAAATTCATTGATGTCTCATAGACTCTTAGATATTAAGGTCAGAAGGGACCATTATGATCATCTAGTCTGACCTCCTGCACAATGCAGGCCACAGAATCTCACCCACCCACTCCTGCAATAAACCTCTCACCTATGTCTGAGCTACTGAAGTCCTCAAATCATGGTTTAAAGACTTCAAGTTGCAGAGAATCCTCCAGCAAGTGACCCGTGCCCCAGGCTACAGAGGAAGGCGAAAAACCCCCAGGGCCTCTTCCAATCTGCCCTGGAGGAAAATTCCTTCCTGACCCCAAATATGACGATCAGCTGAACCCTGAGCATGTGGGCAAGATTCACCAGCCAGATACCCAGGAAAGAATTCTCTGTAGTAACTCAGATCCCACCCCATCTAACATCCCATCACAGGTCATTAACTATTCATGGTAAATAGGCCCAAAGATCAATTAATTGCCAAAATCATGTTATCCCATCATACCATCTCCTCCATAAATGTATTGAATTTAATCTTGACGCCAGATAGGTCTTTTGCCCCCGCTGCTTCCAGAACTTCACTCCTCTGATGGCCAGACACCTTCGTCTAATTTCAAGTCTAAACTTCCTGATGGCCAGTTTATATCCATTTGTTCTTGTGTCCACATTGGTACTGAGCTTAAATAATTCCTCTCCCTCTCCGGTATTTATCCCTCTGATATATTTATAGAGAGCAATCATATCTCCCCTCAACCTTCTTTTGGTTAAACAAGCCAAGCTCCTTGAGTCTCCTTTCATAAGACAGGTTTTCCATTCCTCGGATCATCCTAGTAGCCCTTCTCTGTACCTGTTCCAGTTTGAATTCATCCTTCTTAAACATGGGAGACCAGAACTACACACAGTATTCCAGATGAGGTCTCACTAGTGCCTTGTATAACGGTACTAACACCTCCTTATCTCTACTGGAAATACCTTGCCTGATGCATCCCAAGACTGCATTAGCTTTTTTCACGGCCATATCACATTGGAGGCTCAGAGTCATCCTGTGGTCAACCAATACTCCAAGGTCCTTCTCCTGCTCCGTTACTTCTAAAATTCTTGTTATTAATCCCTAAATGCATGACCTTACACTTCTCACTATTAAATTTCATCCTATTACTCCAGTTTACAAGGTCATCCAGATCCTCCAGTATGATATCCTGGTCCTTCTCTAAATTGGCAATACCTCCCAGCTTTGTATCATCCGCAAACTTTATTAGCCCACTCCCACTTTTTGTGCCGAGGTCAGTAATAAAAAGATTAAATAAATTGGTCCCAAAACCGATCCCTAAGGAACTCCACTAGTAACCTCCTTCCAGCCTGACAGTTCATCTTTCAGTATGACCCGCTGTAGTCTCCCCTTTAACCAATCCTTATCCACCTTTCAATTTTCATATTGATCCCCATCTTTTCCAATTTAACTAATAATTCCCCATGTGGCACCGTATCAAACGTCTTACTGAAATCTAGGTAAATTAGATCCACTGCGTTTCCTTTGTCTAAAAAATCTGTTACTTTCTCAAAGAAGGAGATCAGGTTGGTTTGGCATGATCTACCTTTTGTTAAACCATGTTGTATTTTGTCCCATTTACCATTGACCTCAATGTCCTTAACTACTTTCTCCTTCAAATTTTTTTCCAAGACCTTGCATACTACAGATGTCGAACTAACAGGTAGTTACCCGGATCATTTTTTTCCCCCTTTCTTAAAAATAAGAACTATGTGAGCAATTCTCAGGTCATATGGTACAACCCCTGAGTTTACAGATTCATTAAAAATTCTTGCTACTGGGCTTACAATTTCAATTCCTTTAATATTCCTCGTGCCAATTCCTTTAATATTCTTGGATGAAGATTATCTGGGCCACCCGATTTAGTCCCATTAAGCTGTTCGAGTTTCACTTCTACATCAGATATGGTAATATCTACCTCCATATCCTCATTCGCATTTGTCATGCTACCATTATCCCTAAGATCCTCATTAGCCTTATTAAAGACTGAGGCAAAGTATTTGTTTAGATAATGGGCCATGCCTAGATTATCCTTAACCTCCACTCCATCCTCAGTGTTTAGCAGTCCCACTTCTTCTTTCTTTGTTTTCTTCTTATTTATTACGGCTATAGAACCTTTTACTATTGGTTTTAATTCCCTTTGCAAGGTCCAACTCTACTTGACTTTTAGCCTGTCTCACTTTATCCCTACATGTTCTGGCCTCAATAAGGTAGCTTTCCTTGCTGATCCCTCCCATCTTCCACTCCCTGTATGCTTTCTGCTTTTTCTTAATCACCTCTCTGAGGTGCTTGCTCATGCAGCTTGGTCTACAACTCCTGTCTATGAATTTTTTCCCCTTTCTTGGGATGCAGGTTTCCGATAGCTTCTGCAGCTTTGACTTAAAGTAATTCCAGGCCTCCTCTGCCTTTAGATCCATAAGTTCTTCAGTCCAATCCACTTCCCTAACTAATTTCCTTAATTTTTGAAAGTCAGGCCTTTTGAAATCAAAAACCCTAGTCGCAGATTTATTTTTATTTATCCTTCCATTCAGTTTGAACTGAATTAGCTTATGATCACTTGAACCAAGGCTGTCCCCTACCACCATTTCTTCTATGAGGTCCTCACTACTCACCAAAACCAAATCTAAAGTGGTATTCCCCTCTAGTCGGTTCAGCAACTACTTGATGAAGGAATCCATCAGCTATCGCATCTAGGAAAATCTGAGCCCTATTATTATTACTAGCACTCGTCCTCCAGTCTATATCTGGGAAGTTAAAGTCTCCCATGATCACGCAGTTTCCATTAGTATTTACTTCATTAAAAACATTAAAGAGGGCTCTATCCATATCCAGATTAGATCCCAGTGGTCTATAGCACACCCCAAGCACTATCACAGGGGAGGCTCTAGTAGTTTTCTTCCCCAATGTGATTTTTGCCCAGACGGACTCTGTCTTATCCATTCCATCGCTTCTTATTTCTTTACAGTCTACCTCATCATTGATATACAATGCTACTCCACCACCTTTACCTTTATTTCTGTCTTTCCTAAACAGCACATACCCTTCAATAGCTGTAGTCCAGTCATGACTACTATTCCACCATGTTTCTGTTATCCCTATAATATCTGGTTTCACTTCCTGCACCAGTAGCTCTAGTTCCTCCATTTTGTTACCTAGGCTCCTCGCATTGGTGTACAAACGTCTCAAAATGCTGTTTGGCTTTGCTCACATTCTTTACCCGATTAGGCATGGTCATTCTACAGCCAGTATGACGTATTAGACTGGTATCCACACTGCCATTCCTCCTTATGTCCATTCTTATGTCCATGGAATTAAACTGATGTAAAATAGGTATGAGAGCAGAATCAGGTCTTCTGTTTGAGGAGAAAGAGTACCAGGAGGCTGAACTTCTGATGTATATTTAAAGAGACTTTTCAAAGCATTTATGGAGTTTTTTGCTATATTTTTCTGTCTTTCTTATTTCTGGAATGTGTTCCAATAGCCCATGAAACTAATTTATAGTATTGGAGGTAAAGAGCCACAAATGGACTATAAGGTGGAGAGAAAGCTGGCTAGATTGTCGGGCTCAATGGATAGTGATCAATGGCTCCATGTCTAGTTGGCAGCCGATATCAATCAGAGTGCCCCAAGGCTTGGACCTGGGGCTGATTTTGTTCAATATCATAGAATCATAGAATACTAGGGTTGGAAGGGACCTCAGGAGGTCATCTAGTCCAACCCCCTGCTCAAAGCAGGACCAATCCCCAATTTTTACCCCAGATCCCAAATGGCCCCCTCATGGATTGAACTCACAACTCCGTGTTTAGCAGGCCAATGCTCAAACCACTGAGCTATCCCTCCCCCCAATATTTTCATTAATGATTTGGAGGATGGCGTGGACTGCACCCTCAGCAAGTTTGCAGATGACACTAAACTGGGAGGAGTGGTAGATATGCTGGAGGGAAGGGATAGGATACAGAGGGACCTAGACAAATTAGAGGACTGGGGCAAAAGAAATCTGATGTGGTTCAACAGGTATAAGTACAGAGTCTTGCACTTAGGATGGAAGAATCCCATGCACCGCTACAGACTAGGGACCGAATGGCTAGGCAGCAGTTCTGCAGAAAAGGACCAAGGGGTTACAGTGGACGAGAAGCTGGATATGAGTCAACAGTGTGCCCTTGTTGCCAAGAAGGCTAACAGCATTTTGGGCTATATAAGTAGGGGCATTGCCAGCAGATTGAGGGACGTGATCATTCTCCTCTATTCGACATTGGTGAGGCCTCATCTGGAGTATTGTGTCCAATTTTGGGCCCCACACTACAAGAAGGGTGTGGAAAAATTGGAAAACATCCAGCGGAGGGCAACAAAAATGATTAGGGGACTGGAACACATGACTTATGAGGAGAGGCCGAGGTAATTGGGATTGTTTAGTCTACGGAAGAGAAGAATGAGGGGGGATTTGATAGCTGCTTTCAACTACCTGAAGGGGGTTCCAAAGAGGATGGCTCTAGACTGTTCTCAGTGGTAGCAGATGACAGAACAAGGAGTAATGGTCTCAAGTTGCAGTGGGGGAGGTTTAGTTTGGATATTAGGAAAAACTTTTTCACTAGGAGGGTGGTGAAGGACTGGAATGGGTTACCTAGGGAGGTGGTAAACCTCCTTCCTTTGAGGTTTTTAAGGTCGGGCTTGACAAAGCCCTGGTTGGGATGATTTAGTTGGGGATTGGTCCTGCTTTGAACAGGGGGTTGGACTAGATGACCTCCTGAGGTCCCTTCCAACCCTGATATTCTATGATTCTATGATTCTGTTAAATGAAGCCAACAATCAAAGGGTCTATTCCAGAGCTATGCAAGATAATGGGATGGGATTAACCTTTCTCATCCTATTAATGATCTCAGAAATTGTTTGAAAATTCCTTTAGTATTAAAAATGCTGATCTCACTTAAAGTGAAAGTCCATTATGGGGCAGCTTTTTAAAGCTTTTAATTAGCAAATAACTTAACATGCCCAACTTACTCAAATACTTGCTGGGCACATGGAAATTATCTGTTTGTGTTGGCACATAGCTAGATAGATAGCACACTTCGTTAGCTAAATGTGCAGATAAAGTGATAAGAAGCACACATCAAATTATTCCATGCCTAGAGTACATGCAATTATTTGCCTGTTCCTGAATATGAAAATGAAGGTTGGCAAAGATTCAAGGGCCATGGTTTTAAACATAAGGGCAATTTTTTTAAATGGGTCCTAAAGTGAATGAGTTGCTAGAATGGTATTTTTTGAAGATGGGAATGATTTGTTGTCTTATCAAAAGGTGAGTATCAGCATTCTGAGCAGGCAAGAATCTGGAGATCTGGGGAAGTTGTATAAAAGGAAACTACAATAGTCCAATCAAGGGGGAATGGATGAGACATTCATCAGAAGTAGAGTCAACACAATGATGTATACAGAAAATATTGATAAGCAGATTTGTAGGTATATGTCGGGGTTCCTTCCCCACTCTGAACTCTAGGGTACAGATGTGGGGACCTGCATGAAAAACCCCCTACGCTTATTTTTACCAGCTTAGGTTAAAACGTCCCCAAGGTACAAACTATTTTACCCTTTGTCCCTGGACTTTATTGCTGCCACCACCAAACTTCTAACAAATATATAACAGGGAAAGAGCCTGCTTGGAAACATCTTTCCCCCCAAAAATCCTTCCAAACCCTAAACCCCCTTTCCTGGGGAAGGCTTGATAAAAATCCTCACCAATTTGCATAGGTGAACACAGACCCAAACCCTTGGATCTTAAGAACAATGAAAAAGCAAGCAGGTTCTTAAAAGAAGAATTTTAATTGAAGAAAAAGTAAAAGTATCACCTCTGTAAAATCAGGATGGTAAATACCTTACAGGGTAATCAGATTCAAAACTAGAGAATCCCTCTAGGCAAAACCTTAAATTACAAAAAGACACAAAAACAGGAATATACATTCCATTCAGCACAAATTATTTTATCAGCCATTTAAACAAAACAGACTCTAACGCATATCTAACTAGATTGCTTATTAGCCCTTTACAGGAGTTCTTACCTGCATTCCTGCTCTGGTCCCGGCAAAAGCATCACACAGACAGACAGACAGAGATTTGTTTTCTCCCTCCCCCCAGCTTTTGAAAGTATCTTGTCTCCTCACTGGTCATTTTTGTCAGGTGCCAGCGAGGTTATCCTAGCTTCTTAATACTTTACAGGTGAAAGGGTTTTTCCTCTGGCCAGGAGGAATTTAAAGGTGTTTACCCTTCCCTTTATATTTATGACAGTATAGAATGAGGAGAGACATTCATGGCCAAAGATGATGCCAAAGGTGTTTAAAACACACACACACACACACACACAACTGGAGGCAAATGAAGGGGATAAGATGAGGAAAGAAATAGAGAAGCAACTGTATTAAGAGATGCATCTCTTTCAATTTTTCTCCTGCTGATAATAGCTCATCTTAATTAATTAGCCTCTCACAGTTTGTATGGCAACTTTCACCTTCTCTGTATGTATATATATGTCTTCTTACTATATGTTCCATTCTATGCATCCGATGAAGTGGGCTGTAGCCCACAAAAGCTTATGCTCTAATAAATTTATTAGTCTTTAAGGTGCCACAAGTACTCCTGTTCTTTACACAAGGGAAACATTCAACTGAACGAAGCTGAGATAAAGCCATGCATTTGTGTGGGTAAAACACAAAGAGGAGGAAAAGTGATGATGCGGTATTGTTCAAAAGATTAGAATTTATGTTATGAACTAGGGTTAAATAAGGAGGGGACTGAAAATTCCACTCTGTGGAACTCTAAAGATGAAGAGTCAGGGCTGAGGAGAAGCCACAACCAGAGAGACAGAGTGAGTGACTAGATAGAGAGGAGTCAACCTTAAATGCTAACATTGAGAGAGTGTATGTAGTCAGGCCTGGAGCAGGTAATGCTGAGGGTTACACTGTGATGCAAAAGCATGAGACCTGAGAAGAAGGTCCTAGTGGAGGAGGATGCACTGTATGGCTAAATATTCATATGCAAAATTGCTCAGAAGAAATTGATTAAAACTCTTGTAATCAAAACAGAGTACTTTTTTTAAAAGCCTGACTTTTGGGGGCATATTTTTGAAGAACTCTGTGCATTTTTAGATAAGCGACTCCTGTTGATTTTTAACGGGAACCACAGAGTTAGGGACCATGTGCATTATTTTGGAAATGTGGAGGTGTGTATTCCAGCATTTTGATAACCTATTAACTAAAGATGAAATGCATTAATCAGTGTCACTTGCCCCGATTCATTCACAGTGTGAGAAGAGGGGAACAAGAAGGCTCACACCTTTGGGTAGTGTTCAGGGAGAGGATGTTTTAAGATTCTGGGGAATCTTGAGGATCAGTGCTGGACCTGGAAGCCTGCAGGTCTCCATTTCCATGAAGGGGATAACAGACTGAGAATCTGAGTGCCCAGGAAATGTTCCAGAGAGGCTACAGAAGAAGACCACGCTGCAGGCTGCTGAGACTCAGGGAAGTTTAGAGTACATGGAGGATTCAAGATCTGCATCCCCTCACGGCAGTCTGGTGAGCTGCCAGCAGGGGCAGCCTGACCAGGTCTGTGACAGAGGGGTTGCTGCTGCCCCACACTGCAGGGAGGGATGGGGATGCCTGCTTGATCTCAGGCATAGTGTGGTGCTGGAGCTCTGATCTAGGCTCCCCTTGCACTATCTGCTATGAGACTACAGTGACCACCCATCCTTTATTTTAAGGGACCATCCCTTATTTCACTGATTTTTTCCCTTAAGGTGGCCACCTGTCCCTTATTTTAAAATGTATTAACACTGGTAATAAGTACCATTTGAACATTAAATTGAAGTTTATGATAATTGGATTGTATGCTTGAGGGCAGTAGAAATGTACACTTTAGAGAAAAAATACATGTTATGCTAAGGGAAATGGTGTTTCCCTAAAATGTCACTTAAAAGAAAGCATTATCCCTCATTTTTATATGGATTTCCCTTATTTCCATCCATCAGTGGTGGTCACCCTAAGTGAATCAGAATAAGGCCTTGCAGTCCCTTATGTTCACTGGCCCCAATATTCCCCTCAAATACGACAAAAGAAAAATTAATTGAAAATTTCTTGGAGTATTTTTAGAAACTGTATAATAAGTGCTGTAGTCTCATGATAAAATGTTAAATCAATGAATCACTGCAGGATGGTGTGGGAAGTAGACTAAAACCTGATACGCTTGCAGGCAGGGATGTTTTGTTAGAAGCTTAACTATGAAGGATACATCTCAGCAATGATTCACGTTCAGTTAATTGGCATAGTGCACAGTTCAGACATTTGAAACGTCATAATTTATTGTAATTTCATGGCTGTTCCCTCTGAAATTGTACACCATGTGGGAAAGAATACAAATAGAAAGAGACATATTCGGGGCCTGATGCAAAGCCCATTAGAAGCCAGTGGGAGTCTGTTTATAGCTTTGTTGCACAAAGTCTCTTTGATGTCAGTGGTCACAAAAGTAAAGTTATGCATGCTGAAGTGTTTGCAGGACCAGAGAGTTGTTCACCATGAATTCTGTAAAAGGACAGGCCAGTGATATTAATCATTAGAGAATGTCATCACTTTATGTGGCTGTGTACAACTACCAACAGTACTCCAAGCAACCCACTATGAATCTTGATGACACAGAATATATCCATCCCGAGTTATCTTGATAGGGAACTTACAACACCACTATACACTATGAATACATTTAGTCCAGTAAAAGTTCATTGGCAGTCATTGGAAACCACTGTACTGTGCGATATTAGCAAAAAGTGTCAAATTGCCTTAAAAATTTATAAGAGCTTACAAAATTCATCAGCTGAGATAGTAAAAATCTCAGACAAAATAAAATTATGGCTACCACCTATTTCATAATGTACTTTTTTATGTTCTGTTTTCAGTGCCTAAAAGAGTGAAAGCTGGTTACCCTAGCTTCCTTCTCAGTCAACATTTCAGGGATTTGGCTACTGTTGATTAACGGTAGTTTGGCACCATCCTTAGCACATTTAAAATTAGATGAGAGAGGAAAGGGGAGCAAGACAAATGTGAAATGGACCAGACAGAGTCCAATAAGGTGTGCAGATCATGGTATATTCACTTGGATAAAACCTTCCTGCAGAATGTATGCACTAGAGGCACTGGAACGAACAAAATATCCTTTTGTCCTTGTTTAATTTTGTCTAGATGCTACACTGATACTTGCTATATAAAAAAAGAAAGCTAAGTTAAGTGTGGCGTAGCTAGGAGTGGAAATTTGGGTGGGCCCCAATTTTTGGGTGGACAGGCAATGACACACTGTGCTAGCTCAGCTTCTGCCCTGATGCCACACCCTCTTCCTAGCCCTGATGCCTCCAGACACAGGGCTTCACCTGCCAAGCTGGGAACGCGTACGAGGCGGCTCAGAAAATGGCAAAGCAGAGCTGCCGGATCATAGCTTTCTGAAGCGCGGGCGCATAGCTCCGTCCTGGATTTCAGGTGCCTGAATGGAGTGACGCTCCAGGCCGCTGTGGCAGCACTACACCCCTGCTCAGATTTGGATGGACCCGAATGCTAAGTGGGTCTATTGTACAGACAGATCATAGAATCAAGGTTAGGGTTGGAAGGGACCTCAGGAGGTCATCTAGTCCAACCCCCTGCTCAAAGCAGGACCAATCTCCAATTTTTGCCCCAGATCCCTAAATGGCCCCCTCAAAGATTGAACTCACACCCCTGGGTTTAGCAGGCCAATGCTCAAACCACTGAGCTATCCCTCCCCTACAAAATCATCACAGAAGAATAAAAAAGATGTATATTTTACTGATGTAGCCAAAGTAATACAAGCACAATGGGGGAAAAATTCTGATCTTGAAAACTGAGTTTACTTTGAGCATGTGTCCGTGCTTTGCCGCCAGTTTCAAACTCCAATCTCCGTCAATGAGACAAGCACAGGAATCTGCCATATGGACCCAACTGCAGAATCGGCCTGTGAAATAGGAATTCATTTTCCCTTTTTTCTTAAGCTGTTGGTAGTATTTGAGTTTGCTTACTTGATAGATAAATATGCTAACACAGTAGATACTGGGTTTTTTTTGCTGATACTTCATGATGTATCCAGATAACTAAATTCTGCTTCCAGTTCACCAGGATAAATCCAAGGTAACTCCATTAAAATCAGTGGAGGTGCTCAATCAGTGTATTTGAGAATGTTCACATCATTCTGTGCACAGCTGTACTGTTTTTAAAAGATATAATCTAACAAATTAATATTACTTTTGTGAGAGATATTTAATTTCTTTTTATAATAAGGTCATGAGCATTAAGAGGAAGTATCAGAACATGAAATGACCCGTGTATGGTGTTATAGAAAATTGGCTTTTTTATAAAGTCCTGATTGGTTTCTTTTCACTAAATTGTTGCAGAAGCAATATAACAAATTAAGAACAAAATAAAGGTCATTAATCCCATTAAGTGACTTCAGCATTATATTGTTAACAATTAAATCTGCAAATTTTATACAAATGTTTTACGTCAGCACCTTTTAAAATTATATTAGCAATGTCCACATGGGAGCAAACCTGGCCTAACTCAGCCCTCTACTGTACATGTTGTTTCAGTGGAATTTAGAGTGAAGTGAAAGAGTGGGGATGCAGAAGCAAATATACTGGCTTGTTACAGCTCATAATAGTAAATCCCCTTTTGGCTGTGATTTCAGTTCACCAGGAAAGATTCACATACATAGTAACAAGATTTATAAGAATTTGAAATCAGGCAAAAATGTCAGTTAAATCGCTCTCTTGCTCTGCTATGTTTTTTCATAGATTTTTTTCTTAAGATCTGAACGGACCGTTATGATCATCTAGTTTGATGACCTGCATAACAGACAAAAGAATCTCACCCAATCATTTCCGCCCATGATTTCTCTTTAATGCTATACTCTTTTATCTCTTTTTATGCACATCCTGGTGCAAAGGGCCAGAATGAATTTCTTTGTAGAAAATACAGTGTTCTAGTTCAGATCCCTGTTTATTGGTGTCTCACATAGCCACTTCTGTAACTGTTCTCTACTTTAAGTTTTCTGAGTATGTTAGTAGAAGGTTCCACATCCAGTTTTCATCCAAATGTATTGCCTTTACAAAAGCCTGCACAACATGCCAGATTAAAGAAGAGTTGCTCTCCAATTGCTTGTATAAATGATTGTTTAATTCCCACCAGTTCTTCACTGTGTGTCTGGACTTAGGTCAGGTCATGTTAGAAAATATTAGGATTTTATTACCCTCATATTTAGTAGTTGCAATCAGGATTCTTTCTCTTATATCAGAGTGTAGCCATTATGGTCCTTCTCATGTTACCTTGATATGCTATTTCCCACCTGGGCACCCTGTAATTTCTTTTCACATGCAATGGATATCCCAGAATATCAGAATGGGAGTTTAGTTAAACAATGTTAATCAAATAATTTATTTGACAAATTTCACTATATTTTTCAACCAGTTCTTTAATGTGTGTTCTTTCAGTCTATCTAAATGATTTTCCGAGTTTATAAAGCTAGGTAAATAGCATTTTAAGATGCACAATTTTTTTCATTATTGACCCAGTTCTAGTCAGGATATAGCAGGGAGGGGAATTTGTTTTTCAGAAGAAGCACATACCTGCCAATATCTTGTGACCAAAAAAATCCCTTTAGACTTTGAATATGCATAACACTACACAAATTTGCATTAAGTATTGCCTGATGGTATTAAAGACTCCAGGCTCTCCCCAAACCCCAGTTAATTAATGCTGTACCCCTCTCGCACCATAGCTGTCTGTTTTCCAGCCCCCCCCCATCAATTTATTATGCACCTTTAATTTCCCAACACTAATTAATTATGCACCTACCAGCCTCATGTCAATTCATGCTGGCCCTATCAGCCCCAGATCAATTCACTTTCCTCCTGCTCACACATCAACGCTGCACCCGTCTCAAATCCATTCTGCACCCACAACTCCAAACCATTATTTTCTGCTTCCCCCAGTTCGATATCTGCCCCTGCCCCCACATCCACTCTGCACCCATCCCAGCCCCACATCTCGCCCTTGGCATATCTGTGCTTGTCCTACAGCTGTGGAGGTTTTTAGGTTGTCTCTGTCAGTGGGCAGCTCCATGGGTTTTCACCTTTCCCACCCTCTCCCCCCTTCACAGGCCTTAAGTTGCTAGGAGGAGAGGGTAGAGAGGAGCTGAACCAGTGATAGAGAAGATAACAGATCCTCCCCGAACTTCTGGGCTCTTTCTGCTCCCTCCTTCCTGTTCCCTACAGACACACAGGAGCATTTGAAAACCTGTAGCTGGTACAGCTGTGCAGATCTGCAAGTGATTTATATCAGGTATTCTCTAGAAGGTATTCTCAGAATCAGGATGTGCCTGCTCTGAGATGGATTTCCAGCAGGTCAGCCTTTTGATAATGGGCTAAATTATGCACTAAACCTTAGGGCCACCCTGACTCACCTTGAGGACTAATCTGTGTTATGACTAGTCCCATTGACTTTATCATGACTTGGATTTAGCACGGTCTTGTCTTGTCCGTTTTTGTATTCCAGGGGTCTGGTTATGTGGATTGCTTACTCACATATGAGACTAAGGGTTCCACTATCAGCTCCCAAATGATCAAGTATTCCAAGCATGGCTCAAGTGGTCCAAACAGTCTAATGTTTTTCTCCCTTTTGGTTAATGAACAGAGATACTATATCAGTTTATGTAAAGAAAGGAAATAAAATGGAAAAATATTCATGAGACACTGCAGTTGGTACATGTGGTAGAGACCAGTAGGACCTGATTAAGAGCTGATTGTGTCTAAATGGAATGCATTTCTTGAGTTACGTGAAACTGTACCCTCTGTTTCAATTAAATGGAACCTGGTGGAAACAGATGTGCATCTCAGACACATTCTCTTAGACTCATAGATTTTAAGATCAAAAGGGACCATCATGATTATCTAGTCTGACCTCCTGCACATTGCAGGTCAAAGAACCTCACCACCCATTCCTGTAATAGACCCCTTACCTCTGGCTGAGTTATTGAAGTCCTCAGATCATGATTTAAAGACTTCAAGTTACAGAGAATTCACCATTTATACTAGTTTAAACCTGCAAGTGACCTGTGCCCCATGCTGCAGAGGAAGGCAAAAAAAACCCAGGCTCTCTGCCAGTCTGACCCAGGACTGGCTCTAGGCACCAGCAAAGCAAGCACGTGCTTGGGGTGGCACATTTCCAGGGGCAGCATTCCAGCCATCCTTTTTTTTTTCTGGAAAAATCCACCGCGTGGGTCGCTCCGTCGAGATCAGGAGAGAGATTTTGACCAGCTGAGACCGCCTTGGGTCCAGATTCGCTGTCAAGCAGCAAAGTAACAGTCAAGGTAGAGGAGACAGTGCTTAGCTGGTGGTCAGCTGAGCCACAGGGCGCCCCTCTTTGTAGGAAGAGAGCGAGCACTCAAGGCTCAGTGTGGAGGGGGTCACATGGGGGGATGCACTTATGCGGGGGTGACTGAGCGAGGTGGGGGGACACACTGTAGCTGGGAGGAGAGGAGAGCGGCTGTGCAAGGAGTGAAGCATCAGGGCGGAGGAAAGCTACGAGGGCGTGCAACACTAGCGGGGGAGGGGACAGCTCTCGGCAGCGTGCCTGTTATGGGCAGGGATTGCTTTCCAATCCTGGCCGCTGCAGCTGCCCCCGCCGCCTCCCTGCGCAATGGCAGGGCTTCCCTGCGGTCTCTCTCTGCATGGGGAGCGTGTGTGCAGCAGGCGAGCAGGGTGGGAGAGAGAAGGGAGACAACAGCCAAGTTACTCCTGGGATCGTTCCCGCGGCTGGGGGCTGCAGCGTCACCCATGGCTGGCTCAGGGGGAGCCCTGCACGCAGGTGCCCCTGAAGGATCAGGGTGGGGAAAGGCGGGACTGTAAGGAAAAAGAAGGCGGTGCAAATCTATCATGCTGGGTGGTGCCAGAAGTGCCACTAGTTAATGCAGTGGAGTGGGGGAGCTCGGGGCGAGCTGGCTATTTGGCGCCCTCAGGCATGCAGGTGGGGGCTGTAGCTGCAGGCGGTGAGAGGGACCTCCTGGCTAACACCGCTGCTCAAGGGGACGTGCAGAGGGTGCAGCTGCTGCTGGAAGCCGTGGTGAACCCCAATACTGTACTGTTAGTTTCTTCGGCAGGACCACGATTCAGGTACAGGCAGATACATGTGTAAAAGCCAAAAAAATGGGGGGGGGGAAACTTTTTTTGCTCGGAGTGGTAAAAGACCTAGAGCTGGCCCTGATCTGACCGGAGGTAAAATTCCTTCCTGACCCCAAATATGGTGATCAGTTAGACTCTGAGCATGTGTGTAAGATCCACTAGCCAGACACCTGGGAAAAAATTCTCTGTTACAACTCAAAGCCCTGCCCACTATCGTTTGTCTGCATTAGAAATTTGTGGAGATACAGATCAGCCCTGGAGCAGGCATGCAGGGAAGATGGAGTATGCAAAGATCCTCCCCTTTCCTGTATAGCTTACATGAGGGCCAAGTACATTAGCAGCCTGGGTGAGAAGGGAGCATTCTGTCTCTGTGGAAAAAATTAAGAAGAGAGGTGAAAGACTATTGTGCCATCCCATTCACACCAACCTGCAAAGTGGGGTCAGCAAACTAGGGGAAAAAATCTGACCCGATTTAATGTTTAAGATTCCCTCTTTACTTACCTTCTTGAATATCTTAAATCCTTCCGACACTTTACACAAATGGTACTTATATCGCCTGTAGGTATACAGTACATCATCCTTCGGACCTCTTCATTAAATGTAAAATATACATGGTAAAAAGTAGTCATTGATTGTAAGTGTTCTTTGGGGGAATACGTGTAGTTTTGGGGTTTTTGGATCTCTGCTGTGCAAAGCATATTCAGCAGATCTCTTTGCCATACTACTTAATGTTCAGTATCTCCTGTAATGCTCATTTATGTTTGCTCTAACATATGATGGTCCCCTTATGACTATAAAACTTGCTCTGATTTTTTTTTTTAATCTAATCTGGTTTAGCCATGTTTTTATTAGCCGTCACCTATCATCATTGCAGTGCCCTTATGTCTCCATGGCTGAATCAGCACCTTCAAAGCACTCCTCAATCAACCAGAGAGAAAAGACCTATTTCTTCCATGGGCACTGATGCAGCACAGCAGAAACAGGGCTGTGTATGGTTGTAGCATGCACTGCTGGGACAGATGAGAGAAATAGTTATTTTGAAGAGGGATAAAAGAACATATTAAAAATTGTAGCCCAGTAAAGCCTTGAAAAATAGAGATTGTTCAACCTCAATCTGTCTCTTCACCTCTTCTTCATCCCTACTTACTTCCTGGTATAACAGTTTGTACAACACACAGCTAAAAGGCATAACATACAATGACATGTAAATATGAATATTCTCAGTGCAGCAACTGAGTTTGCGAAAAATGTACTTTTCACAGAAAATCAATAACAATAAAGAAGGGAAAAGAAAACTTGTCCCTCTCTTGCAATTCATGAAGTAGTATTTTATGGTTTTGCTTCTGGATATCATTCATCAAGAGCCATTATAAAGAATCTTTCCTTCCTCATCCTCATTGGTAATGGTTTCTTATTTTAAGGGGAGAAAATCACTCAGGAGATTTCAGATGCCCTTACAGCCTCAAACATTTAAGCTGTTCCTCAGATTTCTTTTTGTAAACTGAGTATCAACAGATACCTTGACTTAAAAGTGTTTTCTGTAATTGATGCTTTATGGCAGTAGTTACAATAAAAAAAAAAGGTGGGATTCAGTGATGTGAATCTTAGCTTCACAAATCCTGTCAAACTACCATCTGCCCTGTGAACTGGGGAAAAGATTCACAAGCATCTGGGTCACCTGCTAGCAGATAATCAACAGCCAGTACTTAAAGCATCTGATGTAACTGACCTACCTAACTACTACCTGGTATGTAACCTCAAAACTAATTGAAAAGCTTTCCAGGAGTTACCTCTAACTGTATCTAGATAGTGCTGTTATCCTTGTCCCTTCTCTGCTGGATTTCAGGCAAGTGAAGGGTCAAGCACTGGAGTCATCAAATGATGATGTCTTATTGACCCCATATCCACACTTGGACACGTCTACATCATTTGATCCTTTTGTACCAGGAATACTGCTGTCCCTCCTGAAGAACGTGCCAGTACACAGTGAGATTGCTGAGGGCTGGTCTTCACTACAGGGAGATCAACGCTGCTTCAATCGATATAGCAGGGATTGATCTAGTGGGTCTGGGGTCTCTAAATCAATGGCAGAGTGCTCTGACCCCAGTCCTCCAGCTCTCTGAGAAGAGTAAGAAAGTTGACCGGAGAGTGTCTCCCATCGACACAGTACAGTGAAGACACTGGAGAAAGTCAACCTAAGCTACGTTGACTCCAGCTATGTTATTCACATAACTGGAGTAGCGTAACTTAGGTCGACTTACCCCTGTAGTGAAGACAAGCCCTGAGATTCCTTCAACCAGTCCTCTTCCACTGCACCAAAAGAACTATGATGGGCATCTGTTTGCCTTCCAAATCCTCACTTAGCTTTTTTTGAATGTGGATATGTCCTTTTACCCACCCACCCCTGCCACCACCCCACTCAAAATCTGTGTAAAAATTCTAAGGGAAATTCTGAGACAGGATGGATTAAAATGTCAGCTACACACTTAACGGCACTCAGTCAAATGCAAACAGAATCATATTTCAATGATTCGAGGCCAAGATCAGCAACTGGATGAAGAGAAACTTTCTGGGCCTGAATATAGGAAAGACAGAGGTGAGACTGGCAGGGAAAGAAGACTCTTGGGGAAAAAAATCACCACCTCTATAATTTGATTCTCCACTGACAGCATTTGCCCTCACAACATAAAGACGATCCAGTCTTGCTGTTCTGCTGATCTCCCTGCTGTTTCTGGACACTCAAATAGTAAGGACTCTTAAAACCACTTATTTCTAACTGTGTTTGGAAAGACACTGCCCCAATATATCAGATTTATACTTGTCCACAGTGATCCACACATTTTTGACCTGCAGGCACAATTATTATAAAGTACTGCACCTAAGAATGAAACCACCACGCTAAAATATATGTTCCAGCTGATTCAAAACACAGGAGGACATCTTTTGAACAAGAGAGAACACCAAGGGCACAGCACTGCTGTGCTCTCTCCACTTGCTTTCTGTTGAAAGTCAGTGAAAGTCAACATTTTGTTCTTTGTCTGTTTGAAGTCTCTCATTCGTTAATCACTCCCTGATGGTGAGGGCAGAGCTGAGCTGAGCAAAGCAGAAAGACTCGGTATAGAAAATCACTTGCTAGGTGAGCTCAAAAGCTATGAACAGAGGCAGCTAATAGGAGAGTCTTGGAGGGAGTTTAGACAGGGAGTGTGAGCGACTTTCCTTCCAGCTTCAGCTCTATGGGTCATTTCAAGATGGCCAGTGATGGAATAGTGATGGTGGCCTGCAGTGGATATGCCATGTTTTCTTTCCTGTGTGAAACCAGAAGGCATCTCCTGTGCATGAAGTGCAAGTTGATGGCTGTGCTGGTGGAGAAGATTGTTGGATTAGATGAGCAAGTAGAGATGCTACTGAGAATCAGAGAAACTGAGGTGTTTCTAGACTTCCAGGTTCAGGAAACATCAGTCCTCTAGCTTCAAGAAAGAAAGGAGCTGGCCGCCAAGGAGATGTAGAGAGAGGAAGTCAGAGGGGAGATCAGGCAGTTCATAACCACCAAATGCAAGAGGTCACAATGGCATTCTACATGGCTGTAGCTAGATGAGGATAGACAGACTGTGCCCACTAGAGAGAAGAGGACCAGGAAGAATTCATCACAGTTAGAAATTTCCAGTCGATACCAGGTGCTCAATGTGGAAATTGTGGAAGACATCTCTCATTATCTAGATGGTCCAAGGGAACAGAGGGTTGTATGGGACACATAAGAACAGCCATATTCGGTCAGATCAGTGGTCCATCTATCCCACTATCCTGTCTTCCAACAGTGGTCAGTTCCAGATGATTCAGAGGGAATAAACAGAACACGATTATCAACTTATCTATCCCGTGTAATCCAGTCCTAGCTTCTGGTAGTCACAGGTTACAGAACAACTAAAACATGAGGTTTCATCCCTGACCATCTTGGCTAATAGTCATTTGATGCACCTATCCTCCATGAATTTATATAATTCTTTTTTGAACCTAGTTATACTTTTGGCCTCCACAACATTCCCTGGCAATGAGTTCCACAGGTTAACTGTGTGTTGTTTGAAGAATGATTGTTTTAAACCTGCTGCCATCTGTGGAGGGCAGCTCAGCCCAACCTGTAAGAATTAAGCTTGTCCACAAAGTTTTCCAATCATCCAAAGACAGGTGATACTTGCTGGGATTCAATACTCAGAAGAATTAAAAGAACATTCTTTAAGGGACAGGCACACAACAGGCAGCCTTTCTGGAGCTAAGACACAAGACAACACTCTAAGATCAGATAGGTGTTTGAAGTCAATTGGTAAGTATCCATCGATAATGGTTCATATCATCAGTAGAGACACAGCTCATTGGATACCTCACAGCTAATAGATGACTTAAGGGAACTGCTGAAGAAGACGCAATCTTCTATGAGCTCTTCCTGTTCCACAAGCAAAGGAAGACAGAAGGCAAAAGATTCTGGAAGTGAACCAATGTCTAGGTAAATAGTGTAGGGTTTTGGTTTTGTGGACATTGGTCCACTTTCTCAAGGGAGATGGGACTATAGTTGGATGGCCTCCATCTCAGTAGAAGGGAGACCAATCTTCTGAGGGACAGGCTGGCTAGAGAAGTCAGGAGGGTATTAGACTAATAACAGGAGAGGAGGGTTAAAAAGAGGGATGTTGAGAATAAAATAAATCAAGGACCCAAAGGACATGAAGAAAAGAAATTTCTTAATTGCTTATATACAAAAACTAGGAGCCTGAGTAACAAACAAGAGTAATTGGAATTGCTTACTTATGAATGTAAATCTCATCTAGTTGGTATAACTGAGATCTGGCAGGATGATTCCCATTATTGGAAAGTTAAAAACAATGGTTATAACCTATTTAGGAAGGATCAAGTGGGCAAAAGTTGGGGCGGGGGGGGAAGTGACGCTCTGTCAAAAATGACATTACCTTTTTCTGAGTCACTGATAACTCAGAAAACAATGATCTTGAGTGCTTATGAATCAATATACTAACAGATAAAGCACAAAATGGGGTTCAGTTGGTGTCTGCTACAGACCACAAAATCACACTAGGGAACAGAGCAACTGTCTCTTTATGCACCTATCTGCAGTGTGTTGGGAAAAAAATAGCTTCGTGATCATGGGGAACTTCAATTTGCGACACATATATTCTGGAGATCTCCTGCTGCCATTACAAAAAGTAGATTCTTGGAATTTCTAAATATTATAGATGATAATTTCCTAACTCAAAGAGTTGCATACAACATGGTGGAATTCTACATTAGACCTCACCTTAACAAATAAAGAGGAATGACTCAAAGAACTAAAAATTCATGGTAACTTAGGTACAAGTGATAATGACTTGAGCACACTTTTAATGTGCAAGCAAAATAAAGTACAAACCAGTGAGATATATATATACACACACACACACACACACGGTGCTTTAAAAGGCCCAATTTCACAAATCTGAAAACAATTATGAGCCAGATCTGGAGGGTGGAAGAATTTAATGAGAAAAATTTGAATAATTGAGATTTTTTAAGAACACTTTACTAGATGCCTCAATAGCCACATTTGAGGAAGAAGCCCATATTGGTTCAAACTTGGTTGGGAAGGGAATTGGAGGAAGCTATAAATATAAATATATAATAAAACAAATAGAAGAAAGGGGAAATTGATGATAATGAATATGAACCAGAAGCTAGAAATTGTAGAAAATTAATAAGGGAAGCAAAGGGACACAATGAAAAATATATGGCCAGCAGTGTGAAGGACAATAAGAAGTATTTTTTCATATATTAGGAGCAAAAGGAATCCTAACAATTGTATTTGTTTATTACTTGATGGAAAGGGTAGAATTATCAATAGTAATGCAGAAAGTGCAGAAGTGTTCAGTAAATATTTCTGTTCTATATTTGGGAAAAATAGATGATATAGTCATATGATAACACACTTTCCATTCCCCTAGTATGTTAGGAGGATGTTAAACAGCAGCTACTAAAGTTAGACATTTCTAAATCAGCCAGCCTAAGTAACTTGCATCCAAGATTTTTAAAAGAGATGGCTGAGGAACTTGCTTGTCCTTTAAGTAAGTCTTGGAGCATCAGGGAATTGCCAGAAGACTGTAAAAGCTAATGTTGTGCCAATATTTCAAAAGGGTAAGTGGGACGACCTGGATAATCATGGGCCTATCAGTCTGACTTCGATCCGAGATGAGATAATGGAGCGGTTGATATGGGACTTGATTAATAAAGAATTAAAGGACAGTAATTTAATTAATGGCAATCAGCATGGGTTTATGGAAAATAAATCCTATCAAACTAACTTGATATCTTTTTTTTTTGCAATTACAAGTTTGATAAAGGTAATACTGTTGATGTAATAGACTTTTGTAAGGCATTTGACTTGCTATTGCACAACATTTCGATTTAAAAAACCTAGCATGATATAAAATTAACATGGCACACGTTAAATGGATTAAAAGCTGGCTAACAGATAGGTCTCAAAATATAATGCTGAATGGGGAATCATCACTGAATGTGTGTTTCTAGTCAGGTCCCACAGGGAGCTGTTCTTGGCCCTGTGGCTATTTAACATTTTTATAAATGACCTGTAAGAAAACCAGTGGTGTAGCTAGATGGAGCGAACAGGGGCTGCGGACATAAAAAAAGGTGCCACCCACTTGTACTCACCCAGCGGTGCTCCAGGTCCTTGGTGGCACTGAAGGCCCCCGCTGCCGAAATGCCGCCGAGGCTCTGGAGCAAGTGAAGGCCCCCTTCAAGCCGGAGCACATGAGGGCTCCTGCCGCCAAGCTGCCGCCTAGGAGCTGGAGCGTGTGAAGGCCCCCGCCGCCAAAGACCTGGGGCGTCGCCGGGTGAGTAAAAATTAAAAAAAATGCGCCTATAAATTAAAAATGCGCCACTTGTGCTCAAAGCGGGAGCGACCACTGCCCCCGCTTCCCCCCTGGCTACACTACTGAAGAAAACATAAAATCATGACTGATAAAGTTTGCAGATGACTCAAAAATTGGGGGTGTGGTAAATAATGAAGAGGACAGGTCACTGATAGACAGTGATCTGGATCACTTGGTAAGCTGGGCACAAGTAAACAATACACATTGTAATATGGCTAAATGCAAACATATATATCTAGAAACAAAGAATGTAGGCCATACTGACAGGATGGGGAACTCTATCCTGGGAAGCAGTAACTGAAAAAGGTTTTTGAGCCATGGTGGACAATCATCGGAACATGAGCTCCCAGTGCAATGCTATGACCAAAAGGGTGGATATCCTTGGATGGAAAAACAGGGAAATCTTAAATAGAAATAGAGAAGTTATTTACCTCATTTGGCGCTGGTGCAACTGCTGCTGGAATACTGTGTCCAGTTCTGATGTCCAGAATTCAAGAAGAATGTTGATAAATTGGAGAGGTTCAGAGAAGAGCTATGAGAATGATTAAAGGATTAGAAAACATGCCTTATAATGGCAGATTCAAAAAGCTTAATCTGTTGAGCTCAAAAAGAAAAAGTTAAGGAGTATGGTAGGGTTAACGGGGGGCTTGAGAGGCCAATAGGGTGACCTGATGTTACCTGAGAGGAGGAGGGGTAGGGTTAATTGAGAGTGAAGACCAGATGGGGAAGGGCTGGGCCATACTATAAAGCCAAGAAGCTGAGTACAAAAAGGGTCTACAGGGGCAGAAGTCTGCCATCACTTCCTGAGGAGGGAGACTGCTAAGACAAGGGGGAAGTCCAGTGGGAAAATAAGCCCTTGGATTGCCCTGGAGTGAGGAGTCTGCCAAGAGGTTAGAAGGGGTGAAGTAGCCACGGAAAAGTAGAGTGAGCTCCAGTGGTAAACTGAAAACCAGGAAAGAGTAGGAGGGAGGGTTGATAGTTGAAAAACACCGTTACCCAGGGTTTTGCTGAACCCAAAACTCTTGGCAACTTTTTACTCTTTGCGAGGTAGTGGCAGGAAATGAATTAATGGAGACACAGCTGTCTGGCCACTAGGTAACTGATGCAAGCAGGCAAGCATAAGTGTTTTCACTCAAAACTTCTACCTTATTTAATCTCCAGCACTTACAAATGTCCGCAACAGGTTTGTAGAGCACCCCCAAATTATCCCCAGATTCATATTTACCCAGGGTCTTGAGGAGGTCTTGAGCGAATAACTGTGGATGTCCAGTGGTCAGCCTTCCATCTGCAGGGGAACTTGAGAGGTGTCCAGCGAGTCTTGATTTCTTTCTCTTTTTATAGTTAGTATTATATAGCTTGTTTGTCAAAAAAATGGCTGAGCAGAAGCTAAGTTAGTGTGGAGTTTTCTATCAGTTAACCGGCTGTATTTCACATAGCAATAGTTAACTGTTGTCAGGCTTTCCATCATGGAAAACTGCATGCTTCAGCAAAAATCTTAAATCAGGAGAGCACAGCATCATGTTTACTTCTTGTGGTCACTCATTCCCCCCCCCCCCCCTTCAAGTCTCTTAGTTGTAGTAAGGTTTCAGAAAGGCCTTTTTAGCTGCTTTCAGCAATAAGCATAACAATTGGTTTCCAGCTGCAGGCAGTGGTTTAAGCATTTAACTGGGTTAACAAAATTTCCTCCTTACAAGCCCAGGGAAAGAGCAATAGGGATGGATTGCTGGTTATAGAGTTCTGGGGCTGGAACCTAGTTGTAGCCATGCCTCAGTAGGTCACAACTGAGAATACCAAATACAGGACAAACTGCTGAGAAATAGGGCAGACACACCCGCAAACTGGTGGTTATTATTCCATAAGATATACCAAACCAGCAACAAAAGTAAACTTCTGTCTCACCACACTGGCTAACAAGAAGTCAGGTAAGCAGTTTCCTTAGATATTCCAGTCCTTGTATCACCACCAAAAACACTGGATTTAAAGATGAGTTCTTTAAAATCAAGTTCATCAAACGTAAAGTTCTTCTCATCTCAAAGGACCCAGCCACATGTCCAGGTCAATATGAGTCAGATCTTACCCAAAAATCACGCTGTTGCAAATCCTTTAGTATCTAAAATCTAAAGGTTTATTTATAAAAAGAAAGAAAGGTAAGAGTTAAAATTGGTTAAAGGAATCAAGTACATACAATAAATGTGAAGTTCTTGGTTCAGGCTTGTAGCAGTGATGGAATAAACTGCTGGCTTAAGTTACGTCTCTGGTTGCTTTCAAATCATTGGAAGGTCCTCAGTCCATTGGTTAGAATGCTCCTATTAGCATAAGTCCATAGTCCAGAGGTTTGGGCAGGAAAGAGGCAAAATTGAGGTGTTTCCAGGGCTTTTTATAGCTTCTGCCATGTGGAGGGAAACCCATTGTTTCAAACAAATCCCTCAGCTAGTGGAAAATTACAGGTAAAAGATGGGAACTTGGAGTCCCATGGGCAAGTCACATGTCCTTGTATAATTTTGCTTAGTCACAGCAGAAAAGTCCATTATCTATAAATAGGCATCTCCCATGGTCCATTGTGAGTTGTGTCCTTTTGATGGGCCACTCAATTTGAATAGTCCTTCCAAGACGTGCTTGCTAACTACCTAGTGGGCGTTACCCAGTAGCAAACATTTGAAATCCAGGTATAGAGCCAATATTCATAATTTCTAATACAAAAACGATACATGCATACAGATAGCATAATCATAACCAGCAAATCATAAACTTTTCATAGACATCTTACATGCCACATTCTGTACAAGGCTTTCTGCCCTGGGCCCCAGCGATTCTAACACCGGTCCTGCTTGGGTGACCCCCTGAAATCTGCTTGCGTCCCCACAGGGGGCCCCAGACCCCTGGTTGAGAGCCACTGCACTACATCATTTCCTCTTAAGTCTTAGCTAACCTGCTTTTCAATATCTATAGTGATGCTTCCAACATTCTTTAACTTACTTGTTTAAAAGATTTGACCACGGACTCTACTCCAACTACTTTCCCACTCCACTCCTCTTACTTCTCCTTAAATCTCCTTGAGCATGCTGTGTACAACCACTATATTATACCAACTTTCTCCCCGCTGTCCTTCCTATGTCCATCCAGACTGACTTTCAACTGCTTCACTCCACCGCAAGTGCCCTCACCATAACCTCCACTTACTTAATCTTGGCCAAATCCAGGGCAGCACCTTCTTGATCTTTTTGAAAATATCAATCACTTACTCTTCCTGTGCTGTGTCTGTGTTCCACAGCACCCTCTGGCTTAAAGGGCTCCCAAAGCCATGGGAAGTCAGTGTTATCAGTGGAATTTCATCTTCTGATGGGATTTTTTTCTATCAGAAAATGCCAATTCATAGACACTGAAATGCTCGGTGGGAACATGTTGGCTTTAACAAAATTTTATTTTTTTAAAAAAAGAAAGAAATGAAGCATTTTGATATGGTCCAAACATATTGTAATGGAACATTTTGACTTTTTGTTTTGAAATTTATTGTATTGTGTATATATATATATATATTTTATTGTAATATTAGTTTTATTATTTTACATTATTTTTGAGGTTATAACAATAATACCAATTATCAATCCAATGAGAATATATTAAAATGACCAATTATAATACCAATTATTGAAATGAATTACCAACTAGCATACAGATTTCTAGACAATTTAGAATACCAATTACAATGCCACTTGCCACTTGGAAAGCCAGTCACTGATTATTATGTTATGATTGTATTTTAAAAATTATACCCCAATTGTAAAATAATTTTACAACATGAAAAGTAAAATAAAAATAAAGTTTGAAATTGACCCAAACCTTTTTTAAATATAATTTCTTTTTGTTCTAATTCAGAACATTTTTTTTTAAATGTCAAAATTTCCTGTTGGATCAAAATTGTAAAGTTTCTTTGACCATCTCTAAATTTTACCAGCTTGTAACAAAACTTTTATCATTAACTGGGTTACACTTAAATGTACCTTCCCCAGAAACTGAACCAGCACAAACCCCCATCAGAGGACCCTAAATATCTGCCTAGGTCTGCAACCCAGTGTGCTTTAAATTTTGGTAACCTCATATTATCCTGGCTTCATTCCTTTGCTCCCTGACCATTCCTTCAGCATTTCCTTGGATTGTTTCCTCTCTGTGTTGGTGTCTCTTCAGAATCTGTTTTCAGTGATCTTCTCTCTTCTCCCCCGTTCCCCCCCAATGGTCAAACACCATACCCATCATCTGCTTGTAACATTTCCATTGTCATAAATCAACTGCTGATCCCTTTCCTGTTATCCAGTCTACCATGTTCGACTGTCTTTTTGACATACTATGGGTGTCCGTAGCGGGGTGGATACCCACTTGGGCACAGAGGGGTTTAAAACAGCCCTGAGAGCGGGCTGTTGCAGAAGAAAGGCAGCAGGGCTGATTGGGGAAGTAGCCTCAGCTGGGGGCCACGCCCCAATCAGGACTCAGCTGGCTCTATAAAGGCTGTGAGCCAGAGGCCCAGAGAGAGTCTCTCTCTGCCTTGAGAGAGAGAAGGGCCTGGCTGCA
The DNA here is from genome assembly GCF_965152275.1 of Natator depressus. Lineage (NCBI taxonomy): Eukaryota > Metazoa > Chordata > Testudines > Cheloniidae > Natator > Natator depressus. The sequence continues at coordinate 48,645,683 of NC_134235.1, read as the reverse complement.
GGGGCTTAACCAAGTGTCTGGAGGGGACCGGGCTGGGGATAGGCTAAGGGAGCCTGGGAGCTCTGGCCTAGGAAAGCCCCAGGCTGCGGGCCTGGTAAGGTCTATTAGGTATAGGGGTCGCAGGGGCAGCCACGGGTAGGCAGAGGCAGCAGGTCCAAACCCAACCTTGCCTGTGATGAGTGGCTCATACTGCAGTCTGCCCCAGGGCGTGGGGGATAGCTAGTGACTGGCAGGAGCCTATGACTGAGGTGAGGTAGGGATAGTGGGTGGGGGGATTCCCCTGGGAAGGGGAGACCCAGAACTGTGGGGTCCTGCCAAGAGGGCAGCACCCAGTGAAAGGGGCACCGGGGTCCTGGGAGGGACACGGGAGCCAGCAGCAAGGCGAGACACCAGCCTGAAGAGGGCGCTCCAGAGGCTGGAACGCTAATTCCCTGAGACAACCGGCAGGAGGTGCAGCCTGTGAGTCTGCGCCTGGCTACAGTGTCCCACTGGTAGTCAAACAGAAACCAACAAAAACTCAGCTCCTCCTGTTTCCTCTGAAACATTTTTCCTACCTTCCACATTAGTGTTGCCAGCATGTCCCAGTTAATAGAAGAATAATAATATATTAATAATTAAGATAGTTCTATCTCATGGCAGAGATCAGTTTCCACTGACTCCAATGGATCGCGTTAGCTTCTCCTTTATGCAAATGAAACATAACACCAATAAAAACTAACAGTGCGTGTATGTGCCTAAATAGCCTAAGCCCATTGTTAAGGAATTTTGACTCAGGAGTTAGTTCTTCTACTGTACTAATGTTCATTCAGTGGGATAATACCCCTAGTCTGTACACATCTGGGAATCTTGTTGAAATTGATCTTGTCCTGACATTAATCTATTGTTTTAAATAGTGATATCGTATTAAATAAGCTTTTCTTCTTCCACTGGGGTCTATAGTAACTAGTCTGAAAAGCTTTTCTTATATATTTGAGTACTAATGTCATAACACAGAGTCTGTGTAGCTCAGCCAGAATGTTAGATAAAGGAATGAGCTAATTCTACACTGGACAAGTATGTGGTTATGATAGCTGTGATATTGGAACAATATTTTAAAATGTGGCTCTGCTACAAAATTTTGCTACCGCCTTTAATTACTTTTTTATTTTCTCATTTGGAATTTTGATATACTGATCTTTGGCCTGTGTTTTGAGTTTTTTGTTTATGCATAACAGTTTTAAGTAAGATGTGATTAATGAGCCCATATGTCCCACATTTACTCTAAAAGCCCTGGTTCTGGCTGGAGGAAGATGCCCCAGTGCAGGCATTGCTGAAGACAGCTCAAGGCTATCCTTCTGTTATGGCCCCTCCTCAGAAACTTTGGCATAGAGGTCATGTTGGGTGTGTAGTACATAGGGCGGCCTGGTGAGAATAAGTAACTCTGGGACCTCTCCAGCCCCTAGAACAGCTCATCACTGGGAGGGAGCAAGGCTGTCACCCCCTCCCTCTGTGCTGCAACTGGTAGAAAGACAGTGCAAAATTTCATTCCATATATTTACTATTGAGCATCAGTTCTGATTTCAATGTACTTCAGTGAGCACTGCATTGGACCCACACTGGTTACTCTGGTGAAGATGTTTATTGAAGCTATTGATGGTAAGCACTATACCTAGAAGAAAATGTTTTTTTTTTCCTCAAGGCCCCTGGTTAGTCGAATAGAAAAAAATTAAAATGCTTATTTTGGATACCATTTAAATGTCTTTTGTCTTATCTATTACTGTAGTTGCAGTTTAATTATGGTTTTAAAATCCATTGTAAAACCCATATTGACATACTCAACAATGTCTTTTTAGAAACTATGGTTTGGATTGATTCCAATTTCTTACTGAATTGGGTGGGAATTTTTTTTCTCATTCTTGAAAAATTGGATCGGGCAGGTTGGGAATTGATTTCCTGATGTTTTGAAACTTTTCAATAGTCCATTTATCAGTGTTATCTTTGTGAGATTCATAAGCCCCATCAGACAACCTGCATACAGGTATTGCAATCTCTTTTTCTGCTATTGAAGTGATGGGAAATAGTGTAGAAAATAACATGAAATATATTTTCTAGATGTTTTTGCAGCCTGTACAAATAGACTAAAGTTAATGCACCTCTAACTCTCGTTGGAAGTACCAGGTACAAGAAACAAGATGAGGGGCTTTGCACCAGCATTTGACTACTTGCTGCCCAGTTACAAGTACCAGATATGTTATAAGAGGAAGGCAAAAAGGTAACAGAGAACCACTTTTGGTTTTGCAAATATGGCTACAAATAATTATTAAAATTAATGTCTACATTTTAATTTAGGGTCTAAAGCTACAAAAATCTTATTCATGCAACTCATACTCACTTGAGTTCCACTGATGACAGAGAGTAAGAGTTACTTTCATGAGTAAGGGTTTACTGGATCAGTCTCTCGTGTCATCTCATACGCTTGCAAAATGCCATGGATATTTCTAGGACTATGAACCAGAAGTCTGTGGCAAAACTCCAGTTGACTTCAGTGGGTGCAAGGACAGACCTGATTCAGCAAAGCATTTAAGCAGATGCTTTAACCAATGATCAGTTGGGGTGGGGGAGAAAAAGGTTTAAAATCACACAATAACAATAACTGTTATGCTTCTAAACCAAAAAGACAAATGTATGTACTGTGACAGGGTCAGGCCAGATGGCTACAGGAGAGTGATAGAAGATAGATATATTAGCCCCAGATTAAGCAGGTCTCTTTCCCTGACTAAGATAATGGGCTGTTCCAGAACAATCAGGAAGTTGCTGGAACCAATGAAGGCAGACTAATTAGGACACCTGGAGCCAATTAAGAAGCTACCAGAATCAATTAGGACAGGCAGGCTAATCAGGGCACCTGGTTTTAAAAAGGACCTCACTTCAGTTAGTGAGGCACGTGTGAGGAGCTGGGAACAAGAGGCGCAAGAAGCTGAGAGTGAGTAGGTGTACTGCTGGAGTACAAGCGTTACCAGACATCAGGAGGAAGGTCCTTTGGTGAGGATAAAGAAGGCGTTGGGAGGAGGCCATGGGGAAGTAGCCCAGGGAGTTGTAGCTCTGTCACAAATGTTACAAGAGACATTGTAGACAGTTGCAATCCACAGGGCCCTGGGCTGGAACATGGAGTAGAGGGTGGGCCTGGGTTCCTCCCATCCCCCTCAACTCCCTATTTGAGACAAGAAGATGTGACCTGGACTGTGGTTCCTACCAGAAAGGAAGGTCCCTGGCCTATCCCCCAACCCACTAGGTGGGTCAGCAGAGACTGCAGGGATTGTTCTCCTCCCTTTCCCCACGCTGGCCAGTGATAAGGTTAGCTGAGTGAAAGGCAGGTTTGAGCCACTAACAAAAGTGGCCAAACCGAGGGCTGCCGTGAATCTCTGAGAAGAGCAAATCCGCCAATAAGCGCAGGACCCACCAAGGCAGAGGAGGAACTTTGTCACAGTACCTTATAGGCTAACTGTTGCTTAAAGTAAGCATTAACAATATTAACACAGAAATATATTTCTTAAGCTTCAACTACATAATTTCTTCAGCCAACAGTTAGTAGTTCAATTATTATGCACAGCCTGGTCATTTCTTAGTGTGTGGTCTACAAAATGATGCCACAACTGAGTAAAAGCTAGTTTTCAATATGTTGTTACAGTAAAATGGAGTTACGGACTTGAGGGTTTTTTTTGGACATGATTAGGCCAAAATAATGACCATCTTTAGAGTTAAAGCAAATACTTGCTAAAGTAATTCTTTGAGAAACAGCCTAATGATCTACACGGCTGAACAATATGTCATTTGAGTACAATTGATTCAGATCTTTCTTTAGATAAAAACAGCTTTACATTTTTCATTCCTCATGACCTTTATGTCTCGTTTAGTCTGAAATTGACGGCTGCTGCTCAGCATTTTCCTTCCATAATAAAAGCCACTACTCTGCAAGGCTCATATTTAAAGGGTGCTGCCATAACCATAAGGGTAGCCTAAAATTCCCCCTTACCTGTAGGGGGTTAAGAAGCTCAAATAACCTGGTTGGCACCTGACCAAAGGAACCAATGGGGACAAAAATCTGGGGGCGGGGGAGGCTTTGGTTTTGGTTCTTTGTTTTGGTGTAGAGGGGCCAGACATCAATCCATGTCCTCCAAACAATTCTGAACCAGTCTCTCGTATTACAGAAATTGCAAGTACAGCCAGGCAAGGCATATTAGTTTTTCTTTCTTTTCTCAACTTGTGAATTTTCCCTTTGCTGGAGGGAGGTTTATCCCTGTTTTGTTGTAACTTTGAAACTAAGGCTAGAGGGGGTTCCTCTATGTTTTGTGCATCTTCTGTTACCCTGTAAAGTTATCTTCCAACCTGATTTTACAGAGGGGATTTTTACCTTTTTTTTTTAAATAAAATTCTTCTTTTAAGAACTGATTTTTTTTTCAGTGCCCAAAGATCCAGGGATTTGGGTCTGTGTTCACTTTGTAACCAATTGGTTAGGATATTATTCTCAAGCCTCTCCAGGAAAGGGGGTGTAAGGGCTTGGGGGAGATATTTTGGGGGAACAGGAACTCCAAGTGGTCCTTTCCCTAATTCTTTGTCTAAATCACTTGGTGGTGGCAGCATACTGTTCAAGGACAAGGTGGAATTTGTGCCTTGGGGAAAGTTTTTAACCTAAACTGGTAAAAATAAGCTTAGGGGGTCTTGCATGCAGGTCCCCACATCTGTACCTCAGAGTTCAGAGTGGGGAAGGAACCCTGACAGGTGCTAAGCAGCTATTTGCTAGGATGCAGAGAAAATAGGTTGCCAGTTAGACTACTTATTGGGTTTTTTTTATTGTAGTGGTTGATTGGGAAATTGCCAAATATTGTAGTAATCAAGTTGTTCACAAGTTGATAGGTCTGGAAAAGAGAGAACTTTCAAGGTGGACTTCTCTTTCTCTGGACCTAAACTTTTGTTGTTTAAATATTAAAAGATTTGATCGCTAAATCAACTAGCAGTTGTTTGTTCCTTATGTATTTTTGGACTGACCTATATTTACCATAGGTGTTTTTTAAATGTGCAGGAACAGTGGCTGATGATCTCAAGCAAAAATAATTAGGGGAGAAGGGCTGCAAATGCTCAGCATGTGTTATACAGCAAAGTCTCTTTTCTCATTTCTTTTAGCATTTACTTGTTTACTTCTAATAGCCATTAGCCCAGGGGTTAGGTTGTAGTTACAATGCTATTGGAAGCATCTGCCACCTCCCAAGGCAGAAGTTGCAACTAGAGTGGGTCAGGTTTCAGAGGGGTAGCTGTATTAGTCTGTATCAGCAAACACAATGAGGAGTCCTTGTGGCACCTTAGAAACTAACAAATTTATTTGGGCATAAGTTTTCATGGGCTATAACCCACTTCATCAGATGTATGGAGTGGGGGGAAAAAAAAGTAGGCAGGTATAAATGTACAGCACATGAAAAGATGGGAGTTGCCTTACCAAGTGGGGGGTCAGTGCTAATGAGGCCAATTCAAACATGGTGGATGTGGACCATTTCCAACAGTTGACAAGAAGTTGTGAGTATCAACAGAGGGAAAATTATTTTTTGTAGTGACCCAGCCACTCCAAGTCTTTATTCAGGCCTAATTTGATAGTGTCAAGTTTGCAAAATAATTCCAGTTCTGCAATTTCTCGTTGAAGTCTGTGTTTCTGTTAAAGAATGACCACTTTTAAGTCTGTTGTTGAGTGTCCAGGGAGATCGAAGTGCTCTCCTACTGGTTTTTGAATGTTACAATTCTTGATGTCTGATTTGTATCCATTTATTCTTTTGTGTAGAGGCTGTCCAGTTTGGGCAATGTACATGGCAGAGGGGCATTGCTAGGTCAGGAACTTTTCAATAAAACATTTTTAGTGTGTTGTAGTTTTATATTTTGTTTCCTATGAGGAGAGAGAGACTTATTTTAACTCTAGTCAGTCAGTGACTTTCAAAAATAGTAGTTATTAGGGATTTAAGATAGAAAAGAGGATTTTAAATATAGCTGAAGTAAGAGTCCTTCCTATGCTAATCAGCTAAATACATTTCCCTTTTAAATTTAGTTTTATTTAGGTATTTAAATGACGACAAATGAGACAGAAGATGGAAAGATAAAACCAAAATACTAAAAGAAATGGACAGACCTACACACAAGAGAAAACAGAGTTGCAGGCTAATTACAGTATTTAGGGTTATTTAATAGGGACCTGTGACAGAGTGTCTACTCCACACAGGTGAACAAAGTTAACAGGAGTCAGAAAACTCAGTTAATCCACCTTGGTGCACCTGGAGAGGGTCTGAGGCTTGATTTCTTAACAAACCCAGCTGGGCAGTGAAAGCTAGGGGAGAGTCCAGGAGAGGAACCCAAAATAGAAAACACTAGGAGAGAGGAGGTAGAGTGTTCATACACTTTTTAGGAAGGCAGACTGAAAAGGACCATAGCGATTAAATTAATCTCTATTTTGTGCCCTGGAAAGCGGGTAAGGCACAGAGAGGCAGTCAGGAAGGGTCAGTATTCCAACAGAGAGAGAATGAGCTGGCAGGACCTAGGAAGAAGCCAGTGTCCTGGGAACCAGAGGAGGGGGCTAGGTTAACCACAGGGTAGCAGCGCACCAGGCTTGGAGGTGGTAGGCAATGGGATAGGCAAATAGAAGCGTGGCTGAAGGAGTAGACTTAGAAGTGTAATACCACCTGGACCAGAATCCAGAGCATAGGGTGGGCCTGGGTTCTCCTACCAGCCACAGTGAGGTGCGGGGAAGAGGGCAAAGGTACAAGCCCAGCATAAGGACTGATTATTTCAGGCTGAGGCCGAAGATAAAGCCTCATTGATGGGCATATGAATAGCCCAAGAGAGGGTAGAAGAATCTTTTGTGTTGGGACGTTTTTGGTCTTTAACTTTTGTTGCCTTGGAAGGGGTGGAACTAAATCATGACCTGAACGGAGGACTGAGTCACAAGAAGAGGCAGGCATCCATCAACCTAGAATAACCAAGGGCAGGCATTAGAGAGGAGAGAGCCTGCCATGCCACACCCAGCAACCAGCAGGAACTCCGGAAAGAAGTCTGCTCCTGCACAGGGCCACATTCAATATTTTTTTAGGCATCAATAAGAATTTTGCCTGAGAGAGGCCTAAGTAAGGACTACTGGGTGTGGCTGAAGATCAATTAAATTTAAGCAACAACTCATTCTCCTACAATACAGATTATAAGTGGGGGAAGACAATCTTGTGGTTAGAACATGAGTCAAGAGGTCTGGGTTCCTTTTTCAGCTCTGTATAAACTTGGGAAATTTACTGATATCTTGACCTCCTTTGCAATAAATTAGAGTTTTGTCATTGACATTGGTTACAGCAGCATTGGGCCATTAATATATAAATAGTGCCTATTAGCCATCAAACTAGAGCTGAAGTGAGACTTCAGTGGTCCATAAGACCTTGAATTGACCTTCTGGATAAGGGTGAATTTCCTTCCTGGTGAACATAAACAAACTGTGTGATTTATATGACCAAAAAATAACCAACATTCTTGAATTTTAAATGTTTGTAATCCATACTGTGAACAATTTCAAAACCGTTATCGGTTATCTAAAAACACAGTCTGTCCATGAATATTCCACAAGCAGAAAAAGTGATTCAATTGTTTGAATAAATTATGTGTTGGGAATAACTCTCAGTTTGATGAAAAATGTATCCTCTAATATTTTAATGAGTAATCATAGATGCAAAAATATTTTTGTTGCATAGCTAATTGAGCTACAGATGTACAGTGAGACACTCGGCAGTTTTTGGGGGGTGCCTATTTCCTGTAGAGTTTTGCATCCCATTGTTATCTTGCATATAAATGATGAAAACAGTTGCTAAATCTGAGTGAGTTACTGTAATTTCCTGGAGAGTTTTGAGTTCTGCTGAAAGAAGAAATTACAGAACCAAACTGATAATCTATTAACAACTGAGAAGATGAATTCCATGTTTTTTTTTTTGTTTTTTTTTTTTTAGATTCGTAGATGAATACATTTTTAAGGCCAGAAGCAACAACTGGATTGTAGAGTCTGGTCAGCTGCAAAACACACATCCTAGGCCTTCCCTGGATTAATTCCTTCTGCAAGACCAATAGTCATAGTTCAGCTAAATCATATTTTTTAAAAAAATCCAATCTTGCTTTAAAAATCTCCAGTGATTGAGAATCCACCAAAACTCTTGGAAAGTTGTTCCAATGGTTAATTATCCTCACGCATACTGACCAACATTTTCAAATTATTTTCAAAAAGAAAAGGAGTACTTGTGGCACCTTATAGACTAACAAATTTATTTGAGCATAAGCTTTCTTGAGCTAGAGCTCACTTCATCGGGTGCATGCAGTGGAATATACAGTGGGGAGATTTTCAGGGACCCCTAGTCCCACCAATGCTCCCTTTCTAATACCCTTAATGCCATCTCCTTGCCCTGCCCACTAATACCCTTGTTCAGTCTCCTTGCAGCCTCCACCAGTCCTTTGTACTCTGTAAAACACATAGCAAGGTTAGTGGAGTTGCAGTTCCTCTTGCCCCCCGGGCACACCTTGCGGGGCTATGCCTTGGCAGGGCTATAACAAGCTGAGTCGTAGGTGGTGGTCAGGGAGGCAGGGCTGCAGTTGCTCTTGGGGAAGCAGATACCATATATTTGCTCTCAGCAGGGTATTTGCAGCAGAGCAGAACCACATGGGCCTGCCCTTGCCTGCTGCATCAGGTCCTGGGAGGGGGCCTTACCTCCGCCCTGATCCCCCTCTTGCTGCACCTACAGGCCCTTGGGGCGGGGGGGGGAGGGAATGGGGCATGACCGACCCTCCCCCCACCCGATCCCTGGACCTCCGCTGCTGCATTGAGGGGGGTTGCTTCCTGCCTTTCTGAACCTACCATCTGGTCCCTCCTTGCTGCAGCTATGGCCTGGGGAAGAATGGGGTGTGACCTGACATGAATTTGCACCTGATATACTGACTGTTCCAGTACCTGCCTCCATCTCGCGCTACCCAACCTCAGCACCACCACCATAGCCCCAAGCTTCACATTTATACTGTACCCTGCCATTGATTGCCACTGACCCTGCCCCTCCTGCACGCCCATTGGCAAGAGCAGAGCAGAGGTTAATCACGTTATGCACACACATGGCTGACACACATCGTTCTTGGGAATATCCTTGTCAGAGCCGGCACAAGGCATAAGCAGACTAAGCAATTGCTTAGGGCCCAAGTAGCGCAAGGGGGTCCCCTATTTCCTTATTACTATGTGTTGTAGGGCCCCCAATGGGCTAGCACTGGCACTAGCCATTTTTATGCAGGAGATAACATTATTAAATTGAGAGTTGGTGTTTTTTGGTTGCAAACAGGACTCTCCCTGACATGCTGATAGAATTGGTCTGTCTGCCTTCATTGTTGTTTTTAGTCTGAATTTGCACCTTATTTTTAGCCTGAATTTGTCTAGCTTCAACTATCAGCCATTGGATATAGTTTTACCTTTGTCTGCTATGTTCATTTGCTTTATTTATTTACTTCACATTGAATGAAAAGGGAAGTGTGTCATACGCAAGCTAGAAGGGGAGCAAACCTGTCGTCCAATCACTGAAGATGTCATAGAAGGAAGTGGGGCCTACTGACTACTTCTTGCTTCGCACCAATTCTCTCCACTTCCTCCTACAGGAGAGAGCAAGTACTTTAAGCAGAGGAGTCATGCTGTACCATTCTGGGAGGGTCACTTTGTCAAAGGTCTGATTCAACTGTCAGTGGAGTCAATGGAATCTTGTAATTGAATTCATTGGCCTGATTTCTGATCCTTTGGGTTCTCATGTGTCTGGATTTATGTCTATTTTTGCATGGTGGACAGTGATGTGTGTGTGTGTGCTCTTGTTTATTTTCACTATAATACATTGTCATGACAAAGCATCACATACTGATGTAAAAGATGGGTCAGATAATGTAAGGGCATGTCTATACTACAAACTTAAGTCAACTTAACTTACACCGATGTATAGCCAGAGCTGTAATTAAACCGCTGGTGCATGACCACACTATGCTCCTTGTATTGGTGGAGCATGTCCACATTAGCAGCTCTTGCATCAACACCGAGAGCAGTGGGCTGTAGGTAGCTATGCCACTGTGAAACAGGCCACTATCTGCCTCACAATGTTCTGGAAAGGGTTTGCAATGCCTCCTGGGAGCAGGCTTGGTGTCCCATGATGCAGCTTTCTCTGTCCCATCATTCCATGGGCTTCCTAGTACGTTTCATGCCACTTTTCAACAGCCCCTGTAAACTGCCTGCCCACCATCTCTGTCAGAAAGCATGGATCCTGCACTGCTCTCCAGTATTGTCGTAAGTGTTATGAACACAATGGGCCTGATGCTGCAGTATTTCATGAGCTGCGAATCTGATGATGATGACACTGTGGTGTCTTCCAAGCTGTGTGCCATCGAGAGAAACTATTCAAGATTGCTGTTGCTATTCATGGAGCAGTTGCATATGGTGGACTATCAGTTCTGGGCTTGAGACAAAAGGACTGGGTGGTGGGATAGCATCGTTATGGAGGTCTGGAATGACTAGCAATGGCTGCAGAACTTTCGGATGTGCAAAGCCACCTCCCTGGAACTGTTTGTGGAGCTTTCCCTTTTCCTCTGGTGCAGGGACTCCAAAATAAGTGCAGCACTAATGTGGGAGAAGCAAGTGGCAATCATGTGGAAGATGACAATGCCAGACCACTACTGATCAGTTGCAAATCAGTTTGCAGTCGGGAAATCCACTGTGGGTGTTGCAGTTTTGCAAGTGTTCAGGGCCATTAATCGCCTTCTGCAATGAAGGACTGACTCTGGGCAATGTGCATGAAATAGTGGATAGTTTTGCAGCAATGGGATTCCCTAACTGTGGTGGAGCAATAGTTAGCACGCATACCCCCATTTTGGTCCCAGACCACCTTGTGACAGAGTATATCAACAGAAAGGGCTACTTTTCTATGGTTTTGCAAGCACTAGTGGATCACTGGGGTTGTTTCACCAACATCCATGCAGGCTGGTTAGGGAATGTGCACGATGCATGCATCTTTAGGAACACAGGCCTGTACAGAATGCTGCAAGCAGGACCTTTCTTTCCAGACCAGCGGATTACTATGGGGGATGTGGAAATGCCAACAGTGCTCCTGGGAGACGCAACCTACCCCTTGCTCCCAAGGTTCATGAAGCTTTATACTGACCACCTTGACCGCAGCAAGGAGCACTTCAACAAGAGGCTCAGCAGGTGCAGAATGACTGCTGAATGTGCCTTTGGCCACTTAAAGGGGCTCTGGTGCTGTCTCCTCAGCAAGTTAGACCTCAGTGAGGAAAATATCTGCATGGTTATAATTGCTTGCTGTGCCCTTCATAATATATGTGAATAAAAGGGGGAGAAGTTTCCCAGGAGTGGAGCATGGAGGTGAAGCAGCTGTTTGCTGCTTTTGAGTAGGCAGATACCAGGGCTGTAAGAGGGACTCAGTGGCGAGCTTTTCAGATCAGGGAGGCTTTGAAGGAGATTTTCACAGTGGACCACAGTAATGTGTGTTAGCCATTTTTTTCCCCCCACCATGGTATGAACCTTGTAATGATTAGAGTAGAATCTCAGAGTTACGAACACTAGAGTTACAAACTAACTAGTCAACCACATACCTCATTTAGAACCAGAAGTGCAGAAGCAGAGACAAGAAAAGGAGAAAATACAGTACACTACTGTGTTAATTATAAACTACTAACTAAAAAAAAAAAGTGAAAGCAACATTTTTGTTCTGCCTAGTAAAGTTTCAAAGCTGCAAGTCACTGTTCAGTTTTAAACTTTTGAAAGAACAACCATAATGTTTAGTTCCGAGTTACGAACAACCTCCTGAAGTGTTTATAACTCTGCGGTTCTACTGTACTGTGTGTGTGTGCTACTAGAAAACTGCACATGAACCTATTGCTACTGTCACTGAATGTTAGCAGTAGTCACCATAGGTTGGAGAATAATAAAGATTCCCTCACTTTCCAGAGGTTCAGTTTTATTCCACAGCCATGCAAACATATTTATGTGTTGGTAACCTAAACATCATACATACAGGGAAAGGTACCTTTAAAGGGAAAGGAACAGGAAATCCACAAACACATTTGTCTGAGACTCTGAGTTGGGTGTATGGTCTGCTGTCATTCTGCAATGACATTCTGCTGCCATTCTGTCCCATGGGCTGGAGTGCCTGCGATTCTGCTGAGGCCCTTGAGGACACAAGGACCATGTGGGGTGAGGAGTGTGGGAGGTACAGGAAGGCAGTTCTGTGTAGGCTGCAGGGGGAGGCTGCACGGATGTGTTCAGCCTGATATTCAATCAGGGACTGCAACATGTGTGTTTGCTCCCTGAGCAGGGTTGTTACCTGTTCCTGCCCATTTCCTATTCTGACTATCCCGCCATAATTTCTCACTGATTGCTTCCCTCCATGCTCTCTGCTCACGATCCGAAGCACCAGACAACTGCAGCATCTCCTTAAATGTGTCTGCTTTACTCCTTAGTTTCTTTACTTTATCTGAGAGAGGCACTCAGCCTCTGTACAGGAGACCATCAAGGGCACATCTGCAGCTGCTAAAGAAACAATAGACAGAGGTGGTATTGTCAGTGCACTTACACCCTGGATCCAAATAAGTAACACACACATCTTTCTCACTTCCCCTTGGCACTCACACAGTGCACTGGTAGCCCCAGCCACAGCCTGCGGGGAGGGGTTGAGTACTTATCAGAGGTTCCCTCCCTTGCATCAGCTCACCAGAGCAGAACTGCTGGGACTGGATACACTGATCAGGAGTCAGAAAGAGATCCTGGCTCGCCGTGCCAGTGGATCATCCTCTTGCTTGTCTACCGTGCTTCTCTACCTCCACTTCCTCAACCAGCACATCATCCTCTAGGTTCACTCCAGTGGCCACTGACTCCAGCATCCCTGAAGTATTTCATGGGCTCTTGGCAGTGGATGGCATGCCACTCCCTGTAGAAGCAACATGTCTGCAGCTCCACCCCAGAGAGTCTATTTGGTTTCCTTGCTTTCTGGTACACCTGCCTCCACTACTTGATTTTTACACAGCACTGCAGCATGCCCCTGTCATAGCCCTTCTCCACCATGCTTCAAGTGATCTTGCCATAGATATCAAAGTTCCTGCAGCTGGAGCGGAGCTGTGACTGCACAGCCACCTCCTCCCCACAGACCCAGAAGATTCACCACCTCCCATGTACTCCAGGCAGAAACACGTTTGCTGCGTGGAGCCGGCATGGTCAGCTGGGCTGTTGCTCTCCAGGCTGACCAAACAGGAAGAGCAATTTTAAATGGGGAGGGGCGTTCACCTGTGTACCTGGCTGCAGGGCAGCAGAGTTGAAAGCAGTGACCAGAGCAGTCATGGTGGCCCGCATCCCTTCCTGCAGGTCCCATTGGCCAGGAACGGCAGACGCAGCCACTGGGAGCTGCGGGGGGCTGTGCCTGAAGACAGTCAACGTAAACAAAATGTCTCGCGGCCGGCCAGCGGATTACCCTGGTGAGCCGCTTGCCAAAAGTTGCCGACCCCTGATCTACACTGACGCTGTGTCGCTCTAACTACATAGCAAAAAGCACTATGCCTCTCATCCAGGTGGTTTTATTAGGTCAGTGTAGCAGGCATGTTTAAGTGGAGGGAGGAGACTTGCAGTATGTACACTCCATAGTTAGGTCGGGGTAAGCTATCTTACGTTGATTTAACTTTGTAGTGTAGACATGCCCTAAGAGTTAGGGGATTATTTTTCTGGAACCCTCTGGTTATTGAGGGGCCTAGTGGCTTCTAGGCTCACTGCTGAATTGTAGTATGTGTCTGAGGGGTGGAAAAAACAGGTCAGATGATGCCACTTGGATACTTTAAAATAGTTTGTGCAGCACTAAGTCAAATATTTCAAATGCAGGTGCTATGGAATTTGGAGGTGTTCAGGGCCTCTAAAAAAGAGCTCAACAAGGCACCAATTCACCAGTCCATTGCTGCTTAGGATGAGAATACATGTTTAAGTCTGATTTACCTTATGGAGACTTGAGAACTTACTTGAGTGCCTTTCTGAATGGGAATGGACTCAAGCATGTGCTTAAATAACTCACTGAATCAGAGACTGGCTGGTGCCTTGTTATGGATTTATGTGCCTAAAGGTAGCCACTCATATGTGAAAATGTTGTCTCTGGACTTCATGTCCTTTGGTGGGGTTGTTTTGTTTTGTATGTGTTTGTGGGTTACTTTCGGGTTTCAAAGATTTGCTTCTTTGAATGAAGGGAGAATTAAGCTGTTAGAAGCTATTTTTCCCCAACAACTTTTTTTTTTTAACCTGATATTCTGGGCTTAGTTCTGTTAATATTAAGTGGGTGAAATTCACCTTTGTGTAGAGGCAGAGCCGTCCCTTGGGTACGGCGAATTGGGGCAACTGCTCCGGGCCCTGTGCTTTGGGGGGGCCCCACAGGCTGATGCAATTGGCCGGCGTGGTCGGTCCTGGAAGCGATGGGTCGGTCCAGGAAGTGACACATACGTCACTTCTGCCCCACACTCCCTTAGGGATGGCCCTGTGTACAGGGCCAGTACAAGCCTATGTAAAGTGATAGCTTAAATAGGACCCAGATGATGCATAAGGCTTGTATGAGCCCTCTACCCAAGAGAGGATTTCACTTACCAGGAAGAACACACAGGAATTTATGCATGCAGAGCAACCTATAGCATCGAGCCTTCTCAGTGCTCAATATTAAGTGTAAAGATGAGTAAGAAATCACTTCTTTCCATTTTCTACATATATACACACACAATTTTGCCTTTCGGTAGACTTTAACCATTTTCTTCACAGCCATGATAAAAGATGATGATCTTTCTGATGTTCGTGACAATGATGACAAGAGCTGTCAGTCTCAGACAGAACAATGTAGGTTTCTCTATTTGTTTCACATTAGTCTACACTTTATTCCCTTCATACAATGAACAACAATTGTTTGGTGTGTTTCCTGTGTTGCTTTATGTGGGAGTACATTGCTTCAGTTGAAAAGAACTTTTTTTCTTTAAAGACTTGAACAGAATTGCTCTTTTTTGAGTCAGAGGGAGAATGTCTCTCTGTTGATTTGTCCTTGAAGCTAATTATATTAGTATTCAGTCTTGTGTCACTTTGTAAATCTTCATGCATACACAGAATCATAATCTCTACATATGTAGATAGGTAAAATACACATACAAACAAATATATACATATAGGACATGAAATTGTGTTCTAATTCTTTTTTTTTATTGTTTTCATGTTGTGTTACTTTGCTACAGTTGAGATGCACAGAATATATGCAAAAAGAAAAGGAGTACTTGTGGCACCTTAGAGACTAACCAATTTATTTGAGCATAAGTTTTCGTGAGCTACAGCTCACTTCATCGGATGCTGTAGCTCACGAAAGCTTATGCTCAAATAAATTGGTTAGTCTCTAAGGTGCCACAAGTACTCCTTTTCTTTTTGCGAATACAGACTAACACGGCTGTTACTCTGAAACCTGTCAGAATATATGCAGTGGAGGAGGCAGTAAGAATGTACACACCAAACGCTGGTACTATTCAGGGTAAACCCAGGACTAACTTGGACTATTATTACATTTTACTGTTCTTCTTATACTCATTTTATTAAGATAAAGGATTTTGTAGAAAGGTGACTATGGGTCTGATCTGAAGTCAAGGGAATCACTTTCACTGACTTCAATAGGTTTTGGATGAGGTCTGGAATCTTAGTTGAAATATTTTGCAAGAAACATTTTGGTACAGTCTGGATTGTATTCTTTTTTCCTTCTAACAGAGGTCTGCAATGTACAAACATGCACTAGTGAGAGGTAGTGATGGAGTAATTTCCTTTAAATGCTCTTATACTTGCATTTATACTAAAGCCCCTTTACCAGGGTGCCTGTTTCTTTGGCAGCTGCTCTGGGGACTTGATTAGCATTCCATTGTACCAGTACTTCTGCTTACGTGGTGTTTTTCTACTAAGAATTTTGCTGATCTCTCTAACTTATGCTAAAAATGTAATAAACAAGGCATAAAAACTCTAGAAACTAGATGGTAGGTAACATTTTAAGGTAATAGTACTTTAATTGCAAAATTACTTAGCAATTCTTGTAGATTAAATTACATATCACGTCCACCTAACTGAAAGTGAATTAATTCATCATGATTAATGTTAGTGACAGCCACATGAATTAATGAGGACTGGCCACTTATTTTAGTGTTTCCAAACTAAGCTAACACTTAAGTGCCTGTTATCTAATTCTGAATTACACTGGAACTTCTAACGGGGCATAGACACATTAGCAAACGATTGAAAACTAATTGAATTAAATATCTGTATATGATCAATGAACAGCAAATCAATTAATTGAGAAAGGTCACTTTAAAGAGTTCAGCCATTTTGCTTTCAGGATCTGTCAACAACATAATGTAGTAGCAGAGGTGTCCGATAAATATAATTGTATTGTATATGTTACATAGTGTTGGCATCGTGGGACTGGAATGACTCCTTTTTATCCTGAAGGGGGGGGGAGGAGACCTAATCCAAATCCCCTTACTCTTTCTGTGCTGAGGATATTCTTCAGGGTGTTCTAATGCCACTGAGTCTTCTCCTGAAAGTTCTTCTTGTAATCACTGCTCTGTTCCCTGCACTGTAGCACAGACAAAGCATGTAGTGTAAGCTATACTACAAATACTGTAGTGGAATAAAAGGAAGAGTACTTTTCAACACTGGAGAAGGGTGTATTTCACTTCTGGCATCTGCATAACACATGAATGGTGAGTTTCCACCATATTGTTGCTCGCACTCAGCCAATTTGGGAATAGAAATAGCTTTTTTGGGCAGTAAGGGGGAACAAGTAGTACTGACATTTTGAACATTAGCAAGCCAAGTCTTGGCTTGACCTTAATTAAGATTTTGAAGAAACCATTCTGGTGAAATTGATAGTTTGAAAACCCATCCCCAAACACATTAAGAATTAATTTATGGATTAAATTGGTGTAGTCATGTACATTCCATAATTAGAAAAAAGAAATAAGCCATCTACCATTGGTAGGGACTTTCCAGGTATCATGGACCTATTGTTTTGGAGGTGATTAGTGGTGTTTGAACTCTTAAGCATTTAACTTGGATAATGTAAACCAGATCCTGGAGTGGGGCTACGTCGCACAGAGTGCAAAAGTTCACTGCTGAACATCTCTGGCTGAAGGGCTTTGTGCAGGCTGGACCCCCTACATCATGTTAGAGCTATGCCAGACTGCAGTGGCCTCGTGCCCAAAAATGCAGCCAAGGATCACTGTAGCACAGGGGTCTCCTGGTGACACCCCTTTCCTTTCTGACTATGCTCTCTTTCCCCTACTACCATATCAGCACTGGATGGGGGGTGAGTAGAGTAAGAGCCCTTGCGTCACTATGTGTCCAGTGAAGGATCCCATTGACACTAGAATGGTCCTCTCTCCACTGGTTTAAACAGGTTTTTGGACACTGCACAGGAGAATCTTACAATATCTACAGAATGCACCAAAGATTGGGTCCATCTCACTGGGTTTTAGTAGGGATGGAAAAATTACATGCTCATGTAAGAACTAAATATAATCAGACTTCAAAGAATAAGTATGCAGAACTCAAACCTATGATTTTAAAAATCCATAGTTTTTCAGAATTCTTTTGAGATTTATTTTACCTACTAATGTCAGAGAGGGTTCCGTCTTAGGAACTGTAAATGTGACTAGCCAATTCTTCTTTTACTATATGATCAAAAAGAATGATAACCAGCTGTAATCGGCAAACAGAAAATCTGAATAGATAGTGTTTGCTACACCTCATGTATTCAAATTGCAGCAGCAAGAGCTGATCTCTTTTCTACAAGTTCTTTTCTCTTTGACCATTTACCGCGACCAAGCATGAATTCAGGCCATAATCTGTGAAGAGGCAAGAACGTAAAGAACAGTCAGTTGTTGATTAATCCTGGGACTGCTATTTCTTGGATTCAGAAGAGACATATCCCCAGGTGATAACCAGGGGGTGAATGCTGCTTTTCACGCTCACAGCTCTGCCAGCTAACAATGCTGTAAAACTCACCAGTTTGAAAATAACCGAGAAGCTGCCAAACGTATGCAAAATTGTTTCCTTTCACTTCTGGATTAACCAACAACATTATCAGCAGTAGGGAAGCAGGTGTTCTGCCAGCATTGCTCCCTCCCTCCCTCCCACACCCCTCCCCCCACCTGTCTCAGGACCAGGAATGTATTGGCCTATATTAGGAGTGGGTTGTGCATACTCAAACTATTCGTTTTCACAGACAGAGCTAAATTATATAAAACTCAGCAAGTTCACACAGCAGTATTGACAAACATCAGTCATGCTGCTGATGCTACTTTAGCCAGAAGAATGGATAGTTTCAGTAGCAGCTTGCTTATGAGCCAACCAATCATCTCCATCCTAAGCCCAAGAATAAATAATCATACCACATCCATCATACCAGGTTTGTAATGTTAGAATACTTACAGAATGGATGTTGTAAAAAACACACACAAAATAGGTTCTCAATTAAAAACATTTATAAATGCAAAATGTCATTAGTAATATATTATAATAAAGTAATTTTAAAGTAGTTCTAGTAAAAACTGTCATTGTTAACTGCTATGAAGTATAATTGATCATTAAAAAAATTTCACTACTTTGACTTATATAGTAATAGTAACTGTTCTAAATATGCATATTAGACAGTTATTACACCTCATTTTCAGTGCACCTCTAGCATTTATTATTCTAAATTAAATACATATTTGGGAACCTAGATGTAAACATTACCCACAATAGTTTCTAAATCTAAATAGTGAACATAATACTAGAGCTGACGGGAGGATGACAATACTGTTTCGTGGCAACTTTTGATATTTAAAAAAAAAAATTCCTTCTGCATTGGAACAAAAACAAGTGTTTGTGTGTTCATTCTATAGCATGGCAGTTAGGGCACTCACTTGTTATGTGGGATATCCAGGAAGTCCCCACACTGATTAATTGATTCAGTTTTTCATCCCAGATTGCTTCAAATTAAGTAGAGCAAGGACTTAAACCTGGGTCTCTCACATTCCAGGCTAATACCCTAACCACCAAGCTATTCACGAACTTGCTTTTGGGGGCAGGAGTAGAGCTTCGAACCAAAAATCTTTTAGTTTAAGTCTGTCAAAAACTCAAGTGGCTTTGATAAAACAAGAGATTTTGACAATTTCCTTTAATCGAAAATGTTTAGACCTCCTGATACTCCGAGTAGTTCCAGCCATCACAAAAATGCACCCCACCATGATTATTTGATCATCTTTTTTTTTTTTAAATGGGGAAGAAGGTGGTAGTGGAACTCTGGGAGCTATGCTGACAGTTGTGTAACTGCTGGTAGGATCACATAACCAGACAGGTCAAATGATAGGCGCCAGACTAAAGGCAGTACACTGGTGGTCCTGGCAGAGGGTTGTGAGTCAGGCTAACAACCAATCCATGTAAAAATGCTTTATGTTATGGAAACAACCCAAAGACCAGACGACTGTCAAAGATTTGCAAATACAGACATCAGCTGTGGAGAACCATGATCTGCTAGACATAAGACAAGATAGTACTGGCCAGCCAGTAAATCCAGGCTGACACAGTGATGAAGAATCAAAGCCACAAGGAAATTCTGCATTTGAAAGAGGGTATCTTCACAACTAAGGTTAAGACAAGAATTGGATGTTGGAATGTTAGATAACTTTGAAGCATAGGTAGACTTATACAAGTTATCAGAGAAATGAAAATCTTTGGCCTAAGTAGACTTTGAGTGAGATGAGGAGGACTGGATGGGGCAAATTATTGTTGGAAGGTGTGATTGTTTTATATTCTGGAAGAGGATGGCAAACCCCAGGAAGGAGTAGGCTTATTGTTGAGTAAGGAAACTACTAAAGCACTGAAGATATGGAACCTGTAAACTCAAGAATATTAACTCCTCACTTTGTGACAAACCATGCTAAAGTCTCAGTTTTCAGTGTTATGTGCCAACAAATGATTGCAATGAATAGGTCAAAGACTGTCTCTATGAAAGATTGCAGAGCATCCTTAGCAAAGTCAGTAAATCACATTTTTTCTTATGGGAGACCTAATGCATGAGTTGGTCATGATAGTGCTAGATACAAACACACTCTGGGCAGACTTGGGATCCCAGGATAGACTGACAAAGGAGAACATTTTGCTGAACTCTGTGACCTATGCAGTCTTTGCGTTGGGGATACATTATTTCCACAAAAGGAAAAACTGACATGGAGATCAAATGATTGCTTCACCTAGAAACAGCTTGATTGTGTTGCCATTAGTAAGCACTGGAGAAGATCACTGAAGGACACCTCAGTGCAGGCAAGTGCTGATGTCAGAAATGACCATCTTATTTTGGAGACCATCAAAATTAAACAAAAGAAGGTAACACTATGCAAAGAAAAATGTATGTCTGATACTAGAAAGTTAGATTCAGAAGTGAAGGCACCTTTCAAGCTGCAACTTAGCAATAGATTTGAAGAGTTAGACACTGCTATATGACATAGAAGAACAATGGCAGTTTTTCAAGAAGCAAGTGTGGATGAAACCAGGATTATAGTGGGGATGAGGATCTAAGAAAGAAAAATGGCTCCAATCTAGTACATTGAGGCTTCTTGAAGAGTGAAAAGAATTAAAGAAGAGCATTTAACAAGAGCAAGACAGCAGTTGAAGAGCTATTCTTCAACAAGAATATGCAGACGACGACAATGAAGTTAAAAGATTAGCAGGAGAGGTAAGAAGAGTTAATGGATAGAAAATAAAACATGAGAAGCTGAGGAGGAGTATAAGAGAGGGGTTTCTAAAAAGCTTTTTCCAGTATCTAAGCAAGTGATATGACAGTTTTCAAACTGATGTAATATTGTGAAGGCTCAGCTTGAACCACAAAGGAAGGATGGAGAGAGATACCATTGGATGGAACATTCCCAGGCTGTGCTTAACCAGCCAGAACCGCTAACGGATACTGAGAGATGTGAAGAAATAGCAGATTTACTACATCACTAGAAATCACATTTGAGGAGGAAACTAAGGCGAGAAGGCAACTGAAGAGTGGTAATGCACCAAGCTATGATAAGATAGATGCTGGAATGTTAAAATCTGGGAAGGAAGTGATGGTGAATTATATATGCAGGTTGTTACTGGTATAAGGCAAGGTTGCGTACTATGCCACTTCTTTTCTGCATTGGCATGGACTTTGTGATGAAATGAGTGATGACGGCTGCAGAGGACACTTGTATAGTTTTGGGCAAGAAATAAGCTGAGAGACTTGCATTTTGTAGATGATATAGTCATACTGGATACCAACTTGGATGGAATAAAAAAGACCCTGTATGAGAGAGGTGGGCAAACTACAGCCCATGGGCCACATCCAGCCCATGGGACCCTCCTGCCCGGCCCCTGAGCTCCTGGCCTGCGAGGCTAGCCCCCAGCCCCTCCCCTGCTATTCCCCCTGCCCTGCAGCCTCAGTGTGCCAAGCCGCCGGCGCAACACTCTGGGCAGCTGGGCAGCTCAGTTGCAGAGCTCTGGCCTGACCTGGTGCTCTGGGCAGCACGGCTGTAGCACCACCAGCCGCCAGTGCTCTGTGCTGGCGGTAAGGGAGCAGGGGGTGTTGGATAGAGAGCAGGAGAGTTCGGGGTGGGGTTGGGAGTGTGGATAGTGGTTGGGGTGGTCAGAGGGCGGGGAACAGGGGGTTTGGATGGGGCAGGGATTCCAGGGGGCAGTCAGGAATGGGGGAGGGGGTTGGATTGGGTGGCAGAGGGCAGTCAGGGGTGGGGAGTCCGGGGGTGGTCAGGGGACAGGGAGCAGGGGGTGGTGGATGGGGCAGGAGTCCTGGGGGAGCTGTCAGGGGGAGAGAAGCAGGGGGGTCGGATAGGAGGCAGGGCCCACGCCTGGTTGTTTGGGGGGAGACAGACTCCCCTAATCGGCCCTCCATACAATTTTGGAAACCCGATGAGGCCCTCAGGCCAAAAAGTTTGCCCGCCCCTGCTGTATGAGCATAAAAGGGGAAACTGCCAAAGTGGGACTTCATATTAGTAAGCAGAAGACCAAGATAATGGAGATAGGAGAGCATGCTGTCAGCACTGGCGGATGTGTGATTGATGTGAAGAATATGCAAGAGGTAATCGTTTTGTCTGTCTGTCTTGGAAGACCAATATCTGCTAATGGCCTGCTCATTAAGCAAGTGAAAGCAAATATTAGCAAAGTCAGTGGATTGTTTTTCCATTTGTCAAACTCTGGAAGAGGCAAGGAGATTATTCAACTCTGTTGATCTTCCAACACAACTGTATGTCTCAGAAATGTGGCCAATGAGGGAAGTACACAACAGGAAGCTGAATGCACTCCCTCAGCATTGGTTAAGAAGCATCTTGGGAATTCACTGGTAAAATTATATAACCAATGTGGAAGTCTTGTGCTGCATGAGTCAGCAGTCTGCTGCCTCAGTCTGTAGACAGAGAGGATTATGGTGGTTTGGCCTGCCACCAGGCTACCCCATGGCAGAAGCACAAGGTATGTTTTAGACTGGATCCCACCTGGAGGAAAGAGAAGGCATGGAGGACAAAGAATGACGTATCACATGATGATGAAAAAGGATGCTTCCATCATAGTGACGACTTATGGTGGAGCCAACCAGACAGTAGTGGGAAAGAAAATGGGTAGCCTCATGTGCCACTAGACAGCAGATGCTAAAGCAGTTCTGGGGGCTTCTGTGAGAGGGAGGGGATAGTTACCTCTCATGGTTCACCTGTTTTCGTACTGGTGGAAATCAATTTACATATTTGGATAATGTAAAACTAACCATCTTAAAAACAAAATCACTACAGATATATTTTACTGTTGGAACAAAAAGAAAAATGTAATTATTCTCTGACCATTGCTTGTCCGACAAGGGGAGCTATGCCAGGAGTATCTGGCCTTTAATATCTCTTGGATTCCACTGGCACAGAGCAATAAAGAAGTAAAAGGCAATGGACTAGCCTATTCCTGCTCACAGTGATGTTGCAGGGCGTAGAGTCAGGGCTACTTCTCCTTTCACTTGCTCCCACTCTCTTCATTTTCTTTTTGCTTCCCCTCCCCCTTTTACTTGGCTACTTCTGTCTGCCCCTCTCCTCGCTCACCTATTTCCACTTTTCTCCCCAATTTGCCATAAATTTCCAACTACATATTATTTAATAGACAGGAAACGAAGTGCAGGCACACACTGATTACAGCCTGTTTTACATTGAAACATGCGTGCATGCACTAGATTTATTGTTTCTCTTCATTTTCAACAATACTTAAATCTCTTCCTAGAGAACAACTGAAACCTCTCGCCCTTTATCATGACGATGGCAGTTGCTCTGTGCATTTTCAGACACTTGTTCTAGTCTGTAATTAGTCACTCCATCACGACTGCAGCACTGAATGTGTGCTTTCAATACCCAGATGGAGGTGGACAGCTCAGTCAATAAAAGGCTATCCTTTCTAGTGCTGGTCTCTTCAGTACAAGGAAGGGTCATTCTTGACACATAAGTAAATCACAAAGAACTGTCTGGCATGATAGATAAAGACTTGGACATCTGCTCCTTCCCATTAATCAGGCTCGGGAATTGACAGGGAAATTTGTGACAAGACTGTCCACAGGTTTACATTTGAGGAAAGGAAAATTGAGCTCTGCAGCCTGAAATATGCTAGCGCGCGCACTCTCAGGCTGAGAAAATACTGAGTTCTTGAATGGACAAGGGAAAAGGAGCTACTCTGTTTGAATGCCACTTGGTAAATTTGACAGCACTCCTTGCTCTGAGGCATACCCTAAAGGGGGTGTCAGCAGTTTTCTGGGGGAAGACCGGGTCAAAAGTTCATTCTACTTCTTTGTCTCCACTCTCATGATGATATGGGTTTCCACAGCCACTTATAAATGGGCCTTCTTCGATGCCAGAAACATCTCTTAAAGCACTGAGCCGATTCCATTGAACACACAATGTAAAGGATTGCTTGGTGTATCTGAAAAAAAACGGTTTTGTAAGGGGATGAACACAATGTCATTGTATCAATTCCTGGGCATAAGCTAACCAGAAATCAAGCATTTGATTGAGACAATTGGTTGCTTTCCCATTCTCCTCATCTACAGATATGCCAAAGATTTCCACTAAGAATTTCATCTGTACTAGTTTTTCATAAGAATAAGCTCTCTCTCGGTAGAGACAGAAAGCTGCCCAGCACAAAATAATCTTGGGCATGGAAGATGTATTTTTTTTGCCATTTGGTGCAAGCTGTTTTATACACATTGCTGCTGGGCAAAACAAATCAAAGCCATGCACAGAAAGCTGATCACAGGGATAGATAAATTCATCGTTCATCTATACACATGGTTAAAGTGCCTAAATTCCAAGACCCCTAACCTGTGTTTTAAAACCTCAAATATAATATTTATACAAATGATTGTAGCCATTCTACTATGTCTTTAAAATGATCCAAAATATGTGTGGGAGGTACTGTTTTTTTGTCAACTAAATCTCTATGTAGTGTTATGGAAATGTGTCCCCTAGCCCCAAATGGGTGGGATAATTGGACTCCAATATGTTCTACTTCTAGTCTGAATTTAAGTAAGTTTGCCTAAGAATATGGCAAACTTACTTAAAAACACCTTTCCTGGGGATCACAAATGCCACACTCTGTTTCTGTGTATAAACACACTTCCCTGAAATATGTAGGCACTGCAAAAGATTTAAAACAAGAGTAAATCTCTGATCTCATATTTCTGGATATTGGTGACTTATACGTTTTTTGTTTTGTTTTTGGTATCCAAGTATTTTAAAAAATTATACAAGGATTGCTAACAGAGAGCTACTTAGTACCTCTTGACTGATATTGCACACAGTTTTCTTGCTAGTCGACCAAGCTATAGGACTTGCTCCTTTCAGTTTTCTTCCACTTACTGGCTTGCCATACTCAGCTGTCCTATTAGCAGCTCATCACTACTCTCACAACCGTCATCCACTTTCCTGTAAGATCAAGCCATAAGTGTTCTGCTTCAAAGCAGTGGATCTTTTAGGGGGGCATTGTGGTCAATTGGGATCGGGCTTTGGCCTGGGAATCCGATTATCTGAGTTTTAATCTTTGCTCTGCCTCTAATCTGCTGGGTGAGTTTGGGCAGTCACTTCACTTCTCTCTGCCTCCGTTTCCTCTTCCACTCTATGTCTCTCTAGATCAGAGGTGGGGAAACTACAGCCCACGGCCACATCCGGCCTGCAGGACCCTCCTGCCCAGCCCCTTCCCTGCTGTTCCCCCTCCCCCGCAGCCTCAGTGTGCCGTGCTGCCGGCACAACGCTCTGGGTGGCCAGGCAGCTCAGTTGCAGAGCCGTGGCCTGACCCAGTGCTCGGGGTGGCGCTGCAGTAGCACCGCCAGCCACCGGTGCTCCAGGCAGTGCAGTAATAGGGCAAGGGGGGTTGGATAGAGGGAAGGGGAGTTCGGGGGTATGGTCAGGGGTCAGGGGTGTGGATAGGGGTCGGGGCAGTCAGAGGGCAGGGAACAGGGGAGTTGGATGGGGCAGGAATCCCAGGGAGGCAGTCAGGAATGGTGGGGGGGGGTGGATAGGGCAATCAGGGATGGGAGTCCCGGGGGGACCATCAGGGAGCAGGGGGTGGTGGATGGGCAGGAGTCCTGGGGGGGCCGTCAGGGGACGAGAAGCGGGGGTGGGGTCGGATAGGAGGCAGGGGCCGGGCCACGGCTGGCTGTTTGGGGAGACACAGCCTCCCCTAACCGGCACTCTATACAATTTTGACAAGTTTCAGAGTAGCAGCCGTGTTAGTCTGTATTCGCAAAAAGAAAAGGAGTACTAGTGGCACCTTAGAGACTAACCAATTTATTTGAGCATAAGCTTTCGTTAGCTACAGCTCACTTCATCGGATGCATTCGATGAGGTGAGCTGTAGCTCACAGAAGCTTATGCTCAAATAAATTGGTTATACAATTTTGGAAACCCAGTGAGGCCCTCAGGCCAAAAAGTTTGCCCACACCTGATCTAGATTGTAAGATCTACAGTGCAGGGACCACCTCATACTGTTTGTATGGTGTCTAGCATGATTTCTTGCCTAGCTCAATTGTGGTCTCTAGACACAGCTGCAATATTAATAATAAAAAAAATTAATCAGTGACATAGTTTCAAACTTAGGCCAATTAAGAAAAGAGAGAGAAAGCAGTTTTGTAGTGTGAGGTCCTAGATTTGCAGTGAACTGGAAGGTTTGGTTCCTCCATGTGTAGCCTTCACACACATACCAGGATGGAGCCCATGAGAGAACAATTAAAATTGTGTGACCCAACACACCCCTGTTTACACAATCTGCACAGTACTGCAATGATATCTGTACAAAATATGCAGTGTGAGGTGTCATTTGAAACTAATAACACACTGTTCAATACTATCATGAAATTTATGTGACAGTTCTGTCTATGGAATTATGGGCGCTCACTGATATTATGCTTTAAAGTCTGTGATAAAAGTGTTTAAACCAGTCACATCAGGAGGAGTTGATAAACAGGTTTTCTCAAGACAAAGGAAAGAGGCCAACACCACAAACCAGGTGTGGCCAAATTTGATGGGTTATTCATTTGTATCGGAGGTTGTAGGAAGAGAACATTTACATTCTAAAACTGCAGCAGGAGGCATTGCATTGGAATATACCAAGGGATACCTTAATCAACATGGAGTTGGCCCCCTGGGGGAAGCAGGAGACTGAACCTCAGGGAATCAATTTGACCCTTGACACAAAGGAAAACTGTGAGCCGTCACCTTCAGCCCCCAACTAAAACCCCTCCAACGCATTATTAAGGATCTACAACCTATCCTGAAGGATGACCCAACACTCTCACAAATCTTGGGAGACAGGCCAGTCCTTGCCTACAGACAACCCCCCAACCTGAAGCGAATACTCACCAACAACCACATACCACACAACAGAACCACTAACCCAGGAACCTATCCTTGCAACAAAGCCCGTTGCCAACTGTGCCCACATATCTATTCAGGGGACACCATCACAGGGCCTAATAACATCAGCCACACTATCAGAGGCTCGTTCACCTGCACATCCACCAATGTGATATATGCCATCATGTGCCAGCAATGCCCCTCTGCCATGTACATTGGTCAAACTGGACAGTCTCTACGTAAAAGAATAAATGGACACAAATCAGATGTCAAGAATTATAACATTCATAAACCAGTCGGAGAACACTTCAATCTCTCTGGTCACGCAATCAGAGACATGAAGGTCGCTATCTTACAACAAAAAAACTTCAAATCCAGAGTCCAGCGAGAAACTGCTGAATTGGAATTCATTTGCAAATTGGATACTATTAATTTAGGCTTAAATAGAGACTGGGAGTGGCTAAGTCATTATGCAAGGTAGCCTATTTCCCCTTGTTTTTTCCTCCCCCCCTGACGTTCTGGTTAAACTTGGATTTATGCTGGAAGTGGCCCACCTTGATTGTCATGCACAGTGTGGGGAGAGTGGTCAGTTTGGATGAGCTATTGCCAGCAGGAGAGTGAGTTTGTGTGTGGGGGGGGGGAGGGTGTGAGAAAACCTAGATTTGTGCTGGAAATGGCCCACCTTGATTATCATGCACATTGTAGGGGGAGTGGTCACTTCGGATGAGCTATTACCAGCAGGAGAGTGAGTTTGTGTGTGTATGGGGGTGGGGGAGTGAGAAAACCTGGATTTGTGCTGGAAATGGCCCACTTTGATTTTCATGCAGGTTGTAAGGAGAGTGGTCACTTTGGATAGGGTATTACCAGCAGGAGAGTGAGTTTGTGTGTGTGGTTTTTGGAGGGGGGTGAGGGGGTGAGAGAACCTGGATTTCTGCAGGAAATGGCCCACCTTGATTATCATACACATTGTGAAAACAGTGGTCACTTTTGATGGGCTATTACCAGCAAGAGAGTGAGTTTGTCTGTGGGGGGGCGGAGGGTGAGAAAACCTGGATTTGTGCTGGAAATGGCCCAACTTGATGATCACTTTAGATAAGCTATTACCAGCAGGAGAGTGGGGTGGGAGGAGGTATTGTTTCATGGTGTCTGTGTATATAATGTCTTCTGCAATTTCCACAGTATGCATCCGATGAAGTGAGCTGTAGCTCACGAAAGCTCATGCTCAAATAAATTGGTTAGTCTCTAAGGTGCCACAAGTCCTCCTTTTCTTTTTGCGAATACAGACTAACACGGCTGTTACTCTGAAACCTGTGAGATATAAGGACACACAGAGAGACTTTGGATTCTCCTTCACCTGAGGAGACAAGGAAAATAAGCACCTAGGACTCTGTGGGGATCCTGGCTAAGAGCTAGTCAGCTATTGCTGGAAAGGGAGGATTGGTGAAGAAACTACCTTGAAAAAAGTGTGTAGTTTGTTAAGTTAGGTCTTAGCCATGAGAACTCATATTTTTACTTGTATTTGTTTGTAATCATTGCTCTTTATTCCTTCTGCTTGGTATTACCTAAACTGTTATTTTTACTATAAAGCAGCTCAGTGCTGTGTCTGAATGGAGGTGTGTGTTTACCACAGTTAAGTTAATAAGCTTTAAAGAGCAGGGAACTTAATATCTTCTGTAAGTGTACAGTCATGGGGTTTCAGAGTAGCAGCCCTGTTAGTCTGTATCCGCAAAAAGAAAAGGAGGACTTGTGGCACCTTAGAGACTAACAAATTTATTTGAGCATAAGCTTTCGTGAGCCATAGCTCACTGCACTGCAGAGAGACTCTGAGGTGCTTGAGGGCTGGAGTTCACTTGTTAGGCATGGTTTGGGCTGGGAGATCCTGGAGGAGTTGTCTGGTGAGGAAGAGAGACTGGTGCAGCGGGGAGTTGACACACAGTCTAATCTCCAGCAAAGCTCACTCTAGCCAAGGCAGAGAGTAACTGACTATGGCCTGGTCTACACTAGTGGGGGTGGGGGGGGACTGATCTAAGTTAAGCAACTTCAGCTACGTGAATAACGTAGCTGAAGTTGACGTGCTTAGATCTACTTACCGCTGTGTCTTCGCTGTGGTAAGTCAACGGCTGATGCTCCCCTGTCGACTCCACTTTCGCTTCTCGCTCCGGTGGAGTGCCGGAGTCGACGGGAGAGCACTTGGCGGTCGATTTATGGTGTCTAGACTAGATGTGATAAATCAACCCCTGCTGGATCAATTGCAGCCCGTTGATCCAGCGGGTAATGTGGACAAGCCCTAACAGTTCTGGTGTACCCCCCAGTAGAATGTTAGTGTAAAAAGAGGCTGGAAAATACAGAGTCTTCTGTATAGCCGTGCCAAAGCCAGAAAGTTTGTCCCAGATCCAAACTTTCCCAGAGTTTGTGGGTATTCAGTTCCAGACTGTTGCTTTAGGCCCATCTCTACTTTTTCTTAAACTATGGAAGAGGATATTTGAAAAGAACCATCTATAAATGCAGGATGGGATTTTCTTTCTAGAAAACAATATTCTCTGGAGCCTTTTGAGTACTGTGAATAAAAAGCCTGTATTATTGTTTAGAAAAAATAATCATGCCATATATTCTAGTCCAAGGTATTGTCTCCTCACTTTTGCAAACAGACTGAGCACTCAGATGGGCAGATAAAACACCCATCTGCTCATCAGTATTTCCAAATTGCCCAGCAGTGAATTGTCATTTCTCAACATGCCACCTTAGGAAACAGTATTTCTGCAAATGACCGTTCAGTAGTAGAAATGATTGAAGTCAATCTAGCTGCAAAACATATCCCAGTCTATCAACAACATTCTTCTGAACAATCCAAACACAAACAACTGCCAATTGAGACACTGATTGGCATATATAGTGATGATTTCTGGCCAATCAGCTTTCCGGCAGCCACATACTAGTTTCCTTCCCTTGATTCTACTGCCTTAGTTGTCTTCTTCCTATTGAATTGGGGCTGTACATAGTAGCTGACAGGTGTTTTCCCAGAGGTGATACAAACTCCCTCGCTCAGCCATTATCTGACAGTTTTCAGGTCTCCCCATACCAAGCAAATGATAGCTAGGCTATCAGACAAGCAGGCAAACAGTTGCACTTGGCACAATTGCACATTTCCTGAAGGGAAAGAAACAGTCAATCTCACAGTTTCAGTCTGCCTGACATTGTCCAACTATTTAGCAAAGTGCATTCAGAAAGTTCAGACAGGGAATAATACTGTTGATTGACTAAAGCTAAGGAGAAAAGGCTAAATGTCAGGCTTTTAACACTAAACTTGTGGCAGCTCTCTAACAGCCTGGCAGGTGGAGTGAAGTGTAGAACGAAGAGTGACAGAAAAATGGCAGGTAGTAAAGAGAGGAATTGTGTTAGTTCTTAAACAATGGTTCTGTGGTGTGGGTTATTTTTTAAGCTTTTTAATATTGATATCAAAGAGCACAATTATCTCAACACTGAAAAGCCAAAAATACTGAACTCTTTATTAGAATAACCACTTTTACCAGTTTAAACTGTTGAACATTTAAAATGAAAACTGTGTGCTGTGTAAGGAATGGTGCATTGTTGCAGAGAACGGGATCTGTATAATCTGTTCTTGTTTGTTATCTTCTCCCACTGAAGTTTCTCTCTCAGAGTTTGAAGCAGGAAGATTAGTTTCAGTGACCATCTCTGCAGTATCAGGAAACTGGTCAGAAGAAAAGCATGACAACGTTTTCAGAACTGACCCTAGGAAAACTAATGAAGATGGAGAGTAGCATTAAAAGAATTAAAATGAAAGGAAGAAAGATATTCAAGCCAATTGATAGTAGTACACAGGCAAGAAAAGTAAAACAAGAAAATACTCTAAATAGGAGAACAGAACAAGTCCTTTAAAAAAAATAAAGGAAATGTTTCTGTGTTGTATTATCTCCCCTAAAACAAACAGGACTTAAGTTTTTAGAACTTGTTGCTATTTCTAGAGGGACAGGGTCACTGCTGTCTAAACACTTTTTTAAACAGGAGATTCAAATTTGCACTAGCAGAAGGTGACTGCATTCTGAGGTGCAAAAACCACTAGACAAACAGAAGCCTAGGGCTTTGATTTTTCCAAATGGGAGAAAGTTGGAGAAGTGAAATGAGGAGCTGTTGAACGATGTACTCCTTTCTAGTGCAGAGCACACATTTCATGCAGGTTTTTACTGTTGAACAGCAGGTGTCTAGGAATTTGCCTAGGGTGCACTACACATCCCTCAGCATCCTGTCCTGCTGTGAAGCATGTATTGGAAAAAAAGATGTCCTGTCAAATTCTCAGTTGTAAGAAGAAAACTGTCAGCCACATTACATTGATTTTTCTCGTTGACATGATCAGCTTTGGAAGCAGTATCTGTTTTTTATAGGATGATAAATTGGATTGCATTTGCCAGAATTAGAAAGCAAGAGATTTTTCCCTAGGTGGTTCATAATAGGCATGAATTTCAGTATATTAAATATACATATTTGTTTTTAAGAGACCGCAGTGTTTTATCCAATGAGTTCTAATGGTGATAATGTAAGCCATTTGGTTTTCAATGTTTCTGAGCACCCAGAGCTCCTTTTGACATCACTGACAATTCTGAGTGCTCAGCACCTCTGGAAATTAGGCCAAGTATATGCATTATCCTTGATTCCAGTTTGTCTTGTTTGTTTCCATGCTCATTCCTGCTGCTATTGTGCTGTGACTTTAAAAGATTTGCATATGTTTTAGTGACCCAATCTTGAAAGTACTGTGTATATCATACATAAAACATTAGTGTAACTGTGTGGGGTTGAAACGACAGTAGTAATTTGATTATCTCTGATGCAACAATTTAGGGGGCTGATTTTGCAACCCTTCCTTGCAACAGTAATCCCTACTCATGTCAGTAATCTCATTGACTTCAGTGAATTCAGCTATGATAGCTCATGTAAGTAAGGGTTGCAGCATCTCAGTCTAGGAGAGACTGTATATTTCCTTAACTTGAGATAACAGAGACAGCCTGAAGAGGAATAATTCACTGTAAAGATGTAAGTGGGATTTCAGATGTACAATTTAAAACAGGGGTGAAGAGTAGAAATTAGAATACCCAACATTATGGAGGCACTTTTCATGACTTTAGTTACATCTGAGCTGAGTTTTGCGCTGAAGAGCAGGGATTTGACAGCATATACTCCCCATACACATTGTATTTACTCTGAGTACAGAATGAAAGTTCTGAGAACATAGTTATATCTGATAATTAATCTGAGTTCAAATTAATTTTAACATGGATTCTTTAAGAAAATTTAGACTTGTTCCCAGACATATCATCCCAAATGATCTTAACAATGGATTAACTCAAACTCTTTTAACTTTTTCATGTAGTTAAAACTCATTGAAACCTCATGCATGTGCTACATGCTATATAGTATATGCTGTATCTAAGTGTTATGATCATAGCCTAAAAATAGGACTAGGTCAATAGTTCAGGTCACTCTTAAGTGGTACTATTATGTCATCAGAGAGAATTCAACCAATCATGACTCTCCTTCCCAAGCTAGTTGTGCATGCTACAGTTATATTCGTTGTCCAGTCATTGGAGGCTATATCAGGTCAAAAATTATTTTTGGTAGATGATGTGACCCTCACTGTCACTGCTCTTTACAGTTTCCATGATGACTGAATAGCTCCTGTTTTGTCAGAGGGGAGTTCTGTTTTGATGGACTTAAATTCATTGGAACAGTAGTCCTGCAGGGAAAGGCGAACACTTTTCCCTGGAGCTTGGTTAGCATCGATGGTGTCAGAGAGATAAGACTATAGATATGGAAGCTCTACTCCATTCCCTTCTCAGAACATACTGCTGAATTTGACCCTAAAAGTTACAATTAAAATAAAGTGTTATGATTTATACCTCATATCTTCAACTTATTAGAGATACTGTATGGTAGTATTCTCTTTTGATTTCTTGATTAATGTTGGGGCATGAAATTTAATACAAACTTCAGCTAAAAATATATTGCTAAAAGTAATTTAAATGTTCAACACAGACTGAAAACCTCTTTCCTAGACCCATTTTATGGCACATCAGTGGGCTGATATGATTGAAGGAGGAGATTAAAATTTTCTCTGAGAGCTTGATGCTGATTTGTGCTGCCTTTGATGTTGCGTAGTTATTTACATCTGTTTAACCTGGGTGTGAAACACAACCAGTTCAGAACTTGTCACTCACATTGATGTGTACACAACATTTTAAACCCAGTTTTGCACATCGGTTAAAAAAAAATGAAAGATTCAAATGATGCAAAACACTGGAACATCAAGCCCTCTGCTTTTTTCCAAATCTCCTTGCTCAATCAGCACTCCTGTTTGTTTGTTTGAAAATATTCAAGGACTGAAAACCAGTTATTGATTCCTGAATTATTTCATTTACCTTGGAGAAAGGGGTGCTATTGCGCTGCCAATATTGCTTATTTGTGGTTTGTTCTATAGTATTATTTTTCTATTTTTTCCTCTTTCCCTGAATGTCTAATGTCAACAAGTTATAGTAATTGTATTGTGAAAAAGTTAAAAGTAGGTCCTTGTTCCCTTTGGTTTGTTTCTCTGTGGTAGAGTTTGGACACGAATTCTGGAATGAAGAGGGAATATACACTAAAAGATGGTGTCTGTTTCATCTTTTTTCCCATCTGGAGTTGGTCTTCTCTATTCCAGGCTCTTGTGGTTTTAGATTTCTCTCATATACTCCAAGCCGGTATGGAGAGAAAACACAAACACACACGTTAACAGATAAGCCTCAGACAATTACACATCTGCTTCACATCTGGAGTTTCTACACAGAGCAGACTACGTAGAAGTATTTATCCACTACAATCCTTTTCTTCTATAGCTCCTCAATCCACTAAGGAGAGGTTCTTCATAATTCACCATTTTGCAGACAATAGCTTCATCGCATGAAAAAAGGAGAAGTAAGCAGGACTTAATTTGTGCCAGGGCTTGCCAAGTTCTGAGCCCTGGTACCTCTAGGCTTAGCAATTCAGAGCCCCGGCATCTCCGAGCTTGCTGCATCAGTTATGAAAGTGTGTTTAAAAAAAATTGCTTGTACCTCTTTCATTACGAATTAAGCACTGGGAGGAAGAACCAGAAACTTCTGATATCCATACTAAAAGCTGTTAGAGAGGAAGATAGCTGAATTAGAGGAATCTCATCAATCATCAGATAATAAATGTGGAGTTCTAATTGGAGATAATGTTACATTATATTGTATTATTGAGCAGTTAGAGAATCAGTCAAGAAATGAAAAGTTCAGGATATTAGGTAATAAAAATCAAATTTCTGGAGTAGATGTAACAAACGTATCACAGGGTGATTGGCCCCTGTGAAAAAAATATGTCCAGCTCCCCTATGCCAGGACAGCTGTTCCTAATTTGGTCCATTAAGAGGGTGGGACACCACCTGGGGGGCTATGCAGGACGAGGAGAAGCTGAGAGGGGGAGAGTCCTAGTGACAGTCAGCCAGAAAAAGTAAGGAGACTGAGGAGGTCTCTGGGGAAAGTTGTGGAGAGCAGGAAGCTCTCTGCAGGACCTCTCTGGAAAGAGGGAAGGATTGTCAGGAAGCCAGTGGAGAGGTTAGTGTGTTGACTTTCAAAAGCCAAAGCCAGCGCTGGAAGCTAGGAAGCCAATGGAGGGGTTAGGCTGCTGACCTTCCTGAACCAAACAGCCAAGACTGGAGAGCTGAAGCCTGAGAGCAGCAGGAGGAGGAGATTCCAGCTCTGAGAGCCAGTGGGTGAGAAAGTAAGAACAGCCATACAGGGTGAGACCAATGGTCCATCTAGCCCAGTATCGTGTCTCCCAACAGTGGCCAATGCCAGGTGCTTCAAAGGGAATGTACAGAAACAGGCAAATATCCATCCCCTGTCATCCACTCCCAGTAGGGTAACCAGATGTCCCATTTTTGGGGACTTTTTCTTATATAGGCTCCTATTACTCCCCACCCCCTGTCCCGTTTTTTCACAGTTGCTATCTGGTCACTGTAACTCCCAGCTTCTGACAGTTAGAGACTTAGTCATACCTACAGCATGGGGTTGCATCTCTGAATATCTTGGTTAATAGCTATTGATGGACTTATTCTCCAGGAACTTGTCTAATTCTTTTTTGAATCCAGTTATACTTTTGGCCTTCAAACCATCTCCTGGGAATGAGTGCCACAGTGTGTTGTATGAAGAAGTACTTCCTTTTGTGTGTGTTAAACCTGCTGCTTATTAATTTCATTGGGTAGCTCCTGGTTCTTGTGTTATATAAAGGAGTAAATAACACTACCTTATTCATTTTTTTTCACACCATTCATGATTTTATAGACTTCTATCATATCTCCCCTTAGTCGTCTCATTTCCAAGCTGAAAAGTCATAGTATTTCCTCATATGGAAGCTGTTCTATGCCCCTAATCCTTTTTGTTGCCTTTCTCTGTACTTTTTCCAATTCTAATGTATTTTTTGAGATGGGGCGACCAGAGCTGCACGCAGTATTCAAGGTGTGGGCATATCATGGGATTTATATAGTGGCATTATGATATTTACAGTGTTATCAATCTCTTTCCTAACAGTTTCTAATATTCTGTTAGCTTTTTTGATTGCCACTGCACATTGAGTGGATGTTTTCAGAAAACTATCCACAATGACTCCAAGATCTTTCCTGAGTGGTAACAGTTAATTTACACCCCATCATTTTGTATGTATATTTGGGATTATGTTTTCCAATGTGCCTTATTTTGCATTTATTGACATGACATTTCATCTGTCATTTTGTTACCCAGTCACCCAGTTTTGTGAGAGCCCTTCGTAATGCCTCGCAGTCTCTTTGGGCTTAACTATCTTGAGTAATTTTGTATCAGATTTTGCCCCTTTTTCCAAATCATTTATGAATAGGTTGAACATCTCTAAGAGCTGAATCCAGAGGGCCAGAGAGGTCTAGGCTGGAGAGCCAGGGCATGTGAGATGTGCAGGCAGGGTAAGGGACACCAGAGCAGCGCTGGAGGGCTGGGGCAAGGTGAAGGACATTGGGGCATGTGACAGGGTTCAATTGGTCCACCGAGCTGCTGGGGGGCAGTGGGGAGCTACTGCCTCACCAGCAGGCCTTGGTCACACCTTTCTGTCACGAGGGAATTAGCAGAGGGAGGTGTGCTGGCCAGAGTCAGTGGCACGCCCCTCAGGCAGGGGCTTTGTTGGGATTCTGCTACCTGAGGCGGGTTGGCTGGGGTAGGGGAACGC
The DNA here is from genome assembly GCF_965152275.1 of Natator depressus. Lineage (NCBI taxonomy): Eukaryota > Metazoa > Chordata > Testudines > Cheloniidae > Natator > Natator depressus. The sequence continues at coordinate 48,609,429 of NC_134235.1, read as the reverse complement.
AGGCCCACCCAACTCCACTGCGTTCCAGCCCAGGGCCCTGACAGTGGCGGGAGGAGAGGGTCCTGCCACTGGGTCAGCAGGGAGCCATCTGCAACACGCTGACCAAATAGACCCACCGCACTGTGCAGTTCTGCCCCTGGGCTACTTCCTACCCGGTCCTCGAGCGGGTCCCTCTGGTCCCCCCAGCTCGTCAGGGTATTCCACTGCTGGCAGCTCCAGCTCCAGCTCCCCCTCCACGTCAGGCTCATGCTGGCCCGGGTTACAGCCTGGCTCCTGCAGTACTTGGCGGCTGGCAGTCCTGGTATCCTCAGTCCTTCCTCCAGGTCAGGTTTCCCCTAGTCCAGGGCCTCCCCTGGCTCAGCAGCAGGGTCTGGCGGGAAGAGCCTGTGTCTGTCTCCCTCCCTGGTGTTGCCCTGACTGGTCTAAGGGCCCTGCCCTTTGTACTTCCTGTTCCACCCCTCCCCTTCCGGGGGTTGGCGTAAGCTTGGTCTGGCCCCGCCCACGCAGGCTGAGTGTGGCTCTTTACCCTCTGGTTCGGAGGGAAGCCACCCTGGCTCCCTACAGGGCAGTATTTGGTATATTGCCTGGATTATGGTGTTGGGATTTGTGATGCTCATGGGGTTTTTTTCTGTATTTAACTTCACAAGTGCCATTTGCACTACTGTTTGAACTCTGGAAGGAGAAACTGAGGCAGTTGCACCAGTTATGCTGAGAACTACTGGCAGAGGTTGCTCCAGTCAGGGCTGTCCTGTGATAATCACTTAGATATATTGCAACCGTCTTGGAATTGAAAAAGTATCCGTTTCTGAAGATAGCTGATGTATATTGACTAGTGCATACATTAGTTTTATCTCAGACACTGGCTACAGGTGAAATATGTAATTCTTTAATGTTACTTCTCCACTATCAACTGAGACTTTTTTAATACAAATGTTAGAAAAGCAAATATTTCATCTGAGTCATAGAATGTATATTTTTTTGATTTTAGCTTATCTAGGTTTATAGACCAAAGTAAACATTTTAAAATCAGAATTTACTGAGATTGCTGCGCATATATTCTACCTGCAAAACTAAAGGTTACCTGTAAGTAGTTATGATCAAGTAAAAAAAAAATTCTTATGAATTAGTTTGTAATCTAAATGATTTAGAAGATCAGAAACCATCCTTCTTGGTTCAGAAAATCAGATTAATTTTACCTGATTTAAAATGGTTATGGTCTCAGAAATATGCCATACATTTTAATTTAGTTAAATTATAATGAGGCCGTACTAAATTATAGAGTTGCCTCTTTGTCAATCAGTAACACTTTGAGGGGTTGAAATGGGTCAGGTTTTTGTTGTTGGAATCAAAGTTTATGACAAATTTAGGATATTTTCTATCTGATTGTTTTACAGTAGCAAGACTTACATACACATAGTTGCACTTGCAGATACCCCAGCTACAATAGTGTTTTGTCTATCTCTGTAGCCAAAAATTGGCTCCCTCTCTGACCTTAGATGTTTTTGTCACAAGCTCTCAGCACACTGTCCATTCAGGTGTCCTATCTCACTTCTCTGTTGTCACCAGGGAAAGTCTTTGGTCCTAAATCACATGCAGCAGGACTGCATGGAAAAGATTGGTCTGAACGCTGACCAGTAGCTTATTCAAATGGGTTTAGGTGTTAATCCACCCTTCTCCGACCAGTTATGTTCATCTGTTCTGCAACACAAAGGAACTCCTCAGACAGGTTCAGAACAATGTCCACTGAAGCACTTTTCTCGGCAAGTCTGCATCCAGACATAAGGGAGCACTTAACCCCCACAATCACTTTAACAACTGTCTGGGTGTGATTTGTTCGAACACAGTCTTTGCAGTGTCCTTTAGGCAAGGTTCTCTATATTTAACCCTGTAACATACTTTTATCAATAATTCATAAAACCTATATTATGCTTGCACCTTTACCATAATCATGATATTTCTACATATACATGGTTGGTGGCTTTTTTCATTGTTATGCCAGTTAATGCATAATATTTACAGACTCTGAGAGGTAAATATAATGTCTTTTTTCTTGTAAAATGTACTCTAGCTCTATTAGAGAGAAGTTGGGAGAGGTACTATCTTTATTGGACCAACTTCTGTTGGTGAAAGAGACAAGCTTTCAAGACATTACCTCACCCACTTTGTCTCACTATTATTCTGAGACCAACACAACAATGTACTACAACAACAATGTACTCTGGCTCTATCTCTTCCCGTCAACTGAGGATTGTTGTGATGGGAATAAGTGTTGTATTATAGTGGTATTTATATGGAGATCCTCAGTAGATCTCAAAACGTTTTACCAAGGAGGGCAGTGTCATAATTCCCATTTTATAGATGAGGAAACCAAGACAAAGAGAGGTTACATGATAGACCCAAAGACACCTAGCAGGCCAGCAGCAAAACCAAGAATAGGACCCAAGTTTATTGAGTCCTAGTCCAGCACTCTATCGATTAGGCAGAATGACCTCTGTTACCATGTAAACTGCAGTTTTTAACACTTCAGATGCTGGGGTCAGGGAAATACCACTGCATCCTGTCACAACATGCTATTATGTTTAGGGCCATACCAAATTCACGGCCATTAAAAATGCGTCATGGACCATGAAATCTAAACTCCCCCCATGAAATCTGGTCTTGTGTGCTTTTACTCTATACTATACAGATCTCATGGGAGAGACCAGTGTTTCTCAAATAGGGGTCCTGACTCAAAAGGGAGTTGCCGGGGGGGGTCACAAGGTTATTTTAGGGGGGCACAGTATGGACACCCTTACTTCTGCGCTGCCTTCTGACCTTGGTGACCGGAGAGCAGCAGCTGCTGACTGAGGGCCCAGCTCTGTAAGCAGCGGCGCAGAAGTAAGGGCGGCAATACCATACCATCCTTACTTCTGCACTGCTGCTGCTGGCTCTGCCTTCAGAGGTGGGCACCCAGCCAGCAGCCGCCACTCTCCAGCTGCCCAGCCCTGAAGGCAACGCCGCCACCAGCAGCTGTGCTGAAGTAAGGGTAGCAGTAGTGCTAACCCCCCTACAAAATAAGACACCCCCCCTACAAATCCTTTTTGCGTCAGGACCCCTCCAATTACAATACTATGACATTTCAGATTAAAACAGCTTAAAATCATTAAATTTAGGATTTTTAAAATCCCATGACAGTGAAATTGACCAAAATGGACCACGAATTTGGTAGGGCCCTAATTATGGTGTTACCAACCACAAACATTAAAAAACTATAAGTCAGATGCTAAAAATCAAGATATATTCTTAAAAAAATTGAATGGGATTTCCTTTTTTTCATTTTTAATATCTGCCTTCAGATATTAGAGTTTTCAGGATGCTGTGAGATAACATTTCCCCTCAATTATGAGAGCTGCAAACTCACTTTAAAGAGAAAAAGAAAAATATTGTTCTCACAAAATCACTTGACTCAAGAAGCTATAGCTTTAAGTAAAACACCAAATCTTTTATTGTTCACATTATAAATGACTACCATTAAGGCAGGAACATGGTTCGGCCCAGTTAATTTAAAGGGGAGTGTAACAAGATGCCGACACTTTCAGTGGAGGTTGTAGACTAAATATGGGTCTGGTCCCCATTAGTAAGGAACAAGGGAATTCCAGGAGATGTAGGTTCGAGTGAGATTCTGAGAACTGTAGAACTGAGAACCAGGTTAAAGCCATGTTGGGAAGGAGTACCAAGGAATTGTAAGGAATAGTCTTTCCGCAGCGTGGAGAGAGGCTAGAATGGTTGTGGGGAGGAATGACTAGGGAAAATGTAAGACCTGAAGTAATTCACCCAGTTGAAGAGGGCTAGGAAGAGGCCTGTGAAGAACCATGGAGAAGGAGAGCCAAAGAGGCACAAGAAGGAACCATGTTCAGTGCATTAGATAATTGTGAGCCTTGTGCTGATGAGTGAAGATTTAGACCCATAGCAGAAACAAAAGAACACAGCCTTCATTAGAGAAGAAGTGTGGGTTTGAGACATGGTATGTGCACTTGCTCTCGTTTACCGCTCCCAGACTGAATCTTCCAAAGAGGGTGGGAGAAAGATTCCCTTCACTCATACATCAAGAGAAAAGATCAAGGTGGACCTAGGACAAAAGACTGTTTGGCCTGGAGTGGTAAAGGACTATTTTCTTTGTTAGGACTTTTAATTATTCCAGAAGGGGTGGACTCTTATATTTGGATGCAAAGCTAAACCACCCTCCAAGAAGAGTAATACCTACCTTGAAAGCAAAAGCTGTCATTACTTACCACTGGAGGGTAATCGCAGCCAGTGAAGGGAAACTGAGGTATACTGACAACAAAAGGGTAAGCCAAATGCCTAGAGGGAAGGGGTAAAATAGTAAATGTTTTTGCCTTGTATGCAATCAAATTATATGCATGAATTATATTGTTTTCTTGGTCCTGACTGCGCATAATCATTCTGAGGTTGAGAGAGCGCTTATCCACATTGGTCAAAGCATTAGTTTTAGAACTAATAGAATATTATCAGGCCTTTAAAACTTCTGCCTGCTTTTTATAACACCTGTACTTCTATAAAAATATTGAAATAGAGGGCTAATTCTCTTTCAGATAGCATGTCTTAGGTTTATATCTCCATGCCATTAAACAGTGGGCGCAGAAGGAGAAAAGCACTTCTTTGATATCTCTGGCTCTGATATTTACAGTTCAGATTGGATTTTTTGTATTCCTCCCTTTATATTTTTTCTCCCTTCTCCCCTTCCTTTTTTCCATCCTTTCTTCTTTTTCCTCCATCTTTCCTCCTCTCCATGATTCAAATTAGGGAGGGACTATGACGCCAGGGGCAGGGAGAAAAGGCTGATTAATGATTTCACACACACATACTCACAGTTCTTGAACAATCTCTGCAAGGTATGAATAGGCATTTCTTCAACATTAAGGCTTTCTAGCCATCAGGAAAATGCTTGCATGAAGATATGCATCTTGCTGTGCTTAAAAGGTGATAAGATTGGTCTCAGTCCAGCCTCTGGGGAAGCCATTTCCACACCCACAGATCCTCCACTGAGAGAATTCTGCCTACCAGGGCACTGTCAGCTGAAGTGATGTGTATGGACATAGCTGGCGAGACACTGGGTAGAACAAGAGAGTGAAGGGGTCTGATTAACCATATCTAGGAATGAGACTATCTAAAGTGTATCCTTTTCCTGTATCACTAGTGCATGTTATGGCAGCAGCACCACAGAGCATATGGCGGCTGTTCCATTTCTGTCGCTGTAATCGGCAGTGTTTTGAAAATCATATTTACACTGCGTTGAAGGAATTGAAACGCTTGGGCATTATATACATTTGTGGAAATGATTATGGAAGAATATCCTTTCACATGTACATTGTTTGGCCTAGGTCAGTGGGCCTGATGGCAATGTTCTGTCATGCAGAAGACTCCCTCCTGGCTTCCTCTATTCTCTTCTAATTGCCAATCTATTGGTTTCCTATGCTGGCAAGGATTGGGTGTGCTATAAGAACTAAAACTGGATAGGGAATCCATAGCGCTCTGTGAGGCATGTAGAAAATCACGCAAGTAAAATCAGTCTGGGTCATTTTGCCATTCTCAGAAAAGGAAATTGCCATTCCCATATTTGAAATCCACATGAAAATACTCCATTGGTCAAACTCTGTCCAATTTGATTTGAAATAATTTAGTTTATCCATCAGCTGCCATGTTCACTTGTGTCAATATAAATTAGCCAGTCCTTTTACTATTTTCATCTTTATTGAATTTTGTTCTTGAAATATTTGTGCAATCTTGTGCCTAGAGAAGGGTTGAGAAATGAAGGATCTGAGTAGCGCAGATGTTTTATGGACTGCAAAGGCATATGTTTTTGGCTGAGCCATCTCTGACATAACAAGCAATCAGTCTACAAATGACTTCAGTCTATTGACATATTGGATTTCTATCAGCTCATATAAGATGAAAGATATCTGAGGCATTTCTTTTACTTTCCAAAAGTACATTTCATTACTCTAATATTATGCGCCCAACTGAGAAATACACTGCCCATGTGGCCCAGTCTTGTAAACACTTACCAGTAGGCATAGGGCTTACTGCTGTGAGTCAGCCCAATGAAGTCAGTAGTACATATAGACAGGATCAAGCCCCTAAGGAGGAAATATGTCTCCCTCATTAGCTGGTAAGACAATTTTACTAATATCTAGGAAATGTAAATATGTAGAGTGCTAATAACATGGGACATTTTAATGAGTCAGCTCTTAGTAAAGACAATGTCTTGCATCAGATAGTGTTGGAGAAGAGAAATGACTGCATTTCAAAACCTGATACCCATGTGTACTATGATAATACGACAAAGCTGCAAGCCTGATTGCTATTTAAATTGTGTCCATTCTGATGAGAGGGTCCAGTGGTCCTGCTGTGATTGTATTACATGACATACTTATAATATGAGTGTTAAGGGGATTAAAACAGGCACACGAGCATGCTGTTTTGTAAAAATATTAAAGTCATATATTTGCATATTATGCAGCTGGTTGCAAAACCATCAATCATCATATTATCTGTATGGTGAGGATGATAAATGGGTTTCATTCTAATGAGAGAATCTAATCACGTGCAGAAATGAAGAGGGCACACAGTACAAATGCTTCAGCTCCAGCAGCTATACGTTATCATTAATAATATACAGCTCTGTGTGCCTTTAAAATCTCTGCTCCACTGTTCATTTGTACACATGCCTTTCTACATTCATAGCTTTGGGAAAAGGATAGGTCACTAATTTCTCATCCGTAGCAAAATGGCAGCTCAAAACCAGGAAAAAGTTAAAAAGGTAGAATATATGAAGCCTGTCAGAAAAATACATGTATTAATATTTTGGGGTGGATTATAGCTGCAGTCACAAAACATATTGTAAGTGGTTATGCATTACTTGCCTCGAGGCCCGGACAGGGATCACAGCTCGATACTATTAGGTACTGTACACACATGGAATAAAAAGAGCTGTCTGAAAGATCTACATCTCTGATGAGACAAAACAGGTAGATACCACACCAAAACAAGAGAGGGGAGGAAGAGAACATAGCAGTGAAACAATCGTTAGTATAATAAGCAGCAGTCACAAGCAAGCAAACAATAAAAAGCACGGATAATGCATCATAAAATGTACTTTGTTCTTTTATTTTTCCAATGGTAGTTGAGTTGTAGTAATTTGTGACTATTTTCCATAGTACAGTATTACATGTACCTAAGTACGTTTTGTGAAAATAAAATACATCTTAGCAATGCAAGGCCATACTAGAGAATCTACTATTAAATCTTTACTTACAGCTGAAAAGGAGCCACTAGTTTTCTGAGCAGGAGGAATGTGTGTTTCAGCATAGACTGGACTGGTGAGATTCTGCAGCATTGGCTTTGTGAATTCAATCAAATATCTATGCTTCAGCGTGTTCTAACTGGGGAAATTCTTGCTGCCCATAGTGGAGGTCATTAGGAGCTATGCCTGGGAAAAGACTGCAGAGTTTGGTTATTGATTGATCATTGCCAGTTGACCACATACTGAACAAACACAGAGGAAGATGTCGTCTCTGTCCTGAATGTTTTAAAATCTAAAATCAGATAGAACAATTCAGGCACTGGAAGCTTGAGAGGAAGATACAGTCTTGATCCAGTGCTGAGTTTGGTTTTGTTTTATAAATTACCCTATGTTCAAAAATCCTATTGGAAGTGTGTGTTAATGTTGAGAGGGGAGGCAGTTTCAAGCAGAGAAGAAGTGAACCTGGGAGGGGAGAAAAGTATAAAGAAGATGTGTGGCGTGTAGGGAGCTGGAAGGGGAATAGTCTTCATTATGGTCTCATCTGTGCAAATGTATCTCCCTCCGCTCTGGACATGGTACTTGGCCACAGCAGCCCATGCCATGCTCTGGGGGCACCCAAGGGCAGAGACTGGGTTGCCCTCTCTCATCTCTATAAACAACACCTGGATACAGTGCCTGGACCCACTGGCCAATTGCTCCCAAAGGCATAAAGGGGAGGGAGGGTTAGTGCCTAGGCTCCACACAACGTCCCCAGGACCCACAGCTATACCCAGAGGTCCATTTCCCCCCCTCCCGCCCCCAGGATAATAGCCTTTTCCTGCTGCCAGCTACTGTGTGCAAGTGGTGGCAGTCTGTGCAGCAGTGCTGAAGGTTTCAGGTTTCAAATTCCATTGAGGATGATGCATGTTAAGGGATTTGTTACAGTTGCACAGAATGGAATTTGTTTTTTCCCTTGTTCTCTAAAACAAATATATTCCAAAAATGAAACTAGGAAATTACATCTAAAAAAGTTGTTAAAAGAAAGTTAAGGTTGCAAAGTCAAGCACTTAAAAGTTGGGAAATTTCAGAAATAAGGTTGCCTGTACAACACAAGGTGTTTCTCACTGCGTTTTGTTTCTAATAATTGTTTTGTCAAGGAGGCAGGATTTGCTCCCCCATTTAGTTGAACAGGACACAGAGCCCAACCACATCCCCTGAAGAAGAGCAGCAATCTCAGGGTGGTGTGTGGAGGGGGTGGGTGAAGCTTCTCACATCACTGTGCCTTGTAGTGGGAGTGCTATATGTTTACATATATAGAGGTGTAGGAGCCACTAACAGGAAATTGAAGTAGAGGCATTGCTGGCCAACTGCTCTTCAGTAGAATTTTAAGAAAACTTACTATGACAAATTTTCAATCCTGGCAGTTTGTTTATAATTTCAAGGCTCTTTTTCATACCAGACCCCCAGTTAAATGGCAATTTAGATTAGTAGTATCATCAGTGATTAACCATTTGAACTTTATAGATTTACCGGTGCCTTACAGAATTTTCAAAGGTTCAATTATGTTCTATATGGGTTCTTATACCACATTCATAACTCTAGCATCTGAATAAAATGGTAGTTAATCACCCGACTTTCCTTAGATTTTTTTTTAAGTCATTGATTCTCCTAGAAGACAATAGAATGTTAAAAATGTGAAGTTTCTAGACCAAGACATTTTTGAGTGATGACATTGGTGGGGCGGCGGGGGAAGACCTTTCCAAAAAGAAATAAAACTCTCATTTTTCATACTCTCGTCTCCAAGACACCTTGTCTGACTAGCCAACAACTTTTGCTGAGGGAGGGAGTGAGGGGAAAAAAGGCAAAATATTATCTGGCCAGAAAACATGCAGCAAAAATTTTGGGTGAAAATTTTTTTTAGGCGGTTGGGTGTGTGTGTGTGTGGGGGGGTTGAGGGGCAGTGACACACTTACAATATTAACTATAGTGCCACTACCGTAGCTTCCCATAATAAACTCTGCAGACGATACAGAAAGTTTCAGAATAGGGAAGTTGGATCCATATATGGCTAAAAGGAATATCTGTAGTGATACAGAGGCATCCCATTCATCCATGTCTTGCTGATATATTTCTTCCCTCTTCTGTTGTAACATTGCAGCCATGAAACATTTATTAGTACATTGATGTATTGCTGATTTGTTACTTTCAATAGACATAAGATGCTGCAGCATATCCACAGTATTTTTTCCCACCAGCAATGTTTTGTCCAAAATATGCCCACTTATTTCTGATTTTCGTACTCCTAAATAGATTTTTGTATCCTATTTATTTAAGGCCCATTGGTTCAAGGTTTTCATTAGCGAATGCAAGTTTAAGAATTTAAAGTGTTAAGTGTCTGCAAGGGTAGAAATTTTATAGTAGGATATAGTTGGTGGTTAACTGTGATGTGATGCTTGTTTTAGAAGAACTTACATTTTCAGGTATGGGTTATTTGTATGAAGGTCAAACAGGAGATCAAGACAGCATACTATAAAGGGGAGAGCACAACTGTATAGCTTTCTGAATTAAAGAAGTAAACATTGCTGGTCATGAAGGATCCTATTTATTGCAATAGAATGCACGTTAAAATAGCATGACATCTCCGCACTGAGAAGTTGATTTGATCTATTACTTTTCACATTTAAAAGCAGAGATTGTTTTTAGCTGATACAAGTTTTATGGGGAAGCCAGGTGTATAATGATGTACTTTGCCTTCAAGGGAGATGGGGGAAGGAAGAAAACCTGCTCTTCCCTTTAAAGACTTCTTGTTTGCAGAGCATCAGCACAGGGGATAGAATCTGGCCTGTGTTGCCTGAGTCAGGAAAGATGTGGAACTGTGTGATTAAAATCGAGAGAGAGATAAGGAGGTTAGGGGAGGGGGACAAGAGTCCTAAAAACAAGTGAAAAATATGCTGGTGTGGGAGGAGAAATCAAAGATGACACTTTTTTTTCTCTCTCTCTCTCTCTTTAATCTAGGCTAATAATAAAGGCGTTGTGTCACCCAACAGTCACTCTGTGGGTCATACCCTACCATCACAATAGCACTGGCTGAATGGTCCTTGAATTTCTGAACTTAGTATTTCCACCATTGACTTATAAAATAATAATTTTTAAAAAGTTTCCATCACATCATGTGTGCATGCTATTTGGGACTGAGGTGAAACATCCTCTGTGAGATGTAGGCACACTTAAAATAGTTTGTCTCATTCAAAGTTTACCCTGGCTATTTAGAGTTCTCATCCTGCTCCCATTGAAATTACTGAGAATTTTTGAATGGTGCCCACTCAGCACGTGCATACATGTTCTGCCTGCAACACTAACCCAGAATAGTCTTCTCTGGGCTGGATGATACCTTTTTAAAATCTTCACAGTTTACTAATGGCATTAGGGCATAACAGGAGTTCTGATTTAAAACAAAAAATGGCAGGATATGGCCACTTGATCACAACCATTTGGCTTTGTCTAGTTATTTTACCTGTTAGTTACACAATAGGGAACTTTTTTTCATTTTAAAAACCTAGGAAATTAAATGCCAAAAATACAATAATGCAATGTAGACATCACAGTCAATGCTCAAAAATCCTTACACCTAATATTAAGGTAAAATACGTAAGTTTTATTCTGCTTCTTTGGGAGTATGCTTTAGGATGCAGACTTTCAATCTGTGCTCATGGTCCTTTTGCTGTAGCTGCATGTCTAAGCTTGTAGGAAATAATTGTATTATATAATAGTGGCTTGTGTTTGAGAAATGCTATGTACTTGCATAATATGTATAGGCAGATTATATGAGATTATAGGCATTTTAAAAATGACATAGCTGGATGGCTAAAGTTTCACATTCAGCCTTAACTCTCAATATGAAACCCTGACTTCATGTGAATGTACTTTTTACATTTAATATTGAAGTGCACATTCTACTTGTCTGTCTTTAAAGTGTATGGCTCTATAAGTTAGCAGCCAAAACCAATCTGTCAATGGGAGAAGAGTTTGAAAGTGAAGATAACACTGTCACCGAAACCACACATCTCAAGGCCTGTCATAGATATCAGTTTAATCAAGGGACCGTGACACCAATAGAGCTTCCAGGTCACACTGAAGAATTAACTATCTGGCTTTATTGGTTGCTCCTGTAACCTTTTTATATGAAGGTTTCCAGCCTATTTGACTCCAAATCCAAAACTTTGGACTGAAACTGATATGTAGTTCATTGAAATGTGAGCTCTCTGAATCATAAAACTAGCCTTTCAAATTGAACAAACCCTCTCTGGTTTGGAAAAGTCAGCCTTCATGCACACTTCTTTTTATTGCCCTTGATGTTCACAGATGGAGGACAGTTGTACGACTAGAATATTGAGTGGCATTTTATGATATCAGCTTCTTGTATGATTGTAAATTTAGCAATGGGAAAGAAGTTGTGAATATTTGATCAGCCTCTGTGTGTTTGAAAAGCACTAGACTAAAATGAATACAAACAGAGAACATGGTTTCTGAAGAACAAAATAATTGAAATAATGTTCACTTACAACTTCACAGTGATTTGGAGGGTAAATAAATAACAAGACAATTTTAATTTTCTTCCAGGGTCAAAACCAGTCAAATGCAGTTCTGTTGTGCTCAAGGCAATAGCATATTGATGATAAGGTTGTGTTAACTAGTATATGAAACAAACCTCACAATTTTCCTAAATTGTTCTTGTAGATTCCAGAGTCCAATGTATCAAGGGTGTCGTTATTTTGTCAGTGATTTGGCTTTGAGGTTCAGGTTCCTATTCGGATGGGCAATTTCTTTCAAAATAAGAACCATCCTCCAAACTTGGCTTCCCCATTTAACTAAATGAAGTCCAATCCTTAAAAGTGCTGAGTATCTACAACTCTGATTGAAATTGATGGGAATTGGGAGTTGTCGATGTGTGTCACTTTAAAGATTTGGATAATTCTGTTCTAGAGGCTCTTATATTGCCTTCAGGACTGCAGTATCTCACCACATTCCAGTAGTGAGTTAAGTGATGTGACTAATAGAACAAGCCATGCATAATAGATTTCTCTCATCATCTCCCCAGAGACAGAATTTGTGTGTAGTGGAGAGTTCTTGGGAGGGAGCAGAGTTGTTTAGTTTTATACATGTTGCTGTGGGTTTATGTTATAGAAGGCAAGGGTGTAGTGGAAAGTGGGGAAGTTTGTGACCGGCCTTAGTTCCTGTGGCCAATTTTTTGTCTTAGATTGGCCACTGAGAGAGCTCTGTTTTTTGTGCAGGCAAACTTTACTCTTCTGGTTGAACATTCCATTGTGCCTGAAAAGAGCAGAGTTATAAACTGTGAATCTGGCATTTTAGGCAATGTTTTATAAATCGTGGGCCCATGCCATTGGGGCCTTGAAGATAAAGACTGAGACCATTCCTTCTGTGTTGCCCAGTAAGAAGGACCCTACTGTGGTACCTCCATACAACACTTGGTTTCTTCTGTGCCTCCTCACAACCCCAGTATGTCCCTGTATCTTTGAGGAACTGATCATGGAGTCCATTAGGTCTGATATTTTCACTGCTAAACCTACTACATTCCAAACATGTCTTCTGTGGCACACATTGCTCTTTAGGGCTTCTTACAGGTGCCCCAGAGTACAGGAAATGTGAATATAGAATTACCGAGGGGCCAGCAGAGCTGCTGCAAGACATGATGCTGTTCAACTTGCAATTGCTGAAAACTGTGTTGACTTTGGAGAGGTGGTAGAGAGAGGGGGAAGATTTGGGGGCTTATTGTGAGGGTTGCAAACCAGGAAAGGAGCTGTGGGATCCAGATTAGGTTTCCAGAAGAGTTGAGGGTTGTAGTGGAATGGAACAGAGCCAGGTGACTGTGTTCAGGAGTTTGAGAGGGTAGTCTTTAAAAATTTTGAAAAAGCACTGATGTTCAAACTCATTCAAAAGAATTAACTTCATATATCATTTTTAAAGGCACAAAATTGGGTTTGGTTTGAAATGTGCTTCAATAGGTTTCTCACTCCATAAGAATTATGGTATACTCCCCCACAAATGCAATGTGATTAGTGCCTTCCACTATGAGTAGTTTAGGAGTGAAAAATTCAACTTCTCAGAGAAAAGCTGTTTTCCAATGTTATCTTTTAGTGGTGACTGCTAAAGAGCTTGATGTGTTCTGTAGATTTTGAATCGAGTAACTGCATGGAACAATGTATTATAAGGCAAATTTCCTTTATTCCATGTGTGCCATGCCACAAGGGAGGTTCATTTTTCAGTTGTATCTACTGTGAACACTTCTTATTGGCCATCGAAGGATTGGCATTTGTCAGAGTTGCAAAAAGTTTATGGTGGTTGGCCCAGAGAGAGTTGCATCCTTTCAGAAGAACCATGGTGATGCTTTCTATTAAGCAATCTCAAAAATAATCTCACTTTTTCTGCCCACTCTCTTCTCCACAAGGATAACAGCTACAGTGGTGAAGTTTAATTAATTAGAATATTGGCAATATTCTTAACCCAGCTAATGGTGCCAAAAATAGAACCACAGCCTGATAAATTCACAACAGTATATTTTAGCTAACTCACTCTGATGAAACACTTTGTCACTTTATATCAGGATGACCTCTTTCATTATTAATTATTATTATTAATGTAGGCTTCTATTATGACTTACAGCCATGGACTTGCATTTCAGGCAGTGCAGAGCCACACCAACTCAACAGGAGTTCCGGGAGGAATTGTGTCTCAGGAATCTCCCTGGTACATGGGGATATGCTGCCCCTTTTAAGGAGGATAAGCATATTGCACTGTCCTCTGTGACCAGCCATCTCTCCCCCACAAACCTACATGCCCCTTTGGAGTAGCTAATGTTCTTAGTATCATGCGGTTCTTACACTCAGGTAGTGCAAAGACTAATTGTGCCAAGCATTAGTGTCTTGTGAGAGGCTCCCTTTGTCCCTGATCCATTGTGAACCCCTGTATATGGGCTGGATGCTCACAAGGTAGAAAGAGGGACACTATGTTCACACACAAACAAGTTCAAATACTGTATGTATAAAGAAAACAATGAGTAACAATTCACAGAATAAGTTTCAGAGTAGCAGCTGTGTTAGTCTGTATCCGCAAAAAGAAAAGGAGTACTTGTGGCACCTTAGAGACTAACCAATTTATTTGAGCATAAGCTTTCGTGAGCTACATCGCATGAAGTGAGTTGTAGCTCACGAAAGCTTATGCTCAAATAAATTGGTTAGTCTCTAAGGTGCCACAAGTACTCCTTTTCTTTTTGCGGATACAGACTAACACAGCTGCTACTCTGAAACCGGGCATAGCTTAGTTTCTTTGTACCGGTACAAAGTAGCACATAGTTCTTTTTAAAAACAATGCAATGCCTTTTGCACTTATAATCCGAGAGAGGTTTAAAAATTGTGATTAACACTGTCTTGGAGACTGGAGGAGCTGTGACCTTTCTCATGCATGTGTTTAATGTCTAGAAGAAAACAGATTTACAAGACTGGTGTTTTGCTATACAAAGCACATGGGATCTTTTATAAGAGAGAAGGCAAATATGCCATATTTATTGAAAATACAACAGTTAGTATATGCTTTTCAGTCACACACACACACACACACATCATGCACACAGTCCTGCCAGTTGATGTTTTTATAGTTGTAGCTCGAGTCAATCTAATGGCCAGTTAGATTGAACACGAGTGAGGAGCTAGGTTCTGTCAGTCATGATCCGATGCTCCACGGTTTTGGAAGGACTGAACCCAGAGTTTCATGGCAAAACACCCCAGCTTTATACTTGTAAATTCCCATTTGAGTCCATGCATTTTGCAATGTCATTCTGTAATCATTAGTCCTTACGTGGTGGTAATCTTGGGGTTTTCCGCTGTTATCATTTGATGGTTATTGTTGGGCTTCCCATCGTTATCTCCTGTGTGTTGTCTTGCTTTCAGGGGGTGGTTGCCTCACCTCTGAGGCCGTCAGTGCTGCCAACATGTTTAGCATCAGATACAATGGATGTTTTCTGATTGTCTCCTGGTGTTTCCAAATCTCTCACTTTCTCTTGACCATCTGGACATTTGTGATGGCTTTCACACCTTATCTTTTCCTGATGCATGCATTCCTCATTCACACAAACAATCTCTCACAGAGAAGACAGCAATATTTTATATTCAGCAGAATACATTGTAAATTAAACTTCACTAAATCTTGTGGTCAAAACAGTTTACATTGTGGCTCAGGCCTTTAACATTCCTTTAATCTAATTAACGTAGACCCAATACAAGATCCTGTCTTTTACTCACTAAACCTTAAACCAAAGAAATGACTAGAGGGAAGTTTATAATGCATATAGGAAACAAGATCCCAGTCTCAGACAGTCATTCCTTTCTGTTATTCAAAAAGGGTGGCTGGCAGAATTAATTCAAAGTTTACATCAATTTTTATAGTACAATTATAAAATCCTGTCCTTACACTTTCACCTAGATACCATGGTGATGGGGACCTTATAAATCTGTGGATGAATACAGTGAAATTTACTGATTCTGTACCAATAACATGTCCTTGTGTTTCATATCAGTCTGTACATGTGTGTGTGCAGTCTGTGGATGTACCTGGTACTGCATAGTGATTATATAAACACACACACACACACACACACACACGGAATAAAATCCATTTGATGTAGTGAGCTGTCTTACCAATGTCCTAGAAAGTACTGATAGACCCAATAACTGATTCCAAATGGAGAAAGTAAGGAAATATGTTTGTGATTATTCTAACTCCCTGAGCAGAGAATTAGCAGTGCAATTCACATTAATGCAATTCACAGAGGGGGCTATGCAAAGCATCAAGCTATATGTGTGTGTGTGTGTGTGTGTGTGTATATATATATATAAAAAATATAAAAATATATATATAAAAATATATACCTTTTTCAATTATAAGAATTTATTATTTCAGATTTTTGTAAGGATCATGTTGAGATGATGTACTATTGAAACAATGGGCATCTTTCCATTGACTTTAGTAGGAGCAGGATCAACTCTAACTTAGTGGCCTGTCTCAGGCAGAACATTGTATTAATGATTGTTCCTTTCCCAAGTACTTTCCCATTGAAATGTCAATATATATGTATATTGCCAAACGTCCTTGGAGCAAGCTATTTCCCTCCTCCTTTTTATCTAAGGAACTTTTATGGCCCCCATTTCTTAAATATCTGAGTGCCTCACAATCTATAATGTATTTAGCATCAGAACAATCCTGTAAAATAGGTAAATACTATTATCCTCATTTTACAAATGGGGAAACTGAGAGATTAGGTTACTTGCCCAAGGTCGTACAAGAAATCTCTGGAACAGGGACTCTGAAACCTAAGTTACTGTCCTAAGCACTGCACCAAGCTTCCTCTTTCCAAGAGAAGCATGGTTTCTCCCATATCAGCCTGGTGGGCAGGGTTCTGCACTCACTATACCATCCTTTGGATGGAATATCCTGCTCCCTGAGTGTAGCTGACCTACTCTTTGGGAGGGGCCCTGACCAAGCATTCTTCTTGCTCTGTATAGGGAGTGGCAGGATTGCAGTTTTGACAGACCTCTGCACAGGCCCTGTGTGGACCATCCTGTCCATTCTCATAAAGAGAACCAAGCTGGGTGGTAAGATAATTTTTTTTTTATTGGACCAACTTCTGTTGGTGAGAGAGACAAGTCACTCATCTTGTCTCTCTAATATTCTGGGACTAATACAGCTAAAACAACACTGAGTACAGTCTCATAGGTCAATCACAATCTGATTATAAGTAAATTATGTTAAATGAAACATAGGGAAGAATGACTTTGGATACAGCATTTGTCTGCGCTCACTGACATTTTTCATAATTCTTGGATTTACTAGTCAAGCTTAACTAGTGTTGCCCTTGTTGCCAAGAAAACTAATGGCATATTGGGCTGCATTAGTAGGAGCATTGCCGTCAGATTGAGGGAAGTGATTATTCCCCTCTATTCAGCACTGGTGAGGCCACATCTGGAGTATTGCGTCCAGTTTTGGGCCCCCCACTACAGAAAGGATGTGGACAAATTGGAGAGAGTCCAGTGGAGGGCTACGAAAATGATTAGGGGGCTAGGGCACATGACTTATGAGGAGAGGCTGAGGGAACTGGGTTTATTTAGTCTGCAGAAGAGGAGAGTGAGTGGGGATTTGATAGCAGCCTTCAACTACCTGAGTGGGGGTTCCAAAGAGGATGGAGGTAAGCTGTTCTCAGTGGTGGCAGATGACAGAACAAGGAGCAATGGTCTCAAGTTGCAATGGGGGAGGTCTAGGTTGCATATTAGGAAAAACTATTTCACTAGGAGCGTGGTGAAGCACTGGAATGAGTTACCTGGGGAGGTGGTGGAATCTCTATCCCTAGAGGTTTTTAAGGCCCGGTTTGACAAAGCCCTGGCTGGGATGATCCTGCTTTGAGCAGGAGGTAGGACTAGATGACCTCCTGAGGTCTCTTCCAACCCTAATCTTCTATGATTCTATGAGTTACAGGAACTGGTAGGAGGCAAAGGAGAGGGTAGGATGTTTAAAAAGTAGTGGTTTTGTAAAGTGGAAGGTGGTGGGGCAAAGATAGAGGTGGAGACGCTGAGGAGAGTAATGTACACTCATTTAATCCCCTCAGCAAAGAGCACTAGACAAGAATCTTACTGCACCAGATTTTAATCATTCTGCCCAATGATCCTGACTTCCTTTGAAAAGTTCTTTGAGATCTACTGATAAGTGTTATATAAGAGCTGGGTGGTATTATTTATGAAGACATAGATACAACTGAGTATATGAATCTTACTACCTTGCATACGTTAATATTGTGTCACTCATAATAGAAGATGTGGATAAAATCATATGGCCTGGGAGCCCTGGGCAGGATTTGGTAGGTAACATTTAAGAGCCATGTAAGCGTATCCCATATATGCCGGTGGGAAATCTGCCATGGACCTATGACAACAGTCAATATTGAACCTTCTGCAGTGGGGTGACCAGGTTTTATTCATGAGACACCACTGAATGCTTGGACTTTCCCCAGAGCAAATAAATCTTTTTACTTTATGTGAAGAAAACCATTTTTGTATTGACTTGGCACTAATGTTCAGTAGACCTTAGAAATAAGGCTCATTCAGACCCCAGAAAAAAAGTTGTTTCCTGAGACCATAAGAGCACTCAAGAAATGAAGTTGTTCCTTTGTTCCTCTCTCTCGTCATGTGCTGCTTGAAAGAATCATAGATTTTTGCAGAGTTGTTCCCCCCTCCCCCGCCCCCATCAGTCACCACCTTCAAAGGCTTTCAGCAGCCTGCAGTGTTGTAGAGTTTAGTGATTTGCAGGTCATTCTCGGGTTGGAATTTAATTATTGCCTTGCAAATCTTTGCCAATTTCTGTTGAGAATTCTTAGTGACACACAGAGATTTGTCGGTTTCCTATGGTGGTTTATGACACCATTTGACCTAATTATTTCTAAAGCCATATGGCCTAATTTAAAGACTCTAGATTAGCTCTATATTTAGATTTCTATTAGCTTCAAAACGTCATTTTCCCTCTATTATAAATACAAATGCTAGTATAGTAATGGGTCATGTGGCCTCCTCTAGTGCAAGCGAGAGACTTCAGAGATCCTTAAAGGTGACATTTTTTCTGAACCAGGTGAAATTGCATCATTGGGCCCCATTAACTGTGGCTGTGTTCTGGGGATTTCTTCTGAGGATGTGAAGTACTTCAGCTGTAGCCATCTGCATCACTCTGGTTCTTTTCTCTCTGAGCTGGGGTGTGACCCCCCCCCCTTCCATTTTTGGTTTCTCTGTATTACATGCTGTTGCGTCTTTTTGTCTGATTTAGATGATTTTTTTAGATATTATTGCTATGAATATTCGCTTTAGCCCCATATAGTGAATTTGAACTTTGCTTTGCATTATATGGAGTAAATAGACAAATACTGCATGGTTTCTAACACAGACTACCAAGCCCAGCATTCACAGTGAAAGATGTTCTGGATTCTGTCCTTTCATTGCTTTCAACTGAGTTTAAAAACAAAATATCAGCCATTACTTTGTGTTTCCTTGGTTTCATAAGTTAACAGCTCAAGAACCTTGGTTAAATCTGTAGATTAGAAGTTTATTTTTAAAAAGTCACACTCAAACATATGTATCATTGTAATATTGGAAGAACTGCCCCATCACATCACCATGGCCCTGATTCCACCACTCTTGCCCACTCTGAACTCAGGTCTATTGATTTCAACGGGACTGCTCACAAATGTTTGGTTATGAGCCGGCCCCTGCACAATACATGGAGAGAGCAGCTGCCACCAGGTTGCTGCTACTCTACCTGTGCAAGTGCGGGCAAGTGGGTGAAGAGGGGAAGGGAAGTGGATGGAGCCTGTCTCCAACCACTGGCCAGTGCAGCCGAGTCATTGTGGAGAAGTTAATAAGCTACATCAGGAAAAAGGGCTTGTACAGCCTACTACCCAATGAAGAAGTGCTCTGTTCTTGGGTACCACAACTACACACTGCCCCATTACTTGGGATGCATTGTGTGGTGCTAATCCAGCCCAAAGTAATGGAGTAAGATAGTGATGGAATCTGACCTTCTTCAGTTATATATGTGTGTGTGTGTGTGTGTGTATGTATGTATGTGTGTGTGTGTATGTGTATATCTATATATATATATATCTATATCTATATCTATATCTATATCTATATCTATATCTATATATATATATATATATATATATATATATATATATATATATATATATGTGTGTGTGTATATATATATATATATATATATATATATATAAACGCACACATGCTAGGGTTGTGTCACTGGCCAAATGAAACAAGGTCCTGCACTCCACTCAATGGCATGTCTCCGTTTGGAAGTCGTGCGGTAATTTTTGAACATCTCATCTGCTCAATTTCAAATCTTCAGGGAATGTTCTAGGCCTCATTTACCAGAACCCTATTGATTTGTGGTGAAAATCAGTAAATTGGAAAGGGAAAAGGTGGAGGCAGGTACGCAGAATGTCTTGCATCTGGTTAGCAGACCCAGCATCTTCAAGCACCTCTGTAACTGTCTAGAGATCAAAGAAGCAGTTAACAGAAACCATTAACATCTTCTAGGATAACAGTCCCCCCACCCGTCCCTTCAGCTCTGCCCATCCTCCCAATACAATGTTAAGTGTTGGTTTCAGAGTAGCAGCCGTGTTAGTCTGTACTCGCAAAAAGAAAAGGAAGACTTGTGGCACCTTAGAGACTAAAAAATTTATTTGAGCATAAGCTTTCATGAGCTGCAGCTCACTTCATTGGATGCATACAGTGAAAAATACAGTGGGGAGATTTTATATACACAATGTTAAGTGTTGACACCCTGGGTGAACAAGAAAGAAAAACAAATATGAATAGTGAAGGTAAGAAGGGAATTAGGCAGGTGCGCAGAAACCCGGGCACAGGGAGGCCTAATGGAGGACACTGGCATTGGGGGAAGGGTAGAATGAAGGGGCACACTGAGCCCCTGATGTGTGATGGAGAGGGGGATGGGGTTGCATAAAGAGTCCCTAACTTGGAGAGAAGGAGCAGTGGGGCAGGGGGTAACAGGATGGCACACAGAGCCCCTGCATCATGGGGAGAATAGAGGACACTGGTGTATTGGGGCTCCCAGAGGACCTGGCTTGAGGGAAGAGGTTGGGGGTTTGTAAGGAGCCCCTGAAGTAGAAGGGGATGAGAGAGTGACACACAGGGATATTGGGGTGAGGTGGGGTGAATGGATGCAAGGAGCCACTGGGGTCTGCAATGTGCTCAGCCAAAAGAAGCAACAGAGTGGGTGACTCTCTAGTACAGGGGTGGGCAAACTATGGCCCAGGGTCCGCATCCAGCCCTCCAGACGTTTTAATCTGGCCTGCGTGGCTCCCGGAAGCAGAGGCATGTCCCGCCTCTGGCTCCTACACGTAGGGGCAGCCAGGGGGCTCCTCACATTGCCCCTGCCCCAAGCGCTGCCCCACAACTCCTGTTGGCCAGAAACTGCAGCCAATGGGAGCTGTGGGGCGGTGTCTGCGGACAGGGCAGCACACAGAGCCGCTTGGCTGAGCCTCCATGTAGGAGCCGGAGGGGGGACATGCCGCTGCTTCTAAGAGCTGCTTGAGGCAAGCACTGCCCGGAGCCTGCACCTCAACTCCATCCAATGCCCCAACC
Organism: Natator depressus; assembly: GCF_965152275.1. Taxonomy (NCBI): domain Eukaryota; kingdom Metazoa; phylum Chordata; order Testudines; family Cheloniidae; genus Natator; species Natator depressus. The sequence goes on along the minus strand of NC_134235.1, from coordinate 48,587,919 downwards.
CCCTGCCCCAGACCTGATCCCCCCTCCTGCCCTCCAAACCCCTGAGTCCCAGCCTGGAGCACCCTCCTACACCCCCAACCCCTCAGCCCCACCCCAGAGCCTGCACCCCCAGCCGGAGCCCTCACCCTTCCTGCACCCCAACCTACAATTTCATGAGCATTTATGGCCCACCATACAATTTCCATACCCACATGTGGCCCTCGGGCCAAAAAGTTTGCCCACCCCTGCTCTAGTATAAATGAGAGCAGAATTTGACTCACTACGTAGGAACTAGGAAGGATGAATATAAACAGTGGACTTTGTGGCATGGCAAGTCTTTATCCTGCAACTTCTTGTGTGCAGGCAGATTGCTGCACCCACACAATGTCTCACTGAATTCAGCAGGGCTTCATGCTGGCGCATCTGTTGACCCACGGTCAAGAAGTTTTCAAGCTTTGACTTTACAAACCTTTTCCTCTGAAGTTTAAACCCAGGTTTCACCCACACCCCCAAAGGAGAGTCAATGAAAAACAGATTATTTTTTCAGCTACAGGGAAACCAGTGATCTGTGTTAGCAATTGGGAAAACACAACTCAAACCTAGTTTTGCACAAGTGGTGTGCACTATCACATATAGTCTGTTTATTTTCCCATTTAACTCTTTTTCTGTCCCCCATTTTCTTCCCCCTTTTCGTTGTCTGTGTGCCCTTTTCTCTTTCTACCCTTTCTTGCCTCTATAGATTTCTTTTTCTCATCCCTCCTGTGTTTTCGTTTTTCCCCAGTTTGTCAGAAGTGGAATGTGACCCAAATACATTCTGAGTTCAACATTTCAACCCATAATGTTCTGGTAGGTTTGAAATCAGGAAGTGAATTTTCTCATCTTTAATTATTCAGGTTATCCTAATAGAGCTATACCACAATGAAGAACAATGCTATTGTATGCAGCAGTCCATCTTCAACCTTTTAAAATCTGAAGGCAAACTTACGAATAATGAAAATCTTCCATGCCTTACAAGTTCTCGATTTCTAAGTTGCGGTCGAAACCTGACAAGGGCATTGAGAGAGACCCAAATCTTACTGTGTCAATCAAGCCTCATATTTCCATTCTCCCTGTTTTTTTCCCTTTACAACAACAACTTCAATGACTCTAAAACAGCATATAGAGACACAGGAGCTTCAGCACTGAGGGCGAGAGTCAGCCATGAATGAAAAGAGTGTGGCTGATTGACACTCTGTAATACACATCAGGCCTCTCTGCTAGTGCTCTTGTTAGGTTTGCACTGCTATAAACTCAGCCAGCTTGAACCAACAACAAATAACTCGCTGCAATTGTTGGATGGGCACAGCACACTGGTGAAGGTGCTTTTCTCGGGAGGCACGCCCCTCCTGTTTGGTATAGTGTGTTCACTTGATATATAATTCCTTGGCAAACACATCAAAGAGAGGTATCATTGGATTTCTGATGTCCTTTATTCATGATTTTTTTTTCAGGTTGGGTTTTTTCAACATTTATTTTGACGATGTTATGAAGGATCCATCCATTTTCAGCACCTTTGGCCAGAAACAACTTGTAAACCTCGTGCTTACAATTTTCTCCTTTAGGAGTAAACATTACACTGCATTTTGTTCTGATCGTATTTGCTGCTCTAAAGGGAAACACTGTGAGCAGCAAACATACTGTGTGGAGGTTGTGGAATGCAAGAGCTCTGACAGAGCCTTTGCTGCCGCCACGTGGTACAAGCTCAAAGTACATTTGCTCACACTTCAGTTTACCCGGAAAAGTGTAGGCCTGTATTATTGCTTTGCATTTGAGATCTTGTGTGAAACTCATTCTAAAAAAATCCAGCACTCAGATTAAGGCTATAGGCTGCGACATTCAAAAGTAAGAGCCTAAAGTAGACTCCTACACATATTGGATACTAAATACTTCTCAAAATTACTGAGCACCCAAGAGCTCACATTGAGGTTACTGCGAAAAGTTGAGTGCTTAGCACTTATTTATGTATCTAAATATGGATTTAGGAGCCTGACTAAGCTTTGATGTACTAAAATCGTGAAGACAGGTTTCAGAGTAGCAGCTGCATTAGTCTGTATTCGCAAAAAGAAAAGGAGGACTTGTGGCACTTTAGAGACTAACAAATTTATTTGAGCATAAGCTTTCGTAAGCTACATCTCACTTCATCCCAATGAATGCTCAATCCCAATGCTCAAATAAATTTGTTAGTCTCTAAAGTGCCACAAGTACTCCTTTTCTTTTTGTAAAATTGTGAAGTTTGTGTTTCAGTGATGTGTCTAACTCCAGTTATGGAAAATATGGCTAACTCTGTTCTCATTTAAGTCAGTGAGAACACTGAGTACTTTTGAAAATCTCACCTTAGTTTTGATTTTACCCAGAATTCCAGTTTTCAAAGCTGGGAATTAGCTTGCTGTGTGTGTATTAGTAGCAGCTGCTGACTATATTGTTGCCTTGTGGGTTGTGTAGAACAGTGGATTGCAAGACCCATAGTGGATAGCATTGGTGCCCACCAAAGGTTACTTTTTCAGTTCAAATGGCAATAGTTTTCTCTGTAAATGTAAAAATTCCAGTAAGTGTATATTCTATTACAACCAGGATCCTGTGTAGCCCACAGCATTGCCTTCCCGTACTTCATGCATAGGGTTGCCAACTTTCTACTCACAGAAAACCGAACACCCTTGCCCTGTCCCCTGCCCCGCCCCTTCTCAGAGGCCCCATGACCTACTCACTCCATTCCCCCCACCCCTGTTGCTCTCTCTCCCTATCCTCACTCACTCACTCACTCATTTTCACTGGGCTGGCTCAGGGGGTTAGGGAGTGAGAGGGTGTGAGGGCTCCAGCTGGGGGCGCGGGCTCCAGGATGGGCTGAGAAATGAGGAGTTCAGGGTGCAGGAGGGGACTCTGGGCTGGCGGTGGTTGGGATGCAGGAGAGGGTGAGAGCTGGGGGATGTGGTCTCTGGGTTGGGGCCAGGGATGACGGGTTTGGGGTACAGGAGGGGGCTCTGGGCTGGCGGGGTGGAGCCAATGGGTTTGGAGTATGGGAGGGGGCTCTGGGTTGAGGCAGGGGTTGGGATGTGGGAGGGGGTACAGGCTTTGGGCTGGGGTGCAGGTTTCATAGTGGGGACAGAAATGAGGGGTTCAGGGTGTGGGAGGGGGCTCCAGGCTGGGGCAGGGGATGATGGGTTTGGTGTGTAGGAGGCTAGTCCAGGCTGGCACCAAGGGGTTTGGAGGGTGGGAGGGGGATCAGGGCTGGGGCAGGGGGTTGGGGCATGGGAGGGGGTCGGGGTGCAGGTTCTGGGTGGCGTTTACCTCAAGCAGTTCCCAGAAGCAGAGGCATGTCTCCCCCTGGCTCCTATGCGGAGGTGCGACAAGGCGGCTCTACACACTGCCTTGTCCGCGGGTACCACCCCCACAGTTCCCATTGGCCGTGGTTCCTGGCCAATGGGAGCCGCGGAGCTGACTCTTGGGATGGGTGCAGCATTCGGAGCCCCCTGGCTGACCCTATGTGTAGGAGCCAGAGGGGGAATATGCCACTGTTTCTGGGAGCTGCGCGGAGCCACGGCAGGCAGGGAGCCTGCCTTAGCCCCATTGCACCATCAACCAGACTTTTAGTGGCCTGGTCAGCAGTGCTGACCAGAGCTGCCACGGTCCCTTTTCAACCAGGCGTTCTGGTTGAAAACTGGACACCTAGCAATCCTATTTGTGCATCCCAGAGAAGAGAGAAAGTATAGTCATCTTCAGGAGTTTATTTTCTCAGCTCCCCAAGCCTTGGCTGCTGGCAGCCTAGCTGCCTAGCCTGCACTTCTGGCTCCTCCTGCTACTTGGTTGTAAGCTGGATCCTAGCTCTTGCTCCCTGCCAGCACACTTTTGCCTGGTTCTATAGAAGAGTGAAGGGAGAGTGAACTGTTACTCCTGGGGGAATTCTGCACCACTGGATCCTAGCTCTTGCTCCCTGCCAGCACACTTTTGCCTGGTTCTATAGAAGAGTGAAGGGAGAGTGAACTGTTACTCCTGGGGGAATTCTGCACCACTGCAGTGCAGCAGAAAAATGCTCCCGTACCCCTGCAGAGTCTCTTTAGTTTCTGCAGAAAATGGTTTCTGTGGGGAAGCAAAGAGAAGCTGTACCAATGCTCATTCACCCCTCATGGGCAGCTCAGGTGCATCTGTTCGGGCAGCTGGAGGAGAGGTAAATCACTGAGGGGAGGGAGGTCTGACCTTCAACTATCTGAAGGGGGGGTTCCAAAGAGGATGGAGCTAGGCTGTTCTCAGTGGTGGCAGAAGACAGAACAAGGAGCAATGGTCTCAAGTTGCAGTGGGGGAGGTGTAGGCTGGATATTAGAAAAAACTATTTCACTAGAAGATTGGTGAAGCACTAGAATGGGTTACCTAGATAGGTGGTGGAATCTCTATCCTTAGAGGTTTTTAAGGCCCAGCTTGACAAAGCCCTGGCTGGGAAGATTTAGTTGGGGTTCATCCTGCTTTGAGCAGGGGATTGGACTAGATGACTTCCTGAGGTCTCTTCCAACTCTAACCTTCTATGATTCTATATGACTGCCCTGGCCACCTAGGGACTTTAGTCCCGGCTTGGCAGGGCGCACGGGGAGTGGGAAGGAGGAGGATGAGGATGGAGACAGTTCCTCCCTCCACTCCCCCTTTCCTTCCCTTCACAGAGCAGCCCAGGATGGGTCAGATCAACCCCCAGAAACTCCCCCTGGCTGCAGGAAGCTCTGCACTGTGGGGGGAAGGGTTGGAGGCGGGGTCTGGGTGCGGGGCAGTGTGACTCAGTGGGGTGGGGGTTCCAGGTGCAGGGGGGTGAGGCTCAGTGCAGGAGGGTCCAGATGCACGGGGTTGGGCGGACGGGGAGCAGCTCCCCGTACAGTGATCCCTCCCCCACCCATGCACCTGGAACCCCCCCCCCTTGAGCCTTCCTCTACATTGGGAGCCGCCTGTACCCAGAAACCTCCACCAAGCGCCCCGAACCCAAGCCCCCATTCCCTGACCCTCACCACCTGCATCAGGAGCCTCCCACCCCCGGATCCCCACCCCACTGAGCCCCAATCAGCTGCACCCTGACTCCCCCCACAACCCACCGAGCCCCATTCCATGCCACTGAGCCCTAACACACCTTCACCTGGACTTCCCTGCAAAATCCCATTCCCCCTGCACCCAGAACCCCACACAGAGCCCCTGTACATCCAGATTCTTCCCCCAATCCCTGCACCTGGACCTCCCACTGAGCTAACTGCACCCAGATTGTACCACTGGTACTCTTGAGGGAATTCTGCACCAAAAAATTAAAGGCTTGCATATTTTATTTGTCAGAATAACACAGTAATATAATAGCAATATAATCACACCATTTTCAATTTTGGTAAATTATTTCAAAATACTTGGCCGCAAATAATTGAAAATGGTGTGATTATATTGCTATTATGTTACTGTGTTATTTTGACAAATAAAATATGCAGGCCTTTAATTTTCTGGTGCAGAATTCCCTCAAGAGTAAACTATAATTCAATGACTTGCCCCTTGTGCAGAGCATGCAGCAGCTGCAGACAGATTCCAGCAGGGAATGTTGGGCGCCAGGCTGCAGCAAGATAATGAATTATGTGTTATCTTGGAAAAATACCAAACCCCAAAGCTGCAGAATGCTGGGGTCCATGGCGCCTTGTGTAAGGTGACTGAGGCAATTCATGTCTCTCAGAACCATTGTTTCAAGCTCCTTGCAGACTCAGGTGGGCATCAATTAGACTCAGTTCACACTTTCAAGATTTTTCTTTACAACTATAATACTAGAAACTTATTTTTTTTTTTAATAAAATGAGATTCTAGAGCTCAGTTCTGTGGCAAATGGTGAATTCTGTGGAAGGTCCATAGGCAAGGCCAACCCTCAGGGGGTGGGGGGCCCGGGACAAATCAGTATCCCTGCTAGTCTCCTCGCTGTCAGCCCGGCACACCCACCTGCCCAGCCACCGCTCTCCTCCTCACTGTCCATCCGCCCACCTGCCGCTCGCCTCCTCACCTGCCTGCCCTCTGCTCGTCTCCCTGCTAGTCTCCTTGCTGTCCATCCAACACGACCCCCCACTCCGCCCGACCACTGCTCTCTTCCTCGCTGTCCCCCTGCCTCCTCACCCCCATCCCGTCTGCCCTCCTGCCGCTCGCCTCCTTGCCCGCCACTCGCCTCCCTGCTAGTTTCCTCGCCATACGTCTGGTGCGCCACCCCCGACCGCCTGCCTCCTCACCCCCCTGCCGCTCACCTCCCCATTTGCCTCCTCACCCTGCTCACCCACCCACCTCCTTCCTCACCTCCTCACCCACATCCTCATCTCAATATCAGGACAAATGGCGTCCCGATTGTACTTCAGTCAGGATGCAGGAAAAAGGGCTAAATATTGGGACAGTCCTGATTATATCGAAGCACGGAGCCCCCCAAAGTGCGGGGCCCAGGGTGGTCGCCCTGATCCACCCTACCCAAGGGACGGCTCTGTCCATCAACAAATGGAGAAGAGAGAAAATTAACCTTTTCTTCATCAATTCTCTCTCCAACCCCTATCAACAATCCTTTCCCCTGCTGTTCATGTTTATTAAATAAAAACTTCAAAACAAGAACCAGAAATTACAGTCACAATAGGGACAGTCGCAGATACAACTAAAAAACATCCAAACCCTCCATAATCTAAAGTCTTTGTCCTGAGAACTAAAAGGTCAATGTGCTATTTTAGGCCCCCCAGGCCAACTGCCATTTTGCTGAACTCATCTGTTTTTTCTTCTCATCAATTGCTTCTGACATACAATTTAACATGAAATATCCCTCTTGTCTCTCCATTCTATGATTAGTTTGGCCTTTTCTCTTTCCTTCATCTTTTACCTATCACTCCCTTGTGGTGGATTTACTGAGTCAGACTAGCCTCAGCCAGCCAATGCATTTTGTGCTGAGATTATTTTTTTTTATTCCTTTAAAGTTATAAAGCGTACCTATTGCATCGCCTATGAGAAGGAATAAATGATTTCATACAAATAATACCTTCCAGTGGGACGGTATTAGTCACAAAATTCCTATGTCATTTCCACCCGCCCTCCCAGACAGAATTTGATGACATTTTCTCTACTCTTAATACTTTCACACACACTCTTACAAAGTCTTCAAAAATAGATTGGTTGCTTACTTTGTCCTGCGGGTTAACAGACTTGATTCTACCTGACAGTGGGAAGCACATTTCAGAATGACGGACCCTTCAGAGAGAAGCACCCCAGGGGAAGCCACACATAGAATCATAGGACTGGAAGGGACCTCAAGAGGTGATCTAGTCCAGTCCCCTGCACTCAGGCAGGACTAAGGATTATCTAGACCAACCCTGACAGGTGTTTCTCTAACCTGCTCTCAAATGGCCAATGATGGAGATTCCACAACCTCCTTAGGCAATTTATTCCAGTGCTTAACTACCCTGACAGGAAGTTTTTCCTAATGTTCAACCTAAACAGCTCTTGATGTAATTTAAGCCTATCCTCAGAGGTTAAGGAGAACAATTTTTCTGCCTCCTCCTTGTAACAACCTTTTATGTACTTGAAAACTGTTATGTCCCCTCTCGGTCTTCTCTTGTCCAGACTAAACCAGCCCAATTTTTTCAGTCTTCCCTCATAGGTTCATAGGTAATGTTTTCTAGACCTTTAATCATTTTTGTTGCTCTTCTCTGGATTCTCTCCAATTTGTCTACATCTTTCTTGAAATGTGGCACCCAGAACTTGGCACAATACTCCGGATGAGGCCTAATCAGCGGAAGAATTACTTCTTATTTCTTACTTACCACACTCCTGCTAACACATCCCAGAATGATGTTTGCTTTTTTTGCAACAGTGTTACACTGTTGACTCATATTTAGCTTGTGATCATCCACAAACTTTATAAGTGTACTGTCTGCCATTATCTAAATAATTCACGAGGATATTGAACAGAACCAGATCCAGAACTGATCCACTTGATATGCCTATCCAGCTTGACTGCAAACCGCTGATAACTACTCTCTGGGAACGGTTTTCCAACCCATTGTGCACCCACCTTATAGTAGCTCCATCTACGTTGAATGTCCGTAGTTTGTTTATGAGAAGGACATGTGAGACGGTATCAAAAGCCTTACTAAAGTCAAGATATACCACATCTACCGCTTCTCCCCTAACCGCAAGGCTTGTTACCCTGTAAAAGAAAGCTATTAGGTTGATTTGACACAATTTTGTTCTTGAGAAATGCAAATGACAAATTCAAATGACATCTACTGGTACTTAGGGGATTAAACTTGTTTGATGACTTTTTGTGTTGGTGACTGTGCTATCTCCTTTGATATACTGTGATAACCATCCCTGAGCCCTCCTATAATACCTACCCTGCCCATGTTTGAATCTCTGTGTACTGTACTGCCAGCAGTGATTCTAGGATTTTGTATAAAAATCCTCAATTTTAGTTTTCCCTTCCATAACTTCTGTCTACTTGTCTGTATTTCCTTAAACCGTGAGCTCCTCAGGGCAGGGACCATCTCTTAAATGTCTGGGGAGCACCGATCACATAGTGCACACTACCATAAACAAATAATTATAATCAATACACAGGGTGTTTTCTTTGAAGCATTGTAGTGCAGGTCCCAGAGAAGATTCTGGGGACATAGCATATCTGACCCTGAAATACATGTACTGAACATGGGGGGGAGGGGAATTAATGGGCGTCCTAAAGGACTAAGTTGGCGAGGATATGGCATATGTTAAAACCAATGCGTAAAGAATGGAATGGTCCCTCATTTAAAATGGACAAACACAATCCATGTGGCTGGGACACGCTTGTGTAACCTTGGAGAGTTAATGGCTAGCTTAGTCAGAAACTCTTTGGTCCATTGACTGGCTAGTCATGGAGCAGACAACTATATTTTAGCTTGTATGATTATGTCTTAACTGATTGATTTGTGTTCTGTAATCTAATGGTTTGATAATGGCATCATATTCTGTATATCTGATGATGAGACATACATGGTCTAAATCAGGGGTAGACAACCTATGGCACGCTGATTTTCAGTGGCACACTCACTGTTGGGGTTCTGGCCAATAGTCTGGGGGGCTCTGCATTTTAATTTAGTTTTAAAAGACCTTATTTACTTTATGTACAACAATAGTTTATTTATATATTATAGACTTATAGAAAGAGACCTTATAAAAATAATAAAATGTATTACTGGCATGCGAAACATTAAATTAGGGTGAATAAATGAAGACTCGGCACACCACTTCTGAAAGGTTGCTGACCCCTGGTCTAAATCCTTGTATAATTCAGGAGGAGCTCGTGTATATGAGGTTAGATTTAAAAGATTGGGACTGTTCATCTTAGAAAAGAGGCAGCTAAGGGGATATAAGGTAGATGTTTGTAAAATCATGGATGGTGTGGAGAAAGTTAACAGGGAAGTGTTATTTACCCCTTCACATAATGCAAGAGGTTACCCAAGGAAATTAAAACAAACATAAAGAAGTAGTTCTTCACACAGTGCAGTCAAGCTGTGGAATTCATTATCAGGGGATGATGTGAGGGCAAAAAGCATAACAGTTCAAAAAAGTATTAGATAAGTTCATGGAAGATAGGTCCATCAACGGCTGTTAGCGTAGATAGTCAAGGATGCAACCCCACGCTCTGGGTGTGCCTAAACCTCTAGCTGCTAGAAGCTAGGACTGGATGACAGGGGATAGATCACTTGATAATTGCCCTGTTCTGTTCAATTTCTCTGAACTGTTTGGCACCGTCCACTGTTGGAAGATGGGATACCGGGCTAGATGGACCATTAATCTTACCCATTATGGCCATTCTTATGTTCAATTTTCTTGGCTTGCTACAAGACAGCAAGTTAAAAAGGCTAATTAAGATTCCACGACTGGTCTACAGCATACACTGGATCAGAACCAATGATGAAATCTCCTAGATATGTTTAATAGTAATCAGCGTGTATAGTAGTTTCAACTTCTCAAATAATCTGGAGTTCAGCTTTTAACCCAAGCCTTTGCTGAATCAACTTTAGTGTGTAAAAGCGGCAAAGAGTCCTGTGGCACCTTATAGACTAACAGACGTACTGGAGCATGAGCTTTCGTGGGTGAATGCCCACTTCGTCGGATGCATGTAGTGGAAATTTCCAGAGGCAGGTATAAATATGCAAGCAAGAATCAGGCTAGGGATAATGAGGTTAGTTCAATCCGGGAGGATGAGGCCCTCTTCTAGCAGTTGAGGTGTGAACACCAAGGGAGGAGAAACTGTTTTTGTAGTTGGCTAGCCATTCACAGTCTTTGTTTAATCCTGAGCTGATAGTGTCAAATTTGCAAATGAACTGAAGCTCAGCAGTTTCTCTTTGAAACTTTAGTGTGTGTAACAGTTATGAAAACTTTTGAAAGAATCCAGAAAATTCTCTGGATTTAGACAATTTTATCTTTCAGCAGCAAGGCAATTCAAATGCTGCAGCTTAGCTACCTTAACATACAGATGGACATCATGGACCAATATCTTCAGAACTTGTAAAGGCATGCTAAACTATATCATACTGTAAAGCCACTGGGTGGCATGATGTGTAATATGCCTTAAACTCTCACAGCCATTCTGGGCAGTGCATTATAGGATCTTATTGTGGATAAGGACAAAGGAAGCTCTGTAGCCAGTTCATATTCGGTACAAGAGCCTGACCTACAGCATGTCAGAAGGAAACTAGTGCCAGAGAAGAACAGAAACAGAAGAAAAACAGCTACAAAGGTTGCAGGATCTCAACAACATGCCACTCTTCAATGCCCAAAAGAACTTCAGCTTTGAATTGACAGAATGGAAGCATAGTTGGCAAGATTTCCCATTTCTACAAAACTCCACCAGGAAACTGGAGATACCCAGATATCTTCTTTAATTTGTGCTATGAGAAAGCGGGCAGATTATATCTTTAAATCCTTTGACCATTCTGAAGCCAGGAGCAAAGATGACTGTAACAGGGATCTGGCTATGTTATATTCATACTTTACACCTCAGAGAAATGTGGTATATGAAAGAGCATGTTTTCAACAGAGAACTCATGAACCAGGAGAAAGTGTTGACTTCTTTATAAGAGCTCCGTATCCATTGGCTGAAAACTATCATTTTGGGGAACTGCGAAACGTGAAAATATCAGCGACAGGCAGGGTTTTGGGCCTTTCACAACAGCTCCAATTAAAGACAAATTTAATCCTAGCCACCTCTATGCAAATAGCAAAGCAGTTTGAACTTGTGAAATACTGGAACAAACCTGAAAAACCAGAAACTAGCTTAGAAGCTGTAAAGGGGGACAGCTTCAGTGCTAAAAGTCATTACCTTAAAAGCCCTGAAGCTAAAAGTGACACATTCCATGCAAACTGTAAAGACTTTCAGGATAATTGTACAAGATGTGGGAAAATTATAGCACAACAGGTGTATCTCCAGCCAAAAACACAAAGTGTAATGAATGCACAGCATATGGATATTTGGTAGATATTTGCCATACCAAAACAATCAGGGAGTTGACTAATATTACAATCAGAGCCATTGTTTCTGGGATCTTTCACATGTGATAACACAGACCCTGTCTGGAGAATGAAACTGAATATTCATGGAAAGATTATTGACTTTAAAATGTGACTCAGTAGCAGATGTGATCATTTTCTCAGAAGGGACTTACAATCACCTTCAACCCCTCCCTGAGATGAAATTATCTGATACAAGCCTGATTTGGCCCGAAGAGTATTCTGAACTCCATGGACCAGTCCACGACAGAAACAACTTACACTCTGAATGCAAAGCTTTTGTCTTCATATATAATCAAAGGACCAACAGCTTTCTCAGCTGCAGCGTGGCAGCCACGATGCAGGGTTAGTGAGACAGGTGGAAGAACTTGAGAATTTGGTGATATTAAATTATTTGAAAGGAGGCCCAGTACTAATAACCTTGAGACAATGTTGAACGGTATACTGTACAAACACTCTACCAGACAGACCTTGGAAGACACGAGCTGCAGTTTTATGTAGATTCAGAGGATGCCATTACCCGATTACCATGGACTGTTTTTCCAGGGATATTGAAATAATGTACTTGAAAGGTAACATGAGGCAGTGTTACTGAGAAACTGAAATGCACTTTTGTTCGTTTTAGTATTCCTGAACAACTATTGACACACAACAGACTGCAATTCACTGCAGCAGAATTTGTCATTCCAAATGAAATATGATTTTGATTACATTACCAGCAGCCCACATTACCCACAAGTGAATGGAGATGCTGAGAGAGCTGTACAGGCAGCCAAGAAAATCCTACAGCAAGAAGATCCATCCCCTGCTCTTCTGAGCTACAGATCAACATCTATAACTGCTACTGGTTATAGTCCAGCTACTGGATATAGTCCAACATCTAGAACTGCTATTGGATATAGTCCGGGAAGACAACTCAGAACTACTGCTCCAATTTTAGAAAAGAATCTATCTCTAAAGTGGCCAGACATAAAGAGAGTAGCAGAATTGGATAAGAAGGCAAAAAAAGCTTATGAACACTTGTATTACAGATGTCACTCAGGTAGAGAACTTCCATGTCTAAAACCTGATGACCATATTAGTGTCAAACTGGATGGAGAAAAAGGATGGACAACTCCAACTGTCGTAAAGAAAAGGAATTTATCACCCAGACCATATGTAATCGAGACCAACAGTGGAGAGTTTAACAGAAACCATCAATATCTACAGTTTGTTCCTCAGAAAGAACCAGCAATAGCAAGAACAGATAGAAGATGCAGTACAGAAAGAAGATTCAAAGATTCCAAACCAAGCACAGCCAGTCATTGCAAACCATGGACAGTCAGAGGATGAAGTTGTTATACGTTCAGCTTGTGGAATTAGAAAACCAGTATGATTCACATACTTAACAGACAGATATGTACTGAGCTTGAAAGAGTGTGATAATGTAAACTTTATAAATTGAAAGAAAGTAAAATGTAAAGGAGGAGACATAATGGAATTCTAAACTGTATAGTATGGTTCAGCCACGAGGTGATGTCATGTGTAACATACCGTACTTAAGCTCATAACAGCCATTCTGGGCAGTGCATTATAGGATCTTATAGTGAATACATCTGGGGTATCTCTGTCCCCAAAGAAAGCTCTGTAGCCAGTCCATATCCGGTACAAGAGCCTGACCTGCAATCTACTGTGTACAAGGTGAACATGACAGAACTAAAGAGCTAAAAGCATCTTAGTATTGAAACAAATACTGACCATGGGCCATAGGTGAGCGTAATGTCTAGTGGCCGAGGCAGGCTTGGGGACAGTACAGAGCAGTAGTCAAGTATGTGTGGGTAGCTGGCAGGTTAATCCATATCAGAGGCAGCTGGGGACAATGGTCTGAATTCTTACAGGGGTCAGTACCCAGAAGATCCAACCCAAGGAGTCAGGTCAGTGATTTAGGAAGGTAAGGCAGGGTCAAGTGAGCCAGCAGGGCAAAAAGGCAGGATCAGGCAGGCAGCAAGTCAAGGTGATCTAAGGATCAATCAGCAGGCAATGGTTTATTGCTCAGACAGCTTCCTCTTCCTGTTGGGGCCTTTATATAGTCAAGGTATCCAATGAGAATGCTGTTTGTCCATCTAGTCAGGGGGCTGGAGTGTTGTTGCTGCGGGCCTGTAGGTTTTTAACACTGTTGTTGGTTGGGGAGCTGGTTCAGTGCATCTCAGTGTTGCAGCAATTAAGGATGCCAACTAAGGACTTGGCAGGCTTGAGTTCAATAGCGGGGTCCTGACGGTGAGCCAGCAGAACCCAAATTTGAGGACCTGTGACGTGGGACACTCACCTCCTATGGCTGTGTCTGGTACTGCAGGCCTTTTCCTGCCCTTGGTGCCCCCTGTAGGTTGTCGACTTTACTTGGTGGGTCTTTAGTGGCTCAGCCCTCCAGCCAAGTCATACACTCGGAATAAACCCCTTCCAAGGTAGCAAAGTGTTCAACAAACCATGTATCAGCCTTCTCCAGGGTCTTTGGCCCCGTCTCTGGGCCCTTTAAATTCATCCCTTGCTTAGGCTACCCAATGAGCCTGGTCCCCTTTTTGGGGCTGTCATAAATATAAAGGGAAGGGTAACCACCTTTCTGTCCACAGTGCTATAAAATCCCTCCTGGCCAGAGGCAAAACCCTTTTACCTGTAAAGGGTTAAGAAGCTAAGATAACCTTGCTGGCACCTGACCAAAATGACCAATGAGGAGACAAGATACTTTCAAAGCTGGAGGGGTGCGGGGGGGAACAAAGGGTCTGTCTGTCTGTGATGCTTTTGCCAGGAACAGATCAGGAATGCAGGTCAGAACTCCTGTAAAAAGTTAGTAAATAATCTAGCTAGAAATGTGTTATTTCCTTTTGTTTAATGGCTGGTAAAATAGCTGTGCTGAATGGAATGTATATTTAAAAGGATTTTTCTGTAGATTGAGAACAGCTATCAGAGAACATAGGTATCACATTACAGCACAGCAAAATTTTACAAGCCAGGTTTTTTGTGGTTTTCTTTCTAACTCTTGGGTATAAAGTTAGTTAAAAACAGAGGCTAAGATGACAACACAAACTTGAGTTAACCAGACTGGAGGCAGCGAAAGAGGCAGAAAAAGCCCAAGAGACTGCCCACAGAAGAGCTATGGAGGCAAGGGAAAAAGAAATGGAGGCAAGGGACAAAGAACTGGAGGAGAAGTAAAAAGAGAGGAAGCATGCACTGGAGATGGAGAAGGCAAAGGCTCAGCAGAATATACCAACAAACCCTAGCAATCCTTCTCCAGGTACCACTTCCCATCCCAGAAAGTTCCCCACCTACAAGGCAGGCGATGATACCGAGGTCTTCTTAGAAAACTTCGAAAGGGCCTGCCTTGGGTACAGCATCTCTACAGGCCAATACATGGTAGAGCTGAGGCCGCAGCTCAGTGGACCCTTAGCTGAGGTGGTGGCTGAAATGCCTAAGGAACACATGAACAAGTATGAACTGTTTAAAACCAAGGCGAGAGTCAGAATGGGGCTAACACCCGAGCATTCCCGTCGGCGGTTCAGAGCCCTAAGGTGGAAACCAGACATGTCATTTACCCGACATGACTACCGCATTGTGAAACATTGGGATGCCTGGATATCAGGAGCAAGTGTTAAAATCTCCAGAAGATTTACCCTTCCTAATGGAGAACCGCAAATGGAGCGGTTCTTAGAGGGTGTTCCTGAGGCAATGGAAAGATACATCCTAGATGGGAAGCCCAAAACTGTAATCGAGGCGGGGGAGATTGGAGCCAAATGGGTGGAGGTGGCAGTAAAGAAAAAAACTGGTCGCAGTTGGAGCGGATACCAGAAGGGACAACCTCAGACCACACCCTACTACCGGGGGCAGCCCAAGGCCCCGACTACCCCCCAAGGAACCCTCCAGCCACCTTATCATCCCGCCACACCATTCTCCAGCAACCCACCTCGCCCCAGTGACCCGTCAGCTGGACGATGTTTTAATGTAATGAGCCGGGGCATGTAAAGGCCAACTGCTCCAAGAACCCCAACAGATTACAGTTCATTGCACCTGAATCACACCAGAGGTCCTCAGGCCCAGATACCTCCCAGATACCCTCAGGGCGGAGGGAAACTGTGAGTGTGGGCAGGAAGAAGGTCACCGCGAGGAGGAACACTGGAGCACAAGTGTCAGCTATCCATGCTTCCTTAGTGGACCCCAGATTAATCGACCCAGAGATCCAAGTGACTATTCAACCCTTCAAGTCAAACTCTTTTGACTTGCCTACAGCCAAGTTGCCACTCTAGTATAAGGGCTGGTCAGGAACGTGGACTTTTGCAGTCTATGATGATTATCCCATCCCCATGCTGTTGAGGAAAGACTTGGCCAATCATGTGAAGCTAGCCAAGAAAGTGGGAATGGTCACCCACAGCCAGGCTAAGCAAGCTGTCACACCTAGCTCTATTCTGGAAACTTCTACCACGACCCGGTCAGAGGTGATGGAACCAAACCCCATGCCAACGTCAGCAGCAGCAGCAGTAGTGGATCCAGTCCTAGAGACCCAGACAGAGCCAGTCCCAGAACCTAAACTGGCGGAACAACCAGCACCAGAACCAGTGCCAGCACTGAATCCAGTGCTTTCAACCCCAACACCAGAGGGCCCCACTGAACCTGCACTGGCAGCAGCAGATAACCCTACACAAAAGGCTCAGCCGGAGCCTGAACCCCAACATAGTGCACCAGCAGAGAGCAGTTCACAGTCTATGGAAACAGCCCCATCACCTGCATCGCTTCCAGAGGGACCAAGCCTAGGTCCACAATCCAATGAGGAACTGATGCCTCCAGCATCAAGGGAATAGTTCCAGACCGAACAGGAAGCAAAGAAAGCCTCCAGAGAGCTTGGACCGAGGCACGGAGCAACCCATCGCCTCTCAACTCATTATTTGTGGATGCTGCTATGTGAGAAATCAGCATCAGTGAGAAATCTAAGAATATTCCTGGACTGTGACTGAATTGACCAATTATATGTGTGTGTTTGTGTGTGTGTGTGTGTGTATCTTCAACCAATGGAGTCTGCACTGTAGCTGCAAGCTCTTCAAAATACTTTCCTTTGCCCGCCAGTATCACCTCTATCTTGCTTGGCTTCAGCTAACTGTTCTTCTTCCATGAGCTGATATCATTTCATCATCCAATCACTGGGCCATCTGACTGGTAGTGGTGTCGGTATGTAGTGAAGATAGAGCTGTATATCATCGACATGTTGCTGGCACTTGAGTCCCTGTTGTGTGACCACCTCATGTAGTGGTTGGATGTAGATGTTAAAAAGGATGGGAGAGAAAACTGGTCTTTGTGGAACTCCACAAGTGAGGGGCCCACTGTCCTCCACTAGTGGAAAAGTTGGGGAAGAGTGGTGTGATGGGAGAAGCACCCACAAGCCTGCAGGATGTAAATTGGGCATTGTAAGTACAGACACTCCCCGGGTTATGCAAGACCTGACTTATGCAAATTCGCACTTAGGGAAAAAGTTCCATAAGCCAGAAATACGAATTTTGAGTTGCAGAAATTTTTGCTTAATGTACAGGGTATACGTTTCCGACTTATGCAAAATTTGAGTTACACAAGGCTTTCCGGAATGGAACAATTGCGTAGGTCAGGGGGGTCTGTATAGTTAATGCCAAATGTGGTAAAGAACAAACATAAATATTAAAGGTGCAATACAGCAAAGAGCAGAACCCAGAAAGCTTTCTCTGAAAACTGGAAAATTTTCATCATTGTCTCTCTTGCCTTCTAAAAAAGTAAGCAGCTGTGATCTTCAAAACACATCACCATATTAGCACCATTTTCTTAATATGATCAATAGATACATTTGTTTAACTAGCAAAACATAGCATTGGAGCTTGCCCTAGGATAAGTAGCCAAAACAATGACTCAGGGAGTGAGTGGGATGAAATAAGAAGAAAGATTTAAAGGAAAGAGAAATAAAGATAAAACACATTAAACAAGTCATGGTCTAAACATGAAAAAGACCAGAAATTCTATAGGAAGAAATGAGAATCAAGGTGCAATCTTAATGGAAATGTATAGAATGTGAAACAGATTAACAGAGAAAACAGAATCACAAATCCTGACCCTCCAAAACCAATATTTGGAGTATATAGAAAATCCCATACAAGACTGTTCCGCCATTAAGATCCAGAGAGTTGAACTCTTTATTTAGTATAAAATACTGAATTTCAGGAAGACTTTCAAAGCAGAAAAGGCAGGTAGGCCCTGAAATTCCTGAAAAAGTTTACTGGTGTTGGGAACCCAACTCCTTTTTGTGCCTTTTGAAAGTCTCTCCTTTGGTATATCAAAAGACATTATTTCCAATATAGCAGAAGGCTTCAGCAAAAAGAAACGACTTGATTCCTGATATGATTTAGCTTCAGTGGCCAGTGGGTTAGTTTGTTTGGAAAGAAACAAAAGTATGAAACCAACAAAAATATTTTTTCCTTTAGATTTTAATCAAGAATTCAGTCCAAAGAATTTCAGTAATAACTAAAAATAGTTATCCTGGCTGATAACTTCTGGATGTGTAATGACTTTCCTAACTTATGGAAATATGAATTTACAAATTTATCTTAGTAATAGTAAATTATTTTACTATTTTCCTTTTGAGATCTGCTCAATCTGTTTTAAAACAGATCCTGGAGAAATAAGGGTGGCTGTGATCATATATATATTTTTGATGGTTAAAAGTTTTGTAAAACTTCTGTGTGCACATGCTGATTTATCCACAGCAAAATGGTTATTTCCCAGGCACTTCTGGAAAAAGTAACAGTTTGTAAATACTTGGCAATCCATCATGCCAAAAAAGGTCTATGGAACCAGAGATATTCAAAAGGCCTTAATGATGTGCAGGCTGATCTTGTTGTCTTTACGCAGCTGACGCTAACTGAAATTGGGTATTTTGTTGTAAGTCCTGCAGGATCAACACCAATGTATGGGAGTAATTGTTCAAAAAAATACAGTGGTACACTGAGTGTCTTTAGATTACAGATCAGGCTAAATTGTGAAATAGTAATGTACTCTGAGTAAAAGGTCAGCATGTTGTGCTGCACTTGCAGCAGCCTCGGAGGAAGATTATAATTGCTCTGGGGAGGGAATCAACTGAACTGGGTATACACCAGCTGCAGTGTGTGCTGCCAGATGCACCAGTGCAGCTAGGCTGCCTGGCAAGGTGAGGGAGCAGGTCAGAATCAGGCTCTGCACAGACCCTGGCCCGTTTTGCCTTTTAGTAGGAGTAGGGGAGTAGTAGCAACTTTGTGGAAACTTCTTCTCCTTGCTCACTGTTACCTCTGGTGCAGGTAGTTTCTATGCTGCCATATTATGTGGGCCACAGATTGGCCTGCAGGATGCAGTAATAGCAAAATATATATTCTACCGGATAACTATATACATATGCAGCAGTATATCAAAATTAATGAAGTGAACTTAACTGGAAGTATTCTTGTAAATAAATCAAATCTGAGGAACTGTCCCAGATTGAGGTGTCATTAGAAGAGATTTTGGAACAAACTGATAAACTAAACAGCAGTAAGTCACCAGAACCAGATGGTATTCATCCAAGAGTTCTGAAGGAACTCAAATGTGAAATTGCAGGACTACTAACTGTGTGGTTTGTAACCTATCATTTAAATCTTCTGTACCAGGTGACCGGAGGATAGCTAATGTGATACCAATTTTTAAAAAGGGCTCCAGAGGTGATCCTGGTAATTATAGGCCCGCAAGCCTGACTTTGTTACCCAAGGTTTTCAGAACCCCCAACAGGGGCAACTTAACTATTTCACTCCAGGCGGTATAAGGAATAAATCAACAGGAACACAGCACTTCCGTCTCATAGAGCACTCTTACTTGCATGAATTTTATCTAAAACTGCAGTTTCTTAGATTTAAGCACACACAAACATAAGCAATAGGTTTAGAATATCCCAGATATTTACCTAACTTTTGGAATGGTATTGAGTAATTAACAGCAGATTTGCAGTGGCCAGTTGCTCACTCACTGGGGAAGAAAGGGTGTCAGGAAAAATGTCTCTCAAGATGGCTTCAAAGGACTGCTCCAAAGTACACTCTATTAGCTAATCTTTTACAACTAACTTCTACAAAACACATAGGTCATAATGATCCTACTATATCATCACTTTTCTAACTTTCAATAAACTTTTAATATCAGAGGCATCTAGACTCAAGGTTTTCCAACCACTAAGGTTTTTAGTCTCAATTGTTTACTTGTTTGTCCTCTCCTCCCATTCTGATTAGCAGAAACTGTAGCTAGTTTTGACCTTACTTCTGAAAGCCTGTCTCCAAATTAACCCTTAACTATGTGGTGTTCTATTTCATTACATCAGGGTGGCTGAATGCAGATAATATGGTTGCAATTAGCTTGATCACATTCTGGGTTATATACACCCCTCAAATCCAGGGCAACAACTTCAGTACTGGGCAAACTGATTGAAACTATAGTAAAGAACAAAATTGTCAGAAACATAGATGAACATAATTTGTTGTGGAAGAGTCAACATGGTTTTTGAAAAGGGAAATTATGCCTCACCAATCTACTAGAATTCTTCAAGGGAGTCAACAAGCATGTGGACAAGCGAGATCCAGTGTACCAAGTGTACTTAGATTTTCAAAAACCCTTTGACAAGGTCCCTCACCAAAAGCTCTTAAGCATGGGATAAGAAGGAAGGTCATGGGATTAGAGGGAAGGTCCTCTCATGGATTGGTAACTGGTTAAAAGATAGGAAACAAAGGGTAGGAATAAATGGTCAGTTTTCAGAATAGAGAGAGGTAAATAGTGATGTCCCCCAGGGTTCTGTACTGGGACCAGTCCTATTCAACATATTCATCAATGATCTGGAAAAAGGGGTAAACAGTGAGGTGGAAAAATTTGCAGACGATACAAAAGTACTAAAGATAATTAAGTCCCAGGCAGAATGCCAAGAGCTACAAAAGAATCTCTCAAAACTGGAGAGCAGCAGAATATGGATCCTGGACTTCATAAAATCAGACTTTGACTCCCTCAGGGAACGGATGGGCAGGATCCCCTAGGAGATCATAACATGAGGGGGAAAGGAGTCCAGGAGAGCTGGCTGTATTTTAAAGAATCCTTATTGAGGGCACAGGAACAAACCATCCCAATGTGTAGAAAGAATAGTAAATATGGCAGGCAACCAGCTTGGCTTAACAGTGAGATCCTTGCTGATCTTACACACAAAAAAGAAGCTTACAAGAAGTGGAAGCTTGGACAAATGATCAGGGAGAAGTATAAAAATATGGCTCAGGCATGCAGGAGTGAAATCGGGAAGGCCAAATCACAATTGGAGTTGCAGCTAGCAAGAGATGTTAACAGTAACAAGAAGAGTTTCTGCAGGTATGTTAGCAACAAGAAGTAGGTCGGGGAAAGGGTGGGCCCCTTACTGAATGGGGGAGGCAACCTAGTGACAGAGGATGTGGAAAAAGCTAATGTACTCAATGCTTTTTTTGCCTCTATCTTCACGAACAAGGTCAGCTCCCAGACTACTGCACTGGGCAGCACAGTAGGGGGAGCAGGTGACCAGCCCTCTATGGAGAAAGAAGTGGTTCAGAACTATTTATTTAGAAAAGCTGGACATGCACAAGACCATGGGGCCGGACGCACTACATCCAAGGGTGCTAAAGGAGTTGACGGATGTGATTGCAGAGCCATTGGCCATTATCTTTGAAAACTCATGGCAATCGGGGGAGGTCCTGGATGACTGGAAAAAGGATAATGTAGTGCCCATCTTTAAAAAAGGGAAGGAGGAGGATCCGGGGAACTACAGGCAAGTCAGCCTCATCTCAGTCCCTGGAAAAATCATGGAGCAGGTCCTCAAGGAATCAATTCTGAAGCACTTAGAGGAGAGGAAAGTGATCAGGAACAGTCAGCATGGATTCACCAAGGGCAAGTCATGCCTGACTAACCTAATTGCCTTCTATGACGAGATAACTGGTTCTGTGGATGAGGGGAAAGCAGCGGACATGTTATTCCTTGACTTTAGCAAAGCTTTTCATACAGTCACCCACAGTATTCTTGCCACCAAGTTAAAGGGCTGGACGAATGGACTATAAGGTGGATAGAAAGCTGGCTATATCATCGGGCTCAAAGGGCTATATCATTGGACTGGCTATATCATCAATGGCTCCATGTCTAGTTGGCAGCCAGTATCAAGTGGAGTGCCCCAAGGGTTGGTCCTGGGGCTGGTTTTGTTCAATATCTTCATTAATGAGCTGGAGGATGGCATGGACTGCACCCTCAGCAAATTTGGAGATGACACTAAACTGGGAGAAGTGGTAGATACGCTGGAGGGTAGGGATAGGATACAGAGGGACCTAGACAAATTAGAGGATTGGGCCAAAAGAAATCTGATGAGGTTCAACAAGGACAAATGCAGAGTCCTGCACTTAGGATGGAAGAATCCCATGCACTGCTACAGACTAGGGACCAAGTGGCTAGGCAGCAGTTCTGCGGAAAAGGACCTAGGGGTTACAGTGGACGAGAAGCTGGATATGAGTCAACAATGTGCCGTTGTTGCCAAGAAGGCTAATGGCATTTTGGGCTATATAAGTAGGAGCATTGCCAGCAGATCGAGGGACGTGATCATTCCTCTCTATTGGGCATTGGGCCTCATCTGGAGTACTGTGTCCAGTTTTGGGCCCCACACTACAAGGACGTGGAAAAATTGGAAAGAGTCCAGCAGAGGGCAACAAAAATGATTAGGGGACTGGAACACATGACTTATGAGGAGAGGCTGCGGGAACTGGGATTATTTAGTCTGCAGAAGAGAAGAATGAGGAGGGATTTGATAGCTGCTTTCAACTACCTGAAAGGGGGTTCCAGAG
Source organism: Natator depressus (assembly GCF_965152275.1). Lineage (NCBI taxonomy): Eukaryota > Metazoa > Chordata > Testudines > Cheloniidae > Natator > Natator depressus. The sequence continues at coordinate 48,565,522 of NC_134235.1, read as the reverse complement.
AGGATGGCTCTAGACTGTTCTCAGTGGTAGCAGATGACAGAACGTGGAGTAATGATCTCAAGTTGCAGTGGGGGGGCGGGGTTAGGTTGGATATAGGAATAACTTTTTCACTAGGAGGGTGGTGAAACACTGGAATGGGTTACCTAGGAAGGTGGTGGAATCTCCTTCCTTAGAGGTTTTTAAGGTCAGGCTTGACAAAGCTCTGGCTGGGATTATTTATTTGGGGATTGGCCCTGCTTTGAGGTCCCTTCCAACCCTGATATTTTATGATTCTATGAACTGGGTGACTGGGCAACAAAATGGCAGATGAAATTCAATGTTGATAAATGCAAAGTAATGTACATTGGAAAACATAATCCCAACTATACATATAAAATGATGAGATCTAAATTAGCTGTTACCACTCAAGAGATCTCGGAGTGGTATTTTTGGATAGTTCTCTGAAAACATCCACTCAATGTGCAGTGGCAGTCAAAAAAAGCAAACAGAATATTGGGAATAATTAAGAAAGGGACAGATAATAAGACATAAAATATCATATTGCCTTTCTATAAATCTATGGTACACCCACATCTTGAATACTGCATGCAGATCTGGTCACCCCATCTCTAAAAAGATATATTGGAATTGGAAAAGATTCAGAAAAGGGAAACAAAACAGATTCCATATGAGGAGAGATTAATAAGATTGGGACTTTTCATCTTGAAAAAGAGATGACTAAGGGGAGATATGATAGAGGTCTATAAAGTCATGACTGATCTAGAGAAAGTAAATAAGGAAGTAGTTAAAGAACTAGCTACATTCATGGAGGATGGTCCATCGACCGCTACTAGGCAGGATGGGCAGGAATGGTGTCCTTAGCCTCTGTTTGCCAGAAGCTGGTAATGGGCCACAGGGGATGGATCACTTGATGATTACCCATTCTGTTCATTCCCTCTGCAGCACCTGGCAATGGCCACTGTCGGAAGACAGGATACTGGGCTAGGGGACCTTTGGTCTGACCCAGTGTGGCCGTTCTTATGTTCTTATGACTTTCTCCCAGGCCGGATCTTCCACAAAAGTACAAGGTGCTGGTGCCTTTCGTCTTCCTAGCTGAAAGATGCAAAAATGGATCTTTCCCCTTATATCTCTGAGTTCATTGACCCTGCTTCAAGAGGCAGGATGACCTTCTTTCCTTTCTGTGGACTTCCCTTACCCCTGCTGATCCATATGTAAATGGGGCTTCCATTGTTTTGATTCTACCACGCTACCTTCCCTCGTTCTGAAAGAAAACCTGTTTCTCCCTTTGTTTGATCACAGGGTTTAAAGCATAATATAATAAGTATCCCACACTTTCTTATGTAGCGTTAATATATAAATTTCACAAAGATATTAATCACAGTGTATTATAGGCTTTCATAAAATACATTACTCAATACACTTTTATAATCCAGTAATATTATATACGATCAGTTGACTCAATTGCATATTCTCTGGGGTTCAGTCTTTATAACTCAGTAAACCTTTGAAATGTATTCTTAAATAAAGTTCCTTTACTACTGCAGGGGGAGAGACGCCATGAGGTCTCATGAAGACTTCATGCTGGTTCCTCCCCCCGCGGAAATAGTTTAGTCAGTTCCTCCTCCCCTTATTAGCTTGATGGCTTTGTTTACCTTTTATGTAAATATACGTTCGTCATTTCTGCCTGATGACCAGGCTGGTCAGACATACAAATACATGTTCCTTTGTCTAAGGCAGACTGGGCTTATGCATTCCTTCCACAACGCATCTTAAGGACATAATTCTAGTACATATCCATAACTCTTTGTACAGAATCCATACATACATTGCTCAATAATATTAATGATCAGTGAGGCATTAGTTTTCCAAGGATATGATATATGCCACTTTTTGGGTATGACAACAGTGTATTGGGTGAAGTGAGCATGTCAGGCCTAACAAGAGTTGCTGACACAGAGAGTTGAGACCATCTACTTGTATTTAATACTCTCATAAATAAGATGAATGTTAGGGTAGAAATTAAATTAGATGTACAGTACAGAGACCAAAAAAGCATTCTTCTTATGCGTATAGCATATGCATTGTAACTGTTTTTGCCTTTGATTCGTGATAGAATTATTGGCTACACTTCAGCCTCTACAGCATTGCAATGAGTTCTTAGAAAAGTGGATGCACTTTCTATTTGTCATTGCTTTACATGAATTATGGGCACTGCAGAGAAATAAATCTACTGAACTTTGTTGAATGTCACTGCCTTCACGTAGACTAGAACATGTCTTGTTTTCATTTGTAAAGATCTGAATGTTTTTTACCAGTGCATCATCTTTCCTATCATTTACAATGTGAGAAGGCTGTGTGTTAAGATTACTTACTATATGTATTGGCCCTGATTCTCCACTGAGACTGAGCACAGCTCAGATACAGAGAGTGCAGCCACATACTACTGTTTCCTGGTCCTCAGCTGCTTATACCTGGCAGAAATTGGAGCAGCAAGTGGGCTACTCTAATACCACCGGTGTAAGCTCCATCATGCCAGCAGAGGATCAGGCATGATGGAGTCCAGCTGTAGCACCCCTCTTCTAGTCCCCACCTATGACAGGCTCTCAATCCACCCTGACACACCCTGCCTTCCCCCCCTTTATGCCAGGTTGGAGGAAGCAGCAGGTGCCATGGTGCAAAGTGAACTTGGTGGGCCAGAGAATCCAGCTGATTGTACCTTTTCCCCTATCTGTAATAGTCATAATGCCTTTTTTCACATTAATGTTCATACCTGAATGCCTAAAGATAAGAACCCAGGCCAAGATTTTCAAAGTTAGGCTTCTAAATTCATCTTTCAGCACCTAAATATGTGTCTGGATTTTTCAAAGGTTCTCTCAGTTTGCTGGTTAAACTGAAAAATTATTTGCCCAGCAGCTCCCAGAGAATTCCATAAGAATTGTTACTTCTAAGGGTTTAGATGAGAGCCTGTCAGTTGCACGACTGTTGTAAGAAAAATGCATGACAATTACCTGAAATTTCCTTGAGCAGATTATCTTCTTTTGGTAGGACAGATTAAAAACAGCAAAGTAATAGTATACAGAAAACAAATAAGCAATTGAAATAGCATGCTTTAAAAATGTAACTCTGTTTCAGGGCTCAAAAAAGTGCCAGAATGACAGAACTGGAGACTAAATCTTCTCTTCATGAAAAGGAAGAATTAATAATAATTCCCTCACATTGCACCTTGCAACCATGACCTGACTTGAGCACCTCTACAGGAGACAGCTGTTCAATCTCCATACCCTTTCAGCCTTTGGCCTACTATCTGAGATTGTCAGTACAGATAGTAGCCAATTGTGATGTCACACCCGTGCAGTAAAGAAAATAACTTATAATAATTGAACAATGCAAAAGTGAATTTACATCCCCCCTTCTCCAGTAGCCAGAGGTCAGCTTGCAAAGCAGTTGTAGCAGCGACCAGAATGTGACCCATAAAGACCTCAATACACGTACAGTCACAGAAATGTAGGACAGAAAGGTTATCTAGTCCAATTCCCTCCACTGAGGCAGGACTAAGTATTATCTAGACCATCCTTGTCAGTTGTTTGTCTAACTTGTTCTTTAAAAACCTCCAGTGACAGAGATTCCACAACCTGCCTAGGTAATTTGTTCCAGTGCTTAACTACCCTTACAGTTAGGAATTTTTTCCTAATGTTTAACCTGAAATCTCCCTTGCTGGAATTTAAGCCCATTACTTCTTGTCCTGTCCTTAGTGGATAAGAACACTTTATCACCCTACTCTACATAACAACCTTTTACGTACTTGAAGAAGGTTATCATGTTCCCACTCAGTCTTCTCTTTTCCAGACTAAGTAAACCCATTTTTTCAATCTTTCCTTGTAGGTCATGTTTTGTAGACCATTAATCATTTTTGTTGCACTCCACAGGACTTTCTCCAATTTGTCCACATCTTTCCCAAAGTGTGGTGCTTAGACGTGTACTCCAGTTGAGGCCTTATCACAGTGCTGAGAAAAGTGGAAGAATTACATTGCTGACTCCTATTTAGCTTGTGCTCCACTGTAACTCCCAGATCCTTTCGGCAGTGCTCCTTCCTAGACCGTCATTTCCTTTCATGTATTTGTGAAATTCATTATTCCTTCCCAAGTGTAGTACTTTGAATTTGTCCTTATTGAATTTCATCCTATTTATTTCAGACCATTTCTCCATTTGTCAAGATCATATTGAATTCTAATCCTGTCCTTTAAAATGTTTGCAATCCCCCAGCTTGGTATTGTCCGCAAACTTTCTAAGTGTGCTCTCTCTGCCATTATCTGAATCATTTATAAAGATAATGAATAGAACCAGACCCAGGACAGATCCCTGCGGGATCCCATTTCATGTGCCCTTCCATCTTGAATGTGAACCATTGATAACTACTCTCTGAGTACTGTTTTCCAACCAGTTGTGCATCCATCTTGTAGTAGGTTTGTCTAGGTTATATTTTTTTAAGTTCATTTATGAGACGGTCATATGAGATAGTATCAAAAATCTTATTAAATTGTGTGTGTGTGTGTATACAATATGCAAATATAAAATTTGAAGTGTTCCCTATCTATTCTTATTTGGGCATTGTAAGATTTGTGGTGGCCTTAACTCTTCATTTGTTTGCTTGTAAGTGTTTGGGATTGCAAATGATGTGACAAGTAAATACATTGTTGTTGCATAGCAAACTTAACTGGTTTATCTCAGCTTGTATTGGTCCAAATTTGGGAGGAGGAGGTCTGGCTTGGTTTTGAAATAACTATAAGAATACCCTTAAATCACACAATTATCACCCTTCAAAATTGGGAAATTTTCTAAATAATTATCTTCTTCTTTGCAGTATTCCGTATATTTATTTTAATAAACACAGAGAAATTACAGATCTTGAGGAAATGTAATCTAAGGTAAAAAAACAATTTTTCAAATGTTAATACTCAACCAAAAATAAACATTTTTGTATATTATATATTTTTTCTTAATATCATCTGAGCTACATCTCCAACAGCAGTGTTTATCTGCAATTTCTGTGATGCAGACATTCTACTTAACCAGACTTCTGTCTTTCAGTGTCATGCCTGCATCTGACCACAAGATGGTGGGGTTTCTTCACATTGGAATCAAATGAGACTTATGTTAGGGAAAAAGATCCAACCATGTAGAAACAGAGAGAATTAAAGAAGGGAAGATATTTACAAAAGAGATTCTGAAATTTCTCTTACACCTTGGCTTCCAGTCTCACTCATCAGTGAGTATATGGAAATGAACAAAATAAATTTACATAATTAAATGTCCCCAATCTGTTATAAGTAAAATATATTTACTCGCTAAGCAATTGTGATTAAATCATGAGGGAGCACTAATCTTTTACTATTCTTAACAGGTGATGAACATTTATAAAAATGTAACCAGTTCCTAGGTAAAGAGATGTTAAGACAAACGATAACAAATTGTTTGGGGCACAGTATATTTTAGTGTCCTCCTTGTAATATATTGCATCTCAGTAGCAGGAGTCCTCTTGATTTTCATGAAAACAGATAATCCAGTGTTTGCAGAACTAATCAGAGAAAGAAATACATTATCAAGCCTCTGTTACAGATCTGCACCAGAATCATAGGCTGCAGAATCAATTGTAAACTCATGAAATATGAATTTCATCTGTTATTTATTTATGCCAGGTTTAAATGCATGCACAAAATGCATCCACTTCTAGGCCAATTTTCTTGCAAAGAAAGTCAAAAGGAAATGAAGAAATCTTACTGTCATAAAAAGGAATTTGATGTGAGTTTCATAAAGAGAACAGTGAACAATAGTCGTGTGTGTATAAATATACATGAAAACGTCTAATTGGATAAAAACTAGTCTGATGTTGTGAACATTCCCTGTCATGATCGGTTTCAGAGTAACAGCCGTGTTAGTCTGTATTCGCAAAAAGAAAAGGAGTACTTGTGGCACCTTAGAGACTAACCAATTTATTTGAGCATAAGCTTTCGTGAGCTACAGCTCATTCTTCACACTATTATTGTTACTTTCTATCCCAAACTTCCATACTAGAGTCTGTCTTGACGGGCAGTCTTCAGTTAAATAAAAATGTTGTTCCTCTCTTGCGTTTCACTGTTGATTCTAATGCTTTACTTCTCCAATGTCTCTCATCCTCGTAGGCTCTTACCACCTCTTGTCTGTTCTCTGCGCAACCTATTGATTAACTGTTTTCATTCCAATTAAAAAAAAAACTTAGCTGTCTGAAGGATGGTACATTGGAAAAATATCTTTGAACTCATTCTCTGTTGTGTGATTTACTTTGCAGCAGAGGGTCTGGCAAGTGGTTATTACAGCCCCATTTGTGCTGCTGTTGTGCATTCAAACATCCTTCCCTATTTTGCCATGCATTACTTTTCAGAGGTCTTTCAATAAGAATTCCATTATGTCCCCATAATATATTATCTTTATTGATTTCCATTTTTCAAATCCTATTGCACACTTGTCCATCCCTTAAAGATTTAATTTAAATCCATTGGTATTGGGCTTCTTTCACAGCTCACTGAAGTTGATGGAAAGATTCCCACTAATTTGAATGGACTCTGGATTTGAACTGTAGTCCATAAAGCTGGTGTTCTATCCCCTTAGAGCGGGGGTGGCCAACCTGAGCCCGAGAAGGAGCCAGAATTTACCAGTGTACATTGCCAAAGTAATACATCAGCAGCCCCTTATCAGCTCCCTCCCCACTCCCAGTGCCTCCTGCCCAATCAGAGCCTCCCTCTCCATCCCTGCTGATCAGCTGTTTCGTGGTGCGCAGGAGGCTCTGGAGGGGTGGGGAAGGAGTGAGGGCATGGCAGGCTATGGGGAGGGGTGGGAAGGGGTGGAGTCGGGGGGGGAGGGCCTGTGGCAGAGCCAGGGGTTGAGCAGTGAGCACCCCCTGGCACATTGGAAAGTTGGCGCCTGTAGCTCCAGCCCCGGAGTCAGTGCCTATACAAGGAGCCGCATATTAACTTCTGAAGAGCCGCATATGGCTCCGGAGCCACAGGTTGGCCACCTCTGCCTTAGAGTTTTAAGTTAACTTAAGTCTTCTTTGTTATGTGCTCTCCTGTAGCCACCAAGGCAGTATCCCTGGGAGAAAGCTATTACCTAAATCAGGCACGCCCCTGGTTTACTGTGATCCCTGACTGTTCCCAAAGATAGCTTGATGAATTTTTCCAGCTGAAGCATTTTTTAGCCACATTCAGTGACACCAAAAGGTTTTGCAAACTTGTGTCAGTTTTACCAAATTGCTTTGGTCCCCCCAAAAATTCAGGAAAAAGTTGAAACATTTCACTTTGACATTTTCATAAGAAATGTTTTGGGGGTTTTGGGTTGAAATGAATTTTCATTTCAAAATTTCCTTTGATTTTATTGTATTAATCAAAAATGTTTTAAAATAGTCAAAATTTGAAATTAAATATTTTGATTTGTTGAAACAAAACATTTCATTTGACCCAGAATGATTTTTTTTTCAACTTTTCAAAACTCAAAAAAAAAATACATTTTCTGTTCAACTGGAGATCTTTTTTTTCTGTGAGCCAGTACTGCAGTAGGTATCTTTAAAAATCAGCAGCAGTGTGCAATATTCCAAGACTTAGTGTTTTTAAAGAAGTGCCAGGATTGTCCATGCTTAGCAGTAACATTTCATTTGTTTATAACAAAACCATAGGACGTTGACAACTTATTTAAATACATTTACAAAACTTTTGCTTACTTGGGACACTTTACTCACCAATGTGCCTTGCATATCAGCAAACAAAATCCAGTTTAAAGAATTAAAGGTAAATTATAACTGGGTCCTCTGTACAGGAGGCAAACAGGCAATAAAGGGGGCAAAAAATCCAAAATAGCGCACATACTTCTCTGGCATTTAATTGTTGATAGTGACAATATGGTGTAATGACCAAAATCAAAACCTTTTCTTATTACAATTACTAACAAGTCACTGAGAATAGTTACATGCTTACTCATGCAGATGTGGAAGTGCTTTGCTGACTAAGGGTCAACAATAGCAAGACTCTATCAATGGCTGTATCACGCTAGAAGTTATTTCTTGTAAAGGTTTGACAAAGAGCTGATTTGTAGCACGCTCTGGGCAAAAATAAATACAAATAAAATATTATGGGGCTGTTTGCATTAAGTGGATAAGTTGGGGACCAATTTTCTATTAACAAGCTTGACAACAAAAAATACAATATAGATACAGCCTTGAACAAGTAACTGACAAAGAAGGAACTATTTCAAGAATACTGGTTTTTGCATGGTTCGTTGTGAAACATATCACATTTTTCATTCATAGTGAACACATTTAAACAAGTAGTTTCACAAATGTTTATGAGGTGGACCAAGTTAACTACAGTTATTTTAGACCACATACTTCAAGGACTTTGGTATTTAGATTTAGATTTTAAATGTCTTAATTTCTAAGTTCATTGCTGATGTGCCATTCTTTTGGTTTATAATAGCCTCATCATACTTTAGAGCTCTGTGGACTCATTCTTGGATTATTGTACTTTCTTATCATTTGTATTGTCAGAGGATATTTCCTTGCAGTCAGGGCTATGTATGCAGCTGAAATGTGTGTTTTCTATGATAAAGTTTTGACAAACAAGATCAACTATTAGGAACCAGATGGATTTTTGGACATGGGAAGATAAACTTGTGCTCCTCATCATAGCTACCTAATCAGAAATGACAAAAGAGTGAGAGAAATTACAACATATTTATTTTACTGAATTGACATTAGCTTTTACCATACTTGCTAGTGATAAACGATTTGGGGAGGCAAGAGTGGGTCCTATGCTTAGGTAGCAGCTCTCCTAGGGCCATATTCTCCATCCATTAGGTTCAATGGGAATTACATGTGTCCTGGGGTGAGAGAACAGGGCTTTGGGGTGGATCCATTCCTGGTTATACTGATAACTGTCTCACTGTTTTTACTAAGAAGTTTGGCTGAATTCTGGGGCCAAGGGTTTGATTCTACCATCAGTTGTTCATGTGCAATTTCCATTGAAATCAATATTGGAGACCTTGGTGCACAGGATTTTGAAAACGCTGTTAGCTTTAAATCTTACTGAAAACATACTATGTAAGTACTTATTGGTCTGGGACAGGAGAGTGGTAATTATTCTTAGGAGTATCCTAGGAAGTTTTGTGAGAGGCCTTTACATGAGCACTGCACTTTGCACAATACATTTCCTCTAAATCTCTCTTTGATCTGTGAATATAAATATGTATGTAGAAAGGTTGTCAAAAGGGCACTTACTGCATACATTTGTTCCTCCCACCACACACTTGCTCCCTCCTGGGCCTTGGTGGCTTCCATCTTGTTCTTCAGAAGGAACTGGATGATTGTCCATTGTATCTTTCCGTTTCAGACTGCCATTTGTTATGAGGAAGACCCACAGCTCCCTAGCAGCAAAAGGTGTTCAGGCAAACAGGAAGTTCCTCACCCCGGTGGCTAGCAGGACTAGGAAAACATTACTACCCCCCTCCTGTGCTGCTGAACTCAGCCAGTTCAGCTATCAGTTAGCTAAAACTGCTAACTTTGAATCCATAGCTGACTATTGTACGAATGGAGCTTTTTAAAATGATGCCCTTACAGTAAATATAGCTGTGTTTACTTCTATAACTTAACTCCAGCATGTGTGTGTAGAAACATTTGAACTTTTTATTTAACATAGCTTGTCTCTTCATTTGTTTTCCAGTTCAAATACACTGAGTGAAATGAGAGAACTATAAATATATAAAGAAACACAAACTCTTTGATAAGGTGTGAAAAAGGCAATATAACTTAAGCAATTCCAGTGAAATGCTGCACACAGAGAATCAGAAAGAGAAATTTATAGATACAGTAACCAGGATAGTATTCCACTGAGAGGTTTTGGTGAAATCATCAGATACAGATACAGAGCTCAAGAGGACTGCCTTGTCATCAGAAACTAAAGACCCTTATTTCTTCAGTTTCATACGTGGCTTTGAAATTGAAGCAGTGCTGTCAGTAGGTGGCAGTAGAGAGAGAGCTGTCACAACATATGATGCTTTAGACATAACAGCTGTTCAATTATAGGCTATGTTCATAGAAATAGATTCTTTTCTGTTTTATCTGGAAGAAAAATAGAACAGGTGTTGTTTCTTGTAATGTTTTTAATGATGAATGTGAATATTCCGCTAACCACATCAAGTAATCCCACCTAACATGAAATCTGTCTCTGTGATATTAGATCAGGGCCATTATAGATATAACTGATGCAGTTCTATGATTATTTTATTTTATTATTTTGTCATACGTGAAATTCAATGTACTGGTAGCCCGTGATTAGACTCCTGTCGTATAATAGATTTATAATAGGCTAATCCCCCTATTCTACATCAAGTGCTTGGAACTCAGAAGTAATAACCATTCTCCAGCCAGCACTCAAGTGTACTGCATCTTTTTTATGTGCAGTTAGAATTAAAGTAAGTCTATTGCAAAAAGTATCCAAATGAAGACATCTGAATCCTTCCATTTGGAAGGAGGCCTGGAAGAGAACTGCAGAAGTGATTACTAAATTGTGTCCATGTTTTCCTGGAAGTAAGAAGGCAAAATCTTTCATGCTGCTATCAGTAACCGGCGCAGAGACACTGGAGGTCTGTATTACATTCCAGTGGAAGCATAAGGCAGTCATTTTAAAACTTCTAGAATACTTTGATCCATTCAAGTTTGATGCTTGGGAAAGGCACACATGCTTTCTAAACAAGTAGCTGCCATATAAGACTATTGACTATTACGTAACAAAGCTAAGTCATGTGAATTTGATTAATTAACAGAAGGATTGATTAGAGACTGAATTGTTTTTGGCATAACTCATAATTAGGTCCAAATAAGTTTATTGTGAGAAATGAACTTGACAGTTTATATTTGCAGGGCTACTAACAGCTGCTTCCTATATGAAAGTGTTAATAAGATGTGAAATACAGTTTAAAGCATAGTGATAGAGTACTACAGTAAACAAATGAAAGACACCAGATTTGGTTGCAATAAATATGACAATAGCACTATGGCACGAAGGTGCCTAGCACAAAGAATGCATCATCCTTTATATAATAATAAAAGCATGCGATCATTTTGCAGAAATGTCACTTGTAATACAAATTGCAGAGAAACACAAAAGCTAAATGTACTTCAGAATATCCAGCTGGTGAACAATTTCTTGAAAATGTAGAAGCAGTTTGTTTGGGTTTCTTTATACATTTACAAAACAAGATTCTGCAATAAATCTGGTTTTTAATATTAGAAATAAATGAACAAAAAGTGAATTTAAAAATCTTTATTAGAGCTGAGTAAAACCTAATCCTGCAACCCTACAAAAAGATCAGTGACTGCCCAACATTAAAAGCAGAAAGTAAAATTGTTTCATGTAGTGGGCGCAAATGAACTCATGTCGCTCACCCATATTGGCATGTCAGTGTGATGGATATTAATGAGAGTCTGAAATAATGGAACAGGAAGTCCCTTGTGTACTAGGATTGAAGTGCAGCCTGCAAATGCAGATGATTAAACAGGTGTATAACTTCTCTACTGAATTGGATGCAAAAGGTGTAATGATCTGCAATCTGCCAAAAGAAAAAAACTTTAAATTGAACAGGAGGAATGCCAGATTGGAGTTAATTGGCATCATTGCTGTAATCTTCTGAAGCATGAGGTTCATATTCCTTCTTTTTAAAAAATCCTATCTACTATAGTTGTGACTGTTCTTATTATTCATATATAAATGTCTAATCCTTTTTTGAATCCTACCTCAACTAAGGGAGTTTATCCCTCCATCTCCCCTTGGCTCTTTCCCATCATGGGACTTAAATTTCTCAACTGGAGGATTAGGGCAGTCAGTGCTGAGGTGGGACCATTCCATGTTATGCTCTGTCTATGAATAATTGTCTCCTTATTAGTAAAAGTTATTGGCCAGATTCTGCATAGAATTACTCCCTGTGCAGCCCACTGAAATCGGAGTTAGGCTGGATTTATACTTGGGAAGCCAAGATCAGAATCAGGTCCACTGAGAGGTAACAGATTATTTTTGTTATTGGATAGCATGTAATTCGGACTCTACTCTGATAATGTATATAAAAATAGAGAATATTCTTAACTGGTGAAGTTTCATTTGTTTAAATTACTAAGATTTAGCATTTACTGTCCAAAAGCTGAATACAACTATACCTGTTTTTTTGTATAGCATCATTGTAGGATAATTTAGATATTTGTTTTAAATTGCTGTATCTTAAAATGGGATTATAATGAAATCGTAGAAGCTTTTAGAGTGGTGAGACATTAAAATGCAAAGAGATAGTTTAGGTCGAATGAAACAGTCTAATACACAATAAGAGCTATAATGCTTTTTTTTAATTGGCATTATTTCCTCTAAAATGCTAAAAATCCTTCTTTTATTTTAAATTATCTATAATTTTACAAAATCAGAGTGTGTTTGCATTTTCAAAGGTGTTATAAATCTCTGAACTAATTCCACTTCCCTTGTGAATATTTTAAAGTATTTTTCATATTTTTCTCTTGTTTAACTAATGATGCTCCATAATGGTCAACATTGCAAGTATCTCAATCCACTGTCCACCTCTATCTTAAGGACATCTGTCTTGTAGTTACAGTAACTAAGGGGATTCACACAAGCTTTACCTACTTGGGCATACCAACCCCCTATGGATCAATGTAGGGCATTACTTTCAGGAGTGGTGCCAATTGATCATCATCCAGTACAGTCATTCTTGGAAGTACTGATGTCATATATGTTTTCAGGAATGGCTATTGCCGGCATAGTGACAATCACTACTCAAGAAAATGATTGGGTAGTAGATAGTCAGAGATCATGATGGGATAACATGATTTTGGTAATTAATTGATCTTTAAATATTCATGGTAAATAGGCCTAATGACCTGTGATGGGATGTTAGATGGGGTGGGATCTGAGTTACTACAGAAAATTCTTTCCTGGGTGTCTGGCTGGTGAATCTTGCTCATATGCTCAGGGTTTAGCTGATCGCCATATTTGGGGTCGGGAAGGAATTTTCCTCCAGGGCAGATTGGAAGAGGCCCTGGAGGTTTTCACCTTCCTCTGTAGCATGGGGCACGGGTCACTTGCTGGAGGATTCTCTGCTCCTTGAAGTCTTTAAACCACGATTTGAGGACTTCAGTAGCTCAGACATAGGTGAGAGTTTTTTCTCAGGAATGGGTGGGTGAGATTCTGTGCCCTGCGTTGTGCAGGAGGTCGGACTAGATGATCATAATGGTCCCTTCTGACCTTAGTATCTATGAATCATGTATTTAACCAGTGGTACCATCTCCAGATCAGAATTGTCTATCTTAACTTAATCTCTGAACTAAAGACATCTACTAATCTGAAAAGTTAGAAATTGAGGGCCAAATATTCAACTGGTTCAAATTAGAATAGTTCCACTGAATTTCCATGGATTTATGCTGATTTATACCAGCTGAAAATCTGGCCCTGTATTTTCTTAACCTCAGAACCCATGACCAATGTAACAGTTAGGTTCCTAGATGTCAAGATATTTTTTCCATGTATCAGTTAATAAGAAAGAAGGAAAAAACAAAAACAAAATTGGTCCTCTTTCCCTTGAACTTGGGTATTTTAAAAATTTATTTAAACAAATTGTTATAAGCAATATTTTGGTTAATATTTAGAAAAACAAATTGATTGTAATTTCCTGGTCTGATAGAGGGATGTTCAATAGGCCATATCCTCCTAATATACTGTAAGTTAAGATTCATATTAAATATTGTATCACTATAAGGAACTTGAATTCTCGAAGCACTCATGATAGTGTTGTAGCATTGTTCTGCAAGTGGTACTGTGCCTTCATAGAAAGAAGCTTATCTAAATTACAAAGTCCAATCGATAACATCACATTTCCACATTGGACTCTGATGAGAAGATAGTTTCTTGATTTTCCTAGTTGAGTACATATATTAGAATTTTGATTTTTATTCTGAAAAAATGGAGATGATGGTATGACGGGGTTGCTTGTGATAGCAGAGGACAGGTCTCAGCAGACCTGGACTTCCAGTTTGTCTTATATTCTTAACTCAGACCTCAGGGTTCCTGCTGGCCACCTGAAGGGGTCGGGAAGAGATTTCTCCTCAAAGTATTCTGTGGTGTTTGTTTTTGTTTTTTGTTTTTATCTTCTTTCTTTGAAGCATCAGCGATGGCCATGGGTAGGGTGGGCCAGGGCTCTGAGGTGGTACCAAGCATTCTCTCTCTCAGATGCTTGGCTGGCTGGTTCTTGCTCACAAGCTCAGGGTTTAACTGATTGCTGTATGTAGGGCAGGGAATTAATTTCCCCCGAAGTTGGATTGACAATGTCCTTTTCATCTTCCTCTGCAGCGTGTGAGTATGGGTCACTGCCAGGGTTATCTTGGTATAGCTCACCTAATCATTTTCCTGCCATTGCAGGTATCTTGAGCACTGTTGCACCTTGATCCCTCCTATTCTTGGCTTGTTTCAGAGTAGCAGTCATGTTAGTCTGTATCCGCAAAAAGAACAGGAGTATTTGTGGCACCTTAGAGACTAACAAATGTATTAGAGCATAAGCTTTCATGGGCTACAGCCCACTTCATCGGATGCATAGAATGGAACATATAGTAAGAAGATATATATACAGAGAAGGTGGAAGTTGCCATACAAACTGTGAGACGCTAATTAATTAAGATGAGCTATTATCAGCAGGAGAAAAAAAACTTTTGCAGTGATAATCAAGATGTCCCATTTAGACAGTTCACAAGAAGGTGTGAGGATACTTAACATGGGGAAATAGATTCAATATGTGTAATGACCCAGCCACTCCCAGTCTCTATTCAAACCCAAGTTAATGGTATCTAGTTTGCATATTAATTCAAGCTCAGCAGTTTCTCACTGGAGTCTGTTTTTGAACATATTCTGTTGCAGAATTGCCACCCTTAAGTCTTTTACTGAATGGCCAGAGAGGTTGGCTTGTGGCACATAATAGTCTACTGTGGGCTGTAATACTTAGGTCTAATTTCAGTTGGTGGATTTACTGTGAGGGTCCTGGGTGGTGGTGGTGGCCTGTGGTGTACAGGAGGTCAGACTAGATGATCTGGTAGTCCCTTCTGGCCTTAATCTGTATGGCTGTATGTTTATGACTAAAGTTGTGCCAAAAATTGATTCAGAATTAGAAGTACTTCAGATTTGCCCCTTCATATTTTCAGGGCATTTCAGTGAAAATGCAAAATTACTATAAAAATTTTCACCTCCTCAAATTAGCAGAGCCCTGCGCAGATTCAAAATTTGTATCTGCATCCAATCTGTGATCTGCAAAAATGGTTCACAGATATGAAGCTGATATCCGCAGATTTGCAGGGCTTTACAAATTAGCACACAGTTTTATTTTTCTTTTACTGGAAGTCACTAATTTGAATGCCACCTTTCACTGTTTGAGTTTCAAGCTGGGTCAATTGGATTTTATCACATGGTTGAAACTGCCTGGCATTTCTTCTCGTTCTCTGCTTCCATGTACCCAGGTAGATCAACAGAGACTCATTTTGTCTCATTAACTCAGTGGGGAAAGTCTGAGGGATTGATTTTGCTCTCACTTAGCCCTGTGTAAATCTGAGGTAAATCCATTAAAGTCAGAATGAAAGTGTAAAACCAGTGTGAGAGCAGAATGAGACCCGGAGTCTCTGAGTCAGTCATGGAAGAAAAACCACCTTTTTGTGTTTATTTTTCCTGGAATTGAAATTCTAAATACAGAAGAACCTTGATTAGCCAAACCTCACTTGCTCAAATCTCTGGATTACCAGTGATAACTGATAACAGTATCAGAGCCCCACCGGGTTTTCTAGAAAGTAAGGGTCAGGTTTCCATTCTCCCCTGCTTGAGCAGAGGAAAGGTTCCTTTAAAATGAGTTCATTTTCTCCATAGGAATTACAGTACATGTCACCCCAGAGGGGCAGGGGCTGAGGCTAGATTTAAAATGGAGAATTCTTCTGATGTGTCACTCCCAAAAAGAGCTGACCCCTGCATCCCCCCACTGATGAAAACAGGGAGGGCATAAGGCAGGAGATTACTGATGAGTGGCAGTGAACAAATGTTAGTGATGAGGACTGATGAAATCCCACCTGATTCCAGTGCACTGAGTCAGGGCAAGTGCTCCCTTTGCTCGGAAAGCAAAGCAGGGGCTGTATCCATGATCACAGTGAGACAATAATAAGCAAGGAAAGGACAACCACTGGTAGCAGCAGAAGCTGTAACTCTCCATTTCCTGCTAGTTCATTTGAATCACTGATGTCGTGACACCAGTGAATCAAAGCATGGGGAGGGAGGCATCCTCATCTTCCATCCTCTGGCTTTACACTGCACAGGTCAAATTCAGTTAATGTGCAATTAATATTAGCAGGATCAGGAGTGTGATCAAGGCTTGAGTTAAATGTGCTGCTGCAGGTGTTCTGTGCATGGATGTATGCATTTACCATCCCATCTCTTGAGGCTACTACAGCTGTTTTCTGCAGAGTGGTGGCATTGCTGCTCGCCTTTCTATCTAAACTCCAGCATATCCACCCTGCAGCCATCTTATTTAACTCAGGAGAGCTATTCATCTGTCAGAAATGCTGGCATTTCAGTTACTGGTATTCTCATTTGTGTGGGAAACATAAATCACCTCATAATCAACACAGAGTAGAGAACAAATGTCAAACCAGTGAAAAATTATATATATGAGTTCCCAGTGGGTCAGCTCTGGGGAAGAAGGATGATCAGAACTGCAGCAGCAGCTGACATGATGCCATCAAAGAGGAGAGGCTCACCTGTTCTTCCCCTTCCTGTGGATTTGTGGCTACAGACAACAGAACCAATGTCATTCTTGCCGTGCATGACACTGTTCATTCATGTGCCCTATTAAAATCAGCAAACTGATTCCTTTGACATCTGCTAAGTATTTTCCAAGCACAAACTTTTGAGCAACATTGGATTTTCCTAATTCTTCATGCTTCAGTCTCAGAATTTTCACAGTAAAGCAAACATTCCAAAGACTTATCTAGTTTATTTTCATTTGACGTGGGGAGAAGAGGCGGGATTTTGGTTTTGTAAAACAGTGCTTTTCTGGTTTTGCAAAAGGAAATGTGGGTTGCTTTGGATCTGAGTTCTTTTCTATCATAATTGTGAATGTTCAGGCAGCTTCTGGCACAAGGTTTTGGCTATGCCTATAAAATAAACCAACCATGTTTCTGGTTTTAAAAGTTCTGCAGGAGACAGGGTTTTTCCTGTTTTGAATCTGGGACCTATTCAGTCTGCACCACCAAAGTTCAGTATAGAAGTCAGATTTCAAAGAAAAGATCTGGCTGTATCCCATTTCTAATTAGAATCTGACAAAGGGAGCTTTTCAAATTGTGACAATGCACCTCTTTTTTCACATCAGGGCTCAGCGTTTCTCCCTCTGGCATTTAAGAGAGGAGGGAGGTCTTGGGGTAAATCAGTCCCTACTCCAGAGGTTTAGTTATTCACATTCGTTTTTTGTTTTTTTTTACAGGTTAGGCCCTAGGTTGGCCTGAGGGGCTTCTTTAAACAAAAACAAAGTATATTTCCTAACTCCCACTGAATACTGCCTTGTCTTATGCTGGCTACCAATCTGCAGTCACTCTCCCTTACTGACTCTGGGCCTGGCTATGCTGGGAACCAAGGCCCTTTCCCCAAATAAGAAATAAATACGAGATTTCCTTTGTAGAGAAAAACATCTCTTTACCGAGGAGAAGCCTTTTCCTTCACTGCACACAACCCTTTTGCAGCTTGCTTTTTTATTCTGTCTCTCTCTCTCTCATTGGAAGAGGTTTCTTAAAGATCATATGCTGTCATTACTTAAGCTCAGGTGTCCATAATTACTGTGCATAAATAACCTGAGGTAACTTCTTTCAGTTCTTAAGAAAAATGGCTTTAACCATTCTAAGACTGATATACCTGCCTTCAGCCATCCTTCCAGAACTGTCAGGTGTGACTTTGTCATTTATCCCTTTCCCCTCCACTCCCTTTCAATTGTATGGGGTTGGGCTACTTGGGCTGAGAAATGGTGTACCTTGATAGACCAGTGCTACCATGTCTGATTCCAATGCTAGGCTGCACTTAGAGGAGGTTTTGGAACAAATTGATTAACTAAAGAGTAATAAGTCACCAGGACCAGATAGTATTCACGCAAGAGTTCTGAAGGAACTCAAATGTGAAATTGTAGAACTACTAACTGTCATCTGTGACCTATCATTTAAATCAGCTTCTGTACCAAATGACTGGAGGATAGCTAATGTGACACCAATTTTTAAAAAGGGCTCCAGAGGTGACCCAGGCAATTAGAGGCCAGTAAGCCTGACTTCAGTACCGGGCAAACTGGTTGAAACTATAGTAAAAAACAAAATTGTCAGACACCTAGATGAACATAATTTGTTGGGGAAGAGTCAACATGGTTTTTGTAAAGGGAAATCATGCCTCACGAATCTACTAGAATTCTCTGAGGTGGTCAACAAGCGTGTGGACAAGGGGGATCCAGTGGATATAGTGTATTTAGATTTTCAGAAAGCCTTTGACAAGGTCCCTCACCAAAGGCTCTTAAGCAAAGTAAGCAGTCATGGGATAAGGGGGAAGGTCCTCTCATGGATTGGTAACTGGTTAAAAGATAGGAAACAAAGGGTAGGAATAAATGATCAGTTTTCAGAATGGAGAGAAGTAAATAGTAGTGTCCCCCAGGGTCTGTACCGGGACCAGTCCTATTCAATATATTCATAAATGATCTGAAAAAAGGGGTAAACAGTGAGGTGGCAAAATTTGCAGACGATACAAAACTACTCAAGATAGTTAAATTCCCAGGCAGACTGCGAAGAGCTACAAAAGAATCTCTTAAAACTGGGTGACTGGGCAACAAAATGGCAGATGAAATTCAATGTTGATAAATGCAAATAATGAACATTGGAAAATATAATCCCAACTATACATCTAAAACAATGTGGTCTAAATTAGCTGTTACCACTCAAGAAAGAGCTCTTGGAGTCATTGTGGATAGTTCTCTGAAAACATCCATTCAGTGTACAGCGGCAGTCAAAAAAGCAAACAAAATATTGGGAATCATTAAGAAAGGGATAGATAATAAGACATAAAATATCATATTGACTCTGTATAAATCCACGGTACACCCACATCTTGAATACTCTGTGCAGATGTGGTGGCTGCATCTCAAAAAAAGATATATTGGACTTGAAAAAGGTTCAGAAAAGGGCAACAAAAATGATTAGGGGTATAGAACGGCTGCTGTGTAAGGAGAGATTAATAAGACTGAGACTTTTCAGCTTGGAAAAGAGACTAATAAGTGGGAATGTGATAGAGGTCTATAAAATCATGAATGGTGAGCAGAAAGTAAATAAGGAGGTGTTATTTATTCCTTCTCATAACACGAGGCTAGAGGCCACCAAATAAAATTAATAGGCAGCAGATTTTAAACAAACAAAAGGAAGTATTTTTTTATACATTGCAGAGTCAAGATGTTGTTAAAGCCAAGACTATAACAGGGTTCAAAAAAGAACTAGATATATTCATGGAGGATGGGTATTAATGGCTATTAGCCAGGATGGGCAGGGATGGCGTCCCTAGCCTCTGTTTGCCAGAAGCTGGGAATGGGCAACAGGGGCTGGATGATTACCTATTCTGTTCATTCCCTTTGGAGCACCTGACATGGGCCATTGTTGGAAGACAGGATACTGGGCTAGATGGATCTTTGGTCTGACCTTACGGCCATTCTTATGTACTTTGTATGGCCCCTGCCATCTGAGCAAGAGCTTGATTTCTGCTGTGGGCACCAACGCCATTGCCTGATCACTAGCCTGGAATTTCCAAACACTTGCTTGTGGATTATAATAGGCTTGTAAGGCCTTTTGTGCTTTTTCCATGTGTTCATGCACTATTGGAATAACTTGGGATATTCTGTCCCGCATCTGCAACACATGTTCAATGACGTTCATTCCTTGATTAGGCTGTTCACCCCCAGTCTTCCTTAGCAATGTCCAATATGCCAGGAGTGGTGACCATATAACAGTTGAAAGGAGGAAAACCCCAGGGAAGCCTGGATTTTTCCCGATATTAGCGAACATCAGGCAGAGCAGTAAGGGATCCCATTTTTTCCCATCTTGACTCACTGCTTTCTCTATCATGCTCTTCAGCATTCTGTTGAAGCATTCAACCAGGCCACCTGTCTGTGGGCAGTAACCTGAGATGCATAGGACCCATATTCAAAGCATCATACAGAGGTCTTTCATCATCTTTGACAAAATGGAGCCCCTGATCTTGTCAATCTCCTTGGGTATTTGTACCTAAGGGAAAATCTGGAGTATTTCCTTCACTATAGTCTTGGACACTTTCACAGGGATATGGCTTCCCGACACCAGGTAGAATAATTTAGAACAAAAAGCACACTGTTGACCTCGGACTGACTTCTCCAGTGGACTGACTTCTGACCTCGGACTGACTTCTCCTATCAGGTCCATTTCTGTCTTGTCAAATGGGTCTCTGATAATGGCTATTAAAGGGATCCTTAACTGAGGTTGTGGACTGTGCAATTGGCAGTCAGAGCAGGAGATGCAATAGAATCCAGTCTCCATACATTTTGCCAGCCGAAAGAACCTTCGTAAGAATCTGTCTAGTGTTTTGTGGACCCCCAAACGTCCCCCAAACAAATGACTATGGGCCAGATCTAATGCTGCCTTTCTATGTCCATGGAGTACTAGAAGCTGCTCCAGTTCTTGCTCCTGAGCTGGATCAATCTATGTAAGAGGTCCTTTTTTTCATAGCAAAGTAAAGCCCTGGAGCTTTGGTTTTCCCCTCTACTGGGATCTCATTTATCTTGACTACTACTCTTCTAATATTTCGGTATGGAGAATCAATGGTCTGGTCTTGCATAAAATTCTTAGGAGGGTCCAATATATCCAAACTCGAGGAGATTTATTTCAGTTTTACCCCCAGGATTTTTCTATGTGGAACTGTGCCCCACCTCAGGTTTGCCTCACTGCCTTCTGGATGAGACCACCCACACAACTTTTGATTCTGGGCCAAGATTTTGGTCCCCAATCTTTTGTCTGCCCTCTTTCTCATTTAGTTTTCTGAGATTTACCAGTTGTTGAGCTAGTTCAGAGAGAATTAGAGGAGTGCTATTTACTAGAGCCAGGATATTGGTCTCTAGATTACTAGTTTTCCACCAATTCTTTCACCAGGAGTAGATTTCCAAACCCTGGAAGTCTCATCTATGAGCATGGGGAACAGAAGTTTAGGAATTACTCCCACTGTCACCCTTGTGGTGCTTCCCTGAACCTCTATTTTTTCGGAAATGGCCGAGTAGTAATTAACTGTCTCATATATGCAGGTTACTCCTGTACATTTGGCTTGAAATGACTGGTTCCACCCCACTAGTTTCACAGACACCAGCATGATTGCACTTCCTGAGTCTACTAAAGCAATAGTCTCTATACCATACATTTTAACTGCCCGTGTATATCTATGTGGAGTCATAGCGACCTCTATGAGGTTGATTATGCCACATAGACACTCACTGTTACCCAGATTAAACTATATGCAGTCCTCAGTGTTATGATAGTGAGCTGCTCTATGACCTAGTTCCCCACAAGCATATCATCTATATGCAGCACTGGTTACTTTCTCCAGACCTGAGTAGCTCTGCGAAGGTCAAAAGCTCGTCCCTTTCACCAACAGAAGTTGGTCCAATTACCTCATCTACCTTTCCTCTGTCAAGAACAAACTTACCAAGAACTTAGTAGGGTTAGCGAAGAGACAGATCTAAGATTAGAAAGAATAAACACAAAGTTTTTGGAACACCGAAAGCAAACGAAAGAGTTAGGAATAAGTCATTTGTGACTGATTTACAATTTACAGACCTTTCTACCTGCCAAAGCAAAAGTTACAATATTCATTCCATCATAGACTCTACCACCAAGTGTCTAAGACAAGATAAGAACCTGAGACACTTGATTTGGTTGATCAGCCATTGTTGAGAGGAAATGACTGATAGAAGTTTATTATCCCTTATTTAAAATAATGGCTAAATGAACAACTACACTGTGGAATAGAAAGTACTCTATATTGCTGCCAGTCTAAAAGGAGCAGCACTTATTGTGCACAGCAGCTCATTAGAAGCAGGCAGGAAGGGCTATCAGCCATTTGTAGGCATATTAATCAGTCATTTTGGAATTTGTAGGCATATTAATCAATCATTTTGGAATTGGGAATCAAACAAAATTGGCCAAACAGAGAGAGAGAACAGAATATGAACTCCTTGCTTTATTAAATTAGTGGAAGTTAGCTGATATAGACCCGTTGAGTGTCTGGCCCTCAGTGCCTTTTTACTCTGTGTAAGCGATAAATTTCCTGTGGCATTATTATAATTTGTGCCAATTTCCTTAGCTGAACTTTCCACTTTGAGTTTTTATTATGGTGCTTGACAGTTTCCCACCTTGCTGCTAACCATCACAACAGATATGACTGCACTTCAGTTGTACCATATGCACTTTGTGGAGCACTTTGAGATCCCCACATATGAAAGCTGCTACATAAACATGAGAGATTATTATTTGTTGCTTTCATTTTCTTTTATCGGGGCCAAATTTTATCCTCAGTCACACTGGTGCAAATTCAGAACAACAGGGTGTGTGTGGGGATGAGGGTATGTAGATTTCTCTTTAATTCCCTTTACTTCCTTAATGGTGCCAAGTTATCAGATGCCAGTAAGTACATGCATTACCTGCTTTCTGCTATTTTGCTTTGCAGCTCTGTCAAGAAGCTCTCCCAGAATCCTCCTATCTCACCTCCTGTAGTAAGATGTATCTTAGTCCAACACTGAAAGCTAAAATCTAAAGTACACTTTTGGTCAGGTCCCAACAGAGAAGAAAATAGAAGAATCAAAAGCCAGACTGTCTGGGTCAAAATTAACAGGCCTAGGATATGACTAACAAGCTTAGCAATTCTCTTGTGCAATGTTTTTAGGCATAGACGAGAGGAAGTCAATGGACGTTTTGACAATGAATTCAGCGGAGCCAGAATGTCCTCAATCGATAGAGTTCTCTCACATTGTGATTAGTGAAATATTAAAGAAAAGAATGGGAAAAGAAAAATGTTAGCGGAATACCACAAGAAACTCTAAAATGTTTTTATTGGAGATATAAACAAAACATTGAGTGTAATGGAAAGTAATAAGGAAAGTAAAATTATAGGCATCAATATAGTCTCACATAGGTGGGTTTATATTTTAGGTATTTTTGTTTTCATTGAGCAGAAAATAAGAAAAAAATATTATAGGCCAATATTTTTAGACAATGGATGTTAGTTATGGTCACCACTTTTGGAAGCCATGTTTATTTACCAAAATAAGGATAAACTTTAGGTACTTTTGTTTGAAAATTTGACTATGATATTTTAAGTTGGATTTGGATTTCTTTGAATAGTTCAGAGATCTACTGTTGATTCATTTGGCTAAAATCATTTGTTTTTAACAACATTTGTGAAGGCTGTAGAGGTATGCTTGGAGTTTTGTAAACTGTCTTAGGCCCTCTGTGTCTCGTGACAGCACATCATTTTTCCTGATAGCATTCTCTATCTTCAACTCCGTGATGTCTTTTCATTTGTGATATTAGGATCATTGTCTCAAACCATCAAGGGCTTGATCCTGGAACCCCTTACTCATGTGAGTAATCCCATTGAAGTCAAGGATTATGTTGAAGAAAGGATTACTTATGTGTGAACTCCAAAGCAGAATGCATGTCTACTTCCAAAGCACATAATCACTCCCATTGTGTTGCCTCTCTGGCAGCAATGATCATGTCTCATCTGTCTGGAAAAGTATGATTTTTTGAAGCCAAGTTCTCCTATTAGGAAAATGCCTGAACTTTTGGCAAATATACCATACATTTAAAATAACATATAGTGCTTCTTCCTCCCTTCCCTAGCTCCATATGATCATCATGTTAGAAGATAGTGAAGAAATTAAGACAAAGCATCTTATTAAAAATGGAGGTCTATGTGACTATCTACTTAAAGAGCTTTTTCCAAATAGATATCTTTGAAAGCAGCCAACCAGCAGCACAGGAGCCACCAAACAGAGGAGATAACAGGGGAGTTTGAGTGGTAGTGGCATTGTATTGTATATTAATGATGAGGTAGACTGTAAATAAATAAGAAGTGAGGGAATGGATAAAACAGAACCTGTTTGGGGTCAAAATCTCTTTAGGTAAGAAAGGTAGCAGAGATTCTACTGGGATAGCACTTGGGGTTTGCTACAGACCCCCCAAGGATCTGATTTGGATGTTTGATTTCACTAATATTTTAATGAAATAAATACTACTGGGAATTGTGTGATTATGGGAGACTTTAATTTCCCAGATATAGATTGGAGGACAAGTGCTACTAATAATGTGGGATCCAGATATTCTGGGATGGGATAGCTGACAGATTTCTTCACCAAATAGTCACTGAACCAACAAGAGGCGATACCATTTAAGATTGAGTATTGGTAAGTAGTTAGAACCTGATAGAAGAACTGGTTGTAGAGGACATGGTTCAAGTGATCATGAGCTAATTTAGTTTAAACGAAATGGAAGGATAAACAAAGCTAGGTCTGTAACTAGGGTCCTTGATTTCAAAAGGGCAAATTTTAAAAAATTAGGGGAATTAGTTATGGAAGTGGACTGGACTGAAGAACTCAAGGATCTGAATGTGGAGGAGGCTTGGAATTATTTTTAGTCCAAGCTGACAAGCAATTTGAAGCCTGCATCCCAAGCAAGGGGGAAAAAATCATGGGGAAGAGGTGCAGAACAAACTGGATGAGCAAGCATCTCAAACAGGCTACTAAGAGAAAGCAGAAGTCCTATAAGGAATGGAAGATGGGAAGGATCAACCTCTTGGAGGTCAAACAGCATAGGGAAAAATTGAAAACTGCCAAAAGCCAAGCAGAGTTGGACCTTGCAAAGGAAATTAAAACCAGTAGTAAAAGGTTCTATCACTATATAAATAAAAAGAAAACAAGGAAAGAAGTGGGACCACTAAGCACTGAGGATGGAGTGGAGTTTAAAGATAATCTAGACATTGCCCAACACCTAAACAAATTCTTGTCCTCAGTTTTTAATAAGGGTAATGAGGCGCTTTGGGGTAGTGGTAGGATGATTGATGGAAATGAGGATATGGAAGTAGAAATTGCCACATCTGAGGTGGAAGTCAAACTCAGACAGCTCAATGGAACCAAATCCTGGGGACCTGGATAATCTCCATCCAATAATATTAAAGAAACTTGCACATGAAATTAAGCCCAATAGCAAGGATTTTTAATGAATCTGTAAATTCGGGGGTTGTACCCTATGACTAGAGAATTGTTAATAAGATACATATTTTACAAAAGGGAAAAAAAGTGATCCAGGAAACTAAAGGCCCATTAGTTTGACCTCAATTGTATGCAAGGTTGTGGACAAATTTTGAAAGTAGTAGTAGTTAAGGACATAGAGGTAAATGGCAAGTGGGATAAAATACAAAATAGTTTTAGAAAAGGTAGATCATGCCTGACCAACCTGATCACTTCCTTTGAGAAGATAACTGATTTTTTTAGACAAAGTAAATGCAGTAGATCTGATTATTAGTTAAATTGGAGAAGTTGGGGATAAATATGAGAATCGAAAGGTGGGTAAGGGACTGGTTAAAGGGGAGACTACAGTGGGTCATACTGAAAGGTGAACTGTCAGGCTGGAGGGAGGTTACTGGTGGAGTTCCTCAGAGATCAGTCTTGGGACCAGTCCTATTTAATATTTTCATACATTACCTTAGCTCAAAAAGTGAGTGTATGCTAATAAAATGTGCAGATGACGACACAATATTGGGAGGTATTGCCAATACAGAAGAGGACTGGAATATCATACAAGAAGATCTGGAGGACCTTGAAATCTGGAATAATAGAAATGGGATTAAATTCAATAGTGCAAAGTGCAAGGTCATCCACTTAAGGACTAACAACAAGAATTTTTGTTATAAGCTGGGGACATATCAGTTGGAAGCAACAGAGGAGGAGAAAGACCTGTGTATATTGGTGGATCACACAATGACTATGAGCTGCCAATGTGAGGTGGCTGTGAAAAGGCTAATGCAATCCTGGGATGCATCAGGCAAGTTATTTCCAGTAGAGGTACGGAAGTGTTAGTACCATTATACAAGGCACTGGTGCAACCTCATCTAGAATACTGTGTGCAGTTCTGGTCTCCCATGTTTATGAAAGATGAATTCAAACTGAAGCAGCTGCAGAGAAAGGCTACTAGGATGGTCAGAGGAATGGAAAACCTACCTTACTAGAGGAGACTCAAGGAGCTTGGCTTGTTTAGCCTAACCAAATGAAAGCTGAGGTGAAATATGATTGTTCTCTAGAAATACATCATAGGGATAAACACCAGGGAAGGAGAGGAGTTATTTAAGTTAACCAATGCTGAGACAAGAACAAATGGCTATAAACTGGCCATTAACACATTTAGACTTGAAATTAGATGTAGGTTTCTAACCATCAGAGAGGAGTGAAGTTCTGGAACAGCCTTCCAAGGGAAGCAGTTGGGGGCAAAAAACCTGGATAAGTTTATATCGGGGATGGTATGATGAAACTGCCTACAATGGCATGTAGCCGATCTGTGAGTGCTAGCAGCAAATATTTCCATTGGCTGGAGATGGGGCACAGATAGGGAGGGCTCTGGGTCACGACAGAGAATTCTTTTCCAGGTGTCTGACTGGTGGCTCTTGTCGACATGCTCAGGGTCCAACTGTTCACCAGGAATTTTCCTGCAGGTCAGATTGACAGAGACCCTGTGGAGTTTTCATCTTCCTCTGCAGCAAAGGGCACAGGTCACTTGCTGGTTTAAGCGAAAGTAAATGGTGGTCTGTAACTTGAAGTCTTTAAATCAATAACTCAGCCAGCAGTTATAGGTGTATTACATAAGATAAGTGATCTCTCTCCTGCCATCCATCTCCACCCTCTGACAAACAGAGGCTAGAGACACCATTCCTTACCCATCCTGGCTAATAGCCATTAATGGACTTAACCTCCATGAATTTATCCAGTTCTCTTTTAAACCCTTTTATAGTCCTAGCCTTCACAACCTACTCAGACAAGGAGTTCCACAGGTTGACTGTGTGCTGAGTGAAGAAGAACTTCCTTTTATTTGTTTTAAACCTGCTGCCCATTTCATTTGGTGGCCCCTAGTTCTTATATTATGGGAACAAGTAAATAACTTTTCCTTATTCACTTTCTCCACACCACTCATGATTTTATATACCTCTATCATATCCCCCTTTAGTCTCATCTTTTCCAAGCTGAAAAGTCCTAGTCCCTTTAATCTCTCCTCATATGGGACCTGTTCCAAACCCCTAATCATTTTAGTTGCCCTTCTCTGAACCTTTTCTAATGCCACTATATCTTTTTTTAGATGAGGGGACCACATCTGTACACAGTATTCAAGATGTGGGCATACCATGGATTTATCTAAGGGCAATAAGATGTTCTCCGTCTTATTCTCTATCTTTTTTTAATGATTCCTAACATCTTGTTCGCTTTTTTGACTGCGCTGCACACTGCGAGGACGTCTTCAGAGAACTATCCACAATGACTCTAAGATCTCTCTCCTGATTAGTTGTAGCTAAATTAGCCCCCATCATATTGTATTTATAGTTGGGGTAATTTTTTCCAAAGTGCATTACTTTACATTTATCCACATTAAATTTCATTTGCCATTTTGTTGCCCAGTCACTTAATTTGGTGAGATCTTTTTTGAAGTTCTTCACAGTCTGCTTTGGTCTTAACTATCTTGAGCAGTTTAGTATCATCTGCAAACTTTGCCACCTCCCTGTTTACCCCTTTCTCCAGATAATTCATAAATTTATGAATAAGTTGAATAGGATTGGTCCTAGGACTGACCCTTGGGGAACACCACTAGTTATCCCTCTCCATTCTGAAAATTTACCATCTATTCCTACCCTTTGTTCCCTGTTTTCTAACCAGTTCTCAATCCATGAAAGGATCTTCCCTCTTATCCCATGACAACTTAATTCACATAAGAGTCTTTGGTGAGGGACCTTGTCAAAGGCTTTCAGGAAATCTAAGTGCATTATGTCCACTAGATCCCCCTTGTCCATGTTTGGTGACCCCTTCAAAGAACTCTAATAGATTAGTAAGACATGATCTCCCTTTACAGAAACCATGTTGACTTTTGCCCAACAATTTATGTTGTTCTATGTGTCTGACAATTTTATTCTTTACTATTGTTTCAACTAATTTGCCCGGTATTTACCGGTCTGTAATTGCCAGGATCACCTCTAGAGCCCTTCTTAAATATTGACGTTACATTAGCTATCTTCCAGTCACTGGGTACAGTAGTTGATTTAAAGGACAGGTTACAAACCATAGTTAAGAGTTCCACAATTTCACATTTGAGTTGTTTCAGAATTCTTCGGTGAATGCCATCTAGTCCCGGTGACTTGTTACTGTTAAATTTCTCAATTAATTCCAAAACCTCCTCTAGGGACACTTCAATCTGTGAGAACTCCTCAGATTTGTCACCTACAAAAGATGGCTCAGGATGGGGTGAGTGAGGTTCTGTGGTCTGCAATGTGCAGGAGATCAGAGTAGTTGATCATAATGGTCCGTTCTGGCCTTAAAGTCTATGAGAAAATAATTCAGAAATAAATACCCAAAGCAAGATGGAATTTTTA
The DNA here is from genome assembly GCF_965152275.1 of Natator depressus. Classification (NCBI taxonomy): domain Eukaryota; kingdom Metazoa; phylum Chordata; order Testudines; family Cheloniidae; genus Natator; species Natator depressus. The sequence goes on along the minus strand of NC_134235.1, from coordinate 48,536,702 downwards.
GATTCTGATCATATCTATTTGGTTAGCATAGTAACTCTTACAAAACTTATTTGTATTCATGAAGGGCCCAGTTTTGTAGTCCATATTCCTAAAGCAAAAATTCTGTTAATTTAGCCTAATGGTAGTTTTGCTGAGTCAGCAATTGAAGTTTGGGTGTATAATATTTCTAATGCCTTTACGTGCATATTTTGCAGCCTCTCAATGAAAAGTTAGTTTTTAATTATGCATACAGGTACTTATGCAAGATATTTTCCATGTACCTCTCCTATTTCATGGAATCTTTCTTGTCAAACTATTAAATCATAAATTACTGCATTCTTAATGCAGCATGGCTTAGTATGACACCTTATCCTGTATGGATTGTATTTGAGGTTCCCTAATGTTAGGGAAAATAAAGGAAGAAATTCATTTGCTCTCTAGGGTTCATGTTAGAGAAAATAGTTAGAGCCAGTAGCATCTCCCCTGGATTTTACAAAAATGGTATTACCCTGGCTTTCACTGAGACATTGCTGGTTACCTTCTGTCAGTGAGCAACTGTCTCACTGCAAAGCAGAAGCACAATCTCCTTTCTTTTGTGTCTGTGTTCAAGGCAGTTACTTCTTAGAGGGTGGAATTTCTTCACAATGACTATGTACAAGAGCAAACGCAGAAACCAAAGATGTAAGTAAACCTGAACTCTTTTTTTTATATATATATCTGACCATTGAGGGGAGAGGAAAAAACCCTCCAATATTATTGAAAACTATATATTACTTTTCCCCACAGTAGTTAAATAACACCAGAACAGCAAGAGTGGTATTTGCTACTCTTTAGGCTACAGTATCTATTTGTTAAGTGGATGAAGGATCTTAAAAATTAAAAATTAGCTCTCTTGTTACTATGGAAACCCTCAGTAAGTGACTGCTTTATAAAATCAACAAAGAGAGATTAAATGTAAGTTGAGTCTAGCCCCAGTGCCCTTTATTCAGGGCACAATGATTCGATAGTTATATCCTTCACCTTGATAGGGTTAGCACATTCTCACCTTGTGAAAATTCTTTTTGTAGATTTGGGAGGTTAGAGGTGCTAAACTTCAAAAGTGGTCATTTTCCACAATTACAGTTTGTTCTGTGGGAAGAAGCTACTGTAGTTTAAACAACACATACTATTGGGGGAGTCATAAATAATATGTTTAAAAGTAAAAATATCCTGAATTCTCATCAGCATGCTAAAGGCCAAATTTTCCACTTCCAAGAGCCTGTTTGGTGTCTTAAAATATGGCATTAGCTAAGCAATTTTAGTAACAATATTAGACACCTTTGCATAATGTTCTGGAGGAGTCGAGCCAAATCAAAATGTGATGTCATGGGTCAGGCTGTAAAGTATGTACTACTGAAAGTACAAGTAAAGTGAGACAAAAAAATAGGTGGGGAGGTAGTTTGCAGCTTGGGAGGGAGATATTCCATTTAGAAAACCTGTGTGGAGGGAGTGTGGGAAAAGCAGCAACCAAAATTAAAGCAAATATGGAGGCTGTTCTAACAGGAGCACTGTTACTCTTAAGCGTTTAGGGCTCTTTCCCGTTTTTCCACTGAACGCCAGTTTTTGGCTCTCAGAGATGAAGCTCTGTATGGGTCTTGCGTAGTTTTTCTTGTATCCCATAGCCAAAGTGATACACTGCATGTAAAAAAAGTTTCAGTGAGACACCTGTCTGTGGCTTCTAAAACCTCTGACATAGAGATCCATCTCCCCCTTTTCACATTCACATGGAAAGACCCACCTTAAACTTTGTCCTGGTAACTTCACAAGCAACAAAATAGATAACCCACTGTGTATAACTGAATTTGATTTACTGCAACAATAACATAGTTTCCGGATTCTTTTCTCTCTTATTTAGTGTGCCAGTTAAACACAAATATGTTTATCACAAGATCAGAAGCACTTTCATGCAAATGCAAAGCCTCCAAATATGTCAGATGAACCTTGGCATTTTACAACACTGTACGAATGGCAACATAGGATTATTTTTTAACAAAATTAATCTTTTCATTCATTCACCTCTCCCTTCTTCGTAGCTTGAACAGGTATATATTTTATGACAAATTTTAAAAAAGTAGATGATTACATTAAAGGAAGAAAAGTAGTGGATGCAAGGAACAGAATGAGTGTCTTTGACAAATCTCTTTTCTTTGACATTGTTTAATTTTTGCTGTGGAACAGCAATGATGGTTTCAGTTTAGTTATTATGTAAAGACTGGTGCGAATTCCAACAGTAACAGCTGAGAAGTCCTTCTGTTGCCAAAGTTATCGTCTTGTGTTCCCTTGTGCTCCTGTTTAATTTCAGTGAACATGTGAATGTGTCTGTGTGGGTGGCTAGGTTTTCATTTTTCTATGGGCACAGTCAAAAATAGGGAGGTAGTTTAGGGACGGGGAGGAAAATATTCCAAGGTATTCATGGAAACATTGTATGAGACCCAAGAAAGGATATTTTTATGAAGTGTAGTCAGATTTCTTTTTGATGAAGGAAAGTCTGATTTACCAATAGGAGGAAATTTTGAATTGCAAATGAGAGGAATCAGAAGTATAATTACAACAATGGCTGTTGGAATGATTTTGCTGAAAAACTAAAGTAATAGTTGGTTTGTAATTTTAATAAATGCTAATAAACTGCTGTTATAACCGTTTCCATTATGCCAAACATCTGCTGTATTATAGCAGGCAATTTTTAATACCTTATATTTAATTAGAATCTGCAAAATGTCAATATAAAATCTTAGCAGAGATTGTGTGTGTGTGTGTGTGTGTGTGTGTGTGTGTAATTTGGGAGATTTTCTGATACTTTCCCTAATCTTACAACTCAAAAGCTATTTGAAGGTTACAACGCATATAAATAATTGTTTTGAAATATCACAGAGGGATATCAGTACTAACTAGGTTACATAGGACATTTAATCCTTGACTTCTCCTATCAGTTTTTCTTGGAGAACACTTTCAAGCAAGCAAAACACAGATGTTATTCTTGAAGCCAATTTTGGTAGCACTAAAAAGACAATAATGAGATGTATTAGAGAGTCTATTCTGAGCATAAATTGGAAAAAACTGTTGGCATTTTCTTATGAAAATGTTTTGAACATCTGGCACAAAAGGCAAGTGAGCTTTGGGGCTTTCTTATTCATTAATTCCGGCTTCTCTGTCTGCTAAATGGTGCACACAATTTTCAGCATTGCTTTGTCAAAAGCTTCTGAAAGTACGAAAAAGAGTGCAATCATACAAAAATTGTTTGCTACAAACAATTTAAGAGCACTCTTATTCAGAAAGGGACACATAAAAATGGAGCCACTTGCAAGGTGCAGCTGTTTTACCTCTGGCACTTGTATATAACTCTACTTTTAAGCTTATTTGTACTTCATTTTGGATGCAGCATTTGTTTACTTAATTCTAATCCACCCAACAGTATGACATTCTGTATTAGGGTAGCTTTTGTTGTTGAATTTTGTTACATCAAACTTTTGGAAACAACCCTGTTGAGATCAAATGAAAAATCACAGTATATTATCTTAATTCTGGATTTTACTCGGACTGCATAAAATGACATAGTTATGCAATTGTAAGAGTGAATGTCTGAGACACAACATAACAGAATGAAACTGTTTATTTATAATTTTGTGAATTACACATTCTGTTCATTTCATAAGTAGATTACAACTAATGGGAATTAGACAAAATACTACTGTAAACTAGTAACATAATTTCACTAAATATCAAAATTTGGTAATATGTGCATGTATGATATATATGTATACATGTTTAGTGTGCATTATCCGCATCACTCTAAGGATACTGAATAACTACTGGGTTAGATTCACACTTTCTCACTTGTGTTGCCTCGGTGACTGAGTATATTGATGTATCTGACCCATTATACTACATACTCCTGCGGGAATTCTGTGCCACTGCACAATGCAGAATTTAATGCAGGAATTAACGTGCATGCGGAATATCCTTTCCCACACAGAAATGGGCTGCAGTGGTGGTAGCTGCCACTAGGGGCCACTGGACTCTGCAGAGCCCAGCTCACACGTAGAAGACACTGCTGCGGGGAGGGAGAGGGAGCTAGAGGGTTCCTGGCAGCCGCAGTTCCCAGCATGCCCTGAGGGAAGGAGAGGATGGTGCACAGGAAACTCCATTCAAGACTGTTTCTTCCTCTGGATCCCTGGGCTCGGGGGTGGGGGGGGGAGAGCATGCAGGTATCTGGGCCAAGGGTGCCCCGCAGCTGGGCCTTGAGGAGGAGGAGGGGGTGTGGGTATCTGGGCCAGGAGGGCCCCATGGCTGGGCTTGGTTGGGGGGGAAGACATGCTGCAGGTATCTAGCTGTTGGGGTGGCCCGCAGTTGGGCTCGGGGATGTGGGGGTTTGGGTGTATTGGCTTGGGGGGGTACACATGTCGGCTCTGGGGGAGAGGGGTTGTGGGTGTCTGGCCCCCGGCTGGGCTCTGGAGGGAGGGGGCAGAGAAACAAGAACTGGGTTGTCATAGGGGTTTCTTTAACTCTACTCCCAGGGGCATTTTTATGTTTGTCTGTATTGTTACAGACATACCAGCTGACTGGTATTTTGAAATAAACTACCAAAATAATTGAAACTAGTGTGACTATGTAGAGTTATTTTGACAAATAAAATTTGCAGAATTTTAAAATATTATACACAGAATTTAATTTTTTGGTGCAGAATGCCCCCAGGAGTAACTATAAACACTGAAATTTTGGTAACCATTTCTCCATCTAAGATAAGTGCTTTGGGGGACAGAGTTTAAATCTTAGACTAGCCTCCTCTGAAGCTGCTGTTAATGATGGGAATGGTCTTTATGGACCTACTCTCATATTGCTTGGGGAGATGCAGGATTTCTTCTTGAAGACTCTGATGCTCGGAGTCTGTGGACAGTTGTCAGATTGACTGTTGCAGGGATAAAGACGGCTGTCTCCTTAGACAGTGCTGTTCATTGGGAGTTAAAATATACCTTAGTTATAACCTACCCAAACTTTAAGGATTGTGCAGTTTGAGGTCAGGTACTTATCTGTTGCCTTCTTCAGTTTTATTTTCTTTGTCCTTGGAATGTCCATCACAAATGACAATGTCAACGTGAGAGTCTATAGCAGGCTGTGACGGGGCACATGCCAGGCACTGGCGCTGGTAGGGTAAAATAGAATACCTGTTCTCACTTTCAGGTGACATTGTAAACAAGAAGCGGGCAGCATTATTTCCTGCAAAAATATATTAATACATATTTTTAAAAAAAACTTGCTTGTCTGAGTGATTGGCTGAACAAGAAGTAAGACGGAGTGGACTTACAGGCTCTAGTTTTACATTGATTTTTGAATGCAAGTTTTTTTGTACATGATTCTATATTTGTAAGTTCAACTTTCATGATAAAGAGATTACACTGCAGTACTTTTATTAGGTGAATTGAAAAATACTATTTTTACATTGAAAATATTTGTAATAAAAATATAAACTGAGCACCATACACTTTGTATTCTGTGTTGTAATTGAAAGCAACGTATTTGAAAATGAACAAAACACCCAAAAATATTTAATGGTATTCTATTATTGTTTAACAGCGTGATTAATTGTGATGTTTTTAATCACACAATTAATCACTATGAATTTTTTTAATCACTTGACAGCCCTACTAATTAGGACTGATATTTGGAAGGTTCTGATTTTCTTAACGCCTGCAGACTTTTGTTTGTAATTGAACCTTATGAGGAAGAAAAAAAAAACTTAGATTTCTCTCTGTTCTTCTGTTTGTTCTGGCCTCAGAGCACATGCTCTACCTCTTTCATGATACCTGTCAAATTCATTTTGTCTGACTTTGCCTTTGGGCCCCAGGTTCCATTGTCCAGTTGTGGAATTCCATCCATGCAGGGGAAGTACGCTTACTGCAGAGTTTTGAGTAATACAAATTATCTAGTATATTACCTCATTACCTCATTACCTGCTGCAATATAAAATGCTGACCTGTGTTATGCAGGAGGTCAGATTTCTGGCCTTAAGATCTCTAAATCTATGAACTTCTCCCATGGTCTACTTTATTCTTTTAAGGCTCCTAGTTGCCTGGTTGACTACTACAAGGTCCTACCTTTTCCTCTGTCTTATCCTCTGTCTAGGACAGATTTGTAGTCCTATTCACTACATCTCCCATCTGCAACCAGTTTAGCTTTTTACAATACTGAATTTTCTTTAAACAAGTGTTAAAACATTTAAACTTATGTAGTTCCAGGTTAAGGCAGTACTTGTGGATGTTTGGAGGTGTCATCATACTGACACCTGGACAAAAGGAAAGGTGTTTGTAAAAACTCCATCAGTTAAACCCCCAGGTTAAAATCTAAGATTAAGTCTGCCCTTGATTACATTACTTTCATACAAGTCCCAGTAAAGTCCGTGGGAGTTGCATGCTCCTTTATGCATGTAACATTTGACCTATAAACTTGTTATAACCAAATGAGGGTATTTTCTGTTTTTCTAACGCTTGCCACAATCAGAAAGATATTGGACAACTGAAATCCCTGCTCTCTTCCTGACACTACCCAGGCAATCCTTTCTTAATACAGCATTAAAAGTTGTCATTGGGAAATTAAACATATAAAAAAGGCAATATTAAAGACATGGTCTAATAAATCCCATAAATATGACCTGTATCAAGCCATAACTAAAGAGAGGACTATGCACAGTCCTTGCACACTGACAACTTTATAAAAAAGGAATCATAAAGAGTTAAAAAATACATTCCAAATCTGAGTCTTATCTAAAATCTGATAAACAATTAAGTACGCGTTTACTGCTTTTAAAGCATCAGCCATGATCCAAATGCTACATAAAATGAGGCCAGTGTTCCTGTACTGCAAAGGTGTAATTCTGTCTTATTCTTTGAGAGCAGAATCCAGAAATTATTTCTCAGTCATTTCCAGGCAAAACTCCTACTGAAGGACTGTGTAAGAGCAGGATCTGGCCCTAAGAGAACCTCATTTTTGGCAACTATAATTATGAAACAAATTGTCAACGTTTTGCTCATAGCTTCAGTCACTAAAATCGTTTTTCCTATTTCATGTTTTACTTTTGAAATCTTGCATGTTTTTGACCCTATTATTCACCTAAACTTCTGCTTCCTTCTGTTCCATCTCAATCCCTGTAATTATTAATATATTAAGCACTCTCATAAATTGTTTGCTTATGTTAATTGTGGCTCAAGGTCACGGAATTTTCTGCCCTTGCTTAACACTAAGAAGATGTCTATTTTTTCTCCAAGCCTCAAGTGATCTCTGCAAACTATTCTTTATTTTGTGTTTGTCTTCATTTTCTAGAGAGAGTGCCTAGGTTATCACATGAAGCACTTTATAAATTCACTTTATAAATTCATATTGTATTGTAAGATTTGTTTTGACCCCTGGTGAGTTAGAAACTGCCTTAGAAAAACACCCACACATAATTCTTTAAACAAAATACACGTTCTTCGATTTCCTGGGTAGCTGTCTTATTAATAAGTTTCAAAGGCAATTGTATTGCTAACTGTGGAATCACTTCTGGTTCCATGATATAGCTAGATCTGTGTGTGCTTTGCTGCTTGGATGATATTTTGTGCTTGGATTATATTTTCTTGGTAATCACTTCCATTCCTTAAGATTTTGCTTACTTATTTTTAAAAACGTTTTGTTTTGTTGTGCTATTGGAGGGCAACGTGTTATTTCAAGACAAAACTGGAGCCTCTGTAGCAGTCCTCTTACAAACAGCAATCCTGCTTGATTCTCTAAAAGCAGCTTTTCTTCATTTTATGTGCTATTCTTTATTTTTCAGGGGAAAAAGCATAAACACTTTTCATCCATTATCAAAAACAGCCTGAAAGGGCAGGAGGAGGAGAGAAGAACCTGTCTTCATTTGGCCTCCATGATTGGACTAAGATCATAAGAAAATAGCAGCATATTAGCATTGCGTGCTAGTAAAATGTGACCTCTGCCCCATGCAGCAGACAGACACTGAAACTCCAGTGATGTTGCCCCGATAAGCCTTCCTAGTGGAGGTCATTTTATGTATCTGCCTTTCGCTGTTCTTCCTCTGTACTGAGTCTTGATAAAGTGGCCACAGATTCATTCACAATAAAGACTGGAGCCAGGGCTGGCCTTAGACCAAATGGCGCCCCAGGCGAGGAGCATCTATGCCCCCCATCCCCCATTTGTTAAACTTCTGAATAACTTATTTTTATGGCATTTGTAGCCCATTTCATGATTTGCATGAATGATTTATCCCTGTCATATAAGATCCGTAAATCTGTATTTATTCATGCCTGTAGCGAGGCAATGACTCACAGGTGCGGCGCCTCCTGCTGGTTGTCCTGGGAATTAACTCTTCAGCCTCCGGAGTGCCCTCTGCAGGCTGGTGTCTCTCCTGCTGCTGGCCCCCGTGTCCCTCCCGGACCCCAGTGCCCCTCTACATCAGGGTTCTGCTCCCAGCAGTAGCCCACAATCTGGGTCTCCCCACCCAGGGGAACCCCCAACCCTCTATCCCCACCTTGCCTCAGTGGCTACTGCCAGTCACCATGTAGCCCCCACTCACTGGGGCAGACTGCAATCTGTAAAGCACTCATCATCGGCCAGGGGGTTGGACCAGCTGCCTCTGCTTATTCCCAGGCTACACCTCTGTAGCCCCAGTACCTTTCCTGGCCTTTAGCCAGGAAAAGTAGTAGCGGTCACAATGTCCATTGACTGAGTTTGTGATGCCTTGTTTGCAATGTTTACTTGGAACAGAATATCGTGCTAAACCACATGGAGACCAGAAATTTGAAGTCCGTGATCTGGTTTGCCAGGCTTTGTGCCTCATGTCGGATTCCAGCCTTGGCTTTGCTTAACTGCGCCAGTTCCATAAGGGCATCATAAACCTCAGTCACTTAGTACCTCACTGGCCGTACACTGTCAATGTGGCTCTCCCAGCGCATGTCACTTAACAGCTTCATGGTCAGATTTGTAACATTATACAGAAGGATTTTCCACCTGGTAGTTGATGCTGAAAACATCACATTAAACGTTAAGCATAGCAAAAGAAATAAAAGTATTGTTGCGTAGATAGGGGATATCTCCGGCATCTCGTTAAATATGTTCTTTATCAGTTACTGCTTACGCTCTTCAAGTCTTAAAACACAAGTACACTTTCACATTTACACAATAAAACAAGGTGCACAATATCGCAGTTGGGTTCTCATGTCATTTCAGTTTGTTCTTATATGTCTCTGACTGGTGACACCCTGCCCCTTGTATACCCATGGCTGACAACATTCTAGGAGGTTTGAGGAAAATGTAGTTCTCAGAAAGTCTGGAATGTTCGACAAGATTCTACAAAGGTCCAGAACATTCTAGGAGGTTAGTGAGAAATGAATCCACATATGGGATACCTGAAACATTATTTCAAACATTCTATTTTCCCTTTTGTCACTAACAACAAAAACAGCTCCCCAAGTCCCACTCCCCCCAAGCCCGGCACCCTAGGCATTTGCCTTGGTCACCTGACCCTAAATCCGGCTCTGACTGGAGCTAACGCAGTGCTGGGCAAATAACTTGACTTCTCAGTTTGCTGCAGTTTAAAAAAGTTGATTGGGTTGAACAAAAACTGAAAATTCTGAAAAAACTATTGGCAAATTGAAAAAGTCAACGTATTTAATTTCAGACAAATTAAACATTTTCTTCAGCCTAAGCTAGATTCACAAAATAGCTGGAGGAGGAGGTGGTACTTCCCTGATAACCATTTGCCGAGTGATTAGAGCACTCACCCAAGACATGGGAGAGCCAGGTTCCAGTCCCCCTGCTCCAATTACTGTTTAATTATTTATACACAGTGGAACTGCTTCAACATGAGAGAGTGAGAGACACGCATCTCCACATACAGGGCATTCTCCTGAGAAGTAGGAGACCCAGGTTCACATCTCTTCCCCACATCACACAAAGGGAGGAATTGACCCCTAGATAAGTGCCCTAACCACTAATATAAAGTGACAGCAGGGTCACCACCTAAGTTCCAGAAAAATAATTTGTGACAAATTTGTAAATAGCTTTGGGTAGACCAAAATTGCATTTTTAGTGGATCAAATGTTTGTCTGAAAAATTTCACCTAGCTCTGTGGTAGACACCTCTTTTTAGTCTTTTCCTGGAATTCAGATTGCTTTTAAGCATTAAGAGCATGTTTTTCCATAAATTCATATCACTGAATTAGTAGGTCTGTCTATTGAGGTTCATATTTTGTCACGCACCATCATCATAATATCTAAACATCATACTCCCACTGGTCCCAATCATCAACTCTTTAGAAAGGACAGATTGTTCAAAGACTCCTCGGTAACCTCCCCCTGGACATCCAAGCTATTTGATATATGCTGCACACTTGACCTTGAACAGTTATTGCAGATAAAACTGTCTGGACAGAAACCTCTCTCCTTTTCTGAAAAAGGACTTACTTAACTTGCACGATGAAGTAGAAGTGCACAACAAACAATTCTCTACATGATCATCTCTCATATAAAGGCATGCATAGGCAGTGATGTGCACTTATGAAAAAAATCTGCCATTTTAAGCTTTTTCCTGATATTCTGAGCTGAAGAATGCATTGATTGCAAAAAGAAATACAATATATACTGTAAATATTTCACATTTATTTTTTATCTTGATTATCACAGATGAACAGCTGTGAATTTGTGATTTTTATAATGAGCATATTAATGCTTATTTTGGAGTTAAATTTCTAGGGAGCAGCTCAAGTCAGCTGTACTCTACTTTGAACATAAACGGAATATTTTATTGATAATCATATAAATATTTTGCCTATATCTGACCTACAGATTTCCTCCTGGTATGCAGAAGTGAGAATCTGGAGGAAAAACTGGGCACAAGAAAATTAGCTGTCTTCGTAGTGTACTGTAATCTTTTTCAGTGAGATGTTACAAATAAACCCTGTTAGTTTAATTACAACTTCCTTCCTCAAAATTAATACTTGGCTAATAATGCAATTAAGATTTCACAAATATTCACTGGCGTAAAGACTACTTACCCCAATGACATTCACAATCTTATATTTGTTTTCTGAGACTATTTATGCAAATGATTTAAGTTGTTAGCAATGTTTTTTGTTAGAGGGTTTTGAGGTTTATTTTAAGAGACTGAGGAAAGAGCATCATCTCATGAATACTAGTGTGACTATATGTCTATAAATACTAGCTGTGAACTTCTATGTTAGAAATGTTCCTATGTCCATCTCGAAATCTTTGATTTCTCTCCTCTTGTGTATAAAAGTTTGTCATCCATTCAGGGAAGAAAATAGATAAATAACTTAGGTGAATAGTCACTAATAGTTGAAGACACAAGTCTAATAAGCATAGTAAGAGTGAATAGGCTGAAAAGTGTTTATTGACCAATTTTGAACAACAAACAAATTCATATAAACTCAGTCTGTTTAAACTATTATGAAGAGGGGAAAAAGGGATGAGGGTACAGCCCTTTAAAAAGTTAATTTGCTATGAATATTTCCCTGAGTTCCACTCAAAATACATTCACATTGTTGTCCAAGCTCAGAATTGCATGTAGTATTTAGTAAGAAAAATATTTATACAGAAAAAAACCTTTATTACAGTTGAAAAACAAAGTGGCATCAGCATTTGAGGCGTATTCCTGTAGGCTGTACAGTATGTATTCAGACAAATAGAGAGATCCACCAAGGATTTATCTATATTCAGCCATCTGGCCAACTAGTGTCCAAAACACATGGTAGCTCGATTTGAAAGTTGGATGTGCTAGCATCTAAACTTTGCTAGCATCTAAACTATTCTCTAATGGTCAAATGAGGACACAGGTATGTAAACAGAAACACAATTGGAAGAAAAAGGAAAAATACTGTAATATACCTTATAGGAGGGCTGAAAGTTCCTTCAGTAGCATCACAGTAGTTCCCATTTCCATCACATAATATTCCTCCTGCCAGGAATTTGTACCTTAGGTACACAAAAGCCATCTGTTTTACGGTGAGTATTTAAAATCCCTAGGAAGTGATTAATATATAATTTTTCCCATTATCATTTGATTCTTGGCACACACAAAGCAATTGAAACCAATGGGTTTTCATGCATATATTTAATTATATGCAAGTAATATCCACTTGAGAACATTCAATCTTGTGTATGTGTATAGTTAAGGGGAGTTGGGGTTTCAAAAGCCCAAATGAAAGGCACTTTTAATGGGAGTTAGGCTCCTAATTACAATTTGTGCCTTTGAATGTCATCTCCCCCCCCCTCGTCCCCGCACTGCCCTTTTTGTTTTATTAATTAATGTTATAGGAATCTAGTGCTTGATCATGCACCTAGGTGTCACGGCTGGGTCGTGGGCAGCCAGACCTAGTAGAGAGAGCTAGAATCCACAGTCACAAGACAAGAGTCAGCTGGGTCAGGATGCCAGGAGGTCAGAAGCAGGAGACAAACTGGAGATCAGAACCACAAGTTAGGAACCAGAGTCAGGCCAAGTCAGGATACCAGAGTGTCAGAGTCAGGAGACAAACTGAAGGTCAGAACCATGAATCAGATTCCAGGAGACATGCAGGGTCAGGATACCAGGACACCAAGCTGCTGGAGCGGGAGCGAGAGCGGGAGAAGAAAGCACAAGGCACATGGTCCAGAGTCCACTGGAGTCCAGTTATTCAGACAGCTTCCTGTTCCGGCTATTGGCTTAAGTAGGGCCAGCCAGCCAATCAGCTGCTCTGGGACTCTGTGAATAGGACTGCAGGGGCAAAGCCTCAAACTGGGGCTGGGCTTCATGGGTCTTAGGAAAGCATCAACACGCTGTCAGATGGAGGGTTGGAGCACGGGTGCTCCTATAAATCCTGCAGACCCAGGTTTGACATGCTTGGGTCATGACACTAGGCGAGGGATGGGCAAACTTTTCGGCCCGAGGGCCACATCAGGGTGCAAAACTGTATCGAGGGCCAGGTGGGGAAGGCTGTGCCTCCCTAAACAACCTGGCCCCCACCCTCTATCCGCCCCCTCCCACTTCCCGCCCCTTGACTGCCCCCCTCAGAATTCCCCACCCATCCAATCCCCCTGCTCCCCGTCCCCTGACTGCCCCCCCCGAACCTCTGCCCTATCCAACCGCCCCTGTTCCCCGTCACCTGACTGCCCCCTCTCGGGACTCCCCGCCCCAAACCATGCCCCCCTGGGACCAAACCCCCTATCCAATCGCCCCCTGCTGTCTGACTCTCCCCAGGACACCCTGCCCCTTATCCAACCCACCGGCCCCAGTCCCCTTACCATGCCGCTCAGAGCAATATGTCTGGGAGCCACACTGTCCGGCCGGAGCCAGACACGCTGCCGCGCTGCCCTGCATGAGTGCACAGCTCCGCTGCCCAGAGTGCTGCCCGCACGGCAGTGTGGCTGTGAGGGAGGGGAGACAGCAGGGGAAGAGCAGGGGCTAGCCTCCTGGGACAGGAGCTCAGCGGCTGGGCCGGACGATCCCGCGGGCCGTAGTTTGCCCACCTCTGCACTAGGCCATAAAATTAATGGCAAAACTCACATTGACTTAAATGGCACAGAATCAAGCCCTTAATGCTCAGGAAAGACTTACTATCTTGCAGCCCACACATCAGATGCAGTGAAAACAGCAGTGTAAGATATCCCCTACTGCCTTGATAGTGTGCCTTAACCATGAGGTGACCAGACCAGTCTGTTTGTCTGACACTGTCATAAAGGGTGTCAGACATTTGTGAGGGAACTTAATGGAGAACACTAAACTTATTTCATATGGGCCTACCAAACAGCCATTAGGCAGTAAAACTTTTCAGTCATTATTGGCTTGGGTTTGCATCAGCAATCTAAGGAAAATGACTTTGGATGATCTCATTTCCCCACTTTGTGCCTTTTCAAGTGGAAAAATAAGATACAGGAAGTGTTGGATGGATAGAGTGACCAGATAGTAAATGTGAAAAATCTGGACAGGGGGTGTGGGGTAATTGGCACCTATATAAGAAAAAGCTCCAAATATTGGGACTGTCCCTATAAAATCGGGACATCTGGTCACCCTATGGATGGAGGCTTGCTAAAAACTGATCAGAGTAACCTCATTCAGCTTTATTGCCTCCCAATTCTAGAATGTCATTTGGACCAGATGTCAATATAGTGACAGCAGACAGCTCTTGCTTAACATAAGATGTCACCATACCACTTGTGATGGTGGTGAGCCACGACAGCATAGACTGTAACTGAAAGTTGCACTTCAATGATGGAGTGTGTCCCCTGGAGCACAACTGCATGTGCTTCAAGATGTGTAGCTAGCTGGAGGAGGATGTCCCTTTTTGCCCCCAATAGCTCCTCGATATTGAAATGCAGCATATTGAGAACTGGCCCCAGAGCTAGAGTTTGTGGCATTGGCCCTAAAAGGGACCCCAATGGAGGACGACTCTTTTGAGCTGATTGTTACTTGGAACGCAAGTCTATGTCCCACATGTTGTCTACTTTCATTTTGCTTTATGCTACTCCCAGAAGTGCTGACTCCATATTACACATTAACACTTCTTCAGTATATCGTTGTTGTTTTTTAAAAAAATACTGTGTACTTGAATGTAGTCCCGTTGAAGTCAATAGATGTTTTGCTGCTGACTTCAGCAGGTACAAGGTTGGGTCTTACAATGATCACCCTTAAAAACTTGCCAATTGCCTTGGACAATTCCATAGGTAATCAAATAACTTTATCTCATGGTTTGTAGTATTTTAGGTATTCCCTCTAGTAAGGATAAGGAAAATCGGATACTACTGACAACTGGGAGATTTTTAAAAGGCAGCTAGGCACCTAACTACTATTTGTGTCTGACAATCTGCCGCCCTCCCTTCTCTATTGATGTAAGGCAAAACTGGCAAGTCCCTACTGCATGTCCTTTATTAGAGGAGCATTAAAAAGCAACAAACATCTTTTATTCTGTTTCTAATTCTCTGTGATCAGAACGAAACCATCAGCCAGACCAATTTAAATTACATTTTGTAAAATAAATGCTTTTTGACGAACCACGTATTTGGCCATGCTTCAACCAAATGCAAATTAAGCAGCCAATTTATAATTCCTGCAATAACAGGCGTTTGTAAGTGAAGCCATCACCAGTCTTGAATATACTCATACTGCTCAGTGTTAGTATAATCTTCCAAATTTAAATAATTCAAAACCTCTGGAACATGAATATAATTTAACACTTCATATGACCTGCTGGTGTGAATGTGCTGCTGCACCCTCTGGGAAACACATGACAGCAATGTTAAGAGTTCTCTGATGAGCTTGTCTGTGTTGAGAAAGACCAAAAGATTTGTTACAATCATATCAAGATTCGGGGTTTTTAAAGGAAGATTTAGTAGCCTTTTATTGGGACTTCTAGATTCAAATTGTGATAATGACTTTGTCTTCCATGGTGTGCTTTCATCTTTGAGTTTGTATGATGTACTGAAGCATCTGTGAAGTATTAGTGGAAATTTTAGGTGTTATAGGGTTCTCATCATGTGTTTTATTAACCAGTTAAAAGTAAGCTGTTCTATGAGTATCCTTAGATTATTAACTTTCAGTTTGATTTTCCAGATAACCACAAGGAGGTACTATCTTGTGATCTCTGAGCTTGGATTTATTCCTCTTTTTTGTCATGGATGATGATAGTACAAGAATTAATTAAAAATCATCAGAGGAAACATGGTACTATGGTATTTGAATTGAATTATTCTCAGCATTTCCATAACACTAGTGTGAAAAATTTCATAATCTCACAGGCATACTTTCTTTTAGAATAACCTATCTTGATTGTATTATTTTAGCCACACATCTCCTATGTCACTCACATTTTTTCAGAAATTATTCTGCATAGTTAAATTCTGCTTTGACTTGTATTGCTGACTTTACATTTTGTTGTTGTTTGTTTTACAATAAATAGGACACAGCCCTAGGTAAAAGGAGAATGTAGACAAAAATGATGCGTGGGAATGGTGTTCTGTTCATTCATAGACTACACTTAAAGCATTTCCACGTGGTGTCTTGTTTTGGACCTCCTTTAGGAATACCAAACATTCCTCTTCTTCACGTGATCAGGATGTAAAAATTCAGAATGAGAATGAGCCCACTCGTGTTAGGATAACCAGTAATCATAACCTTATTTTGAAAGAACTCTCTCACTCTCAGAGCCATCTAAATTTCACCTGTCTGGGGATTTTGGAGCAACTCATTTCATCCCTTGTTTAAAAGCTGATATTGTCCCATTCTATTAATTCTGTGGAGAAAAACAGTTCTGGGTCTTTCCAAAATTTATACCAGAACAACCTGATAGATTACTTAATGAAAGATGCTAAAACAAATGGATCCTTCCTTTTTGGCATCATAACTTTACCGGCAAGGACCAGAAATTCTGTCTGAACTGAAATTCAGTTCTCAAGCAGCTGGAAGCTCAACATGTTACCATGAGGCCAGAAATATTGGATATAGCTTAGCTCCTCTGTGTATTTCGTTGCGTTTCATTAATTTCCCCCATGGAACCATTTCAAAGCTATTTCAGTAATTCAGATGATATTATAAACCCTAAGAATGTTGTATTCTGAAGGCATCCATTGATTATGGAGCATAACTTTGTCAATGTTTCCTGATGTGCAGTAAACCTGCTGTGTAGCCGTCCTTTAATTTTATGGCATGTTAGGCTGCTACATAGTCTTAAATATTGTCTGTCTAATTAACACTCCTGATTTCATCACTGCACACCAGCGATTCCTTCTGGCACTTTCCTTTCATTGTCTGTGTGCTGCTGCTGTTCAGGTGTGATGCAGCACAGGCATCATTCCCCCCCTGCATTTGGCATGCATAGTTTAGCTTTGTTTTGTGATGTATAACTACTGGCAAGGTCCTTACATTAAAACTGAGACTGCAATCTCTTGACAAAAGACCAACCAAGAATGCATGCAGGTTACACCTGTTTCATTTCCTCATCTGTGCAAATTTGATTTGCAACAATGCCAGTTAATTATTTTGATCAATTAATCTTCTCAGCCTAGTCAGTTCACCAAGGAAAATGGAGAGTGTTAAACAAGGATGTTGATAAAGTTGGAATGTGTCTGTGTGAAAGAGCAATTAGTTTGATGCATGTTTTAATCAAAGCTGTATGCATGTGGCCTTTGCCAGATATTACTTCTGCTCATGCACAAAAGAAATATGCTGCTGCTACAGTTTTAATTTCACACTCCTCTAAGAAGAGTAATTTTGATGCTTATCATAATCCTGATAAGTGTGGCCGTTAAGTTATCACTGAAATATAACTCTGAGCCCCCTAGATTTAGGAATGCAAGTCACTGTGAAGGATCATAAAACTGTCAGACCCTGGATACGTGAAACTCATAACGAATGTTGCTGAAGCTTGTGTGTTGGGCCTATAAACATTAACTGTGAGGAAAAGCCTAATCTGCTTGATAAACAGCCCACATAAACACTATTTAAGCCTTTCCTGGTTGTAAAAATGATCATAGGTAACATTCTTAAACTTTAACAACAAAGGCATGACATTGCTGCAGCTCAGTGTAAATTGGAAGAGAGTTCTGAAATCTCTATTCAGTTCTTAAAATAATTGGTTCACACTAAATTATGCTCTTCAGTGAACTGACACCTGGATGACTAAAAACAACTGAGATAAATGTCTAAAACCTCTTGAGGTTGCTGAAGGAATTCTTTGTTCTAACTTCTAAATCATTTCATGAATCTTAAAACAGCCAAAATCAAATTTCAAGTTATACTTTAAAACCAACAGACCTGCTTGTTGGTTAACACAAAAGAAAATGTGCCGTGTTTTGTTTGTTTTTTATATCTTCAAATGAACTGAACTGTGAATATATTAAAAAATCAATGTTTAATGGCTGATTTATAAAGTTACCTAAATTAGTGTCATCTATAGTTACAGCAGCTGATATAAAATCCTCCAGTACTAGGATAAAAGATGATCACTAACTGGAGGGGCAGAAAGATATCTGCATCACACAAGTCCTGTGTTGCCAGTATCTTCAAAAGTGGCTCCCATAAAATTTCCTTCTTACCTCTCTGGTACAAAATATTTGTCAACCAGAGGGATTGGGGATTGTTTTATTTCCCTTGGTTATGTTTATGAGAAGGTGTTTATGAGAAGGTGGCTGTATTTACAAAGACATGAGGCAACTTCATCTGACAAACATCTACGTTAAGTGCATTGACTGGAAATCTTGAGACATTATTCCTGAAAATATATATTACATATGTGGCATAGCAAAGCGTTCCACCTGCGTAATTAGAAGTGAAGGCTTTGTAAACGGGAGAGGCTGGCACCTTGAGGATTCTCCCAGGCAATTTCTTTTAAGATACTTGCTTTTTGTTGTAGTCTTTTCCATTCCAAAAACAACAAATGTGCCCTTTAGAAGATTTTTATGAACTCTAGGGATATGTTCTCTGCAACAGGCATGAATTTAGGCAAGGAAGAGATGTTCTTCAGTAGAGGCACACACAAAAAATTATTCCACGCCCTTCATTTAGTTTGATGGCAGAATTTTAACAAGGGACTTCTGGGAGTTTCCAGCATATCACTGTCCCATGCCATAGTATTACAAATTTTGGACTCATGAGAATTTATACCTTCATTTGATATATCATGCAATAGCCACTTCTGCAATCAGGATACTGGATTAGATGGATTATCAGTCTATTTCAGAATAGTAATTTTATGTACATAGTAGTAAGATACAATTTTTATAATTAACCACTATGTCTGAAATTCAGGCTCAGCAATAAGTAGCTTGCATATGTTTTCAGAAATGTTATATGTTTTTAATATGTAAACATAATTAAAGGGTATATTGTTAAGACCAGATTTCTTTTCATACTATAGGCTTGGCTATATACCAATGCAACATCGCTAGTAGTAGCTACAGCAATAGCTATAGTGTAGACAAGACAGGTGTTTTATCATTGTATGATGCTACAGCTTCCACCATTGATGGTGACATATGCTGTAAGCTGTGCCATTTTGTCTTTTTAAACTATAGCAATAATTGTCATTTTGGTCCTTTTAAACTTGATGTGTAGTCACGGTCATTAGTTGTTTCCTGTGCATCTGGAGGATGCAATCCTGCAAGCAACACACCTTATAGGAGAGCTCATTAGTTGATGGCCTTGCATTGATAATCTGGAACAGTTCAGACACTGTCCATTTGCTATTTTTCTTGAAAGATAAAGTCGGCTCCTCACCTCATCAGGATGGTATGCATGAAGTTCCCAAACAGTTCAAAACCACAGAGGCCGAATTTTCTAAGAATAGAGAGACAATCAGGTTAAAACAAACCACATATTTTGGATGACATATCTAGTCTAAGCTTGATAGATCCCATTTGTGTGTTTAGGGAAAATAATTAATGTCTTACCTTTCTTTAAAGTGAATCATTTTTCCTCTCTCGCTCTCTTACTAGGCAGCATGTCAAGGACATTGCCCCTAGTCTCAGATGTTTCAAGTCATCTTCCTTTTCAATTTTATCCTTCAGATCCTAGTCCATTATTCCTTTATAGTTTGTGCCATTTTGGGTGTTGAACATGTGACAGAATTGATTATCATATCAGACCCACAGGTCAAGGTTATATCAGCCTTTCAACTATTTAATATGTGATCAGGTGAATAGTCTCTTGTCTTTCATAAAATGGCAGTTGTCCTCTACGTCTGCTGACATCCCCTGAAGACCATCCTGCTCTGGAGTTATTTGCCTATTTCCTTGCTCAGAACCTAGCATTTCAAATTCCACTTTGGTCTTGCCTGGATCTTAGTATCTTATTTACAAATACCATCCCCCACTCCAATTGAGTTCTGCTCTTTTCTTCTGTGCTAATGACCATGTTTTAGCATTTTAATGGTGCTGGCTGGAAACCTATTTTAAACCAGTATTTTAAAGAGACTGGATCAATGATTTTCTTACAGTTCCCTCTTCTCTATATTCTACTCTATATTTAAAAATGACAGATGAATAGACACTCTGTGTCACTAATGCTTAATGGAACATTCACACATACTATTGTCACTAGCTGTGAGAAATTTAACCTGTAGAGATTCTTCAAGCAAAATTATGAAAATGCACGAACATGAAACAATTGCAGAAAACAATTGATACAGACAGGTCTGAAATATGCCATAATCATTATGTGTCTAGTAAAATATGTAATTACTTTGCATATTTATGCAGCTATATTGAGTTTCTTACTAACGTCAATGGCAATACATGCAAGAGTGAAGTAACTAATTATTCATTTACTATTAGAATATTACTGGCCAATAGAAAATTGAGTGAAATCTCATTCATAAGAACATAATTCATATTTATTTTGTGGCTCAATCCTGAAGGCTGCTGAAAAAAAAATAGATAGTGAAAACACTTGAGTTCAGCACCTATCATTTGCACACAGAGAGGTTTCTGTGTAGTGAAGAGGAATGTGTGCAGAGCAAGGCAACGAGAGCAAACCTGTGAACTGGGCACTGGTGGAAGTGAGCATGACAAGGGCAGAGACAGTGCCCAGGTATGGACAGTTCCCAAACAGAAAAAGGTGACATCGGTGTATGTATTATTTGTTTTAAATTGTTCACCGAGCTCTATATTATTGACTTGCATATGAAGAATACTTGTTTACAAATGAAAGCGTTTCATTTTTGCAATCACTCTACTTTTATTATATAAAATAACAGCTATTTTAGCAACAGCTAGAGAATATATATGTATGTATACAGGATCAGCTCCTGGGCCTTCCTAGGACTGCTTTGCATTGGTATTGCAAAGGGGCTACAAATTAGATTATCCAGCTACCTGAGGAGTTTATCACAGAAGGGTAGGGTCACATATCTGGCTCCGTGCCACTCTCTCCTGCCTCCCCTTGGCGTAGGGGTTATGTCAAGGGAAGAGAGGGTATGGCTGACAGCAGCATTGAGGCTCCAGAGTGAGGTGTGGCAGGAAAGCGGTTCAAAGTTTTTCTCCCCGCTGCCACCAATCTGGGCCCTCCACAAAGTATAGCTCAGCCAGAATCACTAGGTTAAACTACTTTGTGGATCACGTGTCCCCTTTTATAACCTTTATGTTGAAATGTCCCCAATTAATATTAAAGTTATTAAAGATAAGGGCGCAATAAAACCCAACTTACTTTTCAGGTTCCAGTCTCTAGGTCAGTTACAGAAAATGTATTTAGTAGAGGACCACTAGGAAACATTTAGAATGATAAAACCAAACTTTATTCAAAAGAGAAATGATTCGTTAAGCAAACAGGATGCAATTACCACTTACACAATAATACAACTATACTTACACTCAAAGATGAAATAGTGTGTCACATGGACAGCACTACGTACAGCCTTATAATCCTGGAACCTAACAGTACCCTTTAGAGGTTAATTGGAGCGCTCCCCAAATCAGCAAAATTACTCCTTTTATATTCCAGTATAACACTAATTAACATTAAATTGCCCGTACCATAATTATATTTCTGCCACCTCCTTATTGGCTTTTTACATTACACATTTCAATTAACATCTACACCAATGTTTTTCCCATACTATCAGTATAGATAGCACTTTAATAAAGCATTCACAATTCCCAAAAACACTCATTAAAAACCTTGCTTAAACCAATTATAACCAAAACATCGCGGTAACATAGCCCTGGGTCATGTCCTTGCTAACTCCTACTTTCCCGTCACTCTCTATTTCCAATTTATAGCTAATTTTCTTCATATTAACTACTTCAAATTCCAATACTCCTCGACACTTAGGCTAATTTAGGCACAAAACCTAATTTCTACTTATTTCTGAACCTTAATCCTATAGGCTCCATCACACATGCACACACGTGCATGTGCACACACAGACACACACACGGCAGTGGGAGAGGCCCAGAGGCATAGAAGGGGGTCAGAGTAATGGACTCTGTTCCCAAAAGAGAGATTAGAGATGAGATACCAAGTAGATGCTACACAGCATCCCTGTGGGGATTCTCCCTTTCAGGATTCCAATTGCATGGAGCTCGGGAGAGCACTGTTAATGCATTTTTACACTTTGAATTTAAATATCATCAATTAAATAATAAAAATTTAGGATGTAAGACAGACTGGATGGCATGGGGAATTCTTTATAAGGTGCAGAATCTTTCATCATTGCTCACTAAGACAATTCTGGTCCGGGTCAAGAGGAATTTAGAGTCATCATTTCATGGTCTATAAGAATTTAGTTCATGGTCTTGGTCCAGTGGACAGGTGTCATCATCATAAATGACTCTAGTTGGAACCCTGTTTGACAGTTGTAATACACTGATTGCGTCTGGACAGTGAATTATCCAGTAATCCCTGAAGGTGGTTCCTAGTGCTCAAGGTTTGAGGCATGTTGTCAGGGAATGTGCGGTAGCTGATCTGTTAGATAAATGACTGGATTTTCCAAGGCACCCTAAAGTATTTTTTTAAATACTTGTCTAAGTCAAGCCTCTGCCCATTCATTTAGAGAAGAAATAGCTGTGCATCATTTAGAGGTACCGGTGATTTGGTGAAAAATGCAATGAGTAGCTATGAGAAAAAGTTGATTCTTTAGGTATTATCATCCCCTAAGATGATATGGTTATGAAACAGAAACTGTGTTGGAAGGCAAAACATTTTCTATTTACAAAAAGACTGTCTTTCTTTTCTTTTGTTGTGCCTCAGATCGTTACTGTGCTAATTAGATGTATTACAGGTTTTTGTATAGTAATTGCAATCATATATAATTGCATAATTCTATTATTTCTTAGCTCATTTGACAATTCAGAATTTTAGCCTGACTGTCCTAATCTTGGATTAATCCAACTGCAGGATTAATGGTATCCATTTTCTTCAGTGAGTACCCCAAAGGCTCGTATGGACGGAGTTTGAAATGAGCTATGACAGAGATTCTCTATCACATCACAAAGAAGAATGGAGAAGTATTACCTGTTTCTTACTCAACTTCTTTGTGTCTTTTTCTGTGCTCTCTGAATTTACCTTCATCTTATTCAACAATCTCCTCAACACCCCCAGCTTCCATTTGTTCTCCAACAAATTGGCAAACTAATAATTCAAAGGTTGAGGGACAGTTGAGGATATAGTTTGTATATTTAATAAAAATGGTACGTATTTTGATCATATCTCCCTCCCCCCACTCACTTTTTGTAAGTTGCTTGTTATCTTCATTTTTTTGCACTTTCTTCCTGTTTGCTGGATAGCACCTAGCAAGTTATGGGGGCTTCCACAACAAATTATAACCACTGTCTTCTGTTTTTCTCCTGAGACAAAGATCATCTTCCTCCATTACACGAAATATCTGCATTTTTGAAGCATATAGTCACTATGGTACTTAGGAGCAATTACAGATTTACTTCATTGTTTGCCCAGTAATACTTAGTTCTGTGTTCATCTCTTCTGAGGAAAAAGTTAACATTCAAAACATACTGGTTTCAGAAAATGGAAATGTACCACATACTCGATTATTTGGGACAGGAATAAAGGCATATAAGGCATCTATGGGTGTGGCCTATGAACTGCAGAGAGCCTGGGGAATATGCCCTAAAGACACAGATAATTAGGGCATCAGTATGTAGTATCAACCTCTCCTCATTTCCCGTCCCCTCGCACTTTGCAGCTAGAGGAAGGCATGAGTCAGAAACTCAAATTTGAATACATACCTTTTGTAGGAGGGAGTTGGGAGGAAGGATTAAAAGGTTTTGTGTTAGATCTGGAACAAGCCTATTTTCCAGATCCAGTTCAGATGCAATCCACCATGGCAGCAGTGACTTCTTGCAAGATCTTGTGAAGTTTTCCTATTTGGTGCAAACATTTTGCAAAAATGGTTCACAAAATTTCATCACTATCAAATCCAAACCTGCTTTGGTGGCTAATGTTGGCTTCTGGGGATGCTTCTCTTCCCTTACACCACCAACTGGACTGCCACAGACATGGTACTCAGCTCTAGCATTGTGCTGCTTCAAGAGATGGTGACGCTGGCTCCCCAGAACTGAGCACAGTGTGGGCTTGGGCAGGAGGAAATTGTGATGGGTTCAGTCACAGAGACCCCCTGGGGACTGTCACCTGACATGCTGAAATTACCTCTGAGCCTGTTTTCCCTGCCAGCTTGGGACTCCAGAATCTTGCCTTGTTGAGCCAGACACGCAAGCCTGCTGCAACACAGACTCAGGGACTGGGCCACGCCCCCAAAATTGCAGACTTTAACCAAAAACAGCTCAGCAGGTTACCTCTCCAGCACCCAGACACCCAGTTCCCAATGGGCTCCAAACCCCAAAGAAGTCTGTTTTACTCTGTATAAAGCTTATACAGGGTAAACTCATAAATTGTCTGCCCTCTATAATAGTGATAGAGAGATATGCACAGCTGTTTGCTCCCCCAGGTATCAATCACTTACTCTGGGTTCATTAACAAACAAAAGTGATTGTATTAAGTATAAAAAGTAGGATTTAAGTGGTTTCAAGTAATAACAGATAGAACAAAGTAAGTCACCAAGCAAAATAAAGCAAAAACACACAAGTCTAAGCCTAATACATTAAGAAACTGATTACAGGTATTATCTCACCCTCAGAGATGTTCCAATAAGCTTCTTTCACAGACTAGATGCCTTCCTAGTCTGGGCCCAATCCTTTCCCTGATACAGTCTTTGTTAGTTCCAGCAGAGATCTCAGGTGGTAAGCAGGGGTTTTCTGATGACTGCCAGCCTCCTTTGTCCTGCTCCACCCCCTTTTGTAGCTTTGGCCCAAGGCAGGAATCTTTTGTCTCTCTGGGTCCCCACCCCTCCTTCTAAATAGAAAAGTTCCAGATTAAAGATGGATTCCAGTATCATGTGACATGGTCACATGTCCTATGAGACGCCAGCCTCCATTCTTCCTGGGCTGGCCTACACATACACAGGAAGGTTTGCAAGTAAACAGAGCCATTTACAGTTCATTGATTCTGAAGCACCCTGAATGCTTATCTTATTCTCCTAACTCCAGACATAGAAATAATACATGCAAACAAATAGGATGAACACACTTAGTAGATTATAAGCTTTGTAATGATACCTTACAAGAGACCTTTTGCATAAAGCATATTCCAGTTACATCATATTCGCATTCATAAGCATATTTCCATAAAGCATATGGAGTGCAACGTCACAGGAATTACTGTTACCGAGTTCAGGAGCAAAAGAGAGTGGAAGAGGGACAGAGTAATTGATCCAGTATGGCCAGTTTCAAGCATTCAATAATCATTAGTCCAGTCCCAAGAGATCATGAGATTTTTAAAAACAGACCTTTTTTTTCGTGGGCTCTTTTTATTTGACTTCTGGTGTTTGAGTCTTTGGGTTCACATTTTCAAGCTTTTTTTACATATACAATGGATAGTAATGATAGCTGAAATTCACATTTACACACATGGTTCCAAGAGCTGTGGCTTGAATCAAAAAACTTCCAAATATTGTGAAATTCTCAATAAAATCACAAGAGTTGGCATCACTAATTCCTTGCCCTCTCCTGATTTCTGCTGAGTGTCAGTGACCAGGAGATTCTTCCAATTGTTTTCTCAGCCATTCAGGTGACTTTCCAACTGCCCCATCATGATCCACCTGAGGGCTATGCCACTCCAGGTAGGACCCACTGTGTCAGAGCACAGTGATTCTAGATTTGAGTGTTACTAGGAAGAAAGGTTAGTGCTGTGGTGTTAAGGCAAGAGGCTGGGACTCAGGAAAACTGTATTCTATTCTAGTTCTATCACAGATTTCCTGAGTGATCTTGGGTGATTCATTTCATCTCTCTGTGCCTCAGTTCTCCATCTGCAAAATGGGGACAATGCTACTTCCTTTCTCTTACCCTTTGTCTACATTATCTATTTAGGGTCTGCCTTAGGAACGCATCCCTATTCAGGAAACCCCTAAACCAAGTCCATCTCTATTCAGAATGTGCTTAAATTCCGAATCAGGATGGACTTGCTGAAGTGGTTTCCAAAACTGGGGCCTCAGATTAAAAACTCTGTGGGGCCAGGATTGTTTCTTACTATGTATTTGGTACAGAGCTTTTTTTTCGTGGGCTCTTTTTATTTGACTTCTGGTGTTTGAGTCTTTGGGTTCACATTTTCAAGCTTTTTTTACATATACAATGGATAGTAATGATAGCTGAAATTCACATTTACACACATGGCTCCAAGAGCTGTGGCTTGAATCAAAAAACTTCCAAATATTGTGAAATTCTCAATAAAATCACAAGAGTTGGCATCACTAATTCCTTGCCCTCTCCTGATTTCTGCTGAGTGTCAGTGACCAGGAGATTCTTCCAATTGTTTTCTCAGCCATTCAGGTGACTTTTCAACTGCCCCATCATGATCCACCTGAGGGCTATGCCACTCCAGGTAGGACCCACTGTGTCAGAGCACAGTGATTCTAGATTTGAGTGTTACTAGGAAGAAAGGTTAGTGCTGTGGTGTTAAGGCAAGAGGCTGGGACTCAGGAAAACTGTATTCTATTCTAGTTCTATCACAGATTTCCTGAGTGATCTTGGGTGATTCATTTCATCTCTCTGTGCCTCAGTTCTCCATCTGCAAAATGGGGACAATGCTACTTCCTTTCTCTTACCCTTTGTCTACATTATCTATTTAGGGTCTGCCTTAGGAACGCATCCCTATTCAGGAAACCACTAAACCAAGTCCATCTCTATTCAGAATGTGCTTAAATTCCGAATCAGGATGGACTTGCTGAAGTGGTTTCCAAAACTGGGGCCTCAGATTAAAAACTCTGTGGGGCCAGGATTGTTTCTTACTATGTATTTGGTACAGAGCTTAGCACAGGTGACATAATACAAATAATAAACAGTACTGATAATAGAAAAATGAGAGGGGACTTGTGTAAGGTATTGCATGGTTGCATAACTAAGGGTAATGGGCTGAAAATGAGTACGGAAAGTGTAACCTGAAAAATGCCTCATGCAAATACAATTTTAAAAATTCAGCTGTTTGTTAAAGGATTAAGCATCCCTTGCATACTTTTGTGAATAAGCAACTAGACTTCAATAATCAGATTTAAATCCTAGAATTTACTGATATGTAATTTGTAATAATCAGAATTTACCTGAACCATGACCCATTTTCCCCATATGTCTCTCCTACTGTGGAACCTTGCAGTCCCAACCATTTCATCTTCCTTACAAAGAAATCTTGTTATAATCTTATACCATTTTTATTGGCTGCATTTGTAATCTACTTAATGTAATCAATTGCTCTGAAAAGAACGATGTATGACAGGACAACAAATATTCCATTTATGGGGAATTCAAAGAATTATAAGGACCACTATTTTCATCTGCATGACATTTTGCTGTCCATTAAGCAAAATGTATGGAAGATGCATCTTAAAATTGTGTAAAGCTATAAACTGTGATTTTTGAGTAACATTTATCAAAGTGATTCTTGCCGTCATATTTATTTTCTTGGGCATTCAGTAGTGTAGATGTGTCTGCTTCATTGCAGATTTTGAATCCTGGATCAGTCCGCTTTTTCCTTGATGCTCAGGACAACTTCATTCTTGGTCACGTGAGTGAGAGAAGGTGGATGAGGTAATATCTTTTATTGTATCAACTTCTGCTGGTGAAAAAGACAAGCTCTTTGTGGAGAGTGGAGTTCGAAAGCTTGTCTCTTTCACCAGCAGAAGTTGGTCCCATAAAAGATATTATATCACCCACCTTGTCTTTCATATCCTGGGAGCAACCCAGCTACAGCAACACTGCATACAACAGTGGAATTCTTAGTTATATGTCAGTTATATAGCACAGTGGTGTCACCACAAGTTGTCATGCAACTACCCCTGTTTTAAACTAAAGTACTGGTATCATTAAAACAGGAACAAATGCAAATGTCTAGATCTTATTAACTAAAGCAACAGCAAGCTTCCCAGTGGTAGAATCTCTGTTTTATAAATACTGACACTTTAGATACAATGGGTAGGCTAGGCATGGACATGTTCTTCCTATGCCTTTAATCCAACTGAATTCCAACCCAGAATACAAGCTTCCAATCTTAAATGTATTTTCCCCCTTAGTTAATATCGTACTAATACTTAGATTTTTCAGATTCGCACCTATAATTTGTGACTCCTCTTGTGCTTGGTAAGCAGTTTCAGAAACTACTGTCCTACCACCCACCAACAGTTCTAGCTACAGTTATCTAGTATTACATGTAAAGTGAAAATGCAAAGTAGAGACCATTGTAATCAAGAGAGTAAAAATATCTCAGCAATAAAACTTCTATGACTAGACTCGAGAGCAAGTCAGTGCAACGTTGATAAATCAGATCCACTATGCTTTGGGCGTGTCTGCTCAGGCCAGTCATTTTAACTGTATTTGTACATCTTTATTCCATTCCTGGAAAGCCCTCTGCCTTTGGTTTTGTTTCTAATGCAGGTTTATTTCTGGATCTGCCTCAGAGTTTTAAAATCATGAAGGTGAAATTCTGGGCCCAACTGGGCCCTCTATGAGGAGAGTCTTTGTCAGTCCCTTACCTGATGGAGGGTCTCTCACTCAAGACCCTTACTAGAACTAGGTGAATAACAGAAAATTATTTTATACCTTTCATAAAATTTATAAAATTAATTATCTGATTAATGTTTCATCACTGGGCTCCCATATTCTGTTTACCTTCTAGACTTTTATTCTTAAATCCACTTCTGGTTCAATCATAATCCCAAAGAAATTCAAGGAGTTGTTGCAATCTCTCTTCTTCAAGTGATGCCAGGGTAAAAGGAAGGGAAATCTGGTTACTGATTATCTTTATTTCTGGTCCGATAAGAAGAGAAACTCACAAATCTAAATTTGTGTCTGAGTGTGGAAAATTAAATACATTAAAAATAATCAAGGGAAATATTTTTCAATTTACTGTCTCTATATAAGAATTAGACATTGTCACTCTGTTTTTATAATTATTGCTGGGACTCTAACAATACGGACAGCAATACGAAGGACGTACATGGGGCAAAGATTTCATAACAGAGCTCAGTAATAACGATTAGTAACAGCAGCAAATGCACTTGCATTTTTACATTCAGTAACAAGTTGTCTTTCGTCGTTTTCATTTCCTTTGTTTTATTGTGCAAGAATTAGTCTTGCAAGCTTCATTCTGGTTCACTTGTAAACATGGCGAAGGCGGACCACTGGTGTGAAGCCAAAAAATTTCCAACTGTCTGTTAGTGACTACTATACTTCTATTTGCCTTCTATCACTTAAAATAATTCTAGCATGAGGGAGGATTAGGGTTCTGCACAATTGACTTTATTTTTATTTTTATTCTTTAAATTTCTGCAGTTGTCTTTTGTCATGGTTTATTATTCCTGCTTCACATCAAGCCATAAAGCAGAAGTGAGTGATAGGTGTTCTTTTATCAGATCTAATTATTTCAGAGGTAACTTCAATTGTGCTTAAGAAAACTATGCTTATTTTTGATTGCTCTGTGAATGAAGCCATAATTATTGTCTGCATTTAGAAAGTGTGCACCAGCAAAATTATTTTTATCAGGCAGGTTTATGACTGTCGTGCTGTGGAGAGAGAGCGAGCTATGATATAGTATTTAATTGTAACAGTTCATTCAGTTCATTCCCATTCTCCTTACTGTAACTCAGGAATAGGCTAATTATAATGCAGATATGGCCGTTTCAGCAAAACAAATCAGTGACTGTAACTGATCTATAAGAAAAATGCTACTTTTACTACGGAACAATATCCTGTGCCTTTAAGCCAATGCTCAGTTCATATAGGAGAAACCTATCTCTGTGATCTTTCTAAACTCTTGGATAACAGGGTTCTACTTCAGTTGGCTGCTCCATGGTATGATATGGTGCCATGATGTAAGTCCTTAGTGTCACAGTTAAATGTTAGAATCAAAGAGATTAAGGCTTGAAGGAATCACCAGATCATCTAGTCCAGGGGTGGGCAAAATCTTTGGCCTGCCACATCAGGGAATAGAAATTCTATGATGCGCCATGAATGCTCACAAAATTGGGGTTGGGGTTCAAGAGAGCGTGAGGGTGAGGGCTCTGGTTGGGGGTGTGGGCTCTGGGGATGAGGAGTTTGGGGTGTAGGAGGGTGCTCTGGGCTGGGACTGAGGGTTTGGAGGGCGGGAGGGGGATCAGGGCTGGGGCAGGGAGTTGGGGCATGGGGAGAGGCCCTGGGTGCAGGCTCCCAGTGGCACTTATCTCAAGCAGCTCCCGGAAGCAGTGGCATGTCCCTTCTCCAGCTCCTACGTGGAGGCGCGGCCAGGTGGCTCTGCACGCTGCCCCATCCGCAGCACCACACCTGCATCTCCCATTGGAGCACCGCAGGGAGCCATTGGAGCATGTAGGAGCCAGAGCAGGGCCATGCCGCGGATTCCGGGAGCTTTGTGATGTGGCCCCCAATCCAGAGCCCCGGCCGGAGTGCCGGTGCAGTGCAAGCCCCAGACCCTGCCCCCCAGTGGGACCTCGCAGGCCAGCTTAAAACATCTCGTATTTGGCCTGGGGGCAGTAGTTTCCCCATCCCTACTTTAAGCTGTAACTAGAGACCTGCTGGTTGCAGGATCCTGGAGGAGAGGAGGTAGTGGGCACCTTTTACCACCGAGGGTCTTATGTTCTGGGTTACTCCAGCAGAAGCTGTTATAAACAAAGACTGTATCTAACCCACTATCTTTAAGTAGGTTCTGTTTCCATTCTGGGAATGGTTTATATTACACTATATTGTCTGCTTTTCTATAATTGTAGTCTGGCCTTTGCACAGATATCTCATAAAAGGAAAATGTATTTGTTTTAATCTAGAAAATAATGGCTAGCAATCTGTACTAACAAAAGCTGGCAGAAAGGTATTCTTGGATACATTTAGTGCAGGAATTTGTTTATGAACGAATAACTTGCACAATGTATGTATAAAGCCAAATAATAATTCCTCAGAGTATACTCTGTGTGTGTTCATTTTAAAAAACGATTTACACACTTTTCAGTATTCACACAGGGTTGGTTAAGATATTTTCATGTCATGTAAGGGCAGAAGGTTAGATTAACATTTCCATTTAGGTTACGTTTTCAGACAAATTCATTTGTCATCTGAATATAAGCATAAAACAGAGATGGAGCCATCTGGGCTACATGCCACATACGGGATTAGAGTTAGTATCTAATTTTTGCCCGACAAAATACCTAGATAAATAATGGAAACAACCTGGATAAATAATGGAAACAAAACAAAAACCCTCAAAATGTAGCAACTGATTCCTCCAAGATTACAGCTTGTAAATATTCTGCAGTAAACATTTGTTTCTTCTAGTTTACTGATGTTTGGTCTTGGCAATTGGCCATTTTTGTCAACTTGACTATGAGAAAATGTTTGTGTGGTGCAGTTTATGATCTCTCTTTATTAACCTCAGGCTTTGGAACACTTTATACTGTTAAACAAAAGCTTCTAAGGAGCAACAAAAAAGAAAGGCGGAGGAAAAGGCACAGGAAAAATGAGAAGTTAATTGCTATTGTTGATCCTGTAGTATTTACAGAGGTTGCTGCTAATGACTCTACATGGAATAAGAAGATAAAGTGAATGAATATGTTTACTAATATCTACTGTTTGGTGTAACTGTAGTCTTATTTTTAGTCCTTTGTGGAACACTGAATGCAGTGGCAATGGAAAGTTTCTTACAACAAATACAGTATGTGAAGCAATGTAGTCCAGTGAGTAAGGGCAGTGAGTAAGGGCACGGCAGCACTTTAACTGGGCTTTCATAATTGCGGCACAGCTCTGGGAGAGAGCTCTCCCAGCTTTCTAAAAAAACCACCTCCATGAGGAGCGTGCACTGTCTATACTGGTATGTTACAGCCCTGAAACTTGCAGCATTCAGGGGTGTGTTTGTTCACATCGCTGGGCGAGAAAGTTGCAGCACTGTAAAGTGCCAGTGTACACAAGCCCTAAGTGTGACCAGAGTCCCAGGAGAGCCACACTGAGGTTACTCAATTAGGGTAAACTGCAAAGAATGGGGAGACAATCCCCAAAGCTGGTGGATATTCCAATACTTAGATTTACCAAGCCAGCACATAAACCTTACTCGTTACCCAGAAGCCAACAACACAGTTCCTTTAAAGCAACCCAGCCTCAGACCTCCACCCAGACACCCAAGTCAAATATGATGAGGATAATGAAAATGAAAATCTTATCATATAATAAAGTTCTACCAATCCCAAAGGATGGACACATTACCTCCCAGGTTAATAAATATTTCAGATCTTACCCAAATACTCGCTTACAGCCAATTCTTATTAACTAAACTAAAATGTATTGATAAAGAAAAGAAAGTATTGGTTAAAAGATCAGCATACATACAGAAATGAGTACAGTTCTGAGATCAGTTTCATAGTAGAGATAGTGAGCTTTGCAGTTGCAAAGAGTTCTTTCAGAATGAGTCCATAGGTTATAGTCCAATGTTCATATTGAGGGTGATCCAGATGGGACTGGAGATCTCAGTCTTACGACTCAAGCTTCCCTGGATAAAGCGTCAAGCAGATCTGAGATAAAAAGGATCAGGACCCAAGACACCTTTATACAATTCCAGGTCTTTTCTTGACAGCTCGGAGTCCTTAGGCGAACAGTAGGCAATCATGGAGACTTTGAAGTTGACCTGTTTCCTAAGCATCACCGGTAATTAGCTACAGGGATTAACATAAAGCAATTGCCTATTTTCCACCATTCGCAAGTGATTTGCTATACATTTCAAAGAGAGATGAATACAGTGATGTTACTATTTTTACATTTCGTTTAAATGTCAAGATCTCCTTTTGATTTCTGAATTAACAGAATACAGCATAGACAGGAACTCTTTGGTTACATTGTTAACCTCTAAAAATATATATGTAAACACAAAAAACCACAAACATTATCTAATAATATGTCTCTAGAGGTTGTATTTGGATTATTTATCTTGCAGGATGCTTAACCCTTTCTGGCCATGTGTCACAGTAAGGCACTGGACTTGCAGTCAGGAGATCTGGGTCAATACCCAGCTCAGCTACATAGAATCATAGAATATCAGGGTTGGAAGGGACCTCAGGAGGTCATCTAGTCCAACCACCTGCTCAAAACAGGACCAATCCCCAATTTTTGCCCCAGATCCCTAAATGGCCCCCTCAAGGATTGAACTCACAACCCTGGGTTTAGCAGGCCAATGGTCAAACCACTGAGCTATCCCTCCCCCATTTTTTTTTTTGAAGCCCTGTACAATTACTTTATTTAAAAGATTCTAGAGAATTTGACAGTCACCAGAAACTGCTTTTGGACAGATTTACAGGTCTTCAATAGGTTTGTGTGGCCAGTATGGATACTTTTCCTTGTCCAATTTGGTTTCAGAGAAGACCTCATTCAAGTCCTCAAATGTCATCTGATCAAATGGAATCATGGTTCTGAACTTCTCAAGCTGTTTCTCATACTGGACAATACGGGATTTAGAGACCTGCACATATTCAGCAGCGCTACACACTAAAATAAATACAGACACTACACACTAAAATAAAGGGCCATGCTCTATATAGCACATGTTCTATGAATATGCACAGCTGAGAACATGCAAACCCAGTTGTAATTTCTCATTATTATTTGGATCACTTTTGCAGGGGCTTATATGTATCTTCTTTATAATAAGCAATGGCAGCTATATAACCAGAAACAAAACGACTCAGGGATGGTGGGCTCATTTGCATCCATTGTTTATTCCTTTTTCTTAAGGAAAGCTGGCATGCTCAAGTTGACAGTGACCATGAAGTGATGATTGAGGTAGGCAGAAGTATGCAGGGCTGCACCTATTTTAGCTACTTATTGTATGTTCCCAAATTTCATCTCAGCTCTTTCCAAAAAAGTTAAGACCTTTGTCTGCAACCTCTTATTCAAGATGTTTAAACCAGATGAAATTTATCATACTGTGTGATATAAGCGTAAATGGGACTTTCCAAAGCCATCAGCACTGACCTAAATCTGCTCTCACTGAAGTCAGTTTTGCCGATGACTTCAGTGAGAGCAGAGTTATGCTCACATTGGGAACTTCTGAAAATGTCACTCTCAGAATTCTTCATCAGAAAACAACAACCGCTACTTTTGCCACTGACGAGTAATTGCTAATGAAACAACAGCACAAATATTTCTATTCACAGGATTATATAGAGAGAGTTTGGTAAAGCAGCAGTATGGCCTATTAAAGAAAAGGATTATAATTTTATGTCACAACAGAATATAAGTGTGGGCACTGAGCTTTTAAGATTCACGCTAATAATACTATGGCTGTCAGTCCAGAATAAATATATTTAGAATTTAGCAATATCCAAGAACACACTTAAGAGTACAAAATGTTTCCTGACGTTAAAATGTTGCCAAACAGGGATCTATACATTAACTGTCCACACATTAGGAGGAAACATGCTGTTCTGACATTGTCAGAGTTTTATCCCCTTATATTTAATGGGACTACTCAGTCCTAAAACTTAAAACTGACTGTAATAAATACACACATTATAAAAACAGACAATCTTTTTTTTTAACTAAAAACGTATTTTAAAATAACAGAACTTGAAGGCTTTAAAACTTTTCTTTTCCGTAAAAATGACAGACATGAAATTAGCAGTTGATTCAGTGTGTCCAAAAGATTAATGTTTCCAGGTGAGCTCAGGGAACTGTTTCATTTGGTCAGCCACTGGGAGGTTTTCATTGCACTGCAGAAAATCTGACAGTTCTGAAAGGTGCAGGTAGAAGTTCCAGATAAGATTTATGTCACCACTGGTCCCTTTAAAAATTATGATAAATAGCAGTTTTCAGAAAGAAAATTTCCATGGTTTATGAATGTTTTATTTGCTGTATATTCAAGCAATTCATTCCTACATCAATTTCAATAATATGAATTTAACTCCAGGTTTAGAGATTGGTGTATAGGACATCTCTAATTCAAGATTTCTCAGTGTTTGCATTATAAATCTGTATTTTCAGATGATTAGGAGTCAGTAGTAAAAATTAGTTCCAGGATTTGGCAAAAATGGTTCCAGTCTATGATTACACACACACATACACACACACACATTCTTAATTATATATTACATACAGAAAAGTGTGTATGTGTGTGTGCATATATATAAAAATAAATAAAATATTTAATTTTAAAACAACAACAAAACACATTTTTGCCACGGCCCGGAATTAATTTTTACTTCTGACTCCTAATCTTTTGAAAATACAGATTTATAATACAAACACTGAGCAATCTTGAATTAACGATGTCCTAAACACCAACCTACTAAACCTGGAGTTAAATTAATTAAAACCTATGCACATTATCCACTTTTCCCCCCAGAAGTGTATAGTATGTTTGTTTTAAATTACAAGACAACCATATAGAAAGGGTTTGCAGGGTTGATGATTTTTTACATTTGTTTATTAAAACTGCTTTGATTTTTTTTTAATTAAATTTGACAAACTATATTTATGGTCTCAATTTTTCTAATATATTTGATTTTTAAATTGAGTTTAAATGAGGTTTAAAACAGTTAGTTTATTTTATAAACTGATTTTTGCATAACATTTGCTATTTTAGATTCAAAATACTGCTAATAACACAGAATACACTTCAAGCTGCTCAACAGAGAACTTGTGAAGAATAGGTTATAAAGTGCATATGAAGAATCTCTGCACACAAGGCGAAACCTGAATCTTTTGAAGTCAATATCCAGAGTTCACTTGACTTCAGTGGGAGTAGAATGAGAGGGAATAAGAAGCAAAGTGAGATGCGTTGTTTATATAGATAATCGGAATATCTAGAGTTATGTTAGTTGATGCTAACAAAATGATTATTGGAAAAAAGATAAAAACTCATGCTTCGGGGATTACCACAATCATTAACTATTAATTGTTAGGATGAGACCTTCATAGGGGAATATTTTCCGACATCTATCTATTGTAGGGCTCTTGCATCTTCCTCTGAAGTATCTGATGCTGGATACTGGACTAGATGGACCACAAATCTGAGCCAGTCTGGCAATTCTTATGTTCCTACCATCATCCATTTACACCTTCCTCTGGGAAAACACAAATTATATTTATTGCTAAACAGAACAGACCCACTCTGTGTCATTTATTCTGAAGCTTGCCTGTACTTTCAGTTTACTGTAGCTCCTGCTTATAGCAAGCTGCATTGTTATGGTTTGGGTATCGGTATGAATTGAATCCACTCAGGGAAGTGTGTGCATTGGAAGTGACAGAGAATTAGTAACTGGCAATTAACGTAACTGTTAATTGTACTGAAATTTGGCATGTTGTTTATTTGAAAATTAGCTCCTGAATAATGCTGTCTCCCTTGTGTCATTCTTTGGCGGAATTATGCCTCCCTGTGCTGTCATTTTGTTCAACCTTGAAGTGTTCAAGAAAATGGCAAACAGGTCAGTGAATGCCATGGGATACTCTGAAATACTTAAATATGCTAGAGAAAATGGGTATTTTAAAATTTTATGTAAAAAATATGGGCCCCTCTAATACTGTGACAGTGCTTCATAAATATTTTACAGCAATCACATTACAGATAAAATTTCCACAACAGCTACCATATTGTATCTGGAATAGTGTAATATTTCCATATACTTGAAATAGGAAATAATTCCTGGATCTCATATAGCATTGTATGGCAAATATTATTATATACTTTAATATGTATACACTATTAAAGTATCACTGTCCATTGTGTGTGCTTACTTGATATATACATATACATATATAACCTAAAATTGATATATCTACGATATGATGATAACAAGCAAAGGGAAGTGATACAGGAAGGAGTAAGACGGGTTACATTACAAGATGAAGTGAGCTGTAGCTCACAAAAGCTTATGCTAAATAAATTTGTTAGTCTCTAAGGTGCCACAAGTACTCCTTTTCTTATTACAAGAAGGGAAATAACATTAATCCTATGTGTGGTGAATAAATATTACACATTCTGGTTTTTCTTATTTTAATTTTTTTTAAAGGAAATAAGGTGGGATCAAAATGGAGGAGTAGCTCACTCTAGGCAATGGTGGATAACTAGAACATAAGAACCAGGCAAAATAAGTGGTTTTCAAGGAGGAATTTGACAGCTGAGAGTGAGAATGACTGATCAAAA
The DNA here is from genome assembly GCF_965152275.1 of Natator depressus. Classification (NCBI taxonomy): domain Eukaryota; kingdom Metazoa; phylum Chordata; order Testudines; family Cheloniidae; genus Natator; species Natator depressus. The sequence continues at coordinate 48,499,496 of NC_134235.1, read as the reverse complement.
TAAGAGCAATCTGGCTGAGAATAATGGTCTTGTGGTTAAGACACTAGAATAGGGATCTGTGTTCAGTTCCCTGCCGCAGGCTTCCTGCATGATCAATGCACTGTAGTCCTTGGTTTCCCGTCTACAAAATCAGGATGACAATTCCTTTGTCTCTATTGGCTGTCCAGTTAAGCAGGAAGCTCCTAGAGGCAGGGATTCTCTTACTAGGTGTTTGTACAGCATCAAGAACAATAGGACCACAACTGAATGTGCCATCCATAAGTGCTACTGAAATACAAATCATTTGTTGAAAACTGGGAAAACAATTTTGTGAAAGCAATTGAAGTAATTTCTGTTATACAGGGTTCAAAACAGACCCTTTTTGTTTGTTTGTCTTTTGTTTTATGAAATGATCTGAGACTTTTTAAATCAAAAACCTAGTTTCCAGTAAGATAGTACAGAAAATGAAAAAATTCAATAATGTTGGAAATTTAGATTACAATTTTGATTGAAATATCAATTTCAAATGTCACAGGAACAGTTTGCAAAAAAATGGGAAAGGCCAGAATGTCAGCAGGGGTTTTTTTGCAACTTGTGTTGTGAAGAACTTTTTGCATGAATAATGTTGACTGTCTCTAATAATAACAAGAAATGCCAGGCCAGATGCGTGGGACAGCATGAGACAAGGAAACCCTAAGACTCCACAGAACCCCCTTGCATCAAGTCTCGGTACTGGAGCTTGGCATGGAGAGTTAAGCCTCACAGAATGTGGAATTAAAGGACATGATGTGGGGCAGACAAGCCATCTAGATCAGTGTTGAAAAGAGAGAAAAATATTTTGGAAGAATAGGAAAAAATGGCTGAAGTTCGTAGCCATGTTGTTTAAAATGTGTCACAGATTCATAGATATTAAGGTCAGAAGGGACCATTATGATCATCCAGTCTGACCTCTTGCACAATGCAGGCCACAGAATCTGACCCACCCACTCCTGCGATAAACCTCTCACCTATGTCTGAGCTATTGAAGTCCTCAAATTATGATTTAAAGACTTCAAGGTGCAGAGAATCCTCCAGCAAGTGACCCATGCCCCATGCTACAGAGGAAGGCGAAAAAACCCCAGAGCCTCTTCCAATCTGCCCTGGAGGAAAATTCCTTCCCGACCCCAGATATGGTGATCAGCTGAACCCTGAGCATATGGACAAGATTCACCAGCCAGATACCCAGGAAAGAATTCTCTGTAGTAACTCAGATCCCACCCCATCTAACATCCCATCACAGGCCATTGGGCCTATTTACCATGAATAGTTAAAGATCAATTAATTGCCAAAATCATGTTATCCCATCATACCATCTCCTTCATAAACTTATCGAGTTTAATCTTGAAGCCAGGTAGGTCTTTTGCCCCCACTGCTTCCCTTGGAAGGCTATTCCAGAACTTCACTCCTCTGATGGTTAGAAACCTTTGTCTAATTTCAAATCTAAACTTCCCGATGGCCAATTTATATCCATTTGTTCTTGTGTCCACATTGGTACGGAGCTTAAATAATTCCTCTCCCTCTCTGGTATTTATCCCTCTGATATATTTACAGAGAGCAATCATATCTCCCCTCAACCTTCTTTTGGTTAGGCTAAACAAGCCAAGCTCTTTGAGTCTCCCTTCATAAGACAGGTTTTCCATTCCTTGGATCATCCTAGTAGCCCTTCTCTATACCTGTTCCAGTTTGAATACATCCCTTCTTAAACATGGGTGATCAGAACTGCACACAATATTCCAGGTGAGGTCTCACCAGTGCCTTGTATAACGGTACTAACACCTCCTTATCTCTACTGGAAATACCTCACCTGATGCGTTGCAAGACCGCATTAGCTTTTTTCACAGCCATATCACATTGGCGGCTCATAATCATCCTATGATTAACAAATACTCCAAGGTTCTTCTCCTCCTCCGTTACTTCTAATTGATGCATTCCCAGCTTATAACTAAAATTCTTGTTGTTAATCCCTAAATGCATCCCTAAACCCTTATGTTAATCCCTAAACCCTTACACTTCTCACTATTAAATTTCGTCCTATTACTATTACTCCAGTTTACAAGGTCATCCAAATCCTCCTGTATGATATCCCGGTCCTTCTCTAAATTGGCAATACCTCCCAGCTTTGTATCATCTGCAAACTTTATTAGCCCAGTCCCACTTTTTGTGCCAAAGTCAGTAATAAAAAGATTAAATAAGATTGGTCCCAAAATGATCCCTGAGGAACTCCCTAGTTCTCCTTCCTTACTCCCTAGTAACCTCCTTCCAGCCTGACAGTTCACCTTTCAGTATGACCCGCTGTAGTCTCCTCTTTAACCAATTCCTTATCCACCTTTCAATTTTCATATTGATCCCCATCTTTTCCAATTTAACTAATAATTCCCCATGTGGCACTGTATCAAACGCCTTACTGAAATCTAGGTAAATTAGATCCACTGCGTTTCCTTTGTCTAAAAATTCTGTTACTTTCTCAAAGAAGGAGATCAGCTTGGTTTGGCACGATCTACCTTTTGTAAAACCATGTTATATTTTGTCCCATTTACCATTGACCTCAATGTCCTTAACTACTTTCTCCTTCAATATTTTTTCCAAGACCTTGCATACTACAGATGTCAAACTAACAGGCCTGTAGTTACCCGGATCACTCTTTTTTCCCTTTCTTAAAAATAGGAACTATGCTGCAATTCTCCAGTCATACGGTACAACCCCCGAGTTTACAGATTCATTAAAAATTCTTGCTACTGGGCTTGCAATTTCATGTGCCAATTCCTTTAATATTCTTGGATGAAGATTATCTGGGCCCCCCGATTTAGTCCCATTAAGCTGTTCGAGTTTCGCTTCTACCTCAGATATGGTAATATCTACCTCCATATCCTCATTCGTGTTTGTCACGCTACCATTATCCCTAAGATCCTCATTAGCCTTATTAAAGACTGAGGCAAAGTATTTGTTTAGATATTGGGCCATGCCTAGATTATCCTTAACCTCCACTCCATCCTCAATGTTTAGCAGTCCCACTTCTTCTTTCTTTGTTTTCTTCTTATTTATTACGGCTATAGAACCTTTTACTATTGGTTTTAATTCCCTTTGCAAGGTCCAACTCTACTTGACTTTTAGCCTGTCTCACTTTATCCCTACATGTTCTGGCCTCAATAAGGTAGCTTTCCTTGCTGATCCCTCCCATCTTCCACTCCCTGTATGCTTTCTGCTTTTTCTTAATCACCTCTCTGAGGTGCTTGCTCATGCAGCTTGGTCTACAACTCCCATCTGTGAATTTTTTCCCCTTTCTTGGGATGCAGGCTTCCGATAGCTTCTGCAGCTTTGACTTAAAGTAATCCCAGGCCTCCTCTGCCTTTAGATCCATAAATTGTTCAGTCCAATCCACTTCCCTAACTAATTTCCTTAATTTTTGAAAGTCAGGCCTTTTGAAATCAAAAACCCTAGTCGCAGATTTATTTTTATTTATCCTTCCATTCAGTTTGAACTGAATTAGCTCATGATCACTTGAACCAAGGTTGTCCCCTACCACCATTTCTTCTGTGAGGTCCTCACTACTCACCAAAACCAAATCTAAAATGGTATTCCCCTCTAGTCGGTTCAGCAACTACTTGATGAAGGAATCCATCAGCTATCGCATCTAGGAAAATCTGAGCCCTATTATTATTACTAGCACTCGTCCTCCAGTCTATATCTGGGAAGTTAAAGTCTCCCATGATCACGCAGTTTCCATTAGTATTTACTTCATTAAAAACATTAAAGAGGGCTCTATCCATATCCAAATTAGATCCCAGTGGTCTATAGCACACCCCAAGAACTATCACAGGGGAGGCTCTAGTAGTTTTCTTCCCCAATGTGATTTTTGCCCAGACGGACTCTGTCTTATCCATTCCATCGCTTCTTATTTCTTTACAGTCTACCTCATCATTGATATACAATGCTACTCCACCACCTTTACCTTTATTTCTGCCTTTCCTAAACAGCACATACCCTTCAATAGCTGTAGTCCAGTCATGACTACTATTCCACCATGTTTCTGTTATCCCTATAATATCTGGTTTCACTTCCTGCACCAGTAGCTCTAGTTCCTCCATTTTGTTACCTAGGCTCCTCGCATTGGTGTACAAACATCTTAATTTTTGCTGTTTGGCCTCACTCACATTCTTTACCCAATTAGGCATGGTCATTCTACAGCCAGTATGACCAATTAGACTGGTATCCACACTGCCCTTCCTCCTTATGTCCATTCTCCTACCCATGGCTGTGTCCTTTCTGACTTTGTTTTCTTCCCTCTCAATGCTACAATCCAGCTTGGAAATTATCTGGACATCTCCCAACCATCTCCCCCAAATTCCTAGTTTAAAGCTCTCTTAATCTGTTGTGCCAGCCTCCATCCTCGAAGTCTATTTCCTTCCCTACTCAGATGAAGTCCAACCCGAGAGAACTGTCCTCTGTCCATGAATGCCTCCCAGTGGCCATACATCCCAAAGCTCTCCTTATAGCACCACTGCCTGAGCCATCTGTTGATAGTCATAATCTTGTCACACCTTTGTTGCCCTTCTCTAGGAACAGGCAGAATCCCACTGAAGATCACCTGAGCCTCGATTTCCTTAAGCGTCTTCCCCAGCCTGGCATAGTCTCCCTTGATACGTTCCAGCGAGAATCTACCAGTATCATTTGTTCCCACATGAAGGATAATTAGGGGTTCTTTTCCGCTCCCTTTAGGATCCTTTTCAACCTCAGGTCTACATCCCGTATCTTAGCACCTGGAAGACAGCACACCCTTCTATTCTCTGGATCAGCTCTGCTTACAGGCCTGTCTATTCTTCTCAGTAAGGAGTCCCCGATCACGTAGACCTGCCTTTTCCTGGTGACGGTGCTATTCTCCAATCTATCCCCTGTTCCCTCTGGCTGCAAGTTCTTTCCATTCCTATTCTCCCTTGTAATCCTCTTCAACCCATCCTGTATTCTCCTGGGGCTCATATTTGGTGTAGTCTCCATTGACTTTTCCTCTTTTCCTATAGGACTAGCTGCTCTTCTCTTCTTTCTTGCCCTTCCACCTTCAGTGACCACCTGCTGAGCCCCTTCTTCATTTTCCAACTCTGCAAGCCTATTCTTGAGCTCTATTCTCCTTCACTAGCCCATCTTTTCCTCTGCCTGGCTCTCTTAGTCAGATGCTTCCACTGTCCACTTTCCTCACCCAGCAGTCTCCGCTCAGAATTCTTCAGTCCTACTTCCATCTGCAAATCTGAGCTTTTCCCTTCAGCTGCCTCATGTCTTTGCTCCATAATCCACTCAAACCCCCTTCTAAACTCAACCAGACTTTCCACCTGCATCTCCAATATTTGGATCTTTTCCTCCATCAGCTCTATCAGATGGCATTTCATGTAGACAAAACTCTTACCAGGTACCCCCTCCAGGATCATGTACATACCGCAGCTTTCACATCCAGTCATCCTCATTGTGTCTTCCGCTACATGAGTCACTCCCACTGCTGCCTCTGTATCTGTCATAGCCTTCCCACCTAAATCCTGTTAATCTGGGAAACATAAACCACACCAAAACACCATCACCCACAGCAAAAACAAACCCCCAACAAGCACCACAAGACAAACTCCTACTGAAACTCCCCTGTTTACAGCTCTGTTGCTGGCTCCTGTGCCGCTGCCTGGCTGGCTGGCTGGCTACCTTTATAGGACCCCTAGTCAAAGAAGCCCTGCCCCCTAATCAAGGCTCAGCTTCTCTCCCAGCACAAAGCCCCTACAAGCCTCTACACATACAAATATTACAAATACAAAACCAAGTACAAATACCTTCTCCTCCAAGAGAACATTGGCAGGTCTGAAGGAGTTAATATGAGAGTCTCTTACTGCATCCCAGCTGCAATGTTGAAAGTCACTGCTTCAGGCTAAGTGCAGTGCTGAGGCACTTAAACATCTACTCAACATTAAGATTTACCAGAAGCTTGTGAAAATAACTATCTTTGGTTACTGAAGAGGAACACCAAATAATTTGGTAGCTGCTGCCCTGTAGCAATTATTCTTGATCTGAAACACAGGCGCTCTATCTTCTTTTCGTAAACAGCATCTTTATTGCTGTCAAGAGAAGGCAAAGGAATAAAGGAGTTCACTCAGCTCCTCACTATATGAAAAAGCTGCAAGCTTGGCTTGCATCTTCTGTGAGATAGAAGATAATGCCCACAGCTATTACACAAACTCCTTGTTTAAGACAGACCATGTCACCACTGTTGTGGCACATCACTCACTTGTGGACTGGTGCTACCTCACTAAAACCAACTACATGCTTCCTATTCATAATAGCAGTGTAAAGTAATAATGCAAAGGGTACAATAATATTATGTGACAATCCCCGCGTGAACTTTTTTAGGACTGGCTATCCTGACAACCAAGGCAGTTTTGTTGCTCTCCAAAAGGCAAAAATAAATAAATGTCATGTGACATTCCCCCCCCACCTCTGTTGTCCTTTTAGACTTTATATACATCTATATTTAGGAGTAGGCAGGCTAGGCACTACACAGATGCGTGTGGGATGGAAACCCTGCTCTCTCGGTGATGGAGCAGCTCCAGAATTGCTGCACCAAAGGCTACTCCAGCCCAATTGCAGATCCCTGGGTGACAGATCCATGTAGTAGTGGATCTTCCAGCCCTAGCTTTTCTATGCCCCGGCTTCTACTATCCCTGAGCGCTGCTGTGCAGAGAACTTGGTTGGGCTCATACCATGCCAGGGAGGGACAATTCCAACACATCTTCAAATGCAAAGGTGCCCACTAGAGGGCAGGCAATTATACTTGCCCCATACTGTAGTTTGGCCAGTTGAGGTGCAGCCCTTGGTAACTGTAGAAGTTCTTTACCCTGGACCAAATCATGTGGAAGGATAAGAGCCTCAAAGGCAATGAACCAGTGCACTTCCCTTTTGGGGTGAGAGGAAGGAGGTCTCCGCCTCTGTACACTGCAGATAATTGTTGCACAGTGGCTATCTGAGCCCCACTATGTGGAGCGTTTCAGGAGAGTCACCTAAGACATGGACAGGGAATGTGCTTCTACACAGGTAAAGGGTAGCACAGGGGATATGAAAACTATAGAAGCCCCAAGGCTGCAGTATCTGCCACAAAGCAGCTCTGCTCTTCCTCTGCAACCTAAGTAGAGAATTCCATTTCCCTTCTGCATCCCCAGAGAGCCAACTTGGTGCAAGATCTGTTTTCTAAGTTTGTTTAGAAGGGTCAGGATTTTCTGTAGAACTGAATAAGGTTTTGGGGAGTGTGGGGTGAGGGAAGGGTTTCAAACAACAGCATGCCTGCCACTTTAGTTAATCAATGGTGTTAAGAAGAGATAGTTGAACAAAGCACTTTCTTACACTATTCAAAAAGGCAGCTCTTTCTGGTTGAAGCATTTACAATAGCTGTCATCTTAGTTAGTATAAAGAAAATTTCCAGCTACTTGCATGCGAATGCAGCAGATACATGTGAGCAAATTATTTTTAGCACTATAGGTGAGTAGCATGTCACACACCTTCATTTAATATTTTACGAACAATGTTTATTTGAGTTTGTAATTAATTTTCTGGGAAGTTTCTTCCTTCACAGCTCCAAAAATTTGGTAGGGTAGAACAAAGCCTAGACCCACTTATGGCAGTTGGCATTTCCCACAATTTAAAATAACTTAATTGCTTTCTTACTCAAGCCACATAAATGGTTTACTCTTATTACTAAGGGAGACAAGAAATTGATGATCAAGACATCATTTGATCATTACTTGTTAGGTTCACTCCCTCTGGGGCACCTGACATTGGCCACTGTCGGTAGACAGGATACTGGGCTGGATGGACCTTTGGTCTGACCCAGTATGGCCATTCTTATGTTCTTATGATATACTGTCTAAATTTTGTAAGGTAGATAACTACTAAGTATAACATGACTTGGTTACAATTCCCTTTGATATAGTATATGCATTGTTTGAAGTTCCCCACATGTGGTGCATTCTGGTTTTTATGACACATCATTGATTTCAAGCACTGTAATTAAATATTGTTTTGAAGTGGACATGCTGTGCAGATATCATTGTGGAGTTCCACGTATGTTGTGTCTCAATGATTTACATATCAAATTTACTTAGTTTATGTGTAATTTGCTAGCCCTGAAACCTCAGGGATCTGGACAACATTATTAGCAACAAAGATTCCGTATTCAAAATTAGTTATCAATTCTGCTGATGGTGCATAAGACAGAAAATAATCTAGGTCCTTGTCTCATAGCTTTATTGGCTCCGCTGTTCTAAGAATACAAAGTAGTAAACAACTATTTTATTCAGAAAAGCAATCAAATATGACCTTGAATACACAGAGATTTTGTTGAGTAATAATGTGCCTTTTGGCATAGTCATTTTTCTAAATATAGTAGTACCTTAATAATATTGTGGTGATAATGTTAAATACTACTGCTACTACTATATACTACATGATGAGTCATAGCAATTCAGGAGCCTGTGGGCTTGATCATTCCCTCAGAGAAGCAAACATGCATCACTGTGTCTCTTGTCAAATTGCAAATGTATCCGTTAATTTTACAGTGTAAGCAGTGATGTTTATCTGTAGAGACCTGTGTGGATACAAAATGTGTGTCCACATCCGACCCACAATCTGCAAACATGGTCCACGGATATCTGCAGATTTCAAGGCCTCTATTTATTTGCATTCCTGAGGGGAGAATCATTGACAGCAGGTACATCTTCATACTGTTGCCAACAGCTTTATTTTACACAAAGTTTATGACTTAATAAATGTAAATGTCTCCTGTGAATCTAATGATGGATGAACCGTGTTATCTCACAAGATTTCTATTTGGTCTAGAAACAGCATGAAATCATCTTTCCTGAGAAATGTTGACAAATTCACTGCTAATCTTAGACAGAACTGGAAGTCAAAGCACACAGAACTGGAAAATAATGGGATGTGAAAAAGCAATGCTAACCTGCTTAGTTATTCATGTGCTGCTGAGCAGTGATGGAAACCATAGAATGCTAGAAATGTAGGCCTGCAAGGGACCTCGAGGTCATGAAGTCCAGCCCCCTGTGCTGATGAAGGACCAAGTAAAATTAGACCATCCCTGACAGATGTTTGTCTAACCTGTTCTTAAAAACCTCCTGTGATGGAGATTCCACAGCATCCCTTGGTAACCTATTGCAAAGCTTAATTACTCTTACAGTTAGAAAGACTTTCCTAATATCTAACCTAACTCTCCCTTGCTGCAAATTAAGACCATTACTTTCCTATCTTCAGTGGATGTGGCAAACAATCACAGTTTTCTTTATAACAGCTCTTAACATATTTGAAGACTGTTATTGGGTCCTCTTTCAGTCTTCTTTTCTGAAGACTTAACATTACCAGTGTTTTTAAACTTTTCCTCATAAGGTCTTGTTTTATAAACCTCTTATCATTTTTGTTGCCCTTCTCTGGATTCTTTCCAGTTTGTCCACATCCTTCCTAAAGTGTGATGCCCAGAACTGGACATAGCATTCCAGCTGAGGCCTCACCCGTGCCAAGGAGAGTGGGACAATAAGTACGACAGTCCTATTAATTATATTATACAAATAATTACAACAAATATATAATATACAACAAATAATTATATTAGCCTTTTTCACAACTGCATCACATTGTTGACTTATTCAGTTTGTGATCCATTATAACCACCACGTCCTTTTCAACAGTACTATCACCTAGTCAGTTATTCCCCATTTTGTAGTTGTGCATTTGATTTTTTCTTTCTAAGTGTAGTACTTTGCACTTATCTTTATTGAATTCATCTTGTTGATTTCAGATCAGTTCTCCAATTTGTTAAGATCATTTTCAATTATAATCCTATCTTCCAAAGTGCTTGCAACCCCTCCCAGCTTAGTGTCATCTGAAAATTTTATAAACATACTCTCCACTCCATTATCCTAGTCATTAATGAGACTGTTGACTAGTACCAGGACTGACCCCTGCTGGACCCCAGTAGATAAACCCTCCCAGTTTGACAGCAAGCCATTGATAACTACTATTTGACTGCAGTCTTTCAAGCAGTTGTGCACCCACCTTATAGTAATTTTATTTAGACTACATTTCTCTAATTTGCTTATGAGAATGTTATGTGGGACTGTCAAAAGCCTTACTAAAATCAAGATATAACACATTTACTGGTTCCCCCCATCCACTAAGTCAGTTATCCTGTCAACAAAGGAAATTAGCTCGGTTTGGCCTAGTATGTTCATGACAAAGCCATGCTGGCTGTTTGCTGTATCCCTATTATCTTCTAGATGCTTACAAATTGATTGTTTTAATAATTTGCTTCAGTATTATTTCAGCTGTCAAAGTTAGGCTGACCAGTCCCTGGGTCCTCTCTGTTCCCCTATTTAAAGATAAATACTATGCTTGCCCTTCTTCAGTACTCTGGGGCCTCCCATCCTCCAAGAGTTCTCAAAGATAATTGCTAATGGTTCTGAAGCTGCTTCAGCTAGCTCCTTAAGTACCCTAGGCTGAATTTCACCAGGCCCCGACGACTTGAATTTCCCTAACTTATCTAAGTATACTTAAACCTTTCCATATTTTGGCTTGTTTCCTTCACCCTTGTTGAAATATTGTGTTAAGTATCTGCTCATCTTAACTTTCGTAGTGAAGATTGAAGCAGAACAAGCATTAAACATCTCAACTTTCTTGTTGTCATCAATTACTAGCCCTTCTTCCCCCCTAAGTAGAGAACGTACACTTTCCTTTCTCTTGTTCCTAATGTATTTTAAGAATGTCTTCTTAATGCTTTTTATGTCCCTGGCTAAGTGTAACTCATTTTGTGCCTTAGCCTCTCATTTTGTCCCTACATGTTTGTGCTATTCTATTGTACTCCTCCCCAGCAATTTGTCCACGTTTCCACTTTTTATAGGATTCCCTTTTGATTTTCAGGTCATTGAAGAGCTCCTGATGGAGCTAATGGCCTCTTACTCATCTTCCTATCTTAGCTTCACATCAGGATAGTGTGCAGTTGTGCCTTTAATATTGTATTCTTGAGAAACTGCCAGCTCTCCAGATCTCCTTTTTCTCTTAGTTTTTCTTCCCATGAGACCTTACCTACCATTCTTAGTCTGTTAAAGTCTGCTTTTTTGAAGTTCATTGCCCTTCTGCTGCTCGCACTCTTTCCTTTCCTTAGAATCATGAAATCTGTCACTTCCATTTTAACCCGAATTGCTTTCCACTTCAGATTCACTACCAGTTCCTCCCTGTTAGTCAGAATTGAGACTAAAATGGCTGTCCCCCTCAATATTTCCTCCACTTTCTTAAACAAAAAGTTGCCCTGATATCTTTCAAGAACTTATTCGAAAATTTGTGTTTTGCTGTATTACTTTTCCAGCAGATGTCTGGGTAGTTAAAATTCCCCATTACTACCAGGCCTTGTGTTTTGGATGTTTCTTTTATATGTTCTACAAATGCCTCATCCACCTCCATTTCCTGATCGGGTGGTCTATAATAGACCCCTAGCATGACATCATCCTTATTTTTTACAGGTTTCAGAGTAACAGCCGTGTTAGTCTGTATTCGCAAAAAGAAAAGGAGTACTTGTGGCACCTTAGAGACTAACCAATTTATTTGAGCATAAGCTTTCGTGAGCTACAGCTCACTTCATCGGATGCATCCGATGAAGTGAGCTGTAGCTCACGAAAGCTTATGCTCAAATAAATTGGTTAGTCTCTAAGGTGCCACAAGTACTCCTTTTCTTATTTTTTACCTCTTTTATCTTAACCCAGAGTCTTTCAACTGGTCTGCCTTTCACCTCCTTCTGGATTTCAGAACAAGTGTATCTGTTCTTGATGTATAATGCAACTTCTCTTCCCCTTTTATCCTGCCTGTCCTGAACAAGTGATATCCCTCAATACCAGTGGTTCTCAACTGTGGTCCACCGCTTCTTCAGGGAAAGCCCCTGACGCGCCGGGCCGGTTTGTTTACCTGCTGCATCTGCAGTTTTGGCCGTTTGCGGCTCCCACTGGCCACGGTTCGCCGCTCCAAGTCAATGGGGGCTGCGGGAAAAGCGAGGGCTGAGGGATGTTCTGGCCATCGAAGGGTCAGTCCTCGGGCCGGTTTTGTTCAATATCTTCATTAATGATCTGGAGGATGGTGTGGATTGCACCCTCAGCAAGTTTGCAGATGACACTAAACTGGGAGGAGAGGTAGATACGCTGGAGGGTAGGGATAGGATACAGAGGGCCCTAGACAAATTAGAGGATTGGGCCAAAAGAAATCTGATGAGATTCAACAAGGACAAGTGCAGAGTCCTGCACTTAGGATGGAAGAATCCCATGCACCGCTACAGACTACGGACCGAATGGCTCGGCAGCAGTTCTGCAGAAAAGGACCTAGGGGTTACAGTGGACGAGAAGTTGGATATGAGTCAACAGTGTGCCCTTGTTGCCAAGAAGGCCAATGGCATTTTGGGATATATAAGTACGGGCATTGCTAGCAGATTGAGGGACGTGATCATTCCCCTCTATTCGACATTGGTGAGGCCTCATCTGGAGTACTGCATCCAGTTTTGGGCCCCACGCTACAAGAAGGATGTGGAAAAATTGGAAAGAGTCCAGCGGAGGGCAACAAAAATGATTCGGGGACTGGAATACATGACTTATGAGGAAAGGCTGAGGGAACTGGGATTATTTAGTCTGCAGAAGAAAAGAATGAGGGGGGATTTGATAGCTGCTTTCAACTACCTGAAAGGGGGTTCCAAAGAGGATGGATCTAGACTGTTCTCAGTGGTAGCAGATGACAGAACGAGGACTAATGGTCTCAAGTTGCAGTGGGGGAGGTTTAGGTTGGATATTAGGAAAAACTTTTTTGCTCGGAGGGTGGTGAAACACTGGAATGTGTTACCTAGGGAGGTGATGGAATCTCCTTCCTTAGAAGTTTTTAAGGTCAGTCTTGACAAAGCCCTGGCTGGGATGATTTAGTTGGGGATTGGTCCTGCTTTGAGCAGGGGGTTGGACTAGATGACCTCCTGAGGTCCCTTCCAACCCTGATATTCTATGATTCTATGCTCTTCCCCTTCTTGACCAGGTGGACCTCATCTCTTCCCATCAGACTCTCTTCCCAGAACAGCATCCCATGGTTGAGGAAGCCAAATCCCTCCCATCAACACTATCTGTGCATCCATGCACTCACCTCCAGGATACATGTCACCCTGCCTGAGCTATTGTCCTCAGCTTGGAGGTTGGACAATAACACAACCTTGGCCCCTTACTCCTCCTTCCCTGCTTCCAGAATCCTGTAGTCACTCCTGATCTGCTGAGAGTCATACCTCAGTATCGTTAGTGCCCACACGGATGTGAAGCATGGGCCTAGTGGTCAGAGGGATGGATGCTCCTCAGCAACCTTTTTGTAATGTCTCAGCTGCAGGCTTCAGGTAGACAGCACACTTCTCAGGCATCCTGTCAGGTCAGCAGTTTTTTCAGTTGCGGTCTTGTAGACACCAGTCAGTCGATCATATGTGTAATGATGACATATTTGTATTTCATCGAATTCAAGATGTTTCATAGATTTTACTGTCCCTTGCATGTGACCTGCCCTTACAATTTTCAATAAAAATGTTCTTTTTAAACTGACATTAGCTGAGAATACTAATATATAGATGTGCATATGTATATATATTATTTATTTAGATTGTCAACTCTGTGGGGCAGATAGCATTGTTTTGTTCTGTGTTTGTACAGCACCTAACACAATAGGGTCCTGGTCCATGACTGAGGCTTTTAGGCACTATCTTAATAAAAATAAGAATATGTGACAACAGTTAGTGAATTTCAACTGTCAATTTTCTTTTGAGACACAAGGTGATATCTTTGGTTGGATCGTCTTCTGTTTGGTGAGAGAGGCAATCTTTCAAGCTGACACAGAGTTTTTCTTCAGGTCAGGGAAATATACTCAGTGTCACAGCTAAATACAGGGTGGAACAGGTTGTTTAGCATAAGGAGTTAACACACATTTCAAGGGACATTTAAGGCAGACGGTTAAACTGATTGCAAAGAAAACCAATAACAGAAATAATAATTGGAAAAGCCCCATGGATGTGCCTTTTCTTCAAAATATTCCCTGTATTAAAAAGCAATTCTCACTATTGATATTGATACCATAATGCAATTCAGTTTTTCCAGGTAGTGCCTTTAGGGATTTATTTGCACCTGATCGTATCTTAACTGAGTCTGAGCAGCTTTCCTGCTGTGTTTTCTGATAATGTTATTTTTCTGACAGTATTTGGTTAAAACAAAAACATTCATCTGTATTGGATGAATTTGTACAACTTTATGAATGTAGGTCTACAATTAAATCACAAAGATAACACTGCTCTGTACCCAAAGGATATGGAAAAAAGATCTGAGAATTCTTTAGTGTTCAAAGTGACCTTGGTCAAAATTCTGGAAAAATAAATACATAAACCAATAAAGAAAAGTGGATGATAGACATGAAAAATATATGGAAATTAATGCTGCGACCTAAGATGTTTTTCAAAAGCAGATTATAAACATTGCATTTTTTCCCCAAAATTTGACTGAGTTTTAGGAAGAGATGGTGAAAGTCAGCAAAGTCAATGACCTAAAGCTGTCATATTAAAATAGCATGGAAGGGTTTAATTATAGTAAAGGTCATAGGATGAAATTTCCATTCCGATTCTAATACTCAGTTTTCCAGAAGGTAAATGGAAGTCCAACCCAGGTAACAATGGTTCTCAATCACTTCCTGCAAAAGGGCCATGTGCACCCAGGAGGTGGGGATAAAGGGGACACCTGGAGCCTGGCCACACAAGCTTTGGTTCTGCTTCTCCCCTCCCAATGCTTCACCAGGAAGCACCCCGGACTCAGGCTCTTCTCCCTCCCACCCAATCCCTCATCCTGAGGTGGCAGGTCTCCTGCTGTCAGCCCCAGGGTGGCAGCAACAGCACAGAAGTAAGAGTGGCAATGGGGTGCTAAGGCTGCTATGAAAAGTGATGACAAATATCACTTTTCACATTGCCTCCCTTACTTCTGCACTGCTGCACCCTTACTGCTAAGTCTGCTGTGAAAAGTGATATTGACAAATATCCCTTTTCACATTGCCTCCCTCCTGTGCTGCTGCTGGCGTCGTGCTTCCTTCAGAGCTGAGTGGCAGTATATGTACTTGTGGGGGAGACAGTGCACATAAGTGACTACTGACACAAAGAAGAGGGGCCCGATCAAATAAGTACAAGAACCACTGATTTAGTGTAATGCCAATTCCAACACAGCAACGTTACTTGAAACTAGATCAGGCTGAAATTTTTCATGTGGAAATTTTTTCCAGCCGAACTGATTTTTTTTTTTCCCTTTCTGGGAGACTCTCAGTTCCAGACAAAAAAAATATTAGTTTTTCTATTGCAGATTTTGAAATGAAAATTTTCATTTTAAATCAATATTTTAAAATGAAACAGTATTTAAAGTAAAAATTTATTAAAAATATTCATTTTGATAAGAAATTATTGAAATGGTATGAAACATCCAGTGGGAAATCCAATATTTTTCAACTAAAAATTTTCAAATAAAGATTTTTTATTCACAATTTAGTTTTCTGAGCAGCTTACTCTGAAACTAAACAAATTTCTGTGTGGGAAGCAAGTCAAAGATATAAAGAGTTTTATTTTAACTTTTGAATTTACCAAGGAAAGTTTGATGCCTAAGACTTTCTGGGCTATGTGCCAGAGACCAAGTCTGCTCTCTCTACAGGTGGTCTTCCCACACTACTGCTTTCCACTCTGCTGTCCTCTAATCTGAAGCAAAGTCCTTATCAAGACAATAAGAAAAGGAGTATTTGTGGCACCTTAGAGGCTAAAAAATCAGGACAATGTGAGTCCTTGAAAGCTTTCAGAGTAGCAGCCGTGTTAGTCTGTATCCGCAAAAAGAAAAGGAGGACTTGTGGCACCTTAGAGACTAACAAATTTATTTGAGCATAAGCTTTCATGAGCTACAGCTCACTTCATCGGATGCATCCAGTGGAAAATATAGTGGGGAGATTTATATACACAGAGAACATGAAACAATGGGTGTTACCATACACACTGTAAGGAGAGTGATCAGGTAAGGTGAACTATTACCAGCAGGAGAGTGGGGATAGGGGAGAAACCTTTTGTAGTGATAATCAAGGTGGGCCATTTCCAGGAGTTGACAAGAATGTCTGAGGAACAGCCGGGGTGGGGTGGGGGAGGCGGGGTGGAAACATGGGGAAATAGTTTTACTTTGTGTAATGACCCATCCACTCCCAGTCTTTATTCAAGCCTATGTTAATTGTATCCGGTTTGCAAATTAATTCCAATTCATCAGTCTCTGGTTGGAGTCTGTTTTTGAAGTTTTTTTGTTGAAGAATTTGTCACTTTGTCACTTGAGTGTAAAACTGCTGTAACTCCACTGACTTTGTTGGCATTATTCCTGATTTATATTGGCATAAATACCAGGCGAATTAGTCCCAGTATGTATAACGGTGTCACAAAATTTCTTTGCTGAGGTGAAAGGGTTACTTCTCCACATGGCTTCCACAGTATAGACACTATGATGTCCAATTTCCGGGAAAAATACCTTATTTCTATAAGATAGCCCAAACTGCTTTCTGTTTAAAGCAGAGTTAAAGGCTCTGTGCATGAAATTGCAGGAGCCCTCTATTTCCACAGCTATTGTGTAAGTATGGGTATAACCATTTTAGTCAGAGCATTCCCAACAGAATAGGCTGTGATTTTTCCTTCATTGGTAACTGTCACTAGAACTAAAAATGGATTTTTGAACATTTTCTATTGTGCCCTCATCAGATTAGCTCTGTCCTTGTTTACGACTCCCAGGAAGGGCAAAGAGAGTACAGTAAATAGATCCAGGGTGGGTAATGACTTCTCACATGTCAGACGTTAGAATATTTTCAGGATCACTGTGCACTCTTGGGGTAAGGAAATGGAGATACACTATGAAGTATACAAGGCTTCTAGTATTTCACTGAAATGCACAGAGGATGTCTGAGAAAGTAACTGTTTAGGATAAAATTATATATGGAAATTACAATGTATTTCCTCCTTTGTCAGTTACACACATTTAAATAAAGTACATTTTATGAAGGTAACTTGCCCTCAGAACTTTCTCTGCTTCCTCTAAAGGGTTGTGTTTGGGAAAAGTAGTTTTACATTGCAGTTCAATTTATTTTTTGAGGAAGGCAGAGATGATGGCAATCTGTGGACCAGATTGTGGTGCATAGGGACTAGTCAGAATCACACACCTTGTGTTCCCTGAGTAAAAGATCCATTTCAAGCTAGCACCACAAACATATTTGTTTAACTCTTAAAGGGACACCAGGAGGTGGGGGACATGGACTCATTGCCATATTTAAATGCTGAGGGCTGTGGTGGCTGGTATACGGTGGGAGCTGCTGATGCTGCACTCCTTCAAACGTTGGCTTGATCTCAAGGAGGAATTCTGCCTGAGTCACCATGGGCTCTCACAGCAGCATGTGACAGCTACTTTTCTGAACAATGGTGAAGTGACTCAAAAGCACTGTCTGTCTCTTTGTCTAATCTCTATTCAGATCATTTCCAGACCAGAGATACATTATTAGCCTAAACTTAACAATATCTCCATAAACCACACCATTAAATTATCAAAAAATATGAATTCTATATATTATCCTTGACTGGTGTGTTGCTTAAACCCATAGGCAAGGTAGCAAGATATTTTTTTAAAAGGACACTTTTATAGCATCAGCTTAAAAGCAGTTAAAACTTGATCAGAGTGTTAGGTCTATTTTCCTGTTCTATCTTTTATTATTTATTTTCACAGCATCTTGTGTGTGTGCAGACTCACTCTTAGCTGCTAAGCTTTGGCTTACATATACCAAATGTTTGCTTTCAGATATCAACATGGCAGGAGAACCAAAACCATACAGACCAAAACCTGGAAACAAGCGGCCACTTTCAGCCCTTTACAGGTAGGTTGTTTATTACAATAGCTGGGAATTAGTTGCATTTTTATTGGGAAAATTATACCAACCTGAAGGCCTTGTTCTTATTTTAAGAATATTTCTAACGAGGTGCCAGGATATAGCCCATATGAGTTAAATGAAGTAGGTATTTTTCGCTGGGTAACTAGAGTGTTTGGTGCCACATTACATCAAGGGGATGTTGAGTGGCAGAAATGTAAAGTCTTGTGGGAACCAAAAGTTTTAGAACATGAGAAAAGGGTGAAAACTGTGCTGTTAGATTTTATACTTCTTAATAGATTCACTCCAGAACAATTACCTTTGACTTCATAGGTTAAAGCTGCCCATTTAGTGTCTTTACTGAGCACTTCATTGACACAAACACAAGAAGCAGGTGAAAAAGCAGAATTCCTGCCTTACATGCACTGGCAAAAAAAGTACAAATAATACCCAGATTTGATAGGACAACAAAAACCAAATGGCTTTTCTAATAAATAATCCCAGGAGGTGTTCAAATGCCTTTTCAGATCATCAGTGATGATTTTGCGCAGATACAGAAAAGAAATAAAAAACCAAAAATCAGCATATTGGATGAAATCCTGGTCCCACTGATGTCAATGGGAAAACTATCATTGACTTCACTGGGGCTAGGATGTCACCCATTGCCTCTTCTAGAACTCACAGCCCATATCTTTTGTGTGCCAAGTAGAACAGGAAAAACATCTGCAGAGGAAATAAAATTATCTTCAAATTTGTATGAATGCATTACATACCCAGACAGCATTAAAATATTAACAAGCTATTTAACAAGTCATTTGTCAGTGTCAAACCTGCCCTGACCCCTGGGTATGTACTTGAGTGGCTAGCCTGAGCCACCAGCCATGGTACCCCCAATTACACTGCTATTTTTAACATACTAGCTGGAGCAGAGCTAGCATGTGTCTGTCTACCCACGCTGGGAAGCACACTCCCAGTTGCTGTATACATGTGTACTTAGTGTATTCCAGTGTAAGTGACATGAGATTCAGATCCTCAGTCTGGAATTTGACCTTTCCCTCTAGATTGCTTTACTTTTAATACATTTAAACCAGATCCTTAAATTTAATGTATTTGGTAAGAGGTGTTTTATTTTGAGTGGGTGGGGGTATTTTGTTTGGTTGGGGCATTTTGGGGTAGTATTAGCAGTAATGGAAATGGCAGTGCTTGACAGAAAATCATTTTAAACATTTTAAAACACATTATTTAACAAAATTGTGTGTGTGCATGTGCGTGAGAAAGATAAAATTATATATTGATAGCTTAATAAACATGCTGGCCAACATGTTCAAAATAGACTATTGATTTTGGATGCGTCCATTTCGGAATGCTCAATTTGAAGGCACCTTCAAGGGGTGAGACTTTCAGAAAACGCAGAGCACTTTCCTCCAAAACCAGGCTGCTTTAATGTGTTTCAAGTTGGACACCCAATAACTGAGGCAACCAAAGTCAGTAGTTATTTTGAAAAGTTTGGCTGCTGCTTTAATTTCAAAACTTTATGCTCCATTCTATGAATATGCTCTGAATTATTGTGTCTACTAATGTTAAGGCCTTGTGAACATAAAAAGTATCACCCAGTTTAAGTGCTAAGCATTATAAATTCTCCTTTAGGTCAAGTGGTGGAGGATTCTATGTTTAGAGCAGAAGGTTCTCAGTTTTTAATCACTACTGACAACTGAGTTCTGAAACTATGGTTTGGTGGTATACTCCTGTGTAGCCATGGAATTGTTATATCTTTGTGTTACTGTTTCAAAAAGTGGCTAACCTGAAGAACCCTGTGTATCTAAATGCAACAAGGCATTCTGGCTTCTAGCATTTTATTCTGAAGGCTAAGACCTTTACTTTGGAGTGTATGTCTGTTGTGTTTAAAAGGTTAAAGTGAACTTTTCACTGACATGACAACCACTATTTTGAATGCATTATGAAACATTTGTAATGGTGGCCATCATTTTATCAAACTATTATGATGATATATTGTGTATATGGACAATGGTATCTCATTGGCTTTATTTTTTCCACTCAAGAAGTATTCATATGCAAAGTTTGAGAAACCAGTACATAGAAAGCAAACTGTATGTAGATGTTTCTGTAATTGTACTGTACGTATTTTAATTTTTTCTCTAACAAGCTGTTATTCACTTTCAGACATATTTTCCACTTAATTCACTTCAGGTAATTGAGACAGGAGATAATAACCAGTAACCACAATAGTAGGCCAGTCAAGTGATTAAAAAAATTAATCGCAATTAATCACACTGTTAATAATGGAACACCATTTATTTAAATATTTTTGGATGTTTTCTACATTTTCAAATATATTGATTTCAATTACAACACAGTATACAAAGTGTACTGTGCTCACTTTAAATTTATTTTTGATTACAAGTATTTGCACTGTAAAAAATCCAAAGGAAATAGTATTTTTCAGTTCACCTAATACAAGTACTGTAGTGCAATCTATTTATCATGAAAGTTGAACTTACAAATGTAGAATTATGTACAAAAAACCTGCATTCAAAAATAAAACAATGTGAAATTTTAGAGCTTGCAAGTCCCACTTCTTGTTCAGCCAATCGCTGAGACAAACCATTTGCAGGAGATAATGCTGCCCACTTCTTGTTTACAATGTCACCTGAAAGTGAGAACAGGTATTCTAATGGCACTGTTCTAGCCTGTATTGCAAGATATTTGCGTGCCAGATGCCCTAAAGATTCATATCTCCCTTCATGCTTCAACCACCATTCCAGAGGACACAAGTCCGTGCTGATGATGGGTTCTGCATGATAACAGTCCAAAGCAGTGCTCATCGACGCATGTTCATGTTCATTATCTGAGTTAGATGCCACCAGCAGAAGGTTGATTTTATGTTTTGATGGTTCGAGTTCTGTAGTTTCTGCACTGGAGTGTTGCTCTTTTAAGACTTCTGAAATCATGCTCCACACCTCGTCCCTCTCAGATTTTGGAAGGTACTTCATATTCTTAAACCCTAAATAAAGTGCTGTAGCTATCTTTAGAAATCTCACATCTCACATCTTCTTTGCATTTTGTCAAATCTGAAGTGAAAGTGTTCTTAAAATGGACAACATGTGCTGGGTCATCATCCGCAACTGCTAAAACATGAAATATATGGCAGAAGTGGGTAAAACAGAGCAGGGGACATACAATTCTCCCACAAGGAGTTCAAGCACAAATTTAATTAACACATTATTTTTTTAACGAGCATCATCAGCATGGAAGCATGTCCTCTGGAATGATGGCTGAAGCATGAAGGGGCATATGAATGTTTAGCATATCTGGCAGGTAAATACCTTGCAATGCCGGCTACAAAAGTGCCATGCAAATGCCTGTTCTCACTTTCTGGTGACATTGTAAATAAGAAGAGGGCATCATTCTCTCCTGTAAATGTAAACAAACTTGTTTGTCTTAGCGATTGGCTGAACAAGAAGTAGGACTGAGTGGACTTGTAGGCTCTGAAGTTTTACATTGTTTTGTTTTTGAGTGCAGTTATGTAACAAAAACAATCTACATTTGTAAGTTGCATTTTCTCGACAAAGAGATTGCACTACAGTACTTGTATTAAGTGAATTGAAAAATGCTATTTCTTTTATCATTTTTACAGTGCAAATATTTGTAATAAAAATAATATACACTTTGATTTCAGTTACAACGTAGAATGCAATATATATGAAAATGTAGAAAAACATCCAAAATATTTAATAAATTTCAATTGGTATTCTATTGTTTAACTGCAATTAATCATGATTAATTTTTTGAGTTAATCATGTGAGTTCACTGCGATTAGTTGACAGCCCTACTTAATAGTGATCATAAAGTCTTCCCAGTCAAGGAAATAACTAAATGGAAGGTTTCTAGAAATGGGTATGTGATCATCTTCTCTCACATGCACACTCACGTCTGTATTTCTATAAAAAGAAAAGGAGTACTTGTGGCACCTTAGAGACTAACAAATTTACTCCTTTTCTTTTTGCGAATACAGACTAACACGGCTGTTACTCTGAAACCTGTATTTCTATATTTTGCCACACATCTGCTGCACTGAGTTGTCTATTTTTACACACTAACTATCTGGAACTATTGTCTGAGGAGGCCAAAGTTTAGGGGCCCTTGGTGAAATCCTGGCCCCACTGAAGACAATAGGAGTTTTGCCATTGACTTCAGTGGGGCCACTATTTCATCCTCTCTCTTCAAGAATACTTTATTTTCCTTCTCTGTAAGCATGCTTCCTTACACGGTGGCTGATTGAGGAGCTTAACTGTTCATCCATCTTCAGAAACAGCAATAACTGAGCTCTGATCAGCCAGCAAATATTTTTAAGTAACATGAACTGTGTTCCTCTAAGAGCTGAGATACAGTCTCTTCAATAAGAAAAGGAGTATTTGTGGCACCTTAGAGACTAACAAATTTATTTAGTCTCTCAGGTGCCACAAGTACTCCTTTTCTTTTTGCGGATACAGACTAACACGGCTGCTACTCTGAAACCAGTCTCTTCAGTGGTTCTAACTACTGCTAGCTCAGGATATTATTTAGCACTGTTGAACCGCTAGCTCATTCCCTATTTCTCTCTTCTCTGCTTCTGCTGCTCCCAGTACCTTATTTATTTTTTACTACCTCTTTTTCTTTCTCAATCCTCTTTACATGTAATGTGTAATAACTTATCAAAAGTTTCCATTTTATGACACCTCTCTACATATGTATGCAGCAGCTCTTGTTGGTATTTTGAGAAGTGCTTTGTGCTGAGTAAGTTGCAAGGGACAGACAGACTGCCCACCTAGAAAGGCATTTGCTCAATCAGCTTTGAACTCTGGAACTAGACATCTGAGTTATGTAGACGCTATGCTGCTCGCTTCCAATGTGTCTCGTCAAAATATGCTGACAATTAAAATCTCACACGTTGGCTTGGTGAAGGACAAGTGATGAATGCAAATAACAGACAGAGCATGTCCTGTGGCTTTTATGAAGAGCACTTTCACAGTGAATTATATATTCTCTCTTCTGCTGTTTCCTTTAGTTCTGCACTGTGGCTCATGATACCAGTTACAACTTATGAATTCACAGTATATCTAAAGGACAGAGACAAGTTGATAAATATTGTATGTTGCTGTTCAATGTAGAACACACACAAATAAATAAACTCTAATAAATCTCAGCTTCCCACACTACATTGGACCTGGTCCTGAAGCCACTGGAGTTAATGGGAGTTTTGCTATGTACTTTAATGGGAGCAGAAATTAGCCCTTAGTTTCTAAGGGCCACATCCTGCCTGCTTGCTGGAGGAGGGAGTCTCCCCATGCTCCTTGCACAGTCAATATAGAAAACAGACAGAACTGTAGCCTTTTTGCTTCATCCCTTTTCAAAGGGGCACACAGCAATGAGGGAGGTGAGCTCATGACTCCACACACTCCAGCTGTGCATGGGGAAGTAAATTTCACCTTACCTAGGAGTGGCTGCCTTAACTCCAGGAGGCATTCTACTGTCCTGAGAAAAGAACGGCTGCACAGGTTCCTCCTACGTGGGGTAGGTATACACCTCTCCTTAGTATGGGCTCTGCTTAATTCTATCCCTAATTTAGAGTCCAATCCCATGAGGTGCTGAGCGTTCTCCATGCCCATTGATAAGAGTAGGGATTCAGGTGCTCAACATGGCCCAGGGTCAGGTCCTGAATTGCAGAAGATGAGTGGAAAACATTCATATGAAAATGCATTTTATTACTGGCCAACTAAATACTTTTCTACAAGGTGTGAAAAACAGAGACGTTTAACTCTTAAAGGTCCAAAATCTGCATTAGTGACTAATCACTTTCCTAATACCTTATTACAAACTAAGTGCCTGATCACAGCCCTGCAAGCATGGAACTCCCTGTTGAAAGAACTTCCTTGTGTTGCTTGAGCTCTAAAACCATTGTGAGAACAATAGAGGGCTTAGGCCTTGATTTAGGAAGATATTAAAAACATACCTAATTTTAAACATGTAAGTAGTCCGATATGCTAGAAGCGCTTTTGCTTAAAACTAAGCATGTGCTTAAGTACCTTGGTGACTCGAGGTTTATGCCTAGTGTAACTACTGGAGCCAGTGACATAGGTGTTCAGTGAGAAGGAGGAACATAAATCCCAGAGTGTCCAAAATTGGTGTAAACTTCCATATTTTAGTACCGTACATCTGCAGAATACTAAATTAGACAAATCTATTTTAAATAGCTTTTTACCTGACTCCAGCCTGAAGCAAATCTTAATTTTAATGACTAACTTGCAGATCTTTGAACTACAAGGTACAGAATAGAAGTGCTGACACGACTATACAAATGCTGCTTTTGGGAGCACTGGCTTGGCAAAATAGTCGCGTGCTGTATTTTCAGTCTACCAGTATTTCAGTTTGTATCTCATTAAATCAACTGCTCAGAAGCATGTGAAAATGCATTTGTGAATTACGTTGATATCAGCAACATGCACTGGCATAAGAAATTAGAATCAACCCCAACAAATGTTGTTGGGGTTGCAATCTGGTTTCTGTTGATTATAAAGAAATGTTTTAATAGTATGCACTGTCCTTTCCAATTTCCTGGAACTTGCTAAAGTAGGCAGTGAATCGAAGAACTAAAAGGTTCCCATCAACTGTGGACATTTTATGTAGTTTTTTTTTAAAGACCAAATAAGGCCAGGTTTTCTAGCAGTGTTATTTTGAATTCTGCAAGTTGCTTGTTGCCATTCCTTGCTATACACATTACTATTCATTGGCCTTTAAAATAAGTGTGTCAAACAAGGATTTAATGAGAGACATATGGCATATTACATGTTCTCCCACATGTATTTTCCTTCATCCTTGGCAGAACTCAGAGGAGCTCACCATTTTACATTCTAACTTACCTTCAGAGCTCCTCATGATGCCAGGGTAGGCAGGATGGACTTACTTCACTGTCACTCCTTAATTGCCTAAAGCTGAGTTGTGCAGCCCATACTTCTCCTACTCTTTCCACTCAGTGGCTCACATGATGCCAACATATTGTATCTAACCTTTGTCATGCTGAGAATGAGAGACTAGGATTTAGAGTGAGGCAAATAACAAACTGACTAGATTATGAGGAAATGGGGCTTTGAACTACTCAGTAAGATCCATCACTGTGAGGTCATAAGCTTGCTCTATCTTCTTAGCTGGCCTGACTGCCACACCACACTATTATGGTACTTACAGCAGTGCCTGTCTGGACTGGTGTAATAACAGACTGCACTCATATCAAAGGTTCCTCTCAGAGACAGACTATCAGTTTTTCCACTCTCCAAGATATTTTTAAAACTTGCAAATCTACATATCTGCACCATTTGACTATCATGAGATTCCATAGCAACTTCCCACCAACTTCCTAAATATACAATAGCTTTTCTAAGTAATCCAATTGATTTGTGTAGTGAGGCATATTTAGGACACTTGATTTATCATGCTATCAATTATTCACATTAAATAGCAAGTGCATTACAATGTATTAAAACCCATAAGTGTTAAACAGATATTCTCAAGAACAAGATTAAATCAGTCTCTTTCAAATGTGCATATTTAGCTATGTTATTGGTGGGGTGTCCTTTATTATACAGTGTAGAGATGTTCTCTCACATGGTTATATATTTATATTGAAGTTTTATTTATTTTTCTTTGACAAAAAACTTTGTTGATCTCAGTATCTTTTATTTTTATAATCTCCATCCCAAGGTTGATTGAATTAGGTTTCCCATCATGTTTCCTTTTGGTTCTGTAGCTTTATACTATAGATCAGGCTTAAACCACTGCTTATGCTCTTTCTGTACTTCCCGTCTGCTCCTCAGATTTATTTTCAGATAGCTGTCATGGAGTTTGTTTTGTAGTGTTTTGTCTTCCAATTGTCAGAGCCATCCATTGTTGTTCTGAGCAGTCTGGGGATTCTTGTTCATTTCAAGAGAGAGCATGGAAAGCATAGCGATCATTTCTTTTACTGTTAAAAAAAAAGGTTCTTGAAGTCACTTCACCAGTTCAACTCAAAACTAGCATTTCTATTCCATTTGAAAGTTGCAGCATTCAAGATAATTCCTTCTTTAGTGTATCATTGGCTGTATATTAACAGTATGCTATAACCCTGCTGGCATTTACTGAAAATAATTTCAGGCCAGGTGGGGACCTCCAGCAGTGGTAGGGAGCTCACATAGGAGAAGGAAAATTCCAGATTAAACCCTTTTGAGGAGGGAGAAAACTTAGAGTACTGGGCAACTCTGGAGAGACAATAGAAGCTGCATATACCAAACTGGATGGACCAGTACCCTATGTGACACCCTGTACCCCATGTTCACCACTTTTTATATGGCTATATTTTGTATTAAGTACGATTTGTGAGGTATCATTTAAAAACTCATAGTCTACTGAATATCATTGTCCTGTTAAAATGTGTGTATCGGCATTGTATATAGAGCTATGAAATTTTACTTATAACTGTTACTGAAATATACTGTAGTTCTGGGTAATGCCTTCAGACCATTTTTTCCAAAGACAAAGGCACACTGGCTAGGTGCTAAAAGGCCATTACCTATTTAATCAGAGTTTCACCAGGAGAGGAGTTGTAAACAAGAAATTTACAATTCACCTGAAGAACAGTTGGCAGCTCACATTTGCCATGTAAATGCCTGAACCTATGACCTATCAAGGACTTTTTTAGTAAAAAGGGTCAGGATATAAGAAGGGGAGCAAGACCTCTGACCACTTTTCCTCTCTTCTCCACCTTATATCGGTCTGCTCATAACATGAATGAGTACCTGAAGAACACTGAACTAAGGGGAGTGATCCCAGGCTGAAAAGAAATCCAGCCTGTGAACTGAGACCTGTCATACCATCTAGTGGGGGTGAGAAAGCTATTTGCTTCAGATTTTATTTAGGTTGGTAAAGTTTAGGAATGAGGTTGCAGTTTTATCTTTTTATTTCTTTGGTAACCAGTTCTGACTTTTATGCCTTATCACTTATAATCACTACAAATCTATCCCTCTCTAGTTTATTGTTTTATTTAAACCAGTGTGGTTTTGGTTATGTGTTTGGAGAATCTCTACTCAGGTTAACAAAGGCTGGTACATAATCATTTCTTTTAATGAAATTACAGACTATTAATGAGCTTGCATTGTTCAGGAGTGTGCTTCCCCAGTCTCTCAAAATACACCCAGTTTTACATGTTTCCCTTCTAAAGCGCTACAATGAAAACCCCTTCCCTGACTGAACGATGATGCTGCCTCCACAAGTTGAAATCCAGGGTCACAAGGAATACCATGTACATACCATCCTCGACTTCACTATTCAATTGCTGTCTGTAGCATGGTGCCTGACCCTAGCCTCCTGGTAATCTGATCCTACCTGGCTCCTGATGCCTGACTCTCAGTTCACCCTCTGGCCCGTCTCACACTCTGACCTACAGGTAACCTGACCCTGCCTGAAGCCTGACTCTCTGTTTGTCCTCTGGCCCATCTCTGATTCTTACCTCCTGGTACCTGACTCAGCCTGATTCCTGTTGTGACCACTAGGTCTGTAGTCTTGACAAGGTGATTGCCAACACTTGCTTTAAGAAAAGAGAAAGTCATTGTACACATACTGCAGTAGCATAGTAACAACAAAAATAGATTTCTTGCTAACCCTAGTAAACTAGAGGAAGATGGTTAAGGATTGTAAGGCTATCCCAAGTGAAGCAGTCGCTCCCCAACACAAGCCATTGGAGGTAACGACCGTGACTGATCCCAGAAGCTGGGAATAGGCGACAGGGGATGGATCACTTGATGATTACCTGTTCTATTTATTCCCCCTGGGGCACCTGGCAACTGGACTAGATGGACCCAGTATGGCCGTTCTTATGACTGGCAAATGGATCTGGTATGAGCTTTTCTCTAACAAGACATGCATCATGATGTGGAGAGTGCACAGTGTGAATGCAGACAAGTTTAGGGAGACAGTCACAAGTTTTGAGCTGAGAGATACGCAGATTAGAACAGCAGAAGAGGAGTGGTGTATCTTCAAGAATGTATTCATCCGAAAAGCTGAGGTGCTATGTGGATGCATTAAGCTGGATAGACCACAATCTCATAAAGAATGGTGGTGGAACAAGAAGTGCAGAAAACCATATGAAATGAGAGAAGCCAGAAAGGTGATGGAAAAATAAGCCTTTGAAAGAAGCAGCTACCACCTATAGAGTCTCCAAGTGGCCAGCAAAAGAAGTCAGAAAGGCAAGAATTCTAGTCTTAGATGAGCTGTATCATGAGCTGAACAACTACCCTCAACATGCCATATATATATATGCAATTGTGCAGAAAAATTAAAAGAAGGAAAGCAGACAAAGTCAGCACACCATTTTTACAGGATGCTGGGGGCAATCTGCTTGTGACGGTATATAGCCAATGGTGAGACTACTCTGAGAGTCTATTTAATGAGAAAAAACCTTTATATGCTATGCTACCATTGTGTGAACCAATAATTACAGATGTCAATGACCTGTCAGAGGCAGACTTCAAGGCAACACTGATGAAGATGGCACCTAGAAAAGTAGCATGTCTGGACAAAGTCACAGCAGAAATGATCAAAGCCTTGAGATAGGTTGTGTGCACTGGCTTAAATGAGTCCTGTGCACAGTTTGGAAAACAAAGAAAACCCCAAGAGAATGGAGAAGTCCATATTAGTACCAATATACAAATAAAAAGGTGACATACATGACAGTTCAATGACTGAGGAATTAAGCTGCTGTCCCACTGCATGAGACTGTTAGAGTCATAGATAGTTGCATTTCACCAAGTAGTAAAGCCCATTTTAGGAAAGAAGCAGTTTAGTCTTATAAAAGGAAAAAGGATGATTGTGGAAAAGAAGCTTGAGGAAAACAATGAGCATGTTTTGGCTTTCCTCAATTTGGAGAAAGCATTCAACAAAGTAACTAGAGAGAACTTGAGAAGAACTGAAGCCATTGACATGAAATGTTTGAGGCTGGTCCACATGCAGAATGATGTCTTCGGGGAGTGAGATTAGGGTCTGCAGTATCAGAGAGAAGCTGTTAAGAGAGGAGGCTGAGGTGCTATGGACATGGATGAAGGATGAGTGAAGGGAATCCTGTTAGAAAGCAATTGCAGATGAGAGTTAGTGGGCAGAAAACAAGAGAATGGCCAAGAAAATAGTGGGTGGACTGTGTATTGGAGGATGGAGCGGATGTGGAGACAGTGTTGGACTGACAAGCCTGGAAAAGACTGATTTGGCAACTCAACCCCAGTTAGCTGGGGAAAAGGAGAAGAATAAGAATTAGAATTTTAGGTTTGTCTCACTCAGTTGAATATCTCAAAATATCTGAGTACTTTCTTCTCTTTTTATTCCTCTTTTTTCCAATTATACATGTGTTTTTCTTTTTGTTGTTGATCTACAAGAGACTCTAAATATTAACTTAGCAAAATATAAATTAAATTACAAGAGACTCTAGATATTAACTTAGCAAAATATAAATTAAACCTGTTTGCTCACTTTCCCCAAATATCTTAAATCACCATGACTTTAAAAAAAACACTAGAAAGTGTCATATTCTTCCCATTCATATACAGAGCTGATTTTTTTCCATTTAGTCCTTTGAACATTTTCTTATCAAAGACTATGATATATTATTTTAAGCTCACTGTAAGCATGTGACTCACCAGCCAGTGCACCTCTGTGACTGGGTGTGGCATAGTTAAGTTCTTCTCCTTCAGCACCCCCTGCTGACAAAGGTTCCAGCCCTACAGTGGTCTACTGCTTCTTGCGACTTGGCCGTCTGGTGGAGTCACATTTAGGCCCACCCCTTCTGGGGTAAACTAACAGTCCAACAACTAGTCCTTTCACCTTCATGTTGGAACCTCAGTCCAAGTCTGGGCTCACTAACCCTGGTATCAGTGGGGTTTTAGTAGTTCTTACACCTTGTCAGGAGGGGGCTCTGCTCCACTTTCCTTGGTGGGCTGATAGAGGAACCCAGGTCCTCCCTCTCAGTAGGTTCCAGTCCAGGGACCCTTGAATAGGCAGCCAAGACATGACTACACCATTTCCATGCTGCTTCC
The DNA here is from genome assembly GCF_965152275.1 of Natator depressus. Classification (NCBI taxonomy): domain Eukaryota; kingdom Metazoa; phylum Chordata; order Testudines; family Cheloniidae; genus Natator; species Natator depressus. The sequence continues at coordinate 48,469,389 of NC_134235.1, read as the reverse complement.
ATTACCACATCCTGCCTTCTCCTGTCTTGCGCCTTTGGTTCAGCCTCTTCCTGGGCTCCCAGTATATCAACTCCACTTCTGCTCTTCCACTGGCTCACTGCAGAGCTTCTTAGCCATTTCTGCTCTCCAGCTGGTTCTGATGAAGAGTTTTATCCACTCCTTTCACAGGGCAGTCCTCCTCCTACAACCCCTCCCCACAAGAGTCTTGGATGGACTTCCTTTTTGACTCTCCTTCTTAACTGCTGTAGGCTCCCTGTTGCAGGTCTACCTTCCTATCTACCAGCAGTCCCACTCAACTACCTGACTCCAGCCTGGCTTGTCTCGCTGAATGACCAGCGGAGATCTGCTCTCCTTCCTGGTTAAGCCTTAAGTGAGTCAGGTTCAGCCCTTTTAACTCCTTCCTTCAGGTTTAATGCTTACTGCAGCCGTAGCAGGATGAGGCTGATTGTGTCCACGGGCTCACGTTAACCCGTGCAGGCCCAGTGCAGGTTGCTACACCCCAGCACACCCAGGCAGCATGATCCTCCTCCTGACTCAGACTAACATATTCCATTTTACAGAAACATAGTCTGTTGGTGCCTTTGATTATGTTTCACCATGAAATGAGCTATTTGATTTCCAACATTACTGATGTTACTCTAAGAAGGACACTGCTTTTATAATCTCATTGTGATGAGAAATCTATTGTCACATTGAAAGTGGTCAGAAAACAACATTCTTAAAAATGTTTAGACGGGGCATATTGTAAGTGCGTGAGCAGGGATTTAAGCCCTTCTTTTCAATGAGCATTAATGGGAATTGTTGAACCTTGCACTCAAAAATTGCCATCAATCTTGCAATTGTTATGCAGGCAAAATTCACATTGGATGCAATGGGAGTTTTGCCTGTATCAGGAAGTGCTGTCTCCACAGTGACAAAAATGGTACAGCCATGAAGATGTGATGGAGACCAGGTCTATGGCATATTGAGTTAGAAAATGTTCACATATAAACCATTCTTCAATAATAACTATTTGCTGTTAGCTCTATTTGGCTTTTAAGGCACAGCCCCTTGTGAAATGCCTGTCAAATAACAAATTAGTTCATAAAAATCAAAGGACCAAATTCTGTGCTGATGGAAATAGATTCACATTAATTGACATTGATTTCAGTGGAGCTGTGCCAATTTACATCAGCAATTATCCAGAATGTGGCTGTAGAATATTCACAAACAGAAGAAAGGTCTAAATTTGTCAAATACATTCTTCACCCTGAATTATGCACCCAGTCCTATTGTTTCCAATCTGTAATGTAGCAGCTAAAATAATATATTGGTTCCTAGTATCCTTGACAGTAGTTGCTGATGCAATCTTCTTGTATTTCACTATTTTAAATTAATTAAATTAAGAATTAAATAACACCCTTTATAAGATGTGGTTCTGCACTTCTTTACAACTCACTGTGTACAACTTATGTTCTTACACAGCTCCCCCTCCACCCCCGTTTTTAGTGTTTGCATTTATTGAACTTCAAAAGCAACTTATTCCACAACACTTTGAAACAGGACTAGACTTAGACATAGTTCCCCTCAGTGTTCCTGAACTACTTATTCTTTAAAGCTTGCAGAATCTTGTCCCACTCTATTTTTCACCTTCCAGGTGGGGAAAGTCTCCGCCTTTTAGTTCTGCTGAATGAGAGCTAATGAGACACTCCTACCTGAGTTAGCAGAATAGCTCTGCTCCTCCATGCAGCTGTTGATGCTTTTTTCCCCTTGTAGAAGAAGGCTTGTGGTATTGCATGATTGAGAATATTTCTCCCACAAGATCCTAGGCTCCATGTCACAGATATGCTGAGAGATTAGGTACTTTATAAGCATGTTTTATGAAAGCATACATCCTGTTTGCTTATAATCTTTCCTTCTCAGCTGCTTTCTCTAATTTATAATCTAATAGTTCTCCCTTTTTTATCTCCTGCAGATTCTAAAGCAGAATACAGCATCTGTTTAAAAACAGCTGACAAATTACAACTAATGACTTTTTGATATCTCTGTTTGTTTGTATCTAAATGGGACAGAAAAAAAATACCTTCTGATTCCATTGAAATAACATCTGGCTCCCTTCTTTTTCAAATTTGTGCTAATAATGAGAATGAAGGAAGTCTCCAAGGAGTCTTATTTGGCTTCTAATCCAAAAATTCTGGAAAGGTCTGAAGTACTTGAAGAAGTGAGTTACACATAACTGATGTCCTTAGATTTCTACCCATATACAGTAGGCATATAGCTAGACAGGCAAACAATCTTTTCCTTCCAAGACAGTAAGAGAGCCCAATGCTATAAGTCCCATATACATGGAATTTCCATTGATTACAATGGGAGTTCTGCATGTGAATTTTTTCCAGAATTGGGGCCCAAAATTGAGCTAGTATTTTATATGAATGATCTCATTTAGTGATATTAGAGAAGGAGGAGTATGAGAGAGTAAAATGCCAATAAAAATGTCAATTATCTTTACGTCCTGATTTCTCACTACCCTCTCAAGAAATAAAACATAAAATAAAAAAGAGAAACTGGAACTTACTCATCAAATCCTAGCAGTAAAGTTGACTCGTTCTGTAGTTCTTCACCCGTGCTTTTACTAGGTTAAATGAAAGAGTAGAATCTACAATATATCTCTATAAAGCAAAATTAGAAGCAGGTACTTGTCTTTCTGTCATGCATTCAGATTAGAGTCATAGCAAGGTTGCACTGCTAGAAACTGTATTTACAGTAGATTAGTAATACTCATGTTGTAGGAACCTTAAAAAGGGGGGGGGCATACAGTAGGCCTTTGGAACAAAACAATGGAAGCTTGTGCTAATATGAAATACACACTGACTCCTTGTCTTAAAATTAGAAAAGTTAACATTTATGAGGCCTTCAGTGGTGCTGTTAAACAGGCAATCAGGGATGCCAGGGAGTGCTGTGCTTCTGAGCATAGATTTGGGGTCCATAATTAGGCACTGGATCCCCGATAACAATAACCTTCCCTAATTGTATGCCAGGCTGTAATTCAGCCTTGGAGTTGCTGATGTGGCACTGTAAGGGCACATCGTTCAAGGGGACTGCAAAAGGCAGCAGAAGTATGAGATTGGATTATAGCTTTGGTATTTTGTGACCAAACAAAGGTTAAAAAAATGGGGAGGTTGAAAAAGCATGAGACTGCTACTTTTCAACCAGCAGTCGGATAGTATATTTCATAATCTGATGAATGATACCTGAGGAGAAGATTTAGCGTACACAGAGTTAAAGAGAAAATGGGCTATAGAATATGATTGAAAATAGATGTTTAGAAGGAGAGACTGGACTCTGATGCAGGAGGACATATAAAAAGACTATTCACAAATCAGTATTAGTTGTGAAATACTCCTGTAAGTGTATTATCTAACGAATGTTTTTGGATACTGTCTGGACCATTCTCACATGCACTAACAATCCAGATATGATTCAGTACTGATGATAGTTTATTCAATAAATACTTTAGTTTTTTTTATTAATTATGTTTTTATGGTATTGCCTAAGGGTCAACCAAGAATGGAGCCCCATTGTGCTAGGCACTGTACACACATAGAGGAAGTAGACAGTCCCTGCCCTGAAGAGCTTACGATCTAAATAGACACAGGGCCAGGGAAAGGGCATACCACACAGAGTGAACAGTGGGATATAGAAAATATCATGTTAGTGCCACAATTTCTTTCGGTGAGTGAGGGGAGGGAACACAGTGAAAGTTTACTGAAAGTATAGGGAAGGGAATGAGGGGTATAGAACAGGGGACAAGGGGATAAGAGGAACAGGCATAGAGTGACAATGTAAGTCCAGTCAAAACTGTAGCAAGTTCTCCAAATGTCCAGAGATATATTTCAAGCAGTTGGCCTTGCCAAAACTTTTGGTTGAGAAGTGGCTTTTTTGCATGTTGTGTATTCAGATTTAAGAAGTCATGATGTCAAATAACTAACACCACTGAAATTTTATTTAAGTAAGACAACAAAGCAATACTTAATACAGCACTGTACAGAAAAGGAAAGTTATGTACCAGATCTGAGACTGGAAAAATGAGACAAGGTGCTATCACCTCCTGTGATTTGCATGCTATCCCTCTGTTAATGCAACCTAAAATTGCATTTGCTTTTTTTGCAATAGCATTATATTGCTGATTCATACTGAGGTTGTGAGCCACAACTCCCAGATCCTTCTCAGCCATTCTGCTGCCAAGCCAGTTTTCCCTATTCTGTATTTGTGCATTTGACTTTAATTCCCTAAGTGTGTAGCACCCGACATTTTTCTTTGTTGAATTTCATTTTGTTGTCTATAACACAGTTCTCCAATTTATCAAGATCCCTCTAAATTTTTAGCTTTATCTTCTCAAGTATTGGCATCCCCCTCCCAGCTTTGTGTCATTTGCAAACTTGATCAGTATGCTCTTTATACCTACATCCAGGTCATTAATAAAGATGACACACCGGACCCCGAACAGATCCCTGTGGAACCTCACTTGAGACCTTCCTCCAATCCGATATCATTCCGTTAATAATTATTCTTTGTTTGTGGTTATTTAACCAATTATGTGTCCACTTAACGGTAGTTCTGTAGAGCCTGCATTTCTCCAGTTTACTTATCAGAATGTCATATGGGACTGTGTCAAAGGCCATGCTGAAGTCCAGCTATATTATGTCCACTGCAGTCCCCCTGTCCACCAAATCAGTTACCCTGCCAAAGAAGGAAATCAAGGTGGTTTGGCATGATTTGTTCTTGGTAAATCCATGCTGACTGCTAGTGAATATGCCTTCATCCTCCAGGTGTTCACAAATTGAATGTTTTATACAGACTTCTTTTCCTGGTGTCTGGTTTACATAACTGATAAACTGAAGACATCTGTTCAACCATCCACAGTTTTATCAATTCAAGGATATCTAAAACCAAGTCATTATGATAGAAATAACTGGTTGGATTAATTACTGATAAACTAAAGGCATTCTTCAGAGATTATTTTATTAATTACAGAAAACATCTTCCCCATATAGGCTACAAGTGGGCCCTTTCTGGACATCTCCCTAAAGGTCAAGGGTTTAGAGTAAAAAGGTATGACATTCCGGGGTGCAATCCAGACCAGTGAGAGCCTGTGTCACAACGACCCTGCAAACTGGGGTGCCTCCCATGCTTTGCTGCCGTAGCTCTTACCTGGGCTGCTCACAAATAGTCTTTCAGTATGCAGTTCACACCCTGAGTGTCTTTGTATAGCTGCAGCCTGCCAGCTACACATCATTCACACTCTGGCTTCCACCAGCCTTGGTTACACTTGCAGGGTGACCCCAAGACACTCTCAGTCCCAAATTTTCCCCCAAAATGTGTGTTCTTCACTCTCCAGTTCTCTCCTGGACAATCCAGATATGTTAGTGGATCAATATACAACAGCTGGCTACCCTAAATGGTGTTAGCCACACAGTATAGTTTAGCCACAACACTGGATTGGTTTTGATTAAAGAATACAAGTTTATTTAACTACAAAGAGAAAGATTTTAAGTGAGTACAAGTATAAGGCATTAAAGTTAGAAATAGTTACAAGAGAAATAAAGAGAAAACGTTTTCTGGTCCTAAATTTAGCAACTAGATGTGTTTCAAGATAAAATTCTTACTACATGCTCCCAGCGACAGGGCTGACCAAATTTCAGGCCAGGATCACTCCCAAAGTCAAATGGGCTGGTTTCCTTTGTCATCTTAGCTGAAAGAGCGAGACGTCAATGGGGGTGTTTTTGCCCCTCACTTTATAGTCCAGTCCCCTTTTGGAACTGCATTTTCCTGAAGGTTACCCCCTAGATCAGTGGTTCTCAACCAGGGTACATGTACCCCTTGGGTACTGTGACAAAGTTCCTCCTCTACCTTGGTGGGTCTTGCGCTTATTGGCGGATTTGCTCGCCTTGGAACTTCACGGCAGCCCTCAGTTTGGCCGTTTTCGTGAACCCACAGTCCAGGTCAACTCCTACTGTGTCTGACCAGGAGTTGGGAGGTTTGGGGGGAACCCGGGCCCACCCTCTACTCCGGGTTCCAGCCCAGGGCCCTGTGGAATGCAGCTGTCTAACAGTAGCTCCTGTAACAGCTGCATGACAGCTACAACTCCCTGGGCTACTTCCCCATGGCCTCCTCCCAACACCTTCCTTATCCTCACCATAGGATCTTCCTCCCGGTGTCTGATAATGCTTGTACTCCTCAGTCCTCCAACAGTCCGCGTTCTATTCTCAGCTCCTAGCGCCTCTTGCTCCCAGCTCCTTACACGCGCACCACAGACCGAAGTGAGCTCCTTTTTTAAACCCAGGTGCCCTGATTAGCCAGCCTTAATTGATTATAGCAGCTTCTTGATTGACTCTATATACTATTATACACTGAAATGTAAGTACAATATTTATATTCCAATCAATTTATTTTATAATTTATATGGTAAAAATGAGAAAGTTAGCAATTTTTCAGTAATGGTGTGCTGTGACACGTTTGTATTTTTAGGTCTGATTTTGTAAGCAAGTAGTTTTTAAGTGAGGTGAAACTTGGCGGTATGCAAGACAAATCAGACTCCTGCAAGGAGTACAGTAGTCTAGAAAGGCTGAGAGCCACTGCCCTAGATAAAGTTCATTCCCGCTCTGAGGGTGGAGTCATGGAGTCTCATGGTGAAAGAGCTTTCATGCTATTGTTTGCTAAGATGCAGATCTCTCTGTTTCCACCCCCCTCCCTTGCCAAAGAATGGCCATTTGATAGGTTATTGTCCATCATCTGTGATGACACCTGGCTAGAGTTGTCAGCTTGTCCTTTGCCTTTGAGAAACTAGTTTACCCAGATTTGTCTAGTCAACATATTTCAGACCTAATTTCAATTAATGTTTATATCTTTACATATAATGTTGCTACACACATTTCACCATGATATTATTGACTAGTAGTTATTAGTTTTCAAATGATATCTCACAAGGCACATTTTGTAGAAAGATTATTACAACAGTGTGTAGGGGTTCATTCGATCACAAAAGGACACACAATCCATTGTTTAATAACATACTACAGTCCAACTAAAATTCAGATTATTGATAACACACTTGGTTCAGCTAAAGTTCAGAGTAAAACAGGGTAGATAAGTATAGGCCTACGAGGGCAAAGACATTCATTTCTCCAGAGTAAAACCCTCTTTAACGTTAGAGTTTAGCCAGCATCTCTGGCTAACACGGAAAAGACTCAGGGATGTCTGTTCAAGAAATCATGAGAGGTTAATATAAAAAGAATCATAAAAGATTAATATTTACTAACAGATGTAAGAAATGGATTCATAAAGATGAGTGATGTGGTTATAGGGCTTCTGGGAAATGAACAGTTTAAAAATATCTACTGGTGTCAAAATGTGTGTATTATTTAATCCAGTCCTACAAAGTGAGATTATTCAAGGGCATAGCATGAAAACATGAATCATATTTTGACAGTGCAGCATGTCACCAGTTATTTTATTGGTACTGTCTGTCACAGTTGCTGAGGTAACTATACCTTCTGACCCCTTCATGGCCTGCTTGAGGGCACCCCATTTAGGCTTCAGGCCTCTAGCCATCACCTTTCTAGGGGCAGGATCCTGAAATCCTCTCCCTGCAGAACAGGAATTTAGGCCACAGATGCCTGTAATTCAGGGGTGGGCGAGCTTTTTGGCCTGAGGGCCACATCAGGAAATAGAAATTGTATAGCGGGCCATGAATGCTCACAAAATTGGGGTTTCGGAGGGGGCTCTGGTTGGGGGTGCGAGTTCTGGGTTGGGGCTGGGGATGAGGAGTCTGGGGTGCAGGAGGGTGCTCCGTGCTGGGATCAAGGGGTTCAGAGGGTGGGAGGGGGAACAGGGCTGGGGCAGGGGGTTGGGCATGGGGAGCCTCAAGGGCGCAGGCTCAGAGCGGCGCTTACCTCAAGCGGCTCCCGGAAGCAGTGGCATGTCCCTTCTCCAGCTCCTACGCGTGGGGCGGCCCCTGTCCCATGCTCCAGCTGGAGCACCACAGCGGGGCCGAGCCACGTGGTGTGGCCTCCGACCCAACTCCCTGGCTGGAGTGGGGCCGAGACGCATGCTGCGGCCCCGACCCGGTGCCCCAGTGGGACCTCACGGGCCGGCTTAAAACAGCTCCCAGGCCAGATATGGCCCGCGGACCATAGTTTGCCCACCCCTGCTGTAATTCATTGTGTTTATCTCAGCAGGTTTTACTTTAGTTCAGCAGAGGCAGTCCTGTTCTCTCAGGAGCAATGACAAGGTTAACTAGTGACCAACCAGCTCACATGACGCAATATACCACTTATTCAGAACAAAAGCATTACAGAGAAAGCATGTCTTGAAAACAATCAATAGCTCATACATGTGTCTAGCTTACCAGGAGTGACCCATCTTCCACGTGGAACCTTGGCAGGTTCTCAAGTACTGAAGGCCCTATCCATAAAGTCTAACTCTCTTGGTAATAGTTCCATGAGAGTTTTCAGATCAGGGGAGAGTGATCTCTCTCCAGACATCACAACGGTCAGTATATACAATTTTCAATTCTTTATTTGCTGGGCCTTTTCAGTCAGACCAAAACAGTATATGCCATTTCCTCCAGGTTATGAGACTTCTCCATACTTGTTAGTTGCCTTGGGATTTGCAATGATTACCCTCCAGTGATTTTAGTTCCAGCAGGAAATCCTGTATCCCCTAAAACCCCACTGAATCAGGAATACAGCGACTAACCCATAAGGATACATATACAATTTATAAAATGGATAAAAAATATTCCATGGATCCATAACACCTGTCACAGTGTCACTGAGGGAAAGGAAGATTAACCCTCTACCCTGGGGAATCTCAAAAGGTATGTAGGCATTAACCTTCATCAATCCGTGACTATAAACAGGCATGCAACAAAGTAGTACTGATCGTTTGCATTAGCTCAGTTACCACTATTTTCTTCAGCCTACTCTGATGAACTCATTCCAAAAATTTTTAGACAAGTGCTTGTTGACTTTGTTATACTCTGATTCAGTGTAGGAGGTGGTCAATTGATGTCCACTTTCTTCAAAAAATGATTGAAGTAGTCAAGAGACAGAATCCTAAGAAAGATGGCTGAGTATATTTATTCCCACACTGTTACTGTTGATGGGAAGCAATTTTTTTGCAGGATTTAGCAACTATTAGCAGACAAGATAAGCAGATTTAAAATGATAGCAGTGGTATGGGGTTGCCTTTTTTCTCCTCTAGAGTTTGCTTCCTTTCACTAGAAGAATGAGAACACTGAAATGAGCAAATTTTCTATTTACAGAAAGGTGATTGGAATTGAAGTTGAGGGTGTCATCTTCTGAAAGAAAAGAATGCCCTTAGAGTTAATTAATGTGTTTTGTAATAGAGCTTGGGACATGTTTTGTGGTGGGTGGAGCAGAATATTATACATTTGTGGTATGCAGAGCAAATTCAGTTTAGGCTCTTTGTGTCTCCCCAGTCACACGGACTTTATTAATACTCCTTTCTGTCAGTTTAGAGTGGATGGCTGGCAATCCTCCTTCAGCCATGCCCATGCAACCAGACCATCACCCATAAAATCTGAGCTTGCCTTCCCTGAGTGTAGAGCTGTTTTTCTCTGAGGCACTTGTCAATCCTCATCTTCGTCAAATAGAATCCAGCTCCCAGTGCAGGTTGTCTTAAATAAAAGCAAATGTTACTGATAATGTATAGGTATATAAAGGAAATAACATTAAAGTCCAGGTACAAAATATTCTCCCCTAGTCTAATAGTACAGAAAGCTAGGTAACTCTTGAGCATAAGTTATGTTTTGTTCTACTTACCCAAAAATGTTACATTGTTAAATGAACTTTATATGACCCAGATCTTTTTTGTTTTTAGCCTTTCTACATGCCAAATATTCAGGTCACACCTTTAGTGAAGTGGGGGCAAGGAGAGGCAAGGGTTAGCTAATCCCCTTCTTCCTTTATAGAAAATGCCTTCCTTTTGTTATACCAAAAGCCCATCCTTCTATCCAACAAGAACAACGAGTAATGGTCTGAAGTTGCAGTGAGGGAGGGAGGTTTTGGTTGGATATTAGGAAAAAAAATTTCACTAGGAGGGTGGTGAAGTACTGGAATGGGTTACCTAGGGAGGTGGTAGAATCTCCTTCCTTAGAGGTTTTTAAGGTCAGGCTTGACAAAGCCCTGGCTGGGATGATTCAGTTGGGGATTGGTCCTGCTTTGAGCAGGGGGTTGGACTAGATAACCTCCTGAGGTCCCTTCCAACCTGATATTCTATGATTCTATGATTAAGAAGCAGCTGTAGGCCTGATTTGCCCTGCCCTGCCATACCTGCAAATAGATGTTTACCAACATTTAGTGATTAAAAACGTAATCCTTCCAAACCTACATATATTCAGCAAAGGCAAACATATATATTTAGCATACACAGGGCTACTTTTATCCAATGTTTAATTCTCATTTGGAGAAGGAGGAGTTGCATTAAGGGGTGGTATTTGGGGGTTGGAGTGTTTTGGTTTCTGTTTTCTTTCGCGTTTTAGAGAAGCTGTTTGGCTTACTTTAGTTTGCGTTAGTATTTGTATTTTCAATATACGGCAAAGGTGCTTTTTTATGTTTGATTCGTGTAAATTCAAATAAAATATTTGTTCTATTATGCTAATGGGGAAAAGAATATTATGCTTCATTTCTTTGTTGTTTTAAAACAGCTGTCACCATCTTAAATTTCACCCTAATGGCACAAAGCACAGAGAAAAATTAACAGAGATGAAATGCTGCACTTATTTAATGCTTCAAGAGTTTTACCCATAGCACTAAGGGAAAGATTTTAAAATTATTTAACATGTTGGTAAAAAATATTGTGACTGCCAAACATTCCGTGTACCCCCTTCATCTTCATCCTGAAAACTTAAATAGCCATACTAGATCACACCTTGAATGCAGTTAGTCCAGTATTCTGCTTATGGTACAGACCAGTAGTTAATGCTTCAAGGAATATGAAAATACTCTGTAATACAAATTGCAAACATTATAATGCTGTTTATGGGAACCACAGGAGAACGTAAAACCTTCCAGAATAGGGCTGGTCAGGAATTTTTCAGTTAAGTTTTTATCAGAAAATGCTGATTTGTCAAAAATAAAATTTTTTGAAGAAAAACATCAGATTTCACAAAACTTTCATTATGAAGATTTCTCAGGTCCAGGATCCAGTAACCATGAATGGTGCACTAATTCAAAAAATATTCTGAATGGTCATTTGAGTAGTAACTAGAGCTGGTCAAAAATTGAAATTTCCATTTTTTGGGAAATATTGACTTTTTGAAATTTTTTTTGTTCCAAATAGAAATAAGGTGAAAGAAAAAAAATACTGTTTTCAAAATGTCCCATGAAACTGAATTCCTGAAAAAAATCCATTTCAGAAAATTTTCTTTTTGGAAAATTTCAGAATTTCAGTTTAGAATTTTAGTTTTTTAGTTTGAAATTTAATTTCTGTTTTTAAAATCTTTTTATATTATTTTATATGATGGCATGTCACTACTAGTAGTGCAATATCCACATGAAATAATGTAAAATAATAAAAATAGTCTAAAAATGAAAATCCCCCAAATAAAATAAAATTCAAATTGAAATGATTACCTGTTCTGTTCATCCCCTTTGGGGCACCTGGCATTGGCCACTCTCAGAAGACAGGATACTGGGCTTAGATGGACCTTTGGTCTGACCCAATATGGCCATTCTTATGTTCTTATGAAAATTTTCCAAAACAAAAATATTTTTGCTTCAAAAAATCTTTTGGCCTTGGAAATTTTAATCAAAGTCATTATGTTTTTCTAAATGTGTTGATTTTTACAAAAATTGCATTAAAAAAAAAAAGTTTAGATGAAAAATTTCCAGCCTGCGCTTGTGGTAACTTGTCCTTGTCCATCAACCATCAACTTAAAGGATCATCGATGAGCAAACAACAATAGTTGCAAAGCTCAATTTTCTGTGATTTAACATCTATTTTTGTTAAATCTCTGCTTCTAAAACAGACAGGATGCACAAGGACGGATCTGCTTGACACGTAAATAAGTCAACCAAATCAATCAAGAAATATACCATAAAACTACACAGCCAATCCATGAAGTGACTGAAGTTCAAAATGCTTTTTGACTAGCAAAACTTTCTGACATTAATAGCATATAAAATTGAACTGATAGATTCCTATCAGAGGAATTAACTGTTCAAATCCTCCAGATCACAGTACTGTTGCAGTTGCCCTAAAGCAAAAGGAAGAGGAGGAGGAAGAACTAAGTTTAAACCCTATATTGCGTATCACAGACCTAAGAGCCATTTGCCTGGTTTTGCATATCAACAGCCACCCTATATCAGCAAGTGACATACATTTTTAGCCTTCTCTTGGCCAATTTGCATATCATTATTTGCAAAGTCAGGGTCCTGGTTGGAACATGATGTAAGTGTAAGTATGCTCCACTGAATGATGTATTTTAGAGTATCCTCTATGGTTTTGGAAGAAGCTCTTGTATAGTTTTATGTTCTCTTTGGTGCTATACTACTTCCTGTATTGCTAGATGTTCTATAGAAGTACCATGAAAAGGCTTTCAGAAGCCTTTTCGCCACCTCAAGGACATAACAGACTCTACTAAAGCAGCAGAAAGCTATGCATGCCAACTGCAATGTGGCTGCTGGCGCTAGGTATAATGGAATCAGTATTTTCAGGCTGTAAATCCAGACAAGCTGACATCAACAATAGAGTCAAACTCCATTTCCTGAGACAGTACACCTTAAAGGGGCCTTATTTTCAGAAAGTGCTGAGTTACCTACCCTCTGAAATTTGTTCTCAAGTTTGACGTACAAAATCGGGAGTCATTTTTGGAAATCTTGGTCTTAGTTTCTGAACTTTGCTTTGTTTGGTCCAGAGTAGACTGTTTTGTCACACTTGAGGTAGCAGAATAAGGTAGCAAACAGAAATACAACATGAGTGGTTTTTGTCCACACCTTAGCTATGAATGATGAATCATCAGCACTAAGCATATATTGATTCCAAATGAGTTATCTTAGAGGACCACTTAGCTGAATTCTGTTTGCCTATCTACAACAATGATGTTGTCAATGATGTATCCAAATTTCCTGTAAATAGATTTTGGGAAGGAGAGAGGGGATGGTTTAGCCTGAAATGAAATTGATTTATGTATGTTGAGTTGTGTCCCAGATATAAAAAGGCATCTTGCCTGTAATCTTAACTAGAACAATTATGCTAAGGTTAAAGGTTTAGAGTTTACCTCAGGTTTTTCCAGTCTCCTATATGTGATTTGTTGACATATTGCAGAGATAGTTGTTGTAGAGACTGTTGACATGTATTGCATTATTCTAGTTTTTATAGTACAATGTGTATGATTTTTTTTTAGAAACTTTGGAAAAGTAGTACATCTACTGCATGACAAAGGTATCATTGGATGCACATGGTATCAAGTTAGTTGTGCCAATAGGCCAACTGAAAATAGGCCAAGAATCATGCAATGTGTTTAAAAAAGTGTATATGTGCTATTGAGATTCCCTTTCATTAGACATTTTTCCCCCATGAGCACTGCAGGTTATGGGCGATAAAAACATTGCAAATCAGAAAGGTTCTAGCACCCAGATTTTAGAGATAGCAACAAATCATAGGTTATAAAATATATCATTTCATTGTGTCATTACTGTTACTGCATTATTTTTAAAATATTATTGTATTTATGTATTTATTTATTTCAGTATTCCTGCTTTCTTTTAGGGTTTGATCCTTTTTTTTCTTCTTAAGAGCAAACATTCCTCTTCTAATAGTTTGTCTGCTGAAGAAATATCTCAACTTCTTCTGCAGCAACCCAGGATTACCTTTTAGGATGTGTCACTCTTAGCTATACAAAATACTTCAAAACTCTGAGGAATTTTGGGTTCTGAGTCGCTGGGAAGGAAGTAATAATTGATAACATGGATAGATAAATACTGCCACTAAAGGAGATGTAGTATATTCTTTTACATTGAATTGCAGTTTTAGAGCCTTTATATTAATTTGTATGCACTGAATTACCTGTTAAAATAAAAGGCCAATGGATGATTGTATTCCCTTATTACCTGGAACACTTGAACTAATTTAAAATAATGCTGCATATTATCTAAAAGCATTTAGTCAAATATATAGAGGGGGGTCAAACTTAGGCCAGCACAGTTAAAGCAAATGGAATTCCATCTTGAGAATGAATTTCAAATAGATTTTTAATTGCAGTATTTTATCCAGAGAACATTACCTCAAACATTTCCTTTGTGTATTATACCCACCAGATTATGTCCTTCATCAGAACATTGATGTCCCAGAGCTCTCCTCATGACAAAATTGTTGCTGTAAGACTGCACAAAAACACAGATGTGCTTTCAGTTCTCTTTCATCTTTACTGTTATGAAGAAAATATCAGAGGCCAAATCTTATGAGATTCTTATGAGGGCTGGATCACCCCCTTGCGTGGAAAAACCCACTGGAGGGATGATAAGGGAAAAGGAAACTCTGTAAGGATCATCACAGAGTTTCTACCTGTTTTATTCATAATGGGAACAGGACTTGCACCTTACAGATGGAGCCACAGGGCACACCCCCAAAATATGGATCCTCTGGGAGGAAGCCACGGCCATCTATATGGAGGCCTCCACTGACCATCCTGCTTCCTGTCAGCTTGGCATAGAACTTGACAGGCACTAGTGACTGTCCAGGGAGTTCTGCAGTAAAGCTAATGCAGTCTTACACTGTAGTATCTTTCCTGGGGTATGATATATATCCACTCACAAATACATCAACACAGGAACACCCAGTCCCTTGAAAAGGGCAGACGCTGCCGTGGAGACAGATGACTCTATTCTTAAGTGCTAGAGAGGAGGGAGAAACATGCACAGAAAATACATTGTGGTGGGTTTCTGACATCTACGCAACCCTTACTTAAAACACATGTGTGAAAGTTGCATTAAAAACTCAGGTTTCAGTCCCAGGAAACTATATTTCAAGTATATTGCATCCAACAGTCAAGAGCAAGACAGGTGCTTAAGCATTCCCACCAGTAATCTTAGAAACCTCTTCCTGATAATTAAATGCTTTGCAAAAGTTGATGAACATTATTAAAAGTAAACGTAATACTTGAAGTTGACTGTCTTTAGAATGTGCTAAGATGAATACATGTTTGAAAACAAACTTCTGGCTAGATTATTATAAACGTTTGTACTAAACCTAATTTTGTTTTGACTAAATCTTTACTATATCATGTACCTAATAAAACTGTGGAGTGGGGAGAAAGTAGATTTTGAGAAATACATTATTTTGTAGTATTTTTGTTTAGTGTGGTTGGATTTTTGTGGGGTTTTGTAGTAGTTAAGGTGTTCAATTCCAGAGACATGCCGCCATTTCTTTTTGGCTATCATCATTATTAAAAAGACGCTGACAAATGTTTTATAGAGTTTGTTTTGCTTTTTTATCTTTTATTCCTTGTAGTACTCTCTTTCAAATGAAATTCACACTTGTACAGAGGGCCTACATGTACTCTATATACCACTTATATATCACCTAAGTTCTCAAAATAGGTCTGTAGAGTTTTTCTTTTAACCCCTCTTCACAAGGCCCTTCACTCACGTTCACACCCAGTTAATGTTATGGACACCAAAACTATCATGACACATCTGCCAGAAGTGCCTGAGCTAAAAGGGTGATGACATTCTACAAAATGGATGATATGTGGCATAACAAGGCAAGGGAGATAGCATGTGTGACAGGTTGGATCACAGAAACCCCCTTGGGGCTGCCACCTGATGTGCCATGACTACTTCCGCCCCTGCTTTCCCTGCCCTCCCAGCTGGGGACTTATGGGGTATGATATACATCCACTCACAAAACCAGACCAGTGCCCTGCCTGGTTTGAGCCAGACCCACCAGCCTGCTCCAAACCCAGACCCAGATCTGAACCACGTCCCCTAACAGCTGTAGGCTTAAACTGAAAGCAGCTTAAGAAGTGTTCCTGTCTTTAACACTCAGATGCCCAACTCCCAATGGGGTCCAAACCCCAAATAAATCTGTTTTACCTTGTATAAAACTTATACAGGGTAAACTCATAAATTGTTCGCCCTCTATAACGCTGATAGAGAGGTATGCACCGCTGTTTGCTCCCCACCCCCACCCCCGGTATTAATACATACTCTGGGTTAATTAATAAGTAAAAAGTGATTTTATTAAATACATAAAGTAGGATTTAAGTGGTTCCAGGTAGTAACAGACAGAACAAAGTGAATTACCAAGCAAAATAAAATAAAACACGCAAGTCTATGTCTAAGAAAACGGAATACAGATAAAACCTCACCCTCAGAGGAATTCCAATAAGCTTCCTTTTACAGACTAGTCTCCTTCTAGTCTGGGTCCAGCAATTACTCACACCCCCTGTAGTTACTGTCCTTTGTTCCAGTTTCTTTCAGGTATCCTTGGGGGCGGAGAGGCTATCTCTTGAGCCAGCTGAAGACAAAATGGAGGGGTCTCCCACGGGCTTAAATAGACTTTCTCTTGTGGGTGGAGACCCCCTCCTCTCTCCTATGCAAAGTCTAGCTCCAAGATGAGGTTTTGGAGTCACAAGGGCAACTCACATGTCCATGCAAGACTCAGTTTTTAATAGTAAAGTATCTTCCTGAACTGGAGCATAGGAGAAAAAGAATTCACATGGAAGTAGGCAGCATGGAGGGGGAACATATGAGTGGGATGAAAATGCTCCTGTTACACTGCTTATCAAGTCAAGTGGCCTTCCTGTGAAATGCACCCTGAAGTGGGTTTAGTTTGGCTCAGGCCTCTGGTTTGCTGCTTTGTAAACATTCTGCCAGTTGAAGTCATTGGGAGTCTTGTAACTAACTGATTTCAATGGGAGTTGGATCACAACCTTGATGCTCTGCTAATGCTGCCAGATTGTGCATTATCACCATATAAAGTGCAATAGATCCATTAGAGCCTTTTAAGTCCATAATTTAAATGCTATACAATATAATATGTGTATATATATATATATTTTTAAAATATCTGTTATTTACTTAACAGACTTGATTCAAAGGAACCTTTCCTGTCTGTTGGGTGAGTATGTTTATATATGTATATATATCTATATATTTTTAACCATTATACAATATTGTTGACCCCATTAGACCAATCAAATATAAAATGTTGAAATGTTAAATTCTCTCATTTAAACAGTTATTCATTACTATACCTAAGGTTGGAAAGCATAGATTTTAGTCAATAAATGTCAGCAGTCATTGATTTCTCCTTCCACCCAAACATGACAAAAAATGTTTTGTCTTTGCTGATTAACTGAAATGAACAGAGGAGATTTTACATATATGTTAGATGATGCTCTTGTAGACAACTGTTGCATTAGTTGTCTTGATGTTGTTCTATCAGTTAATATGAATTTCATGTTACCAAATTTATTAATCTAGTCTGAATTTTGACAGTATTTTTAATACCATTAACATGCTGTTTTTAAAATGTCACTACTAGTGCAAAAATTAAGTTGATAAAACTGTTTGTAAATATTGCTGTTTTTCATTCAAATTTGTAAAATATAAAATCAGATCTTTTTCAAGCTTATGAACCATATGTATATTGGTATGTGTGTTAAAACAGTTATAAAACTTGTAACCTCACATGCACTGTCACCAATTTTCATACTTTGTTAATTCAAGCAATTCTTCATCTGTTTAAAACATTATTTTTAAATATGTTGTATTCTGGAAAACAGTATTCACTTGGTAAATGCACCTTTGTTTGTATATCATAAAGGTAAGTATTAGTATTGTATTTTTGAGTCACAGCTGCACTCTTCTTAGTCTGTCTTCCCTGTATCAGTATCACTTTTCTCTAAATCTTCTCTAACACACTGTTTTCTCTCTTTCTTCTTTCCACTTCACTCTCCTTGTTTTTTTCTATCCAATTCTGTCTTCTTGGTCTCTTCTCATTCCCTCATGCTTTCTCCTTGGTTCTCAGTCCTCAAAACTGTAGTATTGTATACTGCTAAGAATATAGACAACAGGCAAAGGGTCCTGATGCAAAGTAGTCAGGTAAGAGCTAATCTGAGCACATAAATGATCCGTAACTTCCAAACCATAGGAGTCCAGAAATGCTCCAGAACTGGTATATATATAAAATAAAAGCAAACCAGAGAAACATGTGAGTTGTGGAGTCAAAAATGTAGTGAAAATAGGGACCAGATTCCTCAAACATTTCTGTCCACAAATAACTGAACTCATATGAGTTGTCTCAATGATGAAAATAGGACTGTTGCATGAATAAAATTACACGCATCAACATATGCCAGATTATGCCTAATCTTTCTTCGTTTCTGCCATATGAAGTAACTAAGATTTGTTTGGTCGTATCTTGAATTAATTGCATACTTTTTTCTCTTTTTTTACTTTTGACGTATAATTTAATTTGTTTTTTTCCTTAGGCACTCAGAAACGTCTAAAGTGAATAAAATGCTTTTTTAAATTTGTTCTTGCTTTTGCACTAGAAATGACCAAATGAATTATTATTTCACCAATTTGTGTTGCTAATTCTCACAATTTTTCAATTACCATGATATTTGGTGTTTTTCTCAAAGCCCCAGCTTCTGAAATCAGGTGATTAGATGAAAATCTCTGTTTTCATTAAAAAAAAAGTAAGTTTATATCCCTTGTGGTTGTAGAAAAAAATTAAAACTTGGCATAGGTGTACTGTAGAGGCTCAAAAACCAGAAGGCAGATAAAGAAAAAATCTCATAATTAATCATTTATAATCACATGATTTGGGGGGACTGTCTCATGATTTTTGAATGTTTGGGGTTGACAATACTGCATTTGTTTTTAGCTACCGCTCTGTAGAGTCAATTTACCCCCAACACAGCATAACAACTCTGTGATTTAGCTGCTCAAACTAGCTGCTTCCCAGGAAGGATAATCTGAACAATGAAACCCAGGCTCTATGCAGAACTGTGCAGAGGTTTGTCTGGGGCACATCCTTGTTTTCCTCAGTTATAATTATCATATGTCAAAATGCAAAAACTTCCCTCATCTATAACTTCCTTGCCTATATACTTGCCTTTTGCCATTCCTATGTAGCCAGGAAGAAGAAACAGACTTGCTGAGTCACAGGCCTGAGCAAACAGGTTTCCTTCTTAGTGCTGTATCAGGGATTTACTCCACCTAATTGCAAACTGATATTTGTTTTAACTTGTTCAGAGGCTTTGCTCCCATGCTGAGATGTTGAATTTCAAGTTTCAGCCCAGAATGACAGTTGAAGCCATAAACTCCTGAAACTACATTAAGTGCTTGTAATAGAGCTGCTGACTCAACCTTAATTAGAATAGCACGTGTACCCTGTAATGTCCCTTACATTTAGAATAGGCCAAAGCAGCTGTCTAAATTAATTTTGGTTGCTTACAGATGATTTGCTTCTGCAGGTGAGCTTTTAGTTTATCTCCACTGTGCAGTGGAGACTTGCTTGCACCTTCTCATTTTACTGCTAGCGAATGATAATTATACTTTTTTATTATTATTATTGCAGTGTCTAGGCTAATGACCAATAGGGATCTTCATGATTGATTTTGTGCGTTTGTATGTGTGCATGCTATGCAAAGCAATATTAAATGTAGCAACCTAAATGCCAAAGGCTAATTAGACGTGTGTAGAAGTGATGAGGAGCTGTACTGCCCCAGTGGGAGCTACGGTGAGCATAGACAGAGACTCACGGATTGTCTACACAGGGACACTCAGAAAATTAATCTGAATTAACTAAAGGTGTAAATTTAAAGACGTGTAGTTAAAGCACCATAAGCCCCTCTGAGGACACTCTTTGGGCTTGTCTACAGTTAAAACGCTGCAGCTGTGCTGTTTTAGTGTTTCAGTGAAGACACTTCCTACACTGACAGGAGGGCTTCTCCCATCAACATTGGTAATCCACCTCCCCGAGAGGAGGTAGCTATGTCAACGGGGGAATTCTCCCATCAACCTAGTGGTGTCTACACCAGGGGTTCGGTTGGTTTAACTGTATCATTAAGGGGTGTGGATTGTTCGCCCCCTGAGTGAAGTAGTTATTCTGACCTAATTTCCTAGTGTAGACCAGGCCTTATTCAGAATAACAGTAGCCATGGGACTTGTTACATAGTGCAGCAATGTGCACTACAGGGTGCGACTTCTAAAATATGCTAATGTGTTGTGCACTAATTGGTTTGTGTAGACCTTGCTGGTGTGCAGTAGAAGTTCACTGGTGGACTTTCACACCACTGTTTCAAGCACTAGAGAACTTTGTGCGTGTGCCAGCAGGATCCATGTGGACCAATTAGCGCACAATACATTAGTGTGCTTTAGAAATCATACACTTGTAGTGCACATTATCACATCATGTAGACAAAGCCTTTATTCTGTTTACCTTAACCCGCTTTGAAAATTAATTTGGATGAACTTTCCTGAGTGTCTCCATGCAGACAAGTCCTTAGAATGGTGTGGTGTTTATTCTCCTTTCCAAGGGTGGCCATTTCCACAGGCAAAGGTAGAGGAGAATGATGCCCATTTCTTCTTTGCCCCTCACCACCCTCCTGGGGCAATTTGCACACCTGGAGTACATGTGGGTCATAGTCCCTACATCTCCTGAACAAAGAAGATGTGATTATCTCCCACCGGAAGGGACCACTGTGATCAACTAGCCAGACCTCCTTTATTACACAGGCCACAGAACTTCCCAGAATTAATTCCTGCTTGAACTAGAGCATATTATTTTTAGAAAAACATCCAGTCTTGATTAAAAAATTTCCACCACAACCCTGGGTAAATTGTTACAATGATTAATTACCCTCACTGCTAAAAATGTGTGCCTTATTTGCTGCCATTTAATATGTCACATTTGGGTTCCATTCAGAAGGGTCATGACAGGAAGAGAGAGAAATACAGCTGATTCTTTTTATGTCTTTCAGCCTCTGCCAGCTGCACAGAATAGGTTTACTTAATAAGCAGGCAGTAGCTTTTCACAGTGATTGAAAATCCATTCGCTTTAAACATCTTGTCAGCTGAGAGTCAAGCTATTTCTCCTCCTTTTGTGTAGATGTTTAAAAAAGTCAAATCCAAAGTGCTAATTTTTCAGATCTTTTTTCAAGCTTAGCCATTTGTGATAAACGTTACACATGTGGAAGAGGGATGATCTGGAGATGGGGAAAGTGGGCTAGGGGTAGGATGGGCTGGGATGTGAAATGAGCTGGTGGTCAGAGTTTATTAGGGGTTGTCTACACATGAAAGTTAATTTGGATTAAGATATGTGTCTGAGTTTAATGCACAATAGTTATTCCTAAATAACTCCATGTCTGGACATTCGTATTCCAGAAAAAGAGGGCCTTGTTCCGCTTTAGCATTATCTCCTTTGAAATTTATTCTGGAAAGTTAAACTCCATGTGCAGATGAGAATTTACACAGTGTATAATTGTCCTCTTATGAAAAATCACAAACAAAATTGTCACTAATTGACACATTTTTTGACAATCTTAGCAGAGACCCCATCACCTGAATGAGGTACCCTATCCTCAGTAGGATCCCAGTTCAGGAAAGCACATAGTTAGGTGTTGTCCTGAAAAGACGTGCTTTCTTGAATCGTGGTCCAGGAGAGGTCCTTCTAGAACCAAGTGGGGAAACTTTGATTAAATGGGATGATGAAGCTCGCAGTGCTGTTCCCCAGTGTATGTGACTAAATTCTGGAAAAATTTCATGCTACAAAAATTGGAATTATTTTCAGATACTTTTAAAAAAGCAATGCCAAGTCCTGCTGTAAATTTCCCCCCTTACATATCTATATTTCCTTACAGTACTGTCAAACTACATAAAATCCTTATTCTCGCTACTGGCAAAGCTATTTCTATAAATTTTATTTGATGCTTGCTTAATATAAAATCTTTCAACATTATTTATAATGCAAACTTCTGGATTAAATAAACACACAACAAAATCTTGCATACATAGCATAATTTTAACCAAACCTTTGCAATTTTTGTACATTTCTAAGACACAGGTATTTCATCCCCAGACTGTAGTTTAGATATAGGACACAGCTCAGAAATGGAATTATACCTCCATCTCATTTGCCTTAGAGGGATATATAATAATCTGTGCTGAAACTTAAGTATCATGTTTAGTGTTGGCTAAATGTAACCTGTTTATTCATTTACTGTATGAACGGTCCATCCTCCTAAATAATCTTTATTTTAATTTTGCATTCCCTTCTCCAGTGACTTTTGCAAATATCCCTCATGACTGCTAATAAAAAAAAAAGTAGGAAATGTCTCTCTAGTATTTTGGTGCAGATCTGCTCCTGGCTTCATGGTTCAGGGATTTAGTTTTCTCTCCTGTACCATTCCTTCCTGTCCAAGAGCCCACGGAGGAAGCTCTGGGAGTCCAGGGAACTACACCTGGGCAGGGAACAGGAAAAGGGAAGGCTGGGGGAATATGTGAATTATCCTCAACTTCTCAGACCCGCACCCCATTTGAGTCCCACTGGGAATTCAGATAAGAATTAATGCAGTCTGAGCCTGTCTATGTTAACTTTCTGCTGCTTGCCTCTATGTTATGGACCACCAGCCGAGGAAGCCCTGGCTGCATTGCAGGCCAAATGGAGACATTTTACCTAAGAGCTAAAAAGGGAGGGTCCCAAAGCCAGTTCTGAGGTACAGGGTCTCCTGTAGATCATCTAGGTGCCCTAGGGATTTTCGAGCTCTGGGGAAAAAGCCTCCTGTTGATTTCAAGGTTGGAGGGCAGTGCAAATTTCACCCCTCAGAACTATGTGGAGAAAATTCTTCCAGAGGAAGTTTTGCAGATTTTTAATTCCGATCAGAAGGAGCAATCAGGCCCTATATGAATTAGCTATTTCCTTTGATTAATATTCCAACCAGATATTTCTGTTTTCTAAGGTGCTCAGTAGAGGTTCTTTCGTTCGAGTTCATTAATTCCTTGAACAAGCTTTAATACACACAGCATGAAGCAGAATAAGAACGCCATGGCAGCACAGCAAGATTATTTTGATAACAATGGCACAAAACCTTAACCCCTGACTGGCTGATGGGAAGGGGGAGTCCACTATCCCTGATGCTCCGCTTCAGCTTTTAGCTGTCAATGGGGAAAATACTTTCCTTGAGAAGAGAAAAATGGAGGATAACCAGAGTGAGGGAAAGGGCAGCTTTTAATATTAATAGTTAAAAACTTAGCAAATTCAGCAGCCCTTCGTCGCATTCTTACATGTGGGCCAGCTGCTCAGCATGAGTAATGTTCTCAGGACCACGTGGATGGTGAGAGGTGGGACTACATACTTGAATATAATAATTCTAACCTATATAGAGCTCCCTCTTTGCAAGGTAGCAACCGTATCTTTGGCTGAAAATCACTTAGGCTCTGTGCTTGGAATTTATTCTGCCCAGGAGACAACAGTTACCTTAAATACAGGGCACAGCCTAAAAAAAGTGGAAGAGATTGAGTTTTCCATTTTGTATAGCAGCAACGTGTGTGTGTGTGGGGGGGAGTTGTCACATTTGGATGTCAGGGGGTTCACAATGGCCCTGCATTTCACTTATTGCTAAATGGGAAGGAGGTGTAGCTAGATCCCAGATAACTGGGCAGGAGGCTAATACAGAATGAGGGTCCTCATATGGAAAAGTTTGCAAACCACTGTGCTATACTTTAAAAGAGCTTTACTGGATACACAATTTTCCCAGTAGCTTTCCACAAGATTTAAGATTTAATATTCTCTGTTTCCTATCAGGCTAATTAAGATTCTTAAATAATCACCTCATCCACCCACAGCACTGACTCTCATACTGGTTCATACAGAGCTCTTTGCTTGGATCTTCCTGAAAATCTGAGATTACTGAGAGTTGGATAGAAAGGGTGCAGCTCCGTTTCCAATTACTGCCTCTCTCAGTGTGCTGGTAGTCTCATCTTGTCTCTGTCTGCATAGAGATTCCAGCTTATTTATTGTTACACTCAGCTGCAGTTTAAATAACAGTAGTATTGCCCCAATGTTTCCCTGATTATTTCCATTACACACACACACACGTACTAATATTTTGGGCAAGGAAAGCTTTTTCTAATTCCATTAACTTTGATTAGCGACAAACTGACTGAATGAACACCCTAAGAAATCCCTCTTCAGCTCTCTGACCTTAAAATCATTAGTTATGTTGCACTTCATAATTGAGAGAGGCAACAGAGCATGAGATCACTTTTCCCTCTCCTGGTTATTCCATTTGCCCTTCTCTTTTTCTCTGTCTCCTTCACTTCTGTTATCCAAGACTACCTTTCCATTACTGTTTCTCTGGAAGCAGTATGTAAGTAGTATTTTTATGCTCTGGGTTAATATCAAATCAGTAGCAGTAACCCTCTGCAGATAAGGATCCTGGTCCCATCTATACAAGAGGGCCTCTTGCTCCAGCTTTGCTGCTCACTGTCCTTGACAAAAAGCCTATTTTGTTGCGGTCATAGGAAAACATGTTGAATTTCTCCTGCTACTTATAAAGCTTCTTGGGCTTCACAAGAAGTAGAGTGCTTTCAGGGCTCTGGCACCTTTTTGGCTTCCCCATCCAGAGCCTCTCCTGAGTACAGTAACAGGCAATGCTAGAGAGGATAATTCCTTCCTACAGCAGCAACTGAATGGCAAAGCAGAGCAAGTAGTGGTATGTTGCAAAAAGAGGGCTTACTCAATTAAAAACAAAAACAGGTTGTAGCTTGGGATCCGAAGTATGGTGTTGAAGACACGGTTTTCTTCAGGGTTCTCTGCTGTTTTGGAAGCGGTTTCCTTTCAACATACATGATACAGAATTGGCAAACACTCCCTTACACAGGGTTCACCAGATGTACATACAGACAGATACCATAAATGCAGTAGCTGAGGAAACACAGCTGCACAGGATACAGAGACCTATTCTTGGGAATGTCTATTACTAATTCCTAAACATATACCATAAGATGAGTGCCAGTGGTGGGACCGGGGAGCTGAGGCAGGGAAAGAACTCTGGGGAGAGGAAACTGCAATGTATCAGGAGTTCCTGAAGGAAAACTCATGGGAGGAGAGAACTCCGGAGCACTGTGGCACTCTAAGCCATACACATGCAGTGCAGACATGCCAAACCCACAAAAAACCCCGCGGCTTGTTTTTGGCATAACTGGCTTGTGAGTTGCTTGTTGGCTTAAGTTTTTGGCTTGTAGCTTGTTGCTTTTTTTTTTTTTTTTTTTTTTTGGATTGGCTCCCGGCAAGCAGAGGCAAGGGGGGCAAGCAGGGGCAAAGGGCGGGAGAGAGTCAGGGGTGCACAGCGGGCCTACCACAGTCCCAGACTGCAAGCCGGAAGGATCTAGTTACATAGAATGTTGGAGTTCTTAGGGATTGGCTTGTTTTGGCCTTGTTTTGAAATGGGATTAGCTTGATTTTTGGCTTATTATGAAAATCGGGGTGCTTATTTACCCCGCGAAAGTTGGCAACTGTGGCAAGGGTAACAGTTGGGGGGCAGGGCAGTTTGCCCCAGGCCTCCATTTGAGAGGGGTCCCAAATCAAGTGGTGTTGCAAGCTGGCACGTGAGGTCACAGCGCCACTCACTGAAAATAGGTCCGGCAACCCTTCGGTCACAACAGAGGGACCACGAGGCCAGACCTGAGTGGTGCTGTGACCCCGTGCACCTTGAGTGGGGAACTGGACCCAGCCCTGTGAGACAGAAACCAATGCTGCTCTTCCAGGTTTGAACACAGTAAATACACATTTAAAGTTTCATTTGTATTTTCATTTTGTCAGTATCGAGTACTGTATTAAAATTTATAATATATTTTCTGATCATTAATATTGAATTACAAATTGTGTTGTTATTACCATCATCATCCATCTAGGCAGCAGCTACCATGTGTGTGGACAGTACAAATATCCTTTTAGCTTTTCAGGTTCACTGACACCCATGCTTCAACAGCAATGCCAGATAGTTACAAATAATTTTAAATTCTTTAAATAAAGAGGGTGCTCTGAGGGTCAGATTGTCTAGTGGCTGGCACACCTGACTTCCCGCCCCTTGCTTCTCTGGCAGAGGTACCTTAGTTCTTAAGGAGTTGTGGTAGGTGGACCTGGACCCTCCCTCCCTTTCTCCCTCCCTCCCCACCAGGGCCCTCTGTGAAGCAATGCCCAAACAGGGACCTCCCAGTAGAGAGTCTAAGTCCATTGCCCGGGGCTACCTCCGACCTCTGTCATTCTGTTTGGGGCGTGGCCTCTACAGTCTGTTTGGACTATAATGGCTCAGTTCAAGTAGTGGCCACTTCTGGATTTTTTTGCAGCGTTCTGACATGCTTCAGGTCCCTCCGGGCAGTAAGGGCAGCAGTAAGATTGATGGGGCCTAACCCCACAGTATCTCAGTCACACAGTTCACTCAGATCCTGGGTGCACCTCCATCTCCGTAGCAGTTTCCCTTGGTTAGGGATTCAGTGCTTCTTCCCTGGAGGCTGTCCCCAGCCATCAGGCTCCTAGTGATGGTCTCTTCATATAGGAAGGCAGCTAACTTCTACCTTTTGGCCAGTCAGCCCAGAACTGAGCCAGGTTCTTTCTTTTCTTCTCCCTCCAGTCCTGGCATTGGCTGTAGGTACAGATGGGTGGCTCTCTTTTACCCATTTTTTGGTGGTGGTAGGTTTCTCAGCTTCATCACAGGGATCCTACATCCCTTACTCACGTGGGTAATTAAGGGATGCAGGATCAATCCTCTAGGGGACAGGCAGAATGCAGAAAACAGATCATTTTTTCCGGACACCTCTGCCTTTTATCTCTGGTATCACCAGCAGATACTGTTTAGTGACTACAGACCATTAAGCCCATCCTCATTCATTACATTATTTAAATTTAAAGTTAAAGTTAAAGTTAGCCAAGTCCTAGTGAAGCTGGGTTTTAGAATTGGTTGAATCATTCTAAAAAGAGGTGAAGATATTTTAAGAACTAAATGGGGCAAGTTCATTCCAAGGCTACTCATGGCATCATATTATTCAGACTAATACCAGCTAATTTCTGAAAGTGTTGGTGAATCCCAACATTTTCATGAGTTTTAGAATGAGTAATTATTTGTCAAAGTCTTCCTACTGGAGTCGTGCCAGTTGCTCTTCATTATTCTTCTATCATCTAATCAGGGAGCAAAAACCACAGTTAGATTTCCAAACCACAGACACCCTATGACTAACAAATACAAAACGATCAGAAGTGCACAAACAACCTAGAGACTGAAATGTGTTCACATGAACTATTTGTCAAATATCTAGGAATAGTAAATACCTTCACAGAAACCAGGATGGAATCATAGACAGAAAAAAGGGCTAAATTAGTTGGATAATTTATTTGAAACTAATAATTTAACCAGTGCTATTGAACTTTGTGTTACTGGATGATCTAGAGCAGGAGAAATGAAACTGCAGCTTTTGGGATGCTGAAGTCAATGCAGCAGAAAGAATTAGACTTCATTAACACAGATCCTTTGCATCATACTGAGTCAAACTGTTCCCGTCTCTACTGTACTGATAGAAGTAGTTCCTGGGTATTGTGTAAAGCTTTGTTTCCTTGCAAAATGAAGCTCTCCTGTATAGTCAATAGAAAATATTAAACATAATCATACTTTATATCTGTGCTCAAATGCCATTTGGTTTCAACCAGACCTTATCTAGGCATCAGTAGGTAGACATATTTCATGTTCTGTCTGATACTTTATAGGCTATAAAACTGTCCTGCTGTGTAAAGCATTCATAGAAAAATAACTTCACAACCATGTAAATCCAATATTGATGAGTAATGGTAATGTGTTTTTCTGGGGAGAAAACAGAAAATACTAGAGGTAAGATCAGCAAGCATATACAAAGAGAGAGAGAGAGAGAGACTTTAAGAGTTTCAGTTCCTTCACAGAGTCTTGTGGATTATGGGACAGTATGCTATAGGCAAAACTGAGAAGTAAATTATTATAATAGCTTAATTAATAGACTATACAAAAGCAAATTTACTCTAAGATATTTTTGTACTGCTGAAGTATAGTGTGGTTTACCTGTAGTGATATAAACATTGTAAATGAAAACTTCTCTAAATATTTACTTATGGTGTCATATTCATATTAGTACATTAATTTTCTCAAGCAATAGTTTGCAGTGTTATAAATGTAATGTAATTTTATGTTTCTCAGGCAAAGAAGGGCTGATTGTCTTAGAAACATGATGATTAATGTATCTCAGTTAACAACAATTACAAATGTGTCTTTCCAATTGTGGGATTGAATTTATTAGCATTTAACAATCATGGACATATCTTCACTGTTTCTGGAGCAGGTAACACTGTATACTCGGATACCATTTATGAATTCTATATTAAAATAGAAGAAAATATTTATTAAAATATTACTAGATATAAAAGCTGTTGAATAAAGCACATTATAAAAGTGCATTAGTATTATGTTCTTAAGGGATAAGAAGTATCAGAAAATATAATTAAATATTTCCCCCCATGAGTATTTTGCTAAACAATAGGTGTGTCTGTTTTACTGCTTCATTGGAGCTTAATGTACTGGGTATGTTGCTTAGCAGTGCTTCCACATATATCTGCTAGTGTATGTACAGACTAGCAAAAAGGCCAGTATCCCAATGGAATGTTTCATTTCACAGAATGTTGCTGCATTCTAGTGCCACATGTCACCTCCAGCTGAGAATATTGGGCCAAAATCTGCTCTCAGTTATACCAGTGTAGAATCGGAGTAAATCCATTAAAGGAATTGGAGATAATGCCAATTTACACTCAGATAAATAACAGGATCTGGGCCATTGACTTCAACAAGTTATTCTGGATTTACAAAGAGGTAGCTGGGAATGGAACGTGGCTACTATTATTTATTATTCATTACTTATTAAGCACCATCAATTACTTCATTGTTGTACAAATCATATATATGTTTAGTCCCTATCACAAGCAGTTTACATGGGAATTAGACAATATAAATTTACAATATATTGGAGGACAACACAAAGATTATTCATGTGAAAAAAATAAGGGCAGATAAGTATATAGGGGAAGCTTAATGCAGGGATTTGAATGCAGTAACAAGAAGGTTTGATGGGATAGAAGATGGGGAGCCATTGGATGTTTTCAGAGGGAGGGATGACACTGTAACACTGATAGACAAGGAAGATCTCATATGCAGTGGTGATGTAGCCATGTTGGTCCCAGGATATTAGAAAGACAAGGTGGGTGAGGCAATATTTTTATTGGACCAACTTCTGTTGCCGAGGGAGACAAACTTTCAAATGTGCACAGAGCTCTTTTTCAGGTCTGTGAAGGTACTCAGAGCGTCACAGCTAAATACAAGGTGGAACAGATTGTTTAGTGTCAGTAGTTAACACGGGACAAGCTTATTGTAAGCGCAGAAGCTTGTCTCTCTCACCAACAGAATTTCGTCCAATAAAAGATATTACCTCACCCACCTGTAATATCCTGGGACTAGCACGGCTACAACAACACTGCGTACATATTCCAAGGGATCATTCAAGGTAAAGTGGCCTGCTAACACCTCTCCAGTCATAGAGGGGAAAGGGGGAAAAAAGGGCTGGGGAGAGGGATGTAAGTGGTTATAGATTGTTATAATAGATCCAGTGTCCTTCCTATTCAGTCCATGATTTTTAGTATCTAGCAAAGTTATGAATTTAAGCTCCAGCACTCAACTTTTGAAGGTGTTGGGCAGGTTTCCTTTGAGGATGAGGACTGAGAAGTCAGGTATAGAGTTATCGCTTTGTGAAAAGTGTTCACCTACAGGTGATATGGTGTTTTTGTCTTTTATCATTTTTCTGTGTGAGATTATTCAAGAGTGTAGTGACTGTATTTTTTCACCCACATAGTTGTGATTCGAGCATGTAGTGCACTAGATGAGGAACATCATGTGTTATGATAGGCATGTGCAGGACCCATGGATCTTGAAATGTGTGGGGGGTGTTAATCATTGTAACAGTGGAGATATGTCTATAGGTTTTACATCTGTTCTTGCAGCGTCTGGTGTTGCTTTGAGTTGGTGCATCCTGGTCTGTGTGGAGCTTGTTTCTGATGATGAGCTTTGAGGGCTTGGGGTGTAGCCAAGGCCAGAAGAGGGGGTTGAAGAAAGATTTCTTTCAGGATGTGGTCTCCATCGAGCAGTGGTTGTAATTGTTTGATAATACCCTGTATGGGTTCCAGTGCGGCATGGTATGTGACAACTAGAGGTGTGCTAATTGGAAGGGATTTTATTTCTGTATTGAAGCAGGTTCTCTCAGGGTATTTTGTGGCCCATTCTCTGATGCAACTACTTCTCTGCTGGGGTGTCCTTGTTTGGTGAAGGCTATTTAAAAAGGGGTATATCCCAGTGTAGCAAAGCAAAGCCTCACCGGCGTGGTGCCTCCTGCTGGTCATCTGGGAATTAGCTCTTTTCCAGCCTCGGAGCGCCCTCTGCTGGCCTGTGTCCCACCTGCCTCAGGCCCCCATGTCCCTCCTGGACACTGGTGCCTTTTTCCTCAGGGTTCTGCCCCAGCAGTACCCCCACACTCTGGGTCTCCCCTCCCAGGGGAACCCCTAACCCTCAAAGCCCACCTTGCCTCAGTGGCTACTGCCAATGATCATCTAGCCCCCTTTCACTGGGGCAGACTGTAGTCTATAATGGCCACTCATCATTGGCAAGGGAGTAGGACCTGCTGCCTTTGCCTATCCCCAGGCTGCCCCTCTGCAGCCCCAGTACCTTTTGTAGGCCTTCAGTAAGGCATGCAGCCTGAGGGTTTACCAGGCTGGAGCTCCCCAGCACTGCTTTGCTTCCCTTGCTCCCAGGTAGCTAGCCCTTCCCACTCCAAGGCTAGAGTGAAACTCATTCAGTGCCTGGCTCACAACCCTTTTGTAGGGCCAGCTGTGGCCTGATTGGGGCATGGCCCCATCTGTGGCTGCTTCCCCAATCAGCCTAGCCTTTCACAGCCCTCTCCAGGGCTGCTTTTAATCCTTGTTTCCCAGGAGTGGGGCAATTGCCCCACTACACCCAGACTTTCTCCTTGGAGCATATTCTGTGGTATCTGGCTATAGAAAACAGATTTCTTAGTGTTTGGGCTGATTACTGGAGCTTTGAAGATAGGTGTGGTGATCTTTGGGTTTTTTGTGTATAGTTGTCTGCAGGGTTCCATTGCTGAAGCTGATCATGGTGTCCAGGAAGTTCGTGCTAGTGTAGGAATGTTCTAGAGAGAGTTTAAAGGGTGGCTGGTGGTTGTTGACGTTGTAGTGGAAATCTATGAGGGAGTTTAGGTCATCTGTACAGACGATGAAATTATAATTGATATATCTCAGGCAGAGATGAAAGTAAGCTAGTCCGGTCTGGTATGGCGTACCGGCAAGAGCTAGTACACCATGCCGAACTGGACCGGCTTCCCCAGGCTGGCACTTTAAAGGGCCTGGGGCTCCCTGCAGCCCTGGGCTTTTTAAGTCTGGGAACTTAAATTAATAATTATGCTAGGTACTAAAAAACATGGGCTGAACAGAGAGCCTCGATTTATGGCTTATTACAGCAATCTACAACCCACTAACCCCCATCCCAGCTTTTTTTCCCCTTTCTCTCTCTGACTGGAGAGGTGTTAACTTGCCACTTAACCTTGAATGGTCCCTTGAAATATTTCTTAACTACTTAAGCTAAACATTCTGTTCCACCTTGTATTTAGCTTTGACACTCTGAGTATATTTCCCAGACCTGAAGAAGAGCTCTGTGTAAGTTTGAAAGTTTGTCTCTCTCACCAACAGAAGTTGGTCCTAAGGAAGATCTCGGCAGCCGCATTTTGTATGGGCAAGATTGGGGCAACTTGTATGTCAGAGAAGCCTGAAAGAAGGTTGTTACAATAATCAGGACAGGAGATTGAGGAAGGCCTGGATGACAGACTTATCAATAGGATTGGAGAGAGAGCATTTTTACGGATGCTTTCTTTTTATATGTCTGACACAACTACCGTGAATGATCATCTTCACTCACTCACAGACACAGCGTGGGCATTCATGTTGGCTTCTCTTTTTTTATCCATACCCACCTTTTAACTGGTCTCTTTGTAGAAGGGATAACTCATGAGGTGCTTAAATGATTTGAAGAATGGAAACAAAGCGCTCAGTACATTGGAGTCTCAAGCCCTATCTGTACAACCATACCAGGTAGAAAATGTCGACTATATCAATTACCCAATGCAAGTGGTGAGCAGATAACTTATCTTTACAAAGCAGTGAGAGTGCTCAAGAATATAAGGTAGTTGGACAAAGCATGCATGCTGGGAATGGAAAAGAAGAAAGGGTACTGAGCCGGGGGTAAAAGTAAGTAATTTCCCTCTTTTTTTTCCTTTTTGTTTTCTTCTATTTGCCTCCTGTCGTCTTTCTCTCCTACCACTTCTTGTTTTCTTTTTTGTGAAAAAAGTGAAGCAGCACATCCTTCTCCAGGATATGGAAGCATTCTTTTATAGAGGAGACTCTTCTCCCACTTCCTATACCAATTTGGCTTTATGAGAAGTTAACAGGTACAGTGGTTGCCATTAAAATGTCAGCATTTTCCAACAGTTACTATACAGTGAGTCAGAGATAAAATAGTGTTTCCTTATACTTAGAGTAGGACATAGATATAGTATTTCAATTATCGCCCAGAGTTATCTGTTGATAAATGTTGATATTTTGTATGCTGCTTGCCAACTACACTTTTGAAAAAACAAGTGATGTAGAATAGGATAAAATACTGGGCAACCAAATTGTCTTTTGATTGTCCAGCAATAATAGGCCTGTTTCCACTCTCCATTATGTTGGTTTAAATCAGAAGTCACTCCATCAAAGTCAACAGATTTACACTGGTGTAAATACTGTCTATCAGATCAAAATCAAGCCCGCTTAATTTCAATGGGTTAGCACCACCATTTTATGACTCTGCGTAAAGGGAGAAAGAGCCAGCCCTTGAATTTGTTGTTGTTGTTTTGTTTTTATAACTCTGAAATTGTCACCTTGTAATTAATGAATCCTTTATATACTGTGCTTTTCTTGTTGTTGCATTCATTGCTCCTCAGGCTACCTTTCTTGAGAGTATATAAAGTTTCCAGAGCTCTATTTTTGTAATCTAAAGTGGTTATTCTTTCAGGTCTGATGCTGCAACTGTAATTTTAATTTATCAATCCGCCATTCAGTGAAATGCTGTAGCAACATTTGAAAAGCTTAAACCCGTCATTTATCCCTATACTTGTTGATGACACTCTCCTGCACTTGTCAAACTGAGTTAAATGGCACTCCTGTGACATATAAATATTGCCAATAAATTGGATAATCAATCATGTATATGTACAGTTTGACAGGAGTATCCTGAATACATTGAATTCAGAACAGATTTTTAAGGGGCAGAAGCTCATTACTCTTGAGCTAAAAAAATACTGTAGTGGCATCAAGGCTGGCCTCACTTGCTCTATACAATTAAAGGACACCTTGGGAAATGGTAAGGTAAAAAACTTTTTCATTCTTTGGTCTAAAGTTCTCCTGGGGAAAATGTAAGAAATTGGAGATTACATCAGATGACCAAAAAAAAAAATTTACCGGGGGTAGAAATACATGGAAACAGTAAGTAGATTTATTTAGGATTCTTGAACTAGAAAAGTAATGATGCAGCATTTGGTTTCTAAAAGCATTGAACCAGCCACAGTCGAATGCATTGTGCACACACACACAACAGCGATTTTTGAGCAGGAACAATAATAATACTTAGCACTGATGCAGCATGTGACATTCTTTGGGCTACATTTCCATTAGAGATCCAGCCCTTTTGCAGCTCTCATGCACCCTATGCTGCTCTGACAACGGGGCCAGTTGTTTCTTAGAATCAGAGAGCCTTATCCCTGATGTCCTTGATATCCCCTGTTGCCCCGAGTGGAGTTCCTCTGCTGGGGAGAATCTGTCCCTCAATGTGCTTTACAAGCTTAGACTAATCCTCACAAATCCCAGGGAAGGGCCTAATGTCGCATACTCCACTTTGAAAAATGGGGCCTAAGTGGCTTGTTCACTATTCATGCTGGTCACCAGACTCAGGATTTTCCCAATCACATTTTAGTGGCAAACTACTTTCATCCTGTGAATGTGTTTTTGAATATGGAGTACAAATATTTCCTAACAGTACATACAACCTATGGATCCAAACCAGCTCCCATGAAGTTAATGAGGAAACTCCCTTTCACTTTTCTGAGTGCCGGAATCGGACCCTGATTAAATGTATACATGGCTTGCTATAGTAGCTGTTTATTGAAAAGGTAGAATTGACTGAATTGTGCCTACAAATATGGAGGCAAGAGAGAAACTAGCTTTATTATTACAGACAGGGTGCAGTTCCTGTGTGTTGGACTTTCAAGAAATCCTTTCGATTTTCCCACAGAAATCAGAAATAGTCTATGTAAATGACTGTATCTCAAGAAAGTGTGTTCCTTTGTGATCTCCAAACAAACCATGCTGATCTTGTCAATTTCCTTTGTAAGAATTTGCCTTCCAGTCCTTCTAAATATTCCCTTCCTTCTTTTCCTAATCCAGACCTACAGAGAAATCTTAGAACCTTTGAAATGATGACATGGGTCTTTCCTGCCTTAATTTTATACACACAGATCATTATTTACATGTTGGACCCTTTGATTTGCCTAAATGTGCACAAACACAGTTAAAATTGACCAATAATTGAAATTTCCAGGTAATCAGCTAATTTGAAACTTTACCATCTTCAAGCATTTTGACTGAGGGAAAAAACGGGGTGGAGAACCTTGCCTACTTGAAAAGGTGAACTACACCACAGAAATAAGTTAAAACTTACATTTTCTATAATTCCTTTTTATCCTCTGGCACTTTCTGGTTTCCGAGAAACCCTCCAGAACATGTTAGTCTGAGAAATCACTAATGACATTTGTCCCTTGACAGTAAGTATGTCAGCCAAAATCAGACTCTAAAGACTGTTTTCTGTTTATCCCCAGAGCAGATGTAGCATGGGCTGCAAAATAAGTTTCTCCCAATGTGTCTCAACCCTGACCTAAATGGGAGCATCTCTATTATAGAGATGGTAGTTGAGTCCCCCTGCTCCTTCCGTCTTTGGCCTCAGTGGTGAGCTTGTCAATTAATATGCTAATTAGTGCCACCTGTAGTGTTGTTTTTGTGGGATGTGGACTCCTGTCCACTGAGAACTGGACTGAGATCTCCAATTTTTTTCAAATAGACCACAGAAAATCAATCAGGTGACACTGGCTTTTAGTAACCACCAGCCTAAGATGGATTCAACCTGACAGTTTAGAGGTGAAAGGCTCCATATCCCATTGTTAATTCCCTACATAGGTCAAACAGTTCCCCAACTTTAAATTTTTGACTGCAATTTTTAATATTTAGATATAAGTTTAACTTAGGCTCAATCCCGTTTGTATTGAAAGGATACATTTTTTGCAGTCGTTCTTTGTGAGAGGAGAAATGATTTTACAAATGACTGGATCACTAGTTTAAATCATTGTGTTGACAAGTACTTCCTAAAGAGAGTTGGATTGAAAGAATATTGCTTTAGTATTGAATATTTTTATCAAGCGTTGACAACAAAGGAGCAATGGATGTTGTTAGTGGTGATAGTGCTGTCAATTCTATTAAGACGCATCGTGCCTGGTTTATAAACATTTACAATTTACAAATAAATCTGAATCTGTACTGAAGAAAGCAAAAGAGATATTAGCTACAGGGTAAATCACATGCAAGATTCAATCTCTTACTGCAATAAAAATACTAAAAACAAATTCTGCTCTCCATTACTCCACTGAAGTCAATTGAGTTGTCTAAGTTTTAAAGTAAATGAGAGCAGAATTTGATCCTTGGTTTATAAAAGTTTATAAAATGTTTTGCTGCCACAGAATGTTGATCACAAAAAAACCAATGTCCTAACCTAAATAAGAGCTTAATAATTAATAAATTTAATTTTATTTCAAAGGTACATAGAAAAGCACAATTTTGCATTTCTTGACTGAAACACATAGAACTCCTGATACTCAACTTTCATGTGCTCGTGTTCAAAATTATACCTGTGAAAATCTTCGGGAATCCTTTATTCTTAAAGACTACAGAATTTAAAGTGAACTGTGGTTAAAAAATACAGCATCTCCAGCAGCATGCAACCAATTCCAGCAGGATTTTTTTTTTTTTTTAGTGATGTTGAGCTTAACAGGAATCCATCTTACTTTTTCATTGATGAGTTTTCTTGGGGCTCAGAGTGAGCATTACAGGGTGTTTTACTGTGTCTTTCATTTTGTTAGTAGCTTCACGCACACAGTGCTGTTGTTAATGTTGAAGAGATGGCGTATGTTTGTGGGTAGGTTATTAGCCAGTTTTCAATGCCATTATGAAACTGCTGATTCAACTAGTCCACAGGATTGTTTAAACCTCTCTCTGTTTCCAGCTTGCTGTATATTTGGTAAGCTAGACAGTACAAGTAGATTCCTGCAGCATCTGTAACACAGATTGGTTGCTAGGGGATAACTCTCAAGAGGTTAAGAGCCCTGCAGTCACCTTGATCTCTGGGCCAGTGATCATCTACTAATTTGCAGCTTCATGTTCTGCAGTGTAGCAGTGACTAAATCATTGTGACTGACTGTTGGCTTGGAAAAGTGTGAGCAATTAAGGCTGTAGCTGGGGAGAATATATTGGTCCTTTACAGTGTCACCTCATTATTACGGTATTGTCAAGCATTGAAAAATCATGAATCAGCTCCCACCAAAATCATCACATTGACTTGAAAATCATGAGGTTGTTTAAATGACACATTTTGGATTCTTTATTTTTGAGCCTTTTCAGGTACAGATGGTTCATATTTTCAGTCTCTTATCGACAACCACGAGGGCTAAAAACTTACGGTGATGATCTGGGGCTATGTCAGTACAACTTATGAATTCTGATTAATAGTGTGAAGTGGTATTATGAAAAACTTCTGTATAATGAGTGCCTATATGTATGTGGATCTATCATCACTCACATGCAGTAGCAGGAGCACACCAGGCAGAGATACAATGGGGTGGTGCTTCAGTCTCAAGGACCCTATTCAGGGCAAAAAGAAAAGGAGTACTTGTGGCACCTTAGAGACTAACCAATTTATTTGAGCATGAGCTTTCGAGAGCTACAGCTCACTTCATCCGAAGTGAGCTGTAGCTCACAAAAGCTCATGCTCAAATAAATTGGTTAGTCTCTAAGGTGCCACAAGTACTCCTTTTCTTTTTGCGAATACAGACTAACACGGCTGTTACTCTGAAACCTATTCAGGGCAAACACCTAAAGGATGGTGAGCGGCATCGTTAGAAAACCAGTGTAGCTAACTCCTCTGAAGTGATGGAGGAAGGAAGGCGCTGTGGAAAAATATCCAAAAGACAGAACAAAGGTGGCCAGGAGGAGTTTAAGTAGCAAGATACGCAGGAATGGAGGAAGCCAGACAGAAAGAGCAAACATGGGGCAGGACAGAGCAAGGTCTCAAACTGGGGAAGGGACTTCATGAGGGAGAGAGGTCACCCCACATGTAACACTCTGCATGAGTTGAGGACACCTTGCCTGCCTGCCTGCTTTCTTTGCACCCAGATGGTCCCCAAGGACTCACAAAGGAAGGGCAAGCTAGTGAGAACATAGCAGTTTAAGACATGTATTGTTTTGTCTGATCTGTACTCTCCTGAGCTCTATGTGATTAAGGAAAAGAGCATTCATATGTTAGACTCTGGACAAAGTGTGTGTTTTATGCTTCACAGTTTCTGTATGCCCTTGAGAGTAGCTTTACACTGTATACCAGAAGCTTCACATTTTTGGCAGAGTTCTGTGATAGGGGTGTGTTTAAGTAACTGAATATCTTGGGGGTCAGTGCTAGTCCTTGGGTTAAGGGCAGGTGGGCTGAGGAGCCCCATTTCTGAGATGGGATAGCAGACTAAGTATGTGCACAGAAATGTCCCACAAAGAACAGAGGATGATAGCACACAGATGTCACGCCTAAAGTGCCAGAGACTTTTTTGGGTAACTGTATTGCTACTATACATTTTTAATACATGGGATTTAATAATATGGCATTCATAGCTCCCTGTACAAAGCCTCAGTTAAACAAGCTTTCTCCAGGAAACTAATCACAGGTTGTGGGGGGAAGGGAGGGGTGGAAAACACAATTCAATCCCTCCTTCTGGGGATTGACCAAAGAGCTGCATTGTAGCCTCTCCATCTCTACTGATCCAGCCTAGGGAGTGAAGTAGCAGCTGCAGTTGCCTATACCTGGTATGCCAGTGATTGCAGCTACGCAGTTGCCAGATGTGTAGCTCAAAGGGCCTCCTTTGCTCCATCCCAATGGCCCTTCTCTGCTTATCTGTCTGCTACCAGAGTAGAGCCTCCTTCACAACATGCAGGGTATGCAGAGACTTCCTGTACGGATGCTGCACTTGTGCCCTTCTCCACACACCAGTGCCGTAGGATTTAGTTAGCATGAAAGGCCTTGAATGAGCCTTCTATTTCACTCACAATACACAAAACAGTCTTGACATGGAAATAGGTAACCTTGGGTAGCCTATCAAATGGAATGTACAGGGGAGTCGATCCTGCAAGAGGCAGGGCTTCCTTCTTACCTCACTCTTACTTCAGGAGGAATTGAAGACACTTGGTAACTTGTAAGAATGCAGGGCAGGCACCTCAGCAGGACTGAGCCTTAAAGAAACTATTGTCAGTAACGGATATCTTTCCAAATGCATTTATCTACCCCATTTTAGAGATATTTTGGAGAACGCCTCTACTTTTTAAGTCAACTGCTGGTGTTTCTCAGGATGAAGATTAAAACTAGAGGAAAAAATTGTACTTCTCCTTTCTGTCTGATTTTACTGCAGTTGTTGAAATTTTGGACCCAATAAAAGATAATTACAACCAACGTAGTATTTTGGGCAGTAAGACCAGAGTGTGACAGTATAAAAATCTTTTGATATAATTAAACAGGTTTTTTTTTTAAAAAAAAACAGCAAAACTAAGAGCTCAGGCAATAACCAACAAAAATTAGCAATTTAATCCCTCGGCCCGCGCTGATTCCCGCAGCCTCCATTGGCCTGGAACGGCGAACCACAGCCAGTGGGAGCTGCGATCGACCGAATCTGCGGACGCTGCAGGTAAACAAACCATCCCAGCCCTCTAGCAGATTTCTCTGACGGGCTGCGAGCCAAAGGTTGCTGATCCCTGCCTTACAGGGTAGTTTGCTTTAATTGCAAACGAGAGCTTAAACAGTGTGATCCCTACCCACAACAAAGTACTCGTAAAACATATTAAAATGATAAGCATTAGCTGTATGGTAAATAATGATGACATCTGTTGGCGTTCAGTAGCAAAACCAACAGCTGCTGTTTTGCCTAACAATGGGTAAAAGGTGGGGCCTAGGTCTCTGTACAAAGCCTGAATAAATTTCCACAGAAGGCCATCCATCACAAGGGCTAGGGAGAAGGAAATCTACCCTCAACCCATATTCAGGTTGTGGGGCGCTTTTACAGTTAGATTATGGCCACTGCTATGGCTTGCTGAGC
The DNA here is from genome assembly GCF_965152275.1 of Natator depressus. NCBI lineage: Eukaryota > Metazoa > Chordata > Testudines > Cheloniidae > Natator > Natator depressus. The sequence continues at coordinate 48,429,757 of NC_134235.1, read as the reverse complement.
TCTCCTTTTTATAGGGTTTTTGGGCAGCCCGCAAGTTCTGCTCATGGGGTCTCTGTCTTTACCACACACCCTTTTTCCCCTCCCCTGTAGCTGCCTCACAGAGAGAGACTCCTTGGAACTTGGCCCTGTGTTGCACAAGGGAACTGTGGAGTCCTCGTATATGGGCTTTCCTTAGGGTTGAGTGAATAATTCATGGCATGAGCTCCTGGCATGCTTTGGGTTTCAGTTTTCATTGTTTCAGGCTTTTCACTTTATATCACCCCCTTTGTTTCCTCCTCCTCCTATTCAGTGGCAAAATGGAAGAAGAGGGAGGAGGGGAGGATGGAGTCTAGCCCTTTGTTAGGTGTCATTAGCAGCAACAAGGACCAGGTACAAACATATGTCTGAGGATCCTATCTAAAATGTTTGGATGGAGCCCCCATCTTAAAAACTTATCCACTCCCAGGTTTTAGGAATATAAAATGTGACACACACTCACATGTACATCCATAACCTTTATAGGTGTTTCTTCCCCATTCACAAGCACTCACCAGGAGGATTTAGGAATATGAAACCTCAGATACTTTTTATTTGGGGAAAACAAGATAAACATCTATTTATATAATAAAATGAAATTATAAAACCTAAACAGTGTGAGGAGCATGGGCAACCCCCAAGTCTCCCTTATTAATTAACCAATTTGTTGGGGCTCAGAATTCTTTATTCACAACACAACCCTCACCCACCTAAACTCACTCGCGATTAGACTCAGGAGATGTCAAATGGGTGCCAGGTGGTGTTTCTGTTCAGCCTGTCTGCTTCAGTCCCATGACATCTGGTCCCACTCCAACCAGTGCTTGCCAGGTCTGGATCCACATTTAGCTCAGTCAGGCCTGCTACTTCCAAGGTCTGGTTCAGTGAAATCTGCAACACCTGCATGGCTGCTGGTACAAAGTCAGCTTCACCCAGGGCCCTGAGTCCCTGGGTGGGAAACCCAGAGCAAAACAAGACTTCTAAGCAGACAAGACCCTTTCTAAGACAGAACACCTACTCCTTTTGAGCTATTTGGGGCTTACTACCCAACCTAAGTTCACAGCGTGTTCGCTCAGGGTGATGCACCTTCTCCAGGGTATATCTTTTATGATTTCTGCCCCCTTTCATAAATACAGTTGCATTCATCATTTAATGTATTTCCCCAAACCAGCACACAAACAGTCCCCCAAACAATATAACAAAATGTTGGTACAGAACTGCATTGGGGTGACATTATAATCGATCTAAATTACACCTGTCAGAGCTAGCTTTTTTCCCCTTTCTCCTACAAGACAGTTTCTTTTCCCTTTCACCTTCCTAGCTCTGGGCCTTACAAAAATAAAAAAAAGAAAGAAAGAGGTGGGGCATCGGAAGGAAAGGCCAAACATTTTCAGTTAAATTGCACACAGAGAAATATTTTAAAAAACAAGTTATTTTCAAAAACTTCAAAATTAAATGTTGAAGGAAAAAATCTGGGTTTTTTTGTTTGTTTGTTTTTCCCCCCATCAGCTCTGCAAACAAGGATTGTCCAAAACATACTATCCTACCATGGGGAAGAGCCATCCCTGATAAGACACTTACTGTTGTGTGTTTCCATTGTTGTTTTTTTCTGCATACATTTTCTTCTATTTCTTCATCCTTTCTAAATCCGGCCCTCTCTCCTTTTTCTTTTCTAGTTTCTTGTCTAAATCTTCTAATTTTTCCTTTGATAATTTCTGTATCTTCTTCCCTTTTATTCCTGTGCTCCTGGCTCATTTCCTAATGAGTTTCACCCTCACTTACTTGTAATAGTTTATCCTCTCAGGCAGCTGAAGCAATGTGTGTTTTGTCTTCCCTGACCTTGACCGAGTACCTGCAGTAGCTGGGAGAGTAAAAAATCCCCTGCAGCTCATTTTGTTGTGTGCAGACCTTTTACCAGCTCTTCAATCTTCTTTTTTTTTTTTTTTTTTTAGCCACTGTGATAGGCTTCATTACTGACACTCGCTACAGTGGCAAGAGGTGATTATTGTGACTGGGATACTCAGGAATGACCATGCTAAATTGACTTTGCACTTCCCATATCAAACATGGTTGTTCTCTAGGCCTTTCCAGTTCCCGTTACTCAGTATGCCTCCAGACAGTTCTTCCCATCTCTCTCAAAGTGGCATGCATTTCCCTTTCAAAACCTAAAGGAACGGCATGGAAACAGACCTCAGGGAGAAGTTACTGTTTGTAAGATACATCATCTGTTTTCCTAGAATCACTTCTCTTTCTCCTTGTACATCTTAGGGTTTTTTCAGTTAGAAGGCTCAGGCAGCAAGAGTCCCACCACCTCATGTTCTCATGGGTCAAATGTTTTCATCCCCTGCCTGTTGTTCTTAATTACAGGCCTTTTTGACCCTCCCACTGGGTAACCTAGATGAACACAGAAAGAGGGAAGAGGAAGGCCGCAGATTTGGAGTCCTTGCCTCATTTGAGCCCTAAGAATTATACTAATAGTTATCTAATCACGAGCTGTTATGCTGTATTAATTTCTTTCCATATGTGCTGCCAGCTTCTTTCATTGCTATGTGTAGGGGCTGTTAATAATAATTCACATTCCCAAATGTACCAAAGACTAGTAGTATGCAAAATGGCATCATATCAGATTTAGAAATAACCTTGCTAATCCTTTTCATGCATTAACAATTATAGAAATTTGGGGTGCTGGAAACAGTCTTCAAATGTTTTTGACTATGAAAATAAATTAGTATTACAATAATACCACAAATATTTTAATGAAAGTAATTTTTCTATATGCCAGTTCATTATTGCTTTTTGTGCTCTTTCCACAGAGGTTATGTCTTTGATTATGATTACTACAGGGATGATTTCTACAATCGGTATGTGTGATTTTATTTCTATAGATCCTACACAGTTTTCACTATTTATTTATAATGCTGTCACATAATTTACTTAGAGAGGGTTTTGGTTTTAATTTTACACAATATTCATTATCTTTATTGCATTTTGGGGAAAAAACTCTCTAGGAGTAGACTCAATATAGGATGAGATTTACAGAAAACCTTGAAGATTCATCCCCCCCACTCCCCGGGTCCTCCCATTTCTTCACGTTAAGCAGTTCTGTTGGTGTCCTGACTGTCTGAAAGCTCTTTTTTGAGCTTTTCCTTTACTGAAAAATTAAAGGATACAAAAGGAAAAGTCTGTGGTTTCTTAACCCTGCAGAGTTCTTCCCCAGTATGATTTCACTGGGATACACTGCAGATGTGGAAGTTCTTTAAGTATGAGGGTTTGAGACAGTGTTTATCTTGATGTTTATATTTGTGAAATGTCTCCTGAGAAATGTATTCTTTCAGGCCTCTCTCTAGAAAGCTGAAGAGATCTCCCATCATGTAATCATTTGCCTATACTATTCTGCGGCAACTGCAGAGGTATAGATTCAGATAGGGTATGCAGAACAGAGGAGGGCCATTTTTTTATAGCACCTTGCAGGAAGAACAGACCAACAGTGAGTGGGGCGGGCTTAATGCCACCTTTGTGCCCTCCAAATTCTTTCTTGATCCAAATTCTTCCTTGATCCCATCTCTTGGTGTGAGTCAGAGCAGCACCAAGTGTTACTCCAAGTACTACCTACCATAGCTGCCTATTGGACACTCTGGGGCCCACAACAGCCAGAGCACAGTGCTCTTTTACCATACCTCTTCCCTCCTATTTATAAGCCTGCCTCCAGCACACACCTACACTAGGGGCGGCAGAGGAGCGTCGTGTGGGGCTGCTCTGCCAGCACTACGCCAGCAGGTGAACCCCTTTATTCAGGGCAAAGGGACCATAGCAGGGACAGAACGGGGCCTGAAATTTTAGGGAGAAAACAAATGAAGTGGTAATGTGTCCTGTAAATCTATATTTTGAAGCATTTTAGAAACAAAGAAATTTTCATCCAATAGGCCACCTAGGCAGGTTCCTTTGTGGCCATTTGTTTTGCATCCCTTACTCAATGACCCTAACACCTCAGGCAGCACTGAAGATGGTAGACACCTGGAACTGTGAGCCAGCACCTCATCATACTCCCACTTTATCAGACCCTGGTAATAATATAGTGACCTCATCCTAAGAGAGGTTCATTTGTGGGGTTTTCACCTTCTCTGAATTTCTTCATCGGAGTTGCTATGATGGTACAAGCATTTCACAAAGTACTTTTTTGTGACTGATTGTCCCCAAGCGTGAAAGCTATGTGAGTTCTGCAACCCTACAGCCTACCTTAGGATTCAGTAATCTAGGTGTAATACACAGGCAACAAGAATGATTAGAGGTAAGAAATAAATTACATATGAAGACAGATTGAAAAGTTTGGGAGTGTGTAATTTAGAGAAAAGATGATCGAGAGGGGAGGTGATAGAGGTATACAAAATAGGGAGTAGTAGAGAGAGAAAGCATGGTGTAGAATTGGGCACTCCTATTTACTATTTCTCTTAATACAAGAGCAAGAAGACATTCTATGTTCTTGCTTAGTTAGCTTCCTAACACAACCAGGCTATTAATCACTAAAGTGCTCTCCTCTGGGCTATTCCAACCCTGTCTTTGTCTTGCAGGTTAACAACAGGTGTACTCAAGTCCCTTTGATTCAGGTGGTATCCAGTCCCTGACAATGGTTACTCACAGAAATCCCAGATCTTTTCCCCCCAGAGGAGCAGTGTACTCCAATTTAAACTTAAACCCCAATCCTGTATAACAATCACCACTTTAATAAAGGTTTCAGAGTAGCAGCCTTGTTAGTCTGTATCCGCAAAAAGAAAAGGAGGACTTGTGGCACCTTAGAGACTAACAAATTTGTTTGAGCATCCGATGAAGTGAGCTGTAGCTCACGAAAGCTTATGCTCAAATTAATTTGTTAGTCTCTAAGGTGCCACAAGTCCTCCTTTTCTTTTCACTTTTAATAAGAAGGCTTATTTAAGAAAGAATGGAGAGTTAACTAGAAACAAGAGAGAGTGGTGGAAACAAATGGTTATGATACAAAACAAAATCATAAAAAGCAAAGCTGGGTCTACTCTTATTAAGAGGTACCTTTCTTATCTAATAATAGATTTTCCACTCCAAATTTCAGTCTGTTACAGAGCTGGCCAGCTTCACAGGAGCCAGGATCCAATTTTTCATGAGAACATCTCTGCTCCCCAAGATGTCTCCTCAGTGACAGGATACAGGGTTTCCCCACCCTATGTGAAACCAAAAGAATCTTTTATCTTTATTCATAGACAGGGTGATTGTCTGTTGTAATGTTCCTTTTTTTACCTTCAGGGGGTTTCAGTTGTTTGTGGTTGTCTCTGATGGTTTTCCATTCCTAGACTTGGGATGGAGCAAGGCTAGACAACTGAGCCTTACATTACACTACCGGCTAACCAGAGCAGAGTGACAACTCCCTCCTGCTTGAATGGGCCATCACCTAGGCATATGATCTGGTGACTAACTTTTACTCCAAGTCCATAAAGCATATTTGCAATATAATTACATTCTTCCTTAAATACTACCCATACATACATCTCACAATGATTATGAATCTTGACAAGTTAGCTTTCTGTAGACCTTATTCTTTATGGATAAATGTCCTGCAAGACATGTTTGATGTAGTGAGTTTGTCAGGTCTGAGGTGAGAGTTGTTTGCAAAGAACAGGGGGGATCCTTTGCCAAAGAGCCTCTGTGTCACACTCAAATACTAACTGTGGGAGGTTAGGTAGAAAATTCCAGTGTGGACAGGTAATTCTAAGAACAGAAGAATGGCCATACTGGGTCAGACCAAAGGTCCATCCAGCCCAGTATCCTGTCTGCCGACAGTGACCAATGCCAGGTGCCCCAGAGGGAGTGAACCTAACAGGTAATGATCAAGTGATCTCTCTCCTGCCATCCATCTCCAACCTCTGACAAAGAAAGGCTAGGGACACCATTCCTTACCCATCCTGGCTAATAGCCATTAATGGACTTAACCTCCATGAATTTATCTAGTTCTCTTTTAAACCCTCTTATAGTCCTAGCCTTTAGAATCTCCTCAGGCAAGGAGTTCCACAGGTTGACTGTGAGCTGTGTGAAGAAGAACTTCCTTTTATTTGTTTTAAACCTGCTGCCCATTAATTTCATTTGGTGGCCCCTAGTTCTTATATTATGGGAACAAGTAAATAACTTTTCCTTATTCACTTTCTCCACAACACTCAGGATTTTATATATCTCTATCACATCCCCCTTAGTCTCCTCTTTTCCAAGCTGAAAAGTTCTAGTCTCTTTAATCTCTCCTCATATGGGACCTGTTCCAAACCCCTAATCATTTTAGTTGCCCTTCTCTGAACCTTTTCTAATGCCACTATATCTTTTTTGAGATATACATCTGTACGCAGTATTAAAGATGTGGGCATACCATGGATTTCTGTAAGGGCAATAAGATATTCTCCATCTTATTCTCTGTCCCCTTTTTAATGATTCCTAACATCCCGTTTGCTTTTTTGACTGCCGCTGCACACTGCGTGGACGTCTTCAGAGAACTATCCAAAATGACTCCAAGATCTCTTTCCTGATTAGTTGTAGCTAAATTAGCCCCCATCATATTGTATGTATAGTTGGGGTTATTTTTTCCAATGTGCATTACTTTACATGTATCCACATTAAATTTCATTTGCCGTTTTGTTGCCCAATCACTTAGTTTTTTGAGATCTTTATGAAGTTCTTCACAGCCTGCTTTGGTCTTAACTATCTTGAGCAGTTTAGTATCATCTGCAAACTTTGCCACCTCACTGTTTACCCCTTTCTCCAGATCATTTATGAATAAATTGGATAGGATTGGTCCTAGGACTGATCATTGGGGAACACCACTAGTTACCCCTCTCCATTCTGAAAATTTACCATCTATTCCTATCCTTCGTTCCCTGTCTTTTAACCAGTTCTCAATCCATAAAACGATCTTCCCTCTTATCCCATGACAACTTAATTTATGTAAGAGCCTTTGGTGTGGGACCTTGTCAAAGGCTTTCTGGAAATCTAAGTACACTATGTCCCCTGGATCCCTCTTGTCCACATGTTTGATCCCTTCAAAGAATTCTAATAGATTAGTAAGACATGATTTCCCTTTACAGAAACCATGTTGACTTTTGCCCAACAATTTATGTTGTTCTATGTGTCTGACAATTTTATTCTTTACTAGTGTTTCAACTAATTTTCCCGGTACTAATGTTAGACTTGCAAGTATGTAATTGCCGGAATCACCTCTAGAGCCCTTTTTAAATATTGGCTTTACATTAGCTATCTTCCAGTCATTGGGTACAGGATGGTCCACTACAGGATATCTTACACCTCCGTTGAAACTTTGTGTACTGGTCACCGCCTCTCAGGATAGTGACGTACTGGTTGGATCCAATATGGCAAATCATATGATTTATAATTAGGGCCCTACCAATTTCACAGCGGTGAAAAACGTGTCACGGACCATGAAATAAGCCCTTCCCCATGAAATCTGATCTCTCCCTTGCTGCTGGGAGTGCCCGAGCCAGGGGGCTGCTGGCTGCAAGTCCTGGCTGGGCTGGGGAGGGAGAGGACTTGTCCTCCCCCTGCACGGCTGCTCTCACTTTCATGGGGAGATCAGATCCATCTCAGAGTGCCTCCCCCTGCTGCAGGAAGCTCCAGCCCCAAAGGTTCCTGCAGCTGGAGGTGGTTTGTGGAAGTGGGTCCGATATCCCCCTGCTGCTGGGAGCATCCCAACCAGGGGGTTTCTAGCTGCCAGTCCCTGCTGGGCTGAGGAGAAACAGGACTTATCCTTCCCTTGCGTAGCAGTTCTAGGGGAGTGCAACGTGGGGAGATCAGACCCACTTCTGGGTATCTTTTGGGTTGGGACCCCCACAGTTATAACACCATGAAATTTCAGATGTAAACAGCTTAGCTGAAAGCATGAAATTGACCAATCTTAAAACCCTCTGGCCGTGAAACTGATCAAAATGGACCGTTAATTTGGTAGGGCCATATTGATAATAAAGCATATCATATGTACACTAAAAACAGTGTTAACTTTTCAGTGATGAACTGAATACACAGTTAGTTAACTGTGTTGAGAATTGAATATTCACCTTAAGTTGAAGGACTTTGTAATGCATGTGGCACAGGGTTGTAATAAGAGAATATGACACAGCAGGATTAAATGACTGTGGAATTAAGGCACAGATAAGTAAAGGCACTCTGGTCTAGTGGATTAGGCATGTATCAGGCAGAACATACATTAGGAGACCTGAGTTCTAATTCTGGGTCTGGTTCTGATTTGATATTTGACCCTGAGCAAGTCCTTACTCTTTCTGTGTGTCTCTTTCCACGTATTTACCTAACTCAGTCACAGGAGATGTGTCATGGTTGCTCTGAAAATGAAGCACTATATAACTATTATTATTATTAGCTATTACTAAAGTTTGAAGGGACTATATAACAGCACTGCACACAGAGAGTAAATGTCTTTCCCGGCTATTTCTGTACAGAGGACTGGAAACTGAGTTTTCATTAGCAGATTTTCCTCCTCAATGTTCCATCGGATTTGGTGTTCACCTCCCAGAGGAACAGGAAGGAAGTTCAGCGCACAGAACCTACATATATGCTGAGATCCACCAGAGACCAGGACTGTTTGTAACTTTATGTCTCCATTCCACCTCCTGACCACTCCCTTTATCTCCCTCTGAGCCATTGGCAGCCTGGCTCCCCTAGCAGCAGCAGCTAGCCCCCAAACCCTGCCTAGGGGGCATTACAGCATTCAGGAAACCTCAGATCTTCCATGGTTTGGTGTCACCATCTTTTGCTGCCCCTTCCCATCCCTCATCACCACCCCTTGCTGCCCCTTCACAACCACAGAAACCAATCACCATAGAGCTGCAAGGGGACTTGCAAGAAGGGGTAAGTTAATATCAGTGAGATGGTGAAATCCCCCTGCTCAGATCCTCCAGTTTTTTATCCCCTCCCTAGCCCACAGCTTTTATGTTCTAAATGTGTTTCCTAGGCTTTCTGTCAGCTTTTTATCTCTCTCCCCTTGTCCCCTAACTTGTGCACAGATTAGTGAACTGGTATTGATCCACTGTGTTTAGGATTCAAGGAATTTAATTGGGGAACACTCCATTGTGGGGACTTAGGGAGTATTTTCATTTACTTGAATGGGAATTTTTTGAATTCATAGTTGCCATAATGCAGAGGGCCCACACTAGGGTCATCCATTAAAGTAGTCCCAGGAGTTTTGGTGGTTTCAAAGTGTTCCATCTTTTATTTAAAAGAATACATGTCACTCTGTCTTGGACAGGTTCCACTCTTTTAATGCCTTCCTCTGACAGACGCACACCTCTCTCAGTGAAATGTCCCTTATGCAATTGCACGGGTGGTGAAATCCATCATTTGGCAGCATGACACTGTTGCACTATTTTCTTTAATGTTTGGTCTCAGGACTGTTCATCCCCTTTAATGTGTGTGCAGTCGGAGCTGGAAAACTAAAATCCAAACCATGCATGTAATAAAGGAGCCAGAATGTCATCACGACAAAGTGTGTAGCAGTTATTTGTGCTCAATGAAATGTAGTGGATCTGCAGAGAGCAGGAGATGGATTTTCCATGATGCAAATAACAGCGCTCCATAAAGCATCCCTCATTTAATTACACAAAATCTGAGAGCTATGCACACTGGGCTGTGACTGAAATCCAAATATGGCACTTCATGTGCAGAGGTCCTTGAAATCTAATTTGACTGTGATATGAAGTGATTGATTTGAAAGAGAAATTTCCTCTAAAATAACATGAAAATTTAATTGACAGGATCACCAGGACATGAAACCACATCTCAGGATTTGTAAAACTATTCTCTTTTTTCTCAGATTGTTTGATTACCACGGTCGTGTCCCACCACCACCTCGTGCAGTGATACCATTGAAGCGCCCTCGTGTGACCATGACAGCAACTCGTAGAGGGAAAGGGGTTTTTTCCATGAAAGGGGGATCGCGATCAACATCTAGTGGGGCGTCTTCTTCAGGATCCAAATGTAAGTTGCTTATATCAGTTAGCTTATCTTGGAACTGGCTTTAATAAGGGGAAACTCTTTGTAACTCTTATCCTGATGGTTACTCTGGTTAAGGTTGTTACCATCTTCCATTGCAACCCTTTGTTTTAGGCCCTTTATTACTTTGTCTTGGAAAATTGGTTTGGCTTTGAGAATTGCCAGACTTACTCTGAAAGCAAAGAAAAACATTTCTGCAAAGTTTGGAGGAAATCTATTTAATGGCATTTCAGTTACAGATCATTTAAAAATTACCCTGATTTGTAATGTTGACTCTTGTCTAATGTTCATCTTCCTCTATGTCAAAAGTGGCTTGCTCAAACTTTCAATGCCATGAGATCTCCTTGGCATCTCATAGAATCATAGAAATGTAGTGGCTGGAAAAGACCTCAAGAGGTCACCCCACACTGAGGCAGGATTAAATATGCCTAGACCATCCCTGAGAAGTGTTTGTCTAGCCTGTTCTTAAAAACCTCCATTGACAGGAAGCTCATGCACTTGCTATACATGAAAGAAATAGGCTGTAATTAAGCAACATTATGAAGTATTTTGTTGTCGACAGTTTGAGGCCCAATCTGTCTCCCACGGATTTCAGTGGGAATTATGGGCCCAGTCCTGTTCTCATTGATATCATTAGCATTTTGTTTGCTGTTGACTTCGGGGGAGGGCAGAAGAAGGAGAAGTGCAGGCAAAAGTGTCTTGTTGTTGTTCAAGAGGATGCACAAAGCAGGGCTGGGCATTCAGAGAATAATCAAAGTAGTCTGTTAGTTGCACTCAGATCAGGGACTTAACTAAGAAAAATAGACTTGACCCACTTCCCTCATCATCACCTCCCAAAACATGCCCTGGGAAATTCACTTACCTCCCCATGTCTCTTCAGCATCCATTTATCTCTTCCCTACCACTCCTGTGGAGTGATAAAGCCCCCTGGAACTTCACTGGAAGAAGAGGAAAAGGGGGATGGGAGTCAGACACTAGGCAGCATGGAGGGGCCTAGAGAAAGATCCTCTTAACAGATCTGGACATCACTTAACAACAGCGCACCTAGCGGGGAAAAAACATGAATTCAGCAACAGTACACATGACTGGAAAGTAAAATAGGAAAATGATTACAAACATGACATAATAATGAGATAACATAGTGAGTTTTCCCTGCTTGAACTGCCCCATCCCAATGTGTTTGCCAAAATACATCCCCGGGTGCTAGACACAGAGGCTTACAAATAAATACCTGTCTTACCGCCATGGTGTCCTTGTGTGTGAAAGCATCAACAGAACAGGGCAGGGCACAGCACACTCACTGTCTCTCACAGAACAGGTGTCGTTCCTTGTACAGGACAGAACCATTGGAGACAGGTAATGGGAGAAACCAGTAATGTTAACAGGAAAAGTATGTTCTACAGATTCTGGGCCTTGTGTAATAAAACCAGAGAGCAGTGCTGGGCAATGATGGGGAACAACAACAAGCCACAGGCATTGCCTCAGCCTGAGATGGGCATGCAGAGTAATTGGAGTGATTGTGCAAGGACAGCATGAGGTGGTGGATAGGAAGAGCAGAACTTCTCAATTTCTGTCTCCAAACTGTTCATCCTTGATTGCTCAAATACCATGACCGATCCATGTCACCCACTGTGAGACTGCCCTCCTTCTGCTCCTTCCTTGCATTCTACTCCCCACTCCCACTACAATGTCCAGAACAGTTCCTGTATAGAACCTCGTGTATCAGGCATTGTGAGGAGGGTGAGGCTAGTGGCATCTCCTAGTCATTAAGTTGTTGGGCCTCCACTTTCCCCCACTGAGATCCAGAAGGAGGTGGGAGGCAGACAGGTTGAAAGTCTCTGGGTAAAGGTGAATAGGGTAAAAAAAATAGGGGTGATATTATAATATGGATCTACTATAAACCACCAAACCAGGAAGAGGATGTAGATGAGCCATTTCTAGAACAAATAAAAGAAATATCCAAACACAAGATCTGATTCTACTGGGGGACTTTAACTACCAAGACATCTGTCAGAAACACAAAAATGTCCAGTAAGTTTTTGGAATGTATTGGGGACATCAGTTTGTTCCAGAAAGTTGAAGAAGTCACCAGATGGACAGCCATTTTAGATTTGACTCTGAACAACAGGGAAGAATTGGTAGTGAATCTGAAGGTGGAAGGCAATTTGGGTTAAAGTGATCTTGAAATGATATATTTCATTATTCTAAAGAAAAGGAGGAGTGAGCAGAATAGTCACAATGAACTATAAAAAAACAGACTTTCACAAATTTAGAGAACTGGTAAGTAAGGTCCCATGGAAGAAAATCTATGGGGAAAAGGAGTTCAGGAGCATTAGCAGTTTCTCAAGGACAATATTAAAGGCACAACTGCAAAGTATCCTAATGCGAAGGAAACATAGGAAGAACAGTAAGACACCAATATGGCTCCATCAGGCGTTCTTTAATGACCTGAAAATCAAAAAGGAATCCTACAAGAAGTGGAAACATGGACAAATGGCTAAGGAGGAGTATAGAAGAATAGCTTCTAGCTTCATGTAGGGACAAAACCAGAGAGGCTAAGGCACAAAATGAGATACAACTAGCAAGGGACATAAAAGGCAATAAGAAGAGATTCTTTAAATACATCAGAAGCAAGAGAAAGATGAAGAAACATGTAGGTCCTCCACTTAGTGGGGAAGGAGAGCTAATAACTAATGATACCAAGAAAGCTGAGGTGTGTGATGCCCATTTTGTTTCAGTCTTCACTTAAAAGTTTAATGGTGACCAGATACTCAACCTAGTTAATATTAAAAACAAGGGGGAAAGAATGCAAGCCAAAGTAGGGAAAGAACAGGTTAAAGAACATTTAGATAAGTTAGATGTATTCAAGTGGCAAGACCTGATAAAATTCATGCTAGGGTACTTAAGGAAGATGCTGAAGCAATCTTGGAACCATTAACAATTATCTTTAAAAACTCATGGAGGTCAGAGGAGGTCCCAGAAGAATGGAGAAGGAAAAAGATAGTACTGATATTTTAAAAGGGGGAACATAAAGGACAAGGGGAATTATAGACCAGTCAGCCTAACTTTGATACCTGGAAAGATACTGGAACAAATTATTAAACAATCAATTTGTAAGCACCTGGAGGATAATAAGGTTATAAGGAACAGCCAACATGGATTTGTGAAGAACAAATCATACCAAACCAAACTCGTTTCCTTCTTTGACAGGATTACTGGTCTAGAGGATGTGGGGAAGCAGTGGATGTGATTCATCTTGATTTTAGTAAGGCTTTTGACACAGTCCCACATGACACTCTCATAAGCAAACTGTGGTCTGTTATGAAATTACTATAAGGTGGGTGCTCAGCTGGTTGAAAGACCATACTGAAAAAGTAGTTATCAATGGTTCGCTGTCAAACTGGGAGAGTATATCTAATGGGGTCCCACAGAGGAGAGTTCTGGGTGTGGTACTATTCAATATTTTCATTAATGATTTGGATAATGGAATGGGGAGGATGCTTATAAAATTTCCAGATGACCCCAATCTGGGAGAAATTGCAACACTTTAGAAAACAGGATAAGAATTCATAAAAACCTTGAGAAATTGGAGAATTGGTCTGACGTCAACAAAATGAGATTCAATAACAACAAATGCAAAGTATTTCACTTAGGAAGGGAAAAATCACGTGCACAACTACAAAATAGGAAATAAATGGCTAGGTGATAGTACTGCTGGAAAGGGTTTGGAGGTTATCATGTTGACTCAAATTCAATTTGTGATCCAAGTGATGCAGCTGCAAAAAAGGCTAATATCATTCTAGGGTATATTAACAGGAGTGTCGTATGTAAGACGTGGGAGGAAATTGTCCCACTCTACTCGGCATTGGTGAGGCCTCTGCTGGTGTACTGTGTTTAGTTCTGAATGAAAACTGGAGAAAAAGATGTGGACAAACTGGAGTGAGTCCTGAGGAGAGCAACAAAAATGAAAAAAAAGGTTTAGAAAACCTGATCTATGAGGAAAGTAAAAAAACTGAGAATGTTTAATCTTGAGAAAAGAAGACTGAGGGGGGATCTGATAAGTCTTCAGATATGCTAAGGGCTGTTCTAAAGAGGATGGTGATCAATTGTTCTCTACGTGCACAGAAGGTAGGGCAAGAATTAATGAGCTTAAAGTTCAGCAAGGGAGATTTAGATTAGATATTAGGAGAAACTTTCTAAGTCCTCATCATTGGAAGTTTTTAAAAACAGGTTGGACAAACACATGTCAGGGGTAGTCTAGATTTACTTGGTCCTGCCTCTGCACAGGGGTGTGGACTTGATGACTTCTTGAGGTCCTGTCCAGGCCTACATTTCTATGATTCTATCACAGGCATGAAGTGTTTTCTGAGTGTATCTCTGGAGGTGTCCCTCTTCGTCTCTGTGTTCCCCTGAAGATGGACACAAACAGGGCTGCATGTTTTGTTCACTTGCGTATCCTCCTTTAAATATTCCCCCTCTCCCTGACCATTCTATTTTTATTTGCTCAGTCGTCTCAATAATGTACCAAGGCTCCTAGTATCATTTCTGAAAAACAGTACATGCCTCATGATCTTCTTTTTCACTTTAGCATTGTTTAAAATCTATGTATTTATTAAGATTGAGCAGAGGAGGGAAGCTCCCAATTAAGCGTGATTGGGTTTTGTTTGTTTTGTAGTCTCTTTTGCAGCCCTTGAATCTATAAGGATATTCTGTAAGGAATCAAAATGCAGATAGATCTCCTCTAGTATTGCCCTCATTTTTCATTGCTGTAGTGTAGGAAGTGTAGTGTAGCGTAGTTATGAGAAGTTAGTATAGGAGCATGCAATTCCTTACTTGTCTGCACTGATAGTCTAATATGAATTGGCTTCTTGGGTTTGCTTTGCCTCAGGAGGATAAATTATTTTAGTTGAGGGTTTTTTTCTACACCACAACATTGCCGTATTCCCTATTCCAAGAAATTCCATTCCAGGAAATAGTGCATTGTGGCAAAAATCAAGATTTTAATAGCTCCCACTATAGATCAGGGCACCTAAACTTTGTCCAATTATGGGCCACATTGGCAACTTGCTATGAGCCCGAAGGCCATGCCACATGTGTATAAAATGGAGCAAATTGCAGTACCCCTATATTTTTAATACAGAGGTGCAGCTCAAGGACTCTAGATCCCAACATGCCGTGCTCTATCTTGATTCAAGTGGCCTTCAGAGGTCTATACTTGTGTATTAGGCCATGATCCAACTCCCACAAAAATCAGTAAAAGGACTCCTTGTGATTTTAATGAGCTTTGGATTGGGCTCTTAATCTTGAAGAGACCAGTAGGCTGCTTTATTAAAAGTATTAAGGCCACATTTTTGCAACCCTGCATTAGATTTTCAAACTCTCTCACAGTTGCATATGAATTACAGTTGCAAAATCTCTTTCACATGCTTGAATAAATTACAGAAAAATATTCTTTTTGTGTGCAGCACACATGAAAATAAACAGGGGAAATCAAAAGTTTTTTAAAAAGAGACAGGTGTACAGTATATAGACTTTGATGCTTGATTTCCCCTTAGAATTACTTCCCTTTTTTACAGGTCCAACCAGCAGATCCATAAAGGTGGAGACATTATTTTGTTGACTTGGACAGAAATGTAATCAGCTTATTGTAAGGTGTTTATCAGGAAAATATCCAGGCAGTTCCCTCAGGGGCTTCAAGTTTGAAAGCAGAGAATGTGTTTGTTCTGTTGCTTCTTTTCCTCTGTACAGAAAAATTGTGTTAGATTGACATGTAGGATAAAGCAATTCATTGCTTTATTGCTATTAGTTCTTGTCATTTAATCCACACTTCTTGAATTAATTAGTTATTATTTCTAATTGTAAATTATATTTATTTTATTATTATTTAAGTGGCAAGTCTCTCTACCAGTGAGCAACATCATTTTTTTGCTTGATTTTTTTTTTTAAATTCAAAGTCAAGTCAGGGCTAAGGTGCAGAATCAATTATGTCAAAATCATGTTGGCTGTTCTTGTGAGGGTTCATCACGTAATAGCAGAAATCTCATGAAATCAGCTGCCCTAATCGACTTTTACCATATTGGGCAGAAATCTCACCGGAAAAACAATTCCTGCAAGATTTCATCCATACTAGAACTGGAACCAAAAAATAGGCTCTTTCAGGGGCTGGGCTTACTGGTAGTATAATCTAGCAGTTAGGCCACTGGGCTTCTACTTTCCCTTGACTCCAGTGCCTTTTGCCAGCAACCACTCCAACACTGTGATGGCCTGCATCTTGGTAGGCAGTGACTCAGCCTTCCAGCCAGGTCACCAATTCAGAATGTCCTCTTCCAGGGTAACAGAGATCAAAAAAACATTTAGAGTCCCACATCCTCCCAACAATGAGAGTCTTAAGTTCATCTCCTGATCCCTGTATGTAGCTTGTCCTCGCCTCAGGGCTTTCAGGGTCTCAACCCATCTCCTTACTCCTGAGGGGGCATTGTGGAAGGGTGGTTAATGTACCGTCAGTGGGTGGTAGAGGAGCCTATGCTCTCCCAATCAAGGCCCTATGAGAGGCAACAGTATCAAGCACCCTGGAAAGTCTCAAGGCTGATTCCCTGGTTCCCTAATTCCCGTTTCCCTCCCAACAAAGTCTCAAAGGCCAACATAAGAAAGCAAAAGAAAATGACTGAGCCTTCAGCTGGTACCCTCTTCCTGACAGTGAAGGCTTCTGCAGTACTCCTGTGCAGGTACTGTCAGGATAGGCCTGTCCTCCTTCCCTGCCTGTCCCCTTCTGAGCTGTCTGGCTCCCTTTGAAGCTCCTCCTCCAGCTAGAGCAGGCTCTTCAGGTGCCGGGGTGTGGAGTCACCTGCACCCAGAACTGCTCCTTAACCCTTTCGGTTCCAATGTGTGGCTTATACGCCGCATCACACAGGTCCATACCAATAACAGTCGGCATGGCTTTACATCAAGGCTTCAAAGAACCCCTCTCTGGAATTTAGAGAGGTTTGGATTAGGTCTGGTTTGGGGCTGGTTCTGAATACAGTGAACCCTATAGAGAATCTTATTGTGGACTCATGGAATGCAGTAGTAACATTATAAATAAATGATGTAATTGTCATAAACACAAATTCCTATACTCCCCACAAGGGACAGCCTTGCCCATTAGTCACTGTATGTGCAAAAATAATGGAAACAGCCATTATAACTGCAGTGAATTCTTCTCTAGCAAGTATTAGAAGTCTGAGCTCCCAGATTGCTCTTCCAACACAAAATAAGCTTGGTGAATTTGCATCCTTTTCTGAATATATTTGACCTAAATTTAATTGACCATATTTTTCTCTTTTCTTTTTCTAGCCTTTTGATTTAAAATTGTTCCATATTAGCAAGAAGGTGCTCATAAAATGGACCACATAACTGGTAGTGTTACATGTATGTTAACAGTATGAAGAAGCAGATGGAAATTGTTCTATTGACGCTAAATGGCAAACTTTTTTTCTGATGGAAAAATAGATTCAGAAGCTTTTCAAGTATGGTATTTCTTTTTTCTAAAATGCCAAACAGGCAGAAAATACTAAACCGATTTCTCTCTACTGCGTTTATGAATGGATAGTAGGTATTTAAGAAGAGACCTCATATATCAAGCTATACCTTTAAATGGGTGAATTCATTTGCACTATATAGTTTACGTTTGGCTTCATCAGCTAACCCATTTTTGCACTGAAGTCTAAAGTACTGTAATTAGATAAAATGTTTTATACTAACCTGGAGGGGGGTTATATAAAAATATATGACTTTTCTATATAAAGAAATCTGAATCATAGTTTGCAGGTGAATCAATTTGTAGTTATGGTAGGCAATGTTTTCCAAATATTGAGCAATTCAACTATAGCACTTCCATTTCTAAATATGTAATTGACATCCACCTTAATCCTCTGTTTTGAGCTGAGTGCAGGCTGTCACTTATACCTCCACATTTTCATGAGGAAAAATAAATACCGGAAAAGAACTTTTCCTCATTGCAGAGGAAAGGAATTGTTTTAATAGTGTTTTGCACAAGCACAAACTAATATAAAAACCAAATAAGCTATTCCATTATTTTTTATCCTCGTATTTGAAAGCAGATAAATATGTTTGAAAATATGTAATTGTACCCACAGTATCTTATGTCTGTAAAAAACTTTGTTGCTTGGATGAGACCTATTAGAGAAAAATCAGAAAGATGGGACTTTTATTCGAGAGTTTAAAAAAAGTAGGGGCTAGCCGTCTATGTCCGCTGTAACACACAAATCTTAATTGTAATGCTTTAATGCGTTACATTTTCTTCTATATATGAACACTAGGCCTGTTCTTCTCTCACACCAGTTTTTATAACACTGTAATTCCGTCAGTTTCTAGGGAATTATTCCAGGTAGACACTAGTGAAATGTAACTGAGAGCAGAATTTAATCACCAGGGTCAGTGAATCAAAGGCCTGCACAGATCCCTGCAAATCAGAAGTCCATGCAAATCAAACACCTGTCTCCCTTTTCCCCTACCCACACACCCACGAGTGGTTCTATGGCAAAGGCTGCTTTTGTTGCACATTTGAAAAATGTGGCCTTTGTCTTTTTCTATTATCTTGTCCTTTTTTGTTTAATATTGACCTGAAATGAGTGCTGTGGTAATGGAACATTTAGATTCAGCCCCATTGCCTCAGGTAAAGTTTGAGAAAATGGGTTTGGCACCAGGGAGTCCTGTAAGGCTGAGGGGAAGGACTTCTCCCACTGCAGGCAACAAGTAGCAGTAGGGCTCATCCATGGCTGCTGTTGCAACTTCAGAGTTTTACTGCTAGATTCACAGAGTTGTCCGGGCCCGCCTCCCACCACATTCTTCCTCCCAAACCTGGCAGTACACAGGGAGCCCCTGTGGAGCTGAGTTCTGTGGCATGGGTAGAGTGGTGGCCCCACGTGCATGCCCTGTCATCCTGCACCAACCTCCCCACTGCACAATGGGGACAGATTAGGTGCGTCTTTTAGGTTGGAACTAAATATCATGGGTTTCTTGTGATGTCTATTCTGACTTTTTCATTCTTAGGTTTGTCAAGCCTGCCACTTCCCAATGAGGGAGCACTTCAAAACTGCTGCTTGGCCATGTTAGGTCCATCTCCAGCTGGCTGCGGCAGACACACAGCATTCCCTGTTGGGAAAATTCACACCATATCAGCTTGGAATACATACTGCTTCTTCAATCCACTATTAATAGAAACATGCCTCTTCTCCCTCAAGGGAAGCAATAGCATTTGCTCATACAAGTTGTCAGAACCTTAACATTTTGTTACAACATTTGGGTATTGGGTAAACCCAAGACCCATTTTGGGCGGGGGGGTGGGGGAATGTTTTAAGCCCTGTGAAAAATGCTGCAGAGTAATAGGAAGGACCACTTCTGGGGTAACTGCTGTATTTTCAGCTGGCTGAATAGCATGGCCTGAAAACCCCTAGATTAAAACAAGGCCACAGAGGCTGCTGAAGCCTCTATAATAATAGTAATATGCTATATTCTATCCTTGTTATTGGGATTTAACTGAACAAAGCTCAGAAGGCTCAGAGGTTTAGATCAGATAAGTACCCAATACCCAGACCCACAACAAGCTTTCCAGTGGTCCAGAATCTATCTGTGGCAGGGTCAGACAGATGCACATCATATTCCCTCCAGTCCCATGGAGTTAAGGGTGGAAGGGTTATACAGCCCAATTATAACAATATTACGACTAGAACTGCTCTGCACTACCACCCCCTCACTCTTTGGGATAAGGACCTCCTTTTGCCTTCAGAAGCCTTAACAATATGACTCCTTTTGAGCTATGTGGCAAAGGTGGGGATAGGTCACCAGAGATCTAATGGTGGCATGGAAGAATGAGACCTTTGCAGAGATCCCATATAATTTCTTCCGACAGGAGGGAGACAACTGAACCCATAGTTTGGAGCTTCTCCTCAGTCTACGAAACTGGGCTAGAAATTCCATGGGAATAGATTTGTTTCTGAGGTCTCCAATACTTCCTGTTTCTGATGAAGCCAGAATACCTCCATGAACAGTCCTTCCTGTTAGATCAGTACTTCTTCTTACAAGCCCAGCTGGAAGCAGGGCATGCAAGGGTGCACATAAATGAAAAATAAATTACTGCAAACACTTTGGAATGTCATTTGAGATCTTAATTTATTGGAATTGACTTGCAAGTCCCTAGACATGATCACAAAAATAGTATTTTTGTATTTTATCTGCAGCGGGGAAAAGTACAAGAAGTTACTATGAATTGAAAGTTTTAACAAGCAATAATACTCAACACCACCTTTTTCGATAAAGCCGTTGACTGGGACAAAACATTATGTCCTTGGCTGCTCCAGCATTTGTTACTATTTAGTCTTGTTGAAAAATACCTACTGCAGTGGAGAGACTCTTTAATATTATTATTATTTATTATTAGAAAATTGCACTGCAAAATACCATTACTAAATTGTAAATTGCCTGTCATGTTTGAATCATTCCCTGCATTTGAATCTACGTCACATCATAGGTTTATTGTCACTGAATATGACTTGCATTTGCCAAGACTGAATCTGATCTAGCCTTAACTGTTTTGTCGCAAACATTTATTACTGAGCTACACCCCCTACATGATCTGCTGTCACTCAAGATTTAGTACCATTCATTCTACTAGGATTCCACATTTGTAACTGACAAAATTGGTTTTAAACACTCATTCACCAAAAGAACTGAAAGAAATCAGAGTGTAGTGATATTAGGAAGCATACTTTGAGCTACATTTACCAGGGAATGGGACAGAATATATTCAGATGTGTCTTTGGGGTGAAATTGTTGTTTCTTTCATGTTTTCTGCCTTTTTTTTCCTTCCTCAGTAAAATCAGATGAGTTGCAAACAATCAAGAAGGAATTAACCCAAATCAAAACAAAAATTGACTCCTTGCTAGGGAGACTGGAGAAGATTGAAAAACAGCAGAAGGCTGAAGCAGGTAGGTGAAAATGATTTTTAGCCACAGACAGCTCATTAAGAGATTAATTAAACCAGGGCATAGTTATCACTTAAACTGACAAAACAGAGAGAAAATAAAAGCTTTACAGACATTTTGCTACATAATGTAGGGTCAGAATGAAGGTAAGTTAAACCACAATTTGGACTGATGGAATAAGATTTTAATATCTTTCACCAAAATAATTTCAAGAATGTGTTCTATAGTATAGTAGCAAAAAAAAAAAACGTTTTTCCAACTAGCTCTTCAGGAACCAAAGATGCATTATAGAAAAGAATTTTTAGAGTGACAAATACATTCTTGAACATGCAAAAGTAATTTACCTATTGTCTATGTTAGAAAATATTGCCTCAGTATAGCTACACTGAGGTAGTTACGCCATGCAAATCCTCAATATAGACCTGCTGCACCAGTGTAAAGCAGGGAATGTTCTAGTTCTGAATCAGCTTACCCCCAGTTTGAGACAAGCCTTTAGATTTACAAAAGCTTGCAGTTTAATGATCTATGTATTACACTGTTAGTGCAGTAATGAAATGTCATTAGAAAGTTAGTCATATTTTCATGATGCTGCACTGAAAATTAGCCACATAATTCCTATCAACGCCAATGGTACTTTCTTAGCTAATTCCTTACACGTCACACCAACCAGCTGTATATTGTGTGTACATCACAGTCTTTATTAATTAGAAGCTAGTTATAATCAATCACAAACAACCCTACATATAGGGTTAGTTCCTTAGCTGGTGTAGATCCATAATTTGGCCCATAAAAATTAGGTTCTTTTTCAAATCTATGACAGATAGTAAATACAGAGCTTGATATATCTTTATAGGAGAAGTGTGCACAACATGTATTAATTATGGTTTACATTAAAATTTAAAGTATGCAGTGGTGCTGTAGCCATGTTGGTCCCAGGATAGCAGAGAGACAAGGTGGGTGAGGTAATATCTTTTATTGGACCTACTTCTTTGGGTGAGAGAGACAAGCTTTCAAAGCTCTTCTTCAGTTCTGGGAATGTACTCAGAGTGTCATGGTGTTAAATACAAAGTAGAAAAGATTATTTAGCATAAGTAAATAACACATATTTCCAGAAAACATTCAAGTGAAATGGCTGGTTATCCCCTCTTCAGTCATATAGGAATAAGGGGATGGGAGGAAGTTTGGAGAGGGGGGTCTTAAGTGGGTTATATATTGTTTTAATAAGCCATAAATCTAGTGTCTCTATTCAGTCCATGATTTTTAGTATCTAGCAAAGTTATGAATTTATGCTCCCAGGGTCGTCTTTTGAAGGTGTTGCACGGGTTTCCTTTGAGAATGAGGTCTGAGAGGTCAGATATAGAGTCATCATTTTGTCAGAAGTGTTCACCCAAAGGTGATACGGTTTTTGTCTTTTATCATTTTTCTCCGTGAGTTCATTCAAGAGCATAGTGATTGTCTCATTTCGCCTACATACTTATAATTGGGGCATTTAATGCTCTGGATGAGGTACCTCACATGTGTAGGAATCATGGATCTTGATCTTGAAAGGTGTGTCATGGGGATGTTGATCATTGTAACAGTGGAGATATGTCTACAGGTTTTGCATCTGTTGTTCTGGCAGTGTCTGGTGCCGCTTTGAGTTGGTATGCCCTGGTTTGTGGGGAGCTTGCTTCTAATGATGAGCTTGGAGAGGTTGAGGGATTAGTTGAAGGCCAGAAGAGGGGGTTCAGGATGTTGTCTCCATCTAATATGGATTGTAATTGTTGGATGATACCGTGCATGGAGTCAACAACCACCACACATCCATGAAACTCTCTCTAGAACATTCCCCATCCCCATCCCACACTCCATGACTGGAGAGGTGTTAACATACGACTTCACCTTGAATGGTACCTTGAAATATAAGTTAACTACTTATACTAAACAATCTGTTCCACCTTGTATTTAGCTGTGACATTCTGAGTTCATTTTCCAGACCTGATAAAGAGCTCTGTGTAAGCTCAAAAGCTTGTCTGTCTCTCACCAACAGAAATTGATCCAATAAAAGATATTAACTCACCCACTTTGTCTCATTAAAATTTTAAGCAAATTAGATAAAAGTTGGTGATATATTCAGAGAATATGTAGTTGTACAGCACCCAAATGAATCACTGGTCTAAGGAAATGAGTTGAGATGGCATATCCCCACTTCAGGGAGCTTTTATATAAAACACATTACTGTGCAAAACAAGCCACATGTCACTGGACTTTGAGAACCACTTTGCACTTTTGCTAAAAGGATTGTAATGTACTCATTTAAATATAAATCAGCTGAAAGAGAAAATGTTGATTCATATTGAATCATACTATTATATCTCCCAAAGTACTGCAATGAATACCCTTCACAGAGCTCTCTTGATAAGAGGGTAGGAAATAGATACAGTGATCCAGATTTTCCATTAAATTCAGTGGAATTATTCTGGATTTACATGGATATAACTAATACTACAATCTGGCCCAATAATTTTTAAATGTTTTAAAACACTAAGGTGCAGAGCCTGTCCCCTGTCTCTCTATTCCTTCCACCAGGAAGGTGGGAGGGGAGAAAGATTCTTGGAGTCTACACAAGGGATCTGCAGAATGTTTCCATTGCTGTTCTGTGGTCTGATGAGAGAATTCCTTTTCTTCATAGAATCATAGAAGATTAGGACTGGAAGAGACCTCAGGAGGTCACCTAGTCCAACCCCCTGCTCAAAGCGGGACCAATACCAACTAAATCATCCCAGCCAGGGCTTTGTCAAACCAGGCCTTAAAAACCTCTAAGGATGGAGACTCCACCACTTCCCTAGGTAACCCATTCCAGTGCTTCATCATCCTCCTAGTGAAACAGTGTTTCCTAATATCCAACGTAGACCTTCCCCACTGCAACTTGAGACCATTGCTCCTTGTTCTGTCATCTGCCACCACTGAGAACAGCTGAGCTCCATCCTCTTTGGAACCCCCCCCTTCAGATAGTTGAAGGCTTCTATCAAATCCCTCCTCACTCTCTCTTCTGCAGACTAAACAAGCCCAGTTCCCTCAACCTCTACTCGTAAGTCATGTGCCTCAGCTCCCTGATCATTTTTGTTGCCCTCTGCTGGACTCTCTCCAGTTTGTCCACATCCTTTCTGTAGTGGGGGACCCAAAACTGGACACAATACTCCAGATGTGGCCTCACCAGTGCCTAATAGAGGGGAATAATCACTTCCCTCGATGGCAGTGCTCCTACCAACGCAGCCCAATAAGCTGTTAGCCTTCTATGTAACAAGGGTACACTGCTGACTCATATCCAGCTTCTCATCCACTGTAATCTCCAGGTCCTTTTCTGCAGAACTGCTGTGTAGTCAGTCAGTCCCCAGCCTGTAGCGGTGCATGGGATTCTTCCATCCTAAGTGCAGGACTCTGCACTTATCCTTATTGAACCTCATCAGATTTCTTTTGGCCCAATTCTCCAATTTGTCTAGGTCACTCTGGACCCTATCCCTACCCTCCTGCATATCTACCTCTCCCCCGAGCTTAGTGTCATCTGCAAACTTGCTGAGGGTGCAATCCATCCCATCATGCAGATCCTTAATAAAGATATTGAACAAAACCGGCCCCAAGACCGACCCTTGGGGCACTCCGCTTGATACCAGCTTCCAACTAGACATCGAGCCATTGATCACTACCCACTGAGCCTGACAATCTAGCCAGCTTTCTATCCACTTTATAGTCCATTCATCCAATCCATAGTTTTTTAACTTGCTGGCAAGAATACTGTGGGAGATCATATCAAAAGCGTTGCTAACGTCCAGATATATCATGTCCACTGCTTTCCCCATATCCACAGAGCCAGTTATCTCATCATAGAAGGCAATCAGGTTGGTCAGGCATGACTTGCCCTTGGTGAATCCATGCTGACTGTTCCTGATCACCTTCCTCTCCTCCAAGCACTTCAAAAAGTATGTATCCAGTGCAGAACTGTCCAGTACAAAGATGGTGTCTCTTGGCTCCATGCTGGGATGAGGATTGGGGCATAACTTTGTTATTAAGAAAAGAGAGAGCGCATGTACATTCGGTTGCAATTTTTTAATTTTAATTTTTTTTTCATGAACTCACATTGCCATTCATCACACACAGAAGGATATTCTAAGGACTTGAAGTTATTCCTTTTGAGGAATGATACATGTTAGAATCTGAATTCAGTGTTTTTACTGAACTTATTCACTGACTAACCAGTAAAAGCTCAGGGGATAAATTCATCTTGCAAATTTTGCTAGTGTTCTTTTCTTTATTGTTACCAATATCCTGAAATTTTTAATATTTGAAAACAGAAAAGAGAAATTGAGGGTAAAAGATTGCCTTGTGGTTTTATATCCCAATGGTTGTGCACAGTTTACATTCCCTTTTGCATAAGTTCTTTAGATTCACTTTAAATACAAATAGTATAAGAGAGACGGAGGTGTTTTTACTTTAGTCTTTCAACCAAGAATCGATGTCACGCTTGTCAATCTCAGCTATGGGCTCAGGTTGGAAACTCAAACTCTACAAGTGATAAATGTTGTGTTTTAATACTGTGGATTCCTGCAAATTGTGTCCCTAATAACTAATACTTATTTGGAAGCTTCTATAAAGCTGGATCTATTTGGTAGAGCAAATAACTCTGCAAGCTCAATAGCTAGAGTTTATAGAGAGAAAAACTGAATGTTTAGTGTGTCTCATTTGTTGGTGGAAATTAGGAGAAGGAAGCCACAACAGAGCAGTGGCTGGCTGCTCTGATTCAGTAAGATGGCAGCAGGAGAGTATTTTTTTCTGTCTATACAAAGACCAAGATTTTCAACAATGAGTGCCTAAAGTTAGGGTCTGAGGTGTGGATTTTCAAAATATCCTAAAAGTTTTAAGTATCCAATATAATGGGAGTTGGACACTTAAATTCTTAGGCATCTTTGAAAATCCTATCCCTAAGTTCTTACTTAGACACTTTAAAAAGTGGCCTGATTTTCAAAAGTGCTAAGCTCCCAACAACTCTCATCAAAATATATCAGGAACATAACGCTAGCACCCATTTTTGAAAGTCTTGACCAAAGTGTGGTTTTCCTGTCTCTTTTATTATGTATATGCTGTCGTTCAACTCCTTATTTTATAATGTCCTGTCCTTCTTTTACATACATATCCAATAGATTTTGTTAGGTTTAAGAATACTTTTATCATATTTCCCTCACCTTATATTTGCTGTTTATAATTTTAAGACACTAAATTAAGTAAGCAGGGAAAAAGTTCAATATGACTTTCATAAAGGCAGTGAGACAAAATGCAGTGCTGCATATAAAAAGGATTAAAATTTCCACTGCTTCTTATCTGCTGTTTGTCTTTACGGTTTCCATTATTCATTCGGAGCAGGAGCTCACATTGCCTGTTCATGCTGTTTAATATCTTATGCATAAAGTTTGTCTTCTGAAATTTCCAGCCTTTCAAGACATTCTCCTCCTTAGCACAGATCTTGAAATGAGGAAGAGCAGAAACAATGCTTAAGCAAATTAAAAAGGTTTTAGGTGGTTACCATTTGTTGATAGCACTACAAATGTGTACCAAAAGACTGTTGAATCAAATGCCATAGCAGAAATTTGGCTGATACTATAGCTTATGCTAACATCACTAGTTATAACTATGAAGCTGTTATACTGGTAAACATTGAATATTTTATAAGGCTCCATGGGCTGGTTTTTGCACTAACAATCTGTACAACCACATTGATTTCAAAGAGGGATACCTATGATGTTCCTTAATTCTTTGAGTTCAAGATTCTTTCTGTAAAGGTGTTAGGTCTAAGGAAACAAAGCCTTATTTATTCTGAAGCTTTAGCAAGCACAATTTGAGAGGGAGAGGGGTCAAAGGCTAACAAGACTGAAGAGATTAAAACAAATGTGTATATACAGAGGGAGAAACTAGTGCTTTGCTTAACTTTGCTTAAGATTATGTGATACATAACAGTGTCAGGCGTTTTGAGTACTAGGTATGGCATGTAATAATTTAAAGTAGAAACCATATTGTATTCATAAAGCTGAAAGATATATAACTTCACAGCCAATTTCAGATTCATTCACTGTGTAACAAGATATGAGATGAGCTTGCTGGTAATATAAAACAGTCAGTTTAGAAAAGAAAGAAATGTTTCTTTTGTTTTGTAAGTTCCATCCCTGATAGGTATTGTCACTTTCAGACTGAAATAACATTGCTAACCCAGCTACAGGCAAATAGTCCCCTAACCTGTTGTCATTTTGAGTGCATAAAGGTTTTCATCATGAGCTCCTAAAGTGAATAGGAGTGAGTCTTTGGTCCCTCCAAGCCCCCTGCTCTGCTGCTCCTCCAACTACTCTATAAGACAATCTGTCAGTCCTCTCCCATCCCCCCTGTGGACTTCTGCTGCCTGAGTGAAATTCTTCAAGGTATGGAGGACAAATGCAAGGCCATCTGCATCACTTAAGTCCCACACTGGAGTTGAGCAGGGTGGACCATGCAGGGGAGCTTCCATGAGCTCTGCGTGCCTTGAAAATGGTCTTTATGTTGACCCCACTTTGGCAGGAATGGAAAGCAGCAATGCATTTGAGCCAAGGGTAGGGGCCATAAATGGATCCAGTTGTCCCAGCACACTGTGCAAACAGAGAGAATGAGGAGGTGCTGCAACTGCTACTCCAGCCCTTAGTAATGGGACCAGTTTGACTAGTAGGATTTATTAACTGTATACTTATTGAGAAATAATCACAAAATGATTATGCAAATCCCTGCACACTTATTGGCCATTGTCATCTGTCAGCCAGTGAGAGCACAGGGATTTAACTGCACAACGATTATGCAAACTGGGTTCCCACAACACAGCAGAGTCCAGAGAATTGCATGACTGGGGCAAAACTGTATTTTTGCACCACTAACTGTACTCGGTCCCTTCACTTTGATTGGCTGAGTGCGCCGGTGTTGCAGATGATTTACTCAGTAACTTTAGGAGTAAGGGAATTTGATGATAATTATCTGGTGGATATTAACATACCATATTTCATAAACCTAGCTCCATCTGGAGAATGGAGGTATGAAGTCTGCCTGAGAGCACTGTTGATTCCAAGCAACAGAAAAGGTTACTGAATTTCTACAGGGTATGCTTTCCTTACAGAAGCTCAAAAGAAGCAAATGGAAGATAATGCTGAGTTGATCCAAGAGGAATGCATATCAGAGAATGCAGATAACTCTACAGAAGAGCCTATTGAAGTAGGGCCAGATGCAGATGGGGATGGAGAAGAGATGACTGATGGAATAGAGGAGGATTTTGATGAGGATTGCAGCAATGAGCTGGTAAGAAATTAACATGCCATGGCTATGTATACAGTTATTATGAATAACCATGGAAGTCCAATAATAATTTTTTTAGGATCAGGATTAACAAAAATGTTAATAATGACACTTTGATGCTGCCTCCATCTCCGAGGGACTCCCCAGGCTTCCCCTGAGTCCCTGGGAGCCTGGGAAGACCCTCACTGCCAGAGTGAGGAACCTAGAAGCCCTAAGAGCCCTGTTTCCAGCCATGTCTCTCCAGGCTCCCAGCTCTGCATGGCAGGGCTGCACCAGAGCTGCAGACCTGGGAAACCCAGGCTCCTCTGCAGCCCACCAAGCAAGCTTGGCGAAAGTTCATCAAAACCAAAACATTTCTGCAGAACATTTTGGTTTTGACTAAACTGAATTTTCTGATGAAAACCTGTTTCACTGGAAAATTGCTGACCAGCTCTAGTGCTAATACCTGTTCCAGGGAATTGGTTTTAATACCAGTGGGAGCCATTTTGTAGACAAGAGTGGTGGTTTCTGGTGTTTTTACCACTGTATTGATTAAACCAGGTTTCAGGTTCCCTAATGTAGACATGGTCTGAATGGCTGCGTGTTGTACATCTTGGAAACCAGAGCCAATGTTTGCTGGGGTTATGAAATCCTTGTATTTTCATGCCTGCTTGTTAATTACATCATTATTTGGAGCAAGACTCTTCCCTTCTCTGAGCCTCTGTTTTCCCATCTGTTATATGGGAATAATGATACTTGTTCTCTTTTGTAAAATGTTGTGAGATCCATGGATGTAAAGTTGCTATACAAGTTCTAAGTAGTAGTAGGATATATTTTACCTACTGGATACACTGTAATTCGCTATGGATACCTTTGCATTTGGTGACTTTACCTCTCTCTCTTTATTTCCCCTCTACCATATGTGATATACAAGTATAAAGCAATTCAGCCATCTCCACGAGGCAAACAGATTGCTTGGTATAGTGTAGTTTAGGTTGTGAGGCAGAGAGACCATGAAAAGCCCACTAAAGACACTACCTCCATGGTTTAGTTCATCTCCTATTCATACTGTATAAACAGTGCACACCTGTGTTCATTTAACGTATTTAGAAGTATTTTTAGAGCTTCCTGGGAAAATGCTGGAAAACTGGTGACTGTGTTGCAGTCAGTGAGACCACTCTTGGTTTGCAAGAACAGTTCGACTTCAAGTTATGAAAGCATTAGTTTTCTTTATTTACTGCTTCTCCACCAATGATAAATGAGTGCCCTTAAATTCACTATTAGATCTGAGGATTCAGGTGATTGGTAGAGTAGATTCCTCTTCTGGTGCTCTTTGCCTTCCTATTGGCCGCATGTTGTTTTCCTTCTTCATTAGTTCCTTGTCCAGTGGTAACTTAAAGCATTACTGACTTTAGCTATGTGTGGAAGTGAAAGAGCCACACAATTAGAAAGAAGAGAGGGAGAAGGAATTGCTATGAAATATTGCTTGAGAGCATATCTAAGCAATGGGTAGTTCTCTTAGGGTGGCTGTTTTGGTATAATTGACCTATGTGTCTTTCTTCAGCAGCTCTCATTCTGATACTCAGCTCCTTGGGCAAAAGTTATTATATGATATGATATGGGCAGTTCATTATGTATTTTCTGAATTTCACCTATTCTATTATATATTTAATTTTGTTAAGATGCCTTCAGAAATTGACATAAATTTAATAGAAGATGAGATATATAAATATTATGGTCAAGTCTAAAGAAGTCTTGAGCACCTTCTCAACTCCCACTTACGTCAATGATACTTCAATCACTGAAAAGTCAATTTGCATCTTGCAAATGTGGGTCCTCGGTGTGTTTGTCTATGTATTTGTTCCTTATCTTTTTTTTCCTGGTATAATTTAGTTATGTGGGGCTTGCTAATTCAAGTTGCTTCTTGTTCATTTGCACACTCATCCTCTAGCTCCCAGACTCAAACTGATTCACATATCAATTGACTGCTGCTCAAGCAAAAGACAGTGATTGTTCCCCTTAAGAGAATAATCTAGCCAGTTTTTAATATAATAAAAGAAGTTTCACACAAACATGATTTCACCAAACTTTCCACATACAAAAATTTATCCTGGGGCTAGGAACAAATATGAAAAATTTCAGGGCACATTTTCTGAAATTTATAATCTCCTAAAAATAGGGATTTAGAATCAAGATGGGGAAAGTGTCTTTTCTACTGCAACACATATATCAGAATAACTGAGAGCATATGCAAAAATATTTGTAAAGGTGAATTGGTTCAGTTATTTCCTTGTGGAGAGAGAATAAGAAAAATCAAACAATTGATGATTTACCTTAGTCTAATTTATTTACAATACACACCTTTTGAAAAGCAATGTTAGAGAGCGAAATCAATGCAGATTAAGTTTAGATTATAGAATCACAGAAATTTAAGGCTGGAAGGGACTTCATGAGATCAGTAAGTCCATCTCCCCATGCTGAGGCAGAACCAAGTATACCTAGACCATCCTTGACAGGTATTTGTCCAACCTGGTCCAATGATGAGGATTCCACAACCTTCTTTGGAAGTCTATTCCAGAGCTTAACTACCCTTATAGTTAGAAACTTTTGCTTAATATATAACCTAAATCTCCCTTGCTGAATCTTAAACCCATTACTTCTTGTCGTACAGATTTAGACCTCAAATCAGCAAAGCATTTAAACCCATCTATATTATATTGTCCGAGAAGAATAGCATCCATCAAGTTGGATGCCATTCATAATAAATAATCATAACAAACTACAATAGTTACTAATAATGCAATGATGGTTCAGTAGTTATGCAGTCACTAGAGCAGATTATGATCTCAATTTTGTTTACATTGACCATCCGCAGGCACGGCTCACCGTTGCCAGCCAATGGGAGCTGCAGGAAGCGGCACATCCCCGCAGTCCGCACCTCTTTCTGCAGCTCCCGTTGGCCAGGAACGGTGAACCACGACCACTGGGAGCTACAGGGGACCGTGCCTGCGGATAGTCAATGTCAGCAAAATGTCTGGCGGCCCACAATCAGATTACCCTGATGGGCCACATGCCGAAGGTTGCCGACCCCGGCATAGATTCAGTGCAGTTATTCCCCATGTACACTGGTGCAGCTGAGATCAGAATTTATTCCCTATCTATTAACTACATTTCTGTTACATTTGCCTCACAGAGATATTTCATTTCTCTACATTGTCTGTTTTATAGCCCTCTGTAGTGTATGTATCCAGCCTAGTCTATTTTCTTGTCATTTTTCATGCTTTTACTGATTTTAAATGAAGAATCATGTGTCAGAAATAAAGGACACCAGTAACTGAAACATACAGAGCTCAGGGTTAGTTTTCTTGCTGCATTCAGTTTTATCATGCAAAAATTAAATCACTGCCATATGATTTGATAATATCAACATATCTTCTCTATCTTCATCACAGCACACTAGAACACACCACATACCTTGGACTATACAGACAAGACCATATTTCGACCACTGAATTTCAACTTTCTGACAAATTAGTATCTATAAATACAAATTCCCTTTAGTATCTACAAAGTATCTACAAAGTACATATTCCAAACATTTCCTAGCACTATAGAGCCTGATGCAAAGCGTATAGAATGACTGCAGTTAACTTTGGATCAGGCCCATTGTGATAATTTTTGTCCCTACTAATAAGTAACAAGGAATTACTTTTTTGGTAAAATAGCAAATCTGCATGGAACAAGAAAATTTAAATTTTCTTGCATTTTTTTACAAGAATGCCAATATTCAACAAATGCAAAGTAATGCACATTGAAAAACATGATCCCAACTATACATATAAAATGATAGGGTCTAAATTAGCTGTTACCACTCAAGAAAGAGATCGTGGAGTCGTGGATAGTTCTCTAAAAACATCTACTCAATGTGCAGAGGGAGTCAAAACAGAAAACAGAATGTTGGGAATCATTAAGAAAGGGATAGATAATAAAACAGAAAATATCATATTGCCTCTATATAAATCCATGGTGCGCCCACATCTTGAATACTGCATGCAGATTTGGTCGCCCCATCTCAAAAAAATATATATTTGATTTGGAAAAGGTACAGAGAAGGGCAACAAAAATGATTAGGGGTATGGAACAGCTTCCATATAAGGAGAGATTAATAAGATTGGGACTTTTCAGCTTGGAAAAGAGACAGCTAAGTGGGGATATGACGGAGGTCTATAAAATCATGACTGGTGTGGAGAAAGTAAACAAGGAAGTGTTATTTACTCCTCCTCATAACGCAAGGACTAGGGGTCACCAAATGAAATTAATAGGCAGCAGGTTTAAAACAAACAAAAGGAAGTATTTTTTCACACAACGCACAGTCAACCTGTGGAACTCCTTGCCAGAGGATGTTGTGAAGGACAAGACTATAACAGTGTTCAAAAAGAACTAGATAAGTTCATAGAGGATAGGTCCATCAATGGCTATTAGCCAGGATGGGCAGAGATGGCGTCCCTAGCCTCTGTTTGCCAGAAGCTGGAAATGGGCAACAGGAGATGGATCACTTGATGATTACCTGTTCTGTTTATTCCCTCTGGGGCACCTGGCATTGGCACCTGGCATTGGCCCAGAAGACAGGCTACTGGGCTAGATGGACCTTTGGTCTAACCTAGTATGGCTTTTTTATGTTATGTTTAGGTAGTAAAATAAACTGTACTGAAAAGAAATAAAAGAATCATTCTACTGAACCATACACATCTTACACAAGCAAGTACTACTGTAGCCAAGTCCTGTATTTACATATCTCAAGCAAAGCATGATGGATTTTATCTAGTGTATTTCACATTCCAGTCATCTAAGTTTGATTTCTAATACCAGATTTGCTTTAAAGATTATGAGCCAGATTCTGCTCTGAGTTGCATCAACATAAGCCAGAGTGATTCCACCCTAATCAATAGAGTTAACTGGATGTGGCTCTCCAAGATTAGTAGCTTGCAACATGTTTTCTACATTGCACATTTTTCCATTGTACTAGTTTCCACAGAAGAAACTATACCATCAAGTAGAAGGTTCAACTATTGTATCTGCTGAAGTGATGCTGGGCCAAAATCTTGTTTTGATTAGTCTGAATGTTTTAATGTCAACAGAAATATAGTTGGACAATTTCCCTGGTGTACTGAACACTTTGGACTTCAGTGAGCTTTTTCTCAATAGCACTGAAATCATGGAGTTCTTCATTCCTAAGACAAATGAATAGGTAAAAGGTTGTGTTCACTTGATGAATATCAGTGCACGATACTTATACTTGAGCAAGCTAAGAAAGTCATTAGCAGAAGCATACCTGACAGATACTAATGTGTTGCACCTTCTAAAGCTGCCGTGAATCTAATAACCTGTGACTGAAAAAATGGAAAAAGTAATAAAAGCATGTCATCAGAAATCAGAAAATTGCAAGAAACTTTCTGACATGCCCTTTTTTATATTTAATATATGCAGTATCACAATAGACTCATTTATTGTTCACACTGTTGTATAAATGAGTCATTGGAAAGACCTTGCCATCCCACATTTTTCTGGCAGCTACTCCGAGGTAGACTTCCTAAGCATAGTACAGGATTTTGAGCATGTTACTCTCACTGGTTGTAACTTGATTTTTTTTTTTCATCTAAATCCACTATAGCTTTAGGAATTTGTCCAACAAGATTTCCATCACTCACTTCATGTCTATTAAACCCTTTAGCAATTCAGTTATTTTTCTGGATACCTAAAATTGCACACTTGAAAAAATACTAAACAGGCAGGAGAACTTGCCCATCATCTTTCACATAGAATATCAGGGTTGGAAGGGACCTCAGGAGGTCATCTAGTCCAACTCCCTGCTCAAAGCAGGACCAATCCCCAATTTTTGCCCCAAATCCCTAAATGGCCCCCTCAAGGATTGAACTCACAACCCTGGATTTAGCAGGCCAATGCTCAAACCACTGAGCTATCCCTCCCCCTCTTTACCTACTTTTCTATGTAGTATCCAACAACAAAACTCTTTCACAACATCAATTTTTAAAACAATATGCATAACTTATATGGCTAAACTACATGCTTCTAGAGACTTAAAAGGTTGTGTATATGAGTGTGGGCTATTCTGTTGTTCAGATCCAGTGATTTGAGCAGGAACCGGGGAGTCAGGAATAGAAGTGGGCAAAACTTTTCAGATGAATAATATATTAGCTGAAATGTGATTTTGGGTTGACCAAAATTATCCAAAAATTTGGGTCAAACTCAGCAAATCGTTTTGGCCAGGAAAAAAATGAAATAAAAAATGATTTTGAAAAGTCAAAATGTTGTGTTTCAAGTCAAAGTCAAAACTGTTCAACTTCTCATTTCAAAACAAGGATTTACTTAGAAATTTTGCTAGATTTATTGTTTTAAGGGTAAAAAACACAAAAATGAAGCAAAACCAAAAAAATTAATTCCAGGTTGAATGATGCATTTAGTTCGACCCAGACCAGTTTGGGGTTGTTTTTTTGTTTTTGTTTTCCTTTCAATGAGAAAAACTGAAGAATTCTATTTTGGATCATCCTGAAACAAATTTTGGGGGATTTTTCAGTTGAGCCACCAAACAAAAATCAATTATTCACTCAGTTCTAGTCAGGATTCTGTTAGATTGTAATCCCAACTGTGCTGCTGTTCAATGTGTGATGAATATTATTTTTAGTTCTTAGTCTCCACTGGTGCACAAGCAAAACTGTGCATGTGTATACTTACTTTCTGCATGCAATATGAAAAATACATCTTTACCAAGTAGTGTATGCAGGATAATTACAAACTTTGTCAGGAGGAAACTCCAAGATGTCTTCAAACTAAATCTTTCTGGGTTGGAGGGGAAAAAATGTAAGAAGTCTTTTCCCATGAAACTAACAGGTATACCCTTCAACAAGACAGAAAAAAATTAATTTATTTTCTCAGAAATACTATACCCAACCATCCTGGGCCTCCTGTATTTTCAACAATCATTTACCTTATAGCATGGTCTGCAAAGACATATCGATAATTAGGTATGAGCTAATCTGAGTTCTCAGAACCTGATTCTCCACTCACTTATACTTTTCTTGACATCACTGAAGTTACTCCTGTTTTAAATCTGTGTGGGCTAGATTCTCAGCAGTCAAGCCGTGTAATCTGTTGAAGTGATTGGAGCTATGCTGATTTACACCAGTGCAGCATCAGGCCCTGAGTTTATAAAATTAATGCCAGAAATTCAATGAGGAAAAAGTTGGACCCTTTAGCATCTAGTCTCTTTTTGAAGTATGTTCCTCTGAAGTGAAATTGCTGGATGCGTCCTGTAACGCCCAGTAGAGCTAACAACTGTAATCTCCACTAGTGGCTTCCAGTGAAGAGTCCACCCATGTGTAACAGATGTATTTATGACTCTGGAGACATACTGGACCCTGGAGACATACTGGACCCTGTTCTCGTACTGCAAGATACGAGTCCCATTGAAATCACAGAAGTCATGTGTGTTCTGCAGTGGTTAAATCAGACACACCAATTCTGAGAAAAGACATTTACAGTTAAGGTTGAATTAGTGTTTTTCTAGAGAAAAGTAATAAAAGAACTTGGTACAACCTACAAGTATTTAGACCATTTCTGAAAAGTATGAATAAACTGCTAAAACCCAACACCATGCTACGGCAATCCAAAATAAAAATACTCTTAATTACTAGATATACTGTCAATAAATAAAGCCTGCTTTGGGGAAAACTCTTGTATACCAAATGTTAACAGGAACTGTAGCCTGACAGTGTTTTAGCTATGAGCCTTTTTTGAAACATTAGCATGGATGATATTTTGACAATATATTTGAAATGTAAAAGCATTTCTGACTACTGCTGTACTGTGCTGAGTTGTCTAAATAGCTTATGCCTAGCTCTTTTTTTGCTCTTCTGTGGATTGTGATTGAAAAGGATAGCTCAGTTATCTTCTTGCGCTGTTTGTTAGCTTGCCAGGTAGTCACCAGTAGATTACCAGTAGATTCATCATCACTGAGTAAGTTTGTTCGGACTCTTGGATCAATTTTTGTTTTGTTTTGGCTATGTGATAGGTCTCTATTGTTACCTTAAGCTTTTAAAAAATAACAAATGGTTTCTCACCTCTCATGGTATTCAGTATTTTAAAACATGAAAATATTTATTTTAATTGCCCATTTTTAAAACTACCAAAAGCATGATTTAAAAAAAATCATCTCTTACTGTTACACCCACAATTGTTACTGTGTCAGATCGATTCAGACACACAATAGTCTCATGACATAGGCCAACTATTGCAGGCTGTATAGTTGTACCCATGTTGGTCCCAGGATATAAGAGAGACAAGGTGGGTGAGATAATCTTTTTATTGGACCAACTTCTTTAAAGCTTGTCTCTCTCACCAACAGAAGTTGGTCCAATAAAAGATATTGTCTCACCCACATTGTCTCTTTCATAGCATAGACCAACTTTCATGTCAGGTCAAATATTTTTCTCGGATGGACACACACAAAATACTACACTGAATAGGCAAAATACATTTCTGATATAACTTGACTTTAATGTCTGATACTACTAGCCTGATTTTGCTGATTCTTCTCCTGATGTAAATCAGGAGTAACTTCATACAAGTCAGTGGAAATACAGCAGTGTGCAACTAATGAGAGCAGAATCAAACCCTAAGTGTTGTACAGAACTAGGCAGTTAACACTTTTTAACTGCAACAATCCAACATAAATTCCAAACTAGATTTTTGTGTGCTCATGAAAAATAGGTTCTGAATTTGTAACTTTAACTCAGGAAGATTACAGAAATTTTAAATAATTTGCTAATATTAGGACAAAATTACTTTAAATAGAGTAAGTTCTGTACTCACTAAGTTAACACTGGTATAACTTCTTTGATTTCAGTGGAGTTATTCTTGATTTACATCAGTGTAAGTATTTCAGTTGACTTCATTAGGCATTGGATCAGACCCCAAGATGTTGTTGAATATTTCCACTGCCTACAAAAGAATCTCCAGCCCAGACACGGAGAAGCAGTGTCAGGGGACCATGCTATTGCTCTGCAGTCTCAGTAGAAGTTTCTACCTCACACTGAGAAGTTCCTAAGGACACAGCCACGCCGCTTGGGCTGTGCATTGAACTAAGGATTAAACCTATCCACTCAATCCTGCAATTCTTTGATTTAACTGTAGTTGAGCAGCCACCATATATCATACATTTTTCCTGGTGTGCCAGACTTTGAAAGTACATAGCTTTAGTTCCCCTGGAAAACATTCATTTCACAGTCCTTATCAAAATGCTTCAGATTCAAGAATGGTCAATAATAAAACCATCAGGACGGAACATTTTCCTTCAAACCATGTCTGTAAATCAAAGAGCATCTTTGTGGAAGTAAAGTGGGGCAATGCTGAAAAGTCAAAAGGTAGCTGTTCTTTTTTCTGAATAAATTGACAAAAATTATAAACATTATTTTATTCCTTTCTACAGCAGTCCCAAAGACACTGTAGTTAGTGACCCATTGTTACCAAAAGGTCTTATTTTCTGAGAAAATATAAATATTATTTAAATGTTTTTATGACTGGCTAACACCATAATGACAGGTTTCAGAGTAGCAACCATGTTAGTCGGTATCCGCAAAAAGAACAGGAGTACTTGTGGCACCTTAGACACTAACAAATTTAATACTACTAAATAAATGGGTTAGTCTCTAAGGTGCCACAAGTACTCCTGTTCTTAACACCATAATGTGAAAGTCAGTTTGAATTTATCAGTGTGCGGCCATTTATGGACCTCAGAAAAGGGAAATAATTATTAAAATGGTAGCAATCTAATTCCTTTAAATACAAACCAACTAACCTGTTAGAAACAAAATTACTGGCTCAACTTTCCAGATAACAAGGTTTTGGACGTCGATTAAATTCCATTTTAACCTGGCCTACTCTGTTTGTATGTACAGCAGCAGTCTCCAGTTATGTTGCTATTGACCATTACATACATTAAATTTTCACAGCACTTTTCAAACATAGAGTAAGACATACTCCTTACTCCAACGAGCATAAAATATAAAATCCAAATTCTGCTCCTCCTCCCACTAAGGAAGTATAATCCTAGTGCCCTGCTGAGTCATTCTGCCTCCATAGATAGAATGCCTTTGTCTCGCCAGTAAAGTTCTCTGTAGAAATTATTCGTTATAAGGGAAAGATGGGTCAGTTCCTGGAAGAGGTGTGTTTGAAGGAGAGAGGGATTGTCAGACAACAAATGGAAGACTATTCCAAGTACTGAAGGCAGTATAAACTTATTTTAGAACCTAACCGTGCTCCCATTGAATTCAATTGGATTTTTTAACCATTAACTTCAATGAGAGCAAGTTTGGGTTCTTAGAGTATAAGGATGTTTGGGTGGGTAATGATCTGGTTCAGGATAATAAAGTCAACATCCATGTCACATGACAAAGGTCAGTATACACTGACTCCAGTAGCTACTGTTACAAAGATCAAGTTTTATTCTAACTTCTGAAAAATATCTAGCACACTGCCAGAGCTAATCAAATTATCATTAAGATACAAAAGCTGAAAACTGAGTAGAAGAGGAAGAAGGAGGCTGCATTTGCAATAAGGGAAGAGGAATGGAGGCCCACAGACTGTGAGGGGCAGAGCTGAAGAAGGTGACAACAGAGAGTTAAGTGAGTGCACCCAGTGGTTCTACATTTACATAGCACAATGCAATCTTTAATCCAGCATTTCAGTTTTTGTCATTTAAGTTTAATAGAAAAAACTCTTGAAAATCTCATAGAATAAAATTGATAAATGCTATTATGCACTGTCATGTATAGGTAAAATAAGTATTAATGGGGAAAGAGCCTAAGAGAAGCTGTTTAAAATATACTATTAAATTTATGTCCTGCTTCTCTTCTCATTTCCAAATGTTCTGGTAAATCTTGCTTGCT
The DNA here is from genome assembly GCF_965152275.1 of Natator depressus. Lineage (NCBI taxonomy): Eukaryota > Metazoa > Chordata > Testudines > Cheloniidae > Natator > Natator depressus. The sequence goes on along the minus strand of NC_134235.1, from coordinate 48,390,459 downwards.
CTTTCATGCCATTACTTCTCTTCTCTGTCCACCAGGATCACACTCTCAAACCCACCCTTTTCCAAGGCAAGTGTCAAAACAATCTACCTCCCTATTTCTTTTTCTTTTTTTTTTTTTGATTGCCTTCATTCAGGACCGTATCTCCACCACCTGCAATACCTTCCTATTACTCAGTACTGTTACTGTCCCGTCCCTCTTCCTCTCCATTCATTCCTTCTCCTTTCCCCTGGGCCTATTGTGGACTCTCTAACATCATTCCAGACTCTTTCAACTACCTGTTCCCATTAACACCCCTTTTTTTCTCCCACCATTTTGTTTTGCCTTGCTCTTTACATTACCTACAATGTCTACATTTTTTCCCCTCTCCAATTCCTTCCTCAATATTAGACAAAACTGGGCAAGTTTAACAGATGTTTCCTTAATTAAAATGAGTTCTCTCAGTCTTTCGCTTTCCTAAACCTCACATTAGTGAAACATTAAAAAATAAAATTAAAAGCTTAGTCATGTTGAGTGGCCTTAGAGTAGGATTTTCAGCAATTCTTTAAAGTTTAAACCCTCCATTCAGTCCTGCTCCCTTGGCACTGGTAGGGCAGGAATTCTTACCTTTAGCATTAATGCTGATTGGATTACCGGTTCACACTGGGGAATCCCCACTCCTCATATCAAGCAGAGGTTAAAGCAGCTAAAATTTTCTTTTACAACTTTTTGACAGCACTCTGAATCCCAAAAACACCTCATCTGCACCATTAGCATTATCAGGGCTCATGCTTAAAAGTGAGCTGGCTGGCATGCCAATAGAAAGACTGACTTACATCTCATGCCACTAGAATGGGCCAGATCCTGAGAGGTGCTAAAATGGGATTATCATTGCCTTCAGCGCAAGTTGCAGCACCTCTCAGCATTTGGCATGATATTTGCTCATGTTTGGGGTTCAGGAAACACAGGGGCATCTGCACAGTTACTGCTCCATAGAGCTGGATCCTGGCATGTGCAGAGCGTTCTTCACTTCAGCTTGTTTCAGTGGGATTGAGGGCACTTAGCACATTGCAGAATTGAGCCGATATTGCACTGATTTTGGTCTGTGCCAGACAAACTCTTATGTCTCCCGCTTCTTGACTTCACTCTTCTCAAGGAAAAAAAAACTATGAATAAAAAAAAGAATAGAAAAATGTAGTAATTTATGTACATTATATTGATATATCACAAGCAGTAAAACACAAACCCATGTTTTCTAGACTGTGGGCCAGATCCTCAGCTGGTAGATACTCTGAAGTCAATAGAGATATGTCAATTTATACTAGCCAAGGATCTGGCCCATAATTAGTGCATTCAGACATAAAGAGAGAGGTGACTCAAAAATAACTATAGAAACTATGTAGACATCATAACTAAATGAAATGCAGGCCTATATAGTCATGTGTATTGCCAAAGATATTTACTAGATCCCAGAAAAACTGGCCAGAAACAATGGGGCAAACCCCTATATCGATATAAAGAGCCACAGGATCTGTACAAAGCAGACCAAGCCTCAATTATTAAGGTATTATGCAAAAGAGCCACAGGCAGTAAATTGCATGGTAGTTAGCTGGGAAAGATGAAGGACTGAGCTGACCGTGTCAGGATCTGAATCTGTCATCCCAGGGAACTGGTTACGCTATTTAGAACCTGAGGTTTAGATCACCAAGCTACTGCTTAGGATTTTATAAGTGTGGAAGTTTTCATAGGACTCTTTTCAACAAAGATGTTAAGATACCATTTGCTAAAATATTTCTGTGTGCAAATGGATGGAAAATAATCCATCGCTAAACTAGATGCCAAGAGGATAGCTAACAAAATGTCATTTTTTTAAACAAGGCTCCAAGAGCTATCCTGGCAATTCCTGGCCAGTAAACCTAACTTCAGTACCAAGCACATTCTTTGAAAGTATAGTAAAGAACAGAATTATCAGACACATAGATGAACACGATTTGGTGGGGAAGAGTCAACACGGATTTTGTGAAGGGAAATCATGCCTCACCAATTTATTAGAATTCTCAGAGGGGATCAACAAACATGGGCAAGGGTGATCTAGTGGATATAGTGTACTTGGACTTTCAGAAAGCCTTTTACAAGGTTCCTCACCTTAAGCAAAGTAAGCTATCATGAGATAAAAGGGAAGGTTCTCTCATGGATCAGTAACTAGTTAAAAATCAAAAAGCAAATGATAGGAATAAATGGTCAGCTTTTTAGAATGGAGAGTGGTAAATAGCGGTGTCCCCAAAGGATCAGAACTGGGACTAGTGCTTTCAACATATTCGTAAGTGATCTGGAAAAAGAGTAAACAGTGAGGTGGCCAAGTTTTCAGATGATACAAAATTACTCAACATAATTAAGTCCAAAGCAGACTGCGAAGAGTTACAGAGTGTGCCGGCCCCTCCAAGCCTCCTCCCCCCTGCACCAGCGGGGGTCCCGGGCCGTGCGCTGCCACCCGCCCCTCCTTCCCAGAACCCGGGACGCCCCCTCCCCCCCAGCACCCGCGGCACCCTTGGGCAGCCCCCCACCTCCCCACCCCAAATTTTAGTTGGGGTATATAGTAAAAGTCATGGACAGGTCACAGGCCGTGAATTTTTGTTTACTTCCCATGACCTGTCCGTGACTTTTACTAAAAATACCCATGACTAAAAAGTAGCCTTAATCATAAACAATGATAATTAGTAATGCCCAAATGTGTTTTGCTTAATTTCAAATTCACTTTAATTTTGAAGAAAATTATAGATTGAAAACTATTAATAGAGTGAGATATGTTTGAGATGTTTGTTCTATTAGGAATTGGCATTTTCCCATTTTTAAATGTAACTTTAACAAAAAAAGGCACATGGTCTCTACCTACAAAGTGTTTGTGAGGCAAACGTGCTGGTGGTGAGAGAAGGATTGTCCATTTTGTCTACCTACAGTCTTGCACTGAAGTGTGAGACCCTCCAAATAAATAGAGTGGCAGCTCACTTCATTGTACAATGCTTGTGCCCTGATTTTTTCTGTTTTAGGGGCTGTGGGAGAGGAGTTTCTGGACCATTCATGGATAGACTAGGGTTAAATTGATGATGTATGTGTTCTCTAGATAGGCCTAGGTCTTCAGATTCCAGGGCTGTTAATACAACACATTTCATAATCAGTAACATCTATTTAAGAAGGAAAAAAAGAAATAGGCTATGTTTTGCTGGAAGGGAGAACAATGGAGTCTGAGGATGTAGACCCAGCATTCTCAGGGGTCCTTCCCCACAGGCTAGAGAACAAAACAGGAGATAGTTGCAGAAGGGGATGCACCTCACAGCTGATTTTCCTCTGACTGCAAACTGAGGAGGAACAACCCAAAAAGCATACCATTATTGTGACTTTTGTGGGGGAGCAGGGGAAAGTGGAAGGAGGCAGCAGGTGAGGGTCCCGTTCACCACAGGCAACACTTAGCCAGTGGCAGCAGCAGCCACTGGGGAAGGAGTCAGGCACTGCCCACAAGGAACCACAGGGGCCGCAAGGATCATCTAGTCTAATGCCCAGGAGATGGGACCAGAAACATAAGGGCAGGGGATCAGGCCTGCCTGCTCTGAGATATTAACCAGCATTTGCTAGGGCTGCTGCCAGCTCCACAAAACCCATTACAGCCAGGAGTCCAGCTTTGAGAATGGTAGTATCGTGAGGTCAGAAGGAAATGATAGAGAAAGAGTAAGATTAGGAATTAAGCAAGGATACTTGGAAGGCCCTGACACTTGAGGATTTGCACCTCATTTTTGTCTTATACGTGTGAGGTATTCAGGAGTAGTTTATCCATTTATCTGCCTATGCTATGTATTTCTAAACATATATCACCATGATAATGCTCAAAAAAATGATGTAGTATTTCAGCAGGTGAACTCTGTGCTCGTGCTTGTTAGAAACATTTATCTCAGGCAGTGATTTAAGGGCGAACATACAATACATTTTCCAACATCTGCACACTACACAATATCCCTCTACTCGGGTTGCGAATTTTCCAATTTCTAAAAACCGGACACCACTGCTCTGCCACCTCCCCTAAGGCCCCACCCTCCACTCACTCCTCTGCCATTCTCCCTTCATGGCTCGCTGCTCTCTCCCCTTTAAAACTAAAACTGGCATTTTATTGTTACTAAACAAGCTGTAATAGTTTTGAATATTTTGAAAAGAAAAAGTTGAAACTGACAGAAACGTGTTCAAGGACCTGATCCTGAAAACCCTATTTCATGCCCCTACACTCTTTGGAATCTTTTTCTTGGTACTCTTGAACTATGTGTTTAAGGACATAGAAGATGGAGTCTATCTCCATACAAGATCAGATGGGAAACTCTTCAACCTGTCACAACTTAAGTCAAAAGACCAAAGTCAAAAAGGTACTAATCAGGGAACTTCTATTCGCTGATGCTGCTGCCCACATAGCCCACAATGAAGATCTACAAGAACTCATGGTCTGCATTTCAAGTACCTATCAGGCATTTGCTCTCACCATCAGCAACAAGAAAACGGTTGTATTAGGACAGGGGGTTCCAAAAGATCCTTCAATCACCTTAAATGCAAACCAGCTAGAATTCCAAAAGTTCAGCTACTTAGGTTCTTCAGAGGGCAAATTTACCATGTGTCACAGCCCTGCTCAAGCAAAGACGACTGAGCTGTCTGGGCCATCTGAGTAGGTTGGAAGATGGACACATACCCAAGGACATGCTACGTGGGGAGCTATCAGAGGGAACAAGAATAACAGGACATCCCAAGCTTTGCTATAAAGACACATGCAAGCAAAATATGAGGGAATTTGGAATTGATCCTGACCAATGGGAAATCTTGGCAAGTGATCGTGACAAGTGGTGCCATCGTCTCCATCAGGGTATCCAAGTCCATGACAGGAGCTGGCTCCTACAGCTTGAAGAGAAAAGAGCCTGTAGGAAGCAAGCTGCTCCCAACCAAGATACATACATTTGCAATAACTGCCAAAGATCATGCAAATCTCAGATTGGACTATTCAGTCACATGAGACACTGCAAACCATTTACATCATAGGCTGCAATTACCACTGTCTCTCATAGATGAAAGGATGCCAACAAATTCCATCTGACTACTCCTTAATCACATCAGCAATCCCATTGAAGTCAATTTAAAATCAATAGGATTAGTTCCATGAGCAAAGATTATTCTTGTAAGTAAATGTGCAGGATTGGGCCCAAAATTATTACTGTGGAAAGAAATCAAAAGAACTGTGCCAATTCCATCCGCTGAAGAGTATATAACTTTTTAAAAGCTTATAATATGTACTTTATTAATAGATTGGAATGGCTCCAAAGTTATTCACAAGAATAGATGTGTTTGCAGACTGGGCTCCATAATGATTTATTTGTAGAAGAGAAATCTAAGGCAATGTCCACCCACCCCTAACCTATGCATTCTCTAGTCCGAAAACACAAGAGAGAGGCAGGTAGCTGAGCTGAGCTGGCCTGCCCCTTCTCCTCCTCTGCCCCAGGACTCACCTGCTGCCTGCAAAGCCAGGCTGGGAGATGATCACAGCACTCTGCCCCCGGCTTCCTCAGCAGCCAAGTGGGGGCCAAGCAGGCGCCACCCACCGCAGCCAGGAAGTTGCACTGCAGTGGGTGGCGCCTGCTTGGCCCCCACTGTTCCAGCACCCCGAGGTGATAACCAGACTTTTGGCATCTGGTCAGTGTTTCCGAGCCAACACTGTCACGTGCCCTTTTTGACCAGAAACTGGACACCTGGCAACCCTACCCTCTATTCACTTTCTGAATGCGCCCATTATGCCTGACTAGGTGGTGGAAGACATGTCCCATATTATCTTAATTGTGAACATCTTTGCAATCTTTTTTTCATGTCACACTTCTAACACTCTCTAAACAAAGGCATATGCTCAGCAATTATGCATTCACAGAGAAGCTTGCACTTACAGCTCTAGGCTGGGCACAGAAGAGGGAGTGCAGCTTCTGCAGCATGCCTTTCCCTCAAGCCTGTGGGAGCCCCACCAGAGAGGAACTCCACACTTTTGGAGGGAACTGGGGAGGTCATGCTGACTGGTCTCTCTCCACTATGTTCTCCGGCCCCCAAGCCTGTGGGATACAACACAGTAAGTTAGTGCAGAAAGAGTGCAGGGTTTGTTCACAGTTCTGCCAGCAGAAACCAAGACTCAATCAGCAGAAAGTCTAATCAAAAAGGAGCGGGGGGGAGCAGGAGGTAAAGCAGTGCAAAGTGACTACAAACACCTGCTCTGCTACAGAAACAAAGAAATGACCAGTACAGCCCCAAATTGTGCTGGAGATGGGGGTGCCCACTACACCCAAAAGATTCACTGATTCAGTGCAGCTCTTGGACAGGCTCTGCAATCAGTGCTGCTATAAATCATATTTTAATGCTGCCTGCTCCCAAAAAAGCCCCTCGGATAATGCAGTAGTGCAAACTGCAGGAAGAGAGTTTTGCAGCGTAGCTCTTGATGTTCAAGGGCAGCAGAGAACCAGGAGCAGAAGGAGGACAAGTGACAGTGTGAAGGCAAAGAAGTTCCACACAAATGTGTCTAGCCTCTGACAGATTCACAGAGATCCATGGATTTATGGAGTGGAATCTATCTCTTTTCTGGAAGGCCAGGGGCAAACCTACTAAATACTATTCCCGTGGAAGAATCAGAGTGAATCTCATGGAGTCTCAACTCCGCATGATTGATTCCATAGTTTTTAGCTGAGTATAGTTTGGGAAACTTTGGAGCCAGTAAATCCTGCCATGCAAATAGGCTCTCACATGGATTTTTGCTTTAACATTTAATTTAGGTCTTGCAGATCTGTACATGGTATTACAGCAATGTAAAGTTTAAATTAATTGGATATGGGATTTGGGATAGGTGATGAGTGATGAGGGCTTCTAAATTTAACAACCAGCCAAAAGTGGCACCTTAGGCACTGACTCTGTGGGTGCTCCAGCGCTGGAGAACCCCCAAGGAAAATTTAGTGGGTGCAGAGCACCCACCGGCAGCTCCCCGCCCAGCCCCAGCTCACCTCACCTCCACTCCGCCTCTTCCCCTGAACGCACCGCCCCGCTCTGCTTCTCCGCGCCCCCCCCCCCCCCAGGTTTCCCGCTAATCAGCTGTTCATGCAGGAAGCCTGGGCAGCCTGAGAAACAAGCGGAGGCTTCGTGCTCAGGCCCAGGGAGGCGGAGAGGAGGTGAGCTGGGGCCCGGGGGGGGGGGGGCACGAGGAGGGCCTCCCGGGCCGGAGCAGGTAACCCGGCGGGTGCGCAGGGGAACCGCTCCCCGCCCCAGCTCATCTCTGCCTCCCTGGGCCTGAGCACGAAGCCGCCGCCTGCTTCTCATCCCTCCCAGGCTTCCCGTGCGGACAGCTGATTCGCGGGAAACTGATCGGGGGGGAGAAGCAGAGCAGGGTGGCGCATTCAGGGGAGGAGACGGAGGTGAGCTGGGGCCGGGCACAGGGCGGGGAGCTGCCGGTGGGAGCTCTGCACCCACCAAATTTTCCCCATGGGTGCGCTCCAGCCCTGGGGCGCCTATGGAGTTGGTGCCTAAAGCGCCACTTTTGATGTGATCAGTGGGCGGAGTGGCCGCTCCCCCTGCTCCCCCCCAGCTATGCTACCCCACCCCTAGGAGCCAGAGGGACCTGCCGAATGCTTCCTGGGAGCCGCCCCAGGTAAGCACCTCCGGGACTCCCCAACTCTCCCCCCGGCAGGTCCCTCTGGCTCTTAGGGGCAGGACGCGGTGGGCACCCACTACGGTGGTCCACGAGACCCTCCTGCCCAGTTCTGGGAGCAGTCAGGGGACAGGGGACGGGCGTGGATGGGGCAGGAGTCCCAGGGGGGGCAACAAGGAACACAGGGGGCTGGATGGGGCAGGAGTCCCGGGGGGCGGGCCACGACCCCTCGTGGGGTGAGGAGGGAACCGGTTGTTAAGATTTTGGCAGCTCATCACTGGATAGGTCATGTACAAAAGCCAGAGGGCTCATATTGGAACTGTAAAAAGAAAAGGAGTACTTGTGGCACCTTAGAGACTAACCAATTTATTTGAGCATAAGCTTTTGTGAGCTACAGCTCACTTCATCGGATGCATACTGTGGAAAGTACAGAAGATTTTTTTATATACACAAACTATGAAAAAATGGGTGTTTACCACTACAAAAGGTTTTCTCTCCCCCCATACCCCACTCTCCTGCTGGTAATAGCTTATCTAAAGTGATCACTCTCCTTACAATGTGTATGATAATCAAGGTGGGCCATTTCCAGCACAAATCCAGGGTTTAACAAGAACGTCTGAGGAGGGGGGCGGGGTAGGAAAAAACAAGGGGAAATAGGCTTGAATAGAGACTGGGAGTGGCTAAGTCATTATGCAAGGTAACCTAAGTTAATTGTATCCAATTTGCAAATGAATTCCAATTCAACAGTCTCTCACTGGAGTCTGGTTTTCAAGTTTTTCTGTTGTAATATCGCAACTTTCATGTCTGTAATCGCGTGAACAGAGAGATTGAAGTGTTCTCCGACTGGTTTATGAATGTTATAATTTTTGACATCTGATTTGTGTCCATTTATTCTTTTACGTAGAGACTGTCCAGTTTGACAAATGTACATGGCAGAGGGGCATTGCTGGCACATGATGGCATATATCATATTGGTGGATGTGCAGTGTACACCACTGACTTCCTGAGGAAACTACAATCCATTGGTTATCTTCCTGATAACACCATCCTGGCCACTATGGATGTAGAAGCCCTCTACACCAACATTCCACACAAAGATGGACTACAAGCCGTCAAGAACACTATCTCTGATAATGTCACGGCTAACCTGGTGGCTGAACTTTGTGATTTTGTCCTTACCCATAACTATTTTACATTTGGGGACAATGTATACCTTCAGATCAGTGGCACTGCTATGTGTACCCGCATGGCCCCACAGTATGCCAATATTTTTATGGCTGACTTAGAACAACGCTTCCTCAGCTCTCGTCCCCTAACGCCCCTACTCTACTTGCGCTATATTGATGATATCTTCATCATCTGGACCCATGGAAAAGAAGCTCTTGAGGAATTCCACCATGATTTCAACAATTTCCATCCCACCATCAACCTCAGCCTGGTCCAGTCCACACAAGAGATCCACTTCCTGGACACTACAGTGCTAATAAACGATGGTCACATAACACCACCCTATACCGGAAACCTACTGACCACTATTCCTACTTACACGCCTCCAGCTTTCACCCTGACCACACCACACGATCCATCGTCTACAGCCAAGCTCTCCGATACAACCGCATTTGCTCCAACCCCTCAGACAGAGACAAACACCTACAAGATCTCTATCAAGCATTCTTACAACTACAGTACCCACCTGCGGAAGTGAAGAAACAGATTGATAGAGCCAGAAGAGTTCCCAGAAGTCACCTACTACAGGACAGGCCTAACAAAGAAAATAACAGAACGCCACTAGCCGTCACCTTCAGCCCCCAACTAAAACCCTGCCAACGCATTATCAAAGATCTACAACCTATCCTGAAGGATGACCCAACACTCTCACAAATCTTGGGAGACAGGCCAGTCCTTGCCTACAGACAGCCCCCCAACCTGAAGCAAATACTCACCAGCAACCACATACCACACAACAGAACCACTAACCCAGGAACCTATCCTTGCAACAAAGCCCGTTGCCAAATGTGCCCACATATCTATTCAGGGGACACCATCACAGGGCCTAATAACATCAGCCACACTATCAGAGGCTCGTTCACCTGCACATCTACCAATGTGATATATGCCATCATGTGCCAGCAATGCCCCTCTGCCATGTACATTGGTCAAACTGGACAGTCTCTACGTAAAAGAATAAATGGACACAAATCAGATGTCAAGAATTATAACATTCATAAACCAGTCGGAGAACACTTCAATCTCTCTGGTCACGCGATTACAGACATGAAAGTTGCGATATTACAACAGAAAAACTTGAAAACCAGACTCCAGCGAGAGACTGTTGAATTGGAATTCATTTGCAAATTGGATACAATTAACTTAGGCTTGAATAGAGACTGGGAGTGGCTAAGTCATTATGCAAGGTAACCTATTTCCCCTTGTTTTTCCTACCCCTCCCCCCCCCCAGACGTTCTTGTTAAACCCTGGATTTGTGCTGGAAATGGCCCACCTTGATTATCATACACATTGTAAGGAGAGTGATCACTTTAGATAAGCTATTACCAACAGGAGAGTGGGTTTGTGGGCGGGGGTGGGGAGAAAACCTGGATTTGTGCTGGAAATGGCCCAACTTGATTATCATACACATTGTAAGGAAAGTGATCACTTTAGATAAGCTATTACCAGCAGGAGAGTGGGGTATGGGGGGAAAGAAAACCCTTTTGTAGTGGTAAACACCCATATTTTCATGGTTTGTGTGTATAAAAAAATCTTCTGTACTTTCCACAGTATGCATCCGATGAAGTGAGCTGTAGCTCACGAAAGCTTATGCTGAAATAAATTGGTTAGTCTCTAAGGTGCCACAAGTACTCCTTTTCTTTTTGCGAATACAGACTACCACGGCTGTTACTCTGAAACCTGTCATTATGCATTGGAACTGTAGGAGCAACAATAATTCTGTAAAACTAAGATACAGTACATGCCTGACCACAGTTCCTCCAGTATCCTATGCTCAACAAGTCAACCATATAGAAAAAGAATAGCAAAGGCAAATTATTTCAGGAGGAAAATGAAGGAATAAATAGTTCATAACAACTTTTCATTTTCCCAAGGGATGTTATCACAAGTAGGACAGTATTTACTGTTTGTCTGATATTATTTATGACTGCAGCTGCTATATGTTATCCAATTTTTAATGCAATATGTTTGAATCTTGCTTTTGGGGTTGATATGTTCCCTTATAACCACACCAAATGAAAGCCATATTGCTTGCTTGAATGTAATTCATTTTCCTCTCTATTGTGTCAGGGTGGTTTTTTTTATACATAAGTGGAAGGAAATGAAAAGATTAAAAAAAAACATTAATCATCATGAGTGTTTTTAATATCATCAGAGCTACCATAAAGCCAGTAGATAAATTACACACTATTCAGCAGAAAGAAGTAGAATAAAATTAGTATTATATTACACTAGATTAATCATAGCCCTGGGTGACTGTCATTCTGCAGAAAATAGAAGCTTGAATATCTAACATTTTAACCTTTCTTCCGAGCCTTTAAGAACAAGAGACAAATAACAAGCCCATGTACTGAAAGAAAACACAAGATTTTTTTGCTTGTGGGACTGGTAAATTTTTACCATTGTTTCTAAATGACAGCAAAGCAACATTCACAGTTTGGATCCAGATGGTTAGCAGCACTGCTTCATAATAGTAACCTAATGAAGCTTTTTATTACTAGCGATAGGTAAATGCCTGGAAGGTTTATGGCAAGGAAAAAACTTCAATAAATAATTTGAAAATCTGTCTCTCTTCTTCCTTGGATAATTATTGTCTTTTGCATATATAATGTAGCAGTGAGGCTACAAAAGGCTAGAAAAGGAGAACTGTCTCTGGAGCTAATGGGGTGCACAGTGGAATCGCAGGCTTTCTTCCTCTCACAAGATGAATAGCTACTTAACAACCATCAGGCCTCTCTCTGACTTAGGGGAGGATTGAAAATCCTTTTCATGTAGTTAAGTCTGTCTAAGGATACAGTGCTAAAAATAGGGCGATATGAAAAACTTTTCTATGCGTGTGGAGAATAATATTTTTAAATATCATTTTCACTTAAAACAGAGCGGCAGATGGTAGGTGCTTTTGTACAAGGATGGGAGGGCATGGGGACCCTCCACCACAGCCCTGTCTACCTGTGCTGGGTACAGCCAGAATGCTGATGCTCCCTGGGGATAAGGAGGGAGTGAAAATGCATAATGTCTCCGGAGTGCTACACAGCTCTAAGAAGACGTGGGCCAGTGCTGTTGGGAGTGGAACTGGTCAAAAAAAATTCCATCTGATCTTTTCAACAGAAAATTGTGTTTTTTTCAATACAACATAAATGTTTGCAGGAAGCATCTACTTTTCTTTAAAACTTTTGATTTTTCAATAGAAAACCCAAAAACCTGAAGCTTTTCCACTGTAAACCAGAGTTGGCTGAAAAATATTCAGTTTTTGTCTGAAATTTTTCAGGTTTTGGTCAAAAGGTTTCAATTTTATTTGTCAAAAAGTTTAAAAAGTTTAAAAGATTTTTTGGTTTTTCAATGAATACTTAAAAATTTCTGCTGAAAATTTCAACAAAAATGGAAAATTCTTGGTTTTAATCAAAACTTTCTGCACAGTTGAGGAGACTTCTATCTTCCAACCCTTGTAGATGGGAGCTCTTGCTGTGCACTTCTAATGGGTGTTGCAGCTGTTTAGTGGCTCAGTGCTCCCACAGGGTCTGATCCAATGCCCATCTGAAGTCAATGAAAAGCTTCTCATGACCTTCAGTGGGTATTTATCCCAAGACCCTAGTGTCTGCAGAGGCAGGTATCTGCAGGCATAATACCCTTAGGAAGTTCCACTACATTCCCACTCTAAAACAATATTGCTGAAAAAGCCACAATAGAAGCCAAAAAGTGATGGTATTTAACTAAAACAAATAAGATCTAATCCTTAATAAACAGGACAGGCCTAATGCATGCACACAATAATAATATTAAAACTATTAGAAAGCAACTGGGAAAAGACTCATGAACCAGATAACAGGAACTCTCCTCGGCCCCCCAGTGTTAAAGCATGTGATCAACATAAATGGCATGTTTCAGAGTAACAGCCATGTTAGTCTGTATTCGCAAAAAGAAAAGGAGTACTTGTGGCACCTTAGAGACTAACCAATTTATTTGAGCATAAGCTTTCATGAGCTACAGCTCACTTCATCGGATGCATACTGTGGAAAGTACAGAAGATCTTTTTATACACACAAACCATGAAAAAATGGGTGTTTACCACTACAAAAGGTTTCCTTTCCCCCCACCCCACTCTCCTGCTGGTAATAGCTTATCTAAAGTGATCACTCTCCTTACAATGTGTATGAGAATCAAGTTGGGCCATTTCCAGCACAAACCCAGGTTTTCCCCCCAACCCCCCCCCCCACACACACAAACCCACTCTCCTGTTGGTAATAGCTTATCTAAAGTGATCACTCTCCTTACAATGTGTATGATAATCAAGGTGGGCCATTTCCAGCACAAATCCAGGGTTTAACAAGAACGTCTGGGGGGGGGGGGGGGAGGAAAAAACAAGGGGAAATAGGTTACCTTGCATAATGACTTAGCCACTCCCAGTCTCTATTCAAGCCTAAGTTAATTGTATCCAATTTGCAAATGAATTCCAATTCAACAGTCTCTCGCTGGAGTCTGGTTTTCAAGTTTTTCTGTTGTAATATCGCAACCTTCATGTCTGCAATTGCGTGACCAGAGAGATTGAAGTGTTCTCCGACTGGTTTATGAATGTTATAATTCTTGACATCTGATTTGTGTCCATTTATTCTTTTACGTAGAGACTGTCCAGTTTGACCAATGTACATGGCAGAGGGGCATTGCTGGCACATGATGGCATATATCACATTGGTAGATGTGCAGGTGAACGAGCCTCTGATAGTGTGGCTGATGTTATTAGGCCCTGTGATGGTGTCCCCTGAATAGATATGTGGGCACATTTGGCAACGGGCTTTGTTGCAAGGATAGGTTCCTGGGTTAGTGGTTCTGTTGTGTGGTATGTGGTTGCTGGTGAGTATTTGCTTCAGGTTGGGGGGCTGTCTGTAAGCAAGGACTGGCCTGTCTCCCAAGATTTGTGGGAGTGTTGGGTCATCCTTCAGGATAGGTTGTAGATCCTTAATAATGCGTTGGAGGGGTTTTAGTTGGGGGGCTGAAGGTGACGGCTAGTGGCGTTCTGTTATTTTCTTTGTTAGGCCTGTCCTGTAGTAGGTGACTTCTGGGAACTCTTCTGGCTCTATTAATCTGTTTCTTCACTTCCGCAGGTGGGTATTGTAGTTGTAAGAATGCTTGATAGAGATCTTGTAGGTGTTTGTCTCTGTCTGAGGGGTTGGAGCAAATGCGGTTGTATCGCAGAGCTTGGCTGTAGACAATGGATCGTGTGGTGCGGTCAGGGTGAAAGCTGGAGGCGTGTAGGTAGGAATAGCGGTCAGTAGGTTTCTGGTATAGGGTGGTGTTTATGTGACCATCGTTGATTAGCACTGTAGTGTCCAGGAAGTGGATCTCTTGTGTGGACTGGACCAGGCTGAGGTTGATGGTGGGATGGAAATTGTTGAAATCATGGTGGAATTCCTCAAGAGCTTCTTTTCCATGGGTCCAGATGATGAAGATGTCATCAATATAGTGCAAGTAGAGTAGGGGCGTTAGGGGACGAGAGCTGAGGAAGCGTTGTTCTAAGTCAGCCATAAAAATATTGGCATACTGTGGGGCCATGCGGGTACCCATAGCAGTGCCGCTGATCTGAAGGTATACATTGTCCCCAAATGTAAAATAGTTATGGGTAAGGACAAAGTCACAAAGTTCAGCCACCAGGTTAGCCGTGACATTATCGGAGATAGTGTTCTTGACGGCTTGTAGTCCATCTTTGTGTGGAATGTTGGTGTAGAGGGCTTCTACATCCATAGTGGCCAGGATGGTGTTATCAGGAAGATCACCGATGGATTGTAGTTTCCTCAGGAAGTCAGTGGTGTCTCGAAGGTAGCTGGGAGTGCTGGTAGCGTAGGGCCTGAGGAGGGAGTCTACATAGCCAGACAATCCTGCTGTCAGGGTGCCAATGCCTGAGATGATGGCACGCCCAGGATTTCCAGGTTTATGGATCTTGGGTAGTAGATAGAATATCCCAGGTCGGGGTTCTAGTGGTGTGTGTGTGCGGATTTGATCTTTTGCTTTTTCAGGGAGTTTCTTGAGCAAATGCTGTAGTTTCTTTTGGTAGCTCTCAGTGGGATCAGAGGGTAATGGCTTGTAGAAAGTGGTGTTCGTGAGCTGCCGAGCAGCCTCTTGTTCATATTCCGACCTATTCATGATGACACAGCACCTCCTTTGTCAGCCTTTTTGATTATGATGTCAGAGTTGTTTCTGAGGCTGTGGATGGCATTGTGTTCTGCATGGCTGAGGTTGTGGGGCAAGTGGTGCTGCTTTTCCACAATTTCAGCCCGTGCACGTCGGCGGAAGCACTCTATGTAGAAGTCCAGTTTGCTGTCTCGACCTTCAGGAGGAGTCCACCTAGAATCCTTCTTTTTGTAGTGTTGGTAGGGAGGTCTCTGTGGATTAGTATGTTGTTCAGAGGTGTGTTGGAAATATTCCTTGAGTCGGAGACGTCGAAAATAGGATTCTAGGTCACCACAGAACTGTATCATGTTCGTGGGGGTGGAGGGGCAGAAGGAGAGGCCCCGAGATAGGACAGCTGCTTCTGCTGGGCTAAGAGTATAGTTGGATAGGTTAACAATATTGCTGGGTGGGTTGAGGGAACCATTGCTGTGGCCCCTTGTGGCATGTAGTAGTTTGGAAAAAGGTAGGAGAATAGTGTTATGAAACGCAAAATATAGAGAGCCATATGCAGTGTATTTAGAATACATGTAATTATGCAGGTCAACGTATTCTACATTATCTCACGAAGTAGCTGAGATACATTCTTCCTTTCCCTGTTGTTACAAATATAAACTACTGAAGAGAGGTGTACTTCACCAAAGAGCTGGGTTGTGACTTGAATCAGTGTAGTTAATTCTGGGCAATGCATTCTAATTTAGGGGTATTTATGGTATCGGCTGTCCATTGTAGCAGTTACATGACATTCCTTTTAGCTTAAAAACGTAATTAATTTAGTGTCAATGTCAGATGCTTGCACTGAGTGATTTGACCATGTAAATAAATAAATAAAGCTGATTTGACCAAATAAAGCTGCCCTGTTCCCTTTCCTCTGCAGTTTATCCTGACGCCTTTTCCATGTGCTGCTGAAACAAAGCCCATGTTTTCATACTAAAGCAAACGTTTCATTTTTCAGTTTCTACAGATCAAGTGATGAGGTGTCATGTGTGAGCCCCTTGAAGGCTGAGAAGAGAAACTGTGACTTCCCCTTTCCAGTCCCCCACAGAAATGTGAACTGCGGTTTCTTACTGGCTAGCAACACCTTTGATTCAATTTGTATGAAAACTCACTTTACTTATTAAAATGGACATTATTGTTCAAACCTTAGAAATTTCATTTCTTATATGTTCTAAGCTGTACAACTGTCAGATTTTTATGGTTTAGATTGTAAATGTGTTTTTCTTTGGCTAATTATTGGTATTATTTGTTTTTAATTTTGATGTCTTAAAGGCCAAGGTACTGTATGATAATAATATGAAGGACATATTTAACAGGCGTGAGAGACACGGTATACAAATGTATATTTGTAAAAGCTATTTTTATGATTAGCATGTTTCACTGTTTAGCATATTTAAAGTCAGTTGATATTGCATTTCTATGTTTATAGCTTAATTCAAACACAGTCATGTTATGATCAAAGACGTATGATCAGTCATGTTGTGTGGTATTTTTCATTACTTTTCATTATATTCATAGTTTAAAATAATTATGTTTACTAGTAGGGATAATATTGAAAGGCAAAGTAATAGTTCTGCTTTGTTCATGCACTATTTCACTGTAATTGCTAAAAAGTGCAAATATGTCAAATATCAGATCAATTGATAAACTATAAATTAGACCCACTTATTAATCCCTTTTTTTCAAACAAGCACTCTCTGTGATGCCATAGATTAGCACAGTTATTTCATCTGTATCTGTTACTATCTCAAAGCAGTTTGTTGTTACCTTATGGAACAGTTTACATGCCAGTGAATGTCCTATCCAAACTGTATTCCAGACAGGTGAATGTTTTATATATTGCCAATATTTGAAACCTTACAGTAGATTATCAATTGTTTTGTTTCACTTTCAGTCAATAGGATCGTTCCGTTCCTCAATCTCTCAAGCATTCTGCACATGCTTGAAGTTGGAATAATCCATTCTCACAGAGGCTGTAGGGGAATTCAATATATAATTTCTTAATAAATCATGTTTCTTTTCAAACAAAATTGATTCATTATTTCTCTTATGTGATACTCAAATGTGTTCTAGTACACTTAAGCTATATTAGCCACTGGTGTGACTGCTTCTTCTCGAAAGAAAGTGCCAATTTGTTCTCAGTGTATCTCAGTTCTCATGATAGGACTGTTCATGGTTCCAGAGAACCAGTTTAGAAGACACTCATAACAGGGAAGAAGTATCCACATCTTTATATGAGATAGAAAACATTTTATGCAAGAGAGAGGCAGGTCTTGAGGTTGAGTCATGAGGCATATCTAGAGTTAAGAAGGAAAGTCTTACTGGCTGGATTGCTTAGAAGTAGCCACATTTAGAACGTGTTGCCAGGAGAGAGATCTCATCCAAGTAAGTGGAGCTCTGCTGCAGTATGTTTCAAGATATCGAACTACAGAGATGTGACTTGCACTACCATGTTTGTCCTGCAGTACTTGATGTTTCATTGAACAAAACTGACAGCATTTCTAAAGATGACTTTATGTCCTGTCCTTTCAACCATTCTCCATGGGACCTGATCCAAAGCATACTGAAGTCAATGGAAAGACTCCCATTATAGTTCAATGAGCTTTGGACTAGACCTGATGATACTGGCTACATGTGATGGAGAGGTGGAGAGTAATTGATGGTGACCTCACAATGAAGAAAATGGGAGAAGACCCAAAGACTGTATCCAGACTGGCTTTAGGTAAGGGCCAGTTATAAAAAAGGAGAGATACCCTTTAAATATATGTGAGGGAGAGTGTGCACCAGGCTCCACTTGACTGTGTGGAGAACTTAAGTCAATAGGAGTATAGAGAAAACAAGACATTTTGGCTCTCAATTACACTGGTGTAAATTCAGGATAATTCCTCTGAAATCAGTAGAGTTATACCAGTTTAACTGAAAGCAGAGTTTTGCCTATTTACTTTAATGAGAACAATACTATGAGTAACTATTGCTCAACATAAGGGATGCAGACTAGGGCCCATTTTATATTACAATCACAGCAAACCCAAACAAAATGTTACAATCACTATATTAACCCAAATAACACCAATAGTCTGGTAATCACTGAAATACCTCAGGGAAGTATTTTAAAGATATAATTGTCCTTTTTGTTGTTATTCTCTAAACTTACTAAAAACTGGAGAGAACTATTCCATCTTATGCCCATTTTATAGCGGCAAAAACTAATAACAATGCCCATGGTTCTTATTTGATTTACAGTAAAAATAAATAATAAATCCAAATCCTATCTATTCAGTGGGAGTTTTGCCTCAGTAAGGAGTGAGTAAGGGCTTAAAAGATATGAGCTGATGACTTTTTGAAATCATGGAGAATGTCCTCTTAGTAGATCAATTATGGGAACTGTGGCTAGTAGTTAAAATAATTTGTAATTCTGTATTACAGATGGTTTGAATGAGCAATCCCTGAACCTGCTCAGCACCAACAAAACCATGATTAAGTGGGTACTCTGAACTGTAAAATACCACACCAGGTTTTTACATTATTCCTTAATGTGCCATCATCTGTTTTTGGTGTTTACAGGAGTGATTTCGCAGTCTCAACAGACAACACTGTTCAACACAGCGATGTTATTCCTGAAAGTATACTTTTTCTGGCACAATAACATCTAAGATGAGGTCTATTGATACTATTACATTTGAAAGCTATGGGTTTGCTGTGCTGTATAATATATTCTCTTAGCTTTCTTAATGGCACATTAGATTCAAATAATTGAAGAAATGCTGGTATTTTAAATAAGCCTTGATGCTTTATTGGCTGTCACACATACAGTATACAGTTGCTTGCCATTGTCACATACACTTGGCTTACTAGCTTTTTTGTGTTACATATTCTTTGCAGCACAGTAAGTGTTTGTTTAGGACCTAATTCCCATTTACACTAATGCCCCTTTACACCACTCTGGCAGTGTAAATGTAATTTACAAACATTTTATGGAACCTTTACACTGTCAGCTGCCCAGGGACCTCAGTGTAAATTAGAATCAGAGCTATAATATTCAGCCTCAGCATCACTTTACCCTGGGAATGAACTGAGTACCAGAAACCATCATTTTAAAACATTTAAAATGATATTATAGCCATAAAGAGAGACATTTGTAGTTGTAGTTCTCTAGAGCCACAGTTACATCCAGTGATCATTTTTGGGAACTGGGGGTGAGTGAAGTCGCAGTACCTACTTTTGTTGTATAACATTGTGAGTCAAAATCAATTTGGCTAGTGAATATTCAGCTTTCTCAATTTATTTATACACCATCCTAGATTAGGATATTAAAATCATTTTCTACATAGGCTCCCACCCTCAATTTGTCTAAGATTGCTATTTCAACCTGTGCAGTTGCATGAATGGAAAAGATTTGCTGAATGTTAGTTTTACAGCTTGATCCGAAGGAAAAGATTTTTACTCTTGTAAATTCTTGTATTAAGTACCATTGCTGGGGTTTTTTTGTGTAGAATCATAGTATATTACTTGGTTCTGAAAAAATAATCGTGCTAAAACTATGTAGATAGCTCCAACCAAGCAGTGGTATTTTTAATAGACAGTACTGAAAAGTAACTAACGTTAGAAGTGTTCAACATTTTGCCCATTTACACCTGTGTAATGGTTCGTAACCCTTTTTTTAAAAAATGCTGTAACATATCTCTACATGTCTGTAAATAAATATTTTCTTTGATTTATTCACTAATTCAGTTTTATAATTTCTGCTGCTAAATTGTAGGTCTAGAAAAAAACATTTATAGATACAATTAATATATTTTATTTCTTAAAGGGAAACACCATATAATTTTGTGAAATAGTGCTATGTTTTCAATTTTCTAGAAATAGGCACAAACATCAACAGTAAGAAGGATTATAGTTAATAGATAAACTGGAGACAGAAGACTAGTGCTAACCATACCCAATTCCTTTGCATCACATCTCTGCTTCAGTAGTTTAAAGTGCAGTTCTATGCTGAAAAGGGACCATGAAAAAAGTCACTATCTTATTCAAGCCATCTGATCCCTTTGTGGTTTGGGCTATGTCTACACTACTGCCAGATTGACGCCCCGGTGATTGATGCACCAGGGATCAATTTAGTGGGTCTAGTGAAGATCCACGAAATCGACAGCAGAGCACTCTCTGGTCAACCCCGGTACCCACCCAGAATGAGAAGAGTAAGGTAAGTCAACGGAAGAGTGTCTCCTGTCGACCCAGTGTGGTGTAGACACAGCAGTAACTAGACCTAAGCTACATTGACTCCAGCATCGCTATTCACTAAATATGTGTAGACATAGCCTTAATAGTCCTACCTGCCATTATTTGCATCACCAAAAATGAGAAGCCTGGTTATGTAAAGTCCCACCAAATTTATAGGGATGAAAGCAATAGGTTTGTACAGAAATGGCTGAAAAAATCTAACTTCAATAGGAAATACCTTTCAAATTTTTCATCATGTTATAGATTTTTAAGCATTGTATGAGAACTACATATTATTAATATTATTTATTATAATAGCAAGGATATAGTTTACTACAAATTCTATAGAATGATGGTCCAAAAATACTGATAAGAAAAGTTACTTTTTTCTATTCAATATTCAAAGATATTTTTCTATTCAGAGGGCCTTATTCTATTTTTAGGACATTTCCATGAGGGCACGATGAAAGTTTGGTCCCAGGAGTCTGTGAGAATATTGTTAAAATTATAGTGGAATTTAGGGGAAAGAGATAGGGAGGACAAGATAGGAAGCAAGAACATAATCAGAATGATTGTTGTTTGTTTGTGACATCCAATTTACTATTATTTTCAAAATTGTTGTTCTTATAACCATGTAAAATTTCCCAGTAGTTTCACAAAATGTACAAAAATGTTAATATTTGTATCTATACTTTCATTCCCACCCCCACCAAAGTCAAAAAGGCTCTTTGAGTCCCATTCTCCTACAAATAACATAGGTTAAATAATAGCCCTTAAATTTAAAAACTCTTGTTGATATCAATGAGGTCAGAATTTCACCCCACAAAAATTTCCTGTTTCCATGTTCAAGAGAACTTGCAATGGTCTACTGAAATTAAACGGAGAAAATAGACTGTGGGGTGGGGAGTGGGAGGACAGGATAATAAAGTCATTTAATTTTCTCTATCGTGTTCTTATGCTGCATGTATGACCAAGGATCATACTGTGATATCATTGTACGCTATATTGAATACAGACTGACACTGTGTACAGACTCCCACTGAAAGCAAGGGATCAATGGACCATTGCAGCTCAATATTAACTTTAAGATGTGTGAAACGATTGAATTTTTATTAATGAACATTTAATAACAAAAATGTTGAAGACATCATTTAAAAAATGAAGACCAAGCTTTAAAGTCCAATCTTTTGTGATGTGCTTGGGAAAAGAAACATTTTGGATCCCTGGTCTTTGTGGAAAGGTTCCTATAGCAGTTGATAGAAAATGGTAATCTTTCTGAGCTCTCCTACAGAATGCCATAGAAGCATTAAACCTGGCTGTAGAATTCTATGAAGTTGCCCCAAAAAAAGTATTGAAAGGATTTCAGTCTCTCTTAAATTCTATGGCATTTTAAAGTCATTTCTGATATGATTAACTTTCTATAGAACCTTATTGGTTTCATCCCTGCTGAATTCTATGGGACTTGTCCATAGGAGAGGCCCAGCAATGTCCCCTGCTTACCCACAGCAGCCATAACTACCAACTCTATGCACCAGAAACAGCAGCTGATGTGGTTGTCTTCCTGCATTGGGGAGGAGGGTGACTGTCTTGCTGCCTATGTGTGATAAGAGATGTATCAGAGTGAGATAAGAGATGCTTTGGGGATGTACTCAACATCTCTGAAAATCAGGCCCAATGCATCACAAGTTCAGCTCTCAAAATGAGTGGACCCTTCAAAATGTTGGCTTTAATATTTAATTCCAAATGTTTTCTATATTAGCCAGCAATTATCACTACTGTATGTGAAGATAATATCTGTGCACATCAGTTTATTATGCTTCTGTTTCTAGGTCATGTCCTTGTACTCAAACATCTGAGAAACCCACAAGAAGGGACGCTCCAAAGTGATCCCCAAAAGAGGGAGTTCTTCCCCAGTTGTTCCATACAGGGGCGAGGTACTTTTCTCTCTGAATAGCTGGCCAGGCCAACTCAGAAACCCTGTGGATTAGCTGGGATATGCCAGACCCCTGGCACACCTTCCCAATGATGTGGACCTATGCTGGCAAGGATCCACTGGCTGTGACTACCTTCCCTTCTCAGACTCCCTTACAGGGGAATCTCTATTGCAGAACAAGCCATAGAAAATGACTAATGATGTATTCTCTTTGCCTCACAAAGTTCATGAGGCCAGTGGGGGGATAATGTATGTTTTCTCCACTCAATATGAGGCTACTCACATCCCTCCCAATCCCCTTCCCACGTACAAATTCCAGCTCTGCAGAGTGGTTCTCTTTGGGGTCCTGAGAAAAAGGAGATAGCTGATGCCCCTGCATCAGCACATAAGCGTCACCTCCATGACCAGACCTTGGTGGACCTTCATGTTTATTTTTTTTATTACTTTGGTCTCTACCTTAAGTAACTATTATGGCCCCCAATGCCATAGTGTCTAATTTCCTCACAATCTTTAACATATTTATACTCACAACCAGGCTGAACAAATGTTCTGATTTTATAGGGACAGGGCCGATATTCAGGGCTTTTTCTTATATAGTCACCTATTACACCCACACACACATACACACACACACACACACACACACACACACACCCCGTCCCGATTTTTCACACTTTCTATCTGGTCACCCTACTCATAACACCCCTGCAGCAGGGAAAGACTTCAGCAGCAGGGGGCAGCAGGACACTACAATACACTAAAAATAGCAGTGTAGTACTGTTTGGGCACGTAGAGAGATGTGCAGGATATATACCCTAAAGGTTCAAGCATGTTTTTAATTGCTTAAGGAGTGCCTCTCTGTCTACACTGCTGTTTTATACCCATAGGGAGTGTGCAGCATAAATGTACCTTAAGTGACTTGCTCAAGGCCACACAAGAAGTCTGTGACAGACTAGGGAACTGACTCTGGGTCTTCTAAGTCCTAGGCTAAGGCCCTAACCAGTGGGCTCTCACTAGGTAGGTATTGACTAATTTCCTGAGTTTATTTTATTTTTCCTAGGAAGTTTTTAAAATTATTATTAGGTAAAAGAAGCACAATGAGCAAAATATATATCTAAGCTTGGAAAAATTAGATTTTTATCAGTAAACGTCAGCAAACGTCATTTTCACCACACACACAAACAAACCGATGAGAAATTATTTCCATCAATAATAATCTGGTCAAGAATGAACAATGATGCTTGATAACCTATTAGTGTTTGATTTAAGGATATTTACTTTGTATATTTTGGCCTGTGATATGTTTTAATGGTTATAAAGCTTTAATTTTTTGAATCTCACTGTCTGCCATTAAATAATTATTGTCTAACCCCTCCTCCATAATTTTGCACAACTGTGAACATTTAAATTGATAAAAAATTATTAAAACCCATAATTTTGCACAGCTGTGAACATTTAAATCAATGAAAATGAAAAAATGTTTTAAAATAAACACTGATATTATACATCAAAATATTTTTTTTAAAATATCAAATTCTGCCGAGCCTATGTATCTCAGTTAAAGTCACTTACTGTTTAAAATTCCAGGACCAAAATTTCTGGTTGTGTAAATGAATGAAACTCCATTGAAGTCAATGGAGGGGTATCAGTTTAGACCAGCAAAGAATGTGCTCCATTGTTATACAGAAGCATGAATTATTGTACTCTTTCCTCTAGAGGCCTAATGTGTTCTCTGTCATTGACTGGGAGAGCGGGGTGGGAATACTGTAAACATTTCTCTGTAAACATACTTTTGACTTGAAAACAAACTGATTGTGCTTGCATCTCATCTATGTCCACTTTTCCTCTCACAAATGGGTTAAACTGGCACCAAAAAAAAGTGAGTTTTAAGCAAATAAATATTTGGGGAGTATTTAGAGAAAGAAAATTTTTAACTCCTGAAGATAAATATTCACTTGAAAACCGAATTTTAAGAGTTATGCTCCCCCCATTCAGGGGATGGGCTCAGACAGTAAAAGCTCTGACTTCTGTAATAGATAGACTAAATGACTACATAAAACATAGATAACAGTATGTGTCTGAAAGGAAGTGTGGAATTTTTTCACCAACAGTTATAATATGCATATGTGACAGTATGACATGTTACAATAAAATCTTCCATTCTGTTCTTCATCAGTATTCTCTTAACACACAAGAGATTGAAATCCTATAGCCTGTGATATCAGACAGACAAGGCAAATGTATCCTCAAACTCTACAGTCTCCTTGGTCCTGTGTATGACAGCATCGGTTGCGTTTGTTAGGAAATCATAATTGAAGTCTCTGTTCTTTGGTTCACTTCTAATGCCAGATTATATTGATTTTAAGTAATGTAATATCAATCATTTTATGCAATGCTGTTTTACATATCTATTTAATCAAGCACTGTTATTTAACAGACAAGGCTTCAGAGAGCAACTGTATCAGATCATGTCTTGGGAACACAAAAGCAGTTTTTGACAGAAAGCTACATAAAATCAATTGTGGCAATTTCAAGGATGACTGGGCTTTTAGATTTGGTTACCTTTCCATTTACTTGAAGATCATTTGTAAGTGAATTGTGCATTCTTGGTGCTTTTTTGTGCTAGACTGACAAGTGGAAAAACAATAATCCAGCATTGCTGCCAGTTAAAATGATGCTCATTCTGAACAATTTGCTCAAAGTTGGTTTCAGAGATGTCACAATGTAACATGATGAGAAGGACAATCAATAATAGCAAGAAGAAATATGTTAAAAATCACTATCCATGTAATTATATGTGGGCAGCCATGTAGGCAAATCACAATGCTGACTGCTCTAGAAAATATAGAATTTAAGTGCAGCACTGCTGTGAAAAAACACAGTGTATGAACCAAAGAAGAATACTTCTCCTGGCTTCTAAGTGGAACAAAGAGCTTGAATAGATGTAAGATTTCCAGCTGCTTTCTCAGAAAGTACTTTTCAAAGATGTTTTGTTCATAGGGGACAAACTAACCCATTTTTTTTCATCTTCATCCCTGCAGAGATGAAGGAAGAAGGGGACACACATCAAGGCCCTAATTGTGCCCCGGGTGATTGCTACTTCCCACCACCCAACACAGATGTAATGAGGTTTAGTAGTGCCCATATAAGAGGAATTAAAACTACTAAATATTCCTCAAAAAAGGTTTTTAATGACTTCCGGCTATAAAGGCAACACAGACAAAATAAGAAAAGAAAGATTAAAGACCAGCACTGAATAAGGATTAATATAAAGGGCAAGTTATACTGAAGACAAGCACAAGTACGTGTATTAACTACTTCCTACTATTCTTAACACTATAGTATTGATACAAACTTGAGATCAATTCAGCTTGAGCAACCAGACTTCTTCACTCCATAATCTTACCCTGCATTTGTCTGAAAATACGTTACCCTTCAGTCAGCTGTTTTCCGCACTGGCCAGGTACAGACAGTTGAGAAGTGCACGTCCCTTCGGTTCAGGGGGTGTGGGTCAGGTTTCCCGATCGAAGAGGGGTCCCCTTATGACCAAAACACACACCTTTAGTCCTGTGCCTTCATACTTTTTATCTTATCTGTCGGCCGTGTTTTAAAACAGACCAACCAATCAGGGTGGGCCAAATTCTTAGTGTGGTTAGTGTGCTTGCTTTGATTTTATAAGCTATGCGTGGGTGCACAGTTTATCTCCATGTAGCCAATTATCTCAAATGTAGTCAATGTGTGTCAATAATCCATGTACGAGCACATAGATTATCTCAATTCATATGAGTCTGCCTAAAGTGTTATCTGGTTGCAGCGCATCCTGACCACAAGTTTCAGTTTAATTCTGCAAATCTTGCTTTCTGAGGCTTCCGGAAGTTTGAGGCCTTTGACAATACATTGACAATACCTTTGTCCATTTTAATCTTGACAATACTTTTGTTTATATTAATCACAATCCCCATTTGGTTGATGGTTTGTCTCATCTCTTAAGTATGAGCTTTTTCAGAGCACAGAAATACAGTAAAATATCCTATTAAGAAAATGTATTTCTCAAACTGCTGGTACCAGGGTATAGAGCCTTTCACCTCTTTTTACAAGGGCCAAATACAGATCTTGAGGGTGAACCTTCATTGATTTCAGTTGGGTTACACCAGAGCTGAATTTGGGTTAATACTAACTCCTTCTGAATAATAATAATAATAATGAATACTTAGCTTTTATACAGCGCTGTCATCTGTAGATCTCAAAGTACTTTAGAAAGGAGAATATCATTATCCTTTGTCTATAGATGGAGAACCTGAGGCCCAGAGAAGCAAAGTAACTGTCTGTTGGAACTGAGCAAAACTCCCATTTGACTTCAGCTGATGTAAGGCTAGTGATTTAGGCCAGGAAAGAGTTAATCTCTAATGGACATATGTGCACGTCATATATTCTGCCATTTTGTTGGGTATAAATCCCCCCACCCCCCCACACACAGGTAGTCTCCTTTTTTTGCACCACTGATTTTTTTTTATTATTATTTTTTTTAAGCAAAACTTCTCATTGGAATAAAACAGTTTCATCTGGGTTTCAGGCTGACAAATTGTTGCCAGGTTTTGATCCAATGTGGTTTACAATAGCAAAATAATTTAATCCCCCAAAGTGAGAGTGATAATATACAATAGCAACCTTGCCAACCAAAATCAAATTTTAATGATCTCTGCAGAGAGGTAGCTAAAATTTTAAAGTCACAAAGGCATCCAAGAGCAAACATATAACATATATTATTTATAAATGTATCCCACTGAGGCTTGATTTTCAGAAAACCTAAGACCAGCAAAGTAAATATTTGTTTAGTACTGAAAAGAATAGGGCATAGTGCTTGTAAATCATATAGCTATAATTTAATAAGAATCAGCTACTATATTGCAGGTAACCTCAGTGAAGAAATGCCAATGTCATTTTTGTTTTTTGCAACATGATGCATACAAAAAATACAACCACGACTCTATCAGTATTAAAAAATATTTCGCTATTATATTCACTATTCTAGTCACCACTGGTATAGATGTTTATAAATTATATAAGCCAACTCATACAGGGGCAAAAACTTGGAAAACAAGTTGTTATTCTGGAGCCCAGATGAAATTGTTTTATTTTTTATTTTAAAAAATACAACAATTTACAGATTCAGAGATTCTAAGGCCAGAAAATCACACTATGATAATTTAATCTGACCTTCTGCATAACACAGGACATAGAATTTCACCTACTAATTCCTGTAATGAAGGGAATTATTGTACCCTCTTGTTATAGAATGTTAAGATTATTTTTATAATAAAATATCTTTTATATACTATACTGCCAAGCTGTAACCTCAACAGTCTTTATTTTGTTTTTTAATGAATTCTTGGAGAATGTGTTTAGTGCAAACTAAGCAATATGGGTGTTTCAAAATTATTTAGGTTTGAGAAATACTTACTTTAAGCCTGATCCAACTCTCCTTTTACTAAATGGAGCAGTTGCACTGACTCCAATATGGCTTCTTGTGTGAGTAAGGGCTACAGGATACGGCCCTAAGTGTTATGCAGTATAACAGTGCACCTACATCCAAAAATCGATATGAAAAGAATGTTAATGTTTCAAAGTCAAATTGTGACAAGCATACCAGGCCCTCTGAGGCTCCATGCTGGAGGCTTTCTGATCCTATCACACCTGTCCCAGAACAGGAGCAATGAGGGTAGCTCCTCCAGATCTGCCTAGAAAGGCTTCGGGGAAGCAATCAGAGCTTCTGGGGTAGGCTCAATTAAAAGGAACTGCAGGTGTTGCCCTGGATTTAAGGGGTGTGCGTACACCAAAACATGATCAAGCTAATTGCAACCATATTGTGTGCATTCAGCCACCATGAATTAATGAAATAAAACACCACATAGTATAGGGTTAATTTGAAAGCAGGATTTTAGAGGCAAGGTCAAAACTAGCTGGTAGTTTCTGCTAATCAGAATTGGAGGAGGGGAAAGAAATGTCAACAACTGAGACTGAAAACCTTGGTTGACAAGAAACTTGAATTTGGGCGCTTTTGATATAGAAGTATTATAATTAAGAATGTTTGTTGATAAGTAGTTAATTGAAAGTTAAGAAAAGTGATGATTTAGTGCGGGTCATTATGACCTATGTGTTTTATAGAAGTTAGTTATAAAAGACTAGCTAATACAGTTTATTTTGGACAGTCTCTGAAGCCATCCTGAGAGACATTTTTCTGACACCTTTTCTCCCCAGCAGGTGAGCAACTGGTCACTGCGTACCCACTGTTAATTACTCAATACAGTTCCAGATTTTAGGTAAATATGTGGGATGTTCTAATCCTGTTGCTTATGTTTGTGTGTGCTTAAATCTAATAAACTGCAGTTTTAGATAGAGCATGCTTACTTGCATTAATCTTTTATAGATGGAATTGCTGTGTTCCCATTGATTTATTCCTGAGACCGCCTGTGGAGTGAAATTGTTAAGTTACCACTGCTGTGTGTTCTGAAAACCCTGGGTAACACAGGGGTTGACTAGGTCAGTTTCTAGCTGGGACCCAGAAGGGTGCGGATGGGCTGGAATATTGGGAAACTCTCTGCGCAAAGAGGTCTGGCAGAGACCCTGCTAAAACAGGGGTAGGGCAGAGAAACTCTCCAGGTCAGGAGGCTTGGGAGCAGATGGAGAGAACCCAAGGACTGGTAACAGGTGAGGGAGATGGGACTATGTGAGAAGCAGCCCAGAGAATAGTTGCAGCAACTATTAAGAGAAGCAGTACGTGATTGCTGTTTACAGAGTTGGGTTGGTACCCAGAGTAATGGGTGGGCCTGGGTCCCCACACTGGCCACTGGGGAAGTGGCCTAAGCCCCAAGAAGAAGATAAGACTCTTTACTAAAAGCCTTAGAAAGGGGCTGGAGTTTAAACAGGCCCAGAGATCTCCAGGCCCAGGCTGAAGACCGTGGAGAGGGCCAACCATTTGTTGAACTATTCTACTCTGGAAAGGGAGTGAACTTAAGGGATGACCTGGCTGGAGAGCTGGGGCAGTGAGAACAGATTAAGACAAAATCTCAAGGGAGCACTGCTCTATAGCAAGGCAGGGATGGACTTAAGGCTAGCACAGAAGGGGCTGGGAACTGAGACCAGAGACAGGGCTAAAGACACTAACAAGGGCACAATGATAGGCCCCGTTGGACCTTTGCTACCCTGGAAGGGGTTCATCCATTGTTGACTATGTTTCTTATCTGGGGACTGAGCCAATGAAGAGCCACAGGATGAGGTCAACAACCTACAGGAGGTGACAGGTGGAAAAGAAAAATTGCATTGCCACACTCAGCCGACAGGAGGTGCTCATAAGAGGTGAGTGCACTCTATCTCACAACCCCTGAAAAGTTAGGAAATGACAGAATTAAGGTAACTTGTACAACCTTGATTTGTCCCCTAGTGCATATGCACTATGACACAGTCTTCAATTACATAATCACACGATCCCTGCTTCATTCAGAACATGCCTCTAATTTCTGACCTTCTCATAAACATTAAAAAATGTATCTTTACAATACCCCTGTACGCTAGGGAAGAATCCAAGTATAGCTCATGCCATCACAACATTTTAACACTATGTGAAAATAAGTTTATGACAACAGTATAGGGTATGCAATTATATCCATCCTTGCAGCATATCCCCTTTGAGGGAACGAATGGTACAGAAAGCAGAACCAGAGGACTAATAATAGGATGTACTCAGAAGGAAGTAAGCCATGGTGGAATATATGAGTACATATCTACATACATAAAAGTACAGGGTATATGAGAATCTTACTGCATTTGTTTGAAGTAAGAAGATATCATTAATAAGTATATGATTTGGTCATGAAGATTATGGATTCCATGATTTTAACACAGTGGTACGCACCACGAGACATTTTGCCGCAGCTCCCAGTGGCCGTGGTTTGCTGTTCCTGGCCAATGGGAACTATGGGAAGCAGCGGGCCAAAGGGAGGTGCTGGCTGCTGCTTCCCGCAGCTCCTATTGGCCAGGAACGGCAAACCGCGGCCACTGGGAGCTGCAGGAGGCCATGCCTGCGGACGGTCAACATCAGCAAAATGTCTCGCAGCCCACAATCAGATTATCCGGGTGGGCTGAGTACGGCCTGCGGGCCGCAGGTTGCCCACCACTGCTTTAACAGATGTCTGCAATTTCTTTGGCTCGGGCTTTGGCCCCAGGTGGCGGGGGACGGTTTCAGCCTCAGGCAGCGGGCCTCGGATTTTGGCTTCAGCCCCACCATGACCATATCCTGATTTTGTGCATTTTACCATGACTGTTCTGTGAATTTTGCTTAATTTAATCATAATCCATATCCATAATCATTAATAATGGAAGTGTTAAGTTTTCTGTAAGAACCAAATCTTGGCCCCACTGAAGTCAATGAGTCCAGGATGGTGCTCTAGAAAAATGCATGTTGACATTGATATTGTCCCTAATCCTGGGTGTAAAATGCCTCTTGGCACAAATGCACCTTCCCTGTTCCTTTCTGAACAGTCTCTTAGAAGCATAATTTACTCGTAAACACGTTAGATTTGATGCATAAAATCTGTGGTAATTTTAGCTACACAATCAGGCACAAATTATCAAGTGTCCACAATCTTGCAGTGTTTCAGTATGATGTTCAGTTTAGACATTCAGGGCCTGGTTTGCAGAGGTGCTAAGCACCCACAAGTCCAGCTGAAATCAAAGGAACCTGAAGGTGCTTAACACCTCTGAACATCAGATTGTAGGTGTCTCAAGCTACGCATCAAAAATGGAGATAATGAAATTAGTGGAGACTTGTGAAAGTTTTGACTTTAACCCTTTTGGCATGGTAACCATAATAATGGACCATACGACAGGGTAGGAACGCACAAGGATAAACCCTTATTCCAGGGCTTAAATTTTCAAAATGTAGCATGAGGCTTTAGCTAGGTAATTCCTACAGTCTGACTCAGTAACTGAGCACTTTCCTAAAGAAATTCATGGCAAACTGGAAAAAGCAGATTGAGACAAAGCAGGTTTGAAAATAAGTTAGCAACAACAGGAATCTAAGCTCAGAGAGTCCTCTAACAGTGAACAAAAATGGGAACTTGCTAATAGAGCTTTTGAAGGTCTGATCTAATGTTACCTAGTGATATGAAAAATACATATAGCATGTGCTAAATTATTTTTTTATCACCTAAGAAAAAAATCAGACTTTGGCACCTATTATTGCCATTAGATGGCCTATTCTTTAGTCATGCTTAGACTCAATTATTGCAACAGTGATATCTGCAGCAGGCTATATCAAAATACATCCCAGGTTCTCCTATCCTTGCACTGTAGGACTCCCAATTAAAAGAAAATTACTAATACCCAAATACTAATTTCTCAGCCTAACAGTCTCTGTCCCGAATTTCCCCCTCCATCACCAGTCCCTTTATAGATGGCTGCTCGGGTCACCTACTTCTTCTGTTCTCCATTACCTCCAAATCCACCTCCCTTCAGGCAAGAGGAGGAAGTGTCTCCCCCCAACTAGAATTCATTGTCCCAAGATGTTTTCCTTTGAATAGTGCTGATCACTCACCATTGTCTGTGGCCTGGCAGAGACATGACACAACCCTTCACTTTGAATGGTCCTTTGAAATATGTGTTAACTCCTTATGCTATACAAGCTGATCCACCTTGTTTTTGGCTGTGACCCTCTGAGTATGTTTCCCAGACCTGAAGAAGAGCTCTGTGTAAGCTGAAAAGCTTGTGTCTCTCACCAACAATAAATGGTCCAATAAAAGCTATTACCTCACCCACCGTCTTGCTCTACGATGTTGCTAAATTATGGTGGTCCCACATACATAGAGGCTTTCCATGACACAGTAACTTCATATGCAATTTCATTAAGTCATCCACAATTCAGAAGTGGTACAGACAAACCCCCCAAATCATCACAGTGGCTATTATGAAGTAACAAACCAAGCTCACCCCTTTTTTCTGGCTGCCATACTGTGGCAAATTGGGGGGTTTTTTCCCCTTAAACTAATGGTTCTTAACATTGTTTTTAGTAATATAACTAGACAATGCCTCCCAACCACCATATACAGACCTGGTTTCAAAATATTATGCCTGACCTGTGGGAAGTGGGTATGTGTCTAATTAATTTTCCTGAAGTAAATTCTCCATGTAGTGCAGGCAGCAGAAATATGCAGTTTAGCCAGTCCCCACGTAATGGATCTGTTGATTCCAGATTGCTTGTGAGTCTAATGGCTTGTTCCATGAATTAGTTCAGACTTGCCTGGGGGGGGGGCTGTACATGTATTATGGCACTGGTGCTCCATCCTCACATCAGAGCAGATGCAATAGATAACTGTGACATACCAGGGGTACAGTCCAGACTAGTGATGGGCTGTGTCACCCCTCTCCTGCAATCTTGGGTGCCTTATAATGCCGTGTTGAAGTAGCTCCTACCTAGGCTGCTCACAAACAGCTTTCCACCCTGAGTGTCTATGTGTAACTGCAGCCTGCCAGCCCCACTTGGGTTACACTCTCTGGCTCTCATCAGCCTTGGCTATACAGATGACTCCAACATACCTCTGGTCCCAGATTTCCCCCAGAAATGTATGTCCTGTACTGCCCAGCACTCTCGAGACAGTAGAAATATTTTGTCTGTTATCCCTTTAAGGGAATAATCGGCCAATCTATAATCTCAAATATAATTTAAACACACTGGATTAGCTAATGTAGTAAACAAGTTTATTAGCTAAAAAGAGATTTTAAGTGAGTACATATAACGAGGCATGAAAGTCAGAAATAGTTACAAATAAAGGTAAGACATTTATTAATGACTAACTTAACAAAGTATATTAGATTCAAGCAAAGTTTCTCATCACATGCTCCAGCAAACTACTAACCAAACTCTCAGGTCAGGATCCCTCCCCCAGAGTCCAACAAATGATTCTTTTGTCTCTGAAAATGCAGTGAATGGGATGGGCAGTGGGGAGAGATGGGTTCCTGGAGCTGGGCACAAGGAGACAGAGTCTATGTGGAAAGATGTTCCCTGCTGGATTTTTCTCACCTGTTTGGGCTTCCTTTGTTTCCCTCCCTGAATGTTGACTCTATTTACTGCTTAAATGAAAATTAAGTAGAGCACACATTCCTTTGTTTAGGACAGACTTGTTTGTCCACTTCTGTTTGGGCAAGGCTGTGGGATTTGGAATTTCTGTTAATAACACCATACTGGGGAATCTTATAACTTGTTGCCTATGACGGGGCGCACTTGCCATTGGATGCCACAGCCCTGTGGGAAGGGGCCATCACCCTGACTCTGGCCATTGGCCCACACAACCTTGAGCGAGAGAGCAGCCATATTGACTTTTACCGTTAGTCCACACAACCCCAAGACAAGGGGTAGTCGTGGGGACGCGACCGTGGGGAAGTAATTACCCCGCCCAGCCCCAAGACGGGACGGGGCACACTTGCCCTGTGACATTGCTGCACATTTTATCAGGATAATACTGGCCAGCAAATTCTGAGTTTTCAAATGCTGGGGCTTTGTCAATCAATTTCTGGATTTGGCAACCAGCTATCTAACTGGGCAAAGTACGAGGATGCGAAAACCATAAAAAAATCACTTTTGGCATTTCTAATGAATGCTGCATGTCTTATATATTCTGAACAACCTTTAAGCAACTTTACATCGTAAGGCCTAATTTCCCTCCATGTTTCAATGAACACTTGGAAGAAACTTTATTTCGGAGAGCCCCCACACACACAACAGGCTGCTATGGAAACCTTTTCCCATCTATCCATGGCACGCCCTGTCACTGAAGGAAAGGGAATGCATGACCACAAAGGTGAATTGTTCCCAGTTGCATTTTATTGATACCACTTCATCTGATCTGCCAAAGAAGGTCATTTATTTACTGGTGGCTCTGTTCCATTTGGTTTGTAAATCTTTGTTTCACCCTAATCATCACATGTACAATGAGGTTTAAGAAAAGGCATTTGACTCACCATAATGAACCCATCCAGCCCATAAGACATATATTTCACCAGTCATGTGGGTTCTCATGATTATTGCTGTATGGTTGTCTGCTGGCCCACTGGATATTTAGTAAATACCATACAACCTGTCCCAATACCACAATCCAGTACTTTAAAACTGCAGAGTCCTCCAATGGCAGAGTAACACCTGGTATTGCCCACCATAACTGGCCTGTAGTTCTCTTTAACTACATTCTTCTTTGTGGCATCTCATGGCCACTGTGCTCTTGGTGGAACCTAGTTCCTTCAAGGCTCTGACAATATTATAAAGGTTGGATCCTTGCTCATTCATACTCTGCAGATGTCCTGGATATATTCAGGTAGCAACACTCTCACTTCCACAGCACATTCATTTTGCTTCTGCCCTTCAAGTGCAACACTGATAGCTTTGATACAGCTGAGGACATATCCACTGCAGACGAGACAGGATCAATCTGTCTTCCTTTGCATCTACCATGGAAAAAATCCTTTTTTTTTCCCCACCTGTAAGATATTCTTGCTTTTCCCTGGGTCATTGTATTGACTGAGTAGCACTATTTATTAGGTAGCACATCAAACCTATATTCTGTGGCAGATGCCCTGAATCACTCTGTCATAGGTTCATCACAGGCATCTATTCGATGTGTGAGAGTGATGGAGGAGATGGTGAGGCAGTTTGGGTTGCATTTCTATCCATGTACAGATGATATGCAGTTCTGCGACACCTTCCTTCTAATCTAACTCTCTTGGTATTGTCTTTGCTTTCCCTGTGCCTAGTCAATATTATGGCTTGGGTGATGTGAAATTGCACTGACACTTAAGAGCTGAGAAAGCGTTTAGAGAGCATGGCAAGCATCGTGCCTTCTCCCATTACTGAAGGTATTAATCAGAGCTGGTCAAAAAAGGAAATAATTTTGAAAAAATATTTTGTGAGAACTTTGTCACTTTCATGCCAAAATTAGGGCTGTTGATTAATCACAGTTAACTCATGCAATTAACTCAAAAAAAAAAAAAGAATTGTGATTAATCGCACTGTTAAACAATAGAATACCAATTGAAATGTATTAAATATTTTTGGATGTTTTTCTACATTTTCAAATATATTGATTTCAGTTGCAATACAGAATAGGAAGTGCACAGTACTCACTTTGTAATTATTTTTATTACAAATATTTCTACTGTAATAATGATAAAAAAGAAATAGTACTTTTCAATTCACCTCATACAAGTACTGTAGTGCAATCTCTTTATCGTGGAAGTATAACTTATAAATGGAGATTTTTTTTTGTTACATAACTGCACTCAAAAACAAAACAATGTAAAACTTTAGAACCTACAAGTCCACTCAGTCCTACTTCTTGTTCAGCCAATTGCTAAGACAAACAAGTTTGTTTACATTTACAGAAGATACTGCTGACTGCTTCTTATTTACGTCACCTGAAAGTGAGAACAGGCATTCGCATGGCACTTTTGTAACTGGTGTTGCCTGTTCTTTTCTCTTTTCCACTGACTGCAGCATATAATAAGTGATGTCCAGGTTAGGCTGGGTGGGTTGGTTGGCTTTTTTCCCCCTCCGTTTGTCACCCAATAACTTCTCAGCTTCCACAAATTTGAAGGTTCTTGTAGCGAGGGGGCATGGTCTCCTGATGGATGGGGAGAGAGCCATGACGACCCCCGGTGGACAGAACCGGGACAACCATGGCCACCCTGCTGGAAGCATAGGGTGGGACAGGAACCAGAAATATAAAGGGCCGTCCCTCTATCTCCCCCTCGCTGCTGAAGAGAGAGAGAGATCTGCCAGAGGAGCAGGACATCTCCCCCTCACTGCTGAAGCCCAGACCTGACGGAGGCCATGTTAGGATATAGATATTCAGGCCTGTCTGTGAAGGCCTATACTCTAAGAATTTAGGGGTATTCTTATCACTTAGCTAGTTATAGAGGTACAAAAGAAAGAATCAAAATCACTGTCTGCCGGCTTAAGGGCCTTCTCTTACTGTGACAGTCTGAGGCCCTGTTCTTAGGCTAAGGCCTTTGACTAAGCAGCAGAGGCAGCCATAAGCTGGGAAGCAAACAGTCACATCCTCACATTCCAAACTAGTCACACTGAAATAAGACAATCTGGGGCTGTTGGAAAGGCGATTCGATCTATCACCTCCATAGAAAGGGAAGTGCCTAGAAAATGTAATACGAAACTTAGTTTGATAGCATCCTGTCTGGCAAGAATTCACTTATCAATAGCTGGGATGTGAAATCCTCATTTCTGTGTTGTTCTATCATTGTAGTCCCCATTTCCATATTGTTTGTCTGTGTAATCTCTGTCTGGTTCTGTGATTGTTTCTGTCTGCTGTATAATTAATTTTGCTGGGTGTAAACTAATTAAGGTGGTGGGATATAATTGGTTAAATAATCATGTTACAATATGTTAGGATTGGTTAGTTAAATTTCAGGAAAATGATTGGTTAAGGTTAAGGCTAAGCAGAACTCAAGTTTTACTATATAGTCTGCAGTCAATCAGGAAGTAAAGGTGCGGGGAATGGGAACA
The DNA here is from genome assembly GCF_965152275.1 of Natator depressus. Classification (NCBI taxonomy): domain Eukaryota; kingdom Metazoa; phylum Chordata; order Testudines; family Cheloniidae; genus Natator; species Natator depressus. The sequence continues at coordinate 48,353,691 of NC_134235.1, read as the reverse complement.
GGGAATGGGGATGGGGAAATTGGAATCATGTTTTGCTAAGGGGGGGAAATGGGAATAGGGACACAGGTAAGGCTCTGTGGTGTCAGAGCTGGGAAGGGGGACACTAAGGAAGGAAACTGGAATCATGCTTGCTGGAAGTTCACCCCAATAAACATTGAATTGTTTGCACCTTTGGACTTTGAGTATTGTTGCTCTCTGTTCATGCGAGAAGGACCAGGGAAGTGAGTGGGTGAAGGGATAAGCCCCCTAACAGGCCACTACAGCCGGGACTGCCAGAGCTGCCAGACACCAGGGACACGAAGAGGCTGTTGGGGCTGCCACTAGCTGTTTACCCCAGCGAGACGAATGACAACCCTGGAACCCAGGTACCTCCTGACTGGGAGTGTAGGAAGGAGCCCAGGGAAGCCAAATACGGTTCGGCTGTGTTACTGACTGCAAGCCAGCCAGTGTGTTGTGACTGGATTTCCCTGCTGACCCATTGGCAGACCACTCCACCACTGTTAAGGCCCTGGGCTGGGACACAGTGGAGTCGGGTGGGTCTGCACCCCCTACCCACCCCTGCCACCTCACCCTGGGGGTGGCAGCCTCCCCCTCTTTAGGCCAGGAGGCCTGCACTGGTCTGGAGCCTGCCCGAGCTAGGACGCCAGACAGTTTTGCTGGTTCTCTTGCCAGAGAGCTGATCCCCTAGACTGCTGTGTTGCTCTACCTGACTGCAGGCCAGAGTCCTTAACTGGTTGCTGCCCTGCCCTGACTGAGGGCCTCAGACATATAGACTCCTTACTGCTCTGCTGGACTGCAAGCTGGAGCCATTAACTGATTATGGTCCTGCCCTGATTGAGGGCTCCGGGCCTATAGACTTACTGCTCTCCTGCCCGACTGTGGGCCAGAACCATTAACTGTGTGCTGCCCCATTCTGGGTGAGGGCTGGGGCTCACAGACCCAGTTGCTGCCCGGCCTGGACTGCAGTCTTGGGCCTATTAACTGTTGGCTAATTCCCCCCGGAACGGAATCGCTTTAGGGACATTGCAACGACGGGGTGTGGCCTCTCTCCCTGACGGACAGGGAGAGAGCCGCGATCGCCCTACAGTTCTAAAATGGCAAAAGGAAAAATTTAAAAGTGGCAAGGAAAAACCTGAAGATATCACTTACTCCATGACGAGAAGGAAACAATGAAAAACAAACCCTGAAATTTTTGGTTACAGTGGAAAACTGGAAAATTTTACTAAAATAGAACCTTTGCTCAAAAGTTTCTGGTTTAGAGTGAGACATTATTTTTTTATTTTTTGTCTAATAGCTTGGAATAGCTTTGTTCATGCACCTTTCCCTGCCCCTCCCCCCCACACACCCCCAAAAAAGAGCTCAGAGCTCAGACATGCTTTTGGATCTCCAGTTGTTCATGGATTCTCTGGAGGAATCCGTGTCTGAATGTATCTTTACTAGTGTCACCTTATCAGGTAAGGGGAAATTTTTCTCAAATCTAGAATTTGACACAGGTATCTATGCCTATGTGATTTCTAGACTCAGGCCTTGTCTACACTTAAAATGCTATAGTGGCACAGCTGCATTGCTGTAGCTTCAGCATAGATACTGCATATGCCGACAGAAGTTCTCCAGCTGGGATAGGTAATCCACCTCCCCGAGAGGCAGTAGCTAGGCAGACAGAAGAATTCTTCAGTTGACCTAGAGTTTTCTATACAGTGATTTAGATTGTCTTAACTATGCTGATCAGGGGCATGGATTTTTCTTTCCTCCTTGTGGGCTGCCATGGCAGCTGAGATCGGCTTGTGAGTGTTTTGCTGCCGTTCTGTGTGTTTGAACATCTATAAATTGGAGGCAGGCCTTTCTCAGTGGGGAGCTCTCAGCTCTGGAACCTTTCCTCTTAAATTCCATTAGCGCTTTAGGCTATGTACTATTACAGCTTTCATTGGTATAAGTTATGTCGCTCAGGGGTTTGAATAAGCTGGGGCATATGACTTACGAGGAGAGGCTGAAGGAACTGGGCTTATATATTAGTCTGCAGAAGAGAAGAGTGAGGGGGGATGTGATAGCAGCCTTCAACTACCTGAAGGGAGGTTCCAGAGGATGGAGCTAGGCTGTTCTCAGTGGTGGCAGATGACAGAACATGGAACAATGGTTTCAAGTTGCAGTGGGGGAGGTCTAGGTTGGATATTAGGAAAAACTATTTCACTAGGAGGGTGTTGAAGCGCTGGAGTGGGTTACCTAGAGGGGTAGTGGAATCTCCATTCTTAAAGGTTTTTAAGGCCCGGCTTGACAAAGCACTGACTGGGATGATTTAGTTGGGTTTGGTCCAACTTTGAGCAGGGGGTTGAACTAGATGACCTCCTGAGATCTCTTCCAACCCTAATCTTCTATGCAGGGCCATCCCTACCCATACGCAAAGTATGCAGCTGCGTAAGGCACCAGGAAATTTGGGGCACCAAATTCCCTGGTGCCCTACGCAGCTGCGTGCTGCTCCAGCCCCTGCTCCGCCCCAGCCCCATCTCTTCCCGCCCCTGCTCTGCCCCAGCCCTGCCCCCACTCCCCTGAGGACTGAAACAGGGCCGGGTCTGCACTCACCGGCGGCGGGAAGTGCAGCAACCTGGCCCCAGCCATGCCACCGGTGAGTGCTGGGGGCGGTTCCACCCTTCCCCCCTAGCCAGCCCTCCTCCCCCTCAGAGGCCTGGGGCCAGCCCCCTCCCCCCCATGGAGGGGGGCTGTGTAGGGCCCCAGAATGGTTAGGGACGGCCCCTGCTTCTATGATTCTATGAAGATAAGTTTCAACAACCTAAGTGCCAGTGTAAACAGTTTTATGTCGGCAGGAGAAGTGCTCCCACCGACATAGCTACTGCCTCTCGTGGGGCCTGGAGTAATTAAGTTGATGAGAGAGCTCTTTCCTGTCAGCTTAGAGTGTCTGCACTAGCAGTTACAGCAGCACAGCTGCATTGATGTAAGCTGGGTACTGTAGCCACAGCCTTAGACTGTTGACCTTCAGAGTTCAACATAAGGTCTTTGCCGCATGGGGCAGATTGTAGCTGTGGAATAAAAGCCAATGGTGACCCAGTCTTCAAAGGGGAAGCAGATCAATTTTCCACATTTGCTGAGCCAATTTCTTTCATGGTATAGATAGATGCAAATCCAGAGGTTTCAGTGCAGCTGCACCAATGAACGTGAGCACAGGCTATGGCTTGTTTTAAACACTGTACGTCCTCCATAGCCTATGTGGTGAGTGCTTGTTGAATAAATACAAACCTAAAAAAAAGTGTGGCTTTTTGGTGTGCAAAATTGACTGTCCCAGCACTTTCAGTAAAGAGTTAATTTAGAAGGTTTGGAGCTTTCTCAGTAAGATGGCTGCACAAGCTATTTGCTCTAGAGATCCCATTCAGACAGACACTCCAGGGGTTCTTTTCCTTTGGTACACTTACTCCTCCACAACCTGCATCAATTGTAAAAACTGAACTTCAACTAGGAAAAATCAAAAGAGATTGTGGAAACTGACTCACCCTGTATTTGTGCCTGCGCTGGATGGGTGATGTCACCATTACTGAACTTATAGAGAACCTTCAGAAGAAGTTAAAATACTCCTGTAACCTACTGGATAGTAAAGAGCAGATATTAAGACAGCCTGATTCTGTTTTTATATCTAAGGGAGTGAACTTTTCCAAGGCTCTGTCCTTATGCAATTAGTTTTAAGAATAGATTCCCCAAAGTGCTTTATTAAAACTAGTGTGATTTATCTTAATTGAGATTAATGAAACTGTTCAGAAAAAAATAAGAACCTGTGATCCTTTACCTATCTGTGGCACAGCAAAGTCTGGAAGTTGCAATTGCTATGCCACATCAGACCAGTGGTCCCTCTAATTTGGCATCCTGTCTTTGATAGTGGCCAGTGCCCGCTGCTTCAGGTGAAGGTGTGCAGAGATTGCACTTTAGTAGTTAGTTGGGCTGGTTGTGGGCAAAGATATAATGGTCAATTCCCCATAATGATTTAATCAGATATTTGAGTAGTCTTTATAGTTAATCATGAGGTGCTATTGATCCATCTGTAGGACTTGTCATGGATGGCTAAAGTTGCTTTCCTGTATCTCCAGTTGTGCCTTTCAGAGAGACTCTAAGGAGCTAAGATAGATGATTGCTCATCCTTTCTGCGTTCTGCCACATGCAAATTCCTTCATGTTTCTGTCTTCTCATTCCTGTTCAATGTGTAGATGAGCTAAGGCTGAGTAATCCAACGTGAATAATTTATCCAAGGAATTTAGCCTTCTCTTTTGCTTGCAGAATACCTGTGAGCAGACTTCCTTCAACTTGTTCATTATTCAGTTATTCGCACTCACTTGTAAACTTATTTTAGTCCTGTGGATGATATTATTTTTGCCCCTTTTTGTGTACACACGATCCCCACAGCTCTCTCAGATGGCTGGCTCCTTCTGTTTATGCAAACTCTCTCCTCTTCTCTTTGGAGTTTCTGCCCCATATTGGGCTGGGAGACTATGTGGACCCTGAGTTTCTTCAGCTCTCTCTGCTGTGCATTAGGTCCCTGCAGGAGTCTGGTGCAAGAGATCAGAACTGGATCATTTATAGACCACATACTTTGATGTCAATGCAGCTCAAGGTTCAAGGAGCCACCAGGGTTTTTGCATTACCCGACCCCTGCTGTGTCACCTCACCTCACCCCTTCCTACATCACCATTTTCCAATCCAATTAACCAGTTCAGTGACTGGGAAGACTGACCTCACCAAGCCTTCTGAGGCTGGTATTGTTGGCCAGCCTCAGTCTTGGGAAGTCACCACACCCATGTTCCCACAAAGCTCTGGATCTGAGGGTGAACATTTGGGAGCTTTGAGGTAAATAAGAAAACAGTATTCAAATGTACCTGAAAGTTTCACAGTGACTTATGGTAACAAATGTATTGTAAACAATGTCTGATACAGCCGGATGAAAAAAATCTCAGCAAATAGTAAAGTTATCAAAAATGCATTCTGGGGGGGCACTGATGCTATTTGCAAGTTCAGGTTGAATTCAGTCAATAATTTCAGCCAAAAAGAAAAAATTGAAGAAAAAAATTGGAAAAGTCAAAACAGTTTTGTCTTGGCCTTTTTGAAATGCATCGTTTCAAAATGGTGCTTTATTTTGAAATTTAGCTAAATATTTCTTTAAAAAAATAGAGAAGTGTGAAAAATACCCCCAAACAACATGAAACTAAATTAAAGAAATGTGGGGTGTGGGGAGTGCATGGGCTTGAACTGAACCAATTTTTTCCCAGATTTTTTGTTTTGGCTCCCAAACCAAATAATTATTCTCTCAGCTGTAATCTGAAATGTAAAAATTTAAAATAGCAACTCCAATCCTTTGTGTCAGGTGTTATGGGGGGAAAGGTTTGGGGATTTTTTATGTTTTGTTTTCCTTTTCCAATTTCTTTAAAATGCTGCATTCCTTGCAGCTCATGAAACTCCAAACAGAACACACAAGAAAGGTAAATGCCTGACTATAAAATACATAATAAAATGTATATTAAAGTCTAATACATTCTGATTCCTTCAGCTCAGTAAATAACTTCTTCTATAATATGACTAATTAGTTTTTAAATAAATTCATAGTGCAGAGGGGGAAAATGAAACAAGCCTATCTAAACAAGATAGTTAATTTTCAAAGTTGCTATGACAGAAATAAGCTTTTACCTTCAGAAGATGCAAAGTTCAAGTAATCCAATTCCCCTTGCTAGTACTGGATTACATTTGACTATTTTTAAAAGGATGAAACTTTCTTATTAAAATTCTTGGCACTGCAGGTACATGTTCTTGTCTGGAAGAGATATTTATAGCATACTTTCAAGCATATATGAATTTATTCATTTTTGAGTTATTTGGTCAGGATATCTACTTTTCTTTGAGCCAGGTTAACCATGCATTATGCAAACAATCTACTCTTGAGGACCATCAACCCCAAATTGCTAAGAATGATGGATATGTTGTGCAGTGGATTGGATATAATGCTTAACCGTATGGCTGGTCATGGTTTGTATTGTACTGAAACTAAGTGGCTAATTTTGGGGTCAGAGTTAGTTAATGGTATATATTCAATTCAAAAGTGAAATCTGTTTGGCCTCAACCAAATATTTGTCTATCTCAAAACATGCCCCTTCAACAGGTTGTCAATTGTGGTCATTTGACAACCTCTGTCCAAGAGAGGCTAAGTGTCGGAACAGCAGAGGTTGCAAGAACTGAAGTGCAGTGGTGGAACTATCTTGAGAAGCTTGTACTATATGTTAAGTTAGAAAATAAAATACAAAGAAATAGTCAGGAGAAAATTTGAAACATAATTCTACCTTGATTTTTTTTCTTGTAAAACAAACATTTGATGGCTATGACCAACTGAAAGAGATTTGAAACCAAGTGACAAGAAACATATCAAGGTGACCAAGTTTCACAGGCATGTCAGTGAATTTCTTTCATCGTGCTGAAAGCCACTCCTTACATTGTAAATCTGCATTTGGGGACTTTATGAGAAATGATAAAATCTGTTGTTCCTTCTCCCAGTAAATATATCCAATGCACAGCTATTAATGATCTAATTATACTACAGGGTCTAATTTTATAGAGGAGATAGTTGGGTTATTTATATGTTTTTCTGCATGGCTGACACGATATTGTGAATTTATCCTTGCGTACTACAGATAATTCCATAACTCAGAAATTTGCTAGAGCACAGAAATCTAATATTGTAGAATAAAATAAGGTCTTGTGTGAAATAAAGTAATGTTGGTAAATCTGATAATTCAAAACTTTCCAGCTTTTCTTTTGATATTAAAATGAACTTCATCAAAATTTTCCAACCAGTTCTAATTAATAGTGTGTATAAACCAAGAAGCATGATCATACCTGGACAACTTATTATATTGTGTCCAATTAATTTGAAGCAATGAGTGTCTATCAAGCATATCTCCCAGGTGGTGGATGGGGGAATGTCCACATATGGACAGCTGCAAATAATGAGTAAGGAGCCTTGGACCTAAAGTTGTGCACAGGGCTGGTAACCCTATCATGTAAAACAAACTGATTCTAGAAATAAAGACCAGAGGTCATATTGGTGTGCAGCAGGCTTGAAAAAGAGATCAACTTCATGTGAAGAATATGAGGGGCATTGGTCAAACCCATCAGAAAGTCCATGTCCCAAAAAGTCCCTTGTTCAAGGCCAGATCTGTAATGAAAACTGGAATTTTGGAATGTAAGAACAATGTATGAAACCACTAAAACCTCTCAAATTAAAGAAATGGGCCATCTTGAGGTTCTTGTGTAGACAGTGAGTGTGGATGGACAGGTTTGAACAAGCTACACTTTAGAGAAACAAATAAGACCATCTATTCTGGGAATGTGGATGATAGACATGAAGCTGGCATAGCATTTCTAATGTCAAAGGGCACAGAGCAGACACTGACTGGGAATCAATCAATGAAAGAATTATTAGAGCTCTCTTTCAGACAAGATACTTCAGTCTAGCACTCACGCCATTCTGTGCACTACCCAATGAAAAGCCAGATGGGGAAAAAGATGCTTTTTATGGTTTGTTCCAAGCTGTGCTAACCAAGGTCCCAAAACATGATATCATAGTGACAGTCGGGAAGTTAAACACAGTGGTTGGAAGTAACAACTATGGTTTGGATAAAGTTATGGGCAAGTGCAGCAGGGGGTTGAACATGAATCAGCATGGTGAACAATTAGTAGAAATTTGCAATGTGAACAATCTAGTGCTAGGTGGAACAATATTCCCTCTTATAGAAATCCAGCAAGTGACATGGAACTCCCCAGATGATACTACAAAGAACTAGCTAGATCACTTCTGTATTTCAAAAGAGACTTAAAAGCTCATTGGCAGAGATGCATATATACAGGGGAGCAAACGTGGGCAGCGGCCATAACCTTTCTATCATGAAATTGAAGATCAAATTAAAGAGGCTGAATAAGGTTAAAAATAGACTGTGCATCAACAGCACACAATTAAAAGATCAAGACACAAAAAGTGCTTTTCAGCTTGAATTGAAGAAGAGGTTCAGTGGTCTGATGGTGACAACCAAAGAACACCAAGACATTAACACTCTGTAGGAAAACATCAGAATGTTAACTAGAAAGTGAGAAGACAGTCATACTAATGAAATCTAAGAGGGAATAATGGATTAGCAGTGCTAGTTGGGCAACTGTGGAAAAGAGAATTGTAAAGCAAAATCTCATTAATGCCAAGACATGAAGAGACAAGCAAGTGGCAAGAAGAATACAGAGCTCTACATTAAGAGGTTAAAATGAATTCTAGAAAAGATAAAAGGGAATATATTGTTAGAAGAGGCTGAAGATACTAGCCAAAAATGTGAGCTTATAACCTTACAGAAGGCAATCAAACAGCTAATAGGAAATTTGAACTCTAGAGGGCCTTATTAAAGCTGCAAATAGAAAGACTCTTAGTACAGAAGAAAAACAAAGGAAAAGGTGGGTATAACCTTTTCAGTCTGTTTTTTACATAGACCAAGACCAAGAAAACTACTAGAAATGCATGGCTTGATATTGATTTAGGAGATATTACAGTGGAAGAAGATAGAAAAGTCATCAGCAAACTTAAAAATGGGAATGTAGCTGGAGAGGATAACATTACTAGGGCACAATGTTCTGAAGATTCAGAGCAGGCTGCACAGCGAGGACAGGAGGACGGTGAAGAAATTTGGCAGCATGTGACCTCCAGAAGCAGAAAGGGGAGCGTCCATGTACCAGCAGGGCAGATACAGGTAAGTAACCGTTTCCACGTTCTCTCCACAGGTATTAATGTGGAGAGTGGACTAGATGATACATCTGAGGGAAGGGAACAGAAGGAGACTCCACCAATTGGAAAGCATGAGATGTACTGTCCTAGGGATGGAGGTTCCACGACCACCACTCCCAAGAGGAGGAGGTGGGTGGTGGTGGTCGGGGACTCTCTCCTCAAGGGGACTGAGTCATCTATCTGCCGCCCGATGGGGAAAACCGAGAAGTCTGCTGCCAGCCAGGAGCTAGGATTCATGATGTGACAGAGAGACTGCCGAGACTCATCAAGCCCTCGGATCGCTACCCCTTCCTGCTTCTCCACCAATGATACTGCCAAGAATGACCTTGAGCGGATCACTGCGGACTATGTGGCTCTGGGAAGAAGGATAAAGGAGTTTGAGGTGCAAGTGGTGTTCTCGTCCATCCTCCCTGTGGAAGGAAAAGGCCTGGGTAGAGACCGTCGAATCGTGGAAGTCAACGAATGGCTATGCAGGTGGTGTCGGAGAGAAGGCTTTGGATTCTTTGACCATGGGACGGTGTTCCAAGAAGGAGGAGTGCTAGGCAGAGACGGGCTCCACCGAACGAAGAGAGGGAAGAGCATCTTCGCAAGCAGGCTGGCTAACCTAGTGAGGAGGGCTTTAAACTAGGTTCACCAGGGAAAGGAGACCAAAGCCCTGAGGTAAGTGGGGATGTGGGATACTGGGAGGAAGCACGAGCAGGAGAGTGCAAAAGGGGAGGGCTCCCGCCTCATGCTAAGAAAGCAGGACAAACAGCAAGTTATCTCAAGTGCCTATACACAAATGCAAGAAGCCTGGGAAACAAGCAGGGAGAACTGGAAGTCCTGGCACAGTCAAGGAATTATGATGTGATTGGAATAACAGAGACTTGGTGGGATAACTCACATGACTGGAGTAGTGTCATGGATGGATATAAACTGTCCAGGAAGGAAAGGCAGGGCAGAAAAGGTGGGGGAGTTGCATTGTATGTAAGAGAACAGTATGACTGCTCAGAGCTCCGGTATGAAACTGCAGAAAAACCTGAGTGTCTCTGGATTAAGTTTAGAAGCGTGAGCAACAAGGGAGATGTCGTGGTGGGAGTCTGCTATAGACCACAGGACCAGGGGGATGAGGTGGACGAGGCTTTCTTCCGGCAACTAACTGAAGTGACTAGATCGCAGGCCCTTGTTCTTATGGGAGACTTCAATTACCCTGATATCAGCTGGGAGAGCAATACAGCGGTGCACAGACAATCCAGGAAGTTTTTGGAAAGTGTAGGGGACTATTTCCTGGTGCAAGTGCTGGAGGAACCAACTAGGAGCAGAGCTCTTCTTGACCTGCTGCTCACAAACTGGGAAGAATTAGTAGGGGAAGCAAAAGTGGATGGGAACCTGGGAGGCAGTGACCATGAGATGGTCGAGTTCAGGATCCTGACACAGAGAAGAAAGGAGAGCAGCAGAATATGGACCCTGGACTTCAGAAAAGCAGACTTTGACAACCTCAGGGAACTGATGGGCAGGATCCCCTGGGAGAATAACATGAGGGGGAAAGGAATCCAGGAGAGCTGGCTGTATTTTAAAGAATCTTTATTGAGGTTACAGGGACAAACCATCCCAATGTGTAGAAAGAATAGTAAATATGGCAGGCGACCAGCTTGGCTTAACAGTGAAATCCTTGCTGATCTTAAACACAAAAAAGAAGCTTACAAGAAGTGGAAGATTGGACAAATGACCAGGGAAGAGTATAAAAATATTGCTCGGGCATGCAGGATGAAATCAGGAAGGCCAAATCACACTTGGAGTTGCAGCTAGCAAGAGATGTTAAGAGTAACAAGAAAGGTTTCTTCAGGTATGTTAGCAACAAGAAGAAAGTCAAGGGAAGTGTGGGCCCCTTACTGAATGAGGGAGGCAACCTAGTGACAGAGGATGTGGATAAAGCTAATGTACTCAATGCTCAGTGACGAGACAACTGGCTCTGTGGATGAAGGGAAAGCAGTGGACGTGTTGTTCCTTGACTTTAGCAAAGCTTTTGACACGGTCTCCCACAGTATTCTTGCCACCAAGTTAAAGAAGTATGGGCAGGATAAATGGACTATAAGGTGGATAGAAAGCTGGCTAGATTGTCGGGCTCAACGGGTAGTGATCCATGGCTCCATGTCTAGTTGGCAGCCGGTATCAAGTGGAGTGCCCCAAGAGTCGGTCCTCGGGCCAGTTTTGTTCAATATCTTCATTAATGATCTGGAGGATGGTGTGGATTGCACCCTCAGCAAGTTTGCAGATGACACTAAACTGGGAGGAGAGGTAGATATGCTGGAGGGTAGGGATAGGATACAGAGGGCCCTAGACAAATTAGAGGATTGGGCCAAAAGAAATGATGAGATTCACAAGGACAAGTGCAGAGTCCTGCACTTAGGACGGAAGAATCCCATGCACCGCTACAGACTAGGGACCGAATGGCTTGGCAGCAGTTCTGCAGAAAAGGACCTAGGGGTTACAGTGGATGAGAAGCTGGATATGAGTCAACAGTGTGCCCTTGTTGCCAAGAAGCCCAATGGCATTTTGGGATGTATAAGTAGGGGCATTGCCAGCAGATCAAGGGACGTGATCGTTCCCCTCTATTCGACATTGGTGAGGCCTCATCTGGAGTACTGTGTCCAGTTTGGGGCTCCACACTACAAGAAGGATGTGGAAAAATTGGAATGAGTCCAGCGGAGGGCAACAAAAATGATTAGGGGACTGGAACACATGACTTTTGAGGAGGCTGTGGGAACTGGTATTGTTTAGTCTGTGGAAGAGAAGAATGAGGGGGGATTTGATAGCTGCTTTCAACTACCTGAAAGATGACAGAACAAGGAGTAATGGTCTCAAGTTGCAGTGGGGAAGGTTTACGTTGGATATTAGGAAAAACTTTTTCACAAGGAGGGTGGTGAAACACTGGAATGCGTTACCTAGAATCGCATTCCTCTCCGTGCCTAGGAAAATCATGTGCAGCATCAACCTGGAACAGATCAAGAAACAAATCTCCAATTTCGAGAGGAACAAGCAGGTTTTAGTCTCTTGAGAGAACGTACAGAATTTTGTTGTTCTCAGGCACTCTAGAACAAAGAGTAGCCTGATCTATAGATTATGACTAAAAATTCCCAGTTATCCATTTAAGGGTTGACAGGTTCTTGTCCCAATATCAGGCCCAGTATTATTAAAACTATTATATAGTTGGGAACTCCAATGTTCACAGGTGCAATACTCACACTATAGGAGCTCTTTTATATTTATAAATAAATAATTTATGAATAAATTTAGCAAAGTCACACACTAACTCAGTAAGGTACATAGCGATAATACAGAAAGTACATCTGAACATTCATACTCACACTTTCCCTTGCAGAACAACCTGAAATGTTAGCCAGTATCTTTCTCATCACCATCACCCTCCTCATCTTCACCAGTGGCCATCATTCTGGCCCCTCCCGGGGGCTACATCTTTGTCTACTATTGCCTCCAGGCTGGGATGCCACTTTTATAATAGGTTACGTTGATGTTACCATGTCTAATGCATATTCAGTAGGGGTTTCTCCCCTCTTCCTTATTTGTATTTCTTCCCCTTACCAATGTTAAGGTGTCCGTCTTCTATAGGTTAGTGTATTTATGATTTCATCCCATTATCATATACATCAATTTGTTGCCATGGCACTCTTGCGGTCAGATGTTCCATCCAAAACCTTCCAGAAGCTGGTGTCAGTTCATGTTCTGTGGTTCGCTGATATCATTATGGACAAAATTCCCCCCTACACGCTACTTCCAGTTGCCCAAAACTTATGAGTTACCTAAGTTTATCTATGCCAAAGTTCATAGGCCTCAAGCCTCATGCTAACTGCTGAAGCCAAAGTCTTACAGGATACAAGCCTGTAGGTTCTTTGCATTACTGCTGAATATAATAAAGCTGAATATAATGAAAAGCAGTGAATATAATAGAGGTAAGCTGGCCCACTGGGCTACAAAAGTGTTGAGTGGCAAGCACTTCTTGTGATAAATTTTATAAATTTCCAGAAGGCTTTTGACAGTGTACACAAAGGCTGTCTTCTGAAAATTTATGGCATACTTCAAAAATATCAGCAAAAATAATCAGAATCATGAAAGATATATATATATATAACAATGCTGAATGTGCAGTCAGAGATGGTGACAACTTGAGCCAATGGCTTGCAGTGACAACTGGAGTAAGGCAAGGGTGTATTATGTCCCCACTATTGTTTGCACTGGGCATTTAATATGTCAAGAGGAAAATAACCACAGAAGGTAACTAATGCCTTGTCTACACCTGCAAGTTACTGCGCAGTAAAGCAGCTTTCTGGGGTGTAACTTCCAAGGTGTACTCTCTGCCAAGCCACTTAGTGCACAGAAACTCCGCAGTTGTAGCATTGCAAAAATACACCTTGATGAGAGTCATACGCCTTACAGCGCGGAGAGTCCAGCACTGTATTGGGAGTGTAAACACATTACAGCGCAGAAAGCAATCAGTTGGCCTCCGGAAGTGTCCCATAATCCCTAAAGTGGCTGCTCTGCTCATTGTTTTGAACTCGGCTACGCTGGAGACATGTGCCCCTTCCCTTTCAAAGCTCCATTTCTGACAGCCCTTGTGTGCTGTGCTAATCTGCTCCAGGGCACAAAGCAAACCATTAATGTGGAATGCTCATGCTGTTGAACACAGAGGCAGGGGCGCGCACGTGTGTGTGTGTGTGTGTGTGTGTGTGTGTGTGTGTGTGTGTGTGTGTGTGTGTGAGAGAGAGAGAGAGAGAGAGAGAGAGAGCGCACGCTAAGGAGGGAGGCAGGGGCTGATGTTAGAGTTTCCCCCTGCCTCAGGACTGGTTGCTTCCTGCTGCTGTCTGAACTTAGAAGACAGCATGCTGACACACTCTGTCCCCCAAAACACACTGTCTCTCCCCCCCTGCCTCCATACACACACACACTGCTTGTCACACACTCTGCCCCCACCCCTCTTCAGTTGAAAAGCAGCTGGCAATGTAGTAGGATGCCCATGGAACAATGGGATTGGGAAACCTGCATCATGTGACGCATCACGTGAGGCATTGCAAACCCTTCCCAAAGCACCCTGCAGCCAGTTGCACAGTGGGATAGCTACCACAATGCACTGCTCTCTTGGCTGTTGCAAGAGCTGCTAATGTGGATGTGCTCCACTGTCACAAGGAACACAGTGTGGACATGCAACAGCGGTTTAATTCCAGCGCTCTAATAAAAATGGAATAACTTGTTGTGCAGAAACTTGCCAGTGTAGACATAAAGGAATTGTATGGAGAAATGATAAAGCGCAATTGGATTGCCATGTTTTTGCTGACGACACTGGCCTGCTTAGTTAAACACTCCACTTAATATATAAGAACGGCCATACTGGATCAGACCAAAGGTCCATCTAGCTCAGTATCTTGTCTTCCAACACTGGCCATGCCAGGTGCCCCAGAGGGAATGAACAGAACAGGATCATCAAGTGATCCATCCCCTGTCACCCATTCCCAGCTTCTGGCAAACAGAAGCTAGGGACACCAAATGGAAGACCCAGATTTTGGCAGACTCAGCAAAACAAGTTGGGTTTTTCATCAAGAATGGGAAGACAAAATATATGTCTATCAATGTCCCAAAAGCAACCATCAGAGTAGATGGAGACGCATTAGCAGAATTAAGCCATTTTGCTTTCCTTGGGAGTGAGATGGGCAGTGATGGTGATACCATGCTAGCTGCTAAGCAATGAATATTAAAATATAGGAACTTACATAGTCATGAAGATTTTGAAAAGGTGCATCACTGGCACTGAAAAAAATATAAATTTTTAACACTGGCATCATGTCTGCCCTCCTTTTTCATGGAACAGAGTGATGGAAATCCACAACAGAAATTGTTAAGAAAATCAACTCATTCCAAAGTAAATGGCTTTGAAAGATCATTCGAGTTTATTGGAAAGAGTTCCTTGCAATGTCAGCAATTCTAAAGAGAGCAAACCAACCTAAAGCATCAAACGTAATACGAAGACAACAGTGAACATATTTAGGACATGTTTTAAGAATACCACCAACACAACTTCTACGTTAAGTGATAATATGGACACCACCTGGGCAACCTAGAAAAACATGTAGAACAATAGAGAGAAGCCAAATCCATCAACATGACACTCAGAAGCCTGAACAGACCAGCAAAAGACTGAAATAAATGACGGAAACTGGGGAGAGACTGACAACTACAGATGGTCCCAGGTATTTTAAGGATGCTCTAAGGACAGTGTAATATGTAGAGGTAAAAATCGGTGTCCACCACCTACAGTAACAGATTATATTGGAATTGATGGTCCTGCAGAAGAAGGTTTTAAATAGTGTGTAATCTTCTGCTCTTGTGTAAGCAGAGTCAGGATGAGCTCCACCCTGACATCTGGTGGTGAGGTGTGGCAAGTTGTGGAAAAGAACTTCAGGGGCCGATATCATTTGCATAGGCACACCCACCCCGCCTAGAATGAGGCCATAACTACCCAAATGGTCACTTTGGCTGTTGTGGGATCCCCAGTGTCTCTGTTATAGGGGCAGGAAGAATAAATTGTTATTACCCTGATTATGGGAACTGTGCTTGGAACTGTACTTGGCCTTTTGTTATGCTGGAGGGACTCACCATCAACTAAGTAGCACTCGCTAGGCAAGGGACATGGGTTCCAAAACTCTGTGAATTGAGAGAGGCTTGAGATAGGTATTAGTACCTGGTGGTGTGGGTCCTTTTGTGAGGGCCTGAAACACCAATTGCACCTCTGTCTCTCTCCACTGTAGAATGTCAGAGCTAATTTTGGGTCTATTAAGAGTCTTGCTACAGATACTGTGCTGTATTCACTTTGGCCTTATGGTGCACCAGCACTAAGGCTCCCACTACTATGCGCTGAAATCACTGAGCACTGTGTCAAGTAGTGGGGAGCCGGAAGATCTAGAGTGCAGTGGTGCTGTTTGTGGATAGGCTGGTGGAGCGTTCATGAGATGGCGGAGCGGAGCTGTGCAGAGCGGAGCTGTTCGTGGTGGAGTGGAGCCCTGTGGGGCAGTCAGCTTCAGGTCACGTAAGGTGCCCCTTACCTCTTTCCCCCCACACACAGGCACATTTTTAGCCAGACTGGGGAGTTACACTCTGCAGATGAACTTTTGAACTCTGGGGCTGGACTTTTTGGACTTTGGGTGATTTGTGGATTGCTGGACTCAAGAGACGTTTGGATTCTGGGACTCAAGAACCCGAGGGAAAGGATGTGGCCCAATTTGCTGGGATGGGTCTTTGCTCATGGTTTGGTTAATGAACACTAGTTGTGGTGTTTCCCCAATTTAATGCTGATGTCGTTTACTTCATGTTATTAAAGATTCTCTGCTACACCGAGACTCTGTGCTTGCGAGAGGGGAAGTATTGCCTCTTTGAGGCACCCAGGGGGTGTGTAAGATTTTCCCAGGTCACTGGGTGGGGGTTTGAGCCAGTTTTGCATTTGCTTTGATGAGAGGAACCCCTGTGTACTGAACCCGGCCCTTGCTGCTATCAACTTGGCCTGGCAGAAGGGTTACACTTGTATTACCATTTCTTAGGCTTCAATGCTTTTCCTTCTTATCTTGGAATAAACAGTAACTCTTCTTCATAGAGCTTGCACATATCCTAAGACCAGGAGCATCCACAAATGTTATAGTACACCAAGTCAGATCCAAAAAAAGAGTATTTTTGTTGTGTATTATACCCACTAGCAAAGACTACCGCTCTTTATAAAAAGCACATTAAGGGAGGCATACAAGTAGATTGTGCCTCTGCTTTGGGTGCTAATGCTGTTGTTTTAGTCACCCAGTTACAATGACTTTACATTTGTCCTGAATGAAAGCGACAGTTACTCCCAACCCATAACAATAAGGTTTAACCCAACCCACAAGAATAGTTACCAAGGCCCTAATCCTGCAAACACTTAACACATGCTCAGCTTTACTACCCTGAGTAGTCCCATTGATGTCAAAAGGATTACTCAAGGTACTAACATAGACCATGTCTATAAATGTTTGAAAGATCATGGCCTATGACCTCACAAAGTTATAAAATGGGAGTAGTGTATTAGAATAATCTGTCAGGGAATAAATTCCACAATCATTGAATGTAAGAAGCATAAAATTCTAAGATGAGTTTATCAATTATATGGTATCAAGTAAGAGAACATCTATAGTTAGGTTTCCCAATTTGGATAACCATTAATGCAAACCCAGACCTTAATCAGACTTATGAAATGTAAAATCAGCATGGAGTGAATACAACTTCCTACAATTGCATAGATGCAGTGTTGTAATCATGTTGGTTCCAGGATATTAAAGTGACAGGAAGGAGACAGACTGGTGCGGCCGGGAGCTGACGCACAGTCTAATCTCCAGCAAAGCACTTTTGCTAAGGCAGAGGGGTAACACAATGGCATACAGTTCTGAGCTGCTCTGTGAAGAGCGTCACAGTGGTGTAGTTGGCAGGATTTACACACAGTGGGCTAGCAGACTGAGGTTTACACTTCCAGCACTGGTAAACTAGATTTTTAAGTGATTCAGAGTGAGAAGCCTGGGATCAGTCAGAAAAGGTCACAGTTCGTTGTTTTCTGTTTGTCTGTTTTGGGTAAAGAAAACAGAACCAATGAACCATAAAGTAAAGAGAACAGCAGCAAGGGTAGGATGAACAAAGAAACGTGCTAAATACACAAAAAAAGCAGTTAGAAGAGTTGTGCGCAGAGCGCTGCATATTCTTTGATGGAAAAAAAGATGGTTGAGTTGAAAACTCTCCTCATGGAGCATGACAGGCTCCATGGAGTGCAGCTGGCTCCCCAGAGTATATCTGAGGTCCCAGAGGCTTCAGTGACAGGAGGAGACAAACCTCCTGCTTCAAGATGAGCCCAGAATAGATGCAGCTGGAGAACGAGAAGCTGCAGCTGAAAACCCTTCAGATCAAACTATAACAAGAAGAGAAAGAGAAGCAATGCCACCTTGAACTCAAGGTATGGGAATTAAAATACAAAATCCTCCAGCAGTAATTGATCCTTCTCAAAAGACACCCAGTTGGGTTAAGCTATGCCCTGCATACAAGGAAACAGATTGTACTGAAGAATACTTTACTACTTTTGGAATACTCTGTGACTGCATAAAATCCCAGAAGACAGGGAGTTCCCCGCTCCACCCTGGTTACAAAGCTCTCAGTTAAAGCATTAAATATATTTAATGAGTTGGAAATTGAACAAGCTTTGATATATGGCAAATTTAAAATTACCCCTGAAGTGTGTGGGCTAAGGTTTAGAAACCTCAAAAAGAATAAGATGAGTCATAGAGACTATGTACATAAAATGTGTTTTTACGAGAAAATGGGCAAAGACGAAGGGAGCAGAGAATTATGACCAGTTATTTGACCTCTTTGCTCAGGAACATTTCATGCCTGTATGCTCTGAGGACCTCAGAGAAGCCATTTGGGGTAAATCCCTAGGTTCTGTACAGGAAGCAGCAGATCTGCCTGATTCCTATGTATAAAACAGAGTGTCCAGTGAGTGCAAGGCACAAAGAGAAGGGTAGAAGCCCAGTGTAAAGGAGGGAACTCATTTTACCCTTGGGAAAAGGGAAGGCAGTTGGAAGCCTGGGCACCCACCTCCCCAGAACCAACTTCCTTCTGTTAATCACATTTGCAGACTCCCTTCATAGGACTATGGTTCCAAAAGGTGTTTCATCTGTAACTCCACTTAGCACCTGAGGGATAATTGCCCTAAACAAAGGGAATCTAAGCTCACACCCCAAGCAGGCCATTTTAATGTTGCTGTCCTAACCACAGGAACAGAGGTGCCTGAAGGGCTCTTGATGAATTTTGTAAGGTCTGACCCACTGGAGCTTGCTACTGAATTTATTAAAGTTGCCAATGGCAAAGAATGCCCAGGATGAAGGGACACTGGCATCCAGATCTCTCTGATCAGCAAGGGCAAGGTCGGGGAAACTTGACATGTTACCTGGGGGAAATGTAGAACTCCTAGCATTGGGAAAATATAAAACCACTGTGCCTTTGGCTAAAGTGCTCTTGAAGTGGGAAGGCTGCATGTTGGTGTGTTGGATTGTGTTCCAGGAGAAATTATCATGGGTATTAACTATGTCTCAAGCTGTTAATATAACCTGTAGTAAAAAGGAATATTGCCGTGTGATCCCAGGAAGGAATTGTGAAGACAGAGAAACAGCAAAGGGGGAAGTTCCAGCCCTGTCCTGGCAGAGGGAGACCTTATGTCTCCGCAGATGAGAAGGGAGGTGTCACTCCCAGTGGATGAGGCAGCTTGAGAGCTGACAACAGGCCTGCGCCACTTCCCACAGCCCCCATTGGCATGGAACGGTGAAGCATGGCCAGTGGGAGCTGCGATCGGCCAAACCTGCGGACGCTGCAGGTAAACAAACTGTCCTGGCCCGCCAGCGACTTTCCCTGACGGGCTGCATGCCAAAGATTGCCGATCCCTGCTCTACTCCATGATTAGTACCATTGACTTAAAGAGGTCTTTTGCGGAGCAAGGAGCTACTTGGTATCAGTACGTTTATCTTAATCTAGTCCTTAAAATTACCCACTTTCTACCTCAGATTCAGTTTCATTGACTTTCAATGGGACTTGCACTCTTAAGTCACTTAGGTGCTTTTGAAAAGCCCAAACTATATTATATAGACTTAAATCTCTTCCCCAATTTCTAGAGTACTTTGGGATCCTCCAGACTGAAAGGACATAATATTAAATAAATAGAACATATTAGTAAATAATAAAGATGTGCTACATATATGTCTAAGGTAAAACAAAAACCCTGATTCCAAAAGATATTCAATCAGGGAATAATATACAAGCTAAATGACTTATAGATAAAGGAGTATATTAACTACTGTCACTTGGATGACGTAAAACACAAGCACTGAAAATAGAGATGCAGAAATGAGAGGATTTAATGGCAGACAAATCCCAAGGCAACCCTCTGATAGTTTTAAAGGTGTTCAAAATATTTTATACCACCATAAAAAGCTGCTTCAGAGAATAAAGTATTTCTTTCGCTACAGTGAATTATGAACAATATTGCAGAAATGCTTAATTTAATTTAATAGCATTGAGATGTGTGTTTCATATATGAGGTGATCTGACTGCTTAGAAACATTTATTCACAGCAGTGGACAGCAGAGCTGGTCAAATAATCCATTGTGAATAAAATTTATTGCAAACTTTGGCAATTTCTCATACAATAATTATCCATGAATAACTTTCATTATTCAATTAGCTCCAGGCCAAAGTATATCTATTTCTGAGGAAAGGATTAGATGACTCAGATTCTTTTAATTGAGAGGTATGCTGCTTTACTTGGACTTAATTGCATTCATTGAGGTATGTTCACATGCCTACCTGTTGAATTGTATCATATATAGTACATAAATATAGGCTGAATAATCCTACATCTTTGCTTAAACTTTCAGAACAAAAAGTATTCAGGCAAAGACCAATTTGGGGAAATTTCAGCCTGAAAGGTGAAAATTTCAGGAAGCTATGAGTGAATGGAAACCCTATGGCAGCCTTAGCAATAACTGTTGATAGGTCTCTAGCTACAGTAATGTCTATTCCAGGGGTTCTCAAACTGGGGGTCGTGAGCTGTCAACCTCTACCCCAAACCCTGCTTGCCTCCAGCATTTATAATGGTGTTAAATATATTAAACAGTGTTTAACTTATTAAGGGGGGGTCGCACTCAGAGGCTTGCGGGCACCAATAAAAAAGTTTGAGACCCACTGGTCTATTCTGATATGGCAAAGAAATGGCAAGCCAGACATTACCTGTACTACCATGCTCTTTCTCTGGTTAGTGCTGCCATTTTTCAAGTTGCACAAGTATTAGAAGGGTGTAAATGAGGTGTACCCTGTTAGGTGTCCTAGGGAACTTCCAAAATCCTCTCACAGTCTTAACAGGTGAGATTATGGGTACTAGTATTAAGAATTGGTTCCAAGGCAGCAGCACCTAGAAAGCAGATGAAGAAAGTAAGGTTGACTGTTACTGCGCAGTCACAGAGATCAGTTGGTATCAAGAATGTCTTGGGCACTGAGAAAGTTGGTGCTGGAAACGTCTGCACCATGGAGGCCAACCTTGGCCACCAGGTTATCAGTACAAAGTGGGCTGGTGCTGACAGCAGTACTGAGGAGTCTGTACCAGGGGAAGTGCAGACCAGCTTCAGGTGGTAACATGACTATTTGGTGACCAGCCAGTTTCAAAGTGTCAGAGGGACCCAATTTGGGCCATGAACTGTCTTTTGGCTGAAGGGCATGAGCTGGTACTGTACTGAGATCGATGGGACTTCTGTCTCATCTTACTAGGCACTGGGGAGGGGGACCTTTGAACAGCTCTCCCGAGGAACAATACTCCTTCCTACCTCTTTCTGATGATGGCTGCTGTGCCTGATTCATTGGTCGAGGACTTTGGTCTCTGGTGAAGAACAAACTCAAGAGCCCAGTGTAGAGCCATGGCTCACTGGAGTGCTAGTGGAAAGTAACTGAGCCATCTTGGCAGGATTTTGAACCTCAGGCTCTGAAGCTCTCACTGAGCAATCCAGAAGGAGTTTGAGATGGGCTTCCCTGCCTTTATGTATCCTTTTGGAAAACAAACTGCAGATTAACCATTTATCAGGAATATGTCCATTGGAAAGGCAGAAGAGGCACACAGAATGTCCATCACTGAGCAACACAACAGCATCAGAGGAGAGACAAGTTTTAAATCTTCATGTCTCGCTGTCCCGGCTTAGGTCAGGAACTATAATATGATTAAAAATAGCACATGGACAGGGACTTTTGGGCAACTGCTGTGGAGTTGTCTGAATTGTGCACAGCTCTCTTTTATGTACAGTACTTCATATTTCTCTTTTAACCACTTCCCTGCACACCTGTCTTACCCCTGGAAGCAGTCTTCAAAATGTATGTAACTTCATAAAAACCATGCTGAAAAATAAATATGTCTTGTTGCTTATAGCTTCCTTTCAAAGCAAAGCAAAGACACAAATTAGGCTGGACTTTTTTCCCTACTAAATACATGTCTCATCTTCTACTAAACTTGCTACTGCTATAACACTTTTACATAACTCTAGTGAAAGTATATCTTCTTCCTTCAGTCTATTTTAGCTCTTCCAGGTGTGTCAATGGCTGGAAAGAAACACTGACATGAAAAAGCCCATTTAGTGAGATCCTTACTTAATCTCACTCAAGGTTCAGTATCATAAAACCTGGAGATAAATTATATCATTTGATACATAAGAAAAATTAAAATGAATTTCACATTATATTAGAATATCTTCTCCCTTGGGTGGGTTTCATATAAAATCAGGAAAGTTGGGAATTCAAATCTTTTACATTGAATGTTTTCAATATAACAAGGAACAAGCCAATACATTTATAAATGGATGATATTTTTGTATCTGAATGGGGAAAAAAGTCAATTCTTGCCTTTTGATGACCATTGTATTTTGCTCAAGGTGGTTAGCAATGCTACAGAATTGTAAGGCATGTTTTATATTCTGCAAATAATGTAATACATCTGTGAAGCACGGGGAGAAAAACGAATTGGAGAACAATGATTTCCTCCTGCGTTATGGACTCCTTGTTGACAATTTATTTTCTGTAGAATGCTGTCAATATAGCACAGTGAAATGAGATCATTCGAACAAGGAGTATGAGATGAACTGAGAAATGATGGCAAAATAGTTGTACTTTTAATTGAATGCTGCCAAAAAAAATTTGCAAAACTCACTGATGCTGTCAGATTATCCGCTGTCAGATTATCCACTGTTTTCTATGAGACCATATTGCAATATGGACACTGAAAAAGATCCATTGTTCACTGCTTTAAAAATACTGGAGCTGTACAATTAATAATAGATTTGTAATTCCTTTTTTCTAAAATCAAGTGTTTAATTATAAAGCACTTGAGGCACGTGGGTAAAAGGAAAATCATTCATATATTAAGGAATTTTGAGTCAAGGAATTTGTTTGTTAATCTAGCAATTGTTTCAACTTCCTGAAGCCTCAGTATATTTCAATATACACAATAACTTGGATCCAATCCTGAAGTACTTTCTCAGGGCCTGATCCTGTGATGTGATGAGCATTCTCACCTCCCATTAGAGGGAGTTGAAGGGACTTGTGACCTTCCAGGACTGGACACAGAATGAATTAACCTCTCAACCACAGAAGTGATTCCTTCCAAATATATATAAATAGTGTCACATATCAGGAGGACACCCTCAAACAGCATCATGCTATTGTACTTGCTCTTGTCTCAAGAGAAGATTTGTCTCCAAAACTGATATTCAGTCATATTTCACAATTGCTCCATTACAGTTTTTAAGAGTTCTCTTTATCTGAAGCCTTCTCCCAAACAGTGACAAAGGAGCAGATCACTTGATTTTCCATTATAGTGGATGACATCTTCTTCCTTTTCCAACATGCAGTATCCAAAATTATATTTAGCCAACGGAGTGTTGCACTTGGTTGTAAAGGAGGTTGTAAAATAAAGAAATATACAATAGCGCTGGTTTAAATATTAATTAAATATGAATTGTGAGTAAACTGACAAATATAACCCTTTTTCTATTCAGGTATCATACATAAACAGACGTTGATCTTGGTGAAAGTATTAATTATTTGTATTTGCCAAATAGTTTGGACAAACAATGTTATGGCAAGCTAGTGCTCTATCTAAATTGAATATTTATGGTGTGTGATGAATCACCAAAATCACCTGATACTATTTCTAGCTTCCTGATTGGAAGACAAACTTTTAAAACAGATGAATGAGGAGTATTGACAACTCTTATTCATAACAAATATGATTTTAAAATATATTTTACTTTAAAAAATAGATTTCCTCTTTTGGACATACCTATCGTTTTATCTATTATTTATTTTAGTACTTCCCACATCCTATGACATTACTTAATATAGTATGCTGTCTTTAAATCATGAAATAACTATAAATTAGGGCTGTCAAGCAATTAAGAAAATTAATCATGATTAATCACATGATAAAAAAATTAATCACAATCGCACTGTTAAACAATACTAGAATACCATTTATTTAAATATTTTTGGATTTTTTTACATTTTAAAATATATTGATTTCAATTACAAAACAGAATACAAAGAGTACAGTGCTCACTTTATTTTTGATTGCAAATATTTACACTGTAAAAAACAAAAGAAATAGCATTTTTCAATTCACCTAATACAAGTACTGTAGTGCAATCTCTTTATCATGAAAGTTGAACTTACAAATGTACAATTATGTACAAAAAAACAGATTTCAAAAATACAACAGTGTAAATCTTTAGAGCCTACAAGTCCACCCATTCTTATTTCTTGTTCAGCTAATCGCTCAGACAGACAAGTTTGTAGGAAAAAGTTTGTACAAACATTTGCAGAAGATAATGCTGCCTGCTTCTTGTTCACAATGTCACCTGAAAGTGAGAACAGGTGTTCACATGGAACTATTGTAGCCAGCGTCACAAAATATTTACATGCCAGACGCGCTAAAGATTCATATGTCCCTTCATGCTTCAACCACCATTCCAGACAACGTGTCCATGCTGATGACGGGTTCTGCTCGATAACAATCCAAAGCAGTGCAGACCAATGCATGTTCATTTTAATCATCTGAGTCAGATGCCACCAGCAGAAGGTTGATTTTATTTTTTGGCCGTTTGGGTTCTGTAGTTTCCACATCGGACTGTTGTACTTCTGAAAGCATACTCCACACCTCTTTCCTCTTGGATTTTGGAAGGCACTTCAGATTCTTAAACCTTGGGTCGAGTGCTGTAGCTATCTTTAGAAATCTCACATTGGTACCTTCTTTGCGTTTTGTCAAATCTGCAGTGAAAGTGTTCTTAAAATGAACAACATGTTCTGGGTCATCATCCAAGACTGACATAACATGAAATATATGGCAGAAGGTGGGTAAAACAGAACAGGGGATATACAATTCTCCCCCAAGGAGTTAAATCACAAATTTAATTAATGCATTTTTAATGAACATCATCAGCATGGAAGCATGTCCTCTGGAATGGTGGCTGAAGCATGAAGGGGCATCCGAATGTTTAGCATAAGTGGCATGTAAATACCTTGCAATGCCGGTTAAAAATGTCCCATGCGAATACCTGTTCTCACTCTCTAGTGACATTGTAAATAAGAAATGGACAGCATTAGCTCCCATAAATGTAAACAAACTTGTTCATCTTAGCAATTGGCTGAATGAGAAGTAGGACTGAATGGACTTGTCGGGCTTTAAAGTTTTGCATTGTTTTGTTTTTGAGTGAAGTTATGTAACAAAAAAAAATCTACTTTTGTAAGTTGCACTACAGTACTTGTATGAGGTGAATTGAAATTTGCTATTTCTTTTCTTTATTAATTTTACAGTGTAAATATTTGTAATAAAAATAATATAAAGTGAGCACTATACACTTTGTATTCTGTGTTGTAATTGAAATTAATATATTTGAAAATGTAAAACACAGCCATAAATTTCAGTTGGTATTCTATTGTTTAACCATGCGATTAAAAATGCAATTAATCATGATTAATTTTTTAATCATGTTTAATTTTTTGAGTTAATCGTGTGAGTTAACTGCAATTAATTGACAGCCCTACTATAAATTAAAAATAACATAATCCAGAAACCATGCTGGAACTCTTCGTACCTTTCATGAAAGCACTTTATAAACATTAAGCATCAACAACCATGGGAGGCACAGATGTTAAATATTGTTCCTATTCTAAAGCTGGGTAAATGGAGGCAGAATTTAAATAACTTCATTGTATGGTACCATGAGTCAGTCAAAGAGCTGGCAATAGAACCCTGGAGTCCTGACTCCCAGTGCTCTGTAGAACCCCCTGTTTCCTAATACAATTGGCCACCTTCAAATCTTCTTCAGTATGCTTGATAATTATTCAGGTTTGTTTGTTTTTAGTATTTCAAAACGCTTCATTTGACAGGAAGTTGTTTGCTCAAATAGTTACAACAAAGTAAAAACTAAGAGATGGCATTTAAGAAAGCATTTTATTTGAGCATTAATTCCCCGTGTGATAATTCATCCATGTCCAATTCAGAGAAATTATACTACTGGGTCCAAACTAGCTAACCTATGGATGGCAAAATGATATAAAGTAGACTTGCCCAGGAGCTTGTATATGCCCTCAGGTTCTAATGTGTCCAAAGTTCTTTGCAATGCCTGAGTCAATCATTATTCATGACATCTGTGTTACAACTTGCCTTCTATTTTACACCAAGGCTGCTTCTGCTTGTTAATAAAAGTACTGTATTGAAATGCAATACAAAAAGAGGCTGCAAAATGTTTGCAAGTTGTAAATATGGATTAAGCACTTGCAGTTTGGCAGATTGATTTTTCTCTCAAGATGGGTGCCCTGCCTCATCGACAAGACATCTATTTAAATTGTCATGGACCTCCGCACACTGGACTTCTGTTTCTGAAAGAACTGGTTTTCTAAGTCCTTAAAAATGATTGAGTGTAGAGGGTCAATAGGAAATTTGAGCAGAGTGGAATCAGCTGATTTTGACAACTTCCATTTTAATCATTACATCTTAATAATTGCTATGCACAAATCCATAAAAGAATGAACTTCTCATATCACACAAGAGTATGCAAAATTCTCCACCTAGCAAAATTCTTTTAGTCATTTTAATGCTAAAGCAGGTCAATCATAATTAAGCTCTAGATACAATTCCTACAAACTATAAAAGTATTTATTTACAGTTGAGTGGCACTCAGGAGAGAGATTATTTTCTGCCTTTGAAAACCAAGACATTATTTCATTATTACAACTGAAATGATTTACCTCATTGTTTTACCTTTGAGGCTATTACAATGGATTGGCTGTTTGATCATGAGATGGCATTTATGCTTGAGTTTATATAACATTCTTAGTGACTCTTCTGTTCACCCAAAGCAGCAGCAAACTGAAGGCTTAAATGAGAAACGACAGAGTGGCTGGAGCCAAAGCCAGCTGAAGTCAATAGAAAGGTTCCTATTAAGCCGATAGAACACACACCTTTCCTCAGCTGTTTTACACCCATAGTTTCTTCCACTATCTTTTGAACAGGTCTTTTCAAGACAGGAGGAAAACACAGAGCCAGATTCAACAGTACACAATGGTAACTCTGCTTTTTAAAAAAAACTTAAGATCCCAGGGTTAACAGGGTCCCTGTCTTTGAGGCAGCCTATGGAGCAAAACCTAGTGCCCCAGTAGCTTACTTGGTGACCTGCCACAGAACTGTATATGCAAATATACTTAATGGGTATAAACCTAAGTGTTTTGTATCTACAAATCGAGTGCTCTATACCTATCAAACTGAAAAGTTCTTTGTACTTAGTTTGAAAGTTAGAGAGCAACCAAATGAAGAACTGTATGTAATCCATAATGGACTGGGTATAATAGTTTACTCTGATTTCATTGACCTGTGGAGAATTGTGTCCAGAGAGGGACCACTGGTAGGTGAGGGTGACCCAGTGTAAGGAGTCAAAGAGAAGTGATGTGATTCAAGCTCTGCACAGTATTGCCAACCCCAGATGTTCAGATATCATGAGTCAGGTCCCCAAGATTGGCCTGAAAATTAAAATTAAAATTAAAATAATATTTTTTGTGTGGGGTGGTGGTATTTGTTTTCTTTTTCCTGACCCTTGAGAGTACACTCAGGCCCATTTTCATGCTTTTCTCTGCAACTCTGTGGGCTAGAAACTTACCTTTAAAGAAAGCAAACTGAGATTATCACATAAGCTCTTCCCTGTCCCCCCATCCCACCCAGAACTTGGGTCTTTCAGTAAAACATTAAACAATAGACACTCTACAAAATCACAGTTGTTGGCAACACTTAATGAATGAGAGAGATAATAGAATAATAACTGGGGGTACATATGACAAAAGATTTGTTTCAGTATTCCTGACTCAAATACTGCAATATTCAATTGTAATTATAGCACATAACATAGCTGGTAGATTAAGACCCTGCAAGAATGATCTCTGTTTGTTTCTAAAAAATATTTGACTGGTTTCTCATATGAAAACTATGGTGAAGTTTGCTGCTCAGGGCTTAGAAACATGTTTTGAATAGTTTATGTTTCAACAATTAGTTTCAAAAGTGCCCGTCAGCTGTCAAGTGATTCTGTTTAATTGACATTCTCTACTCCATAATTTAGCTCTGGATAGAGCATTATTCACATATTTTAATGAGTACTTTTGAAAGTGTTGCTCAAACAAACATGAACTCTATTAAAACTGGAATATAATAAACAAATCTATAAAAAGCTAGCAACAGCGAACAAATAATTTATGTTAAAATGGTTAAAAAGAAAAAGAAAAACAGTTGTGAATAATGACAAAGGCCTGTATCACTACATTGCCTCTATTGCCTGTTTGCTGAGCAGTAGAGTTATGGCAGTTCGGAGTGGGCCAGTTTCTTTCTGGAAGAGAAGTTAGTGAAACAAAGACTCCAGCTATTTCTATTCTGCTTTATTCACATGTACACACACTTTGTTTGCCTTGAGCAGTGATGGCACAAACAAGAAGGTTGCACAGAAGGGTTACATCTTGGACCGCCTCATGTCAGTGGGAGTTCTGGCAATGATTTCAATGGCAACAAGTTCGGTTGACTTCCGTGTGTGTAGGACTTCACCTAAAGTGGCTGCCATTTATGGAAACCTCTGTGAATACATCATTGTGTCTGTAACCAGAACTCATCTCCCCCCATGGGCTTGATGCTGCTGTCTCTCTTATTCCCGGCAACTGGGAGGCACACCCATGAACTGTGGGAGCCTTTCTTGCTGACTCCCTCTGCAGCATTCATGTCACCTCAGGGACATAAGATAAAATATGTGACAATGGAAAATAAAGCACCTGGGTTTAAAAACAGACTAAAGAACAGAGAAATCCCTGGATGGAATGATTTAGCTGAAGTTGGTCCTGCTTTGAGCAGGGGGTTGGGCTAGATGACCTCCTGAGGTCTCTTCCAACCCTAATCTTCTATGATAACAGATGGAAAACTAAGAATTTTGAGGGGGGGAAAAACCCACAAACCTTGGTAAAACAGTGAAGGCTGGAGATCCTGAGAGAACCACTTACAGGTGGGAAGAGGGAACACAAGTCAGTAGAGGACAGAGGAAGGTAGAATGTGTGACAAGAGAAGGTTGCACCCAAGATAGCTCTTCCACATAGGGGTGCCATCTGACCAGGTTTTCCCAGGATCATCCCCTTTTTGAGGTGGCTGCCCCAGGAAATCTTTAAGGGTGCTTAGTACACACTACCAGCTGTCCAGTTTTATGGGCTCAGGGTCATCACGGATGTCCTGTTTTTTTGTACTTCAGAAGTGTCAACCCTACTTCAATATCTTGTCCCTGCTCCTGTAAATTCTGCCTACTTCTTCTTCTTCTTTTGTATCGCTTGGGTAGGTAGCAATGACTACAAATTTGTATCTAGATTTGATAGCCAGCACATTGCTGCAGCAGTGAGCTGGTGAATGTCTTTCAGGCCCCTGGCGAAAGAATGAAGGGAACACTCAGATATGATGTGCTCCATCGTTTGTGCCTCATGATCACAGTCACATACAGGTGTTTGCCTCTTTCTCCATTTAAAGAAGGTTTGTCCACCTCTCCCAGGAGATGTCCTGATGAGATTCAATCTGCACAAATCTTTCCGACATAAATCAAAACTCGGTGGTTCCTTGGCAGAGTCAGTGACAAGCTGTTTGTTCTAAGCGATCAAAATGCTGCATGTGCCTCTCTATTGAGCCTCAGCGTCCAAGATGAATGTAAAGGTCTTTATGCGGTTCCACAGAGGATTGTGGGATTTTAATCTTGTCTTTTGTGAGTTCTGTAGGTCATTGTGCAAAGCGATTCTTATGTTTGTATTGACATGGTTGAGAAAGTGAGATGTCTGGGCAGCTGTTCTAATCTGTGCGATAGAACCTACAGCTCTGGATCTTAGAACAGTTGGGTGAATGGGAGGTGGCCTTATGACTTGGATGGCTTCTTCATATTTTGGCATTTCTCAGAGCGACATGGCAGCCCCTAAATGTGGTATCCTAGGTCCATTGTGACTCTAAAACTTCCCCTACTAACTAGTTCTGAGGCAGATCAAATGAGTTCCATGAAGGTCTCTATATAGATCCTTTGGATGAGATCTTAAAAGCCATTGTCCACTTTGCACTGTTCAAAAGAGTCGGGATTTGTGCTCTTAACCAATGGTCTTGTTCCTCTTACTGCTATGCAATATGCTGTGGGGCAGATGGCAATCTAGCTGCTCCCCTCCCAGAAGCATTTTCACCCAGGAAAGTTGCTATACACAGCAAATATAAGATGCTGGCAGTGAAAACCAAGTTTCTAAAATATGTAGCACTGATATCCAATACAAGATGCACCCTGTCATCTTAATAAAGTTTCTGCTTCTTGTCTTACTGCAAATACTATGCTTTGCCTGACTGATGAAGCTTTCTTATTTTTAAAGGGAAAAGTCCCTTTCCAAAAATTCATAAAGGCATAAAAATAGATAAAAATGGTGTTAATTCAAAAAGTATCATCTTTTTTAAATCAGGTAATGAAAGCTGTCAAAGCCTAAGTGCTGGAGACTGGAATAAATGCTTCGCTCCACTACAGTGACACCAAGACCATCAAGTTAGCTGTTGGCAGCACTTAAGATAAATGTACAGAGAAATACTACAATATATTGCTAGCTCGTGACAGCTTTTAAACCATGCTTCATTATTTAATAATGGATTTCATGTACTATCTCCTGTAAGTTGTATACTGTAGTTTGTAACAATGATTTCTTACACCTTTCTGGTTTCCACTGGAGTGGTTTCTCTGCAAAAGATCAAGAATCACCATAAACAAAATTTGTTCTTTTATAAAATGGTTCTTAATAACATATGGAGAGACAGAGAATAAACTTGTCATTAATTGCTCACTATAGTACTGGCAACTCTGTCACAAGACACACTACTTACTGAAGAAGCACTTACTGTTTTTGGTAAGAGGCAGCAAGTTTATTAAAGGGCAAATGATTTATATCCTACATCATTACAACAAAATCACTAGTCATTATCATATGACCTATTAATATGTCTGAGTGAAATGTTGAGGTCATCCAATATCAGTGCCTTTAGCGGAAACTCAAATATAGTGGAGAACTTAAGGGATAGCAAGCTGAATCCCTCTCTATTAAATACATATAGGTCAGTGGTTCTCAAACTGTGGGTTGCAACCCCAAAGTGCGTCGTGACTCCATTTTGATGGGGTCACAAGGGCAGAAACCCACAGGCAGAAGCGCCAGCGGTGGCCGGGGGCTGATGACCGAATCCTGCCTGGGCAAGTTAGCTTGGCGTTGCCCCCTGTGGCATGGGGCCCCTGCAATTGCCCTGCAGGCCCTGTGCACTTCCTGTACTGAGGCACTTCCTACTCATGTACTTCCTGTACTCATGCACTTACTCATGTTTACCTGCCAGCCTACTCACCACATGTTGTGTTGAAACCAGTTTGAAAAGTTGCTGTAGAAATAATTTTAGTAATGGACCATTTTCTGAAGAAAAGTGAAGGAAAAGGGGGCAATAAAGGGGAATCAATTGCCACTTGCAGCAAAAGGAGGCCTAACAACCAGGATCCAAACAGCAGTAAAAATAGGACTGTCAAGCGACCAAAACAATTAATCGCAACTAATCATACGATTAATCGTGCTGTTCAACAATAATAGAACGCCATTTATTTAAATATTTTGGATGTTTTCTACATTTTCACATATATTCATTTCAATTACAACACAAAATACAAAGTGTACAGTGCTCACTTTATATTTATTTTTATTACAAATATTTGCAGTGTAAAAAACAAAAGAAAAAAGTATTTTTCAATTCACCTAATACAAGTACTGTAGTGCAATCTACTTATCATGAAACACCAACTAAATCATCATAGCCACGGCTTTGTCAAGCCAGGCCTTAAAAACTTCTAAGGATGGAGATTCCACCACCTCCCTAGGTAACCCATTCCAGTGCTTCACCACCCTCCTAGTGAAAGAGTGTTTCCTAATATGTAACCTAGACCTCCCCCACTGCAACTTGAGACGATTGCTTCTTGTTCTGTCATGTGCCACCACTGAGAACAGCCTAGCTCCATCCTCTTTGGAACCCCCCTTCAGGTAGTTGAAGGCTGCTATGAAATCCCCCCTCACTCTTCTCTTCTGCAGACTAAATAACCCGAGTTCCCTCAGCCTCTCCTCGTAAATCATGTGCCCCAGCCCCCTAATAATTTTTGTTGCCCTCCGCTGGACTCTCTCCAATTTGTCCACATCCCTTCTGTAGTGGGGGGACCAAAACTGGACGCAGTACTCCAGGTGTGGCCTCACCGGTGCCGAATAGAGGGGAATAATCATGTCCCTCAATCTGCTGGCAATGCTCATATTAATACAGACTAAAATGCTGTTGGCCTTCTTGGTAACAAGGGTACACTGCTGACTCATATCCAGCTTCTCATCCACTGTAATCCCTAGGTCCCCAGCCTGTAGCATTGCATGGGATTCTTCCTTCCTAAGTGCAGGACTCTACACTTGTACTTGTTGAACCTCATCAGATTTCTTTTGACCCAATCCTCCAATTGTCTAGGTCACTCTGGACCCTATCCCTACCCTCCAGCGTATCTACCTCTCCCCCAAGCTTAGTGTCATCTGTAAATTTTCTGAGGGTGCAATTAATCCCGTCATCCCAATTATTGATAAAGATGTTGAACAAAACCGACCCTAGGACCGACTCCTGGGGCACTCTGTTTGATACTGGCTGCCAACTAGACATCAGTCCTACTTCTTGTTCAGCCAATCACTCAGACAAATAATGACAGGTTTCAGAGTAACAGCCGTGTTAGTCTGTATTCGCAAAAAGAAAAGGAGTACTTGTGGCACCTTAGAGACTAACCAATTTATTTGAGCATAAGCTTTCGTGAGCTACAGCTCACTTCATCGGATGCATACTGTGGAAAATACAGAAGATGTTTTTATACACACAAACCATGAAAAAATGGGTGTTTATCACTACAAAAGGTTTTCTCTCTGCCCACAAACCCACTCTCCTGTTGGTAATAGCTTATCTAAAGTGATCACTCTCCTTACAATGTGTATGATAATCAAGGTGGGCCATTTCCAGCACAAATCCAGGTTATTACCAACAGGAGAGTGGGTTTGTGAGGGGTTGGGGAGAAAGCAGAGTGATCACTTTAGATAAGCTATTACTAGCAGGAGAGTGGGTTTGTTTGGGGGGGGGGGGGAGAAAACCTTTTGTAGTGATAAACACCCATTTTTTCATGGTTTGTGTGTATAAAAACATCTTCGTATTTTCCACAGTATGCATCCGATGAAGTGAGCTGTAGCTCACGAAAGCTTATGCTCAAATAAATTGGTTAGTCTCTAAGGTGCCACAAGTACTCCTTTTCTTTTTTCAGACAAATAAGTTTGTTTACATTTGCAGAAGATAATGCTGCCTCCTTCTTGTTTACAATGTCACCTGAAAGTGTCAACAGGCATTTGCATGACACTATTGTAGCTAGCGTTGCAATATATTTATATGCCAGATGCGCTAAAGATTCATATGTCCCTTCATGCTTCAACCACCATTCCAGTGGACACACACCAATGCTGATAACAACAGATTCTGCTTGATAACCATCTAAAGTAGTGCAGACCGACACATGCTCATTTTTATCATCTGAGTCAGATGCCACCAGCAAAAGGTTGATTTTATTTTTTAGTGGTTTGGGTTCTGGAGTTTCCACATCAGAGTGTTACTCTTCTAAGACTTCTGAAAGCATGCTCCACACCTTGTCCCTCTTAGATTTTTGGGAGGCACTTCAGATTCTTAATCCTTGGGTTGAGTGCTGTAGCTATCTTTAGAAATCTCACATCAGTATCTTCTTTGTGTTTTGTCAAATCTGCAGTAAAAGTGTTCTTAAAACGAACAATATGTGCTGGGTCATCATCCGAGACTGCTATAACATGAAATATATGGCAGAATGCGGGTAAAACAGAGCAGGAGACATATAATTCTCCACCAAGGAGTTCAGTCACAAATTTAATTAACACACCATTTTTTTTTAACGAGCATCATCAGCATGGAAGCATGTCCTCTGGAATGGTGGCCGAAGCATGGAGGGGTACACATTTTTTTAGCATATCTGGCACATAAATACCTTGCAATGCCAACTACAAAAGTGCCATGTGAACACCTTTTCTCACTTTCAGATGACATTGTAAATAAGAAGCGGGCAGCATTATCTCCCATAAATGTGAACAAAATTGTTTGTCTTAGCAATTAGCTGAACAAGAAGTTGGACTGAGAGGACTTGTAGGCTTTAAAGCTTTACATTGTTTTGGTTTTGAGTGCAGTTATGGAACAAAAAAAAAATCTATATTTGTAAATTGCACTTTCACGATAAAGAGATTGCACTACAGTGCTTGTATGAGGTGAATTGAAAAATACTATTTCTTTTTGTCATTATTACAGTGCAAATATTTGTAATAAAAATAATTACAAAGTGAGCACTGTGCACTTTGTATTCTGTGTTGCAATTGAAATCAATATATTTGAAAATGTAAAACACAGCCAAAAATATTTAATAAATTTCAATTGGTATTCTATTGTTTAACATTGCAATTAAAACTGTGATTAATCACGATTAATTTTTTTAATTGCGGTTAATTTTTTTTTAGTTAATCGCGTGAGTTAAGTGCAATTAATCAACACCCTTAGTAAAAAAACAAAAAAACAGCAAATACAAAATATTTGGATTATGGATTTATGTGGACTGGTTTTCAGGAGGACCCATGGTCACAGTGTACGGTTTGTGTCAAAGTTCTGTCAAAGGAGAGCTTAAAACCATCTAAAATGTTGCGCCACTTGCAGACATAGCACTGCTCTCTTCAAATAAAACCGCTCAGTTCTTTCAGTGAAAGCTGGGAGACTAAAGGGCCAGAAAACAGTACTGAGAACAGCAGCTATAGCAAATGAGAAAGACCTTGAGGCATCTTTTGTTGTGTCACACTGGATGGCTAAAACTGGGAAATCGCACACTACTGGGAAAACTTTTTTCTGCCATGTGCCAAGAAAATGTCGATTATGTTGGGGCAAGGTGCAGTGACTCAATTTGATTAGTTTCCCCTGTTTAACAACACCATTGCTAGGTATATTTACAGTATGGCAAATGATGTGACTGAACAACTGATTGCCAAAATCCAGCGAAGTACCTTTTTTTCCATTCAACTTGATGAAATGACGGATTTGTTGGGTGCTGTTCAGATGCTGACATACAAAATTTGAGAACAAAGAAAAATTCCAAGAGGAATTTCTGTTCTGCCTGCCATTACCACAATATGCAACAGGGGAACAGCTTGTTACACTTTTGGATGCTTTTGCCTCTGATTCTCGCTTGGAATGGCAGTGCTGTGTAGGAATTTGTGGTGACAGTGGGCGTGCAATGACTGGAAAAAACAGCAGGCTAGTCACCTGAGTGCAGGCTGTTGCACCACAAGCAATTTGGACTCACTGTATTATACACAGGCAAGCCCTAGTTGCAAAAAAAATATGCCACCCCTCCTCAAACAATTTCTTGATGAAACTGTTCACACAGTTAACTTCATCAAGAGTAGCTCAACAAATGTAGACCTGTTTGGAGCTTTGTGTGATGAGATGGGAGCTGAGCACCATCAGTTACTTTACCACACAGAAGTTCGATGGTTGTCATGGGGAAAGGTTCTCAATTGTTTGTTTGACCTCAGAAAGGAAGTGAGAATTTTTCTTTCAGACAAAGCTTCCCCGCTGGCTAAAAAGTTTGCAGATACCAACTGGCGTGCTTTTGCTAGCTTACCTGGCAGACATTTTTGGATGCCTAAAATACTTCACTTCAAGGGCAAGATGCTTCTGTATCATTATAAATGTACAAATCCATAGTAATTTGACAAAAGGCTTGTTCAGAGTCAACATGTGTAGCATTTGTATTTACATTTGAATTATGGTACTGTCTGCCTTACACTTCTGTTGCGTCTGTTACTTACCCCTGGAAAGTAAAATATAGGTGAATATTTTCAAAGTTGTGAAATTCTCATGGAAACTAGAATTAAAACAGGGCAAAATTCTCCTTAGCTGCTTGAACTGCAGCCAGTTAGTCAGCAATCAATCAACAGGCTCAAACAGCCACTGGAGTGAGATAACAGTCTGCATGTTGAAGACAGCTATCTTGTGGTATGGTTATTTTATTTGTCTCCTTTAAAAGATTGCTGTGGCAGAAACCCAGTGAAATAACCTGTCAATGTCTATTACTGATAACTTCTGTTTCCCACAAATGATTAACTTCCAGAGACTAACTTCTCTAGGCTCTTGCCTGAGACCAGCCCCCAAATCTAATGGCTTGATCCAAAGCCTACTGTAGTTAACAGAAACACTCCCATGGAGGTCAGAGGGCTTATGTGAATAAAAATGTATCAACATGTATGCCCATCCCATCATCCAGTTCCCCGTGTGATTTATTTTATTTTTTGTTGCATTGTTTTTCTTTTTGTTCGGAAAGGTCTTTAGGGAAATGAGTCCTGTAATAATGAAATAGCAGTAAGCCCCATCTCAGACAAATGTATGCAAATGTTATAGGTGGAGCTGGTAGTGACACCTGTAGTTAAAATTGCCTGACATTCAGGGGTGGCAGAACTGGGGAGGATGGGAAGTTGTGCCTCCACAATGGAAATATTGGGGGGCTGATCTATGTTTCTTCCCTCTAGCCCACATTTTCCATTCCCACAGTATCTCACAGAAATGAGAGCTGGATCCAGGTATGTTCCTTCCTGTGTGCACACGCCAGGAGTGTGGAGGAACCAGAGTGAGACACAGTCATGGAGGAGGGGCTGGAGCAGCTGACACGGTGCACAAGATCAGGCCAACCACCGTGGAGCAGTTAGGACTCCCTGCCCAACCCAGTCCTGCCTTCCAGCCACCGTGGTTTGCAGTAGAGACATCCTGAGAGAGGGGCACAAGCACAAGTATGTGCCCTGCTGACAGTGTGGGTGGATAGGGGTTACAAGACCCTTTCTTCCGTTGCTGTGACTTTGCCAAATTTTAACCATTTGGGCTGAATTATTCCATGCCAGGTGTCTGCCTCAAGCTACATTTGTTTTTGGAATGCTTCAGTAAAAAATAGTTCATATATTACCAAGAATGAGATTAGGGGAAGATACATTTTCCCACGCTTTAAAAAAACCAACGCTGCAGCCATTTGATTGAGAAGATTTAGAATCTTTATGCTTTGGAGCAGGGACTTGACACTCTTTTTTTGGTCACAGATGTGCCATTTGTTATTCTGGTTAAAAAAAAAAAAAAAGGCTGCCCAAATTTGGCCAAGTTATAAACCTCTGAAAAATTTTCATTTGCACATGCTTAGCAGAGGTTTGTTAGACTTTGGAAGCTAAATTCTCTGGAGGTTATGTCTGTATTAATCTTCTCCACCCATGGCTGCAGGGACTGAGCAGGACTTTCCCTGCAATTGCTGTTCCGCCTGCTGTGGAACACGGCAGGGCCAGGCACAGGAACTCAGAGCAAAGAGCATGTTTCTCCTGTGCTCTCAACGCCCCCTCTGAAAATGTCCACTAAATTTCAGTGCCCAGTTTGAGACACTTAGGATCTGATTTTTCAGAGTACTTAGCATTAAACACAGATGACTCATGCCTCCCCATACTGGGAGGGCACAATTTAAAGGGAAGGACATGTGACCGCCCCACCTGTCTCCTCTACCCAGTGACCCTCCCGAACCTACTCCCAGCCTGGAGCCACCGCGCTTTCCCCGCCCCATGTTACCTGGGGGGGGGGGAGAGGGGCTCTCTCCTTCTCTCCCTTGCTTGCCCTACACACATTTGGCCACTTTCCCTGGCAGCAGGGCGGGGATTGGGATAGAATCTCTTCTACCTGAGAGAGCAGTGCCACCCAGAGGATTCAGGGGGCCTGGGGCAAAGCAATTTCAGAGGCCTCTTCCATAAGAAAAGGTTGCAATACTATAGTATTCTGCGGGGCCTGGGGGCCTGGGGCAAATTGCCCCACTTGCCGCCCCTCTGGGCGGCCCTGTGAGAGAGCCTGGCTGGAAGGCAGTGGTGGCCCACTCCCTGCCCTGGCTTGGCTGCCAGAGACGGGGCCAAACGAGACAGACCCCCCCCTCCCCCACCCCCCATCACCGTATGCTCTGCCCCTGTGCCTGCAGCCAAGCCCAGGCAGGGAGCAGGCCACCACTGCCTCCTAACCAGGCTCTCTCAGGCAGAAGCAGCTCCATCCCGCTCCTTGCCCGGCAGCCAGGGACAGCGACTGAACGTGCCACAGGGGAGGCACAGGGAGAGAGGGACAGAGCCTTCCTACCCCTTGCAGGCCAATCTGGTGGGGGCACTTGATCCCCACCCCCATGCGCACCCTATGCATCGCCTCCCCATACTAGGGGTGCACCAGCTAAAGGAGAGGACATGTGACCTCCCCATGTGTCCCCCACGTTACCTGCAGGGGAGGTGCTCTGTCCTCCCACTGCCCCAGCTCCCCTGACCCCGGTACATTTGGCCGCCCTCCCTGGCAGATTCTGTACCCCACCCCACTCCACTTCCATTGCAACACTCAAGCATTGCAAAGGGAGCAGAGAATAGCCATATCACCCTAACTAGAGATTCCTCTGACAAGTGTAGAACCAGAGCATTCAGCTCCTACATCACTCTCCCTACAGTCTGAAGCCTCGGGGGCCCTTTGGGGGCAGGAAGATAAGAGGAAGAAGAGGAGGAGTGGTCAGGTTGCACTGTGCTTTGGCTATGCTAAGCTGATTGACAGTCCTTTGGGCACCATTGTCAGCAGATGTAGCCAGGTTACAGCAGTCTTTCGGCTGATCTAACCTGCACCAGGGCTGGGCAGGTAATCTCAGTGTAGCAGAGAATCTATCTCCTGTATCTCTAAAGACCACTGAAGTTTTTGGTAACTCAATTTAACCAAGTGTCCAGTCCTATCAAAATCAATGCAAGTTAATTGCAGAAGCAAACACTGAAGAGGAAAACTTTCAAGTTTGTTTCATGCAATGTCTGTAAGAAGTACAGTTATAACACAAAAACATTGCATAAACAGCTTCTGGTCACCAGTAAGGCATAGTTTACATGGTATATTTTTGGAAGAACTCACAAATTCTACTTGACAGAGGTAGCTATTTAGTGTGAACGAGCAGATCAAGCTTCGGCAACGAGGAGACCTAGAAAACAGCATATTTGTGGCTGTGAGGTTGATTTCTCCTTCTGCCTCTCCCCCACCCCCGCTGTGCCTTCCACCGAAAAAGGGGCATGTAATTTAAATCACTGAAGTGGACAGCTAATGCTGACTGTATTACACAATGATGCCCAGAGGCCTCGTCTTGCCTTGCTAGAGACATTGCACACCAATAGGCTTAAAGCTGAGGCTGTATGATGCTTTTGCAATCTATAAATTCATGGAAAAATATTACAGTACTAGATATAAATCCTGCCAGTCACCAGGATCTTTGTCACGTATTGTGAAAGCTGATTAGACTTCATTATCTACCATTTACAAAATGATCTGGCAGTACCTTTCTGCTACTAACACAAAATTCATTGACAGCCTGCCCTAGTAATGCAAAGAAAACCACAAGTTTTCAGGTACTGTGACCCAAAGACTTCTTGGTGCCAACTAGCAGAGGACGCAGGGGTCATTAACTTTACAGGTTGTGTCATGTAAGGTCTCTAATGAAAGCCTGTGTCACAGTGGTTATCATAATCATTGTGAAATGTATGTGTGGACAATCTGTAAGGAGATATGTATGTATGTATGTATGTATATACTGGAAATTATGTTCTTAAAACCATGAATTAAAGGTAGGTCACACAGACGTAGCATACCCTAAGACAGGTTCCACTAGACAGAAGGTGGGAGATACATATCTCCCTGGCTGACCATTGTGTATCTACAATGTGAGACTGAATGCATCCGATGAAGTGAGCTATAGCTCATGAAAGCTTATGCTCAAATAAATTTGTTAGTCTCTAAGGTGCCACAAGTACTCCTTTTCTTTTTGCGAATACAGACTAACACGACTTCTACTCTGAAACCTATTTGAATACTGAGTCAAATGCTAATGCAGAGATTGTGGGAACTTCAGAAGCGGAAATTAACAGGAATAGGTCATCAGTAGGGGACAACCCTGTTTACAGGTGAAGAACAAAGTACCAGTCAAATATAGCTAGGGTTCCAGAAAGATACCCTGACATCCTTCATCTGGGGGAAGACAAGCTGCCAGTGGGTTTGGTCTCATGAAAGGAGAGTCTCAACCATCTTAGTTGCAAAACACTGTGCAAAGGACTTTGGGTAAGCAGTACCTTATTAGCCAACAGGGCATCTTGTTACTCAGTTTAGGCACTTGAATGCATCTTATGATTTCTTTTATATGTAACCCTTTGTTTCCAATATTTCTGTTTGCTAGCATTTGAGTCTCTGTTCTTGGTTAAATAAACTTATATTTGCTTTCTTTATAAACAAATCTAAGTGCTGTGTGCTAAGCAGAGCTGGGGTCTAACGTGTAACTAGTAAGCGGTCATGTACTGTTCCTATGGGAACAACAGGTCTGGTAATTCTGTGACTGTCCAGTGGATAAGGGGCTGTACACCACAGAGGAATGCCAGGAGGACTTGGGGGGTTGGACTGTGACTTCTGCTAGTCTTTCCCAAGGGACAGCAGATCCCATGTGGTCTGAGAAGGGAATGCTTGTGTTGCCTGAGGCTGGTGGAGTCGGGAGCTGACTCCTGGCAGGAACAGACAAGGTTTCCCCATGCTAAGGGCAGATGATAAGTGCATTACAATTTTGGGTATCCCCAAGAAGAGTCACGGGCAACATTCCCTCTAATTTTTGACAGGCCATGGGTGCAAAAAATTTCTTCTGTGAAAATGTATGTGCTTCTGTGCAAATTTCTGTGTGCGCAGTGTTTCTCCGTGTGCGCGGGGTTTAGGATCTGTGTGCGCGCGCGCACATGTGCACAGCTAAGAGGGAACAGTGGTCATGGGTACCAAAAGCACAGGTGCAGAAGAGTCTTTGACCAGTGTCAGAGATAATAAGTGTAATCTTCCCTCTGTTTTGATTGCTAACATATGAGGAAGAAAATAATAAGAGGTTACAGAAGTTTGTGCAAAGGAGGTTCCTGTTGTTAAACTATATCGTGGAGCTTACCTTCTTATAGCTAGCTTTGTCACACATGGAGACAGCCCACTGTAAAAAATGCCAAATCTCTTACCAGATTTTCAGAGCACTTTAGGTATTAGTAGCAAAGAATTGAGATCAGCAGCACGAGGACACAATTTCACAGTATAGCGGTTTCTCCACCTCACGGATACACTTCTGTGAATATTTTCATGCACTGATGGAAGCTGGTCTACACAACTGTTCCACTGTGCTGATACATCTCTTACTGACTACAGAGAGGGTTTTACAAATTATGAACTAGGGAGACCGTATTTAGGTGATAAGTCTTGGCAGACATCTTAGTTGTTTTTCAGTAGCTTTCAGCAATCAGCTCAGAATGATGCAATCACTATTTTCAGTTTAAAAAGAGCAAAGGGGCATAATATGAACTAATTACAAAAATTTTAATAAAGATTCGAGGGGTCTGTGAGGCACAACTAAAAAAATTTAATTAAAAAAAAATAAGCTCAAGAACAAAGTTTATTTAGGCTACTGACAGAATGGTTGACTACTACATGCTTCACATTTGTGACTAACCCCAAAAAATCTAGAAACAACCAGGACAAAGAAATAATTCTCTTTCTCTGCAAGATACTTTTCAAGAGAGAATTAATCATGGTCTGGCCAATCAAACTCTGCTCTGGACTCAAACATTCTAGTGGAGATGCCTCAGATGAAGAAATTATTCAATCACTATACAGTTTGTTTCAGAGTAGCAGCCGTGTTAGTCTGTATCCGCAAAAAGAAAAGGAGGACTTGTGGCACCTTAGAGACTAACCAATTTATTTGAGCATAAACTTTCGTGACCTACAGCTCACTTCATCCGGTGAATTCAGTGGAAAATATAGTGGGGAGATTTATATACACAGAGAACATGAAACAATGGGTATTACCATACACACTGTAATGAGAGTGATCAGGTAAGGTGAGCTATTACCAGCAGGATTTTAACCCCGCCATCAACCTCAGCGTGGACCAGTCCACACAAGAAATCCACTTCCTGGACACTACAGTGCTAATAAGCGATGGTCACATAAACACCACCCTATACTGGAAACCTACTGACCTCTATGCCTACCTACATACCTCCAGCTTTCATCCAGACCACACCACATGATCCATTGTCTACAGCCAACTTCTATGATACAACGGCATTTGCTCCAATCCCTCAGACAGAGACAAACACCTCCAAGATCTCTATCAAGCGTTCTTACAACTACAACACCCACCTCCTGAAGTGAAGAAACAGACTGACAGAGCCAGAAGAGTACCCAGAAGTTACCTAC
This sequence comes from Natator depressus, assembly GCF_965152275.1. Classification (NCBI taxonomy): domain Eukaryota; kingdom Metazoa; phylum Chordata; order Testudines; family Cheloniidae; genus Natator; species Natator depressus. Next base: position 48,311,284 of record NC_134235.1, on the reverse strand, counting down.
TACAGGACAGGCCCAACAAAGAAATGACAGAATGCCACTAGCCATCACCTTCAGCCCCCAACTAAAACCTCTCCAATGCATCATCAAGGATCTACAACCTATCCTGAAGGATGACCCATCACTCTCACAGATCTTGGGAGACAGGCCAGTCCTTGCTTACAGACAGCCCCCCAACAAATACTCACCAGCAACCACACACCACACAACAGAACCACTAACCCAGGAACCTATCCTTGCAACAAAGCCCGTTGCCAACTGTGTCCACATATCTATTCAGGGGACACCATCACAGGGCCTAATCACATCAGCCACACTATCAGAGGCTCCTTCACCTGCACATCTACCAATGTGATATATGCCATCATGTGCCAGCAATGTCCCTCTGCCATGTACATTGGCCAAATTGGACAGTTTCTACGTAAAAGAATAAATGGACACAAATCAGATGTCAAGCATTTTAAGTTTCAAAAACCAGTCGGAGAACACTTCAATCTCTATGCTCACTCAATTACAGACCTAAAAGTGGCAATTCTTCAACAAAAAAACTTCAAAAACAGACTCCAACGAGAGACTGCTGAATTGGAATTAATTGCAAACTGGATACAATTAACTTAGGCTTGAATAAAGACTGGGAGTGGATGGGTCATTACGCAAAGTAAAACTATTTCCCCATGTTTATTCCCCCCCTCCCCCCCGGCTGTTCCTCAGACGTTCTCGTCAACTGCTGGAAATGGCCCACCTTGATTATCACTACAAAAGGTTCCTTCCCCCCTCCCCCCGCTCTCCTGCTGGTAATAGCTCACCTTAAGTGATCACTCTGGTTACAGTGTGTATGGTAACACCCATTGTTTCATGTTCTCTGTGTATTTAAATCTCCCCACTGTATTTTCCACTGAATGCATCCGAAGAAGTGAGCTGTAGCTCACGAAACCTTATGCTCAAATAAATTTGTTAGTCTCTAAGGTGCCACAAGTCCTCCTTTTCTTTATACAGTTTGTGTAGTCTTGCAAGGAAGCCATCTTGATTTAAATGACTGAAGCATAAACGTAAGCCTGACATCCTGAAGACTGTTTTTTCTGTGGGGAAAGTGAAAGTTTATGGCTATAGCATTAGTAAGGATTTTAGCTGTGAAATCATATTCCTGTATGTGTGCCTGAATTTACTTTTCGCTATACGCTACGCAACTGGTAATGAGAATATTAAGCCTGTGCTGACAAACACAGTAAGACAAAGCAGAATTAAAATGAAAATCCTGATTCTGAAAAGCCACATTATGGAACAATTCAAAACAGTCTTATCAAGGCCAAACTTTAGCTGACTAAGTTTAGAGAATGAAGCAGAAGACTTGACACACTCACTCTCAGTGAAGAACAAATACCTAGCAAATAGAGCAAATAGGGGAATAGTCAAGGGAAAACTGTGAATATTTTATCTGAAAAAAATCACAAAATTTGTGTAATTATTTTAATTCGTTAAAATGATTCACCCTTAGCTACTATCAAGCGAGCTGCCCAATAGAGAATACAAGTGTCCAGTTAGTATTGTAGAATTCTCATGTTATAATGAGAGCCGCTGAACTCAGTCTTGAGTCCTCATAAACAAAAAGGAACATCACAGTACACAGAAGCAATACAATGCTACAGTCCCTGCACTGAATAACAATTTTGAAGTATCATATATATATCTTATTGATTAAATGTTAACAAGGTTAAGTGTTTAATTGGTATTTTAGCAGGGATAGAGAAATTCTACAGCTGGGAATTAAATGGAGCTTGTTGAACACAATAATGGAGGTCATTGTATAGAATCTAATTAAACTGCTAATTCAAATTAAATTGTGGCAATGGATTCTGTTTGACTGCTGAGGCATTTTTTAAAAAGATGTTGATGACTTATCCTTTGCTACAGTCACATGGCATTTCTGCTTTTGTTCAGCAAATCAACTACTCAAAATATGCTAACGTTTAACTATTTGTCAAAAGGTTATTTATTTGAATATCTAGAAATTAGCAATGTTCGTATTTGAATTTAGATTGGTTAGCTGGTTTCCAAAATCTTAGATTGAAAAGAACCCATTTTATCTCTAAATAGAGAGCTGTAGATAGAGATCAGATGAGATGTAATATCTGATTAATGTTGCTTTTTATATATAACAGAAGATGGGGAAAGCTGTGGAAATGTTTGCACGTTTTCACATTATAAAAACCATTTGTGTTAATGCAACTCTTTTTTGTTTAACAAAGTTAATTCATAGGATATTAGTAAGAAAGGAAGACCAGGGCCAGAGTTTTCTCTTGAAGCAAGTTTGAGAGATGAAAGCCTCACAATATGTATCAGAGTGAGCTTGGAGTCAGATAAACTGCTGCGTCCAAACAGGGAAAGCCAGGAGGAACTCACAGGCAACAGTGAAACTCTTGTCTAACATGAATATTTGCACGGGCTCAACATCAAGTGATGTGTCTGCATAACCAGAGAATGGAATACAGTTTGGCATCTATACTTCTCTGTCACTCCCACAATATGAGCATGGCTGCCCTCATTCTAAGGGTGACATAGCTCACTTTGGATGATCAGAAGCTGGAGGGATAAGTGCAACATCAATAATTAGAGGCTACTCTCAATTGGGTTAAGGGATTTCTAATTGACTGGCACTAATTTTTCATCTGTGTGTGAGACATAGCTAGAAGAACCTAGACACATGACAAGTTTAGTAGAGAGGTACAATTAGAGTATTGTTACTCATGAACCCTTCAGGGTTACAAGAATATCCTCATTCCAATACATACATTCTAGTTCACCAAAGAATATCATGTGAGGTCTTCAATGAAAGACAGGGTTGTACTGGTCATTAACACTGTGCAAATGTAGAGAGTTATGTATGTATACTAAAAATGTTCCTAAAGTCTGTATCAAGGCAGAATTGACAAACAGGTTTTTCTGCCAAACAAAAGATGTTTATTTACCTGTCTCTCTGTCAACATGTAAGTAAGCATTGTAAGCCAACACAATGGAAGCCCTATTTACATATGAAGTAATGGATGTTTTGTGTGTGTGTGTGTATATAATATTGATTATTTAAGAATCCCCAGTTATCACTTTGAGGGTTGACGGGTTCTTGTCCCAAGATCAGGCCCAATATTATTCAAATTATTATATAGTTGGGACCCACAGTGTGCACAGTTGCAGCACTCACACTATAGGAACTCTTCTAAATTTACAAATAGCTTATTAATACATTTAGCACAGTCACAAACACCCCAGCTCAGTAAGGTAGATAGAGATACTAGAGAATGTACGTCTGCACATCCATATACTTACAACATCCCTTGTAGAACAACCTGAAGTGTTAGCCATGATCTTCCTCATCACCATCACCTTCTACCTCATCACCGGTGGCCATCATTCTGTCACCTCTCAAGGACTACATCTCCTTCTCCTACTGTCCCTGCTGACACCACTATGTTTGATGCATATGCAGTAGGGGTATTTCCCCTTTTCCTTTTTTTGTATATCCTCACCTTACTAATGTTGGAGTTTCCTTCTCCTATAGGTTAATATATCAATTATTTCAACCTATCATATTGTGACCGAGGTCCCAGTGGGGGCCAGCTGAGGTCACCCAATTAGGGTGAACTGCAAAGAAAGGAGCGGACAATCCCCAAAGCATGGCCCTCTTGTGGTCAGATAGCTCATGTACCTGCTACGTACGGCTATTCATTGCCATGACATTTTTATGGTTGGACTCTTGGACACTCTTGTGGTTGGCTGTTCCTGTCATCAGAAATTCCCCTTAAACACTCTATTTTCAGCTCCCCAATACTTGGGGTTTTCTGTTGGGCTGTTTATCTGTTCAAAGTTCATAGGCCTCAGCCTTATGCTAACTTGCTGAAGCTAAAGTCTTACAGGATACAGGACTGTAGGTTCCTTTCATTACTGCTGAACATAATGAAAATCAGTGAATATAATAAAGCCAAGCTGGCACTATGGGCTACAATGTGAAATCAACGGGGAGGCAACACACCAGGGAATAAGCCCTGGGGGTTATTCTGACTCTGCATAGAGACAATGAACTTTAGGTGAGATAAGGAGAAGGCAAGAAGATACCCCTTTATCCTGCACCTAGGGAGTAAATGGACAGTTTCTTTATATTCATGAAAACATGATCTCTGCCTACTTTGGTGGAAGATGCTCCAAAAGACTCTGGGTGAGACAAGACTTCTTTAGTCAGGAGGTTAGCCAGTTACATTAAGTTTAGTCTCTAGAAAGTGTGTTATGATTTTGTTTTCTACGTGACCCTTTTGCTTCCATTATATTTACTCACTAACTCTTGAATCTTTGGTAATAAACTTATGGTTGTTTACACAATAAATAAATCTCAGTGCTGGGGTATTCAGCAAGGAGCTGATCCTGACTTGAATCATAGCTGGTGTATATACTATTCCCTTGGGGACAGCACACCTTGTATTTCTGTGAGTCTTCTGTGGATAAGGGCCTAGACACTACAGGTAAATGCTTTAATAGAGCTTGCGGATTGTGGTACATGTATTGTTAATCTGCAAGGCAAAGTAAGGGCTGGAAGAGCCCAAGGGAGATTTTTTGGGTAGCTAACAGGCTGGTGATGTCAGGGAGCTGACACCCACTTAAGCTCAAGCTACTCTCCCTATCACTGGAGGCAGGGACTAACAAGGTGCCTCACAACCCTGGGTACCCCAAGAACCATCATAACCAGGAATTGGCACATGAAATTGCAAGTCCATTAGCAAGAATTTTTAATGAATCTTTAAACTCAGGTGTTGTACGGTATGACTGGAGAATTGCTAACATAGTTCCTATTTTTAAGAAAGGGAAAAAAAGTGATCCGGGTAACTACAACCCTGTTAGTTTAACATCTGTAGTATGCAAGGTCTTGGAAAAAATTTTGAAGGAGAAGGTAGTTAAGGACATTGAAGTCAATGGTAAATGGGACAAAATACAACATGGTTTAACAAAAGGTAGATCGTGCCAAAACAATTGATTTCCTTCTTTGAGAAAGTAACAGATTTTTTAGACAAAGGAAACGCAGTGGATCTAATTTACCTAGATTTCAGTAAGGCATTTGATACCGTGCCACATGGGGAACTATTAGTTAAACTGGAAAAGATGGGGATTAATATGAAAATTGAAAGGTGGATAAGGAATTGGTTAAAGGGGAGACTACAACGGGTCCTACTGAAAGGTGAACTGTCAGGCTGGAGGGAGGTTACCACTGGAGTTCCTCAAGGATCGGTTTTGGGACCAATCTTATTTAATCTTTTTATTACTGACCTCGGCACAAAAAGTGGGAGTGTGCTAATAAAGTCTGCGGAAGATACAAAGCTGGGAGGTATTGCCAATTTAGAGAACGACTGGAATATCATACAGGAGGATCTGGATGACCTTGTAAACTGGAGTAATAGTAATAGGATGAAATTTAATAGTGAGAAGTGTAAGGTCATGCATTTAGGGATTAATAACAAGAATTTTAGTTATAAGCTGGGGATGCATCAATTAGAAGTAACAGAGGAGGAGAAGGACCTTGGAGTATAGGTTGATCATAGGATGACTATTAACTGCCAATGTGATATGGCTGTGAAAAAAGCTAATGTGATCTTGGGATACATCAGGAGAGGTATTTCCAGTAGGGATAAGGAGGTTTTAGTATCGTTATACAAGGCACTGGTGAGACAGCACCTGGAATACTGTGTGCACTTCTGGTCTCCCATGTTTAAGAAGGATGAATTCAAACTGGAACAGGTACAGAGAAGGGCTACTAGGATGGAAAACTTGTCTTATGAAAGGAGACTCAAGGAGCTTGGCTTGTTTAGCCTAACTGAAAGAAGGTTGAGGGGAGATATGATTGCTCTCTATAAATATATCAGAGGGATAAATACCAGAGAGGGAGAGGAATTATTTAAGATGAGTACCAATGTGGACACAAGAACAAATGGATATAAACTGGCCACCAGGAAGTTTAGACTTGAAATTAGATGAAGGTTTCTAACCATCACAGGAGTGAAGTTTTGGAATAGCCTTCCAAGGGAAGCAGTGGGGGCAAAAGATCTATCTGGCTTTAAGATTAAACTCGATAAGTTTATGGAGGAGATAGTATGATGGGATAACATGGTTTTGGTAATTAAATATTCATGGTAAATAGGCCCAATGGCCTGTGATGGGATATTAGATGGGGTGGGATCTGAGTTACCCAGGAAAGAATTTTCTGTAGTATCTGGCTGGTGAATCTTGCCCATATGCTCAGGGTTTAGCTGATCGCCATATTTGGGGTTGGGAACGAATTTTCCTCCAGGACAGATTGGAAGAGGCCCTGGAGGTTTTTCGCCTTCCTCTGTAGCATGGGGCAGGGGTCACTTGTTGGAGGATTCTCTGCTCCTTGAAGTCTTTAAACCACGATTTGAGGACTTCAATAGCTCAGACATAGGTGAGAGGTTTTTCGCAGGAGTGGGTGGGTGAAATTTTGTGGCCTGCATTGTGCAGGAGGTCAGACTAGATGATCATAATGGTCCCTTCTGACCTTAGTATCTATGAATCTATAAACCATACGTACAGCATAGCATACACATGGCTCCTTTTGTACGTAGTTTCCAAGCCCTGGGTTGGATGTCAGGAGCCATTATAGTCAGAGGCTCAGTCAGGTGATCTTATCCTATAACTGAGATTGCTTTATCACAGGCCACCAAGTGTAGATGAGTTGACCAGCACAGTTCTTGTTACTGCAGTCGTATGACCAGGTGTAGCAAATGAGCAGGCCTTAACAAGAAGGCTGTCTTTATAAATCAACAATGGCCATAAGCAGCTATTAAAGGCGTTTGCACTGGCAGGTTGGCCGGAGCTAAAATGCACCACCCCAACAGCATTCCTGAATATTGGAACCACAGAGAAAATGTTTCCTGTAGAAGATGTCAATCTAAGAGGGACAGTTAATGATTCCATAAGCCCTCCACTAGGAAATGCTGTCACATGAACACACCAGTCATAAGTAATTGGATACGATAGTGAAGAGTGCTATAGAAAATCAAAAGACAGACAAATAGGCTTTAACATTTTTAAGGAAAGAGCCTCTGACATTCTGCTTTTGTCTACCCTGAGTAAATAAGTTCAGCAGCTGGTAGGATAATTATCCTGCCTCAAAAGGTTCTGGCAAATGGCAAGGAGCTGGTAACTTCACATGAGATTCAACCATAAAAATCTGCGAGGGCTCTTTAGATTGTGTGTACAATTAACCAGGTCCGCATTGCACTAACCAGCGATTGAGCAGATTCTTTGAGGTAGAGAGAAACCACACACTGCTATAAATGGTTAATAATGCTTAATGCTATAAATGATTAATAAGCTTAGCATTCTTGAGAAAGATTATGAAACCAGCATGTACCACATGAATTTGCCATCTTTGCAGAACAAATTTTGCACAAACTGTTTGCAAGCCTGCTGAATGGGAAAGACTCGCTGGGCCTCCCCTTTCCCTCAGAGAGGCCTAAGAATGGACTTGAGGGAAGAATGGCACTAGTCAGCACCTGGCTTGGAGTGCTGACTTCTCCTTGATGCCTGGAGTCTTGGGGTAGGAGTACTATTATTTTGTTTTTGTTCAAAGATGACTCTTTCATATCTCATCCTCTATGTGGCCAGTTGTGTGGATACCCCATTAGCAGGGGCTGAAGTTCACCCATATGAATTTATGTTTAGATTTACAGAACTGACTTATCAACCTCTTCAGACATTGAATAAAACATAACATCCTAGTCCATTGTTTTACAGAGGAAAAAAGTACATGCCCAACAAACAAAAATGCTCAGCCCTCCCCTTCCACAAACTTCAACCCATAAACACTTGAGATAGTTTCATTTCCTTTTTGCAAAGCACAAGGAACTACTTTTGTATTGTGCATTAAGTCTAGATTTTCTTTGTATTTATGTAACCCTTCTGCCCATCAGAGTTGGCAGCAACAAGGGCCGGGTTCAATATCTAGGGGATCCATTCCAATAACACAATGCAAACCGGCTCGAGCCCCCACCCAGTGACCTGGGACAAATATATACCACCCCCGCTGGGCACCTCCAAGAGGCAATACTTCCCCTCTCGCAAGCACATAGTCTGAGTGTAGCAAAAAGCCTTTTAATAACAGAGAGAAACAATGTGGCATTATGTTGGGGAAACACCACCAACAGGATTCATAACACAACCCATGAGCAAAAAACCCACCCCAAGCAAATTGGGGCATGCCCCTTTCCCTCGGGTTCTTGAGTCCCAGCACCCAAACGTCTCTTGAGTCCAGCAATCCACGAATCACCCAAAGTCCAAAAAGTCCAGCCCCAGAGTTCAAAAGTTCATCTGCATAGTGTTACTCCCCAGTCTGGCTAAAATGTGCCTGTGTGTGGGGAAAAGGGGCAAGGGGCACCTTACGTGTCCTGAAGCTGACTGCCTCACAGGGCTCTGCTCTGCTACGCTGTCTCACGAACGGCTCTGCTCCACCACGACTGGCTCCGCTCTGCACCGCTCGCCGTCTCACAAACAGCTCTGCTCAGCTCGCCGTCTCACGAACACACCGCTGTCTCACGAACAGCTCCACTCCACCACGACCGGCTCTGCTCTGCACCGCTCGCTGTCTCAAGAACAGCTCTGCTCAGCTGGCTGTCTCATGAATGGCTCCGCTCTGCACAGCTCGCCATCTCACGAACACACCGCTGTCTCACAGACAGCTCCGCTCCACCACGACTGGCTCCACTCCGCACAGCTCGCCGTCTCACAAACAGTTCTGCTCAGCTCGCCGTCTCACAAACACACCGCTGCACTCTAGATCTTCCGGCTCCCCACTACTTGACACAGTGCTCAGTGATTTCAGCTCTTAGTGATTTCAGCTCATAGTAGTGGGGGCCTTAGTGCTGGTGCACCTTAAGGCCAAAGTGAATGCAGCATAGTACCTGTAGCAAGACTCTTAATAGACCCAAAATTAGCTCTGACATTCCACAGTGGAGAGAGACAGAGGTGCAATTGGTGCTTCGGGCCCTCACAAAGGGGCCCATACCACCAGGCACTAATACCTGTCTCAAGTCTCTCTCAATTCACACAGTTTTGGAACCCATGACCCTTGCCTAGCGAGTGCTACTTAGTTGATGGTGAGTCCCTCCATCATAGCAAAAGGCCAAGTACAGTTCCAAGCACAGTTCCCATAATCAGGGTAATAACAATTTATTCTTCCTGCCCCAATAACAGAGACATTGGGGATCCCACAGCAGCCGAAGTGACCATTTGGGCAGCTATGGCCTCAGTCTAGGCGGCGTGGGTGTGCCTATGCAAATGAGATCAGCCCCTGAAGTTTTTTTTCCACAACTTGCCACACCTCATCACCAGATGTCAGGGTGGAGCTCATCCTGACACTGCTTACATCCTCCCCCCAGCCGAGAATTTGTCGTCCCGACAAATCACACGCCCTTTATACCAACTCATTGGTTTCCTCCAAAGGGCCTCAGGAAGCCCACTTTAGCTTCCACAAGCCTGTGTGCTAAATGTATTGGCTCCTCACTAGTCACCCCAGGTGCATCATAAGTTAACCGTTTCACTGGTCTTATCACCCTGTCTCGTCTATTGAGACTCTCTGTTGCCGAGGTAGGGGGAACATCCTCTTGAGTGACGGATGGAGAGGCTTCCCTGGAGGGTCCCTCGGCTACTGGCGTAGGCCCCTGCACTCCTAGTTCTAACGCTGGAGGGTCCAAGGTGCCCAGGGCATCCTCTACCTGTGTGTCTCCATTGTCCAATAACCTGTGTGTCTCATCACAGGGGGGGTCTCATCAGCGGCACCGGGGTGTCAGAAAGGGGCCTAAATAATTCCGCCATGGGGTTTAGGGCGGAAGAGGGAAAACTCTCGTTTAGTTCAGCTGATCGAGTCTGAAATCTTGTCTCCATCCCAGGATACACCAGGGTTGTGTCTTCCTCCTCAGACTCACTCTCAGATGTGCAGAATAGGGGTAAGTTAGCTGCAGGGGGCCCGCTGTCTGTGTTGGATGGCGGCTTTGGTCTAGCACCTCTGTTCTGCCCGGCTGCCCTGTTGTGGCCCGTCTCATAAGGGATGCTTACCAATTCCCCCACAGGGAGCAAAAGGTTTCTATGCACCGTCTTTATTTGCCCTGGGCCGTCTTCAGGTTTGATCTTGTAGACCGGCAGATCTCCCAGCTTTTCCATCACCAGGTAAGGTATTGCCTTCCATCTGTCAGCTATCTTGTGTTTGCCAGCAATACCCAAATTTCGCAGCAGGACTCTGTCCCCCGGCTGGAGCTCCTGCGAACGCACTCTAGCATCATATCGATGTTTGTTGCGGTCTGCGTTCTTCCGAGCCGCAGCGGTAGCTAAGCGATAAGCATCCCGCAGCTTTTCCCTTAGTCGGGATACATATTGCTGGTGAGTTTCATAGCTATCTCCATCCTCTGATACACCAAAGCACAAGTCTATGGGTAATCTTGGTTCTCGCCCAAACATCAAGAGATATGGGGTGACTCCCGTAGCATCGTTCTTGGTGGCATTGTAGGCATGCACCAGAAATGCGACATGCTGGCTCCAGGTTGCCTTCTGCTCTGGTCGCAAAGTTCCCAACATATCTAATAGGGTTCGGTTGAACCTCTCTGGCTGAGGATCACCTTGGGGGTGATAAGGCGTTGTCCTAGACTTTTTGATTCCTGCTATCTTCAGCACCTCCTTCAGAAGGTGACTCTCAAAATCCCGCCCCTGATCAGAGTGTATCCGAGCCGGGAATCCATAGACTGAGAAATATTTGTCCCACAATACTCGAGCGACGGTGGTGGCCCTCTGATCACGTGTGGGATATGCCTGTGCATACCGTGTAAAATGGTCAGTCACTACTAGAATGTTCCCAACCTTCCTCTTGTCTACCTCTACAGACAAGAAATCAATGCATACCAATTCCAAAGGTTTGTTGCTGGTGATGTTCTTGAGATATGCAGCCCTCGTGGGCAGAGTTTTCCTTTGAACACATCGAGCACAAGTCTCACATTTCCTGCGAACATCTTCAGCCATTCGGGGCCAATAGAACCTACTACGAATAAGTTCCAGGGTCCTCTCCATCCCTAAATGCCCAAAGTCATCATGCAGAGCCCTCATGGCCAGGGCTCTGTACTTTTTTGGCAGCACTAGTTGTGCTCGTTGTTTTTGTAAAGGGTCAGTGGTCATTCGGTGTAGCACTCCCTGAATCAGTTTTAGTTTGGTCCATTCTCTCAATAGTAGTTTACCCTCTGGGTTAGGTGGGACAACCGCAGCTGGGCTTCGCCCCTCCCTTTTGGCAAGTAGTGTATCACGAATGTCAATATCTTGCCGCTGGGCTTCTTGCCAGTCAGCTGCATTGAGCATGGGCAAAGGAGACTGGTCCAATGCAATATAGTTCACTGAAGCAGAAGGCATGCATTCAGGGGGCAGGCCCAAAGCTTCTGCAACACATACCTGAAGGCTCTCACGGGCCTCTGGCTCTCGGCGACTCACACTGCAAATAGCTCTCACTCCATCTGTGGGTATCACAGCAACTTCTGGAGCCTGTGGACGCCTGGACAATGCATCTGCATCTACATTGCTTCTCCCTGATCGGTACTGAATGCTGAACTCATAGCTAGCCAAGGCGGCCACCCATCTCTGCCCTGTAGCATCCAGCTTAGCACTTGTTAACACATAAGTCAGTGGATTGTTGTCTGTCCACACCTGGAACTGAGCACCATACAAGTAGTCTCGAAATTTCTCAGTGATGGCCCATTTCAGGGCCAAAAATTCCAGCTTGTGGGTGGGATAGCGAGTTTCACTATCAGACAATCCTCGGCTGGCAAAGGCTACAGGTTTACGTTTGCCTTCCACTTCCTGGTACAGGACTGCTCCCAGACCCTCCAAACTGGCATCAGTATGCAGGATAAAGGGTTTGCTTGGGTCAGCAAAAACTAGGACTGGAGCATGAGTTAGGCAAGTAATGATTTCTCGAAAAGCCCTTTCACATCTCTCATCCCACCGTGGCCCAAATGGTTCAAATGGGCCATAGTGTCTCTGCACAGGGGGCTTTGGAGACCTCCCCTTATTCTTGGACTTAGATTTGTTCTTTGCTGGACTGATGTCCCCTGGTGAGATCGTTCAGAGGCTTTACAATCGTAGCATAGTTTTTCACAAATCTGCGGTAGTAGCCACTAAATCCGAGAAAGGTCTTGAGTTCTCTGTAGTTACTTGGACGTGGCCATGTAGTGAGTGCTTCTATTTTATCAGGATCAGTACTCACACCCTCTTGGGACACGATGTGACCCACATACTTCACTGAGGTTCTGCAGAACTGGCATTTGTCAATTGAAAGCTTCAGACCATAATCCTCCAACCTATCAAGCACTTTAAGAAGTCTTTCTTCATGCTCCTCTAAGGTTCTTCCAAACACAATCAGGTCATCCAAATAAACTAACACTTGCAGTAAATTCATGTCTCCCACAACTTTCTCCATGAGACGTTGAAAGGTGGCAGGTGCTCCAGAAATCCCTTGGGGCATGCGTTCGAACTGATAAAACCCTAATGGGCAGATGAAGGCTGTCTTCTCCTTATCTTCTTCTCCCAGAGGGATCTGGTAGTATCCACTTCGAAGATCCAACACAGAGAACCACTGGCTTCCCAACAAACAGTCTAAGGCATCTTGCACTCGAGGCATAGTGTACTGGTCGACCACAGTACGGCTGTTTAGGGTGCGGTAGTCAATACACATCCGAATTTTCCCATTCTTTTTACGGACTACCACAATGGGTGAGGCGTATGGGCTGCGGGACTCTGTAATGATGCCATTCGCAGCCAGCTCCTGAAGATGATGTCGCACATCTTCCATCTCAGAGAGAGCAATCTTCCTAGATCTCTCCCTGAAAGGTCGAGAGTCATGGAGTCTGATATTGTGCTCTACTCCTTTTGCACATCCCACATCCCACTCATGCAGTGAGAACACCTTGGATCTTTCACAAAGTTTCTTCCTCAGGCGATCTTTCCAGTCCTCGGACACTGGTGAATCTCCAAAGTCAAACTTTGCTGGGTCTATTGTGGGAACTTGAGTTTCACACTGGGGTTTTACAATCGACTCAGGCTCAAAGAGGTCTGCTATCTTTTGTCCTTGCTTCACAACAACATCACGACTCGTTTCATTAGCAATCAGTATAGTCACCCTTTCCTGGGCTTCAACGGGTAGAGTTATGACTCCACTGGGGACCAGCACTCCTTCAGGGAGCTCTCCTCCCATCGGCTGCTCTATCATTGCTAACGTCCGTTTACTGCCTTTCAGACAGGTACTCATGACAAGCACTTCTTGCTCCGTCCTTGCAGGCACTACTAAGGGGGTCATGCCCGCGTACTTCAGTGCCCCAAGCGGTAGCTCAGATGTCTCCCTTTTAGCGCTCTCAATTTTCCTATAGGCTTCAGCACAAAGCGTATGGATCATCAGGGTATTCAGGTACTGGTCCCCAGCCCGCCTTCTGCAGTAATCCGCGAGTACCTTGAAGAGACTGGAGTTGGTCCCTATCAGCACAGACATATCAGAGGTCCCTTTAGGGTCAGGGCATATTAGGGCAGCTGTGTCTACCTCTTCTCTTACCCCAGCAACCTCCTCTGGGAATTCCAGGTGCACTATGACATACCCTTGGTAGGGGTATTCATCCATGCTGAGGCCACACAGGCCAAGGCCAGTCAGTGGCTGTATAGGCAGGTGCCTAAGCATCTGCTGGTAGAATGACTGAAATATAATAGTCACTTGAGATCCAGTGTCAAGCACTGCTTTACACTCCACCCCTTCAATCCTCACCGTGACCTCTGCTCGAGGCCCTATCAGTCCTGCGGGGATCCCAGCTGGACAGTCTTTTCTGGGGGAATCTTCAAATCCTGTAGACCTGGGGGGTCCCCGTCCCCAGACCCTCTGGCAGCTACCGGATCTCTCCCAACTGATCCTCAGCTTTCCATACACTAAGGAGGGGTTTTCTTCATTACGGCACTTGGCAGCACTGTGTCCATCCTGACCACATTGGTAGCAGAAGAATTGACATTTCCCCCTTCGCCTGGGTTGGATGGTGGCTCTAAGTGCGGGCTTCTCAATTGCCACCGTTTGAGGCTTCTTATTCCTGGAAGTCTTAACTTGGTCAATGCTACTTTGCAGCTCAGCTATCCGTTCCGTCAGGACCTGCATTTGTTGGGCAAGTTCCTCTCTGGTGCTCACCATCAGTACACTGGCCGCTTGCAGTGGTGTTGTGCTGGCTGGATCCGATGTTCGGGCTTCCCAAAACTCACTTGCAGCCTGCCTTTCCTCCTCCTCTCTGACCTCTTTTATCAGCTGGGAGTAACTTGGGGGATGTTCCCGTCGTTCTCTTAGCTGGAGATGAAGTAGAATCGGGTTCTGATACTGAGTTCCTCTTACAATTTGAGCCAGTCTGGTCTGATCCATCTGCTCAGCAGTCACTGCTCCCCTCATGACAGCTCTCTGAAGCAGTCTCTCCAGTCTCTGTATGTAGGCTGAAGCCTTCTCGCCCTTTTGTTGTCGGGAATTAAGGAACTTACAGTAGCTGTCTTCAGGGTCCTCTACGCTCCCAAAGTTGTGTTCAAGGGCCTCTAGGCAGTCCTTCACACTGACCCCAGGGTCAGTGAGCTTCAGGGTGCGAATCACATCTAATGCTGGGCCGCCAAGGCTCTCTATGAGGCATCTTCGCTTTTCTGCATCTGGTACGGCCCACTCTTGCAGCATTTCAGTGGTATGCTCTAACCAGGGTTCAAACTCCTCCTCCCCAGCAAATAATCTTAACTTACGACAAGAGTTTGACGCAGCATGGGACAGCACAACCTTTTCCAATGTTTGCCCCAGAGCTTTTGTCCAATCATCAGCCGAGGCTGCAGCCTCTGAGCTAGAAGCAGCTGAGCCAGGGCCCAACAAACCTGACAAATTAGCCATTATACAACAGTAATTTCCTCAAAATATAAGCACAAACAAAAAAAATATAAATTGTTTTCCAATGTAGTGGATCACTCAACAGGTGCTTGCGAGGGGTACTGACCCAGGCATCCCGGACGAGCCCCCAAAAATGTAACCCTTCTGCCCATCAGAGTTGGCAGCAACAAGGGCCGGGTTCAATATCTAGGGGATCCATTCCAATAACACAATGCAAACCGGCTCGAGCCCCCACCCAGTGACCTGGGACAAATATATACCACCCCCGCTGGGCACCTCCAAGAGGCAATACTTCCCCTCTCGCAAGCACATAGTCTGAGTGTAGCAAAAAGCCTTTTAATAACAGAGAGAAACAATGTGGCATTATGTTGGGGAAACACCACCAACAGGATTCATAACACAACCCATGAGCAAAAAACCCACCCCAAGCAAATTGGGGCATGCCCCTTTCCCTCGGGTTCTTGAGTCCCAGCACCCAAACGTCTCTTGAGTCCAGCAATCCACGAATCACCCAAAGTCCAAAAAGTCCAGCCCCAGAGTTCAAAAGTTCATCTGCATAGTGTTACTCCCCAGTCTGGCTAAAATGTGCCTGTGTGTGGGGAAAAGGGGCAAGGGGCACCTTACGTGTCCTGAAGCTGACTGCCTCACAGGGCTCTGCTCTGCTACGCTGTCTCACGAACGGCTCTGCTCCACCACGACTGGCTCCGCTCTGCACCGCTCGCCGTCTCACAAACAGCTCTGCTCAGCTCGCCGTCTCACGAACACACCGCTGTCTCACGAACAGCTCCACTCCACCACGACCGGCTCTGCTCTGCACCGCTCGCTGTCTCAAGAACAGCTCTGCTCAGCTGGCTGTCTCATGAATGGCTCCGCTCTGCACAGCTCGCCATCTCACGAACACACCGCTGTCTCACAGACAGCTCCGCTCCACCACGACTGGCTCCACTCCGCACAGCTCGCCGTCTCACAAACAGTTCTGCTCAGCTCGCCGTCTCACAAACACACCGCTGCACTCTAGATCTTCCGGCTCCCCACTACTTGACACAGTGCTCAGTGATTTCAGCTCTTAGTGATTTCAGCTCATAGTAGTGGGGGCCTTAGTGCTGGTGCACCTTAAGGCCAAAGTGAATGCAGCATAGTACCTGTAGCAAGACTCTTAATAGACCCAAAATTAGCTCTGACATTCCACAGTGGAGAGAGACAGAGGTGCAATTGGTGCTTCGGGCCCTCACAAAGGGGCCCATACCACCAGGCACTAATACCTGTCTCAAGTCTCTCTCAATTCACACAGTTTTGGAACCCATGACCCTTGCCTAGCGAGTGCTACTTAGTTGATGGTGAGTCCCTCCATCATAGCAAAAGGCCAAGTACAGTTCCAAGCACAGTTCCCATAATCAGGGTAATAACAATTTATTCTTCCTGCCCCAATAACAGAGACACTGGGGATCCCACAGCAGCCGAAGTGACCATTTGGGCAGCTATGGCCTCAGTCTAGGCGGCGTGGGTGTGCCTATGCAAATGAGATCAGCCCCTGAAGTTTTTTTTCCACAACTTGCCACACCTCACCACCAGATGTCAGGGTGGAGCTCATCCTGACACTGCTTACATTTAGGATTTCAAAAATTAACAGGAAGCATTTTTATGCATCTTCTCAGGTGTATGATGTGGGTGCACATACAGCCACAAATGATCTTATTGGCTGTCTCTGCCATTATATTGCATTCCAATCTTGGGCATCAGGGGCATCACTTGCTATGGGGTTGGGGAGGGGGGAAAGTTGATCCTCCCCCCAACCCCCTTACCTTGCTTTTCCCCAGCCTTTTCATCCCCACTTTTTTTTGGCCCAGATCTCACAATGTTCCATGTTCATTTGTCCCCAGGTTCATTTTAGGAATTCCTTTCCAAAAGACTGAAATCTTACAAAGCCAGTGTTTTACATGCACTCTTGAGTAGTTACATCTTTTCTGCATTTTCCATGTTACTAATAAAACCTAGTTCTTATATAGCACTTTTCATCTGTAGATCACTTTACAAAGGAGGTCAGTATTATTATGCCTATTGTACAGACGGGGAACTGAGGCACAGGGAAGTGAAGTGACTTGTGAAAGGTCACCAAGCAGACCAGTATGTGTCAGGAATTGATTTGATACACTCATTCCCAGTTGTCAGCTCCTCTAAAATATATTGACAAAGACCAGCTGCCCAAGTTACTACAGTAAGCTGTTTGTTCTCCAACAACAGAATAGAGAAAACAAATCATAATTATTTTAATTTGATTTTCTCCAGCTGGTGCTTTCACCAGCCAACCATAAATACTAGAGATGGGGCCCAAGTCACAAAATTCAGATCTGGATCGTAATACCCCACATCCAGTTTGGTGATGTTCAGGTGGTATAGGATTTTTTATATAATAAAGATAAGGTGCATTTGCAAAATTCAGATGTGTGTTCAGATTCCAACCTCCCCAAAACGGATAGGTGGCCAGGTCTGATGTTTTAATATGAGCCCAGCCATACTGAATATACCTTTAGACTAATAGTGCAAGAAAAGTTAACCTACGTTGCTTGACACATTTGGTTCATAAAGATACATCTTTGAGCTACTGGGTAAAATATTTTCCCACTTGCCTCAGCTTTCTCCATGGAAAAAAAAAATCTCTTTAAATCTAACCTCCATTCTGAGGCCTGGGGTATACAACACAACACATTGCAGCACCAGAATTTTAAATAGTGAAAAGAATATTTAACTCAGTATTCTATAAAAATCTGATTCCTATTTGAAGTCATGCTTCATTGAGGTTAATTATGGCTATTTCCATTTTTCAGTGAAAACACACTGATATGAAAAGCAAAATAGGGCAGAACTCATTTAATCAGCATTTTGGCAAAGGAAAAGGCCATTCTGTAGTGCAATGGAGTGCTGGCTCTTTGCCTTCTGATATCAATCTTTTAAACATGGGAATCCAGGATGAAGCAATAAAATATGAACTCCCAATCCTCCTCTTCTTTTTTCAGAATGTAGAAAAGGCCACATTAGTCAGACAAAAACAGGAAGATGAATCTTTCTAAGCGCTGAGGTGTGAAGTCAGGTAAAAGCTGTTTCAACGGCCTCCAAAATCTCACCCACCTCTTTGAATTTTTTGAAGGTGATTGGTTTTTAAGGTTTTTAATTTTAAATATGCTTGTGCTCTAGTCTCACATCAGCCATTGCTATTCTCAAGTGTGTATCCTACTATACAAGTCTCAAACACAGTTATAGCATGAAGCTGCTCAAGATGGAAAAGACACTATTATACATAGTAACTAATATATTATATTTACCATAGCACTTCTCATCCTGAGGGATCCCAAACTGCTTCTACAAACTGTATGCTTCATTATATGTAGTCATATTGCTCATCAGTGAAATACAGCCACAGCTATGAGGGAGCACAACTGCGCAGCCCCTGGGGGTGGGAGGGGCACAGGGATCTGCGCACTGCCCTTGCCGCTCCTCCAGGTACCTCCCCCGAAGCTCCCATTGGCCGCGGTTCCCCGTTCCCGGCCAATGGCAGATGCAGGGGGCAATTCCTGGAGGCAAGGGCAACGCAT
This sequence comes from Natator depressus, assembly GCF_965152275.1. Taxonomy (NCBI): domain Eukaryota; kingdom Metazoa; phylum Chordata; order Testudines; family Cheloniidae; genus Natator; species Natator depressus. Next base: position 48,292,729 of record NC_134235.1, on the reverse strand, counting down.
GGAGCCCTTTCTCCCCCCTCCCCCCCGGGCCGCAGGGACATGGTGCTGGCCACTTCTCAGAGTGGTGTGGGGCCTGCAGCACCTCGGAGGGAGGGGGGGTGGTGGTGTCAGGGTTCCCTCCCCACTCTGAACTCTAGGGTACAGATGTGGGGACCCACATGAAAGACCCCCTAAGTTTATTTCTACCAGCGTAGGGTAAAACTTCCCCAAGGCACAAACTCTTTGCCCTTGGAGGGTATGCTGCCACCACCAAATGATTTAACAAAGAATCAGGGAAAGGACCACCTGCAGTTCCTATTCCCCCAAATATCCCCCCCAAGCCCTTACACCCCCTTTCCTGTGGAGGCTTGAGGATAATATCCTAACCAACTGGTTACAAAGTGATCACAGACCCAAACCCCTAGGTCTTAGGACCATAGAGAAATCAGTCAGGCTCTTAAAAGAAACAGAACTTTATTAGAAAGAAAAAAGGTAAAAGAAGCACCTCTGTAAAATTTGAAGGGAAGCTAATCTCACAGGGCAATCAGATTTAAAACACAGAGCTCTGAGCAAAAACTTTAAAGTTACAAAAAGAAAACCAGGACTACACCTTCCTCTCAGCACAGAAAAAATCACAAGCCAAAACAAAAGTAAACTAATGCATTTCCTTGCTAGTACTTACTAATTCTAATGGAGTTGGATTGCTTGCTTTCTTGATCTCTCTCCAGCAAGCACATAGAACAGACAGAAAAAAGCCTTCCCCTCCTCTCCCCAGATTTGAAAGTATCTTGTCCCCTTATTGGTCCTTTTGGTCAGGTGCCAACCAGGTTACCTGAGCTTCTTAACCCTTTACAGATAAAAGGATACTGTGCCTCTGGCCAGGAGGGATTTTATAGTACTGTATACAGGAAGGTTGTCACCCTTCCCTTTATATTTATGACAGGGGGCAATCCCGTGGGCTGGATCCAAAGCCCTGATGGGCCAGATTCGATTAGTTTGCCCACCCCTGCCATACTGGGTCAGACCAATGGTCCATCTAGCCCAGTATCCCGTCTTTTGATAGAGGCCAGTGCCAGGTGCTTCAGAGGGAATGAACAGAATAGGCGATCATCAAGTAATCCATCCCCTGTCATCCACTGCCAACTTCTGGGGAACAGAGGCTAGGGACACTCAGAGAATGGTGCTGCATCCCTTCCCATCCTTGCCTAATAGCCATTGAGGGACCTTATCCTCCATGAACATATCTAGTTCTTTTTGAAACCCTGTTATAATTTTAGCCTTCACAACATCCTCTGACAAAGAGTTCCACAGGTTGACTGTGCGTTGTGTGAAGAAATACTTCCTTTTGTTTTAAACCCACTGCCTATTAATTTCATTTGGTAACCCCTAGTTCTTGTGTTAGGTGGAGTAAGTAACATTTCCTTACTCACTTTCTCCACACCAGTCAAGATTTTATAGATCTCTATCATATCTCCCCTTAGTCATCTCTTTTCCAAGCTGAAAAATCTTAGTCTTTTTAATCTCTCCTCATAGGGAAGTTGTTCCATACCCCTAATCATTTTAGTTGCCCTTCTCTGTACCTTTTCCAATTCCAATATATCTTTTTTGAGATGGGGAGTCCAGATCTGCATACAGTATTCAAGATGTGGGCATATCATGGATTCATATAGAGCAGTGTTTCTCAAACTGGGGTCCGCAGACTCCTGGGGTTCTGCACAGGTATTCCAGGGGGTCTGCAGGCCCCGCTGATCAACTCTTCCCCCTCCCTTCTTCAAATCCTCCCTTTCCCTCCCAGCGCCTCCTGCATGCCGGGGAACACCTGTTCCCTGGCATGCGGGAGTTGCTGGGAGGGAAGGGGAGGAACGGGGTTGCAGTGCGCTCCGGGGAGGGGGCGGGAAGAGGAGGGGCGGGGTGGAGCTGGGGGGCAATAAAAGTTGGGGTGGGGTGGGGCCTTGGAGGAAGGGGTGGAGTGAGGGTGGGGCCTTGGGTAAGTGGGGAGCTTGGAAGTCTCTGAAAAAATTTATATCAAAATGGGGGTCTTCGGGTTGCTAAAGTTTGAGAACCGCTGGTATAGAGGCACTATATTTTCTATCTTGTTATCTATCCCTTTCCTAATGGTTCCTAATATTCTGTTTGCTTTTTTGACAGCCACTGCACGTTGAGCAGATGTTTTCAAAGAATGACTCCAAGATCTCTTTCTTGAGTGGTAACAGCTAATTTAGACGCCATTATTCTGTATGTATACTTGGGATTATGTTTTCCAATGTGCATCGCTTTGCATTTATGAACATTGAATTTCATTTGCCATTTTGTTGCCCTGTCCCCCAGTTTTGTGAGATCCCTTTGTAACTCTTCGCAGTCTGCTTTGGACTTAACTATGTTGAGTAATTTTGTATCATCTGAAAACTTGGCCACCTCACTATTTACCCCTTTTTCCAGATCACTTATGAATATGTTGAAAGCACTGGTCCCAGTTCTGATCCTTTGGGGACACCGCTATTTACCACTCTCCATTCTAAAAAGCTGACCATTTATTCCTACCATTTGTTTCCTGATTTTAACTAGTTACTGATCCATGAGAGAACCTTCCCTTTTACCTCATGATAGCTTATTTTGCTTAAGAGCCTTTGGTGAGGAACCTTGTCAAAGGCTTTCTGAAAGTTCAAGTACACTATATCCACTGGATTACCCTTGCCCATGTTTGTTGATCCCCTCAGATAATTCTAATAGATTGGTGAGGCATGATTTCCCTTTACAAAAGCCGTGTTGACTCTTCCCCACCAAATCGTGTTCACCTATGTGTCTGATAATTCTGTTCTTTACTATACTTTCAAAGAATGTGCTTGGTACTGAAGTTAGGCTTGCTGGCCTGGAATCAGAAGCTGATTTAAATGATACGTTACATGCCACAGTTAGTAGTTCTGCAATTTCATATTTGAGTTCCTTCAGAACTCTGGGGTGAATACCATCTAGTCCTGGTGTCTTATTACTGTTTAATTTATCAATTTATTCCAAAACCTCCTCTAATAATGCCTCAATCTGGGGCCTGGTCTACACTATACAGTCAGATTGATGTAAGGCAGTTTACGTTGACCTAATTATGTCTGTGTCTACACTACAGCTTTGCTCCCACCGACGCAAGTGCCCTACTACACCAGCTTAATAACTCCAGCTCCACAAGGGGCGTAGGGTTTATGTCGGTGTAGTTAAGGTGAGGTAGTGTCTGTGTAGACATTGTCTTAATTACATCAGCTGTTGGCTGTCTTGTCAATTTCATGGCAGGAGCCAAGAAAGCCAGGCAGCTAGACCGCTGCTCCCCTCGAAAGCTGGGAGACTGGACCCTACTCCCAGCTGGGAGTCAGGGCGAGAAGCCCGGGCAGCCACACAAAAACACCCCGCCTGCTCCCCACAGGGAGCTGGCAGCCTTGTCAATTTCATGGCTTCCCAAGCTGTGATGTAGAAGAGGCTGTTCTGCTCCCAGAGAGGAGCAGGTGGTGGGGAGGGGGAGAAGCTGGGGCACCTGGACCCTGCTCCCTGGTGTAAGAAGCTGCTAACAGGGAATGGATGTTGGGGGGGCAGCCCACTGGGAGTCTGGGAGACTGTGGGGTAGCCGGGCTCCCATCAGGGAGCTGCCAGTGGAGCTGAGAGACTGGGCTGAGAGACTGGGCTCTCAGCTCCCCACACTGCCCCTCTTAGGTTGGTGGAAGCGCTCCTGGTGAGGACACATACCACCAACCCAAGCAGGGTAGTGTGGACATGCGCCACCACAGTAATTACTGCTGTGACTGTAAGTAGATCTAATATAGGTCGATTTACATTTCTTGTCTAGACATACCTTGGGACAGTTCCTAAGTTTTTTCACCTAAAAAGAATGGCTCAGGTGTGGGCTTCTCCCTCACACCTCTGCAGTGAAAACTGATGCAAAGAATTCATTTAGTTTCATTGCAGTGGCCTTATTTTCCTTGAGTGCTCCTTGGTAATCCAGTAGCCCTACCAATTGTTTAACAGGCTTCCAGCTTCTGATGTACTTAAAAAAAATTGCTGTTAGTTTTTGAGTCTTTGGCTAGTTGCTGTTCAGATTCTTTTTTGGGCCTGCCTAATTACACTTTTACACTTGACTTGCCAGTTTATGCTCCTTTCTATTTTCCTCAATAGGATTTAGCTTCCAACTTTTCAACTTGGACTTTTTGCCTCTTTTTACTTTGTTGTTTAGCCACGGTGGCACTTTTTTGGTCCTCTTACTATGGTTTTTTTAATTTGGGGTCTACATTTAATTTGAGCTTCTATTATGTTTTTTAAAAGTTGCATGCAGCTTTCAGGCATTTCACTTTTGGGACTGTACCTTTTAATTTCTGTTTAACTAACTTCCTCATTTTTGTGTAGTTCCCCCTTTCTGAAATTAAATGCTACTGTGGTGGGCTTCTTTCGTGTTATCCCCCCAACAGGGATGTTAAATTTAATTATATTATGGTCACTATTACCAAGTGGTTCAGCTATATTCACCTCTTGGACCAGTTCCTGTGCTCCACTTAGGACTAAATCAAGAATTGCCTCTCTTCTTGTAGCTTCACAAGTAAAGAATACTGGATTCACATAAAACAACAGGAAGACTTAGATAGGCCTGCTAACTAGAGAAAAATCGGGTATAAGTTAAAAGGATGCTGTCAACCTGTTTAAAGCACCAAATGTAGTGGTTTTGCATAAAGATGGTTAAATATCTGTGGGTTTTTATTATCTTCAAATTTTACTTCGCAATGTTTTAAATTAAAATTATTCTCAGCTGGTGTGTGCAACCCAAAACTGCTTTTCTGAGCAACTGTTAGCTTACAAGGGAGAAACCTGTGTTTTGAGGGGCAAACGGTTGTGTATTTAACACTGAAGCTGCATACATAATACACAGAAGAATGAAACAGACAGAGGATGGCTTTTAAAGGGGAAGGCTGCAGCTTTATTAACTTTTAGGGGTTTTCTTGCAGCATGAAATCAGTAAAGGGAAATGTATGTGTATGTGTGTGAATGTAAAGCATAGTACTTTGTTGACTAAGTGATCTCTTCACAGAATCCAATATCTTTGCTCTCCTAGCTTGCCTAATACATGCTCCAGATATAATTGCCTTTAGCCAGTAGAATTTCTGGAGAGTTTCAGGCTGAACACTCTGTACTTTTTCTTTCTTCTGTTACATTTCTACTTTCTGAAAAAAGGAGATTTTTTAAGTTTCATTCTACTAGGCTAAATTCTGAGCTCATTTATAATCAGGAAATTGAAAATGATGAACTAGCATGGTTGTAAATGAGATTGGGCCTATTCATGAAAAGAAAAAGAAATAATCAACTCCCTAAAAGAGAAGATTATGCTCCTTCTTTCATTTTTATGTGGACTCATTCTGTTCATCAACCCAGCCTCAGAATCTGTTTCAGCTTTAATATGTGCTGCACATCTAACCAGCCTTTCTTCCATGGAAAAAGCTGCTCCTGAAGCAGTCAAGAAAAGCATTGCAATTACAATTATTCTTGTAAAAGGGATTAGAACTGCTTAAGTGTGAAATAGATCATTGGAGTGCAGAATGTCTTTATAGTGATAAAGCCAGCTCTTGGCGTTAAAGCAGCTTTTAGCATCATTGTCCCTAGTGGCTTGGGTCAGCTGGAAATGGGGGAAATGAAAAAGTCCTTCCTTGTGTCTGTTTTGAATTATCCATCATTTAATTGTATTGAATGTCCCCTGCTGTTCACTTCTTTAGCACAGATGTCCTTTTTAAGTAAGAAATTGTAGGCATCTCACGGAATCTCCAGCTTGAAATACAACAGCTTTTTACTGAAGTTGAAATACAAACCACAATGTAATGTAAAGATAGACCAGAAAATAAAGTCTTGAGCATGCTCCTGAACAAGTAGGCAGATAGCTTGGATGACCTAATATATCTTTTCCTTCTCCAACGCTCTGAGTGTCCAACAATGTTAACAAATGTGAATAGCCCCCTTCTATTTGGGGACACGCCGCAGAATTGCCCATTCAAAAAAAAAAAAAAGTGGGGAAAGCAAAATATTGTAGCAACAGAATTCAGTCTTATGCTTCTCAAGATGGAATTGTGTCTGATTATTAAAAACAAGTTTACATTTTATAATGGCTGGCCTCTGAATACACTTGCATTACGCTGATAAGTGATGTCAGTTTTATTTCCCCTCACTGTTAAGTGGGATAAACAGGGATTCTGGCTTCCTGCTCATTCTTCTTATTCCCCCCTTCATCTCCCCAGATTCATCATTAAGTTTTGTGGTCTTTGTTACGTTATTTTTTGCAGAAATGTACGACTGAACAAGGGTGCTAGGGAAGGGTAAAAGTATAAGAGAGGTTGAAAATAAAGATCCTAGGAGTGAGCTGTAGCTCACGAAAGCTTATGCTCAAATAAATTGGTTAGTCTCTAAGGTGCCACAAGTCCTCCTTTTCTTTTTGCGAATACAGACTAACACGGCTGCTGCTCTGAAACCAATTAAATCAGATATACTATGGGCTTAGTCCTAGGAAAGAGAGCCAGGGCCAAGTAAACAGGCTATCTGTAAACTCGGACAAACAAGTGCAGGGCTGAGGAACAGATCCATTAGTTTCACCCTTGCAGTAGCCACCATACAGTCAGGCTGAGTCTGCTAATACAGGCTAGAGAGAGCAGTAGAGTGAACATAACTTGCTGCTCCCCTCTATGTACACTCTGGGCCAATGGATCCACATTATGGATTGAGCTACAGTTCAGCCTCCCTCCAGCCCACCCACAGCTTTCACTTCTCCCCACTCTTCCTCCAGCACCCCGATGCAGAGAGCTGGGCTCTACAACATGCAGGGACATGTAGCTTTCCACTGCAAAAGCCGTCCGTTGCTTGCTCCCATTCCCCCACCACCATCATGTGCAGCAGAAATGTGGTCTGGAGGGCATGATCTCCTCCTCAGAAACTGGGGAATGAGTGCACAAGATTCCAAAAGCTCTAATCCTACCTGACCTATAAACTTACATTTGAAAGTGTATAAAGGTGTTTTAACTGGACCTAGTAATATGAGTTCAATATATTTTTGAGCTTTCTGCTTTCCTTTAGCATCTCTTATAAAGGTTCTCCCAGATTGTGACAGGGCACTGTTAGTAGGACCCTGGTCACTGACATTGCCGCAGCACTGGGAAGACTGCAGGCTTAACAGAAGCCAAATAATCAGTTTCTATTGGGGATTACTGACAGTGGGCTGGCAAGTGCTGGGTTAATGGGGCAATTGGCTCAGTAATTGGGAGGATATAAGTGGGAGGAACAGGGTGGAGGGGAGGGATGCACAGAGGGTGAGCCTGGGCTGAGGAAAGAAAGTTGTATGGAAGTCTCTGACTGTCAGTCTGCAGTGCATTCTGTTATACTATGTAAGTGAGGAATAAATACACGTGGTGAAAGCATAACAACCTAGTGTGTGTTTGTGGTTACGAGATCAAGAAACAAGCCAGGCAGTGCAGCACACTGGATAGTGACAGAGGTGCCCTGTGGCACGGATACAAAGCCAGCTTTGTTGTTATGCTTCTAATATGACAGAATTTGCTGTAGATTGTTTTACCTTCCTGTTAGGAGGGAGGGGATTATTTGCAGTTCTGTGTATTTGTACTAAAGGGTTATTAAATTATGGCTTATGCCAAATATGTACAGAAAGCCAAAATATATTTTCCTCCTTCTCCACGATATGAAGCACTAGAAGAGTGGTTTTGAAAGTGAATTACAGAGTATGTAGCCAGGAACAATATGTAGATATTAATAGTTATTAAATAAAACTATGTTCAATTACACCACAGATCTTCCTGATTTATATGGTCAGAGATTCTATATGAGATTGGATCTTTCACTGCTAAAATATAAAACCCAGTAACTTTTTTTAAAAAAAGTAAACAGGGTGTAGCTAACTGACAGTAGAAAAATAAGGTACTGGGAACACACAATTGCAATCCTCAAACAAAATATCCATCCCTAAATAGGGTTGCCAACTTTGTAATATTTAAAAATCGGACACTCCAGCAGGAGTGCCGGAACCTCCACATCCTGCCTCTTCACCTGGACCTCACCCCTGCCCCACCTCTTCCCCCAGAGGTCCTGCTCCACCTCATACCCCCAAGTCCCTGCCCTGCCTCTTCCCTCCAATGCCCAGCTCCCAATTTGCTCCTCTTTCCGCCCCTCCCCCCCACCCCCATTGCTTGTTGCTTTTCCCCTCTCCCACATCCCCTCCCCATCTCTGGGTCAGGAGGGACTCGCCTGCAGAGCCAGGGCTGGGAGCTGCAGCTACCCGACACAGGTAGGAGGCAGCCCCTGCTGAGTAGGGGCTGGCACAGGTGATGACCCAGCCTCTCCCCACCTCCCTGTCCGCAGTAACCAGACTTTGGGTGTTGGATCAGTAGATCTGACCGGACACTGTCAGGTCCCCTTTTTGATCGGACTTTCCAGATGAAAACCGGACACATGGCAACCCTACCCCTACAATAGCTGTGCATATGCTGCTATCCTCCTAATCTTCTAAAAATCTAATACTGTTTCAAATCTTTATTGCATGGAAACAGCATGTGCAGTGTGCATAGAAGTCGTAGTGGGTGGGGATTCGGAGAATACTAAAAAAGGATCTGTTAGCTGGTGAACATGTGAAAGCTATAACGGAAGGTATGTACTGCAGCTATTGAAGGCCTAAAGCAGGGTTCCCAAACTGTGTGGTGCATCCCCCGAGGGGAGCATGGAGGAATGTTTGGGGGTTGCACAGTGGGGCCCAGGCCAGCCCCCACGGGGGCAGACAGGGAATGCCACGCCTCCAGCTCCCCCCTCAGCCTCGCTCTGCCCCCATCCCCATTCAGCCCCCAGTCCCATTCTGTCTCTAGGCCCAGGCCAGCCCCCATGGGGGTGGAGAGGGAGCTCCATGCTTCCAGCCCAGCTCTGACTCCATGCCCAGCTCCACCCCCCAACCCCACTCCACCCCCAGCTACAGCTCCACTCTGCCCTCTGCTCAACCAGCCCCACCTCTAGCCCTAGCTCTTCCCCCCTCCTCAGTTCTTCCTTCAGCCCAAGCTCCGCTGCTGAGGAAGCCTTCGCTGTGCAGTAATGGAGGGGGTGTGTGGACAGATTCCGTTAATGGCAAGGGGAGGGGGTGACTGGAAAAGTTTGCGTACCACTAGTCTAAGGGCTCTAAAAGAGGGACACTTTAAAAATGGGAAAACTGCAAGAACCGAGAGAGAGGACAGGAAACCATGTGAATGCGTGTTCAAGAATGATTCTTCCTGAAGGAAAGTAAAAATAAAATTATAAGCCCTCAGAGATTCCACTGCCAGAAATTGGTGAAACCCAGACATGAGATCCTTGGAAAAAGGAAATCCACTATGAACACAGATGCAATGGTTCAAGCCATCTCCTTCCCTGCCTGGGGCCTGGAGCCAGCTGGTACTGCCCCCAAAGTGCACAGAGCCAAACTGGCTAGGCCATTGATTCAGCTCCTTCCCTGGGCAGTCTCTCCTGGTCAGGGTCCTAATGGAGCCACACCCATAAACTAAAGCTTCGCACTTTGGCAAAATGCTTGGAGAGGATAGTAGCAGTACTTCCAGAAGAAGCCAGGATGCATGAATCATGCATGAATGCATGAACTGCCACTGTGCAAGAGGGTTGAAATTGCACCTACTTGTTCCTGTGAGGTCCATCAAGTGTAAAGTCCTAATGCAAAGCCCTTGGAAGTCAAATGGAAAGGGAAAATGGATAACTGACTGTGTAGATGCTGGTTTTCATTTGTTTTTAATGGTATATTCTAAAAATATGCTTAAGAAGTTTAAGTAAATTAAACCACAATATTTGTTATAATGTCTAAAATTCCTAACTGGAAACTTGTTCTCCAAGCTCCAATCCACTGGTGTTTAATAGTTTTCATTGCAAATCAAAGGAATACTTGTTTCTCACTAGCAGTCACAGTACAGGGCTAATATCTCAATAGTATTAAGATGACTAAGGTTGAAGCAAAGTATTAAATGTTAGGTTTCAGAGTAACAGCCGTGTTAGTCTGTATTCGCAAAAAGAAAAGGAGTACTTGTGGCACCTTAGAGACTAACCAATTTATTTGAGCATGAGCTTTCGTGAGCTACAGCTCACTTCATCGGATGCATACTGCTGTAGCTCATGAAAGCTCATGCTCAAATAAATTGGTTAGTCTCTAAGATGCCACAAGTACTCCTTTTCTTTTTATTAAATGTTAACTGATCTTAAAGAGAATGCTTTCATGCTGTTTGTCAGTATCAGAAATGGAATATCCCTTCTAGACTCCTCTAGTCTGAGAAAGGCCTTTGTCACTGGCTGTTGGACCACTTTTAAAGTCTCAGCTGTAGGTAAATACAGGTCACAAACAGAAAGTCCAGCCATAGAAGGGAAATCTTCACTGACTATGCAGAACCAACACTGGTGATGCAGGAGAAAGAGTTAGTGAGCTTTCTCTTTTACTTTCCTATTCGTGGTTATAGGGCAAGGGCATGATGATACATGCATGGCAGTCTAGTCAGTCCTCTTTTGAAATGCCTATCCTCCACTTAGCTTGACCCCATTAGGCTGGTTCATAACAGGTAATGGATCAGATCCAAAGACCATTCAAGTCCACTGGAGTCTTCCTACTGACTCCAATGGTCTTTGGGTGGGATAAATTTGAATAGGGGGAAAAAGCATCCGTTCTGTGGGAGGAAACTGGCTCTGATTTGTGCATCAGTGCCTGCAAGGTTTGTTATCTAACATTTTAAAGTCAACAAGATCTATTTGTGGGTCTTCTGCTTCCTGAATTAATGGTGTCCCAAGCAATATGCACTGGTATCAAAGTTACTGGGAATATTTGACCTGTGTTATACAGGAGGTCAGACTAAATGATCTAATGGTCCTTTCTGGCCTTAACATCTACAAATCTATTTGTAATGTAGGCTATGTCTAGACTACAAAAACAACAAGGAGTCTGGTGGCACCTTAAAGACTAACAGATTTATTTGAGCATAAGCACTTTGTAAAACTTTTGTCAGTCAGGGGTGTGAAAAAAAACAAAACAAAACCACACCCATGACTGACATAAGTTTCACCGACAAAAGTGCCGTGGTGGACAGGGCTATGTCAGCTGGAGACGCTCTCCTGCCAACATAGCTACTGCCACTCATTGGGGGTGGTTTAATTATGCAGACAGGTAAGCAGCTACATTGGAGACCTTACAGATGTGCAGCTGATGTGGTACAGCTGTGCCATTGTAAGGTCTATAGTGTAGACATAGCCTTAGAGGGAGTGTACGTGAATGATTTGACTCTTTGTACTGTTCCATACAGCTTATCCAGCTACTGATTATGACATATTTATTCTTAGGATATGGCCCTCTTTTCTGTGTGGAAACCGTCCAATCAATTTTCTTTTTAAACAGATTTGTTCTTTGTCAAAATGATTCATGTAACAGTTAGGGACATATCTGCGATCTTTGGGTTTTCATGAACTCTTAAGAGAGTGTGCCTTCAATAGTCAATCTGTGTGATTGATCAGCTAAATCAATACCAAGTAATTAAAGTAAAGAATCACACACCAAATTTCTGTGCCCTGATTGGCTGACTTAAGCTTCATAAGCATGAGGAGTGTCTAAAGGATTCACTGAGGTTCTTGAATCTTTTAGGAAAAGGGTGGTGAGCAAGAGAAAAAGGCATTTGAAATTTTGGGGGCATTTGGAAATGGTTTCCTGTCTTCTCTTGATTAGGAGTGAGCATATATTTGGCTTTGTTCATGATCCTGCAATTTTAAAATAGCCCTGTTCCTTCCTGACTGAGGAAAAAAGAACGTTAAGTCAGGTTTTTGGCTGTGCACCATCTTTACGTTATTTTGTATCTGTCACATTCAGAACATGGAACTTGCTCTTCTGTTCTCTTCCTGACTCCTACCACTCTCTCCCGCAACACACACAGGGAGCAAGAGGCTAGGAAAGCGTTTACAATGTAAATCCACTTGTTTTGTGCACAGGGTGTTTGGGCACACCCACGTGTGCACACGTGCAGGTAAAATTGCCACCCAAACACTCACGTGAAAAGAGTCTAGTCGTCCAAATTGTCATTGAAAACATAGGCTATGAATGTGGCTAGATCAAGCCTCAAGCCACATTTAAAATGTAGATATGTCCACAGATGGATGCTGGAAACTCACCATTTGTGAAGAATTGGTGGGAAAATAGAGATGAAAATGAAAGTTACTTGTACATTCAGAATTCACTGTTCAAGTGAAATGTCTACAATATTGAGCAGTATATTTGTTTTCCTTTTAACAGATTTTTTACTAGAAGTAAGAGAATAATTCATACTATATCAGTTCTTAGATTAACATTATTCTTCAGATAATAAATTTCAACAAATAATTCTTGTTCTGTAGCTTGTTCTTGAGGAAGTGCAAATAGTTGATCATTTAAGGTTTTTTTTGGCTGGGCACATAGTATGTTTCCATTCCCTGATTTGATTATGAAAAATCTTTAGAATTTAGTCTCTGGTTTGAATATCCACATTGCTTGGAAAGGGAATTTTGAGCTTGTCAATCTGCAATATTTGCTTAAAAATACTAGCTCTTTCAGCAACCATTCTAGCCAGTAAATTCACTTGTGAGGCATTTGTAGAAACACATAAGGGATGTGAACACTGTGAAAGCAAAATTATTTAAAAATTCAAATTAATACTCACATTAAATATTTTGCAGTATTCACCCACCTCCCATTTTGACCTTAGGCTCAATGAATAGTTGTTGATGTGTGCAAATACTCCAGGAAGTCATTAACAAATGTTAACATTTAACAGTTAAGTAGATTATAAACCCATAATGTTTTACTTGCTGCACCTGAAGATGGGGGAAAAGGTAGGTCTAAATCACATTCCTAGTTTCCCAGGCACAGGGCAGTGCAGGCAGAAGTGGCCCCCACTATAATTCATAGCAGCTTAAGGGTTGCTCTAATTGTGTTATGGCAGGGAGAGCATTCTAATAGGGACCGCACTGAGAACTGTTTGGAGCACTCTGTGCTCCATACTCTCCCCAACGCACTCTCTACATGGAGGCTGGGAGCAGAAGGTGCAGTGCCACTTATGTTTATTTTATGACACCTGAAGAGTCCCAAGTTATTGGATTTGCTGGCTGCCTCTGTAGGACAAATTTCCAGCTACTCTACAGAATTACGTAGTGCAAAGCAACTGGAACAGGGGCTTAGGGTCTGTGCTCAAGGGACACAAGCCTACATACGTGCACGGGCTGAAATTGTGGAAAAGCAGCATCGCTTGCCCCCATAACCTCAGCCGTGCTGAACACAACACCATCAACAGCCTCAGGAACAACTCTGACATCATAATCAAATCGGCTGACAAAGGAGGTGCTGTCGTCATCATGAATAAGTTGGAATATGAACAAGAGGCTTCGAGGCAGCTCTCTAACGCCACATTCTACAGGACATTATCCTCTGATCCCACTGAGGATTACCAAAAGAAACTACACCATCTGCTCAAGAAACTCCCTGAAAAAGCACAGGAACAGATCTGTACAGACACATGCTTAGAACCCCGACCAGGGGTATTCTATTTGCTACCCAATATCCATAAACCTGGAAATCCTGGATGCCCCATCATCTCAGGCATTGGCACCCTAACAGCAGGATTGTCTTGCTGTGTAGACTCTCTCCTCAGGCCCTACGCTACTAGCACTCTCAGCTATCTTTGAGACACCACTGACTTCCTGAGGAAACTACAATCCATCAGTGATCTTCCTGAAAACACCATCCTGGCCACTATGGATGTAGAAGCCCTCTACACCAACATTCCACACAAAGATGGACTACAAACTATCAGGAACAGTATCCCTGATAATGTCACAGCAAACCTGGTGGCTGAACTTTGTCCTCACCCACAACTATTTTGCAACAGAAAAGCTTCAAAAACAGACTCCAACAAGAAACTGCTGAACTGGAATTAATTTGCAAACTAGATACCATTAACTTGGGCTTGAATAGAGACTGGGAGTAGCTGGGTCATTACACAAATTGAATCTATTTCCCCATGTTAAGTATCCTTACACCTTCTTGTCAACTGTCTGAAATGATCCATCTTGATTATGACTACAAAAGTGTTTTTTTCTCCTGCTGATAATAGCTCATCTTAATTAATTAGCCTCTTAGAGTTGGTATGGTAACTTCCACCTTTTCATGTTCTCTGTATGTATATATATCTTCTTACTATATGTTCCATTCTATGCAGCTTATGAAGTGGGCTGTAGCCCAAGAAAGCTTATGCTCAAATAAATTTGTTAGTCTCTAAGGTTAGTCTCCTGTTCTTTAAGCCTACATAAGACAGGAAATCCAAGATGAAGCTGCACCCCTAGCTCAGTGGTTCTCAAACTTTTGTACTGGTGAACCCTTTCACATAGCAAACCTCTGTGTGCAACCCCCCCGCCCTTATAAATTAAAAACACTTTTTTGCATATTTAACACCATTATAAATGCTGGAGGCAAAGCGGGGTTTGGGGTGGAGGCTGATAGCTCACAACCCCCCATGTAATAACCTCGTGAACCCCTGAGGGGTCCCGATCCCCAGTTTAAGAACCCCTGCTCTAGCTTCTGTAAAAGCAACAGAGGTCACACCAGTGTGTGTAATAAGGAAAAGATGCTCATTCTAATGCAGAATGTTGGTTTGCTCACAGACTTTCCATTTAAACTGTTTGTCCTTCTGAATTTTACATTTTTGATACAGTCCAGTTGTTTTTCAAATGAATGCAAAATGTTCTAAAATTCTCATTATTTACTCCAGAGAGAAGACTGCAGCTGCCACTGAGCCAGTAAGTACATGCAAAAGCTGTGATGGAATGCTAAGTACTGCAGCAGTTAACATGGTTCTTCACTGCATTAATGGACTGAAACAAAAAAAAGCTACAAGCAAGTATAGTAACAAAGGCAGAGGAAAAAGCCTCATGAATAAAACTCCAGGAACAAGTGTATCAAAGAGAAGTAAAAATATCCTATGAAGGAAAAGTTTAAGGAATAAATACTGAAAATCAGGGTGCTGGATTATTGTAGTGTAAAGGTAAAAATGCTGCTTTGTGTTCTTATGAGGAAACAGTCTATTTTTGAGGTTATATTTTAATGAATATGCTTTAACAACTTGCAAAAACTACACCCAAGAGGCAACCAAAAAGTAGAATACAGCAGGGGTAGCCAGTGGTGCATTAGCAGATCTGCAAAGTGCAATTTCAGATAGTATCCATACATCCTATGCATGACTCAAGTCAATGTTATTAGGGCCTGAAATAAACCCAAAGGGAGTCATTTCACTGACTTCATCAGGGTTTGACTCAAGCCCCTGATTAAAACTTAAAAACAAATATTTCTAGAAATTGTGCCCCACACCCTATAAACAAAAACAATTCCTCCCCCATCATTGGTTTCCCATTCATTACTTATGTGTTTCAGAACACCTCACAGTTTCCAATTGATTATAATTAGACTTCAATTACCAGCAGTTAATTACCACCTGTTCCTCCTGTAAATCTGTGAGATCTCTAGTTTGTACTGATAGCAAGTACTGAACTATCTGCTCCTAAACTCTGGCTTAAAGTGGAAAAAGCTTTCTGTCTCCTAGGGAATTATCCCTGTATCTGTCAACTTCTCTCTTTTTCTCACCCATCTGTCCCCATCTTGAAAGAAAACCTGCATGACACTTTCAAAAGACAAGCCTGGGAGCTTACCTTCATAACTTTGCTAGACACTAAAAATCATGGACTTAGTAAAGACACTAGATTCAGAGGCCCCAACTTTCTAATGTGCTGGGGGGTGTGCCCCACAGTTCTGCTCCAGGCCCCACCCCCACTCCACCCCTTCCCCTAAGGCCCCACCCCCACCATGCATTGCTCTGCCCCTTTCCACCCTCACTCCTCCCCAACCCCGATGCCCCAGTGCCTCCTGCACACCACAGAACAGCTGATGGTAGTGGGCAGGAGGTGCTGGGGGGAGGAGCTGATTGGGGCGGCTGCCGGTCGGTGCTGAGAACCCACCTTTTATTTCCATGGGTCCTCGAGCCCTAGGTTTATACCTTATTACAACAATCTGTAACCCACTGACCCCCCTCTTTGTCCTATGACAACAAGAGTGTTAATGGGCCACTTCACCTTGCATGGTTGCTTAGAATATGTGCTAATTACTTTATGCTAAGCTATCTGTTCAACCTCATATTTAGCTGAGGCACTCTGAGACCTTTCCCAGACCTGCAGAAGAGCTCTGTGTAGCTCAAAAGCTTGTGTCTCTCACCAACAGAAGTTGGTCTAATAAAAGATATTACCTCACCTACCTTGTCTCTGACCTTTCTGACTGCCTCAGCTGGTGTTGGATCACAGCTAGGAACATTACATTTAATATTATAAACCAACAGAGCACAAGGTCAGGTAACTGAAGTCAGCTGTCTTGGACAGCTGGTTCCTTACGCCTCTCTCTAGGGGCCTCTCTTAACAAGGCTGCTCTGTAGTCCTGGTGGAGAGTAAGGCTGCCTGCCGCTGGCAGAAATCCCAAGGAAGGGCAGATGGAAGTATTGCCACCTGCCTCCCTTACGACAATCCCCTTTAGACCACAGTAGGCTGGACTAGCAGAGGGAGGTGCTGTTTATACCTCCCTGGGCCTGCTGCATTTAATCTGGCCCTCAACTTTTAAATTACTGAAACAATGAGGCATTAAAGAAGAGGGCTTAATTCAGCAAAACATTTAAGACCACACTCAACTTTAAGTACATGCCTGAGGGTTTTACTGAATCAGGGCCTAGATGACTTCACCAGTGTTGCACAGGAAGTCTGTGGCAAGGCCAGGAACTGAACACATCACTTGAGTTCCAATTTACTGCCTCAACCAAAGACCTTCCTCTCCACGTGGCTTTGCAATTAATTTTGGCCAAGGATATCCTGTTATGTATTCATCAGAAGCCCCGAGCTCATCGGTAGAGTAGGGAGTGGCACTGGGGGGCATTACCCCCCCGAAACTACAGTGTGTTAGCCAGGGCATGGCAGTCCCAGGGGCAGCACCAAACATCCCTCCACCTCCTCCTCTCCCTCCTTGAGGCTTTGCCCCCAGGCAGGTTGGAGGCAGGAAGCCAGAGCTGGGCAGTGTGGGGCAGCTTCTGCTCTGGCTGGTGCCATGGAGCAGGCAGCTGTGGTGCTCCCATGTCTCCTATTCCTGTTGCCTGGGGCTGTGGCTGTTCCTCAGCTCCCAGCTCCCTTTGACTGCACACAGCTGGTAAGAGCAGCCAGGGACTCTGGACAGCTGGGGCCAGCGCTCACTCCAGCCAGTGCTCATGCTGCCCGGTGCTGGTGGCCACACCTCCCACCCGCCGAGCACTCCGGGGCTAGGGACACTGGGGGCCACACCACTTGCCCTCCTGGTGCTCCAGTGCTGGGGACCGTGACGCCCACCCATCCAGCGTTCTAGGACTGGCAGTGCTCAGGCGTCCGGGGACTGGGGTGAGGGGGCTGGTGACCACAGTGAGGGGTCTCTGGGCTCTGGCAGAGGAGGGGCTTGGAAGGGGCGGGGTCTCGGAAAGAAGGGGCAGGGCTGGGGTCTAGCCTCCCCGAGCCAGCAGTTCACATGCTGCCCATAACTACGCCTATGTTCAAGGGCCCCACCCAGCGGCCGGAGCCCCAGAGCCCTGCAGGGCAAAAGCCCTGAGCCCCCCCATGGCTGAAGCCCCGAGGCCACCAAGGCTTATCGCCCCCACTGGGCCCTGGTGTTCTTATAGCATGTTTGGGGGAGGGGGGACTCAAAGAAAAAGTAGAGAACCCCTGATCTACATTACATACAAACATGTGATATTGTATTTTAAGCTGCACTATTCTGCAAACTAATCTTTTGTGATTTCCGTAGGGCAGTATATTTGCAGTGGTACTTTATTTTGTTTGACTTCATGTCCTAGCTATGTTAGAAGTTGGGTGGAGGGGAGGGAAGAAGGTGTGTGTTTGGAGTTCTCATTGTTTTCGTGTTATTGTTGTTGGTTTTTTTTGTCTGTGTTTTAATACGCTTTTTATAGAAAGTTCCGAAAAGGACACCAGCGATGCGTGATGGCATTGAATAGTTATTTCTGGATGTGGATCATCTTGAAACCTACGCTGTCTGATTTTTGTCTTCTTTGACTTATTGCACGCTTGAAGAAATTAAAGTTGGGGCTAATTATTTGTATGCAAATTCTCTAAGCTGATAGTTTACTAATAAATTATTGTTGAAGTGGGTGAATTTGTTTATCAATAATACATACAGAGTAAGATTTAAAACAAGCAAACAAGAAAAATAATACTTAAAATTAGGCCCTTATGTGCATATAGACTCATAGTATTAAGGTCAGAAGGGACCATTATGATCATCTAGTCTGACCTCCTGCACAATGCAGGCCACAGAATCTCATCCACCCACTCCTGCAATAAACCTCTCACCTATGTCTGAGCTATTGAAGTCCTCAAATCATGGTTTAAAGACTTCAAGGTGCAGAGAATCCTCCAGCAAGTGACCCGTGCCCCATGCTACAGAGGAAGGCGAAAAACCTCCAGGGCTTCATCCAATCTGCCCTGGAGGAAAATTCCTTCCCGACCCCAAATATGGTGATCAGCTGAACCCTGAGCATGTGGGCAAGATTCAGCAGCCAGATACCCAGGAAAGAATTCTCTGCAGTAATTCAGATCCCACCCCATCTAACATCCCATCACAGGCCATTGGGCCTATTTACCATGAATAGTTAAAGATCAATTAATTGCCAGAATCATGTTATCCCATCATACCATCTCCTCCATAAATTTATCGAGTTTAATCTTGAAGCCAGATAGGTCTTTTGCCCCCACTGCTTCCCTTGGAAGGCTATTCCAGAACTTCACTCCTCTGATGGTTAGAAACCTTCATCTAATTTCAAGTCTAAACTTCCCGATGGCCAGTTTATATCCATTTGTTCTTGTGTCCACATTGGTACTCATCTTAAATAATTCCTCTCCCTCTCTGGTATTTATCCCTCTGATATATTTATAGAGAGCAATCATATCTCCCCTCAACCTTCTTTTGGTTAGGCTAAACAAGCCAAGCTCCTTGAGTCTCCTTTCATAAGACAGGTTTTCCATTCCTCGGATCATCCTAGTAGCCCTTCTCTGTACCTGTTCCAGTTTGAATTCATCCTTCTTAAACATGGGAGACCAGAAGTGCACACAGTATTCAAGATGAAGTCTCACCAGTGCCTTGTATAACGGTACTAACACCTCTTTATCTCTACTGAAAATACCTCACCTGATGCAATACTCCAAGGTCCTTCTCCTCCTCCGTTACTTCTAAGTGATGTGTCCCCAGCTTATAACTAAAATTCTTGTTGTTAATCCCTAAATGTATGACCTTACACTTCTCACTATTAAATTTCATCCTATTACTCTTATTCCAGTTTACAAGGTCATCCAGATCCTCCAGTATGATATCCTGGTCCTTCTCTAAATTGGCAATACCTCCCAGCTTTGTGTCATCCGCAAACTTTATTAGCCCACTCCCACTTTTTGTGCCGAGGTCAGTAATAAAAAGATTAAATAAGATTGGTCCCAAAACCAGTCCCTGAGGAACACCACAAGTAACCTCCCTCCAGCCTGACAGGTCACTTTTCAGTATGACCTGCTGTAGTCTCCCCTTTAACCAATTCCTTATCCACCTTTCAATTTTCATATTGATCCCCATCTTTTCCAATTTAACTAATGATTCCCCGTGTGGCACCGCATCAAACGCCTTACTGAAATCTAGGTAAATTAGATCCACTGCGTTTCCTTTGTCTAAAAATTCTGTTACTTTCTCAAAGAAGGAGATCAGGTTGGTTTGGTACGATCTACCTTTTGTAAAACCATGTTGTATTTTGTCCCATTTACCATTGACCTCAATGTCCTTAACTACTTTCTCCTTCAATATTTTTTCCAAGACCTTGCATACTACAGATGTTAAACTAACAGGGTTGTAGTTACCCGGATCACCTTTTTTCCCTTTCTTAAAAATAGGAACTATGTTAGCAATTCTCCAGTCATACGGTTCAACCCCTGAGCTTACAGATTCATTACAAATTCTTGCCAATGGGCTTGCAATTTCATGTGCCAATTCCTTTAATATTCCTGGATGAAGATTATCTGGGCCCCCCCCCCATTTTGGTCCCATTAAGCTGTTCGAGTTTCGCTTCTACCTCAGATATGGTAATAGTTACCTCCATATCCTCATTCCCATTTGTCATGCTACCATTATCCCTAAGATCCTCATTAGCCTTATTAAAGACTGAGGCGAAGTATTTGTTTAGATATTGGGCCATGCCTAGATTATCCTTAACCTCCACTCCATCCTCAGTGTTTAGTGGTCCCACTTCTTCTTTCTTTGTTTTCTTTTTATTTATATGGCTATAGAACCTTTTACTATTGGTTTTAATTCCCTTTGCAAGGTCCAACTCTACTTGACTTTTAGCCTTTCTCACTTTATCCCTACATGTTCTGACCTCAAGAAGGTAGGCATTTAGACACCCAAACAGCTGATCTTTCTGAATTGACTTCAGTGCGAGCTGCTGGGTGCCCACCACTTTAGAAAATAAGGCCACACAGGCTGAGACACTGCAATATGGACTTAAGAGCCTAGCTTTAGGTACCTTTTTTAAAAGAGTGCCAATCTTATCTTTGTGGATTGATGGATGAATTGATCGTACATGTGCTAACAAAGATAGATTACAATCATGGTGACTGTTAACAAAAATCATCTTCTTCCAGTTTGTATGTCAAAGCATTTAAAAGGCTGTGGTAAAAGGCTGTGGTTATGCAACGGAAGAAATCTAATCTTTCCTTCGCTGAAAACAAATAGGGGCAACTTTGATATAAGAAAAGTCCTAAAGAAGTCAGTCTGCATGGAAATACCTGGATAATATTAGAAAAACAAATGAAAGCAGAGTCCCTCTCACTAACCCTATGAAGCCAAATTGTTCCTTGCTATAGTTATTATCCAAGCAGGTAAATGAAAATTCAGCAAGTTCCCACATTCCACTGGGGAGCATAATAGGGTCAAAGGGTTTGCCTCCACCAACCTATGGATTCCCCAAGATCAGTATAGATCTTAGAGAATAGGTAGGAGACCAGATCTACATACACAATGGTTACTTGCCTCTATGCTGGCCCCTTTGTCCTCCTGTTTCCATAGAGGCCTGTCTCCTGCAGATGTCATGTTGTCCCTTCCTACTTGTGCCCTGAAGCTTTCATTTTGGGGCTGTTTCAATGTGTACAGTGCTGGGATTGGAACAAGTTAATGAAGCCCAGTTGGCATTAACTTCCATCAGTATGGCTCTTGGACCTACGGGGAGGGAATTAATTCTTCTGAGAGTGGCTCTACTCCAGCCCTACTCCCAGCTTTCCCCTGCCCGGTCCCTACAGAGCACCCATGGTGGAACTTCGGGGGGAGCCAGCCCGCACCATCTCAGCCCAGCTGCTAAACCTGGGCGCCTCTCCATTCTCTGAAGTGGAGGCAACCATTTAAATTGTGGCGTGCAGCACAGCTGTAGCAAATTGGAAAACATGGCAGTAAACGGGAGTGACAATTAGTACGTACCACAAGATGCAGCTTCAGACGACAGGTTATATGGAAACTTCTGGTGTTGGGAATAAGGAACTCTGAGAAAAAGCCCAAGACCCCAATTTGATGATGCCTCTTTGCACGTTACTGTTTTCCATGAATATTTACAAGCACCAGTGTAGGCTGTTCTGCCAAACTAATCCAACCATTGACATTGCAACCAGGATAAACTGCAGATCAGGAAAGCAGAATTTACAAGGCATGGAACAAATATGATAAAATTGAACTGACCTGTTTTGGCAGATGTCTTGTTTATCTTCAGTAGCTTTCAGAAGTAAATTCAGAATGAGCCCATAACCCTCTGGGGCTTAGAGAGGGCTCAGGACTACTGGGTGAAATGATTAGATGATTTTGAAAAGGGAGAACTCACAAAAAGAGCTAGAAGGGAAACTTTGAGACACTGATAGGAATTAATTTTACAGCAAATTCTGCTAGAATGTGGAAAATACCACAGCTTTGTTACTACACAAAGGGATTCAGAAGCAATAGCGGTAGGAATAGAAGTTATGCATTCTTCCCTTGGAGGGAGGGGGGAAATATATTTATTAGAAAGGCTGAAATGAAGGCATTCAATTAATTTTTAAGTTTTGCCCAGCAAAATAACCTACCAGAAATTCAGCCTCTCTAACAATTTTTTCATGGCTATACAAGAACTAGCTTAAAATTATACATTTGCTTGAGTATCTTGATGAACCATGGCCTTAACCTCTATTTTTGTACTTATATGGCTCCCACTGACATAGCCTCAAAACACCTCATAAACATTCTTTTTCTTTCCTCTTACAACACCCCAATTTACAGATTGGGAATTGAGGCACGGAGTTAAATAAGTGACATGCACAAAGACACACTGGACATCTGTAGCTCAGCCAAGCACCCAATCCACATTTTTTAAACTGCTAAGTCAGTGCTTTGACCACAAGGCCATCCATGCTTTCCCTTAATACTCACCAGTGTTCAAGACTTAAAATAAAAATTACCCCAACTAAAGTGTAGCTGAGTCTGTGAAATACATTTTCTTATTAATTTATAAGAAAGCAAATACACTTCTGATGGCTCCACTGAATTAAATTGTTTGTTCCTGTCTTATATTTAAAAAGCAGTTTCACTTTATCCTCAGGCAGATTTACCTCACCCCTTATTTGCATGAGATTTTTCTTCCTACAGTGTTTGAAAATCTTTTACCCATGCCTCATGCCCCCTTCCTACGTACACTTTGGGCTTTACATAAGGAAACAGTGGGGGCCTTTCTGTGTATATTTTCATTTTTGGCCTCTCTCAATATAGAGTTAAATTATTCAGAAAACACTTACAATGGTTTCTGGAGTGAGCAAACTGTTCCTTGTATTTTAAGTAGCTTTGCACACAGGCAATTCTATCTCATTCTAGCTTGAAAAATTTTTATCTGCTGGAGAACTGAATTTCTTATACCAGTGTAAGTTTTGTAATAGGATAGTATGTAAAACTATTTAGTTTAGATAATGTAACATTCTGTAATCCAACACTTTCTGTAATGACAGATATGTTAACATGGAGCCATCTAGTGGATGCACTGGTGAGCACTATCTAGGGAAAGAATAAAGTAAAAATTTATTAAAGACAGAGCTATATTGTGTGCGCACACACACACACAAAATCTATTCACTTAATTTTATGTTCTGAAATGCTCTTAAAAAGGTTTGAAATCCCAAATTATTACTAGAATGTGTATGGACTGAATATAGCTCTTTACAAACCATGTATAATATGGTTGAAAATAACCCTTTCCCCCCTATTCAGACCCTGTACAGGATTCAGTATTTCCTTTGCAAAAGCTGATGTGACCTGACACAAAGTAAGGAACACTGCAAAAGGAGTTGTTAGTTACAGCCATATGAGTCAGCAAAGACTCCCAAAGAAGTCTTTGGTTTTACTGGTTTGACTAGGAGAAGAACTCTGACTACGCATGTCAAACTCCCTGTTTTGTTTTGTTTTTTATAACAAGGAAAAATGGAAGCCATTGCAAAGGCAAAGTTTATAATAATGAGTAAATTTATTATCTAGCTTCTATGTAGTAGTCAGTAAATTTACTGCCACTATTAAAAAGTATGGCCAAGATTTTTTTTAAATGTATACCTAAGTTTAGCCTTCTAAATCCATATTTGGGTGCCTAAAAGAATGTCCTGATTTTCAAAACTACTGAGCACCCATTTGTTCCCAGTGTTTCTGTGGATTTAGCTACTAAATTGATACGCTGTTATCATTATAGTGGTCCACGAGGGTGTCAGAATTGGGTCTCTTAATTAACCCATTAATTGAAGACAAAAACTTTTGTCTTAAAAGATACAAATCACTCTATTCTGGAAGAACCAAAACTCACTTAGATCATATACTCTTATCATGCTCTATTGTACCATAAGAACATAAGAATGGCCATACTGGGTCAGATCAAAGGTCCATCCAGTCCAGTATCCTGTCTATTGACAGTGGCCAATGCCAGGTGCCCCAGCGTGAGTGAACCTAACAGGTAATGATCTAGTGATCTCTCTCCTGCCATCCATCTCCACCCTCTGACAAAGAGAGGCTAGGGACACCATTCCTTACCCATCCTGGCTAATAGCCATTAATGGACTTAACCTCCATGAATTTATCTAGTTCTCTTTTAAACGCTGTTATAGTCCTAGCCTTCACAACCTCCTCAGGCAAGGAGTTCCACAGGTTGACTGTGCACTGTGTAAAGAAGAACTTCCTTTTATTTGTTTTAAACCTGCTAGCCATTAATTTCATTTGGTGGCCCCTAGTTCTTATATTGTGGGAACAAGTAAATAACTTTTCCTTATTCACTTTCTCCACACCACTCATGATTTTATATATCTCTATCATATCCTCCCTTAGTCTCCTCTTTTCCAAGCTGAAAAGTCCTAGCCTCTTTAATCTTTCCGCATATGGGACCCGTTCCAAACCCCTAATCATTTTAGTTGCCCTTTTCTGAACTTTTTCTAATGCCAATGTATCTTTTTTGAGATGAGGGGACCACATCTGTATGCAGTATTCAAGATGTGGGCATACTATGGATTTATATAAGGTCAATAAGATATTCTCTGTCTTATTCTCTATTCCTTTTTTAATTATTCCTAACATCCCGTTTGCTTTTTTGACTGCCGCTGCACAATGCGTGGACGTCTTCAGAGAACTAGCCACGATGACTCCAAGATCTTTTTCCTGATTAGTTGTGTCATTACCTTGACACACACAAGAAAAATCCAGGAACCATAATTACCTGAAGTATTCAGGAACATAGTGAGAGCCCTCCTAATAGAAAGGTTGATATTGAGACCCTGTTTGTTTCAGCAGTAGGTCCAAGCAGACCTGTCATATCCAAGTATATGGAATTTTGCTTAAATGGAAAAGTAAGCTCACTTATTTCTATGAGGCAAGAATCATGTCTCTTATATAGATATAAAACTCCATGCACGTGTGTGATACTGTAGAAGTAATATGTAATAATTAAGTGTCTAATTACAGGGCCTGTTCATTTAGAGGAGCAGCTGGACCTAAACCATTCAGCAGGAGATGTGACATCTCTGTAACATCATCTGAAGCCTAGTGGTCTGCGGCAGTGTCTTTGTGAAAAGTGGTGGACAAGGACAACATGGCTGCTGTAAATCTCAGGCATTAGGAGTAACCTCCCAAACGTCGAAAATATAGCATTATTCCCTGATTTTAGAAGATTACATTTGATTTGAAGAACAGATAACTCTATCTGAGGAAAGTGATGACACTTTGTTTTCCCCAGTTTCTCAGATATTCACGGGGTAGATCTTTTTTCTTCCCTGCTCATATTTGTTTGTGTGCTTCTTATTTGATATTCTAGATTTTCTAGGCGCACATTTTATCTCTTAGAAAAAAGTGAACATCCTTAGCAAGATCAGGTATCAGAAAGGCCCAAGGAAGATGGTGATCTCAGCTTCTTTCAGAAAATGCTGTAAGGTGCCTCTTTAATGGGGGACTTGAATTTGAATAATTAAGATACATTTTACTTTGCTTTCTCTAGTCTATGGGAATACTTTTATTGACTTTTCAAGGTAAGAAAGAAAAGTATTGAGACAACAGGTGCTAGTGTCATGCATGTTATGAGTCATTCATGTATAAGCACTCAGGATTCAACTCTCCATAGAAAGAATTAAAGGAACCTCATGCAGTAATCAAACCCAGATGGTCATGATAGGGATTGTGTGGGTTTAAAGCACACTCAGGATGGACAAATAAATGTCTTCTGAGGTTCCCTTCTGTTTCAGCTCAGTGGTTTGAGCATTAGCCTGCTAAACCCAGGGTTGTGAGTTCAATCCTTGAGGGGGCCATTTAGGGATCTGGGGCAAAAATTGGGGATTGGTCCTGCTTTGAGCAGGGGGTTGACTAGATGACCTCCTGAGGTCCCTTCCAACCCTGATATTCTATGATTCTATGATTCAGAGGCGCTGCACAAAAGGAGGTTTTGTAGCCACGTGACCCTAGGTCAGGAGCCTTGGATTAGGGGGTTTTCCCAGGTGTAAAACCAGCAGCTGAGGCAGGAAAGGGGAACAGTGTATTTAAGCAATCAGATTCCAGTAAAGTCCACGAGAGAGAAACCCCAAGCAGCTGCTCCTTGGTGATTGGCAGTGGTGTCTGAGCTGAGATTTCTGCAAGAAGGCATTGCCTGTGTGTCCTTTGTGAACACCTCTGTTCCAGGAAAGAGGAGGTATGAACATTCTGCAAATGAACACACTACACTAAGAAAATACCCTCATTCTGTGCCACTGATTTCTCCTCCAGTGGGAAACTGACAGAGAAGGCCCCCCAAATCTGCTACCACTCAGCAAAGGTCAATAGTCTCTTCACATATTGCTTTCTCGGTAGTTACATTCATATTTAAGCTGTTTTATATCATGTTATTGGAATTTTTTCCTCTTTTTTAGATGTTAAACCAGGGTTTTTACAGATGCTGTGGTGTGTATTTTGCATAGCACTAGTTGAAAAATTTCTGTCAAAACTGTTTATCAATAGAATATTTGGTTTTTGTGAAGGGTCTGCTTTTGATGGAAAATATTGATGGGGGGAGCGTCATCAAAACTCCCAAAACCTGAAATATTTTGATTTGGATATCCTCCTGCTGTGACTCATGGGAATTGTATTTAGGTTTCCTCATGTCCCCATGCTCCCATATGGGCCAGGTTCCCCAGCTGGACTATATCACCCAAGATGATGCATCCACATCACCCTGAGCCTGGGACTCTCATGATGCAAGCACCTCACTTCAGTAGGGGAGACTGTGGTACATCATAGCCGATTTATGAGAATAAAGTAATTCATGGGCTCCTATGCTTGGGGCCTAAGTAATAATCATGGAAAATTGTTCCTTTTTTCCCCCATGAAATATGACTTGGTATGTTACACTAAAAACATATTCATTGAACAGTACAAACAACTCTCTTATTGCCTTATCTGATATTTAATAAGATATCATTTGTACATTTGTATGTATAGTTTTAAAACAGCCAAGCACTCCCTGTGGGTTTTTTCTGGGATTAAAAAAAATAGTGTCAGGCAAGAAGGTTAGGTTCTTCAAAGTTTTTAATCAATTCAAGCCAGCACAGATGAAAAATATTACAAAGTATTCAAATCTAGAAGCCCTAGACTACAAACTACTTAATACTAAAAATAATCAAAACATCAATTTACTCTGCACTGGATCCCTACAGTAGATGTGATCATATTGACATGTATTCAGTTAATAGTATAGTTTATATCTGCGACTGTTACAGTGGGCAAACACAAACACTTTTTCCTGCTTTTACAGATTTTACGACTTTGAAAGAGATTCTCTCTACATAAAGAGCTTTATCATGCAAGGTGCTGAATGCTCTGACACCAATCTAGCAAAGCCTTTAGGCACATGTTTAACTTTAAGACGATGAGAAGTCCAATGAGACTACTTCTTGCCTGAGATTACAATTTTTAATCCCCATGGGACTCTTCACCGTCTTCAATGTAAGTACATGATTTTTAAGGTAGGTAGGTGTTGCTGCACTCAGCGTTGCAAATTACCCCAGCCTGATTTAGGAGCCTAAGGGCTCGACTAGACTGTGAGTTAACCCACAGGAGAGAGCTGTAAATGCCATTTCTGCGGAGACTGTGAACGAACACGAGGGAACTTTTAATGCATGCTAGCAGGTCCACGCGGGCCAGTTAGTGCACAACACACTAATGCTCACTAGAATTTACATCCCTCTAGTGTGAACTAATGCACCATGTAGACGAACCCTAAAAAGTATTTTCAAAAGGGATTTAGGCACTTAGGAACCTAAATCTCATTGAGAGTCAGTCAGCATTGCCCAAATACCTTTAAAAATCGGGGCCTAAGTGTTTTCCTGAATCAGAGTCTTAAGCACATGCTTAACTCCATGACTGCAACCACTTGAGTTAAAAAAGAACTTCTGTTGGCTGCTAGCAATATAGGGTTTAAACATTTGCTCTTACTCATATTTACCATCAGCAGATACATCAGCAGGAGAAACTTCCAACAGTAGCTGTAAGTAACAAGTAATTTTGTCAACAAAATTAAAATGTAATTTAAAATGTACAAAAGGCAGGTAAACCAGAAGTCCCCCCAACATAAAGAGAAGGGCATAGCTATACTGCACCTTGGGAGACCAGATTATAGGAGCCAAAACTAAGAACAAAGAAACTGCCACCATCGTAAATGCAACTGGTAAAAACACCTGCAAAAGAAACAAACTGTTAGAGGAAGCAAAAATAGACATTTGTCATTTTATGTGTTAAATGCAAGAGAACTTTTGCCATATTGCAAGCACAATTAATTGCCCCGCCACCCCTTTTGCCTGGGGTTATGTCAGCAAAAAGAGTAACTCAAAGCTTAATCTAAAAATGAATTGTGAACCATCCATTTACAATTGCTATTCACAAACTAGATGTTCAGGAATTTTTTCCCCAATGTTATCCCAAGATAAAATGTTACACCTTTTAACTCTTTTTTCCATTTACCTTGTAGGGTCGCTGTAGATTAGGTTCCCGGTATCGGAGTATAATCAGGCTGGCACAAGTCAGTCCAATCATTAGCCATACAGAAAATCCAAAGTAATTTGTTAAAGTAATTAGATCAGCGGGGATAATAAAAATGGATGCAATGATGGTTGAAAAAATCATGGCCGGTGCCGGAGTCCAATAGTGGACATTAAGCATGGATATTAAAACAGGCAGGTGTCCCGACTGACTTCCAGCATAACTTAATCGTGCTAATGTAAACATGCTGCTGTTGAGGGCACCAAATATTGAGGCAGCAACAGAGAGAGGAATGACCCAAGCAACGGAAGGGATCACTCTGTCAGCCCAAGTGACTGCCACAGCAACTGCAAGGAAACAAAATGTCATTAAAACCGTGGGTGTGGTGTCCCAACAGTCTTACTGAACTGATGACAACTCAGTGGAACCAGTTTGTGAGTAAGAACTAGGGGGTACAGAGGGTTCTGTGGCTGTGTATAGTGAAACCACACTATTTACAAGTAGGCAAAAGTAGGAGATGGGATCAGGGCATGGCGGGGAGAACAAATGTGTTAACCCCCTATGACATGGACTGCTACTGAATGGGAGTTTCCTGAGTGGCAGTATGCATAGGGCAGGGACAGGCCAGATGATTCATCAGTGCACAGAATCTAATCCTTTATCCCTGCAGTTCTCAACCAGGGGCCTGGGGTGCCCCTTGGGGGCCGCGAGCAGGTTGCAGCAGGGTCTGCCTTGCAGGGCCAATGTTAGACTTGCTGGGGCCCAAGGCAGAAAGCTAAAGCCATGTGGCACGGTGCTGAAGCCTGGGGCTCCAAGACCTGTCACCTGGGGCTGAAGCTGAAGCCTGAGCAACTTAGCTTCACAGGGCCCCCTATGGCATAGGACCCCAGGTAGTTGCCCTGCTTATTATCTCCTAACACTGGCTTTTATATGCAGAAAAACAGTTGTGACAGCACAGGTGGGTCGTGGAATTTTTATAGCGTGTTGGGGGGGCCTCAGTAAGAAAAGGGTTGAGAACCCCTGCTCTGTCCCATTGTGGGACTCCACAAAGAAATGTGAAGGGCTACTTCCCAGCACCTCTTGAAAATTCGCTAGTCAAGTGCCCACGCTAGTGCAAAGGGACTGGTATTTACTGGGCCAACAACCAAAGGGCATAAGGTACTCAGATACTACAGTGATGTGCACAGTATAAGAAGCTGATTAGAACAGAAAATGGACAATCACAGAGAGGAATACAATTCTTCCTGGACTTTCTATAGCAGCTACAATCCAACGGAAGATGAGAGACTCTAAGTGCATGGCACTTTTAGTATAGAGCCGCCTACAGAACGAGGACATTTGTTCTGAAAATTAACCCCTAAAAAAGGCCTGTAATAAGACCATTTTTGTTTTATTTATTTGTAGGCTTTTTCTATGGTGCTCATTGCTCAAACATTAATGAGTTTTTCCTTATAACACACCTGTGAGGTAGGGAGTATAGTCCTACTATTACAGGTAGTGAGCTAAAGCACAGAGAGACAAAGGCCTGGTCTTCTTACTGAAGACGAGCTCTGTGTAAGCACAAAAGCTTCTCTCTCTCACCACCAGAAGTTGGTCCAATAAGAGATATTATCTCTCCCACCTTGACTCTCTAATATCCTAGGACTGACATAGGTACAACAGCTCCAATTTTACTAAACAGATTTAAATTAAACTGTGGCAACTTCTATGTACACACAAGCCCCCAAGGAGTTTCCTCAGAGCCCCATAGGAAGTCTCTGTTAAGGTATGGCTACATAATAGCTGGAAGCAAGTGTCCCAGCCCAGGCAGACATACTCACACTAGAGTGACTAGAGCTAGTGCACTAAAAATAGCAGTGTGGACATTGCAGCTTAGGCTGGAGCTCAGGCTCTCAAGCCCACCCAAGACCCTAGGCTTGAGAGCCCAAGCCACAACATTTGTACTTCTATTTTTAGCATGCTAGCTTGAGCCCCACTAGCACAAGTCTGTCTGCCCAGGCTGAAGGCTCACATCAGCTGCAGTATAGACATACCCTAAGGGCTCAGAACAGAAGCCAGATCTCCTGACTCAAAGTCCAGTGCCTTCCTATATGTAAACCCTGAATTCATCTGGATCTAAGTGACCCCAACAGGGTGGACACCGATAAATAGTTGTAATGATAACCTCTCCTTTTGATTTATCAGCCCTATATCCTTACCTGAGGAGACAATTTCCTTAGGTGTCAGAACTGTCAGGTACGAGATGTTTACCAGTAAATAAAACAAAGTCACTGCAGGAATTGCAGTCATCACAGTCAAGGGGATATTTCTATTAGGATTTATCATCTCTTCTGAAAAAATTAGATTTAGAAAATTTAGAAAATTATTTAATAAAACAAATATACTCACAATATTGCTTTCGAAAAAGTGCTTCCCTGACAAACTTGATAGGAGTAAGGAGTAAATTTGTGGCAATGTTTCATAAGGTAACAGAGGAGAGAGAAACATTGACTGTGAAACCATGAAAATTGGCGGAGGTACTTGGTGAAACCTGTAACTACTTTTAAATAGAGCTGGTCAGAAATACAGTATATACAAAGTGCTGTCCAATGCACAAAGTAAACAAACTGAAAAGCCTTACCAAGCCCTAACCAAGTGTAAATCTGGGTACGCTGAGACAACCATTTATTTTATTAAATCTTGTTTTATTGAAAGACCTGCTCTCTGAGTGCAAATTTCACCCTGTCCCATCTCTGAAACAGGCATCCTTGTTGAGAGGGGCTTAAAGGGTAAAGACTTACTGAAACCTAGACAGCTCATTCTCATCTGTCAAAAGGCCATGGACAGAGGGGTCCGCTCCCAATGAAGTGAGTTGCAAAAATAAGCATATAAGCAGGCAACTCTAAAGGACTAAACAGGGTGAGAGAGGTGGAGGTGGCCTATTATTGACAGTGGCGGGAGATGGGTAAGCTGTCTCTTATTTTCCTCAAATCTTCTCTGTTGTTTAAAATCTTCTAAAATGTAGTAAATTGTCTTTGATATTTTAAACTGTTGAAGGGCAGGATGCCTAGAACCCCCACTTTTAATTTTTATCTCCCAACTTTGTTTCACTAGTGACAGGCCTGGCATTCATCTTAGATTGAATTCATTGGCTCCCGGCAGACGGAGTAGAAATCTTTGTTTAAAAAAGAAGAGAATTCGGTGTCAAAAAGTATTGAGATGTAGGTCCACCGCATTTGCAGCTTCTAACTGTTGGCTAATATGTTGTTTTGCAGTAGTAGTAATTGAATCCAGACAAATTAGTAGAGTATGAAAGAAATTGAATTTTATGGTGTTAAAAAGTATGGTTTTATGTAATGCTAAAAAAAGTCCTAATGTGATTTAAAAATAAAAATTCTAATAACTTTCTTTTTACCAAAAGGGGAGAAAAAAGGCTTTTGCCTACAGCATATTCTCAAGCTAGAAATAAGTGTTTCTACACTGTCATTTTTTAAAACATTAACTCATTTTTCATGTTCTTCTTCTTTCCACTAACCTTTGTTATTTTTAGTTTGTTTAATGTTTGACACATAGGAAAGGATAAAACTGGAAGGAAATGTTAAAGACTAAAGGACAAAAACTGAAGTACACAGTTTGATTCTGCAAAACCCTTATTCATACGAGTAGTCCCAGTGTTCATGATCGTCTACGTTATCATGAACATCTATCATGAAAGCTTGCAATAATTGTTCATATTATTAAATATCACATGCAAAGTGGAATAACCAAATGACTAACCAAAACTAGGAGGGCTTTAATATTTAAAAATGAATATATTAAAAAAGGGCACAGAAAAGATGTTTATAACATTTTCCTTACTCTTTTCCTTTACTCTTTTTCTTTATTCTCTACTAAGAATTATTTTCCCAGCGAAATGATTGACCTCTTATGAAAATCAAAACTGATATTGTTAAAAGTATTGTTTCTGAGTGCAATGCAAAATGAAATAGTTCATGTACTTGTCAAAATAAGCAATTCAAGGGTGTGCATTAGTAAGCTTCTGGTATGTGCCCTGGGTGGCTGAAGGCACTCAGTCTTGATATCTGCACTCTGCTCTGCATACCCTTTTGCAAATAATTGCAATAGCATTGAGATAGGGGAAAATCACTGTTTTATGTCCGCAAATTCTATTTGCATATGGATTTAAACTAAACCTTTTGTTTTCCACATTTGTTTTCCACATTTCTTCTTTAAATATGCCGCTGGTTCTGGAGACAGTAAATGCACATTATGCAAACAAGCTGCATGAAAGAAGACAATGCACCTTTACAACACAACCAGATACAAACCTTGAATATAACCAGTGTTTTAATATAAATGTCTTTACAGGCTAAATTGGTCTCACTGGGAGACAAGCTCTAATAACATTATCTGAAGAATGTAAGAATGTTGGCCACAACATTAAATGTAAAAAACGAGAAATACCTGCCATGTAATTGAGGGACCACCAACCGCCATATGCATATAATCCCTGGAAAAAAGCTTCTGCAATCTGTGAGGCATCAGGAATCTCTGAGCTGAATGCATTCTCAAACCTTCCTAAATTGTCCTTTCTTCCTCTAACCAGCAGGACAATGCCTCCTATGCCAATTACAGATAGTGCCATCATCTTCAGTACTGTGAAAACAGTTTGAACCCAAGGAGCCATTTTGAGACTTCGGCCATTCAGAATCCCCAGAGACCAAAGAACTGTCAAAGCCAAGCATTTCTTTAGCAGCTCTGGTGCAGGGCATACACCATAGAAAGGTTGGGTAGCATATTCAGCAAACAACAAGGCTCGAGTAGCATTTGATGCTGGTTTGGTAAACGTTGCCGTCCAGATAAAGATGAAAGCAGGTAGGGATCCAAGCGCTCTTTTTATGTGACTGTATTCTCCTCCAGATAATGGTAAGGCAGTCCCCAGCTCTGCATAACAGAGGGCTCCCATCAGTGATATTACTCCACAAGCAGTCCAGATGCTTAGCGCAACACCCACATTAAGTAAGGAGTATTTTAGCACTCCTGTGGGAGACACAAAGATCCCTGCACCTACTATGGTGCCTATAATAAAATTTACCCCATCAAAATACCCTAT
Organism: Natator depressus; assembly: GCF_965152275.1. Lineage (NCBI taxonomy): Eukaryota > Metazoa > Chordata > Testudines > Cheloniidae > Natator > Natator depressus. The sequence continues at coordinate 48,258,980 of NC_134235.1, read as the reverse complement.
TGTTCTTTTGAGTTGCATCCTGACATTTTCATTACTTCTCACTTCTTCTTTGAGATAGTCATGCTTCCTTTTCCCATTTTCTCTATCTGTTCTCAGCTAAGGTCAATGATTGTAAGGGCTTAAGAAGCCCCTTATTCCATTGCTGTGTTGTTATGAAGTTGACCTGACCTTACTCGCTAGTGAAATGCTTCAGGAATATTGGCTTAGTCATTCAGAAGACAAAGCCTTCTTTGGTTTTTTGATGTTTAATGTGTGAAGATGATTAACCAAGTATTGCAAGAACAACTCGTTATCAAATGTCAGTATAATCTGTACTTCACAGATTATTAGGTTTTTTTAAAGAAACGGTCATTATAATACATTAACAATAAATGCTTTCTACTTCTATAGTGTCTTCCTTCAAAGGGTCTCAAAACATTTAACAGTTATTAAAACTACCCTGTGTGGTTGGTAAATATCTGTTTTTTACAGATGGGAAAACTGAAACATAGCGGGGTTAAATAAATTACCCAATGTCAAATGTGAAAGTGTTTCTATGACAGAATATGAAAGTCTGTCCTTCATTTATAAAATCTATTACATATCAACCACCTTTAAAAATCAGTATCACGGTTGCAAAGTCAAGCACTCAAAAGCTAGGAAGTTCCAGAATTAATGGTACCTGTGGAACCTTAATTCAGTCATCTTGTGCGTATGCATTATGATAGTCTTTAATTACATCGTCACTTGCTTATTTCCCCCACAGGACCCCTAAGTCATTTAGTGCATTGTCTCTACTTAGGATGTGCAAACTTCAATTTTTATAATTTGGGTACATTTGTGCTGATTTTTCAAGGGGATTTCAAAAAGACTCATCCCTGACGCAAAAGCCACCCCTCTGACAATTTCAAGTCCTTGCTCCAAAGCAGAGGGAGGTACAAAAGCTTGGCAAAGAAAAGATTACCAGAATATCTTAACATGGACAAAACAACATGTTTTCCCCCAGCCTTGTTCTCAGAAATGGCTGAAACATCTTAGGTGATATTTTCCCAAAAGATTCAGCATGGGGCAGACACCCAGCATGGAAAATTTCAACACAAACAGTTTAAATTTAACAAAGTTATGGGGTCTTATAATGGGAAGTGTCAGGCAACCTTTATAATCGGTAGTGCTGCCAGCCCCACCAAAATGATAGTTAAGGGAGGAAAGTTTGTTTTAGAAAGCAACTAAACCCAGACAGACTAGCCCCCATGGGGTAAACACATTTCCCAAACACACTGAATAGGGCCATTATAACGTAATGGCCCAGTCCTCATCAAAACCAGTACATCCACAGCTGAGCCTGAATTTTACAAGCCATGTTTGAAATTGCAGTTGTGAGGCCCACGGAACTGGACCGACTGGTTTAGGGGAGGATGCTATCCACTTGGGATATGTATCCACAGACAGATAAATCCTTTGTGAGTATGTTACGAAATATTTGCTTGTACATTAATATCAGTTTGGGGTGTGAATTCTTTAATGACATTTTATACTGGCAAAAGCCCTAAAATAGATACCTTTATACTAGCATAAAATGTGCTGGTATAGCTTATTTCATTCAGGGAACCAGTATAAACTATATTGGCAAAAACATTTTTTCAAATGTAACATACACACCTCCTGGGTGTGGTATTCTGTCCCGTCTAGTGGCAGAGAGAGAGAGATGAGTTTGTTCTACAGCCTTAGCTAAGAGCCATGTGGCTTTTAGCTCAGGCAGTAGAGTCTCATGCATTGAGCTCCAGAGGTCCCAGATTTGATCCCTCCTGCCGACGACTGGGGTCTATCGGTGCTGGCTCTTAGCTAAAGCTGTAGAGCAAACTCATTAATCTCTCTCTAAGTGGTCTCGGTGCCACAAGATGGGACAGAACACCATACCCAGGAGGTGTGTGGGTTACACACAGATTCCAAGGGACCACTGTAATCATCTAAACTGACCTCCTGCATAACACAGGCCCTGGAAATAATTCCTGTTTGAACTAGAGCATGTATTTTGAAAATAACAGCCAATCTTGATTTAAAAATTGCCAGTGGTGGAGGATCCACTGCAACCCTTAATAAGTTGTTCCAATGGTTAATCACCCTGATTGCTAAGAAATTATGGCTTGTTTCCAGTCTGAATTGTCTAGCTTCAATTTCCAGCCATTGGCTTTTCTTATTGGATCTTCTAGATTGCGGAGCCCATTACCAATTATTTGTTGCCCATGTAGATACTTATAGACTGTGATCAAGTCTCTTTTTTAGACTGAATAGATTGCGCTCCTTGAGTCTTACACTAGAAGGCATATTTTCCAATCCTTTCATCATTCTTGTGGCTCTTCTCTGAACTCTCTTCAATTTATCAACATCCTTCTTGAATTGTGGACATCAAAACTGCACACTAGTCCAGCAGCAGTCTCACCAGTGCCAAATACAGAAATAATATGATCTACTTTCTCCTACTCAAGATTCCCCTGATATAGGCTGTGTCTACACTAGGATGGTTTGTGGTATAGCTGTTCTTGAAAACAAGGCCTAAAACTTACATCTGAGATACTCGTGACAGCAGGACAAGCTGGTCTCCATATATAGTCGTTATCCCAGGAGGGGGAATGAGAATGATGATAAGATGGTCACAACCTAGAGCTTGCTGTCTGGATCATATAAACTTTTTATGTTTTTTTCTGTAACGGAAGCTGAGAAAGACTCACATCTTAAAGCACGTTAAAACCCTGTGCTTTCATTCTAAAGGGGCCTTAGTTCACTGTAGCTTAATACCTTTAATTTAGTCAGTCACATTAACTTCACATCTTTTGTTGATTTGTCTTTGCTTGCCTGAGCATCCCTGTATAGACATGGCCTTACCGAGTTTAGCTCTCAACAAGGATAAATCTGGGTATGCTGAGACAACTATTTATTTAGTGTTAAATTATTTTCTGTCTAGTTTTTAATAAATCTCATTTTAGGGAAAGGATGCCGTGTGTGTCTAAAGTTCACCCAGTTTCATCTCTGAGGAGAAAACACACAGATAACCTCTTAGAGAGAGTACTACATCTAAAACCCGAACACCCCACTGTAATCTTGGCCAAAGGGGCATGGACAGAAGGATCCACTCCCAGTAAAGTACATTGCAGACGTTAGGACAGGTAATCCAGGTAATCCATAAATGGGAGACACTGAGAGACCAAACAGGAGATGGTGGTGGCCTTTTAGTGACAATACGATAGAGCCAGGCTCCAGGAATAGAACCAGGCCTGTAGTCAGTGAAGTAAGAGTGGATAGGACATAGGGAGCTGTTTGGAGGCTATTAACAAACAAGTAGAGGGGTCAGCATTAGACACTGTCTCAGTATGCTGCAATCTTAAGGACTGAGATTGTTGCTGCCTTTCTTTCCCTCACACGCGTTCCCAGGAATAGCTGTAATCCATCTCAAATTTCTCAAATCATCTAATTTGTTTTACTGTATTTACTGAAAATTGTCTAATTATTACTCTGCAGAAAGTGTAATGATTTTTCTCTCTCCTCATCTTGAGTTTCTGCTACAAACCTGAACAGACCTCTATTTGTAATATTTTGCATGCATTTTTAAGATTTAGTATTAGAATACTTCATCATTTAATTTATTCTTCCTATGAATTACAATAGAATCATAGAATATCAGGGTTGGAAGGGACCTCAAGAAGTCATCTAGTCCAACCCCCTGCACAAAGCAGGACCAATCCCCAACTAAATCATCCCAGCCAGGGCTTTGTCAAGCCTGACCTTAAAAACCTCAAAGGAAGGAGATTCCACCACCTCCCTAGGTAACCCATTCCAGTCCTTCACCACCCTCCTAGTGAAAAAGTTTTTCCTAATATCCAACCTAAACCTCCCCCACTGCAACTTGAGACCATTACTCCTTGTTCTGTCATCTGCTACCACCGAGAACAGTCTAGATCCATCCTCTTTGGAACTCCCTTTCAGGTAGTTGAAAGCAGCTATCAAATCCCCCCTCATTCTTCTCTTCTGCAGACTAAACAATCCCAGTTCCCTCAGCCTCTTCTCATAAGTCATGTGTTCCAGTCCCCTAATCATTTTTGTTGCCCTCCGCTGGACGCTTTCCAATTTTTCCACATCTTTCTTGTAGTGTGGGGCCCAAAACTAGATTCAGTACTGCAGATGAGGCCTCACCAATGTCGAATAGAGGGGAATGATCACATCCCTTGATCTCCTGGCAATGCCCCTACTTATAGAGCCCAAAATGGTGTTAGCCTTCTTGGCAACAAGGGCATGCTGTTGACTCATATCCAGCTTCTCATCCCCTGTAACCCCTAGGTCCTTTTCTGCAGGACTGCTGCCGAGCCATTCGATCCCTAGTCTGTAGCGGTGCATGGGATTCTTCCGTCCTAAGTGCAGGACTCTGCACTTGTCCTTGTTGAACCTCATCAGATTTCTTTTGGCCCAATCCTCTAATTTGTCTAGGTCCCTCTGTATCCTATCCCTACCACTCCTCCCAGTTTAGTGTCATCTGCAAGCTTGCTGAGGGTGCAATCCACACCATCCTCCAGATCATTAATGAAGATATTGAACAAAACTGGACCCAGGACAGACCCTTCGGGCACTCCACTGGCTGCCAACTAGACATGGAGCCATTGATCACTACCCGTTGAGCCCGACGATCTAGCCAGCTTTCTATCCACCTTATAGTCCATTCATCCAGCCCATACTTCTTTTACTTGCTGGCGAGAATACTGTGGGAGACCGTATCAAAAGCTTTGCTAAAGTCAAGGAATAACACGTCCACTGCTTTCCCTTCATCCACAGAGCCAGTTATCTTCATCATAGAAGGCAATTAAAATTAGTCAGGCATGACTTGCCATTGGTGAATCCATGCTGACTGTTCCTGATCACTTCCCTTTCCTCTAAGTGCTTCAGAATTGATTCCTTGAGGACCTGCTCCATGATTTTTCCAGAGACTGAGGTGAGGCTGACTGGCCTGTAGTTCCCTGGATCCTCCTTCTTTCTTTTTTTAAAGATGGGCACTACATTAGCCTTTTTCCAGTCATCCGGGACCTTCCCCGATCGCCATAAGTTTTCAAAGATAATGGCCAGTGGCTCTGCAATCACATCCTCCAACTCCTTTAGCACTCTTGGATGCAGCGCATCCGGCCCCATGGACTTGTGCTCGTCCAACTTTTCTAAATAGTCCCGAACCACTTCTTTCTCCACAGAGGGCTGGTCACATCTTCCCCATGCTGTACTGCCCAGTGCAGTAGTCTGGGAGCTGACCTTGTTCGTGGAAACAGAGGCAAAAAAAGCATTGAATACATTATCTTTTTCCACATCCTCTGTCACTAGGTTCCCTCCCTCATTCAGTAAGGGACCCACACTTTCCTTGACTTTCTTCTTGTTGCTAACATACCTTGTTAGCAACCCTTCTTGTTACTCTTAACATCTCTTGCTAGCTGCAACTCCAAGTGTGATTTGGCCTTCCTGATTTCACTCCTGCATGCCTGAGCAATATTTGTATACTCCTCCTTGGTCATTTGTCCAATCTTCCACTTCTTGTAAGCTTCTTTTTTGTGTTTAAGATCAGCAATGTTCAGCAGTGTTCAATGTGTATTGATGTTCACACATAGATGTATTGTGTTTTAAAAATGGCTACAAGTATATTGTTCTATTTGACTTTAGTGATTTTTTTCTGTGAACAGTTCTCTCTTACAATATTTACTCTTTGCTGCTCTCAGGCCTTATGATTATTTTTATTTGGTTTGTCTTGGCATGTACCTGCTGTATTTGGTTTATTGTTTTAAATACAAAGCAATATTAAACTAAATAGGAGCTTAAAAGTCAGATACTACTGAGATTGTTTTGCTGTTCATCTTAAAATATATTAATTTCTAGTACAGAACTGGCATTTCTAAAATTTACAGAGAAACCAACTAATTTAGATTTTATTTTTTAACATATCCTCCTAACAGGCTTTAAAAAAACCCACTGAGATTATCTTGTTATATGTTTGTTTGTTTGTTTTCTGTTTAACTCAGATAAATGCTTGTTACTAAACTGTTAATGAAACTTTTCCAAGTTTTATGGAAAGTATGTGTTTTTCTTTCGTGTGTTGTCATAGTAGGAGTTGTAGAGTACGGGTAAAATAATGAAAATGTGTCTACAAAACCCATGAAAATAAAAGTTCTGGAAACTGTTGACTTCAGAAGCCACAAACCAGAACTAATGGTGGAGCTCAGTGAGTGTACAATTGATTATAAAATAAAATTCTTTTTAAAAGGATCAAGCAACCAAATTGCCTTTTTCTCAGTATATGAAAGCAGAGTCATTACCTACTAAAGAGAGTAGTTATTTATGCCAAGAATCCAGTTTCTACAGCATGTTGTGATTATGCAACATCTTGTCCTGGCTGAGAAAATAACCCTGACTGCCAGACATGTCTGTAACATTAACCCAAGGTCTCACGTTACCCTTCCCAGACAATACACACAAGATCCTGTCCACCACCCAGCTATGCACTGGGTACCCAGCTCTGTCACATTCACCTTCCCAGCATTGTCTAGAAACTTCACGCTCCAGATACAGGACTAAGATAAATAACTATAATAACCTAGTGCATGTTTGTAAGACAAGCCTGAGTATCCCCTAGTACTTTGTGTAGGCTGAAAGGTTATATCATCATTGAAACAAGTGCCAGATTATTGCCATTTTTATACTCAACAGGGAACAACTACATTTTTGAGTGCCACCTAGTAAGCTGCTTCTGCCAGTAAAATGAGGTCATGGGAGTTTTCTGTAGTAGAGTTAAGATTTATGTTGGAAACTTAACTGAGCAATTTCAGTTTTCCTGGCTTTTAAGTTTTTTGAACTACAGCCTTCTAATTTCCTGACCTTCAAATATATTTTAAGCTTAAATTTCAAATTTTTCACTATCAAATTCTAGCTTCTTGTTATAACTGTACCCTTCTAATAGTATAGTTTTAATTAATGTAATACAGAGACCTTACTCTGTCTTAAAGATTTTGGGGGGAATAACTATTTCTGTCACCCAAAGAGAAGGATAGGTACTATGCCCTACTTTAAAGTACTTTGTTCCAATCTACTTTGACCAACAGTTTTCTCTATCACTTTATAACTTCTCACAAGTATTTTTGGCATGTATTGAATGGGACATTCCTGTGTTCCAACCTATGCTTAATGTGGTTAGATAGAAGAGGCATCTGGAAAACACAGGTTGTTGCCTGTACAGAATATATGCTCTTTAATCTATATATTCACCTTCAGCAAACTATACTGTGGGCCAAATTTTGTGATAACTTATCTCCTGAGCAATTCCACTGATTTTACTGGGAGTGGCTGGGATGTAAATCAGTGCAGGATCCATCTCCAAAGCTGTAATGAATATTTTTTTTTTTGTGCAGTGGTTCTAAAGAAGTTTGCTGCTGTTGCAATTCAGTGAGGATAAAAGAGCATAAGGAATGAGGACGGGCTGAAGAGAATATCTAGTAGAAAATGTTCAGTCTTCAATGCAAAGTCATGGGCAGTTAATTTTCTCTAGCAACCTGTCAGAAAGGAATAAATATTTATAGCCCTCCCATTTTCCCTCTTTTTCAACTCATTTCTTATGGGTACTATACAGTGCTAAAGCTTTACAATCTCCTTTCATTGAGTGAGTGACCTCAAAGGAGCTCACCAGCACTTCCAAGATCTCCTTAAGTCCCCACTGTAAATAAGTCAGTTTGCCATCTCCCACATTGTGCTCCATGGTGTATTAAAAACTGTTTTATTTAAAAAATTCAATTGTCATTTAAGCTACTGCCTTGGCAATTTGCTTCTTTTCTGGAGCTCTGCCAAAATGACTGTACATCTGCCTTTTTACTAAGCCCTGGTCTACACTATGAGTTTAGGTCGAATTTAGCAGCATTAGGTCGATTTAACCCTGCACCCGTCCACACGACGAAGCCTGTTTTGTCGACTTAAAGGGCTCTTAACATCGATTTCTGTACTCCTCCCCGGCGAGGAGTTTAATGCTAAAGTCGACCTCACTGGGTCAAATTTGGGGTAGTGTGGATGCAATTCGACGGTATTGGCCTCCGGGAGCTATCCCAGAGTGCTCCATTGTGACTGCTATTGACAGCACTCTCAACTCAGATGCACTGGCGAGGTAGACAGGAAAAGCCCCGGGAACTTTTGAATTTAATTTCCTGTTTGGCCAGCGTGGCGAGCTCATCAGCACAGGTGACCACGCAGAGCTCATCAGCACAGGTGACCATGAAGTCCCAGAATCACAAAAGAGCTCCAGCATGGACCGAACGGGAGGTACAGGATCTGATCGCTGTATGGGGAGAAGAATCCGTTCAGGCAGAACTCCGTTCCAAAAGACGAAATGCCAATATATATGCCAAAATCTCCAAGGGCATGATGGACAGAGGCTACAACAGGGACACACAGAAGTGCTGTGTGAAAATTAAGGAGCTCAGGAAAGCCTATCAAAAAACAAAGGAGGCAAATGGTTGCTCCGGATCAGAGCCCCATACATGCCACTTCTATGATGAGCTGCATGCAATTCTAGGAGGGCCCCTCCCACTACTCCACCACTGTCCATGGACACCTGCAAGGGGGGAGTCTCATGCAACAGGGATGAGGATTTTGTGGAAGAGGAAGATGATGAGGAGGAGGAGGTTGAGGATAGTGCACAGCAGGCAAGCGGAGAATCCCTTCTGCCTGGCAGCCAGGAACTGTTCATCACCCTGAAGCCAATACCCTCCTAACCCTCCCAAGGCGAGCTCCCGGACCTCTGGTGAGTGTACCTTTGTAAATATAATACAGGGTTTAAAAACAAGCGTGTTTAATGATTAATTTGCCCTGAAGACTTAGGATGCATTCGCGGCCAGTGTAGCTACTGGAAAAGTCTATTAACGTGTCTGGGGATGGAGCGGAAATCCTCCAGGGACATCTCCATGAACCTCTCCTGGAGGTACTCTAAAAGCCTTTGAAGAAGGTTTCTGGGGAGGGCAGCCTTATTCCGTCCTCCATGGTAGGACACTTTACCACGCCAAGCCAGTAACAAGTAGTCTGGAATCATTGCAGAACAAAGCATTGCAGCGAATGGGCCCGGGCTTTGGTGGCATTCAAGCAACATCCGTTCTTTATCTCTCTGTGTTAGCCTCAGGAGAGTGATATCATTCATGGTCACCTGGTTGAAATATGGGAAATTTGTTTAAGGGGACATTCAGAGGTGCCCGTTCCTGCTGGGCTGTTTGCCTTTGGCTGAAAAGAAATCATCCCCGCTGTTAGCCACGCGGTGAGGGGAAGCCCGTTCATGCTGAGCTGTTCGTGTTTGGCTGACAGAGATCTTCCCTGATACTAGCCACGCAGAGAGGGGAGGGGTGAAGCGATCATCCCAGAGAATTGGGTGTGAGGGGGTTTGGGCTGTGCTGCACATTCACCCTAAAACCGCAGCCCCTCCTTTTAAATGGCCAACCCAACAGGCTTTGCTTGGTATGGGAAAGGAGGGTGCTGCTGTTTGAAACCATGCCCACACGTTGTGAAGGTTGAAGAAGCCAAAACCCTTTGCCTTACTGTGGCTGCCTGCAAGCCGAATTCTGTTGCCCAGCCGATCGTGTGTAATGTCTCACACCAAACTGGCAAGCACTCAATATAAGAGGCAAAATGCGACGTTGTACCAAAAGTACATGTGCTATGTAATGTGAATCGCTTGATTCAGTGAGAAATAGTCTTCCCCTTTGTTCTCTAAAATGTATATTTTTAAATACCACTCTCCTTTTTTTTCCTCCCACATCTGCAAATATTTCTACGCTCCCCCTATCATCTCTGTCCCAGAGGCTAGCACAGATTAGAAGGCACAAAAACCCGCACTCACAATGACATGTTCGCAGAGCTCGTGCAGTCCTCCAGCACTGAAAGAGCTCAGCAGAATGCATGGAGGCAAACAATGGCAGAGTTCAGGAAAGTGTTAAATGAACGTGATGAGAGGAGGGAGGAGCACGATGAGAGGAGGCAGGATGAAATGCTGAGGCTAATGGGGGAAGCAAACTGACATGCTCAGGCATCTGGTGGAGCTGCAGGAAAGGCAGCAGGAGTACAGACCGCCACTGCAGCCTCTGTATAACCACCTGCCCTCCTCCCCAAGTTCCATATCCTCCTCATCCAGATGCCCAAGAACGCAGGGGAGAGGCTCTGGGCACCCAGCCACTCCACCCCAGAGGATTGCCCAAGCAACAGAAGGCTGGCATTCAATAAGTTTTGAACTGTAGTGTGGCCTTGTCCTTCCCTCCTCCCCTCATCCACCACCCCACTTGGTGCTTCCCTCCTCACCCACCCACCCCCAGGCTACCTTGTGAGTTTTCCCCCTATTTGCGTGATGAATTAATAAAGAATGCATGATTTTGAAACAATAATGACTTTATTGCCTCTGAAAGTGGTGATCGAAGGGGGGAGGTCGGTTGGCTTACAGGGAAGTAGACTCAACAAAGGGGGCAGGTTTTCATCAAGGAGAAACAAACAGAACTGTCACACTGTAGCCTGGCCAGTCATGAAACTGGTTTTCAAAGCTTCTCTGATGCGCAGGGCACCCAGCTGTGCTCTTCTAATCACCCTGGTGTCTGGCTGTGCATAATTGGCCGCCAGGAGATTTGCCTCAACCTCCCACCCCGTCCCCCACTTACTCTCACAGATATTGTGAAGCACACAGCAAGCATCAATAACAATGGGAATATTGGTTTCGCTGAGGTCTAACCTAGTTAGTAAACTGTGCCAGTGAGCTTTTAAATGTCCAAATGCACATTCTACCACCATTCTGCACTTGCTCAGCCTACAGTTGAACTGCTCCTTACTACTGTCCAGGGTGCCTGTGTACAGCTTCATTAGCCATGGCATTAAGGGGTATCCTGGATCCCCAAGGATAACTATTGGCATTTTAACATCTCCAATGGTAATTTTCTGGTCTGGGAAGTAAGTTCCTTCCTGCAGCTGTTCAAACAGACCAGAGTTCCTGAAGATGCGAGTATCATGCACCTTTCCCGGCCATCCCACATTGATGTCGGGGAAACATCCCTTGTGATCCACCAGCGCTTGCAGCACCATTGAAAAGCACCCCTTGCGGTTTACGTACTGGCTGCCAAGGTGCTCCAGTGCCAAGAAGGGATATGTGTTCCGTCTATGGCCCCACCACAGTTAGGGAACCCCATTGTAGCAAAGCCATCCACTATGACCTGCACATTTCCCAGAGTCACTACCCTTGATAGCAGCAGCTCAGTGATTGCGTTGGCTACTTGGATCACAGCAGCCCCCACAGTAGATTTACCCACTCCAAATTGATTCCCAACTGACCGGTAGCTGTCTGGCATTCAAAGCTTCCAGAGGGCTATCGCCACTCACTTCTCAACTGTGAGGCCTCATCTTGGTAGTCTTGCACTTCAGGACAGGGGAAAGCAAGTCACAAAGTTCCATGAAAGTCCCATTACACATGCGAAAGTTTCCCAGCCACTGGGAATCATCCCAGACCCACAACACTATGCGGTCCCACCAGTCTGTGCTTGTTTCCCGGGCCCAGAATTGGCATTCCACGGCAGGAACCTGCCCCATTACCACCATGATGTCCAAACTGCCAGGGCCTGTGCTTTGAGAGAAGTCTGTGTCCATGTCCTCATCACTGTCATGATTGCACTGTCATCGCCTCCTCGCCTGCTTTTACAGGTTCTGCACATACTGCAGGATAATGCACAAGGTGTTTACAATGCTCACAACAGCAGCGGTGAGCTGAGCGGGCTCCACGATTGCTGTGGTATGGCGTCTGCAGGAGAGCAGTAGAGCAGAGTTGCAGCAGAAGCGGTGGATGATGACGGATGCCATGAGAATAGATATTTATACAGAACAACAAGAGGACCTGCGAGGTGGATTCATGGCACCATGAGAGCAGGAGAGCAGAGTTGCAGCGGAAGTGGTGGATGACGACAGTTAGCAGTCCTACTGCACCGTCTGCTGACAGCGGCACCCAGGACACAACAGCAGCAGTGACAGTGAGTTGAGCTGAGCAGGCTGCACGCTTGGCGTGATATGGCATCTGCACAGAAAAAAGGTGTGAAACGATTGTCTGCCATTGCTTTCATGGAGGGAGGGGCGACTGATGACATGTACCCAAAACCACCCACGACAATGTTTTTGCCCCATCAGGCATTTGGAGCTTAACCTAGAATTCCAATGGGCGGCGGAGACTGTGGGAACTGTGGGATAGCTACCCACAGTGCACCGCTCCGTAAGTCAATGCTAGCCACGGTAGTGAGGACACACTCCACCGACTTAATGTGCTTAGTGGGGATATATGCAATCGACTGTATAAAATCAATTTCTAAAAATCAACTTCTATAAAATCAACATAATTTCGTAGTGTAGACATACCCTATACTTTTCTAGGCAGATACAAGCTGTTTCATTCTATACTTATTGAAGCTAAGGAAATATCACACCAAGGTACTTAGCTAATGGTTAAATCAGAGAACGTCTGCAAACCCAGCATCCTACAGACTTCAAACATTACTGGCAAACACAGCCAATCCCACAGGATAGCTCTGTGGTTTGTCATTCTGAAGCATATCCCTTCAGATTATGTAGAATATCGATGAAAATTTGCATGAAATGCTATAAAAAAGAGCCATCCCATATATTCCCTGCAATGCCACACTGTGTAAAGCCAGTAGAAAAATGAGGCACCTTCTTGCGGTACCATCCACATAACAGATGGCTTGTGAACCTGTCCACAAGTGTTAGGACTTGCAGACTTTCTGCACTAGATATCTATATGTTTGGGCTGTCCCCCAAAGCAGATGCCAGTGGGGATGCTATTCCCCGCTAGCAGAAGCTATGGCGGAAGGCTTAATAGTTGAGCTGTGGGAGACCAAGAAAAGCTTGATAGTCAGCCTCTGGAGGCTAACTTATGGCCCTTGGAGATGCAGGTCCCTGGACCCCATCTTCCCAACCAGTGGGGGCATAGGCAGTCCCCCAAGCCCAGACCACTGCTGTGAGCACAGGAGCAGGAGCACTCTTCCAGGGGACCAGCGGCACTCTATGCCTTTCCTTTGGATTAGGAGAGTTTTCCCAAATTCTGACCCAGCGGGTCCAGTTTCATCTCCCCTGGACTCCAAGCTGCCGGCCAGGCACTCCGCAGCTAGCCAAGCGCACTCTGAGAGACAACTTCCTAAGCATGTGCAGCATTTTCTGAACCCTGTTGAGACACAATTAGCTGGGTAGTTATCCAAAGCAAGAGCGCCGGAGCACACCCAAGACTTTTTGGGTGCAGCGGCTGGGTAAATGTTATCTGCCTACCAAAATGGCTGAGTGGTTAAGGTGTTGGACTCAAGTTCTAAGGGGCGTGATGGTGGGTTTTTGGTTTGGTGTTTTGGTAGGCGGGGGGAGAAGCAGGAGGTGGGCAGGTTAAAGGGAAGCAGCAGCTGCTTGAAGGTTTCTACCAACTAGTCAAAAGGAAGCAGCTAAGGCCAGCCAGAAACAGGATTCAAATGGGTAGACAGCCAGGCCTCTAGAGGTCAAGACCTTAACCGCTCAGCCATCCTGTCCAGCAGTGACGAGAAGCTTCTCCACTCCAGGAGAAAAGCCTTGGATGGCCTCCGGCCCTCTTGCTCTGGGTGATTCCACATCAGCCCAGACTCTGCGGCCACCATCCGATGCATTAGGTCATGCCACAGGCTTGTGACAGAGAGCTTGCACTTCTGCGGGGCGGGAGAGCCAAAAGGAGAAACGGCACCCAGCTAGAGCTCGAAGAGCAGCACACTGGACGCAGTGAGATTCCGAGCCACGCAGACACGTGCCTAGTGGAACGTGAGCCCAACGCCTTCCCTGCTCGGACATCCTGGGGCTCCCCGAAGGCTCTCGCAAGGAAACAGGAAGATGTTGGGACGTCTCCGAGGATCCAGCTCTGTTTGGGCTGGCATCCATCCCCAGACAATCCCGAGAGGAGCAGTTTCACCGAGGTGGGTGGACTTGGGCCTGGCTCCGTAGCTCAGGGTTTAGCGCACTCGTCTCATGAACCAGGGTTGGTGAGTTTAAATCTTGCTGGAGCATTCCTGCAGGGGCAGATTTTCAGACTCGTTTGCCTTGTCCAGTGGTGAGTAGTTGGAGTAGTTTAGCAAAGGGCTAAAACACAGCCGCTGAGAGGTCCCAGGTGGGGAGAGTGGCACCTTACCAGAAGTGGGGCTCAAATCCATGCAGAAACATGTCCACTGGAACTTAAGTCCAATGCCTTAACCTCTTGGCCATTCTGGTGAGCGCCCAAAGGCTGGCCCAGCAGAAGGACTTTTTGGGACACTGTCAAGGTTCCTTCCCCACTCTGAACTCTAGAGTACAGATGTGGGGACCTGCCTGAAACACCCCCTAAGCTTATTCTTACCAGCTTAGGTTAAAAGCTGCCACCACAAAAGTGTTACACAAAGAACAGGGGAAGTGCCCACTTGGAAACGTCTCCCCCCCAAAAAATATCCCCCCAAGCACTACACCCCTTTCCTGGGGAGGGCTTGATAAAAATCCTCACCAATTTGCACAAGTGAACACAGACCCAAACCCTTGCATCTTAAGAACAATGAAAAAGCAATCAGGTTCTTAAAAGAAGAATTTTTATTAAAGAAAAAGTAAAAGAATCACCTCTGTAAAAACAGGATGGTAAATACCTTACAGGATAATCAGATTCAAAACATAGAGAATCCATCTAGGCAAAATCTTAAGTTACAAAAAGACACAAAAACAGGACTATACATTCCATTCAGCACAACTTATTTTCTCAGCCATTTAAACAAAACAGAATTTAACGCATATCTAACTAGATTGCTTACTAACTCTTTACAGGAGTTCTGACCTGCATTCCCGGCAAAAACATCACACAGACAGAGCCTTTGTTTCCCCTGCTCCAGCTTTGAAAGTATCTTGTCTCCTCATTGGTCATTTTGGTCAGGTGCCAGAGAGGTTATCTTAGCTTCTTAATCCTTTACAGGTGAAAGGGTTTTTCCTCTGGCCAGGAGGGATTTAAAGGTGGTTAGCCTTCCCTTTATATTTATGACACGCCCCCCAAATCACAGATAGGGTGGAACACTGGCTGTGATTTCTTCCTGGAGCTCTAGGAAAAAACAGAGTTAATAAGACACATGCAACTCTAAATATACTACCAAGTATATAAAGACTAACAATATTTTCCACATCTCAAGGACGATTTTTACCAGTTGATTCTGGGAAACTTTCATGGGAGAGTGCATCAGCCACTTTGTAAGAAGCTCCTGAGATGTGTTGTATGTTGAAATCAAAATCTTGGAGACCTAAACTCCACCAAATAAGTTTTTTGTTATTTCCCGTGGCGGTATGAAGCCACTGTAGCACAGCATGGTCGGTTTGCAGGTGGAAGTGCCGTCCCCAAACATATGGGCATAGCTTTTCCAGAGCGTGGACAATGGCGTAACATTCTTTTTCACTGACTGACCAGTTGCTTTCCCTCTCAGACAGCTTCTTGCTAAGAAATACTACAGGATGGAATTCTTGATCCAGTCCTTCCTGCATTAAAACTGCTCCCACACCACGCTCGGACGCATCTGTGGTTACTAGGAACAGTTTGTCAAAGTCTGGGGCCCTTAGCACAGGGTCAGACATGAGTGTCGCTTTAAGCTGGTTAAAGGCCTTCTGACACTCTTCAGTCCACTGAATGGCATTTGGCTGTTTCTTTTTGGTTAGGTCTGTCAGTGGGGCGGCGATTTGGCTGTAGTGCGGTACAAATCGTCTGTAATAACCGGCCAAGCCTAAGAAGGATTGAACCTGTTTCTTTGACTTTGGGACAGGCCACTTTTGGATAGCATCCACTTTGGCCTATAGGGGGTTAATAGTTCCTTGACCCACCTGGTGTCCAAGGTAAGTCACTCTGTTTAGGCCTATTTGACGCTTCTTAGCCTTAACAGTTAGTCCTCCCTCCCATATGCGCTGGACGACTTTTTGTAGATGTTCCAGGTGTTCTGCCCAAGAATCCGAAAATATGGCCACATCGTCAAGATAGGTGACTGCATATTCTCCCAATCCTGCTTGGAGACCATCTACAAGTCTTTGGAAGGTGGCGGGTGCATTCCGCAGCCCGAAAGGGAGTACATTAAATTCATACAGCCCGACATGTGTGATGAAGGCTGACCTTTCCTTGGTGGATTCACCTAGCGGTACCTGCCAGTATCCCTGGTTAAGTCCAAGGTAGAGATGAACTGGGTCTGTCCCAGTTTCTCTAATAGTTCATCTGTGCGTGGCATTGGATAGTTGTCTGGGCGAGTCACAGCATTTAGCTTACAGTAGTCCACGCAAAAATGTATCTCCCCATCTGGTTTGGGAACTAGAACCACTGGAGATGCCCATGCACTGCCAGAGGGGCGGATTACCCCCATCTGTAGCATATCCTGGATCTCCCATTCTATAGCAGTTTTAGCTTGAGGAGACACCCGTTAAGGTTGGGCTCTAATTGGGTGAGCATTACCTCTGTCAATGGAGTGGTATGCCCATTCGGTCAGTCCTGGGGTGGCTGAGAACGTCGGCATGTAGCTAGTGCACAGCTCCTTGATCTGCTGTCGCTGCATACGCCCAAGGGTCATGGAGAGGTTCACCTCTTCCACGCCACCAGCACTTTCCCCTTCGTAGTAGACACTTTCAGGCCACTCAGCGTCATCTCCTCCCTGGGCTGTAAACTGACAACCCTTTAATTCTCTGGAATAAAAGGGCTTTAGAGAATTAATATGGTACACCTTAGGCTTTCAGTTGGAGGTGGGGAATGCTATGAGATAATTAACAGTCCCAGGTGCTCTTGGACCGTGAATGGCCCTTCCCACGACATTTCCATTTTATGGGCCTGGAGCGCCTTTAAGACCATGACCTGGTCCCCTACTTTGAAGGAACACTCTCTGGCATGTTTATCGTACCAGGCTTTTTGCTCTTTTTGAGCATCCTTTAGGCTTTCTTTAGTAAGGGCTAAAGAGGTTCGGAGAGTGTTTTGTAGGTTGGTTACAAAGTCCAGAATGTTAGTTCCTGGAGAAGGTGTAAATCCCTCCCATTGCTGCTTCACCAACTGCAATGGCCCCTTAACCTCACGGCCATATACAAGTTCAAATGGTGAAAACCCTAAACTGTTGTGGTACAGCTCTGTAGGAAAAGAGCAACTGCTGCAACACTAGGTCCCAATCATTGGAGTGCTCATTTATGAATTTACTTATCATGGCTCCCAAAGTTCCATTAAACTTCTCCACCATGCCATTTGTTTGATGATGGTAAGGAGTAGCAACCAAGTGATTTACGCCATGAACTTCCCAAAGGCTTTCCATAGTTCCTGCCAGGAAATTAGTCCCTGCATCTGTGAGGATGTCGGAGGGCCAACCTACCCTGGCAAAAATGTCTGCTAGTGCCTGGCACACACTTTTAGCCCTGGTGTTGCTTAGAGCTACTGCTTCCGGCCATCGGGTGGCAAAATCCATGAGAGTCAGTATGTACTGCTTTCCTCTGGGTGTCTTTTTCGGAAAAGGACCCAGAATATCCACAGCTACTCGCTGAAATGGAACTTCAATGATGGGGAGTGGCTGGAGAGGGGCTTTGACCTGGTCTTGGCATACCTCACAAGACCGGACATAGGTAGAAACATCCTTGCCCATTCCCTCCCAGTGGAATGACCTCCCCAAACAGTCTTTGGTCCTGTTCACCCCAGCATGGCCACTAGGATGATCGTGGGCTAAGCTCAAGAGCTTTACCTGGTACTTAGTTGGAACTACCAACTGTCTCTGAGGATGCCAGTCTTCCTGGTGTCCACCAGAAAGAGTTTCCTTGTTAAAAGTCCTCTTTCTACAATAAACCTGGATCGATTAGAAGAGCTGATACGTGGTGGGCTGCTCCATGCCGCCGTCCAAGCTCTCTGGAGGCTTTCATCTGCTTCCTGCTTGGCCTGGAACTGTTCCCTTGATGCTGGAGACACTAGTTCCTCACTGAATTGTGAAGTGATGTAGGAGACGGGGCTGTTTGCGTTGACTGTGAACCGCTCTCCGCTGGGGCACTATGTTTGGGTTCAGGCTACGGCTGAGCCTTTTGTGTAGGGTTATCTGTTGCTGCTGGTGCAGGTTCGGTGGGGCCCTCTGGTGTTGGGGTTGCAAGTACTGGATTCAGTGCTGGCAGTGGTTCAGGTGCTGGTTGTTCCACCGGTTCCGGGGCTGGATTCACTACTGCTGTTGCTGACGTTGGCATGGGGTCCGGTTCCATTACCTCTGACCGGGTCCTGGTAGAAGTTTCTGGAACAGAGCTAGGCGTGACAGCTTGCTTAGCCTGGCTGCGTGTGACCATTCCCACCCTCTTGGCTAGCTTCACATGATTGGCCAAGTATTCCCCCAGCAGCATGGGGATGGGATAATCATCACAGACTGCAAAAGTCCACATTCCTAACCAGCCCTTGTACTGGACAGGCAACTTGGCTGTAGGCAAATTGAAAGAGTTGGACTTGAAGGGTTGAATTGTCACTTGGATCTCTGGGTCGATTAAATTTGGATCTACTAAGGAAGCATGGATAGCCGACACTTGCGCTCCGGTGTCCGTCCATGCGGTGACCTTCTTCCCGCCCGCACTCATAGTTTCCCTCCTGAGGATATCTGGGCCTGAGGACCTCTGGTGTGATTCCGGTGCAATGAACTGTAATCTGTTGGGGTTCTTGGGGCAGTTGGCCTTTACATGCCCTGGTTCATTACATTTAAAACATCATCCAGCTGACAGGTCACTGGAGCGAGGTGGGTTGCTGGAGAACGGTGTGGCGGGACAATAAGGTGGCTGGAGTGTTCCTTGGGGTGTAGTTGGGGCCTTGGGCTGCCCCCGGCAGTAGGGTGAGGTCGGAGATTGTCCCTTCTGGTATCCGCTCCAACTGCAACCAGTTTTTTTCTTTTCTGCCACTTCCACCCATTTGGCTCCAATCTCCCCAGCCTCGACTACAGTTTTGGGCTTCCCATCCAGGATGTATCTTTCTATTTCCTCAGGAACACCCTCTAAGAACTGCTCCATTTGCATTAGGAAGGGCAAATCTTCTGGAGATTTAACACTTGCTCCTGATATCCAGGCATCCCAATGTTTCACAATGTGATAGGCATGCCGGGTAAATGACACGTCTGGTTTCCACCTTACGGCTCTGAACTGCTGATGGGAATGCTCGGGTGTTATCCCCATTCTGACTCTCGCCTTGGTTTTAAACAGTTCATACTGGTTCATGTGTTCCTAAGGCATTTCAGCCACCACCTCAGCTAAGGGTCCACTGAGCTGCAGCCTCAGCTCTACCAGGTATTGGTCTGTAGAGATGCTGTACCCAAGGCAGGCCCTTTCGAAGTTTTCTAAGAAGGCCTCGGTATCATCGCCTGCCTTGTAGGTGGGGAACTTTCTGGGATGGGAAGTGGTACCTGGAGAAGGATTGCTAGGGTTTGTTGGTATATTCTGCAGAGCCTTTGCCTTCTCCATCTCCAGTGCATGCTTCCTCTCTTTTTCCTTCTCCGCCTCAGCATGCTTCCTCTCCTCCTCAGCATGCTTCCTCTCTTTTTCCTTTTCCTCCATTTCTTTTTCCTTTGCCTCCATAGCTCTCCTGTGGGCAGCCTCTTGGGCTTTTTCCTTTTCCTCTATTTCTTTTTCCTTTGCCTCCATAGCTCTCCTGAGGGCAGCCTCTTTGGCTGTTTCCTTGGTTTCTGTCATGTTTGCCTCTCTGTTTTTAACTAACTTTACATCCGAGAGTTAGAAATAAAACAAACAAACAAAAAAAACTTGGCGGGTCAAAAAAAAATAGATTGTGCTGTAACCAGTACCTACGTTCTCTGATAGTGATTGTCAGCCTACCGAAAAATCCTTTTAAAAAAACCTAACACCTCTGTCTCCAGGCAAATAGACAGAAAAACCCTCTAGTTGCTCTTAGCTAAAAAAAAAACACCTCTTCAGGTCTGTGAAGAACTTGTGAATTTCCTTACAGAAGGTTAACTACCCTGCCTTTAGGTAGAGAAAACTCCAGGTCACAAAAGCAAGCTCTCTTTTGTTATGCTTGTTGCTTTGTCCCCTTTTACGAAACCCTTTAAAATCTTTTAAAATCCTTCTGTGCTTCTGGTTCAAAAAAAAATTCTCAAAATGATTTCAAATTAATCCCACCGCTCTGCCACCATGTCAAGGTTCCTTCCCCACTCTGAACTCTAGAGTACAGATGTGGGGACCTGCCTGAAACACCCCCTAAGCTTATTCTTGCCAGCTTAGGTTAAAAGCTGCCACCACAAAAGTGTTACACAAAGAACAGGGGAAGTGCCCACTTGGAAACGTCTCCCCCCCCAAAAAATATCCCCCCAAGCACTACACCCCCTTTCTTGGGGAGGGCTTGATAAAAATCCTCACCAATTTGCACAAGTGAACAGAGACCCAAACTCTTGCATCTTAAGAACAATGAAAAAGCAATCAGGTTCTTAAAAGAAGAATTTTAATTAAAGAAAAAGTAAAAGAATCACCTCTGTAAAAACAGGATGGTAAATACCTTACAGGGTAATCAGATTCAAAACATAGAGAATCCATCTAGGTAAAACCTTAAGTTACAAAAAGACACAAAAACAGGACTATACATTCCATTCAGCACAACTTATTTTCTCAGCCATTTAAACAAAACAGAATCTAACGCATATCTAACTAGATTACTTACTAACTCTTTACAGAAGTTCTGACCTGCATTCCTGCTCTGGTCCCGGCAAAAGCATCACACAGACAGAGCCTTTGTTTCCCCCCCTCCAGCTTTGAAAGTATCTTGTCTCCTCATTGGTCATTTTGGTCAGGTGCCAGCGAGGTTATCCTAGCTTCTTAACCCTTTACAGGTGAAAGGGTTTTTCCTCTGGCCAGAAGGGATTTAAAGGTGGTTAGCCTTCCCTTTATATTTATGACAGACGCCGTCAATGCGCCCGCTGCAATGAGCGCATGACCATGGCAGGCACAGCATCACTTAGGTAGGCATGGTCGGAGAGGGGAGGCACTATGGGGCCTGGCTCCATAGCTCAGGGGTTAGCACATTGGTCTTGTTAAACCAGGGGTTGTGAGTTCAACTCTCACTGGGGCTTAGGTAGCAGTTTTTGGCTGGGCCTGTTGTCCCCCAGTAGTGTGGTGTGTGACATTGCACTCCATATGTTTATGGAAATATGCTTATGAGTGTGAATATAATGTAACTGAAATATGCTTTATGCAAAAGGTCTCTTCTAAGGTATCATTACAAAGCTTATAATCTACTGTTTTCATCCTATTTGTATGAATGTATTATTCTTGTATCTGAAGCTAGAAATATGAAGTGTTATTCTGAAGTCCTATTGTAATTATGCAATGTGTGGGCCATTAAAGGTGGTTTAGAATCTTGATGGCTCCCATTGACCAGGACAATTGGTTGTCAATGGCTCTGTTTACCTGTAAGCCTTCCTGGATATGTGGGTGCCAGCCAATGAGTAATGAAGTCTCACAGGACATGTGAACATGTCACATGATACTGGAATCCATCTTAAACCTGGTGCTTTTCCATTTAGAAGGAAGGGTGGAAACCGAGAGAGAGACAAAGGATTCCCGCCTTGTGCCAAAGATATAAAAGTGGGTGGAACAGAACAAAGAGGGCGGCAGTCATGAGAAAACCGCTAGTGACCACTTGAGCTGGAACTGACAAGAACTGTACCGGGGGAAAGGATTGGGCCCAGACTAAGAAGGAGGCTTGCCTCTGAAAGAAGTTTTTTGGAACATCTCTGAGGGTGAGATTTACCTGGATTCAGTTTCTTAAATGTATTAGGCTTAGACTTGCATGTTTTCTTTTATTTTGCTTGGTAAATTACTTTGTTCTGTCTGTTATTACTTGAAACCACTTAGATACTACTTTTTATACTTAATACAACCACTTTTCTTTATTATTAAACCCAGAGTAAGCGATTAATACCTGGGGGAGCAAACAGCTGCGCATATCTCTCTCTGTGTTATAGAGGGCGGACAATTTATGAGTTTACCCTGCGTAAGCTTTATACAGAGTAAAACGGATTTATTTGGGGTTTGGATCCCACTAGGAGCTGGGTGTCTGGAAATAGGAAACCAGCTGAGCAGTTCTGGTTAAAGTCTGCAGCTTTGGGGGCGTGGGTCAGACCCTGGGTCTGTGTTGCAGCGGAGTTGCATCTCTGGCTCAACAAGATAGGGTTCTGGAGTCCAGTCCCCAGGGGGTCTCTGTGACTGAACCCATCACAAGGTGCTTGGCTTTTCTTGGGTACTTATTAATTTTTGGGAGGGGCACAGCAAGGCAGGACACCAGAGGGCTTTGTTAAAGAGAAGCAGCAGCCTGAATTTTTGTACCCGTCGGTCAAAGGGCAGAGCAACAGGGGCCTACCAGAAGCGGGAGTCAAACCCACTGGGACTTGAGTCCAACGCCTTAACCACTCAGCCACTCTGGTGAGTGGGTAACTCTAGCCCATGTGCTACCCCCAAAAAGTCTTGGGTGTGCTCCGGCGCTCTTGCTGTGGATAACTACCCAGCTAATTGCGTCTCAACGGGGGTTCAGAAAATGTTGCACTTGCTTAGGAAGTTGCCTCTCTGGGTGCGCTTGGCTAGCTGCGGAGTGCCCGGCCGGCGGCTTGGAGTCCAGGGGAGGTGAAACTGGACCCCCGGGTCAGAATTTGGGAAAAATCTCCAAATCCAAAGCAAAGACATAGAGTGTCGCTGGTCCTGTGGAAGCATGCTCCTGCTCCTGTGCTCATAGCAGTGTTCCAGGCTTGGGGAGATGGGGTCCCGGGACCTGCATCTCCAAAGGCCACAAGTTAGCCTCCAGAGGCCGACTCTCGAGCCTCTCTTGGTCTCCCGCAGCTCGACTATTAAGCCTTCTGCCATGCCTTCTCTTGGAAGAGAGCAGCATCCCCACTGGCATCTGCTTTGGGGGACAGCCCGGCTGGAAAGAATTGGGGCCACCAGGTCAACCCATTGGACGTAATGGAGTCTCCAGCATGGCATTGGGGAGCTCAGGCCACTAGCTGTACAGAGGCAGGAGATCACTGTGCAGATTTCCCTGCCCCCGGGACACAGAGTTAGCGGTGAGGCTGCACCCAAGTCTGACACAATGCAAGGACTGGGCCTGGCCCAGAAACACCCAAGGGCCTTGCCCTATGTGCCAGTTGCACCAGGTGTTGGGAGGCAGGCTCATCAAGGCAGGCTCCAAGTGTGGAGCGATCCAAGTATGGGCTGTGAGGCTTCTGTGTAGGGCAATCTGGGTGTGGGCAGCTCCGTGGAGGATCCAGGTGCAGGGGGTGTCCGGCTGCAAAGGGGCTTGTTGGTGGTGGGGGGGAGGGTTCTGGGTGCAATGGTTATGGGACTCTGCAGGGGGGTCCAGGTGAGGGTGCTTGGGCTCAGCAGGAGGGGTCTGGATGTAGGGTGGGGCTAGAGCTCAGCAGGGGTGTCTGGGTGAGGGAGGCTCAATGTGTGGTTGAGATGCTGCGGGAGTGTGGTCAGTGAGGTGGGGATCCAGGTGCAGCTGGTTGGGGCTCATATGGGTGAGGATCTGGGTGCAGGGGGCTCGTTGGGGTGGTCCAGGTTCAGGGGGAGTGGAGCTCTTCGGAGGGGGGTTTTGCGGGCAGGGGGGTGAGGCTCAGCGGGAGGGTCCAGATGAGGTTGGGTGGAGGGGGGAGCAGCTCCCTGTACAGGTTTCAGAGTAGCAGTTGTGTTAGTCTGTATTCGCAAAAAGAAAAGGAGTACTTGTGGCACCTTAGAGACTAACCAATTTATTTGAGCATAAGCTTTTGTGAGCTACAACTCACTTCATCGGATGCATAAAGTGGAAAATACAGTGAGGAGATTTATATACACACAGACCATGAAAAAATGGGTTTTTATCATAAACATTCTCATCTTAAGTGATCACTCTCCTTACAATGTGTATAATAAAAACCCATTTTTTCATGGTCTGTGTGTATATAAATCTCCTCACTGTATTTTCCACTTTATGCATCCGATGAAGTGAGCTGTAGCTCACGAAAGCTTATGCTCGAATAAATGTGTTAGCCCCTAAGGTGCCACAAGTACTCCTTTTCTTTTTGCTCCCTGTACAGGGATCCCTCTGTGACAAAGCGGGACTCTTCTTAATGTGTCCTCTGAATATTGTGGGGGTGCCTCATTTTCCCCTATGCAGTTCTTAAGTATCTAGGTGGTGGGATAAGGGTGTATGATCGTTGCAGAGCCACAGAGGGCAGGTATGTGCAGGGGTCTGGACACAGAGAATGGCCAACACCCTGTTTCCTGGCAATTGATGGCCTGGCCCTTCCCCCCTGCAACGTGAGAGCTAAAGGTGTTGGAGAACTAAGGAATCACGTGACCTCCTGGCCCGGGAAAGGGAGAAAGCCAAGAGGAGGAGGGGCTGGAGAGAGTTTCAGTTTGGGGCTGGCTGGGGACAAGGAGTGAAGTGCAGACGTGGTTGTCCGGCTCACTGCCCCCCCAAAATGGACCCGGCTGAGGGGTCCTCTTCTCTGCACCTACAAGCTCCGTTTAGACCATGTTCCTGTCATCTAATAAACCTTCTGTTTTACTGGCTGGCGGAGAGTCACGTCTGACTGTGAAGTTGGGGTGCAGGACCCTCTGGCTTCCCCAGGACCCCGCCTGAGCAGACTCGCTATGGGAAGCGCACGGAGGGGCAGAGGATGCTGAATGCTCCGAGGTCAGACCCAGGAAGGTGGAAGTTGTGTGAGCTGTGTGTCCTGCAGACTATGCTCACAGAAAGGAGACTTCCCCAGAGTCCTGACTGACTTCGTTGGGAGCAGTTCCAGAGCATCGCCCGGGAACTCCGTGACACCCTCTCCCTGCAGCTGAAGAGCAACGCGTGCAGGTAGCAGGGGAGGGGTGAGGTGAGGTGGGGTGAGAATGGAGTTTGCAGAGCTTTCTGCAGCTGGGGAAGAAATCTGGGGTTGGGTCTGACCCAGCCCCGGATGCCATGCCCCACATCCCCTCCCAACAGGGGTTGGGAGATCCGGGCCCATTAGGTGCAATGGGTTGACCTGGTGGCCCCAATTCTTTCCAGCCGGGCTGTCCCCCAAAGTGGATACCAGTGGGGATGCTGCTCCCCACCAGGAGAAGCTATTGTGGAAGGCTTAATAGTGGAGCTGCAGGAGACCAACAGAACCTCGATAGTTGGCCTCTGGAGGCTCCTACCCTGCGCTGGGCTCTCCCCCTGCACGGCATCTGCGGATGAGTCAGACCCACCCCCAGATTTCTCCCCCAGCTGCAGAAAGCTCTGCAAACATCCCCTCCCCCACACGCATCTCTCCCCCGCTTCCTGCACCCGTGTCCGGGTTGGGGGGGGAGGAGCGACACAGTGATCTCCCACCTCTGTGCAGCTAGTGGCCTGTGCTCCCCAATGCCATGCTGGAGCCTCCACATTTATTTGACAAATAAAAGTTGCAGAATTTTAAAATATTGTGCACAGAATTTTTAATTTTTTGGTGCAGAATGCCCTGAGGTGTATGATTTGCCTAGGCCCCCCCACCTCAGGACCCCCACCTTCCAAGTCCACTGCTATGGAGGAAGGCCAGGTAATGCATTGCTATGCACAGGGCTGGGTGGGGAGAGCCTTCTTGTTGGGAGCAGAGGCGTGGCCAGAAGGGAGCTGCCACTCACCCAGAGCACACCTCATGTTCGTGGGGAAGCCGGCTCTAAAGCCTTCGTAGAAGACCTGGCTCAAGGTTTTGTGCGTAGCGGAGCAGCAGCCTCGCTGCCACCTATGGAAAGCGGGCTCTTGACACAAGACTCTCTCCCTTTCCCCAACAGCTCTGCTCTGGGAGGCCCTTCAGCGGAATGGTCAAGGTGCCCTCAGCGCAGGTGTGATGAATGAAGTCGGGGGGAGCTCCCTTTGATGGACACCCAGCCAGCCAGTTAGCTGTAAAATTGCTCTTGACAGCTGTTCTCTTCTTGCTTTATCTGTCCATCCTGGGGTGGCTGAAAACATTGGCATGAAACTGGTGCACAGCTTCTGGATTTGCTGTCGCTGCTTACGCCCAAGGGTCATGGAGAGGCTCACCTCTTCCACGTCACCGTTGCTTTTCCCGTCATAGTAGACTCCTTCAGGCCACTCAGCGTTGTCTCTCTCCTGGGCTGTAAACTGGAGAACCTTAATTTCTCAGGAATAAAGGGCTTTAGAGAATTAACATGGTACACCTTACGTATACTGAAGGCAAATGAAAAATTCCCCAGTCACTATGACAAATCTCCTGAGTTTGGGAGCCTGACTCCTGATGGGTTTCAGAGAAGCAGCCTTGTTAGTCTGTATCCACAAAAAGAACAGGAGTATTTGTGGCACCTTAGAGACTAACAAATTTATTTGAGCATAAGCTTTTGTGGGCTACAGCCCACTTCATCAGATGCATGCAGTGGAAAATGCAGTAGGACGATTTTATATACACAGAGAACATGAAACAATGGGTGTTAACCATGCACACTATAACGAGAGTGATCAGTTAAGGTGAGCTATTACCAGCAGGAGAGGAAAAAAAAACTTTTGTAGTGATAATCAAGAGGGGCCATTTCCAGCAGTTGACAAGAATGTGTGAGGAACAGTAGGGGGGGGAAATAGTTTTACTTTGTGTAATGACACATCCGCTCCCAGTCTTTATTCAAGCCTAAGTTAATTGTATCCAGTTTGCAAATTTATTCCAATTCAGCAGTCTCTTGTTGGAGTCTGTTTTTGAAGGGTTTTTTTGTTGTAATATTGCGACTTTTAGGTCTGTAATCGAGTGACCAGAGAGACTGAAGCGTTCTCCAACTGGTTTTTGACTGTTATCATGCCTGACGTCTGATTTGTGTCCATTTATTCTTTTACGTAGAGACTGTCCTGATGGATTGAACACTGAGGGTTAGCAATGATGAGCTTCTCCACTTCGAGCACCACAGCCTGCCCATGCACAGGCTCCGTGATTACAGGGGTGTGACCAGGCGCTACAGCGGCCATGTCTACACTAGGGGCGCTGGGGGTTAAGGCGCCCAGTCATGCTGCAGGCCATAGGTCAGCGGCCCCAGCTGTGGGACCAACACAAGGGCGGACGGAGCCACGTTCCACTCGTTAATGCGCATGCTCACAAACTACAAGGCTTCGGGAACTTGTTCCTGAGGCGGCCCAAGCGGTCTCTCTTTGGGAGGGGAGGAAGCGGAAGCGCGACGGCTCCTGCTGGGGGGGTTGCTTTACGGCTCTATGTCGTAACGACCTCTGACCCATCCGTAAAGCTTGGAACTGGCGGGCGCCGCCCACTCCCGGCGATGCCGTTGGATTCGGGGAGCTTTAAAGGGAAAGGCGCCAGAATCCGCTCCTGGCTCCTTGGCCGCCTCCCGTAGCGCGGCGGAGCCGCTGGCAACATGGCGAGGGCTGGCGCCGTGCCTGGGGAGCTCAGCCTCATGGACAAAGGCATTGGGAGGTGGGGGAGCCGCGGGGAGCCCCGCCGGGGCCGGGGGCGTTGTGGGCTTTCTCCCGCTGGCTGGGCGGAGCAGTGGCGAGGGGCTCCCGGGGACCTAGCCGGAGGGAGTCAGGGCAGCAGTCGCCAGTGAGGGGCGGAGGGCGGGGGGGGGGGTTAGGAGAAGAGGGAGTGATGATGTCGCTATTTCGATAACGGTGGGGCACGGGAGCGGGAGACGGGCTGCTGCTGCTGGATAGCGTCAGCTTTGGTGTCCCTCCAGGAGCGGGGCCTCTGGGACCCGGTGTTACCAGGGCTACGCTGAACACTGCACTTTCAGAGCTCCCCCACGAGCCTGTTCCTCGGGGCAGAGTCACAGGAAGGGGCAGAGCTGCGAAGAGTCTTTTGTGTTTTTCATGCATCCGTTTCACGTCCCCTTGTCATTTATTGTAGCTACCTGTGGTCTGTCATTTATAGCGATTATGTGATCCATTTCTCTAGACTGTATTTTAAAGAGGTTTTCCGTAGTACTCATTGTGTGACCTCCAGAAACTAAGGCAGTGTATTAGAAATGCTGCACTTTCTGTTTAACACTTTTTAGCTCCAGCTAATATGTGCTCACGCTTAGATACTGTTGTCAAGGTTACTTGAGCTATTCCATAATCTTTTATAGTGGGGTGTTCAGGTAAATCAGCTTCTAAAAGTAAGCAGAGCAGCAAATCTTAAATCGTTTTGCCTACAAAGATGGGTATTAAGTGCATATTAAATATAAAGTGCCTAAACAATAGCACATTTCTTTGCTTCACAGACTTTATGGTCTTTTAAAAACTTTTAGAAATAAACCCTCAGTATAAAAAGACCTAAGTCCTTATACTTACCTGAGCATGGGCAATAACCTGGCTGTAGTCAAACGCTTTTGAACAGAGACAGAAATTTGCTTTTTGAGGACAAAAACCAAGACAGCAAGTTCTTTAGTACCCTAACTAAACTGTATGGTTTTTCCTAATTGTCCACCACATTTAAGATGACAGCACTATAGTTAATGTAGGTGGTGAGAACAGAATTTTTGTTTTAAGCATGTTTTATATGAGAGAACGTGTGAGCAGTAGGCTTGGTCTAAATGAAAAAAATTAGGTTGATTTAACTACAAGAGTAGGTTGTGAAAAATTCACACCCCATAGCAGAGTAGTTAAGGTGATCTGAGGCTTCGTCTACACTAGAAATGTCAAACCGCTGCTACGGGAGCACTCCTACGGCAGCGCTTTGAAGTCCGAGTGTGATCGGACTTGAGCGCTGGGAGACAGGTCTCCCAGCGCTCCTGGTAATCCATCTCCACGAGGGGAATAACACCCCCAGAGCGCAGCAAGTTTCAGTGCTGTAAAGCGCCCGTGTAGACAGTGCACCAGTGCTGGGAGCCACATTCCTCGTGGAGGCGGTTTTTTTTTTAGAGCGCTGGGAGACCTCTCTCCCAGTGCTGTGCCGCGGCTATACAAGCCATGTTAAAGTGCTGCCGGTGTAGACTAGTCCTCGGATACAAAAAAGATCTACTAACTTTTAGCGGGGAGGAGGGCTAAAGATACTGGTAAATATAGTGGATTATTTTCAAATTTAAATATTGAGAACCTTAAATGTAAGGCAGATTATTTTGATTTGCTGTAGTACACTATTCTACTTGAATAAATATATTATTTTTGTAAATAGTGATGTGTAAAATTTGTGATTTGCACCCCTTAAAATGTTGGTTAATTTGAGATTTAGAAATGTTTTATAAGTTAATTATCTTAAGACATCTTAATTAATACTGGGTATTTTCATTTATAGCTTGTTGGAGATAACTCTAAGTTCAGAACTTCACACAATCAACCTACATTGTAACCAAATCTCCAAGATTGAAGGGCTTGGCCATATCTGGAATTTGCAGCATTTAGACTTGTCATCTAATCAAATAAATCAAATAGAAGGACTAAGTACCCTGACTAATCTTCGCACTTTAAATTTATCCTGTAATTTGATAACAAAAGTAGAGGGTTAGTATATTTTTGTTTTCTTTCCCTTTAACATTTTATGAGCCTTTTCTGAAAGTTTTGTTGAGGTTTGATTCAAGAAAGATCTTAAGCCTGTGATTGAAGTTAAGCATGTGCTTAACCCCCATTGAAGTCAAAATCCCATATTACATATTGGATTAAATTGAAGAAATAATACACAGATCATTCTAAAGGACATCATGTCAACTGGGAAATATTGCCTATTTAAAGCAGGTTAAAAAGTTTTAAAATAAACTTTGATCTTCATTCCTTTTAAATAATATCAACCATAGTGTTTGTATCATAATAAACGTAGTTTATATTTGTCATTTATAGTGTCAAGTCTGACGGTCTTCCTTATTTTACCAGTCAGACATGTTTATCTCTGAGTATTTTTTTTAAAGCTCTTGCACTAACTTTTTCCCCCACTTTGTTTAGGACTGGAAAAGCTACATAATTTAACTAAATTGAATTTGTCATACAACCACATACATGATCTTACTGGTAAGTGGATCTGGCAGTGATGTTGTCACACGTAATATAAAATATCTGACTAAATGTATTTGCAAAGAACTAAAAGATAAGAAATGCAGAACATTAGATGTCTCAGGAATTTACTACCATTGGAATATAAAGCTTTTAATCTTTAGATCATAGGTTCAAATCCTGACCAGGTCACAATTGGCTGAAATTAATTACCATTAAACAGTTAAGTGGCTAATGTGAAATGTATTAATAATCTTAAACCATCATTTGCAATGGATTTATGTTCCTCTTGTTGGTAGTATCAGCAGAGAGATCAAAGATTGTAGACATGTTTAAATGCTTTTGCTGAAGCAGAGTGGGAATCTTGAGTTGCTTGGTGCTGTGACGATGATGGACATCTGTCATGTACAGTGAGCACTATATTCACTTTTAGAAAAAACAAATCCAACATTTTTTAAACAAGGGAGAGTTCAGAAATAGTACAGCAGGAAGGAGGCCTGGGTTTTATTTTCAGTTCTGCCAATGTCTTGTTGTGGTAACTTCATGTGTAAAATGCAAATTCTTCCCAACTTGATAAAGCACTTCAAGATACTCTGAATTGCGATATCCAGATACAGAATATTATTACCAGGAGATTACTATTGTAATAGTTCTGTTATGTAAAACCTTTCATCTGAGGTTCCCAAATAACTTTTTTTAATCACTTGCCCTCACAATACCCCTGTGAGGTAGATGTCCTACATGTTCTGTATTGTAGGTACTTTTTGAACACAGAAGAGAACAGCCTCTCTGAAAATGAATTTTTAGGCTAGCTTCCTGGAGTAGTCATCATATCTTACTTTTGGTCACAGCATGTAGGCAGCAAATTCCAAGTATGTGCTATTAACTGTAATACACAATGATTTAATAGTCATATCAAGCTGCCTTGGCACTAAATAGAGAAAATGTTCCAGTGGTACTTGCAATATTTATCATCTACAAAGCATCCAAGCCTGACATAGACACACAAATGTATTTACACATGGTATGTGTGTTGCCACTACTATTGTGACAGCAACATCATGAAATCTTTGCACTTAATTTTGTCTGCAGTGATGTAGTCTAGGCTGATGCAATGCCATTGTGTATGGAAATTGCAGACATTGCAGCCTTGTCAATTGAACTGGCCTTCCCATCACAGTACCAGTAATTTTCGATAGGACCGCTGGGTGGGAGAGTTGGCTCAGGGGGCAGGAGCTGGGCTGGGGCTGGCTGGGAAGAGACGGGGGGGTGGCAGAGCCAGGCATGGGACTGCTGGGGAACAGAGCTGGGATGGGGGTGGGGGGCAGAGAAGAGAAGGAGCTGAGCTGGGCATAGAACCGCTGGGGGGGCAGACTCTAGATCGGACTCAGGATCCAGTAGCCGCTGGTCCAACATCTGCAGAGAAGGTGCTGGTAGTCCCCGCTGGGCACCGTCTGGGATTTGTCTGGAGTCCGCCAGGGAGGAAGAGGGCAGGGTCGGTCTGGGGAGATGAAAATGTTTTGATGACAGCGCTGGGGCTGGTTGGGGGGGATGTTTGAGGCTATTTTGATTTGGGGCTGGGGGCTGTTCCTTGGGGTCACGTGGCTGATCTCATTAGGGGATTGTCACTAGTTTTTGGAGATGGGTTGTGGGTGGTGGGATTATTGGAGATCAGGGCTAGTAGTTGGGGGTGGGGATGTGTTGCTGTTAGGACCTCTGAAAAGAGAAAAGTGATGGAGTCTCATCAGAGGATTTATGTATGGTCAGTAATAATAATCCTGGTGGATGCTCCATCACTGACCATTTTTAAATCAAGAGCTAAAAGATCTGCTGTGGGAATTATTTTGGGGAAGTTCCATAGCTTGTGTTATGCAGGAGGTCGGACTCACTAGATGATCACAATGGTCTGTTGTGGTCTTGGCATCTATGAATTATGTAAGGTCAACTAGGGATCACTTTGTCCTCTTTCAGCAGGCCAGCAGCAACTGAGGTATTACTAGGCAGGAACATAAGCATAGTTGCTGCTTATCTGTGATGTGTGCTCATACTAATGGGCTGTATTTAGACCTTGAGAACCAAAGTCTAAAATACTGCATTTATGTAAATTTTGTTTGCTTACTTCATTAGCTACCTTCACTTAGATTTGCAAACATAATGCATATCCCACTGAAGAATATTTCACATTATTGTGAAATTTATTGGTGTATAGCAAATAACTATAGAAATAGCTTTGTGGTCTTTTGTCAGATGCTTAACATTCTTTTAATGAACTTCTTGTCAATTTTACTGTCTCTTTTTAATTAAATCTGTAGATTTGTAATCCTCACAATTTGGCCATGAATACTGAAATATATAATCCAGTGATGGAGCCATGAATTAATATGTAGTCAGCTGACACAGGGCTTACTTTTACAAGCACCTTGCAGGATCATGACCTAAGTTTCACAACTGTGAGGCAAATACAGACTTCTTCTTAGGGTATGTCTACACTAAAACTTAATTTACAACCACGCAGTAATTACTCTGGTGGTGCATGTCTGTACTTCCCTTGTTGGGTCAGTGGTGCATGTCCTCACCAGGAACGCTTCCACCGACCTACAAGGGGCAGTGTGGGGAGCTGAGAGCCTGGTGTCTCAGTTCGCTGGCAGCTCCCTCCTGGGAACCTGGCTGCCCAATAGGCTCCTGGTGGGCTCTTTTCTCCCCCACACCACCTCTTTCGGCTCCCAGTTCCCCTTAGTGGCTGCAGAGAGTACACGTGCAGCAGAATTGGAGGTAGTAGGAACTAGACATGAGGGAGCACTGTTTTCACGGTACTGAGCCTTGTTT
This sequence comes from Natator depressus, assembly GCF_965152275.1. NCBI lineage: Eukaryota > Metazoa > Chordata > Testudines > Cheloniidae > Natator > Natator depressus. The sequence goes on along the minus strand of NC_134235.1, from coordinate 48,226,207 downwards.
TATGTAAGTTTCCTGTGTTATAGTGCTTGTGGGGGAGAGGAGGAGGAGGAGTTGGTTGGGTTGGAATAGAGGGATCTACTGCTGTGTAAATTCCCATGAAGGATTACATCCACTGAAGTAGCCTCCCTGGAGCTGCTCTATTGTATTATTTACAATGTCCATAGAAGTACAGTAAACTTCTTAAGATAAAAACCTTTTCAGTGAACTATTTCCAAAATAAGAAGTGTGATTAGACTTATTTTTGGTCACATTTTTAATCCTACATCTCTTTAAGCATTCATTTATATAATAAATATAACTTTTATTCTAAGGGCTGGCTCTAACTAAGCTGAGTAGAGTGTAAACTGCGATCTTAGTAACGCATTTTGCATTTACTAAAATAGATCTTCAGGCAGAATATTCTCTTCTTAAACAACTAATTTTTTTTAAACTGACAATATAATCCCTTTTAAAAGTTACTTCTCAAAATTAACATTCATGCAGTATTGTCTTATAATGGATAAACCTTAGGATGGAAGTGGGGCAAAATGTTGGATAATTTCAGGACGCAAAATATTTTAATATATTTTTGTTGTTAGCTTTCCTGTAAAATGTCTTATACCAACTTAGGAAATGTTTGTTCTTAAATACTTGTTTGTAATAGAAGTCACTGCTTTGTGTTTTTCTAAATTTTACAGGATTTCTGGACCTTCGTGGAACCAGTCATAAAATTAGTCACATTGATCTCCACAGCAACTGCATAAGCAGTATTAACCATTTACTTCAATGTATGATGGGACTGCACTTCTTGACCAGTCTTAATTTAGAAAAAAATGGAAAGGGCAATCCAGTCTGTGACACAACAGGTATGAATAATATACTAGATAATTACTTTGAATTCTAGTTACTGTCCAAACATCAGTGGCTTCTGTGTCTTATAATCCTGTGATCTAGTTTCTGCAACTAGTAGCTTGATTCATAAATTATGGCCAGCCATCAAAAACCTAAATTCTGTCATACTGTGGTGACCTTTGTGATCAAATCTCTCTACTCCCTGATTCATGTTGTCAAAACCATTGAAGTTTTTCTTCCTTTCTACTTATACAATGTACCATGCATGCTGAAAGTCGTCTTTTTATATATATAAATTTTTTGCTACATTTAAACATTAAGGCCTGATCAGAGAAACTGTTTGTTTTCAAAAGCAGCAGTTGTCAAAGGTCAGCTGAGAACTGGCTGGTCATCTGGTGCTGCCTGTTTTTGTTTCCAGCTGCTAAATAGCATTAAGGCATCTAAACACACTAATTGCTGTGGCAGGGATTTTAGTCAGTTGCAAATGGGCATAGAGGAGTTCTGTGAAACAATCTGTATTAAAATGTGGACCACACTGGACAAAATTTGGGAACTGAAAATTTTTTTTCTTCAGCTCCTTCATAGAATTGTATTGGGGTGCTCTCAACATGTTCAGAGAAGTGTCATGGTATAACTAAAATATGATTATGTTCTGCATGCTGGTGATGAGAGTGATAATACTTGAGTTATCAGTCGTTCATACATCTCATAGGGAATTAATTTTGATCCTCCAAGCGCTAAGTTTGTCCCAATGTATTCAGTGGTACCATTCCAGAACACAGTGAGCCTGAACTGAAGTTGTGAATTAAAGGAAATAATTACACTTAATATGTAGTATGCTGATTAGGAAAATGCATTTTTAAAGATGACACGTTTAAACTGAAAATCTTATTAAAGAAAGAATGCCTTGGATAAATATTATGCTGAAAATTGTGAGTTACATTTCAGTTACCTTTAGCGCGAAGGTGTTTTATAGCAGTTGCCAATAGTGAACACTGTAGTTAATGTTGAAAAAACAGTTTCTGTAGTATACTTCTGGAATTGCAGGTTCATACCGTACAAAATCTTAACTTCAGTCCAAACAGTGACCCATGTTTTGGTTTCTGCACAGAGATGACATTTTTGGAAAGCTTGTGCAAAATCTGTTAAAAAACAATCAGCAATTTAAAAACAAAAAAAATTGAAAAGTTTTTTTTAATTTAAATTACTTTTTATAAACCATTTGAAATTAAGACAAGCTATGTTAAAACCATTGAAATAAAAATTTAATATTAAAGCAGTACATGTTTGTTGCTGAAGTTGTAAAGAAACCACTGGTGGAGTCGCTGAAGTCTCTAGCTAGGCACTGAAGTTGCTGGCTAAGCACCTGGAACCAGTTTGTTGAAGTGCTACATCAGCTTTTGACAGCAGTAGCTTCTTTTGCAGGTGGTAAGTGTCAGTTTCAAGGAGTTACTCAACCCTTTGTGGTCTGCTCCAGGAATGCCCCTCAGGTTCCTCTCTCTGTCACTTCTCTCTGGGCAGGGACCCACGTCCCACTCCTTTCTGAGCAGCGGTTTTAGGCTGCACTTTCACTTCACTATGTTTATTCCACACAGGCTTGACAAACATCCAGGCCCTGGACAATGACAGTGACAGGTTACTGATAAAACAGCTCTTTCAAAGCAGAGTACATTTATTTAAGTACAAAAGCATACAGAGAAAATGTACAAAACAATAAGAGATGTAGACGAATACTAAACATATCACACATCAGTTTTATGGGGACCATGGCAGGTTTAATTCTTCCAACTCTTCAGGTGGGCTAGATCACTCTTGGACCACAGATCATGCCAGTTTGTTGAATCCAAAAGGAAAGTCCCTCTGTCATGTTAAATGAAGTCTTTTTGCTCCAAAAACCGTTTTGGGTTTTGTTTTTTCTTGGGCCTCTGATACGTGTTTGAACAGTATATATCAAACACCCCAAGGGTGATCCTTCTCTGGAGCTGTGTAGAATCCCAGGGACTGCAGTAATCACCCCACGCTGTTTTTAGTTCCTGGAACAGCTGTGGTAACATTCCCCTGTGGAGTGAAATAAAATTCCTAACCCACAGTGATTCACAAAATAGTAATAAACTTACTGCAACCAGATATATTATCTTCGTATTATCTGTTACACAGAGAATATTTTCTTCATTTCAGTTTATCTAACTAGTTCAAGTCAATGACCAGTTTATTGAAAGTTAAATTTATTGGGATTAAAAAAAGCAGTAAAGCTTGTTTTCCTCTTCCACTCTGTGAATAAAAACTAGCTGTGAGAGGATGAGATTCACTAGGTCTGAAATCTTAAAGGAGATTGCTTCTAGTCACCATCACTTCAGTTCCCTAACAACAGATAATATTTCCTTTTACTTAATAAATCGGTTGGTTTATCAAAACATGTCTTCTATTTTTTTCTTACATATCCAGGACATACAAGGTAGTTTTATTCAATCCTCATGCAAACATTGGTGTAGCATCTGTACACTGGGGTTTACCCAGTGCAGTTATGTCACTGTAGCTACAATAGTGCAAAAAAAAGCCCAATGTAGTAAGGCTTCACCTATCAACTTCCTGGAGGATTTTGTTCTGTAATGTTTCCTGTTGACTGGCCGCTTTATATTGGGGGAAGGCATTTGTGGCTCTTCTTGCTTTTAATGTTATATATTTTACTTCTAATAGAAGGTAGGGTGCCTAGAATCTGGCAGGTATTTTTTTTTATATTTAAATTGAAATAAATTTATGAATAATTCATCCCTAAAGGTTACAGAGAGATCATTCTTCAGACTGTGCCTCAGCTAACAGTCCTAGATGGAAGGAATGTATTTGGTGAACCAGTAAATTTGACAGAAGAGAATTCATCAGATTTGCAGTGTTTAGAAGGTCTCTTGGATTGTTTGGTTTCATCCAGTGTCCCTTGCCATGAAGAACAGGTGCTCTCACTGCTATTTTCAAGTGTAAAAACTGTACTAATTTAATTATTGCTATGTTGAATATGATTATTGAATCTCTTTTTTTATTTATTTATTTAAGAGTTGTGTTAATTTTCGAGTGATCACCCCTCATATTGATAAGGTGTTAGCTCAGTTTCGACAACGTGCAAGTATACCAACACAAAGCACCTTCAGTTCTTCTTCAGAACCAGTCTCCTCTTCAGAACCAGAAAGGGCTAAAATTGATAATGACTTATACAATGAGATGAGGATCAAAAAACTAGAGGATCAAATTTCACAGCTCTTGCAGAAGGTTACTAGTCTTAAGGTACATCACATTTACATAAAGGCCTTTTTTATGTTTCAGATGTGCATCTTGCTGGCTGATATAGGTGTGGCAGAGTGAGGAGAGAAATGTGTATATTAATGTATGCGCACTCATTTTGGAGGTAATCAGGTGCCACAAGTGATGAGTGGACAATATAAGAACATTCATAAACTTGAAAAACTATAGACAATACTTACAACAGATCATAGGAATTTGCATACTGGATCAAATGTGTGGTCCATTTAGTTCATTGTGCTGTCTGTTATCTGGGTACGACGTTAATATTTTTCTTAATCCTTTGACACATGCCACAAACCAGTTAGAAATATGAAAAGTGGTAAAATCCTAGCACTGTGAAAGTTGTTAATGATACAAAATAATGGCCCAATCAGTCTGAATTTACCATTGGGGGTGGAGGGGATATTTTCCAGTGTATAGTGGTGGTGGTTTTTTGTTTTTGTTTTGGGGGTTTTTTTTTTTAATGGTAGTACATGGTGTCCCTGGCATATTTATAAGAGCTTGACTAAATGCACACAAGCAATAGATGCAGTTGTTTTCCACGTCCACCAAGGGTAGGACTAGAACTAATTTTCAGCAAGGGAGATTTCCAGTAGATGTTAGGAAAGTGTTCCTAACTATAAGTATAATTTACCAATGGAACAGGCTGTCATTGGTGGTATTTAAGAATAAGTTAGCCCATCCCAGACAAAATGTTTATCTAGGTATGTTTAATTCAGTGTGGAGGGGATGGAGTAGATTACCTCTTGAGGTTCCTTCCAGCCTTACATTTCTATGATCTCTAGTTATGAACAAACTTGATAAGATAAATTAATACATAAGGTGCTCTCTGGCACCTACATCTGTAGAGTTGAACCAGTATAATTTCACTGGGTAGAAGGGGGGCATGATTTGGGGGCGCATACCTTTGTTCAATGCTGGGCCCTAATCCTTAGAAGATGGGCTGAACTAAAATATAGGGTCTTCAATTTTGTAGTTCCTCCATCCTGATGAGGGAGCAAATTATTAGAATACTTTATTCCCATGTTTATGTTTATAACCTTGTTGTCAGATAACTTTATACTGGGGAATTTTTTTTTCCTTTCATGTGAACTGAAAGTAGTTAAGAGTTTTAACTATTCCTTATGAGAAACAACTTTTTAACAACCTTCTTTGGTAATTGCAGAAGTTTCAAAGAGTAATGACTAAGCAATTACCCATGATCTGGCACACTGTTCTGCCAGCATAGCTAGGTTTCCAACATGAGAAGAGAGGCTGAAATGGTTGGCTGACAAAGGGGGAGAAATGTAGCTACTGTATGTGGAATCTTCTGTGATTGATTCTATGAACTAACGAATATCAGGGTTGGAAGGGACCTCAGGAGGTCATCTAGTCCAACCCCCTGTTCAAAGCAGGACCAATCCCCAACTAAATCATCCCAGCCAGGGCTTTGTCAAGCCTGACCTTAAAAACCTCAAAGGAAGGAGATTCCACCAGCTCCCTAGGTAACCCATACTAGTGCTTCACCACCCTCCTAGTGAAAAAGTTTTTTCTAATATCCAACCTAAACCTCCCCCACTGCAACTTGAGACCATTACTCCTTGTTCTGTCATCTGCTATCACTGAGAACAGTCTAGATCCAGCCTCTTTGGAACCCCCTTTCAGGTAGTTGAAAGCAGCTATCAAATCCCTCCCCCCTCCATTCTTCTCTTCTGCAGACTAAATAATCCCAGTTCCCTCAAACAGTAAATCTGTTTCTATCAAAACCCTAATCCTTCAAAGTAGATTTAAAAAAAACACTTTAGAAACTACTTAAGTAACTTTTATTTTTTATATTTTTTAGACTAACAACTTTTTACTTGTTTTTGTTCTTAGGTGTCTAATTGTTCAAGAACAGGCACTCCTTTGAAAGTTCTCAAAGCAAAGAGAGACACAGATCTGACTTCTGAGAGTGAGTGTGAAAGTGGAAAAGAGAATAACAGAAAGCTGGCTAAAAGAAGCAAGATCCCTAATTATCGTAAATCTACTTTGTCTACTAAGCACCATGCTAATCATCTGAAAGGCAACGTAACTGACAGGTACATTCAGATCGGACACAAAAATACCCAAAAGGTTTAAAAAGGTTGAGTACTTACAAAATTTTAAGTTAGAGCTGAACGAATTCAGGATTTGAGGTGATAAAGATGCATGATGCCTGTGGTGGTGATTTTTATAGCATTAATGAAGTTCCCAGTTCTTAGAAATTTCTTTCATGTTCTCTTCATTGGTTAGTGCGATGTTTCTTAAACTTCTGAAAGCTTTTCCTCATCAGGAAAATACAATCAATTAACCAGTTGTTGTGTTCTTCCTGTAATCCCATCATGGTTGGGGTTTTTTTTTTTGTTTTTTACTTTAGGTTTTTTTTTAACTCCATATTCTGCCTTTTTTTTTTTCCTAATATTAGCCTTTCATGCCTCCCACTTCAAGAAATGATGGGGTAGGTTGGTGCAGATTTTAATTTAACTTTTTCTTTTCTTACATGCTTTGCATAGTGAATGGTTAATTAACAAAGTTGACATCTGAAACATCCTCACTGGCATCTGAGTTAATTCCATTTAAATGAACAGGACAATTCATACCACATGCTGCTTTAGACTCCATGCAAACTGAAGCAGACATTGCTACACTGATGTACTTGTCATGTTTTTGAAGGTTCTCTCCATAACCATGACAACTAAAGACTTTTTTTAATGAAAGCTCAGACTCTGAAGAAACAAATGTAATCTATCCATACATCCCTGGATAGTCCTTTGTGCTTCCCACAGAGGGTCATGTCCCATTCTGTGGGAAGTATTGCATTAGTAGATGGCTGTGATGACAGATTGTATTGAACTGTTTTTCCCTCAACATATGCAGGTAGCTTCCCTTTAAAGTAAAACCCTGTGGACAGAGTGGTACTTAATGTGTTATGACAAATGTTATAGTATTTTGGTTCATCAGTACTTCTACAGTGATCCCACATGAAGGCAAAGAACCTTCCTTTCAGTGCTGCCTTTGATCATTAGAACTTTCAGTTACGCTTGTAAGAAAATGTCAGCGTAGGTCAGACAGCATACTTTAGAAACTACTTGATTTTTACAGGAGGGCAATTTCTAACTGCTAGGACATTCTCAAGATACTTGAAAATCACAGTGAAAATATGATAAGTTTGTTAAACAGATACAGAGCAGTGGTTCTCAGCTCGCAGGTCACTTGCGGCCCAATCAGCACACAGCTGCAGTCCATGTGACATCATCAGGGTCATACAGGTAGTGTGTGTGTGTGTGTGTGTGGTTGCTGCTCACATTACGCATAGAGAGCTGTATATGTGGCCCACCATGGTAAATAGGTTGAGAACCACTGTTCAAGAGCATAAATATTCATTTACCCAAATACTGTAATAGTGTGATAGGTCTTACATGTGTATAGTGTATTTCAACGAAGGATCCCAAAGCATTTTACAAACTAGGTCCTGATCCTGCAACTGTGTCCTCAGAGCCCCATTGAAATGACTGGGACTCTATGTGGATGCAGTTGTAAATTCGACACAAGTCGTGGATGAAACAATACTGTAGTGCTGTCACATCTGGGATAAAATACATTTCACAAAACCATTTTAGCACAGGAAATGAGAATATTTTATTTAGTTGAAACTAGGGGGAGCTGCAGATGGGCATAATTAGTCAAAATGTTCTGCTTACTGAGGCTGCTCTTAAAGATCCTAATTTCCTTGGAAGTAGGCTTGTAGACAAAGAACCAAACAACACGGATGTTTTTACTTTACTTGGTTTTAAGCACTGGAAAAAAGCTAATGTACATATATTTAGAAAGGTTAAACGGGTTGACCCAGATAACTTTAGGTTTGTTAGTCTGATGCTGATCCCAAACAAAATGGGGGAAAGATTGGTATAGATTGCAGTCAGTTTAAAAAAAAAAAAAAAATCATGTTGGTTGATATGGCCTTATACAGAATAGGTCTTGTCTAATTTGACAGCATTTTTGATAAGTTTACAAGCTTGATAAGGGTAGCTGCTGACAAACTATGTGAAAGATTTAATTTTAGTATTGTGCAACATTCTGATGGGGGTGGTGGGGTGGAAATTGGCACAGCTGGCCTAATTGAAAGCTCGAAAAGAAACTAAGGCCATGTCTTCACTACGGAGCTAAATCAGCACTGCTGCAGTCGATGCCGTGGCATCAATTTAGCAGATCTGGTGAAGACTCGCTAAATCGATTGGAGAGCGCACTCCCATCAATTTTTGTACTCCCTCTCCCCTAAAAGACTAAGGTAGGTCAGCAGGACTGTGTCTCCCATCGACACAGCACAGTATAGATACCGTGGTAAGTGGATCTAGCTAGTTCAGTTATGTTGTGGTGTTTACGTAACTGAAGTAGTGTAACTTAGATCAGTTTGCCGCAGTAGTCTAGATCCGGTTTAAGGGTGAGGGCAGTGGTGAGCTGGAGCCAGTTCGCACCGGTTCACACGAACCGGTTGTTAAATTTTGAACCAGTTTTAGAACCGGTTGGTAAAAATTGTTATAGCTCCCTGAGCTCCCAGCCGGGGAGGCTCCCCCAGCCCCTCTTCTGCCGTCCCCCCTCTCGCAGAGCCTCAGTGTGCTGTGCCACGCCGCAGGCGCCAGCACTCTGGACTGCTCCTGGGCAGCTCTGCAGCTCATGCCGCTTTGAGTAGCATGGTAAAGGGGTGGGGCTGTGAGCTCCAGCAGGCCGCGCGGCATCCATACATGCTGCCCTGAGCAGCATGGTAAGGGGGCCGGGCCGGGGCTGGGAGGAGGGGTTGGATAAGGGGCAGAGAGCAGTTGTAGGGGGTGGTGGTTCTGGGGGGAGTGGTCAAGGGACGGGGGGTTGGGTAGGTGTGGGAGTTCCGGGGGGGGTCTGTCGGGCAGGGCCGGTGCAACGATTAGGCGGCCGCCTAGGGCACCAAGTGGTTGGGAGCACCAAAAAGCGGTGCCCCCCAAATTTTTTTAAACAGCGGAGCACAAGGCTGCCACTGCTCCCCGTCTCCTGGCTCCAGAGGGGCTGCCCGTGGCGCAGCCAGTCCCTCCACCCGGGGGAGCAGCCAGCAGTGGAGCAGGGAAGGGGAGGGTCTAGCACTAGCAGTTGCGCCTTCTTCCCCGTGCTGCGGGCCGAGCTGAGCTCCCCATTGTCCCTGGGGCTCTCAGCAGCGGCCGCCCCCACTGAGAGCCCCGGGGGCAGTGGGGAGCCCGGCTTGGGTGTGCGGGGGCTGGCTGCCTGCCTGCACTGCTGCTGAGAGCCCCGGGGAGCCCAGCTTGGGCTCAGGGGGGCTGGTTGCCTGCGCCACTGCTGAAAGTGCCAGGGGTGGTGGGGATTCCAGCTCAGCCCGCGGCGCTGGGAAGAAGGCGCAGCTGCGCTCCACTCTTCGGGCGGAGAAGCTGAGTGTCTACTCCACCTGAAAGGTACCTAGCCAGGCCACGGGGAGCTGCAGGGGCCCGCGGAGCGCTGGGGAATGGGCAGGTCCAGTCCCTGGCCTGGGGAATGGTGTATGTGGGAGCGACCCGGGCACCCCTCCCCCAGCCAGTGCCACCCCTCCAACAGCCACTGACCAGCTACCTTCTCCCCTATGCACCCACCACCCCAACAACCTACCCTGTCCTGCCACTTTTGCCTCTGGGCAGCCTCCACCCGGCAACCCCCCCAAGCCAGCCACGGTCACCCTCACCCCTGCATCAACCTCGGGGACCCCCCACTTGCCATCTCCCTCCTGCCCACTCCTCCCTTGTGCAAACCCCTCCCCCCCCCCCCGCAACAACCCCAGGCACATACACACCCCTGCCTGCCAGCCAGCCCCTTGTAACAATCCCCTCCTGCCTACTTCTCCCTTGTGCCACTCCCTCCCTGCCACTGCACCCCCTGCAACAAGCCCCTTTTGTCTCTGTGCAATCTCTTCCCTGCCACTACACCCTCCCACCCCCTCCACCTCTTGGCACATCCCTTATATCAGAACTTTTTATAGGGAACTGGTTGTTAAGATTTTGGCAGCTCATCACTGGGTGAGGGGATCATCCAGTGGATGTGTTTCTAGCGAGGTCCCCCACAGATTTGTTTCTTGGTCCAGTGTGATTTATTATCTTTTTCAATTATATGAAAAAAAAAATAAAATCATTGCTGGTTAAATTTGCAGATGATGCAAAAATTGGTCCTTATCATTTACTACTCACTAATTTAGTTATACAGAGCAACCTATATGGCCTGGTTCATATGAACAACATGTTTTAACTTAGCCGAATGCATGACCTTGCATTTGGAAACAAAGAATATAGGTCAAACTTTTGGGACTTTATTGTGGAAAGCGGAGACTTTGCTAAGGACTGCAAGTTCAGGTCAGTTAACCATTTTCTATAATAACTCCACTTACAGTAAAAGATTAAATAGCACAAGTTTATGACTTCACATGGAAATAGTTGGCTGTTAGTATTTGTTTCTCTTGTATTTACCCCTTTCCTATCATTCATACATCTTTTATTTTTTAAAGAGAGTGTATTCTCTTCTTATGTTAAGGTATTTGTATACCCACATCGTGGAAATGAAATTGGTTATTGATTCATCTGTGGCTTATGAATAATATAACTTCCACAGTTAGTTGTTCTTTGGATTTCACTAAGGATCAGTAAATTTTCATTTTGGAGCCCAGGAATAGATTATTTCAAAACTGTTTCCAGAATCTTGACTCCTCAAAAGGTCACAGAGAACCTAATCAATAGATAAAATGTCAGCAATTGAGTTATGTACCGAGCATCCAGGTAGACTGCTTATATACCTTAATATATGTGTACTTACATTTATTTACACTTTGTGGTCCTTAGTTTTTCTTTATCATCACACATTTAAATCCTCTGTTCTTGCTTTTTCTCTCCTGCCCAAGGAAGGAGATGTTTTGTTTTTGTTTTTCAAACAAATCGAAGAAACCCACATGCTGCTGTGTCAAAATCTTTCCTTGGATCACTGTACAAACTAAAAATGTGGATTTTTTTTCCAACTTGACCTCCTCCTTATTTTTATGAATGAAGAAACAAATGATTAGACTCATTCATGTAATCCTTTTATGTAGGGCACCATTCACTTTTTCTGTCTCTGTCCTTGCTGATTACTTGTCTTTCTCTTCCTTGCCTCTTGAGCATCCGCATTTAGGACCAGGACCACTGCGAATCCCAAAAGATACATGTATCCACTGCTTGAACTGGATTTGACCCAAACATCCTCCTCTACACCTTTATGGAATGGAAGGCTACTGTGCTGCTACAATGGTCTTTGCCCAGTTGTTCGATCTTCAACCATGAGTGAATGCTCTTTCCACTTTTAGTGGCTGTATTGAAGCACCTGTCTGAGAGTATGTCCACACCTCAAGCTCAGGGTGTAATTCTCAGCCTGAGGAGATTCACTCATGCTAGCTCTGATTGAGCTAGCATACTAAAAGTTGAATGTAGTAGGAGCAGCGGGAGGGCCCAGCTGCCCTGAGTTTGTGCCATCTTGGATAATAACGACCTTTTGTGTCTGATGATCACGATACCTGATGGCTGTACTTGCCGGTTTTTTAATTATGCCTTAGTGTCCTTTACATGCTAACTGCGGGATATAAAAAGTGAGATTAGAATGTAGTTAATACCAATGGTCTGACTTTAAAATCAAACCTCTGAAATTCTCTTACTACATTTAGGTTGACAGTGTCTGTAGACAACCATTAAATGGCTTTCAAAATAACATATCCATGGGTACTGCATATTTTTACAGTTAACCTTCTAATTATAATTGTCAATTCGCATTCTGTTTACAACTAGTTCTCCTAAATTTAGATGTGCATTTCAGTATAGTTGACTCTTCCAGCTTCTAATATTGGCAGATGTTGTCTTGTGATATAGGCGCTTCTGACACTTGATGTCATTAGTGTGTAAAGAGACATTTAACTTTCTACACTTCTTAAGTACATTAACTTTTCTACTACTGCAGGAGAGAGGAGCAGAATTTCTTAAAGCCGAAGTGTCTGCATTCTCAAATGAAAGAGAACTCTTCTTGTGTAAATTCAGCTTCAGAAACACCAGACTTGGAAGTGGTGGGAAAATCAGCCAAGAAATTGATGGGAAGACCAAAGAGTCAAATAAGAAAAACAGAAGACCTGAATTCAAGTACTGCAGAGGAATCTACTTACAGGGTATGTTTTTACTTGCAATAAAGTAAATAGAAAAATGTAATCTTCACCTGCAGTACAGCAAGTGTGAATACAGAGGCTGTCCAAGGAAAATTCGAAAATGAGTTGTGAGTAGGATCATTTTGCTAAACTGTTTTGTAAAAGTAGTGAAGTCTTTTAATAATAAAAAAATTAAAACACTTTAACAACGTATTACTATGTGTTTTGTGTTGTAATAAATTGTTAATGGTCACCGCTGCCAGAAAAGACGTCTTCTACAAATTTATGCTCTGCCAACATAAATTGTTCTACAAATAAGTAGAAAACAATAAAAAGCAAAGCTGTAATGATATAACCCTCGTATATAAGTCAGTTGGCTGAGCCAGTGATTCTGTTAAGCTTTCCTACCTCAAGCAGATGAATGCAACTCCTCTGGCTGGCTGGACTAGATGGTTACTGTGTTCTATTTACCCAATATTATTTTGCCTACTCTGGTCTTCCATCAGTTTCCTAAAAGTACAACCAATTTTATAAGAGCTATTAACCTAATTTAAGCAGAAGAGCCAATCATTTTATAAAACTTGAAGGTTTCAGAATGTGGGTTTTTAATATACGTTTGTTCAGGCATTAGTTCAAGAACTGGATCAGGAGAAAGAGAAGAGGTGGAAAGCTGAACAAGCTGAAAAAAAACTCGGAGAATATGTCAAAGAACTACAGAAACAATCAAAAGAAGAAAAGGATATTCAGAGTATGGCTGTGTACACTACAGACAGGTAAAGGAAAAAGATGCTTAATCCAAGGCACACTGCTTATGTGGCTTAGAGAAATGAGAAAAGAGTTAAGCAGTAAACTTTCAAAATAATATATATACATAGGGAAGTAATACCAGGATTTCAGGTGATTTGGTTTACAGTGAAATCCCCTCTTTGAAAGTGTGTTCCTCAGTCTTTTCTGTCCTCCAAATGGACAAAGTGGCCTATCTAACGAGTTATATGCATTCAGTTCTCTTTCCTCCTTCTGCCAGTCCTGAATGAAAGAAAACACCCAGCCATTTCAAAGTAAACAGTTCTTAACATCTAGACTAGCGTAGGTCATCTCATCAAAAAGCCCCAGGGGCCGCAGGCATGTGTTGGCCCCTTCCAGGAGCAGAGAGGGCCAGCTTAGGCAGGGAGCCTGCCTTAGCCTTGCTGCACCTGCCACCAAAAGGGAGCCACTGGAGGTATGTGCCCCCTCCAGGAGCCAGCACCCCATACCCACTCCTGCACCCCAACCCTCTGCCCCAGGCTCAGCCCAGAGCCCACACCCCCTCCGAAACCCCTGCCCCATGAAAGTGAGTGAGGGTGGAGGGAAATGGGGCGGGGCTTTGGGGAAGGGGCGGGGTAGATCCTGGGTTGCCCTTAGATTCAAAAAGTGATCTTGGCCATAAAAAAAGGTTGGAGACCACTGTTTTAGTAAATATAATTAAGAGGGGAATGTACTTACGTTATTGCACTAACGTTTAGGTTAAAGGAACTGATTTTGAGAGAGAGAAATACAAAAACAGGACTGCAAGCTGATATCCAGCAATTGAAGGATGAAACTGAAAGACTTACCAATGAGTTAAATCAAGCAAGAAATAAAGAGGAAGATCAACGAAAGGCTCTACAAACTTTAGAAGAAACATTATCCAAGATGGAGACACAAAGAGTACAGGAACAAGCAACAGGGGTATATATTTAGCATTGGTTGCCTATAATAATGGGATGGCATCTAATAGCACATAAAAATACTAAAGAGTCCCTAAAAAATGTCAAAGCCTCAATTTCTGTTTTTAAATTGTAGTTTTTACTGTGAAAATAAATCTTTGATTAAATATGCATTTTTAATTACTGTTCTTTCAAATTTAAAGAATGGGCAGGCAATAAAGTATTAAATGCATATTATAAAAAAATGGGTAAGGGTCAATCACTTTTTGATTCAGTGTTTTTTTTTTTTTCAACAGTATATATTAATGAAAAGAGGCTTGTAAATAACCTAAAAATATGTATTCTTTAAATTGATAATACAGGCCTTAACAGTCATACCAAAGAACTTAAATTTTTTTTGCAATTATCTTGTGTCTGTTTGACTGAAGAAATTAATTGTATGCCTGTAAGTTTATACAGAACAAAATAATAATAAGCAGTAGTGTATTAGATGCTTTTTGATTCTTAAAGTGAAAAAGCATGGTGATACTATGACCAAAAGAGGCATTGGATTTTTTTTTTTTTTTTTTTTTTTTTTTTTTTTTTTGGCTTTTATGCAGCACAAAGAGCAGATACTAGACTCGTTTTGGTCATCAAATTATTTTACAAGTAGTCTAGGATTACTGAGAGTCTGGAAATGACCTCCAAATCCAAAGCATGTATCCTGCCTTTCACTTAGGAAGGGAAAGAACTAAATCCAGTCATACTCTTCCAAATGTACAGGTTTGGAGGTTGTTCTTGTTTTAGAAAGGTAATTATTTAGTGGTGCATAAAGCCCCTGATTTCTTTAGTGGTGGGGAAGATCCTGGAATAAATCCCTTACCATCTGGTAGCAGTGACATCATCTTATTACCTACAAAAAGAACCGTTTATTAGGTGAATACCTATCTACTGTTTGGGTCTTCAGAGTTTTATTGACCTGTATTGGTGAATATTATAGATTTTCAGATGATAGGATTACTTTGAAACTAAATTTTCTTCTCAACAGTTCAGCTGTATTACTGTGCTTTGTCTTTCAGTTCAAATAATAGATATTTTCTAGAATATTCATCGAGTTCTTTTCCTAAATGCAGTGCAGTTGGCTCGATTTTTGAGGTTAACATGATGGTTGAGAACTTCACTATTCAGGAACTAATACCAAAGTAATACCTTTACCAGTGATAGTTAGTTTATTTGTTCTATTAATATGAACACAAGATATTTGTGACCTATTGTAAATCTAATTTTTGTACTTCATTGTATGGCTAATTTTCATCTCAAAGTAGATTGTAGAGTCTTTATCAAGGCTTTCTGTGAAAAGTCACCAGGTTTAATGAACATTAAAAAATCAGCAACAAAACTTGATTGTGCCCCATTTCATCCCTAGTAACAATGGGAATAAATAGATTGTTAGACATGAGTCATGGGGAAGCATGTCCTGAAATGAAGAACTAGAAAAAATGCTTTTATTGTGGAGAATAAATAGATCCACAGAACCTGATTAGCCTGAACGACTTGGTCTTTAGACACCCTCCTAGGTAACTTTAGAACTCATTGCCAATGAAAATTAAACCTTGACTGAGATACTTCTGTACCTTATTTTTTTCCCTCCCCTCCTCTTTCCTCCCCCCAAGTGTTCATGCAGGAGATGATGTCCCATTGAAAATGCAGGGCTTTTATACATTGACACAGGGCATCAGGTATTGAGATTACCTCCCTCAAAACTATACCATCTCAAATTGCTTACTTGCAATATCACAGATGTCCTTTGACCTTCTGATTTGATATGATGATCCAATATCAATTGGGAAGATAGTGAAATAACTGCAGAGAAAACTGCTCTCTATTTTGCTTTTCTGAGACCAGGAAACTAAACAGCTTGTTTTTGTTTCCCGTCCATCTCTACCCTTTAAATCAGTAATGCTTTAATTATTGTTTCTTTAGAATGATACTCAGAGAAAGTGCTTTGTCTGTTAATCAACTATTAACAGCTTTACAGTACAGTTATTCTCATGCTTTTTCTCTCTCTGGCCTAATGACTCTTGACTTACTCATCACAGTGAAATATAGTTGCTTTTTGGTGACAGTAACTTTAACTCAAAATCAGTAATCTACAGACTTTATTGGTCCAAAGTATAGACTGCACCAAGTATTCTAAAGATTAAGTGGCTTTGCTTCACCAAAGTTCTGTCTGAAATTGTGACTTTATAATTGAGGTAAATAAGTCTTTCAAGCTACTTATATTTTTAAAATCCTTCTGAATCCTTACTCTGTAAATTGGTAAATATCCCTTGGCTTTTATAAAGTGCCAAAAACCCTTTGAAGATTTTCAGTTAGCATTGTTACATTTGATATGGGGTATACTACGTTGTTGCAAATTTGGCTGCATATTCAATATTTCTTGGAGAAGTCTTGTTCTGTATTAGACTGGTAAGGTGACACAAACTGTGGCCTTTTATGAAAATACCTTAACAGTCATGGTGTTTGCCACAGAAATAATAGCCCTGATAAACACACTGCTTTAATAAGACCGTTGTTTTTTATCCTAATTGAAAGCTTTAGGAAGAGGCAGCAGTTTTAAGACTTGTTCCTCTGATTTTATAAATTTTATACAGATGAAGCGGATTCAAGAGGCAGAACTTAAAGCTTCAGCAACTGAGAGAGAAGTACAGTTACTTCGAGTATCTCTTCGACAACAGAAAGAGAAGGTGCAACAACTACATGAGCTTCTCCTGTTAAAAGAGCAAGAGCACAGGTTTGTTTCTTTACCGTAATCCAGAGAGGGTATGTTAATACTGCAGAACCTAGAAAAGCTTTGCTTGTTTGGGGATGTTTTGCTGTGGTTAGAATCTAAGCCAATTTATTTGAAAATATATATTTTGAGAAGTCCTATCCTGTTTGTCTGCCCTTTTGTTAAAATGGCAGATTTGGAGGTTTTGGGGAGGATAGCAGAAGAGGTTACTTCCATTCTCTCATCAGCTCCGTAGTAGGTGCTGAGAAGGAAATACTGGGCAGCAACTTTCCCTCATCTGAGACTTCCATGCAGATAAACGTATTCCGCAAATCTTTCTTTGATTTGTTTTTCATCAATGACTTACATTGTTCAAAACTGTCAAAGACTTGAATGAAAGATACCTTATATTCGTTCCTGGATAAAAGCATATCAAAACTTAAATTGCTTTCATACAAAATTTCTTTGCATTAACTTTCAGTGTTTTACAGTATGAAAGATGGACAAGTCCCACAGCATCTATTCAAGATAAATCCTAGCAGATTAGTCCTTTTGTCAGTGATCGCAGTTGTGCTGACCTTGCGGGAAAACAGGTTTTAACACATGTGCAGTTTGGATAGCTCAGTACAGCAAACAAGACAAATTATGTGCAAGTAGTTCTGATTTTTATACTGGTCTTGATTTGTGTGTGTTTAAACTCTTACTGAATAGCATAGTCTTAAAATGGCTTTCAGAGGGATAGCAGTCATATAATCTTATTCCAGCATACTTCAGTAAAATACAAACAATATAGTGCAGGACTCTCAGTGGAAACGAGTTTAATGTTGTCATATGCTATCAAAGTTTCAATTTGTTCTATCCTAGCAGAATTTCTAAGGCTAAGAACACTTTCATTTCTTATTTTAAGAACATTAAAGTAGTGGACTAATTTGTGTCTTCCTAAAAATGTCTTATTTACATCCCCATTGCATACTTTACACACACTTTTTTTTTCTTCTCCTTTCTATTGCTATTTTTTTAACAGAATTATGGATTATATGTATTCGAGGACAAATTCAGAGGTTCTGTACATTTTTATACAGTAACTCCTCACTTAACTTGGATGACATTTAACATTGTTTTGTTGTTACATCGCTGATGTATTAGAGAATATACTCATTTAAAGTTGCACAATGTTTGCTAATAATGTTTGATCGTGGGGGCTTGGAACCAGGGTGGGCCAGGAGCCCCCCTCCCCCTTCAGCTCACCTCCATCACCACCACCCAGCACCTCCAGCAGCCCCACAGATGAGCAACTCCCCCAGTCCTTTCCACGCTTTCTGCCCTTAGCAGTCAGCTGTTCCATGGTGCTTAGGAGGCTCCAGGAGGGAAGGGGGAGGGGCAAGGATGCAGCACGCAGCCTCCTCCCTCCCCTCCAGAGCCTCCTGAATGCCCTGAAACAGCTGATTTCTGCAGTCGGGAGGAGCAGGGAGGCTGCGTGCCGCATTTTTGCTCCTCTCCCCTACCTTCCCAGAGCCTCCTGAATGCCGCGAAACAGCTGTTCCACGACATTCAGGAGGCAGGGAAGAGGAGTGAGGACGTGGTGCGCTCGGGAGGGCGGAGCAGGGGTGGGAAGAGGTGGGGCAAGGGTGGGGCCTTAGGGGAAGGGGTGGAGTGAGGGCGGGCCTGGGCAGAGCCAGGGATTGAACACCCCCTGGCACTTTGGAAAGAACAGCAAGAGGAGCAGCCAGATCTACCCTCTGACACCACTACCTCAACCAAGCTTCACAATCATCATTGCTGAGTACAGTATTAAATTTTGTTTTAAATTATTTAAAACCTATACTGCATATGTATATAATGTCTTTTGTCTGGTGAAAAAAATTTCCCTGGAACCTAATCTCCCCCATTTACATGAATTCTTATGAGGAAACTGGATTAATTTAACATCGTTTCACTTAAAGTTGCATTTTTCAAGACCACAACTACAGCGTTAAGCGAGGAGTTACTATATTTGTGTAAGTGCAGATGAGGGTGTGGGTTTGTAGTGGGAAAAGCAACCCACAGAATGGTGTAAATATGAGAGGTCTGAGGATATTTTGACCATCTATTTATTTGCCAGTGACCAAAAGTCTCAGACTTACTTTGCAAAAAATTTCAGAAGACTTTCCAAATTTTTGGACCCTTTTTTTTTTTTTGCACAAAACTGTAGAACCCACCAGTTTCTAAATTCAGGTATGTAAATATCCCCCTCATTTGAACTACAATAGATTTTCTTAAATCTATTAGTCTTAGATTTCCACTGAACTGAAAATAAAAATGCCAAAACAGGGCTGTTGGTTTTCAGCAATGTCAACATAATGCTCTTTGAAGGTGAGGGAGAGAGTCTATATAATAATAATGTATTCCTTGCCACGGCACCGTAGTGCAAAACCTTAACATTGGCCCCAGCAACCTCAAGAAGCACATCTGGTAGGCATCCTTGCACTGGTGAAATCTGTGGTGTGATGTTTTCCCACAAAAAAATACAAGGTCAGGGTTAAGATCTTGCACATTAATGCGATGGTGAGG
This sequence comes from Natator depressus, assembly GCF_965152275.1. Lineage (NCBI taxonomy): Eukaryota > Metazoa > Chordata > Testudines > Cheloniidae > Natator > Natator depressus. Next base: position 48,206,940 of record NC_134235.1, on the reverse strand, counting down.
AGTCTGCGGTATGTTTTTGTGTTACTATAGAAGTAGGAGATGTGAGGGGTGTGGGACTTATTTATAATTGGATGAATGTCAGTGAATATGTAGTGTGAGAATGAAGGTATGTTAACTGATGCTTGCTGCTAAGGGTTCTGATGGGTATTTCCCTTTAGTGAAAAACCAGTTATGGTCGCTAAATAGTTTTTGTTTTCCTTCTTTGTTGGAATTATACAGTTATACTGAAGTGTAAAACATGGATTATCTACCCACTGTTCTCCTTGACCCTCAAAAAAGTATCTCATGAAGAGCAATGATGTAAATACATGGTTCCTATCTTGTTCTTATTATATTGTTTTAAATTTTTTTTTAAAATAAACCTAGTGATATAGTATTGAAAGATACTGCAATTCTGAATTTAATGTACATGTGATTGGTAACTCCAGGAGAGAACTTGAAACCCGAGTTGCTTTGAATGGATCTGAATTCCAAGATGCCTTGTCAAAAGAAATTGCTAAAGAACAACAACGGCATGAAGAACGTGTTAGAGAATGTCAGGAGAAAATTAGTTTGTTAAACCAGCAGTATATGGAGTTAGAAAATGAATTTCGTATTGCTTTAACTATTGAAGCCAAAAGGTTTAAAGAGGTAAGATTAAGACAGTATCTTGAAAAATGTGTGGAGTCGAGGAGGTTGTCAAATTCTGTGCGTGTATTTAAAAACAACCAAAAAAAAAAAAACCAAACTTTTTTCTCTCCTTGTTCGTTAATCAAAAATGACAATTAAGTGTTAAAGTAACAGTTGGTTTTAAATTAATTTTTTTTTTTGAGATCCAATTTAATCTTTTGAGATACTATTTGAAACGTTTTTCATTTGGTTTGACTGAATAAGTTCTATGCGTTCATAATTTAACAAATAACTTCAGGTGATATAAAATACCTTTGGAATGTATGGAATTAATCTCACTTCCATTATTTCAAATTACCAGATTGTAATTTCACTCTACCCTACACACACAGATTTGGAGAGCTAATCTTTTTATTAACCTGTTTTTATCGTACAGGTTAAGGACGGCTTTGAAAATGTTACTGCTGAGTTAGCAGAACATAAGTGTACCCTTTTTCAATCTCAGCAAAAGGAAAAGCAGTCAGCAGCTTTGATTCAAGAGCTAACATCCATGGTGAAAGAACAGAAAGTAAGAATTACAGAGATAGTGAAGTCAAAACAAGAAACAACAGCAAATCTAAAGGTAAATGTTTTGAAGCCTTTTTTTAAAATTATACAGCACTTTAGACAAGAAGTTGCAGCATTAACAATACTCAGTATATTTCAGCTTAAAGTTAACATTGTTTATTTCCTTATCCAATTTTTGGCCAATGTTAATATTGACAGTAATCTCAATTCTCATGTCTTATCACTCACTCTCACTCAGACTTCTCAGATGCACAATATAGCCAAATACGCGTTCAATTCCTCACAATTGCACTCCTGTTTTGTGGTGATAGCAAGTTGTACATGATAGTAACTACTTGAAACTGAGATTCAGAGAGTATTTAATACTGTGAACTTTTGTAAACTCAGAAATGACAATATTTAACTGCAGAACAGTTATTTTCAAATGATTTGTACATGAATTAATTAACTTACAGTACTTAGGAAGTACTGTACAAAGTACTGTTACTGGGATTTATATCATTAGCATTATTACAGTGATTTAGATAATGATATAATAGTGACTACCTATAATTTGCATTAGCTGCTGTGCAGCACACTTTCTGAAGATATTATCTACAATATTATAATATTCACAAATAGCCATTAAAATATTAGGAACATCATCACATTTAACAAATTTTCTAGCTGTTAAATATAAGTCCAGCAATCATGGACTTGTAGCTTTTTCCAAGAGGCTGGGGAAAGGTATGCGTAGCTTTAGAGATTGCAAATTACTTTTTTAATGTCAAGTCAGCTTTCAAAAAAGAAAATAAATTTTCAAGAGCATAACGTTCAATGTATTATGCCAAATGGAATCTCTGTCAGAGAATAACTGTTGGAAATTTTGATTATTCCTTGAAATTATTTTTAAAAGTATAAAATATTCTTTTTAAAAAAAGCCTATTTATAAGGTATGGAAAAAATGAATTTTGCATGTTTTGGGTTAGATACGTCTTGTGGTGTTGAAGCCCACCCAATACAGCCCCCGTTTCCTTTGGATTAACTTCTGCTGTGCAACCTAAATTCTCCATTTCCTCTTTTCAGACTTTTTTTTTGCACTTCTTTTAATTACAAAGTTATTTCCTCTTAAATTTATTCATAATATATTTTCAAGCAAACCCTATTAAATTAGGTTTGTCCGTGAATAAAATGCATAAACCATGTTGACTGATGAAACAAATGCCAGTGCTTTGTTACAGATAAAAGATGCCAATTTTTTTCAGACAAAACCTTGTCTGTAAGTGGAATATCCGCTTAAATAGCTAGTTAGTATTAACTGTCATAGTTAAAGTGGTGTTAATTATATTGAATTCTTGAATATTTGTCTTACAGAATCTTACTGTGTGTTTTTTCTACTATTCATTCATGTATACAGAGTCGAATCAGAGCACTTGAAACTATGGTTGAGGAGGACAAACAAAAGACTATTCAAATTGAACTCTTGAAACAGGAAAAATCAAAACTTATTTCACAGCTGACAGCCCAGGAATCTGTAATTGATGGATTAAAAGTGGAAAGAAAAATGTGGGGACAAGAGTTGGCACAACAGGGTAAAAATACAACAATTTTGTGGTAGAATATGATACCATAAATTAAATAGATATTTCACTTGCATTTCTTCCCTGAACAGTTGTATTGCCACAAGGCACTGTAGCACCACCTGAGACAAATAATCTCCAACCATAGTTTTTTATTTGACACAGAAAGGGCTACTTTTCATAGGAGTTGCATTATTAAAAATGATTAGCCTGCACTTCCTGCTATACATTTAAGTAGTTGGAAAGAGTAGTGTTCTGGTACATGACCCTCTTCATAGCACAACATTTTTGAGAGTCATGTCAATGAGCAGTTATCCAGTGGATGGAAACTCACATGAAAGCTAAAATATTTCTGTCCAAACCCCACTTAAACGGTATTGTCATCTTGTCATAAAGGAATACATATTTACTATATTTTTGTTAAGGATAGGTTGAAGAGCTACAAAAATGAGTAATAAAATCCCAAGGAAAAAAATCTTGTAGAAAAACCAAACACAGTTTTTTAACTTTTTGAGATCAGAATTTTCACTAAATACAGTGTCGCTTATCTGTTAATTAAGTGAAAAATAGGCTTATTATATCAGGATACCATAGTTAAATGTTAAAATTAATCAGAATGTGAGAGAGCCAAAGATAAGGAATAAAAAGATAAACTGTTACTAATTATAATTCTGTGTGGTATTCTGTTAACTCAGTATATTTTTTTTTTACTTCATTTCATTATTTATGGGAGGAAAATATTTCTTAGTGTGTGGGCTCGATAAGGGACACTTCAGAACACCTGACGTGATTATTTTGGTTTTTACTTATACATAACTGGTTTGGAGGGACACCGCTGTTTGCTTTCATCCTCTTTTATACAGTTTTTCCATACATATTGATATGAATTGCAACAGGAAAAAAAGAAATAGTGTCACATTCTACTCCACTTTGTTTTACCCAGTGGTGGAGATGATTTGCTTGGATGTGGCCATTCCTTTGTGCAAGCAACTACTTGGAGTCACAGCGACAGTTGAATAGTGCCTAGAAAAATGGTTTAAAGCTATTCATAAAACAAATAGTAGTATCACAGTATATTCAAAGGTGGTAATCTCAAAGAATGTTCTGTACGTACCCTGTTCTCACTTTTTTCATTCAGGTGTTTTTATATTTGGCAAAACATTATGCTTGCCATATTAAAATTTAGGCTTTTTAAAATTTATTTAATTGAGTTTTAAGCACAAGGCCAGAAGCATTGTTGTGGAACAGGTGAGGTGGACCAAAATTGGTCCTCTGGTACTCCTAATGTATTGAGTAATATACATCTCTCCTTGTGTGGCTGTTAAGTCAAATTATAGAGAACAAATGTGCAATCATCTACTTTCATTGACTCTTATTACTTGTTCAGGGAGGAGGATAGCACATAAAATGCTACATAAAGTATTGCAGGAGGTTCAAGTTTTGAGAGAATTCCCTCAGTATTAAATAGCGGTATTGTATTTCATAGTGGTATTGATACCTGTGTCACAGAATGCCCATTTCCACCTTCATCCCCCAAAGTGAGAATCAAATTGCAGATGTCCTTGAAGACCGATTTAAATGTTGGAGCAATAAGTGATGTTGTAGCTTTTATCCTCTTTCTTGTTCTGCTGCACCATAACTAGCAGTACAAATTTAGCACCATCTGGTGGTCTCTTTGAGATTGCTTAGCTTAGATCTGTAAGCATTATTACTGATCATTTGTTATAGACGTGCCCAAAGGTCTAAACAGCAAGTGTTTAATACCATTAAGTAGCCACTGTTGAACATTTTCCAAAAAAATTGTGTAGTTACAAATTAAGGTTCCAGTACAGCAGTTTGCTCCATGCAGGCTTATATGTATGTCCACACTTGCATAAAATTTTCACTTTCCTGAAATTTGCTTGGAAAATGCCTTCAAGATCTGCAGTGCTGTTTAAATGTTGTGTTTATCCAGGTGCTTCTCTTGCTCAAGACCGTGGAAAACTAGAAGCAAAAATTGAGGTTCTGACCAATGAAAGTGAGATTCTAAAAAAACAAAATGAACGTGACAATGATGCTCTAAGAATTAAGACCAAAATAGTGGAAGATCAAACAGAAACAATTAGAAAATTAAAAGAAGTAAGTGCTGTGTGTGTGTGCATGTACAGCATGCTTAAATTGAACAGAGTTGGAGTGAAAATTGTGGCAGTGACTTGAATAAAATTAGAAAGGCAGTGCCATGGCTGTCTGAGAGTGCACTCCCATTGACTTCATTGGGTGCAGGACAAGGCCATATATGATTGTTGCAATGATATGATAACTTATCTCTGTATTTATGTTCAGACTTACTCCCATATAGCCCACATAATGATTTTTATCAGAAATGTAGAAGAAAAATGTAGGACAAGTCTCACTTAATTGATAATGTTTTGCTTATTAAAATAATCAGTTGAATTTGCTTGAAATTTTATATTCAAGTATAAAATATTTTCTCTCATTCTGTTCCTTTTGCATTCAGGGAGCAATAGGGTAACATACTTGCTGTTAAACTAGCATTATAAATTCCAGTGGGGCTCAAACCTTTGCCTCATTTATCATAGCAAAACTGCGTTATTTCTGGAGGAGTTTTGTCTAAGTAGATTAATATAGACAAATTATCCACTAGTTATATAGGGTAATCTTTAAAAGTAGCAGAGTTTGAACTCTTCAGTGTTCTTTTATTACAACTTTTCCATCAGAAATTATATAATGTATTATTCTATTTAAGGATACTTCCGGTAAATAAAGCAAAATATAAAGCTGGACTTGAAAGTAGTTGAGGTTCCTTTGCCTAAAAGAAGCTAATTAGATTCCTTAATCAGTTGTTGCTTTGTTTTTGTTTTGCAACCAATATATCCTGTAAGTTAACATAATTGCAAGAAAGTTTTATGTTAAGAAAAACGAGGAGCATACATAGGACTAGAAGGGACCTTGTGGGTGCTTGAGTCTAGTACCCTGCTGTCACGAGCAACTCTGTCGCATCCCGCTCATAAACGTATCAGGCTTCATCTTAAAACGAGTTGAGTTGTATAGGAAGTCTGTTCCAGAACTTCACTGCTCTGATGGCTTTAAACTTTCATCTAATTTTCAGCCTAAATTTATTTATGGCCAGTTTATACTACCCATTTATCCCAAAACAAATGTGTTTTTTATAGGGTTTACAGGAGAGAGATGAGCAGATGAGAAAACAGCGTGAAGAAAATGTTGAAATCCAAAAGACTTTTCAGGTGCAATTGGATGAAAAAACTGCACAATTGGAAGAGCTAATAGAAAAGTTAGAAAGGCAAAATTTAAGAAAAGAGGAATTAAAACAACTGTTAGAAGAAAAAGATGCAGAACTGGAAGATATTAGGAAAGCATACAGGTGATGTATAATATTGTAAGCATAATGAAATGTTATGACCCACACTGAAATTTCAAGTGAGATCTTGTGTTCAGATTGGTTGGGAGAAGAGTACATGGGTAGGCCAGAGCCTCACTTTTGATGGTTAGAACTAGAAAATGGGGAAATTGTAGAAGTATCACCCCCCCCCCCCCCCCCCAGTTTTAAAAGATGATAGGCTCTGTATGTACTCTGAACATGTGTGTTTTATTTTCAGTGCAATGAATAAGAAGTGGCAAGATAAAGGAGAACTACTAAGCCACCTGGAGACCCAAGTTAAACAAATGAAAGAAAACTTTGATATCAAGGAAAAGAAGCTGATCGAAGAGAGAAACCAAAGCCTTCAAACTCAGAAGTAAAAACAAAAATACTAATAATGGTTGTCTTGTACATAGTCCACCATGCAAGACAGGTGAAATCTTGGTACACAATATTAGAGTTCATAATGAAGTTGCAAGTACTTTCTATAGGTCCAATCCCACACACTCTTATATACACAAGTATTTCTTGTGAGTAAGAACTACTTCTGTAAAGTAGGTATCTGCAGGATCTTCCCCTCAGTTTTTAACTGCACTTTCAATGTATTTGAAGATTTTTAGATTCCCAGCTCTTTGCCCCCAAATGTTTAGTACTCAGATGAAGTTACTACCTATTGGAGATCCTAGTTCTATGGCCACACTGAGATTAAACAAGGATTAATAAAATTTATATAAAACATAAATTTGTAATCCACAGATAGGAGGCCCGTTTGGCGTAAATTTATTGATAGGCTAAATGCGTATTCCTGTTTGTGACTTAGCATTTGTATTGCTACAGCACCAAACGTGGTTATAATTAATTGCCAGTACTAAGGTTTTCCTTTAATGCCTAGTATATTTGAGGGGAAAAGAATAAGTAAGACAGTGTCTGAATTTCCTTCTCCCTCCTCTCCTTCCTCCCACCCCCACATTATTACTGAAAAGTTGGAGTGGTTCTTTTGTTTGTTTTTGGTTTTTTTACGTTTGGATCCATTGTATGTTTTAATATATGACTTTATTTCTCTGTCATCAGTGCTTTCAGCGGAAGTGTTTAATTGACGCAATTAACAGTGGATTAGGAGTTGATAGTAAACAAAAAGCCTAAGGAAATGACACATTTAAAAAAAATCATGTAGCCATATTGTGAAGATGAAGGCAGTTTCCAGTAAACACATGTACAAGTGGCACTACCTACCATGTCAGCCAAATAAATACTGAATGATGTATCCATATAACTGTAGTCTCATGAGCCTTGTCTATGCTAGGAAAACTTTTTTTTCAAAGACTTCCCACTATATTGTTAACGATGCTGTGGCTGCTGCAACCATTTTTTTAAGCACTGTTTGCTTTCTCTTTAAGCATAGGTAGTTTAACAGTGGACCTTGTGTAGTTAGGCCACACACACACAACAGCAATAAGCAAAGACATGGCAAGTAATACTAGACCCAATGATGCAAAAGAAACTATGACTAATGAGATTAGGTAGTCAAAGACATTATTTTGATTTTCCACAAAACTTCCTTGAGAAAAGGACTGCTCATTGCTACAACTATTCTGTTAGTGTGCCTCACTAAAATATAACTACTGATGAAGTACCTCTTTCTGCTAAGGACTTAGTCTACATATCCCCCACTAAAACTGGTAAAATGTTGTTTTTCCTTTAGTGAGGATTTCCTCCGTTATTTTAAGAGAGGTGGGACATAATGGTCATCTGGTCAGCGGAATAATCTTAATGATCTAAATTTCGTTTCTCCAGAACAAAATGAAATAGTTGATAGGGCTAAGCACTGGGAGCAGTGCTGGAAACTCAGTGCTGCTGAAATGTATCCTAGAAAAAGAACATTGTATGTGAAATTTCATAGGGCTGTGTATTCATAGTGTCTGAATAGTATTCATAGTGTTGCTCTACTGTGTAGTTGCAAATCCTAGTTTTATATTTGAAACATCCTCTCAGGCGCTCCTGAGTCCGCAGGGATCTGCCACAAGATTTACCCTTTTAATTCTCAGAAAATGTGTTGTAATAGACCCATACTCGCCCAACCTGCTTCGAAGAAATGGTGGAAATAATACTTGGACCATTTAAGTAAGAACAATAATATGTATATCTTTTGCTACAATAAGTAGATGGTTGAAAGCCTTAGGGGTCGTTAGCACCCTTAACAAGAGCAAGTGTGAATCTTCTAGTTCAGTGGTCACCAGCCGGTCGATCGCAATCGACTGGTCAATCCTAGAGGATCTCCCAGCCTATCGCAATCTCCAGCTGTGCAGGAACCACAAACCACAGCCACTGGGAGCTGCGGGCGGCTATGCAAATGTAAACAAACTGTCTGGCAGCCCCAGTACCCTGAGGGGCCGCGAGGGGCCGCATGCGGCCCATGGGCCACAGGTTGCGCACCACTATTACCATTACCTTTTAAGACTGTCAGTTATTTCTGGCTTTCTTAAGGATTAACATATTTCATCCTATTTTAGGGTTGCAATGGAAAAACTTCATTCAGTGGATGATGCTTTTAGAAGACAGCTTGAGTCAACGCTAGCAGCTCATCAGGCAGAATTACTGCAGCTGGCAAATGAAAAACAAAGACAAATTGAAGCAGCAAATGAAAAGGTAATGTATTTTAATAAAATGTCAGACCTTAAAATCTATATTTTTCAGTCCCAGCATTGTTATATGTAGTCTTTTTGGGTGTCTGTGTTGGCTAATCACCATTAATGAAAGTATTGTTGACACTGAATTTTTAATATTTGCCCAATAATAGATTCACTAAAAGTGCATAGACAGTAGGCAGACTCTGAATATTCTTTGTTCAAGGAACATGCGATCACTTGCCAGTGCATGAACATCCTTTAATTATTAGAGAGGCGAGAAAAATTGTGTTAAAGTATTTTATGTAACACTACTTTTTTTTAGCTTTTATAATTCCTGTGACAGATGTGAGACCTTAGAAGCATGCAAACTTCAAAAGACTATTCTATTGAGATGTGCCAATGGATTAGTTGTAAACTTTGTTTTCTACAAATGTTACATGTATCATCGTGAGATAAGGACTGCATTCTGGCTCCATTGTGGAGGGTTACTGAGCTTCCCCAAAGAACAAGTCACTTGGGAGTTGCATGGATTGATTTAAATCTCTGACTTTGATAATGATTTAAATCAGGAAACAGGAAATCTTGGTGTAAATGATTGATTTTTTTTTCCTCTTGTTTTGCATTTTTACATTTTAGTGACTTTCCTAAAGATGGGTTGATTCTCATGGTTGGTAACCATTAAAACACGTTAACTTGCAACTAAATGTAGCCTTTACGCTAAATTTGGTACTTTTTTGCTAAAGGGGGGGAGGAGGATGATACTCTATATGGATACACATTTAGGCAGTTTTATAGTTTCTTACATATATTCAGATTCTTTATTTACATTTTCATGTTAAAAATGGTAACTGATGCAGTACATGCTTACTAGATCATTAATTTTTTTACTTGTGATTTGTGTCAAGCCATTTGGAGCCTCTCTTTGGCGCCTGCACCAGGTTAAATCCTAGGAGCTAGGGAATGCTCAGCAGTCTGCACTCCTCTCCCCCTCCCACAACCCCAACTGGCCAATGCATGCCAGAGACTCCTGGGAGGGAATTAGAGGGGGTAGAAGCTATCTGATGTCCCTCAGCAAGTGTCTCCTTCCCTCACTGCTGGGGCTGTCCCCCTTTCACCACCAGCCACATCATGTTTCCCTCATCCATTGAGGTATGTAAGTGGCATTTTGGATGGAAATCCAAATTCAATTACAACTGCACAAAAACAGCACTTTATTTTTTTATGAAATAAAACTACCTTAAAGTACTGTGTACACAAACGTCTTTAGATTTTAAACGATTTGCATTTAAAATTAACTGATTTGTTAAACAAAGGAAGTATTATATGAAGTTAATGAATTGAACTTATTGTTCCTGGTCATGGTGTTCTTCAAAGTTTTTAGAACTAGTAAATCTCCTAGATTGGAAAAGGAAAAACGCTTTTGTGCTTTTTCAACTCCCAATTAGTTTTGTAACTTTGAATGAACTAGTAATTGAACTGAACTAGTTGAAGAAAGTGAAACGAAGAAACTATTCTTTGTACTTCAGAAGAGGCTACTTTTGTCAAAAGCTGATTTAGCACCTCGGTGAACTCTGGGTCCAAGTACTTATCCAGTGACTTTGACCAGTTCAGTGGTTTGACTGTTTTTAAAACTTGGCAGTAAACATACTCAATTTTTTTTTGTATTTAATTTAAATTTGAATAGATTATAATGTGTAAATAGATTTACTAGATTGTTTAACATAGATTTTAATTTCAAATTTAATACTAAATTAGTTATTTTTAAAAAATTATTTAATTTAAAAAAAAAAATTGTTTGGTTTTTTTGTTTGGTTTTTGTTTTAAATCCACCCTGGTTGGCAGTAATTACTCCAGATCCTGGGACAGTTGAACAACTCCAGAGAAATACCACCCCTTGGGGTGAATTGCATATACTGGTTCAGACAGGGTTCAAGAGGAACAGGAGACATAGAAAGAGCTTTTGGTATGAAGGGTCAGGATGAACTGAATCATCTGGTTCATTTGCATCCAAAAACTGACATGAGATTGTCACTAAGAGGGCAGAACCTAGCTGTAAGAGTTTGACGGACTAGAGCCTGCCTGGGTCTCTTTGTGTAACATGGGTGACACCACCTAGACTTATTGGGTGTCTGAATTGTTTGTGTATTGTTTTGATGTTCTCTAATGCTTTTTGTCCTAAAATAAATGTGTTGGGCTTTGTGAAAGCTGGCTGGTCACTGGTAACCCTATCATTGTCCCTGAAAGAGTGAACCACAGGGGCTGGACTAAGGGCAGACCTGCTGGGATAATCACATTGAATTGCAGGGGGACTGCAAGCCTAAATCCCCAGTGTGAGATGGGAGAGAGACACTAGGTTCCTTCCCATAGATGGGTGATAGCTGGAGGAGACTACAGAGGGGGGTAGAAGTGCAGGTAATCATGGAACTGTGACAGTTCCCACCAATATGCTTTTGAGCTATAGAAACACCATGATTTCTATCAATACTGTTCTTAATTTTGTAATCCTCTTTTCCCCCAGAGAATTAAATAACTAGCTGTAGAATCATTTAGCAAAACTTGCTGCTATTACAGATTGTAACAGGGTCCCTGCCTCCTAGATTTCACCCTAATTGCACAGGGCAGCCATGCAGCATTCCTGCCTCAGTTTCTCCTCAGTGACTTGGCCCTCCAGCTAAGCCATTAATAAAAAAGTCCACAAGTATACAAGCTGAAAAACAAACACAGAATTCACATACCAGTTTCAAACGGGACCCAGCCCCTCCTTTAAGGGCCACATCCCATCCGTGTTTAATAACTTAGACACTCTTTTGCCTTTTTATGTAATAAAAAAATTTAAAATGCTGTTATTGTGCAATTATAATCTAATTTGAATTTCACCCTTTCCTATTAGCCCCTTGGGTTGCTCACTTGCTCCCTCCCAATCAGCTCTCCCACGCTTTTGTGCCTGGAGTCTTTCCCTTCTTTTGCAAGCCATGCCCAGCCCTTCCTAGCTGGGGTGTTTTCTCCTTTGGTGTCTCAGCAGTCTTCTCCAGGATTCTGCTGAAGTCTCTCTCCTTTCCACACTGCCCCGATCTCTCAGGCCTCTGGGATAGGTAAAGGATTGAATCACACAACCCATTTTCCCCACTTGGGGAGATGAATTGGCTGTGTCACAAGTTGGGCTGGGACTTCATCTCCCTTTTAAGGAAGCAGTCACCCTATGACTCCAATACTGACACATCTAGTGTGTCCCTTTTACAAACATTTGATGTGAAAGACTTTCTAGTTTGCTGTTCTGCTAGCAACTTTGTTTATCCCATCCTGTCTTCCTTTATCACCTGTTTTCACATTGCACAATTTTTCATGAAAGTTTTTACTTCCTACTACTCCTGTCATACAACATATGAAGCAATTTTTACTCAAATGTACTCTTTATAAGAATAGCAATATATTGTGTAATTACTCTGGGATTCTTAATCAGTGATAAAAAGTAAGCAAGATTACTCTTCCTATAATATACTAACAAGCAGGTTGAATTTATGTATCTTTTTATAATTTCAGGTTTACCAGGTTGAAAAAGAAATGCGTCAGCTTCTGCAAGAAACAGCAAACAGTAAAAAGGCCATGGAAGAGAAAATAAGACGACTTACAAGTGCATTAAGTGACATTCAGCAAGATCTCTGACTAAATGTGTAATGCATTAAATCTGACCATCCTGCTGCTCCTTTAATAAAAGGAGTTAGAGAAGTAGTGTAAAATATATACATAAACTATATAAACAAATATACAGTATCTTTGTTAGTTACACTTGTTGCTGTGATTTTTAGTTTTCCGTTTTAAAACGCTTATTTCCAGAGTAATTTTTGTGTGTGATTATTTTGAGAGTTCAAGAATCAAATAGGTATTAAAACTGTGTACAGTATTTTCATACTAGTTATCTGATATGTGTCTGGTAATATTTGTGTTTTGACCTCTCTAAGAAATAGGTCAAAACAAATCAACAGATGAAAAGCACTGTATGGGTTAAGGATTATCCGTAAAGGAAGAGAAGGTGGAGGTGGACATTTTTTAATAGCACACATCATACATGACCGTTTTGCATATCTGGAGTTAACCCTGTTTGGAGATAGCATTCAGTGACTTTTCAGAGTTAATACTGTTATCCCAGAGAAAAGAGGTCTTGTTGACTTCAGCAGTCACTGAATGTGTTCAATAATCTCTCCTAGACATTACCATTCAAACCCGATGCTGTTCCTTGATGTCTTTCATACACTACACTGTTCGTTTCAAAGGATGCAGGGGTCCACCCTCATGGAACAGCTTGCAGGATCAAGTGCTAAATAAGAAAATTCCTGATCTCAGGAATTTACTGATGTACAGGTGAGGTCAATTACACAGAGGCTTAACAAACAAGTGGTACTGAAAATTTACTTCATGCTGAATGACATGCTTCAGTGATGACTTGATTTATACTATTGCATTTCTTTAAAAATCCAATGTTTTAATTTTTTTATTAATAGCTATGCAACTACTCCCTAAAGTCCCAGTGAGAGCTGGGGGTTTGGTGTTCTGGGCACTGTACAAGCTTTTAGTAAAATCTGTTTCTTGACTACCATTCCTGCATGCTCAGATGATTCCATTTCTCTAGCTGAAAGGGCCTCTAAATCTGCTTCCTGGAGAAGGAAATGGCAACTTTAGACAGACTTTAAATCTTTATATGGAAATAAAGCCATTTTAAAAGGAGATGGAAGTTATCCAAGATGAGTTTTTAGGATCTCTAGTGTATCGCTACATTTCTTCCATTTAGTTACTTACAATGCTGAATGGTACGGTGCTATAAAATGATGTACATGAATAAAATATTCAGCAGATTTGGAGTTGGAGCTGTACTCCTAATGGAGGACTTTGCAGACATTGTCATCTCTCTCCTAATAAGCGAAGAATGCATGTGTTCTTCCACCCTTACCTTTTCATTTCCTCCACAGTGCTTGAGCCTTACTGTTTGAGGAAATGCTTTTTCTAGAAAACACTGTCTGTAGTTCTCAATTCTCAGGCAAACTAGTGACACTGACTTAAAGCTTGAGCATTCTGAAAATGTGACTAAGCACACATGCATGCTGGGCCCTGAAGCACCAAGATATTTGCACCCCACACCCTATTGTGATTTTTGTACCAAATATGCCTTGTGAGAAATCCTTTAAAAACTAGTAACTTGCAGGTCACCACTACCCTGGTGAAATATGTAGCAACATTATATATAAAGTTATGAATTCCCCCTGTATGTTACTAGAACATATTCAAGACCACTTGGCCTTGCCTCAGTAAAGGTGTTAAATAGTTCAATCCTAAACAAAGGAATGGGGGTTTGCCTCAATTTACATATAAGCAGTAAACATGATCATTGAGAGACTGCAGGAAACAGAACAATTTGTATTTTAGCCAATACCAGTGTGTGTGTGGGGGGGAACATCCTGGAGCTTCCTTCACCACCAGACTCCTTGTTGCCTTCCTCACAGCTTGAGTAAACCTCTTTGAAGAGTAACCTTCAAAAGAATACATTGCAAAGGTTTACTGATCTTAAAGACAAGGGCTTCTGAGCCTCAAGTGATAAGCAATTGAATAAACTGATTGTATACAGTATTACTGTATTATAAAAGTGTATAGAGAGCTCTTTTCTAAAAGCTAATGACATACTGGTGATTAATATCATTGTGAAATATAACGAGGAGTCCAGTGGCATCTTAAAGACTAACCATTTTTGGGGGGCATAAGCTTTTGTGGATAAAAAAACCCCACTTCTTCAGATGTACGGAGTGAAAAATTACAGATGCAGGCATAAATATACTGACGTGAAGAGAAGTTACTTTACAAGTGGAGAAGAAGTGTTGACAAGGTCAATTCAGTCAGGGGGGATTTGGTCCAACTCCCAATAATTGAGGAGGAGGTGTCAATACCAAGAGAGGGAAAATTGCTTTTGTAGTGAGCCAGTCATTCCCAGTCTCTATTCAAGCCCAAATTAATGGTGTTAAATTTGCAAAGGAATTGTAACTCTGCAGTGAAATACATAAAACTCTCTGTATGAAGAAATACGGATAGTTAATGATATTATGCATTAAAGTCTGTGGCCAAACAGGGAGAAACATCTACTGTCTGTCATGAGCAAAGGCAGCTATTTACCTATCTCCAGTGACATTAAGCAAGGTGTGACCAAAAACGATAGATCCATTTACACGGAAATCAGCAAGGGAATGGGAAGTCTACAGGAAGGGAAGAACTGGTAGCATTAGGTCATCCTACCTCTTGAAACAAAGTCATTGAACTTTGCAAGATAAAGCAGAGAGAGAAGCCATCTTTGGCATTTGTCACTAGACAACACACAAGGCAGCAGAGCTCTTGCAAGCTGAGAAAGATGGGTCCTTCAACCAAGTGTGGGGTGGAGTTAAGGCTCTGGGAACTGAAAATAGGTGAGAAGTCTGCTTAGGCAAAGATCTTTCACTTAGGAAGACAAGGGAATACAGCATCTTGTACTTCTGTGGAAGGTCCTGAATGAGGGGAAGTCAGCCATGGGTGGTAAGAAGACTGAGAGAAACCACCTTGATCAAAGCCTGTACCTTGCTAAATTAAGTTTTAGACTTTTAGATGCATGTTTTCACTTCTGTTTGCTTGTAACCGTTTCTAATTTTGTTCCTTTTACTTGGCATCACTTACCTAGTCCTATTGTTAATAAATTAGTTTTATTATAAACCAACTCAATGCTGTGTTTAAATGGAAGGATGTATTTAGCCCGGTTAAGTTGATAAGCTGTGATGTGCTTTTGTGTCTTTTAGAGGAACAAATGAACCTTATTTCTCTGAACTGTCCAAGACATGGCTGGATATTACAGATCACATGGTTTGGGAAAATTCAGGATTGGGAATGTGTTGGTTTACCTTGCAAACCGTAATTAAGGCTGGCAGAAGCCAGAGTTGGGCTGAGTTGGACAGGCTGCTGGGGTCAGAGCTGCTGAACCAGAGCTATCTAGCACACAGACACTCAGGATGTGACTTGCATGCTTGTAGGCTGGTTCTGAGTGTCCCAGGGTAGGATCTACAGCAGCAAAGCATTGTGAGGCACCCAGGATTGTAGGGAAAATGGTGGCACAATCCCTTATTGGTCTGGATTGCACTCTGAGCCCTATAACACATGCACACCAAATTTGGCATTTAGAATCTCTAGCCAATTCTATTTCTCTTGGCATATTTCTAAGGCATTTCATTTTCAGTTTTTACTGGTTTTTTAAACTGAAAAAATCTTGGGTTTTACAAAAACTGTTCACTTTTTACTGACTTGTTTTTTACCTTAACTTTGGACCGCTCAAGTACCTGAAAATACTCATGTTAAGAAAGTCTGATGCATTCCATGAGGTAAATGAGTTTGTCAATAAGTTAGTCTAAGTGTAAATGCAAGGTTGTCTATTTTAAGCAATGTAATGGAAGATACATGTATGTGTGTTTGTTTATGTACTGTCAATGTACATGTAGCACCCGCTCTCCACCTGCTTACCTCCTTTAATGCCAAGCCGCTTACAGGTTTTGATGGACAGGTCTGGGTTCTTTTGGATCCCGTCACCCACTCAGCAGGGTGTATCTTCCTTATTTTTTTCCTATGAAATTATTTGGCGGTGTCTCCACCCCCCTAGCTCCTTCCTGGCAGGGTCACTAGGTAAGCTTGGGCGGAAAATTCTAACTACAGAGTAATCCCCACTTACGTGCCAGACAGTTGGAGACGTCCAAGAAATAACACAAACACACAAAAATATATTCAACACAATTATATTAAACAGGAGACAAATACAACATAACAGGGTAAAACACTATTGTTAGGGTCACCGGTGCCCACACTGCAAATACCCATGACTTGATGTAGCAAATGTAAAATTAGTGTCCCATGGGTGTGTGTACTTAGCTGGGGCCCTTGATGACCTATAACCACAAAATTCTTCTCTGAAGTGGTTTAGCAGAGTGGCTGACTGGGTTCAGTACAGCCCAAAGGACTCACAAGTGGGAGAAGGTGGTAAATCCCTCCACAGATGTAACATGCAGCAGGTTATAGAATCGTCAAACCCTTACTCCCTGGCTTGAGGACACAGTTCAGGGAGTAGGAGGTCCCTAAAACAAATTCCCTGACTGACTAACTAAAAGATGGTGCACTCACAAACTCCATGAATGATCCTCAGGTTCAAAGATGACTCTGGACTCCTCAGTCACTGCAGAGGGGCTGCTCTCTGCTGACAGGGATCCTCCTCAGGCAGGAATCGGGCTGCTTCAGTCCCAGGATTTCCCCTCATCACAAAGGGGTGCAGGGCTCAAGGTGTAGGTTACACAACTACACTAACATCCAAACTGTAGCCTCCTAGCCCAGCCTCCAGACACACACTCAGCAGGCAGCTTCCCTGGACTAGCAACCAAAGCAGAGCTGACCATGTGGTGACTGGTCTCACCTAGGGAGCTGGAGGCCGAACTCAGCCTGGCTGGGAAGTTTCCCAGCAAACGCTACAAATTGGGAATCATCAGTGGGGAAGGAAAAACCCAGCTGAGGGATCTGCTGTCAGGTCCCTAGAGGCCTGTTCTCTGGGGGAACCCTGCATGCAGGCCTGGGACTCCCCAGCTCCCTACACAGCCAGTCCTGCCCTTTCCCTTGCTGGCTCCAGACTGACTCCAAAATGGCTTCTCCCTAGGAGGGCCTCTCACTCCCTATTGGTTGCTGGGCGGAGTCTGAGTCTGCCTTGGCTCCTCCTCCCTACCAGGGACAGTGAGCCTCTCCCTGAGCTGCCCGCAGACAGAGTCCCAGGAATCTATGCCCTGGTCTACACTAGGACTTTAGGTTGAATTTAGCAGCATTAAATCGATGTAAACCTGCACCCGTCCACACGATGAAGCCCTTTATTTCGACTTAAAGGGCTCTTAAAATCGATTTCCTTACTCCACCCCTGACAAGTGGATTAGCGCTTAAATCGGCCTTGCCGGGTCGAATTTGGGGTACTGTGGACACAATTCGACGGTATTGGCCTCCGGGAGCTATCCCAGAGTGCTCCATTTTGACCGCTCTGGACAGCACTCTCAACTCAGATGCACTGGCCAGGTAGACAGGAAAAGAACCGCGAACTTTTGAATCTCATTTCCTGTTTGGCCAGCGTGGCAAGCTGCAGGTAACCATGCAGAGCTCATCAGCAGAGGTGACCATGATGGAGTCCCAGAATCGCAAAAGAGCTCCAGCATGGACCGAACGGGAGGTACGGGATCTGATCACTGTATGGGGAGAGGAATCCGTGCTATCAGAACTCCGTTCCAGTTTTCGAAATGCCAAAACCTTTGTCAAAATCTCCCAAAGCATGAAGGACAGAGGCCATAACAGGGACCCGAAGCAGTGCCGCGTGAAACTGAAGGAGCTGAGGCAAGCCTACCAGAAAACCAGAGAGGCGAACGGCCTCTCCGGGTCAGAGCCCCAAACATGCCGCTTCTATGATGAGCTGCATGCCATTTTAGGGGGTTCAGCCACCACTACCCCAGCCGTGTTGTTTGACTCCTTCAATGGAGATGGAGGCAATACGGAAGCAGGTTTTGGGGACGAAGAAGATGATGATGATGATGAGGTTGTAGATAGCTCACAGCAAGCAAGCGGAGAAACCGGTTTTCCCGACAGCCAGGAACTGTTTCTCACCTGGACCTGGAGCCAGTAGCTCCCAAACCCACCCAAGGCTGCCTCCTGGACCCAGCAGGCGGAGAAGGGACCTCCGGTGAGTGTACCTTTTAAAATACTATACATGGTTTAAAAGCAAGCATGTGAAAGGATTACTTTGCCCTGGCATTCGCGGCTCTCCTGGATATACTCCCAAAGCCTTTGCAAAAGGTTTCGGGGGAGGGCAGACTTATTGCGTCCTTCATGGTAGGACACTTTACCACTCCAGGCCAGTAACACGTACTCGGGAATCATTGTACAACAAAGCATTGCAGTGTATGTTTGCTGGCATTCAAACAACATCCGTTCTTTATCTCTCTGTGTTATCCTCAGGAGAGTGAGATATAATCCATGGTCACCTGGTTGAAATAGGGTGCTTTTCTTCAGGGGACACTCAGAGGAGCCCATTCCTGCTGGGCTGTTTGCCTGCGGCTGAACAGAAATGTTCCCCGCTGTTAGCCACAGGGAGGGGGGAGGGTTGAGGGGGTAGCCACGCGGTGGGGGGAGGCAAAATGCTACCTTGTAACAAAAGCACATGTGCTATGTATGTAATGTTAACAGCAAGGTTTACCCTGAAAGAGTGTAGCCAGTGTTTTATAAAATGTGTCTTTTTAAATACCGCTGTCCCTTTTTTTTTCTCCACCAGCTGCATGTGTTTCAATGATCACAGGATCTTCTCCTTCCCAGAGGCTAGTGAAGATTAGAAAGAAAAAAAAACGCACTCGAGATGAAATGTTCTCCGAGCTCATGCTGTCCTCCCACACTGACGGAGCACAGACCAATGCGTGGAGGCAAATAATGTCAGAGTGCAGGAAAGCACAAAATGACCAGGAGGAGAGGTGGCGGGCTGAAGAGAGTAAGTGGCGGGCTGAAGCTCAAATGTGGCGGCAGCGTGATGAGAGGAGGCAGGATACAATGCTGAGGCTGCTGGAGGACCAAACCAGTATGCTCCAGTGTATGGTTGAGCTGCAGCAAAGGCAGCTGGAGCACAGACTGCCACTACAGCCCCTGTGTAACCAACCGCCCTCCTCCCCAAGTTCCATAGCCTCCACACCCAGACGCCCAAGAACGCGGTGGGGGGGCCACTGGCCAACCAGCCACTCCGCCACAGAGGATTGCCCAAAAAAAAGAAGGCTGTCATTCAATAAATTTTAAAGTTGTAAACTTTTAAAGTGCTGTGTGGCATTTTCCTTCCCTCCTCCACCACCCCTCCTGGGCTACCTTGGTAGTCATCCCCCTATTTGTGTGATGAATGAATAAAGAATGCATGAATGTGAAGCAACAATGACTTTATTGCCTCTGCAAGCGGTGATCAAAGGGAGGAGGGGAGGGTGGTTAGCTTACAGGGAAGTAGAGTGAACCAAGGGGCGGCGGGTTTCATCAAGGAGAAACAAACAGAACTTTCACACTGTAGCCTGGCCAGTCATGAAACTGGTTTTCAAAGCTTCTCTGATGCGTACCACGCCCTCCTGTGCTCTTCTAACCGCCCTGGTGTCTGGCTGCGCGTAACCAGCAGCCAGGTGATTTGCCTCAACCTCCCACCCCACCATAAATGTCTCCCCCTTACTCTCACAGATATTGTGGAGCACACAGCAAGCAGTAATAACAGTGAGAATATTGGTTTCGCTGAGGTCTAAGCGAGTCAGTAAACTGCGCCAGCGCGCCTTTAAACATCCAAATGCACATTCTACCACCATTCTGCACTTGCTCAGCCTGTAGTTGAACAGCTCCTGACTACTGTCCAGGCTGCCTGTGTACGGCTTCATGAGCCATGGCATTAAGGGGTAGGCTGGGTCCCCAAGGATACATATAGGCATTTCAACATCCCCAACAGTTATTTTCTGGTCTGGGAATAAAGTCCCTTCTTGCAGCTTTTGAAACAGACCAGAGTTCCTGAAGATGCGAGCGTCATGTACCTTTCCCAGCCATCCCACGTTGATGTTGGTGAAACGTCCCTTGTGATCCACCACAGCTTGCAGCACTATTGAAAAGTACCCCTTGCGGTTTATGTACTCGGCGGCTTGGTGCTCCGGTGCCAAGATAGGGATATGGGTTCCGTCTATGGCCCCACCACAATTACGGAATCCCATTGCAGCAAAGCCATCCACTATGACCTGCACATTTCCCAGGGTCACTACCCTTGATATCAGCAGATCTTTGATTGCGTGGGCTACTTGCATCACAGCAGCCCCAACAGTAGATTTGCCCACTCCAAATTGATTCCCAGCTGATCGGTAGCTGTCTGGCGTTGCAAGCTTCCACAGGGCTATCGCCACTCGCTTCTCAACTGTGAGGGCTGCTCTCATCTTGGTATTCATGCGCTTCAGGGCAGGGGAAAGCAAGTCACAAAGTTCCATGAAAGTCCCCTTACGCATGCGAAAGTTTCGCAGCCACTGGGAATCGTCCCAGACCTGCAACACTATGCGGTCCCACCAGTCTGTGCTTGTTTCCCGAGCCCAGAATCGGCGTTCCACAGCATGAACCTGCCCCATTAGCACCATGATGCATGCATTGGCAGGGCCCATGCTTTCAGAGAAATCTGTGTCCATGTCCTGATCACTCACATGACCGCGCTGACGTCGCCTCCTCACCCGGTATAGCTTTGCCAGGTTCTGCATATACTGCTGGATAATGTGTGTGGTGTTTAATGTGCTCCTAATTACCAAAGTGAGCTGAGCGGCCTCCATGCTTGCCTTGGTATGGCGTCCGCACAGAAAAAAGGCGCGGAATGATTGTCTGCCGTTGCTCTGACGGAGGGAGGGGCGACTGACGACACGGCTTACAGGGTTGGCTTCAGGGAGCTAAAATCAACAAAGAGGGTGGCTTTACATCAAGGAGTATTTCAGGCAGGACTTCACGGAGGGTTCCAATAAGAAATGGTGCACCTAAGTTATTGTTCTTATTGGAACAAGGAGGTTAGCCTGGCCTCTGATTGATACATGGCTAGATTTACCTCGCTGCACCTTCTCTGTGAGTGACTGCAGTGTGACCTAGAGAAATGAGTCCCCTAGATGGGGGAGGAGGCAAATGAGTACAAAACAAATCTGGTCTATTTCTTGTTTTGATCCACTCCATCTATCTTTTACATCTTTGGCTGGCAGCAGATGGTGCAGAAGGACTGCATGCCATCCACATCTCATGGCTGCTCGGCAGAAGATGGTACAGTACGACTGCTAGCCATCATCATCTCTTGCCTGCTCGGCAGAAGATGGTACAATACGACTGCTAGCCATCGTCATCTCTTGCCTGCCCGGCAGAAGATGGTACAGTACGACTGCTAGCAATCCTTATTGCCTGCCTGCTCACCATAAGACAGTTCAATAGGACTGACTGCAGGACTAAAGAGAATGACCTGGTAAAGTCACTCCAAATTTAGTCCCTGCGCCCATGTCTGCCCAGGCGCTCCCAGCCGACACGGCCAGGAGCACCTCGGACATGACAAGAACGGCTACCAGTCATACTGCACCATCTGCTGCCAGAAGGCAATGGGTTGCTGCTACTGTGTAGCAATGCAGTACCGCGTCTGCCAGCATCCAGGAGACATACGGTGACGGTTACCTGAGCGGGCTCCATGCTTGCGGTGGTATGGCGTCTACACAGGTAACTCAGGAATAAAGGCGCGAAACGATTGTCTGCCCTTGCTTTCACGGAGGGAGGGAGGGAAGGGGGGCCTAACGATAGGTACCCAGAACCACCCGCGACAATGTTTTAGCTCCATCAGGCATTGGGATCTCAACCCAGAATTCCAATGGGCAGCGGAGACTGCGGGAACTGTGGGATAGCTACCCACAGTGCAACGCTCCGGAAGTCGACGCTAGCCTCGGTACTGTGGAAGCACTCCGCCGAGTTAATGCACTTAATGCACTTAGAGCATTTTCTGTGGGGACACACACACTCGAATATATAAAACCGATTTCTAAAAAACCGACTTCTATAAATTCGACCTTATTCCGTAGTGTAGACATACCCTTAGTAATCTCCTTAGGGGTTACATACAGTTCATGAAATAAACCATACCATTAAACTACTTTTACTTTTCTTTAATAGCTGCTGCTTTCTGTATTCCCAGCCCAAATATTAACCCTAATATTCACCCAGAAAACTGCAAAGTTGATTCTTTATGCCAATTTTTCATCCATTTTTAATTTGTCGTAATGAACATTGATAAATTCCTGGGAAATTTTAAACAGTAAAAATCAGAAATGAAGAGTCTTGTTTATTTATCTCCATTTCACTTTATTTGAGTCAACAGCAGCCCTGGTGAATTCAAGATGTCATAAAAATAAAGGGAAGAGTAACCAGGAGTTGGCGGATGTGATTGCAGAGCCATTGGCCACTATGTTTGAAAACTCATGGCGATCGGGGGAAGTCCCGGACGACTGGAAAAAGGCTAATGTAGTGCCCATCTTTAAAAAAGGGAAGAAGGAGGATCCTGGGAACTACAGGCCAGTCAGACTCACCTCAGTCCCTGGAGAAATCATGGAGCAGGTCCTCAAGGAATCAATTCTGAAGCACTTAGAGGAGAGGAAAGTGATCAGGAACAGTCAGCATGGATTCACCAAGGGCAAGTCATGCTTGACTAATCTAATTGCCTTCTATGACGAGATAACTGGCTCTGTGGATGAGGGGAAAGTGGTGGACGTGTTCCTTGACTTTAGCAAAGCTTTTGACACGGTCTCCCACAGTATTCTTGCCAGCAAGTTAAAGAAGTATGGGCTGGATGAATGGACTATAAGGTGGATAGAAAGTTGGCTAGATTGTCGGGCTCAACGGGTAGTGATCAATGGCTCCATGTCTAGTTGGCAGCCAGTATCAAGTGGAGTGCCCCAAGGGTCGGTCCTGGGGCCAGTTTTGTTCAATATCTTCATAAATTATCTGGAGGATGGTGTGGATTGCACCATCAGCAAGTTTGCAGATGACACTAAACTGGGAGGAGAGGTAGATACGCTGGAGGGTAGGGATAGGATACAGAGGGACCTAGACAAATTAGAGGATTGGGCCCAAAGAAATCTGATGAGGTTCAACAAGGACAAGTGCAGAGTCCTGCACTTAGGACAGAAGAATCCCATGCACCGCTACAGACTAGGGACCGAATGGCTCGGCAGCAGTTCTGCAGAAAAGGACAGAGAGGTTACAGTGGACGAGAAGCTGGATATGAGTCAACAGTGTGCCCTTGTTGCCAAGAAGGCCAATGGCATTTTGGGATGTATACGTAGGGGCATTGCCAGCAGATCGAGAGACGTGATCATTCCCCTGTATTCGACATTGGTGAGGCCTCATCTGGAGTACTGTGTCCAGTTTTGGGCCCCACACTACAGGAAGGATGTGGAAAAATTGGAGAGAGTCCAGCGGAGGGCAACAAAAATGATTAGGGGACAGGAACACATGACTTATGAGGAGAGGCTGAGGGAACTGGGATTGTTTAGTCTGTGGAAGAGAAGAATGAGGGGGGATTTGATAGCTGCTTTCAACTCCCTGAAAGGGGGTTCCAAAGAGGATGGCTCTAGACTGTTCTCAGTGGTAGCTGATGACAGAACAAGGAGTAATGGTCTCAAGTTGCAGTGGGGGAGGTTTAGGTTGAACATTAGGAAAAACTTTTTCACTAGGAGGGTGGTGAAACACTGGAATGCGTTATCTAGGGAGGTGGTGGAATCTCCTTCCTTAGATATTTTTAAGGTCAGGCTTGACAAAGCCCTGGCTGGGATGATTTAGTTGGGGATTGGTCCTGCTTTGAGCAAAGGGTTGGACTAGATGACCTCCTGAGGTCCCTTCCAACCCTGATATTCTATGATTCTATGATTCTATGAACCACCTTTCTGTATACAGTGCTATAAAATCCCTCCTGGCCAGAGGCAAAACCCTTTCACCTGTAAAGGGTTAAGAAGCTAAGATAACCTACCTCACTGGCACCTGACCAAAATGACCAATGAGGAGACAAGATACTTTCAAAGCTGGAGTGGGGGAAACCAAGGGTCTGTCTGTGTGTGTGATGCTTTTGCCGGGAACAGATCAGGAATGCAGCTCAGAACTCCTGTAAAAAGTTAGTAAATAATCTAGCTAGAAATGCGTTAGATTTCCTTTTGTTTAAATGGCTGATAAAATAAGTTGTGCTGAATGGAATGTATATTCCTGTTTTTGTGTCTTTTTGTAACTTAAGGTTTAGCCTAGAGGGATTCTCTATGTTTTGAATCTGATTACCCTGTAAGGTATTTACCATCCTGATTTTTATAGAGGTGATTCTTTTACCTTTTCTTTAATTAAAATTCTTCTTTTAAGAATGTTTTTTCATTGTTCTTAAGATCCAAGGGTTTGGGTCTGTGTTCACCTGTACAAATTGGTGAGGATTTTTATCAAGCCTTCCCCAGGAAAGGGGGTGTAGGGCTTGGGGGGATATTTTGTGGGAAGACGTCTCCAAGTGGGCTCTTTCCCTGTTCTTTGTTTAACATGCTTGGTGGTGGCAGCAACAAAATTTGTACCTTGAGGAAGTTTTTAACCTAAGCTGGTAAGAATAAGGTTAGAAGGTCTTTCATGCAGGTCCCCACATCTGTACCCTAGAGTTCAGAGTGAGGAAGGAAACTTGACACAAGAGTTCAGTCCTTGGACCATATTAAGGGAACTAAGCAACTCAACAATGTCACCCTGCCTTCAGTTTATTTGCATGGCAGGCTTCGAGTCCCTGTGCTTTCATAATTCCCACTCTGCCCTTGCCTTCCAACTTTCAATTGTATGTATTTACTGCCATTTTTCTCACCAATTTTCCTTGTTACTGTTGGGTTTTGACCCAACAACCTTGTCCTGTGAAACCTACAAATTGTTCCACTTAGCTTGCTCTGCTCTTCTGTTTTTTGTATTGTTTTTCCCCCCTTTGTATATTTGCCTATTTTTAATACAATTTTTTAAAAAATTTAATTACTTTTGCCATTCCTGCCTTAGATACCACAGCACTAGGTACCAGAAATAACTTCACAAATTTATTAATGTAATTGGTGTATGTAGTAACATGCCTGTTTCTTATGATTACAGACTACAGGAAAAAGGAGGGAAAGAAATCTGTTGTGTGTTCAAACTGCAAATAGCTAACTACCTTCTAGTTGGACAAGCCTCCTTATTCAGCCTTGCTACTGCATCTCAGTAATATGCAGTAACTGCTTCTCCATGGCAGTCTTCCCTTTTGAGTACAACCTATCAATTGTGCCAAATTTTACAGTGCCCAGCTAGTGTGACTGTTCTCAAGGTACCCAGGATCGTTGTTACCCCATGCCTCCAGCAAGAGAGAGTCATTCTTATGAAGTAGAATTACCCCCAAAGTTTAGTATGTTGCAGAGCTGGCTAGTTTCGCAATAACCAGGATCCAAATGTTCATGAAAGAACCCTTGCGCCACAAGGGGTTTCCTCAGCGAACGGACCCAGAGTGCTTCTCCTTCTGTGTTATACTGAAAATGACCTTTTGTTTCTATTCATAGACTGGGCAAATCCCTCTCTTGTTGTAAAGTGGTTTTTTTTTTAATCTTTAAGTGGTTTTAATTGATTGTCAATGCCTCTGACAGTTTCCCATTCAAAGTCTTAAAGCTACACTATTGAGCCTTGCATTGCATCACTGGCCAAACAGGACAGGGTGACAACTCCCCCTTGCCCGAATGGGCCATCACCAAGACACATTATCCTTGATGACTAATTTCTACTCCAAGTCCATAAAGTGTACTTTCAATATAAATACATTCTTCCTTAAATATTACCCATACATACATCTTGCAGTGATTATGAATCATGACAGATTACAAGCTTTCTGTAGATACTTTATGGGTTACTCTTTATGGATAAATAGCCTGTAAGCCATGTTAGTGTAGTGAGTTTATCAGGTCTGCAGTGAGAGATGTTTGCAAAGAACAGGGGACCCTTTGCCAAGGAGCCTCTATGTCACAGTAAGTTTCTACCAAAGGTTACTGGTGTGACTGGGTCCCTGGGATGGACCACACTGAGAATGACACACTCACGGCAGACTGCACGAAACAGGG
Source organism: Natator depressus (assembly GCF_965152275.1). Classification (NCBI taxonomy): domain Eukaryota; kingdom Metazoa; phylum Chordata; order Testudines; family Cheloniidae; genus Natator; species Natator depressus. Next base: position 48,180,488 of record NC_134235.1, on the reverse strand, counting down.
CAGGCAATCCACCAGAACTGGTAGTTTAGTCTATAATTAGATTAACCAAACCAGTAACGAAAGAGCTTCTGCAGTAGCGCACTGGTTAACCAGAAGCCAAACGCAGTCCCCCTTAGGCATTCCAGTCCTTGGCTCCCATCCAGACAAACAGGTCTAATATAGTGAGAGGTTACTGAAAACCCAATTCACCATATGTGAGGTTCTATTAATCCCAAAGGACAGACACTTGCCCCAGGTCAATATGTATGTCAGATCTTACCCAAATATGCTGTCAGCCAATCCTTAGTAAACTAACTAAAAATTTTATTAATAAAAGAAAAGAAGAGATTGAATGGTTAAGGAATCATATACATACAAGTGATTGCGGAGACCTGGGGGGTGGTGGAATTGGGGTGGGGCCAGGGGTGGGGAGGGGTCAAGCACCCGCAGGCCAGAGGGGAAGTTGGCGCCTATGTGAACAGGGATCTCTCACATCTTGGGAGCATGTTCTAACCCAGGGGCGAGCAAACTTTTTCGCCTGAGGGCCGCATCGGGTTTCTGAAATTGGAGGGCCGGTTAGGGGAGGCTGTGCCTCCCTAAACAGCCAGGCATGGCACGGCCCCCCCCGCTATCCAACCCCCCCCCACACACTTCTCGCCTCCTGACAGCCCTCCCCCCCCCAGGACTCCTGCCCCATCTAACTCCCCCTGTTCCCTGACTGCCTCCCGGGACCCCTGCCCCATCCACACACACCCCTGCTCTATCCCCTGACTGCCCCCGGATCCCCCGCCACCCCATCCAAGCCCTCCTCTCATTCCTGACTGCCCCCCCCAGGAGCCCTACCCTGTCCAACCACCCCTTCTCCCTGAACACCCCCAAACCCGCCACCCCTAACTGCTCCCCTCCACACCATCCAACCCCTCTCCTTCCTGACTGCCCCCCCCGGTACCCCTGCTCCTTGCAACCACCCCTTCTCCCTGTCCCCTGACCGTGCCCGGAACTCCCACCCCTGACTGCTCCCTGCCACCCCATCCAACCCCTCCTCTCCTTCCTGACTGCCCCCCGGGACCGCTGCTGCCATTCAACTCCCCTGTTCCCTGTTCTCTGACCATCCCAACCCCTATCCACACCCCTGGCCCCTGAGCACCCCCTGAACTCCCCTGCCCTCTATCCAACCCCCCCTGCTCCCTGCCCCCTTACTGCGCTGCTTGGAGCACCAGTGGCTGGCGGCGCTGCACCAGGACAAGCAGCCGTGCCGTCGGGCTGGAGCCAGCCACACACCGCCCAGCACAGAGCACTGAGTCAGACCGGGCTCTGCAGCTGCTCTGCCCCGGGAGCTCACAGCCCCACTGCCCAGAGCATTGCACCGGCGGCGCAGTGAGCTGAGGCTGTGCGGGAGGAGGACAGCGGGGGAGGGGCCGGGGGCGAGCCTCCCGGGCCAGGAGCTCAGGGGCTGGGCAGGAGAGTCCCGCGGGCCGTAGTTTGCCCACCTCTGTTCTAACCACTGAGCAATGGGATATTCTGATGTATGTGTGGTGGTAGGGGCTTTCTCAATCTCTCCTGTTAAAGCTATTCCATCATGGATAAATATTACTCACTGGGCCAGAGTGTGAGAATGATTCTGAAGTCCAGTGGTCAGGGCTAGTGGTGGCTAGTTGTATGGGCCCATGGTGCCTGGGCTACAGCAAATTCAGGGCCCGGGGGGCCCAACTTCACCAAAGTTTGAGGCCAGGTCTCTCTCCCGGCCCCCCCACCATCCCCGTGCACCTCCCCTGAGCGTCCCTGCCTGCCCTGGGCAGGGGGCGGCTGCCCCCTGCAGCTCCATGCTGCGCTCCCTCGCCAGCCACTGCCACAGCCGGCTACAAGGGAGCAGCACCGGGGCAGGCTGAGGCAGCTGCTGTGCCTACAGAGGGAAGAGAGGAGGAGGTGCTGCATGGCAGCCCCCATTTGTCGTCCTCCCCCCCGGCCCCGACAGGCAACTCCAAGTCAACTCGGGAGGAGGGGGTTATCCAGGCTGGACCTCCTGAGCAGCAGGCTGAGGGGACTTGGGTAAGTGTCGTGCCAGTGGGGCCGGGGAAGGCACCCCCTCCCCCGAAGCTTGCTGCTGCTGGCAGGGAGAGGGCTGGGGGGAGTCCTCCTCTCTGGCCCTGGCCCTGGCCCCAGCCCCAGCCCCAGCCCCAGCCCTGGGGCAGCCTGCCTGCTGCACCCCAAATTCCTCATCCCCAGCCTCTCCCCATGCCCCGCACCCCCTCCTGCACCCCAATCCCCATCCCAGCCCAGAGTCCGCAGACAGCACCCAAAATTCCTCCCAGAGCCTGCACCCCAACTCCCTCCCGGAGCCCACACCCTGTACCCCCTCCTGCACCCCAATCCTCTGCCCCAGCCCAGAGCCTGCACCCAGTACCCAAACTCCGTCCCAGAGCCCGCACATCAAACTCCCACCCAGAGCCCTAGGCAGGTGTGTGTGGGGGGGCGGGACTTGGACCCATTCTGGGCACCACCAAAAATTATGCAAACCTGCCGCCCCTGTCAGGGCACCCACCTGGGAGGTGGGAGACCCCAGACTGTAATTGAGAGGAACTGGATATGTACATTATGATGGGTCTGCTCTCTACAGTGTTGTTGCCACAGCGTACCAGACAGCAGTGCAGCGGGGAACCCAGCCTCTGACTGCACTCCCAAGGCATTGCTCCCTGGTGTGATGAGCTAACAAAGGGAGAAGTGCTGTATGGGACAGACCCAAACCCATCACAATTTTCCTATCTAATTCCTCATAATGTTACTCAAGCACAACCTTAATTCTAATCTTACCAGTAAGTAACTGTGGGCTAATAATTAGGATTTTTGATCCAAGGATCTCAGTGCTTTACAAAAGGGGGTGAGCACTATCATCACCAAATTACACTGAGCCAATTGAAGAAGTTGAACAGAAAGCACAAATTTCACTCCCAGAACTTAGTCTTGGCAGGTAAGTTAAAGAGAATTTGATTTTTCACACTGCTATAAATATATTTAGGGTTTAATTCAAAAACTCTAACTCGCAATGATTTAGGATAATTAAAAGAGTTTGACTCTGATTAAGAAGTATTCCATATCACTTTTAAATCCATAAGGAAAAGCTCTACTTTTTTTTAAAAGTTACACTCTCTCCCAAGCAAAACAGCAACGGTCAGATCAGAGGACTAACGGCATGGTAACAGTGACCTGATTTGTTGGAGACATAGTCCACGCCTCCTTTTGATTTGGACTTTAAACTTTGTAACTGAAAGAAAAGTGGTTGCCGTGAACAACCTTGAGAGGGAGTCTGTATTTCCTTGTAGGTTTTTTGTTTTTTTTTTTAAATATTGTGGCACAATATTTTATATTAATGCTAAATACTAGTCTTTGTATCTGGCTTCTTAGCCTATTGGAAACTTTGACCCAGATCCTGCAAACACTTAATAACATGCATAGTGTTCAATGAGGCTATTCACATGAGTAAAGTTACATGTGCTTAAGTTCTGGCAGGATTGATGGTCCTAAGAAAAAAGCGGACAGAAAAAGGGATGGCCAAAGTGAAACCCACACCATTCTATAACACAGTCTGTGGCTGCCTTTATTTTTTATGCAGGGATGCAGCTGTGAAGATTCCAATTCCCAATGAGCAATGCTTTATCTTGATCCTAGTGGAGGCTATATCATTCAAAAATGGGACCTGCTGTACATAAAAACTGCTTCATTTAAAGCTAATTTGCTGTGGTTTCCATGTCCTCCCTCCCCTTAACTTACTCTTTGTTTGGGCAAAGTTTTGGTAAACCCTGGGTTAGAAGAACAGGTTCTAGACGTCTGGGGCTAGTTCCGGATTAAGTATTTTCTGCGAAAGGCCAGTTTACTTTGTCTTCTCTTGGAGAATTTTCTTTAACATCTGATCACCCATCAGCTGACCCCTGACCTATCTACTGACCTAAAATCAGCTTGCTCATTAAGGAAAGGGATGAGGAAGATTCCATCATATAGACCTACCCCAGGCTTGTCTAGGACCATGTCTGGTCATGCTTAGGTTGATGCAAGTTAGATTGGTGTACAGCAACCAAAATTAATATGTTGCTCGTTTGAATACATACATGGCTGCTTTCATCAGCACTGCACATATTCACCAGGAGTGCTTGTGTTGATGCAAATGCGGTGCACCATGAATAGGTATCCAGCAGTTTTCTGCGGTGGGGAAAGTCTCTGGCAGCAGGGAACTGCTGGAGACTTTACCCCCTGCCAGAGTCTCTCCCTACCAGCAACAGGACACTATCCTGCTAAAAACAGCAGTGTACAAAGGGGAAACACTTGTTGGACAAGTAGAGAGTCATGTATGGTATATACCTGAGTAGATACCCACAGGGTTCAGGCATGTCTTTACTCACCTAATCAGTGCCTGCCTCACCATCTACACTGTGCAAGGGGGACATGTACATGACACACTGCAGAAAGAAGTGTGCAGTGTAGACAAGGCCAGCCCTAGCCATTTTGGTGCCCTATGCAGCCCCCCCACAGGGTGGGTGTGTGTAGCCCCAGGCCTCCGCGGAGGGGGTAGGAGCAGGCTTGGAGGGCAGGGGGGAACGGCCCCCCAGCACGAGCCGGCGGAGTGGAGCGGCGATGAGGCTGGGTCGCTCCACTTCCTGCTGCCCGGTGAGTGCAGGGTGGACCCAATCCTGCACTCACGAGGCGGCAGGAAGTGGAGCGACCTGGCCACAGCCCGCTCCACTCTGCTCCCCTGGCTCCCAGCCTTGCGACTTGGAGGGCAGGGGGAACCACCCCCCAGCACTCACCAGCGGGGCGGCTGGGAGCCGGTGGCATGGAGCAGGCTGCAGGGCACCTGACCACTGCTGCAGTCCTCAGGGGAAGGGGTGGAGTGGGGCGGGGCTGGGGCAGAGCAGGGGCAGGAAAATGCAGGGCGGGGGCAGAGCAGGGGTGGAGCAGGGGCCATAGGGAAGAGGCAGAGCAGCACACAGCTGCGTACTTTGAGTACAGGTAAGGATGGTCCTGAGTGTAGACTTATCTTGTGAGGCAAAGGGGGAAAAGCTGCTACCAAGATGGAGGGCAGAGGTGGAGCAGCTGTTTGCTGACTTTGAAAAGCCAGATACAAAAGTCATTACAAATATTAATGTGGAGCTATGTGGTTGAGGGGCACTTTGAAAAGAACACTTTAATGGTCAGCCACAGTGTGTTGTCTGCTTTACTGTTATACATACAACTGGGTGTTTTCTTGAACCTATGAGTTGGGTGGTGCTGTACATTTGAGTGATCTAAGTACTGCAATGCATTCTGCAATATGTGTTGTGAAAGAATAAAGAAGTGGCTCAGAACTGGATTGATTATGGTATGCCTGGCACAGTTCCTTTGTTTCATGTGGCACTGCTACACAGCCCCATTGTACCCTTTGCCTGCATGCCCTGTACAATCTGTTTGAGATGTCCACATTTCTATGGCTGGTCCATAGTTGTGTGTGCACAGCCTCTTCTCCACTCAGGGCCAGGAGACCTAATACCACCTGTCTACTCCATGCAGGCGTGCATTCCCTGGATGGAGCTGGCATGGTCAATTACACCAAGGAGGGAGAGATGCTAAGCATTCTTGCAAAGCTGGACAAACAGAAAAAAGCATTTAAAAATACAAGGTTTCAGAGTAACAGCCGTGTTAGTCTGTATTCGCAAAAAGAAAAGGAGTACTAGTGGCACCTTAGAGACTAACCAAATTGGTTAGTCTCTAAGGTGCCACAAGTACTCCTTTTTTAAAAAAAAAATACGAGTGTTTTTAAGGGGGAGGTAGGCATGGCTTTGGTCTGCGTGACCTTGGGCACCACAGTCCACAACTATGACCAGAGGGGTAAGCTGCTAGATGACTGTTAGGCTGCACAGTAGCTACATTTGCAGTTTTCAGAGTAGCAGTCGCCTTAGTCTGTAGCCACAAAAAGAAAAGGAGGACTTGTAGCACCTGAGGTCAGCCACAGCTTCATGCCGTTCGGGGAGGTGGTTTCACTGCGCGCTTACCTAGGCTGGAGCCAAATCTGAATGTTTTGGGCGGCAGGTACCGTAGGCAGGGCTAGGCTGCGCCTTCCCAAACAGCCCAGCATCCCCGCCCACGCTCCGCCCCCAGGCTCGGCCCCCTCCCGCGGTTCCCAGTGCTCTGCCTTGGCTTGGCGGGAGGGGACGGTGCTGGTGTCCCGGCTTCCACACCCGGGCTTTCACTCGCTGACTGCGATGAAAAAAATCACACCCAACAGAGGAACGCTGGGTGCAGGCCCCTGGGCTCCCCCACGCTGGGCGGGGCTGAGGAACAACCCCAGGCGGAGGAAGGGGACGGGGGGACGGGGGTTGCTGGGTGAGTTCAAACGAGACGTTCACGCTCTCGCTCCCCACCAGCGGTGCGGCTTGAAGAAAGACTAACAAACACCACATACACGGTTTCCATCAGCAGCACCCGCCCTGTAAACACTGTTCCGGCCCCGGCCAGCGCTGAGTGATACGTCCCGCCCGCGGAGAGCCCTGCCTACGCCGGAGGCCCGCCTGTGGCGGCGGCGGCGGCGGGACAACCCCCGCGGCCCCATCCCTGCGCGCTGGTAGGCCGGGGGCTGCTCGCTCACGCTCCGCGGCCAGAGCGCTCCCGGGAGCTGCCTTCCCTCCCCGCCCTTCCGTGGGGCGCCCGAAGCCCCGCCCCCAACAGCCCGTCTCCAAGCAACAGCGGTGGGTAGCGTCACTTCCTCACACGGTCTCCCTCCCCCGGCCCTGGGGCTCCTGCAGGGCTCGGATTGTTGTGGCCGGGGCCTCTCGGGACACGTGGTGCCGCCGCCGCCGCCGCTGCCGCCGGGGACGCCCCGCTCGCTGGAGTGCGGGCAGCAGCATGGCCGCTCTGGCCGAGGCGGTGAGCAGCAGCAGCAGCAGCAGCAGCAGCGCGGGGGGCCCGGCGGCAGGCGGCGGCGGCGGCAGCAGCAGCAGCCGGCACGAGAAGAGCCTGGGGCTCCTCACCACCAAGTTCGTGTCGCTGCTGCAGGAGGCCAAGGACGGCGTGCTGGACCTGAAAGCGGTGGGTGCGCGGGGCAGGGCCGGGTCTGCCTGGCAGGGGCGGTCGGATCTGGAGGGAAGCCCCTGAGGGGTTGCGGTCTGCATGGGGGTTCCTGGGCTAGGCTGGGCTCTGGAAGGGGCTGATGGAGTGAGTGTGAGTGGGGGGCGGGGTGTTCTCCATGTGAATGTGAGGGGCTGAGCTGCCCGGGGGTCCTGAGGAGAGCGGCGGGGTGGTGAAGGGGCTGAGGAGGGGGTGTCCGGACCTGTGTAGCGTGCGGGGGAGTGTGTGTGTGACTCTGACGGAGCGGTTGCTTGTCCCTGCCTGGGTGGGCCCACCTGTAAGGAGGAGTATCTTTGGGGGAGGACCCTGCTTGTGAGAGGGGTCTCCCTGTGCGTGGTGGATCTGGGTGGTCTTTGCAGTGGAGATGACCCAGTGGTGGGGTGGATGTGGAGCTGAGCATCATTGGAAGGTGTAATGTGTTTTGGGATGGGGAGTCTGGAGCTAGTCTCTGTGTAGGGGGTTGAATATGGGAAAAGGCATTGGGGGGCTCTGGAACTGAAAGTGGTGCGTGTGTGTGTGTGTGTTTGAATAGACAGGCTTCTTTCTCATGTGCTATTTCCCATAGTGCTATACAAACTATAACTTTCCCCCATTCGCTTTCCAGAGAGAAACTAAAAGCTGTATTAAGACTCCTTTCTCAGTCAAAGTGCGAAAGGGTTGCAGTTGGCAGGGACTGGAACACGAGCAGGATCCTCTCCCAAGGGAGAGTGGAGTCCTGTCAGAGCAAGTGTTTTCTTCCTTTCCAGTTCCCCTGCAGTGTAATGGGGCTGGCTTGTAAGTTGCCAGGGTCTGTGGAGCCCCAACCAGTGGTATGAATCAGTTGTGACTGAAAGGCCAGCCCAGGTTGCAAAAGAGAACCTTTTCTGTCTGAGAACCAAGCAGAGAGTAAAAACGCTTATATTAGTGTATCTGTGTCTGGAGGCAGAGAGGACTAGGGGCTGAACAGGGTTGGGGGAGGAGTGAGGCTAGGGGTGGAGGTGGTCTGGGGGCAGACAGGGCTGGAAGTGTGGTATTCCCTCCCTGACCCCAGTGGGGGCTGGGCCCAACCCACGCCCCCCTGAACATTCTTCAGTGCCCTGCTAGGGGTGCAGCCATGCCCCACGGTTTGGGGACCACTGGTATAAGGCTTGTGCTGGTCTGTACTTGTAAGGCTTTCTCTGTTGCACGGTTTATTTCAGGGATTGGATGGTCATTTTTTTGACTAGCCAAGAGGTTTCAACTTTCCAAGAGACCAAAAGGCTCTCTTAATAGGTACAGAATGGAACAGATTGTAGGCACCTTACCGTTGGGTGAGCACTCGTGGAGACAGATCTCTGCATAAGGTGTAGCCCCAGCTTAGTTCAAGAGGGCATGGTGAGGCCGCCTGCCAGATCATGATGAACTGGATCTCTAGTCTCCATAATTTGGGTTGTGTTGTAGAGCTGTGGCCACTCTGGATTTATGTTTATGCATTACTAGTGCTTCTAACTTCCATTTTTAGAAAAAAGGCAGTTTGTGTATCTCATTTGTTTTGGAGTTATTTTAATGGAAGCACTTGTGGGATGGCTGAAATTTAATCAGCGAGTGCAGATTATAGAATTCAGAACTTGTGTGACTTATGTTCACAGAAACCTCAGAAAAGCAGTTATTGGCATCTAAAATTTCCTTGCCTGTTTTCTACCTATGACTGACAGAGATACTAGAAAATTTTGTGTAAAAGGAAGATCCTATTCTGTACATTACATCCTCCATTGGAAATTCGGGAATGTCGTGTGATACATTTTAATATTATGTTGTACTTGCAAACTCTGATTTTGCTGATAGAAAATGACTATCTTTTGGTTTTTGCATTTGCACAGAAGAAAATCAGATGACTTCCAGCTAATTCATTTCAAAATGTATTACCTTTTTAAAAGTAATATCCAAGATTACCTTAACTGAAACAGTTTAGTGAACATTTTTTCCTTCTGGTTTGCTTCACATTGTGCATTTGATAACAATGTGTATTGTCACTTTCACTATCTCCCTATATAAACAGTTTTTCCCTTGTTGAAAAGACCCTTAAATGTCAATAGGGGAGCAGAAAAACAGGTAATTTTAATGAACGAAAGGACTTTTAAACAATACAAAACAAAACTTTTCAGGACATACTATTTCAATGGAGCTCAATCAGAAACTTAAAAATATTCAGTTTCAAAGTTGATAGTATCCCTTTAACTCATTTCAGCACTTGTTCAAGCTATAAATTATGAGCAGCCCAAATTGAAGTGATTTTGAAATGGTGTGACATAAAGTAGTTCTCTTGATACCCAATCAGATGTATCCAACTATTGCCAGAGATCTCATATTTGGAGTTTGTCAGAGATCCTTGATTTAACTGTACCACAAAGAAGTTGTATGTTGCGTGATGCTTTGCTGGTCAAGAGGTTGTGTTTGCTGAGGTCTTTTAAACTGTTTAGTGTTTGAAGTAGGGTGACCAGACAGCAAGTGTGAAAAATCGGGACCCGGGGTGGGGGGTAATAGAAGCTGATATAAGAAAAAGACCCCAGAATCGGGACTGTCCCTATGAAATCAGGACATCTTGTCACCCTAGTTTGAAGTGACTTGGAGACTACTTACTGAAGAAAATCTTCACAGAAGGAAGAAGCAGGATGTTCAGACATCAAATCTTGATACCACTGAAGTCAGTAACAGAATTTTAGTGGAAGCAGGATTTATCCCTACAGCCAGGTGGACACTCAAGAACTATTGAAGATGGAAAATTCATATTACCTACAGATGAATCTCTTGAAAAAGGATGGATAATTTTGCCCAAACTGTCCTAATTACATAATTTATTTGCTATGTTGCTGTAGCCATGTTGGCTCCAGGATATTAGAGAGACAAGGTCAGTGAGGTAATATCTTTTATTGGACCAACTTCTGTTGGTGAAAGAGACAAGCTTTCAAGCTATGCAGAACTCTCCTTCAGGATCTTTCACCAACAGAAATTGGTCCAATAAAAAAATATTACCTTACCCACCTTTTCTCTAATTAGGAAATAACATGTACAATGAAAATTAATTTTCGCCAATTGACTGAGATCTCATGTACTATTTTTAGTGCAAAATACAGTAGAGGTTAGCTAGAAAATTTTATGCTCCCATATAATTAATAATAAACATCAACTGTTCTTTTTGGAGTTTTATGGTGGAGAAAATGTACTTTTTCTTAGTGTTTAGTATTGTGCATCAGCACTGGTATAGATTAGAAACGCTAATGACTAAAGTGCTGGGTCTGACTTGAAAATGAAACTTTTCAAAGGAAGCTTGGAGGGTAGCCGGAAGATATTAGGACTGTACCGGATTGTACCACAGACTTCCTATGTGATACTGGACAAGTCAGTAAGCCTTTTTGTGCTTTAACTTTTTCGTCTGTAAAATAAGCATAGAACATCCCTGCCTCAGGGGCTGCTGTGAAGATTACTTTATTATCTGTCGTGAACTTTGATATCCTCTGAGACAGTTTGAGAAGTGGAAAGTATAAAAGTCAGTAATGATGGTTCCAAAGATGATGGAGCAAATGGCGATTTGTTTTGAACACTGTAATATATTTACATTATGGTCCATAATGGCTCCCCAAAAGTATTAGGGTTAATTTATTTAGTATTTCTGACTCTCATCACCATAGTATCTAAGGGTTTGTCTACATGTTAAAGTTATTCTGGAATAAGGTAGATTATGAATTTAAAGCAGAATAACTATTTTGGCATAACTCCATGTGCATAACTCTTATTCCTGAATAACTGTGTCCACACATAGAATTCTTCCACAGTAGATATCCTGAATAACTCCATGTGTAGACAAGTCCTGAGTTCTCTGTCTGTTGTCCACTTTTTCATGTTGTCTCTTTCAGGGTCATGGTAGTATAGTAGTAGTGATGATTGATATTTAAAGTTTTGTCTGTTTTTACCCAGAAAAACAAAGAAAATTTGAGTGAAGAATGAAAATTAAGGCTCGGGTTTAAATCTTACTACTACTTTCACTCCATTGTGGCAGGTTTTCTAGGTTTAAGTCAGAAACTGTTTTCTTACACATTTTGTTTGCTAAGCTGTTAAGTATGAGTAGAAGATTGTAGTAAACTTTATTAAAGCACAGTCTGTACTGAATAAATGTTTAGTACTTTCATGACCAATCAAACTGAACATCTGTTTAGCCCAGTATCTGCTGTAAAGCAGTTACACATGTCTCTATTAAGAAAAGTAGAAACCAAGTTGCATACCATAGCTACATTTTCAGGGAGTTACAGAATTTCTGTAGGCAGGTGGCTCATCAATTTTAGTTCCAGTAGCAGGTATCTTTATAAGGCCAGGGGTTCCACATCTTAGAGAGACATTGTCTTGCGAACCGCCTATCCTCCCATTCAAAATCATTTACCATTTCTGTAACACTTCTGTGACAACTATACCAGTTGTTTATATGAAAAATAATACTTAGAAGGCATTAAATAAATGTGTTTTTAGCTTCCTGCTTTAGCAGCCGAATATGAAGAGGAAGAGGAGCTGGCTATCTACCTGTAGTCCACTAGCAGGTGCCCTTGTGGTCCATGGAATAAAGCTTGAAAATCACTGTTAAACTGGCTGTGGGATTATGATTTGGGCATGTGATACTGCACAGTTGTTGTCTTGTCATTCTTTTTCCTTCTTCCACCCCCATTAGATTCTGGTGCACTGTCCCATAAGTGGTCACTAGGAGCAGTTCTCTCTTTAGATGGATCTGACTGTCTGTCATTGGCAATAGTTCTAGCATTAGACGCATACCTTGTTAACATTTAGAGGTAGATGGACTGTGGGAGGAGAACTGGGAGCTTGTCTACACTTCAAAATTAATTTGGATTAAAGGAGGGTGTGAATTTAAAATGCAACAGTTATTTTTCAGTCGTTTCATGTGTGGACATTCTTATTCCAGAATAATGTCCATCCCCATCTGTGATGTTATCTTGGAATAACTGTGTGAGTAGACAAGCCTGGTCAAGGAGATGAAATAAAATTATCAGTGAAGAAGTGAGAAGGGAAGAAATCAGAAAGATGAGGAGGGAAAGGAGGCTCCAAAACAAAAAATCCCACTGGAAAAGTAGAAACAAGAAAAGAGAGACTAAATTAATCACACCAGAAATGGTGCCTCGTAGTAGTCAGGTAAAAAGCAATGCTTGCAGAAATGCAAGTGCACACATTGTGTGCTACAGCGAGCAAGAAGAGCAGAGCTGAGTTGTCTAAGGTTTATATTTTTTTAAGGGGCGGGGAAGCAGCATACTCCTTACTTCTCCTAACTAGTGGTATGCTGATGTTGCCCCTGCTTTGATAAATGTGCCTGGATTCTAATTTCAACCAAATACCAATGAACTACTTTTTAAAACTTCCTTGGAAGCATAAAATGGGTCACAGTTTAAATATTCACAGAATCTATGCATCATGCTGTGTATTTGTCTGCCAGTCACAAACCTTTTTAAGGGAAAGTCAAGTAATATTTGCCTGGGTTTATACTTATTTAAAATGGGAGGAGTTACTAGAAACGGTGACTACTGTGCAGCTATTTTCCACTAAAGATATTTTATTGAGCAATTCCAAATATGAGAAATTTGGAGGGGGAGAAAGGAGAGCTGATCCCAACTAAAGTGAAATGGCCTTTTTTCTTGTAGGCCAGGCCTGTTGTGAGCCACCTTGGCACATCTGGTTCCCAGTAAGAGTTGTATCTGCGGCAGTGCTACCAACAGTGGGAGAATTGTTGAGACGTCTTAGGTAAAATTTTCAAAAACACCTAAGTTCCAATTTTGAAAGTGACATAGGTATTTAACAGCCTAAGTCTTACTGAACGTTAATAGGACTTAGACTCTTAAGGTGCTTTTGAAAGTTTTACCTCCCTGTTATTAAAACTTAGTGGAACATGGTATTTTTCATGAGTTCTGTAATTGTGTTGAAACCAGTTTTGTCCTGCCTGTAGTATCAACTAAAGGGTTTCCACAAATTTGTGTGCTGGAACTTGATGGGGACAGTATAAACCCATTGCTGAAAAATTTTGTCAGAAATAGGTCACTTTCCTCTTGTAGATGGGCTCTTTCTGTATCATCTGCCATATACAATTTTCGAACCCCTTTTATTTTAGAAGGGTGTATTTTTGGATGGAGGATGGGGCAATGCATTTGAGACCAGTGTGCTAGCTCAGACTAACAGTATAAAATGGATAGTTTTTTTAACCAGAGATGGTAATAAAGACCACCATTAACTCCATTCTTCTGCAAGTATGGGGATGGGTTTTAATTCAGCTATGCAGCAGAATTCTTTGTTACATAAAAATGAAATTTTGTGATGCATAAATATATAAATGATTAAATATAAATCTGGAATAGACCGTTCCAGCACAGTTGTTTATATTAAAAAATATGCCCTGTGTGATTTTCATAGCATTGCCTACTATTAAAGTTGACCAACACTTCCCACTGTAAGGTCCTGTTTACAATTTTAACCATTTGGGCTGAGATGTTCCATACTGGGTGTCTGGCTCAGGCTGAATTTCTTTTTGAAAATTTCAACCAAAACTGTTCATCTATTTCCAAAAACGAAGCTAGAAAAAAATAGATTTTGTCCATGTTATAGAACTCTGATGCCCTAGCGCCCCACCCCCCACCCCCATGCTTTGGAATAGGGACTTGAAATTTGGCAGGGGGTAGCCTTTAAATCAGGAATGTCTTTTGATGTCCCCCTGAAAATCCACCCACATTTGACCAAGGTATAAGCCTTTGAAAAATTGTAGCTCATGTATGGCCAGTAGAGACATCTTACATTTTAGCAGCTAAATTCCCTGAAGATTGTGTCCACACAGGGCATCCTCCAGTCAGGGCCTGAATAGGACTTTCCCTGCAGTTACAAATCTGGGCCTCTTTGGGCCAGGTCTGGGCACTGGAACTAAAAGCAGGAAATCAGTCTCCTGCCCAGACAGTGAGCAGGAGGAATCTATGTGATGCAAACATAAAGGGAAGAAGAGCTGGGCTTGATGGGGTATACTGGGATAAGGAGGCTGGGAAATAGAGGGGGGAACTGGACCTGCGAGCAAGGGCAGGAAGGACATTGGAACTGGCTGGGCAAGGAGATTGGGTCTGGGAGCCAGTAGGTGTATGTGGTGAGAGACAGGGATTAAGAATCAAGGCCTGGGGGGAAGAAAAAGAGATCTGATGAGGAGCCAGGGTGTAGGGTAAAACTGGTACTGGCTGGGTAAAGAAACTGGGGCAAGGAGCCAAGAGGATGATAGTAGGACTGGGAGCCAGTGGGGACAGGGAACGTGGGTAGGTGTGGGGTGTTGGTGACTGGAAGCCAGGAGAAGGGAGAGAAACATTGGCTAAAAAGATGTGCAGAGTAGAAGGGGTACTGGATGGAGAAAGAGACTGGGACGGAGAGTACAGAGGGGTAAGAGTAGGACTGATTGGGCAAGGAGATTGGAACTAGGATGAGAATCCTGAGAAATGGAGATTGACTCTGGGTAGGCTAGGAGAATGGGACTGGGATAAGGAGCCTGGAGTAGGGAAGAGATAGAACTAGGACAAGGATAGGTTGAAGAGGACAGAGTAGAAGGGCTCACACGCTGGGAGGAATGGGCAAAAGAGTCTGTGTCCACGCTCCCCTCCAGAGCCTGGAACAAAACCTAGAATTCCTGAGTTCACCATTCCTCTGCTGTCAGCAAATAGGAGTGAAACCCATTGGCAAAGTGTCTCCTCCCCCCTAGCTTAGAAGGTGACAACTTATTACTTCTGTCAGTTACTCTGTCAGCTCAAGTGACAAAGGTGTAAAGGTTCCAACCCAGCTGATGACCTATGTGGGTCTCAATAAGATGCCACATGATAGAATTTGTTTTTTTCAGTTTGCTTATTTAAAAATCCTAGGAAATTACCCAAAAAACTAAATTAAAGGACTGTTATTAAGTTTGCCTGTTTAACCTTAACTCACCTTCTTGTGGCTATGAATAGTGAAAAGTCTTTGATTATATGATCATGTACCATTTTGTCCACAGGGATCTCTGCCTCCATCAGTGCACAGGCTGGACCTCCTCTGGGGATCACTCAGAGTTGTGTAGTGAAGGAAACTGTTGTCTGTAGGACCCCTGCTTTATTTGGTGTGGAAGTTGGAAGGTGTGTTGTGAATGAGGCAGGGGATTTCAGGAGTGATAGGATGGTCCCATGGTTAAGGCAGTTGAACACTGCCTTGGAGAATTGGATTCTAGCCCTCCCTCTGCCATTGAGTTCATATGTGATGCTAGTTGAGTCACCTAAACCATACTTTTCACAGGTGGTTGCTAATTGTGTGTTCCTCATTTTCTGGTTTCCTGACATGAGACCCTGGGGTCTGATCTGCAGAAGAGCTGAGCACACACAGCTGCAACTGAAGTCAATGGGAACTGTGCTTTGAACCTAGAAAGTGCTATATACTGCTAAGTACTCTGAAAAATCAGTCTTCGATGTGTTAAATTTGGCACCCAAAATTAGTGGCTGCTTTTGACCTTAATCTCATTAGGTATGTCTACACTGCAATTTGAGAGGTATAATTGCAGCATATGTGTACATACCTGAGCTAACTTTCATCTAGCTACATCAAAGCTAGCTTGAGTAATAATAGAAGCGGAGACTCAGCAGTGGTCACTAGAGTATGTACCCAGGGTCCTGGCTGGGCAGAGCTAGTGGGTGAAGTTGCCTATGCTTTGGTGTGTCTGCAAGTGCTGCAATCACACCACCTGATTGTAGTAAAAAGAAAAGGAGTACTTGTGGCACCTTAGAGACTAGCTGATTGTAGTGTAGACATACTTTCTGTGCCTCAGGTCCTCATCTGTAAATAGAGATAATACCCCCTTCCCCCATGCACCAACACCCCCACTTTACAAGGAGTTGTAAACATTAATTAAATAATATTGATAAATTGGAGAGGGTTCAGAGAAGAGCCATGAGATGCTTTAAGGATTAGAAAATGTGTTTTATAGTGATAGGCTCAATGAGCTCAATCAGTTTAGCTTAACGGAGAGAGAAGCTTAAGGGGTGACTTGATTGCAGTCTATAAGTACCTACATGAGGAACATATTTAATTATGGCCTCTTCAGTTTAGCAGAGAAAGGTGTAACAGGATCCAATGGCTGGAAGCTGAAGCTTAACAAATTCAGACTGGAAATAAGTCTGAAATCTTTAACGTTGAGAATGATTAACCATTGGGACAACTTACCAAAGAGTTGTGATGGATCCTCCGTCGCTGACAACTTTTAAATCAAGAGTGGATGTTTTTCTAAAAGATCTGCTCTAGGAATGTTGTGGGGAAGTTCTGTAGCCTCTGTTACACAGGAGTTCAAACTAGATGGTCACAATGGTCCCTTCTGGCCTTGGAATCTATGAAGCAGTCAGATATTATAATGATGAATGCCATAGAAAAACCTATGAGGAAATTAATTCTGGCTTTAGAGCAGGGTTTGAATACTGTGCGGTAAATAAGGCATAGGGCACATATTAAACAACAAGGAGAAAACAGAATATTGAATAGCTGCTCATTAAGTGAGCACAGTCCATCCTCTGCACTGAATGAGGCAGAGGTCCTGTGAAAAAATAGTGTATGATCATCTAAGTAAGGATGGCCATGAAAAAACCTAATGCGGTCTTGGGATGCATCAGGCAAGGTATTTCCAGTAGAGATAAGGAGGTGTTAGTACCGTTATACAAGGCACTAGTGAGACCTCATCTGGAATATTGTGTGCAGTTCTGGTCTCCCATGTTTAAGAAGGATGAATTCAAACGAACAGGTACAGAGAAGGGCTACTAGGATGATCCGAGGAATGGAAAACCTGTCTTATGAAAGGAGACTCAAAGAGTTTGGCTTGTTTATCCTAACCAAAAGAAGGCTGAGGGGAGAATTGATTGCTCTCTATAAATATATCAGAGGGATAAATACCAGGGAGGGAGAGGAATTATTTAAGATCAGTACCAATGTGGACACAAGAACAAATGGATATAAACTGGCCATCGGGAAGTTTAGTGTTGAAATTAGACGAAGGTTTTTAACCATCAAAGGAGTGAAGTTTTGGAACAGACTTCCAAGGGGAGCAGTGGGGGCAAAGACATATCTGGCTTCAAGGCTAAGCTTGATAAATTTATGGAGGGGGATGGTATGATGGGATAGCCTAATTTTGGCAATTAATTGATCTTTGACTATTAGCCATAAATATGCCCAATGGCCTGTGATGGGATGTTAGATGGGTTTGGCCTGTGATGGGATGTTAGATGGGGTGGGATCTGAGTTACTACAGAGAATTCTTTCCTGGGTGTCTGGCTGGTGAGTCTTGACCACATGCTCAGGGTTTAGCTGATCGCCATGTTTGGGGTCGGGAGGAAATTTTCCTCCAGAGCAGACTGGCAGAGGTCCTGGGGGTTTTTCGCCTTCCTCTGCAGCGTTGGGCACGGGTCACTTGCTGGAGCATTCTCTGCACCTTGAAGTCTTTAAACCACGATTTGAGGACTTCAGTAGCTCAGACATAGTTAGGTGAGGGCAGGGATCTCAAACACAAGTTACCAGGAGGGCCACATGAAGACTAATACATTGGCCCGAGGGCCGCATCACTGACACCCCTGCTGCCCCTGGCCCCACCCCCACTCCACCTCTTCCATGAGGCCCCGCCCCTGCCCCACCTTTTAAAATGAGATTCTTTCTACCTATCTTTGCTGGATTTCCAGGTAGAAGTTAAGCTTACTAAGCCTTTTGAAAAAGGTTGGGGATAATTCTGGAGACTTAATCAACATTTCTGTTCTCTAGTGAAACATTTCAATTGTCCAAAGCCATGAGCTATTGCTAAGTGTGTAATGGCTTCCACATTTGTCCATTAAGTTGCTGTGCTATGTTTCTATCTCATTTCTTTCTATGTGTTTAGATAGCTTTAGTATGGAACATGCTATATAAAAGCAAAATCACTTCTACTTCCAATTCTAATTGTGTATTACATTCTTAATACAAGGGTCTGTATTAAAGGCATTCTTAATTATAAAGTTGCTACACTCTGTTATGTCTTATGATTTCTACATTTCTAATGGAACACATGAAGAATCAATCTGCTTTATCGCTCTATAAGTGTTTCCTCAGTGACTTGGAGAGAAGGTCCAATGGTGGGATCCAGAAATATATTAACAGAAGGTAGCTGCTCCATTTTATATCACACAAGATACACTGAAAATCTTTTGGCTAGACTACCCCTGGTTATTGAGGCTTTAACTACTCTGTGATGTGTGGTTCTAAGGTGAACATGAGTTAATCCAGCATAGAACTGGATTAGTTTTTCAGAGTCACCAGAGGAGGTAGACTTCTTTCTAGCCTCCTCTACTCTGAGGGTTTATTTGGTTATTGTTGCAGAGAGATACTGCCCTCCTCCTTCCATATTCTCATTCTCCACCTTCCAAAAAGAAATTTTCAGACTTTTTTATGGGGGTGGGGGGAAGGAGAGGGATTGGTTATTTAATATTTGGGACATGCATAGCACCTTTGTACTCTTTCCTGCATGGCATATACCCAGGTGGCTACGGAATAACTGGCCCCTAAGTTGAGGTAACTGGCGGTTTCTCTGAGCATGGATTGTAGAACCCTGCATGCCATTTTTGTATGGAGTTTGGCTGGACTTAGCCAGGGACTCTGATCTTGAAGGACAGTGGTGCAGAATGTGCAAGGCCTTTTGTTTGTGGTTTGTGTTTTGTTTAATGTTTCTCACGAATTTATCAGTGTTTGTTACAAAAATTTTAAAAATGGGTGAAAACTGATACAAAAAAATCAGTCAGTTTTTTAGGTAAATATTAGCAGTTAATGTTGTGGGATGGAAGGAAAGAAGAAGCAACCAATAGAAAGATAATAGTATTGAAAGTAAAAGCAGTTTAATGCTGGTTCATTTCATTAGCTGTACATTAACTGTGCATACACACACGCATTCATGTACATGTGCGTATCTTCCACTACATTGACTTACTTTAACAGACAGCCTTGCATTTACAGTCAGACTATTTTATTATTAACATAAGAAAATCCAGTCCATTAGGTAGATGTGTTTAACATAATCAGTACTTTTCATGTACTTAAGTGGTCCAAAATTTGGGTTAATATCTGTAAAAACTGAATAATAGCTTTTGTAAAAACTGGGAATTGTTTTTTATTAAAAATTGGTAAAAACTGAAAACTAAGGGCCTTAAAAATGTATAATTGGGCATCTGTGAGTGTTGAATAGTGAACCCTTTCCCTTCAGAATTATGATTAGAGCAGTGTTTCTCAATCTTTTTGAGTTCAGAACCATTTGTAAACTTTGATGATTTGTTGCAACCCAGAGGCCACCCCCCTCCAGGGGGATGTCAGACGGGGACAGAGGAGCTCAGAGCTAAGATTCCAGATGCTCCAGCCAGATGTGAATAGCTGGAACCCCCCCCAACCAGCAACTGGGGATGGCGGGGTGAGCCAAGATAATCCCCCCAAAACACACTGTCCCCACATATGGCCCATGTCAGAGGTGGAGGGGGACCTGGGGAAGGAATTTTGTGGGAGGGGGCAGAGGGATGTGGGGTATTGGGGGGGGGGGGAAGGATATGGGATCAAAGCAGTGTGGGGGAGGGGCGATGAGCCTATAGTGCCCCCAAAAACATAGCCTCACGCATTACCCATAGGCAGCAGAGGGTCAAGGGGTAGGGGGAATTTGAGGTCCTGGCGGAAAAGTGGGGAGAATGGAGGAAGGAATTAGTTGGGGTATAGGTAGCGTGACAGAGGGGAAGTCACCTGGCTGAGTGAGAGGGGTACATTGGGTGGGGGCAAGCTTCATGGGGAGGACAGGAGCGGAAGATGGGGTGCTGCTCAGTTGCAGAGCAGGATGCACTTTGGGAGGCCAGTACTTATTGGAGAACACGACATCAGCTGTTCCCTCTCGGCTCCTGTCCTTGTAGGCGGCTGGGCTTGGCTCCCTGCTCTGGGTGTTACATACACCAGTGTCAAAGTACTGCTCAGGTTTAGCATGGCCACCCTGCTGGGGGGTGGGAGTGGGAATTTGTGTGAGTGACATTTTGTGGCCTGGCTCATGGGGTCGTAGCGCCCAGCTTGCCCACCACTGTCATTACGGAAGAGTTGCTAGGCCAAACCTAAGCAGTACTGCAACCCTGTGTACCAGGTCACAACACGGGGAGCAAGGAGCCAAGCCTAGCCAGCCCTGCAACTCTTTGATGTGTTCTGGTGACCCAGTTTAAGGTCGTGACCTGTAGGTTGTGAAACCAGGGACCTAGAGTCTGTAGCACCCAGGAAGCTTGCTGAGCTTCAGGTGAGCAGCCTAATGGGCTAGCCTTTTGCCTTGGTGTGCAGATTGCTGACACTTATCTCTGTTCTTTTAACAGGCTGCTGATACTCTTGCTGTGAGACAAAAAAGAAGAATCTATGACATCACCAATGTTTTGGAAGGCATAGATTTAATTGAGAAAAAGTCAAAAAACAGCATCCAATGGAAGTAAGAAGTGTCAATTCTGCAAGTTTTCACATTTTCAAGGGGGGAAAGTTGGCCTAATTCCTTTTTCCTTGGCTATATTCAACAATACAAAATGAATTTTAATTAATCAGTGGTAGCCTATGTAGAATATGTCAGTGGTCTCAATCCAATTCCTAATGACCAGGTGTCCTCACTGCAGTTGGCATCCTTGCTTTCAGAGAGGCCAAGAACTGAATGGTGCTAGAGACTGAAGTACTCTGAACTGTGAAGTCTGAGGTTTTCAGCATATTTGGGGGGCAATTTAGCATTGCTGTTTTTCATATTGTACTGTGTCTAGATTGACAATCCTGAAAAGTGAATCTGGCCATTTTCATGGGCACTAAAATTTATATAACATTATAACTTGCTACTCAAAAGAAATAAATCTTTGAACTTCAAGAAGAGTTTGGGCAGGGATTGGAGATGTGGCTCTGATGTGTGTGGTAGAGTTGAACAGAGCAGTGCTAAGGACCAGGCAGGCAGTGTGCTAGCCTAAGATTCGGCCTATAAGAAAACATGTTCCAGTCTTCCATCGCTCGTGTGAGGAGCTAACTAGGGGGAATTGAGCTGGATACACAGTCCTGACACAGAAAACACCACCTGCCTTGAAAATGGAAATCAGTGACGGGAATCCTAATGTTGGCCCCACATTTAAAACATTTTTCAATATTTTTCTACTTAAAAAAGAAAAGCAGGGATTTTACTACCTCTTAGTATTTCATAATATAATTAATATGGTGGGCTTAAAAAAAAAAAAAAAAAGCAATATCCATGCTTCAAACTCTCTCTCTCTCTGTAGTTTTTTTACATTATCATTACACATATTGTGACTGCATAAAATATTGTACCTTCTAAAAGAGGTGTAGGTGCTGGCTGCAATACGAAAGAAGTCATAGACAGACTGAGGTATCTTGAAGCAGAAATTGAAGATTTGGAACTAAAAGAAAAAGAGCTGGATCAGCAAAAATTGTGGCTGCAGCAAAGCATCAAAAATGTTATGGATGACTCCACAAACAACCAATATCCTTTGGGATGTACATTGTGTGCATTCGTGAAGTAGAATTAAAGAAGCACCAGTCATATATTAAAAGGTTGGTCACATAATATGACCTGCTCTAGAAGTGAGAGGATACTTGAACTAGGTGACCAAGGGGGGTTTACTAACTCTAGAAGAAATGGAATTGGTCTCAAGCATTGTTCCATTAAAATATGATTTCAATTTTCTTTTGCACTGGTCGCGAAATTAACTCGCCTTGTGAAGCAAGTGCTATGAGACAATAGCGAGATCCATTAGGCTGTGGAATACACAGTGAGATCTAAAGGAGTAGAAGAAACTTTGCTTGTGGCATTTTAAAACCAAGCTAGACAAAGTGCTGGAAGATATACTGTAGGGAACAATCTTGTATTAGCAGAAAGAGGCACTGGATGGTCTAATACAGTGGTTTTCAACCTGTGATCCCTGGATCCTTGGGGGTCCACAGACTATGTCTAAGATTTCCAAAGGGATCCCACCTTCATTCAAAATTTTTTAGGGGTCTACAGATGAAAAAAGGTTGAAAACCACTGGTTTAATAGGTCTTTTCAAGTTTTAACCTCTGTGATTGTATCAATGGTAATCTGGAAATAATCCATCAGAAATTTACACAGTGGTAATTTTTTAATGCAGAAAATCCAGACTTTTAGCTTTAACTGAAATTAATTGCTTTCGTGGTTTTGTTAGATTTAGGATACTCCTGGATACTCTTCTTTGGTTGTTCATAGGATAGGTTATCTAAATCTTTTGAAAAGATACATGAGTTGATAAACTCCTCAGGCTTGTTGAAACTGGAACTGAAATTATCCTGTGTGTAAACAGGTAATAAGTATATTGTTTAAACTATGTTTGCTCATTACTTTGTAACCACATTTAGCATTTTTAGGGCTAGTCTACACTGGCAGTGGTAAAGTGCTGCCGTGGCAGTGCTTTAACATGGCTTGTGTAATCGTGGCAGAGTGCTGGGAGAGAGCTCTCTCAGTGCTCTAAAAAAGCCCGCCTCCACGAGGGGCGTAGCTACCAGAGTTGGGAGTGTGGCTACCAGCACTGGTGCACTGTCTACACTGGTGCTTTACAGTGCTGAACCTTGCTGTACTTGGGGCGGGGTGTGTGTGTGTGTGTGTTTTTTCACACCCCTGAGGGAGAAAGTTGCAGTGCTGTAAAGTGCCAGTATAGACAAGCCCTTAGAGGACATTGAACAAAATAGGTTATTAGAGACTTTGGAGAGGGGAAAGTGCACTCTTATCTATAAAATGAAAAGGAGTACTTGTGGCACCTTAGAGACTAGCAAATGTATTTGAGCATAAGCTTTTGTGAAGTGAGCTGTAGCTCACGAAAGCTTATGCTCAAATAAATTTGTTAATCTCTAAAGTGCCACAAGTCCTCCTTTTCTTTTTGCAGATACAGACTAACAGAGCTGCTACTCTGAAACCTGTCTTATCTATAAGTAGTTCTAAAGCACTTAACACTGTATTATGATTGTTCAATAGAAACCGCTCCAATCAAATCAGTGATTTTTATCACGTCAGGGCCTGCTTAAATGGACAGATCATTAACCTGATAGACTACAGCTGTTCTGAAGTGAATCCAGTCAATACAGATAACATAACAGGTAAGGTCCCCAATCAGCAAAGCAATTAAATGTGTTTAAGTGCTATGCTGAATTGAGGCCCAAATGAGCAGTGAAATAATTAAATTTCCCACAGCAGCGCTTTACCATTGCCAGTGTAGACTAGCATGTGCAACTATCCATTTTTAAATGATTTATCGATTGTGAAGGCACAGTTTGGTCCAGTTTTGCAAAGCTCTGAGTGGAGTCAGTTTGCTGAGAGTGCTGGGAATGGAGTGGGATTGGGCACCCCAAGCCACCACAGAAGGTCTAATAGTGAGTAGTGTACCAAACCTCGTTAACAAAATAATTTAGTAATTGGAATATAATTAAATATCTAAAGCAATATAAGGCTAAGTTTTGTCTTGTGTGATACTACAAGCTGAATACCTAGTAAGCAAAACAAAACCCGGAGTGCCTGGCCTCTACTTCTAAACACTACAGATAAAATGACTTTCAGAAAACAGCTTTTACATTTGAAAAAGGGTAGGTTTGAAATGAAAACTACAGTGATTAGTTATAACCTAGTTGAAACATTGACTAAGAACGTATTGCATGAAACTTCAAAACAGTTTATATAAATTATGGCACTGTCTCTCTAGCTGCAAATGGTCTGTCAGGGAAGTCCAGTCCTAAAAAACCACCATGTGCAGTACTCAGTTTGAAATAATTATTAGTTGAATGTGATGGGATTACAGGATTAAACCCAAAATGTTATTTTCCAGGAGGAGTTTTGACTAGGACCCATTTAAAAGTGGAAGGGAAAGCAGGTGCTTTCAAAGTTGTTGTAAGTGTGTGAGGATATGGGTATACACACAATTTTTAAAATAGAACTTGTTTTACACCTTTGGAAGCCCTGCCATGCCCTTGCATTAAGATATATTCAGAGCTCTCTGTCCTGCTTCTCAACATCAACAGGTTCCTATTTGGTGGTTTAAATTTTTTAAATTACATTTTAGTGGCTTACATTTGTTACAAAATAATTTATATGTTAATGGTGGCAGAGTTAGCAACTATCATTTGACTGCACCAAATTCCATCAGACAAAATCATTAAAACTAAATCATTTTGGTTCTAAATTATTTAGAGGAAAAACTTACATAACATGGATCTGGGAACCAGTTTTCTCTCTCTTGATAATGACAATGTCTTGGTTTTGCTGTAGTTTTTACACAGAAACAGTAAAAGATCTCATAGCTTTCTGTTCTGTTGACTTCTCTTAACTATACTTACAGCAGCCAAAGTTATTTTTTTCAGTAAAGTGAACAATACTTTTTCCAAGCTCCAGTGCTGACCTGTGTATTTTTACGGTTGACAGGTAAAACCTTCAACATAAGGATTTTTAATAGAGAAATTCCCATAACTATGAGTTAAATCCAGGACAAACACAGGATGTTGTTTCTTTTCCAAGCCACTTGCCTCGACTATTCTGTAGGCTGCATTTAGTTTTTTGATGGGTATGTTGTCACTGGCAGAATTCATCCTGGATTCATCCAGAATTCGTGCTGATCCACGATAGCTTTGGACATCCTGTATCGTAGCGATATGATATTAACCAGACTTATCAGTAAAAAGGAAATGGTGATAGTATGTGTGAAATACATTTAAATAACATTTTGGAAACTTTCTAATAGTAGTCTAAGGCCAAAGCTATGCTTGAAAGGCTTTGCTGGTCTAGTTATACTGGAATGCTATATTGGCAAAGCATTTATAATGTGCACATCGGTGGTAATGACAAAATTCTGCATTTGTGTAGCTGCATCCACCTTAAGGGCTTTTGCCATTGTTATGTCAGTCACAGATCCCACTCTTGACCAACATTAGCTATAACGGTAAAAATGTAAAGTGTAGACCTCGCCTAAACAATACACTGTAGGAACACAAACTTCTTTTGTAAATGGCACTAAATATCAACTTCACATTCCTTAGGCAAAAATCTCAGCTTCTTACTTCTTTAAAATTTCCTTGACATAAATCACATTTTCATATGTCACTCATGAAGACATCTGTAATTGCTTCAATGGTAAGTTTCTGCTAGACTGTATTTTTGTAAGATGTTTGGAGCAGGTGGTTTAACCAGGGAAGACAAGGCCATAGTGGAGAAGCTAAATTAATTCTTTGCATTTGTCTTCACTGCAAAGGATGTGAGGGAGATTCCGATATTTGAGCCATTCTTTTTAGGTGACAGATCTGAGCAACTGTTCCAGATTGAGGTGTCAGTAGAGGAGGTTTTGGAACAAAGTGATACATTAAGCAGTAATAAGTCACCAGGACCAGATGGTATTAACCCAAGAGTTCTGAAGGAACTCAGAAATGAAATTGCAGAACTACTAACTGGTATGTAGACTATCGCTTAAATCAACTTCTGTACCAGATGACTGGTGGATATCTAATGTAACACCAATTTTTAAAAAAGGCTCCAGAGATGATCCTGGCAATTACAGGCCAGTAAACCTAACTTTAATACCCAGCAAACTGGTTGAAACAATAATAAAGAACAGAATTATCAGACACATAGGATGAACACGGTATGTTGGGGAAGAGTGAACATGGTTTTTGTAAAGGGAAATCATGCCTCACCAATGTATTAGAATTCCTTGAGGGGGTCAACAAGCATGTGGACAAGGATGACCCAGTGAATATAGCATACTTGGACTTTCACAAAGCTTTTGACAAGGTCCTTCACCAAAGGCAAAGTAAGGAGCCATGGCATAAGCGGGAAGGTCCTTTTGTGGATCAGTATGGCTAACAGATAGGGTAGGAATAAATAGTCAGTTTTCACAGTGAAGAAAGATAAACAGTCCAGTCTCCAGGATCTGTCCTGGGACCAGCGCTGTTCAACATATTCATAAATGATCTGGAAAAAGGGGTAAACAGTGAGGTGGCAAAGTTTGCAGATGATAAAAATATATATATATATTCAGATAGTTAAGTCCAAAGCTGACTGCAAAATGTTACAAAGGGATCTCACTAAAAGTAGGTGACTGGGCAACAAAATGGCAAATGAAATGCAAAGTAATGCACATTGGAAAACATAATCCCAACTATACATACAAAATGATAGGATGTAAATTAGCTGTTACCACACAAGAAAAAGATCTTGGATTCACTGTGGGTAGTTCTCTGAAAACCTCCACTCAATGTGCAGTGGCAGTCAATAAAAGCTGACTGAATATTAGGAAAGGGATAGAAAATATCATAATGCTGCTATATAAATCCATGGTATTCCCACACTGTGAATATTGTGTGCAGTTCTGGTTGCCCTATCTCTAAAAAAGATATATTAGAATTGGAAAAAGTACAGAGAAGGACAACAAAAACGATTAAGGGTATGGAACGGCTTCCACAGGAGGAGAGATTAAAAAGTCTGGGACTGTTCATCTTAGAAAAGCGACAGCTAAGGGGGTGATGTGATAGAGGGCTATAAAATCATGAATGTGTGGAAAAAGTGAAGAAAAGTGTTGCTTACTCCTTCACGTAACACAAGAATCAGAAGTCTCCCAATGAAATTAATAGACAGCATGTTTGAAAGAAACATAAGGAAGTACTTCTTTACACCACGCACAAACAACCTCTGGAACTCATTGCCAGGGGATGTTGTGAAAGCAAAAATTATAACTGGGTTAAAAAAAGAATTGGGTAAATTCATGTAGGATAGGTCCCTCAATTTGTTATTAGCCAAGATGATTAGAGACGCAACCCCATGCTCTGGGTGTCCCTATGCCTCAGACTGCCAGAAGTTGGGACTGGACGACAGGGGATGAAGCACTCAATAATTGCGCTGTTCTGTTAATTTCCTCAAGCATCTGGTGCCAGCCACTGTTGGAAGACAATATAGTGGGCTAGATGGACCACTGGTCTGACCCAGCATGGCCATTCTTATGTTCTCATGCATTAACCATCAGACTTGAAAGAAAGCTGTTTGCTGTTTGAAACCTCTAGAAATGGGATCTTTTCAAATACCTCTCACCCCAGCCCCTCGCAAAAAAACCCACATATCCTACAATACAAAATGGCTATTTAATGAAGATCTAGAACCAGGGATTCCATATTCCTGCTATTGAGCAAAGTTCTTACAACATGAGGATCATTATTTGTATTTATTATTTTGTTACATAAACCTCACTGTAACATTAGATCCCTGTTTTTTTCCCATGGTTACTTTGAATTTAGAAAATGTTTGCAAGTGTAATCATGTTTATAAGAAATGGAACTTACAATACATAGCTACTTGATACTTTGAAACTACATACTTTGACAGAAGCGACATGAGCTATTAGGTGTCTTTTCCATCTGCAGTCATGGAAGGGGGGCTTGGTTGCCCCTGGGGCATTGTTTTTCCTAATGCAGGCTCTGCAGGACCTGTCCAAGTTCTGAGGTAGGAGATGCAGGGGGCAGGGCAGGACATGTTGGTCTGACCCACCAGAGGTTCCCCAGAAAAGACAACTCAGGCCCAGGCTTCCATATATTTTCTGGGGACAGCTGCAGCCAGGGGGAATCCCTGACAGTACAGTTCCAGTGGAGCCATGCTACTGGGGATAGGTGAAGCCAAGAGCTGGGGAATAAGCACATAACATCTGCACAGATGGCTCCACTCTTTTCATGGACTCCTCTTATTCCATGCAATTTGGGGGTGGTGAAAAACTGGGACCTCTCCCCCACTGGAGGATGAGGGAGACTCTCTGCAAAGATCTCTAGCAGAGATTTCCCTCCCAGGTTCCCCTCCTGGTTTTTCCACAAGAGGGGACAATGTGGTCCAAAGTTTAGAAAACAATTCTAGGTTACATAAAATGCCTTTTTATTTTTTTAACTTCTCTAGTTTTGCCTGAGGAAGAACTTCAAGATAATGTTCTCTGTTACCATGTACTTGTATGTACTATAGAGTTTAACCCAAAAATAAAAAAAGGTTATTACAAGAGTTCACTAATTATAAAATATGGAAACACTTAGCACTTCTCTCACTGTAAACCTCATTCTATCTCTCAATACACTGTGAGAGAAAGAAGGATTATCCTAATTTCATAGGTGGGAAACTGAGGCACAGAGAAGTGAAGTGACTTTCCCCTGGTATTTCAAAGAGTCAGTAAGCTACAGAAAGAACAGTGGTGTCCAAGTGCACTGTGCAAGGTAACTACACCCAAATTGTATGTCTACAGAGGCTGGAGTTCTGGGGACATTTAAAGCTAAGTCTTTGGATATCATGGTTATGAATACAAAGATGGACAGCTTTTCTTCAAGCTTTGCTCTCATTCATGTTATAATTTGTTCCCGAAGAACACCAAATTGTATCAAACTAATGCTGAAGTGGCATTAGAGAAGAACTATATTCCATTTGAGTGTACACAACCCAAGAATGTGTAAAATTACATATGGTTAACATTTTCTTAAATTACTACTTCACTAGGAGACACCCTTCTAGCAATTCAAGCACCTTGTGGTACACAATTAGAAGTACCTGTACCTGAAATGGTATGTACAAACTGTTTGCTTACATATGTGTGGTGAGGGAGGGGTAAGGATGCCTGTGTTGCAGCTAGCAAGATTTGTCTCTTTGTCTGTATGGGAGGAAAAAATTAGGATTCACCTAATTGGATGTGGACTGATATTGGGTAAACAGCATTTTTGCACATCTAGGCAGAGTAAAAGTGATTGGACCTTTCAGTTAAAACAAGATACTTTCGGTTTTCCCCTTCCTTCTTCTCTCTTCTGCTTGCAAAAGCCCAATAGCTGCTGTTTCCCTCCAGGCAAAAAGCAGTGGTGCTTCCTTCAGAGTCTGTCAATGGTGGTCTTTCAGTGGCAAGCTCCTCTCTTCCCAACCCCTGCTGGGCCAAGGAATTTGGAAACCCAAATCAGATCCACATAGAACAACAGAGGAAGCGATAGAAAAACAGATAGAGGATCAGAGAATAATAGACAGAGCAAACTTGCTTTGACCAAGAACAATGGATTAAGACAATCTATTTGGCTTCATGTTTTTTATCTTCTGCTGTCTTCAATTTCTGTGATACAATGCTTTTCAGTTTTTCATGCTGCCTACATAGGTGGGGAAAGAGTGGCAAACATTTTTTGTGCAGTAGTAGGAGGATAGTGATTCCATTTGATGCATTTCATATTTTAATTTGAGCAAGGAATGAGTAAAAGCACCATAACTAAACAATGAGGTTATAAAAAATGCCACAAAGTGAACTGCAATGCTAATCTAGTGAGACTGTCCTTTGTACTGGTGGACACAGATAACTTGTATTAGAGTTGTCTCCATGACTGAAATATCTCACCTGTTCCCAAAATAGAAAGATAATGACTTTATCCCATTAACTAGCCAATGGTAGCAGCACTGCACAGGCCAGATTGAATCACAAGAACTAGCTCTTTAACATGAAGGCTTTATGTTGACTATTCTGCAGGGAAATTGTCCCCATTAACACTAATTTTCCTGTGTTCACTGAATCAGAGGGATTTGGCTATGGTGGGACAGTTAGTTCTAATTAAGACAATTTTGCAGATGAGAAAATTATTTTAAAGAGGCTATGTCCCAGTGGTCAGTTTTTAGTGGGAATCCTGCTGTGATTCACAGCTAAGCTTGAATTCAATTACATGAGTATGGCACAGAATTCTGTACTTGAGTGCCATGTGTCAGTTGTTAATTATGTGAGAATGTAGAAGGGTTGTAATCTTATCGATTATGGGGTGTGTTGGTTTTAAATCTTTTTCTGTGATATGTGAGGTTAGTTAACTTTGCATAAAACTGTCTTAATGTGGTCTTATGACTAGAAAATTGTCACCTTGCAGTAGCACCTTGAGAATTTTATTCTTAAATAAGTTTTCTACCTAGGCAATTATGCATTTCCATTACTTTCTACGGCAATTGCTGCATGCAGTTATTTGACTTATTTGTCAGTCACAAAGAATTGTAACTGTTGTTTCATGTGCCACCTTTAAAGGGACAAAACGGACAAAAGAAATACCAGATCAGTCTAAAGAGTAGTTCAGGACCTATCCATGTGCTGCTTATTAATAAAGAATCAAGTTCCTCTACGCCTGTGGTGTTTCCAGTTCCTCCACCTGATGACCTTACACAGCCCCCATCTCAACCTGCAACTCCACTGACTCCCCCAAAACCTACTGCATCTACTGAGAATCCATCAGAGCAGCATGACATTAACCAGGAGCAGCATTTACCACATACCCCAGTTACAGATACACCATCAGGTGGGTCCCTGGTTTGTTCCCCCTACCCCCAAAGAGATTTGTTTAGAGATCGGGTAGAGAAAGGGAATCGACTGTTAGCATAATGTAGCAGCTGCCAGCCTGAGACCTGACCCCAATGGAGTTACTATCAGCTGGCTGGAGGTTGCAGGGGGAGGTCACTATCCTCTTCCTGTTCTATGTTCAGACTTCTGTTGAAATGGATTGTTCCACTTGCAATTTATCATCCTATACCAGAAACACCTCAGAAGTGATCCAGGAACCAGCCCACAACAGGGGTCTGGGCTGTTCCTCAAGGTGATTGCATGTGCTGTCTGAAAAAGGCTTCAAACCTCTACTGGAACATAAAGCTTGAACATTTAACATTTACCTTTGACAAGCTTGTACTAGGACAGTCCCTGCTGTTGTTGCAAAAGGCAGTTATGTGAAAAGCAGGCTCAGCGAGGGAGATTACCTGAACTTGTTTTTATCACTAATAGATAATCAAATGCTGTTTAGCAACATACTACAGACATTGTGAACCAAATCTCTGAAGGGCCTTGAGACCTGTGCCTGGTTTTTGAAAGGAGATGACATCTCAAATACCAGCCATGTTCTACCAGTAAGACTTAGCCAGATACAGGTGTGTGCATATAGTTTACCATACCAAACTTTGTAATATGTACTTTTCTGCCATTGTAGACAACAGTATGCAAGAGAACAATACAACTCCAGGAACTCCTTACTCTAGCCTTCCGGACTCCTTGCTGTATACGAGCCTTGCAACAGATACAACACAAACTACTGCTAGCTCAAATGACTATCAGGCCTTGCTTCCCTTGGATGTTAATTGTATTCTCAAGCCAAACTCATTTGATATAGCAAAGATGGATGAGCCCACAGGTAGGCAGACTCTCTTTAGTTTAACCCTTCCTGACAAAGCTAAAAGCAGATTTCCCAGGGGAGAAGAGGCCAGCAGTTTGTCTTGTCTGCAGCCTTTCCCTTCTCCCTCCTGCAGCTCTTTTCTTTTCACCATTTTGGCTGTGGTTTCTGTCTGGTTTGGGGTAAAGTGCATCCCGCATAAAGATGCTCCATTCTGGTATATTGGTTACATTCCCTTTGTAGTTATAAGTGTTTGTGCAACCTAAGAATAGCACCAGAAACTGTCCAGAAGGAAAAGTTAAGGTGTTTTATTATTTTTAGCCCAGTAGGATACTGGTCTGGTTGACTCTCTCTACTGCTCTTGCAAGCATTAAGTTATAAATGTAGCAGCCTAGCAGCTAACACTCTCCATTTCAATAGCTGTTTAATGCATAGAACCAGGGCTGACTTTCACAAACAAGTGCTTTTGTGTTTAACAGGAACTATTAGTAGTGATATCATTGACGAATTGATGTCTTCAGATGGTAAGCATTTAGCATTCTTATTTTTTAATAAGCAGAGTTATATTTTAAGAATGTGATTCATTCAAAGGAACGTAGGACTGGAAGGGATCTCCTCATTGAGTCTAGTCCTCTGCTGTTGCAGGCAAATGTCATTCATATCTGAATTCACCACTTCCCTAGATCTTTGTTCAAATCTGATTCCAAACTTCATTACAAATATCTGATATTAAAACAGCTGCCACACAGGCCCCAGCTTCCTCATTTCCCCAGGGGTGCTCGACCCCTGCTCTGCCCCCACTCCACCCCTTCCCGCAAGTCCTCTTCCCTGAACGTGCCTTGCCCCCAGTGTCTCCTGCATGCTGCTGAACAGCTGATCCCCAGCGGGTGGGAGGAGCTGATTGGCAGAGCTGAGGGGGTGCTGGGGTGGGGGTGGAGCTTATTGGCAGGGCTGTCAGTGGGTGCTGAGCACCTACTGTTTTTTTTCCACATGTGCTCCAGCCCCGGGGCACCCACGGAGTCAGCGCCTATGAGCTGCCAGCACCATTTTAACCATGACGTATTTCACTCCCACTTCTTTCCTGCTGCAGCTCCCCCTTTACACCCTTATTCGAGTTTCCATCACTAACCTGTTTTCCCTTCCAAACTGACCATCACTGTCAAGGTATTAAGGCCCAAATCCTGTGAGCACTTACATGTGTGAGTAATGTTATACATGTATAATACCTTTAGATTCAGTGATATTACTCATTTGCATTAAATGCCAGTGTTCAGTTTTTTGCAGGCTCAGGGCCTAATTGAGTATCCAGTTGGTGAGAGAGAGAGAATGACTCAGTGGTCAGGGTACTAGCCTGGAGACACCTGGGTTTAATTTCCTGCTCTGCTGCAGGCTTCCTGTGTGAGTTTGGGCAAGTCACCTAGGGCTTGTCTACACTTACCGGAGGATTGATATTGCAGCGATCGATACATGGGTGGTCAATAATCGACCGCTGATCACTCTCCTGTCAACTCCTGTATTCCACTGGATCGAGAAGAGTAAGGGGAGTCGATGGGAGAATGTCTCCAGTCGACATCATGTAGTGTGGACCCCGCAGTAAGTAGATCTAAGCTACATCAACTTGAGTTACGCTATTAACATAACTCAAATTGTGTAGCTTAGATGGACTTCCATGCATAGTGTAGACATGGCCTCAGTCTCTTCATGCCTTAGTTTCCAGTCTGTAAAGGGGGATAATAGCATGCCCCTATCTCACAGGAAAAATACATTTGTAGATGGTGAGGCACACAGATACAATAATGGAGGCTATATGATAGAATAGACCCACTGCTAGGTACGAAACACAAAGGCTGCTTAAGTGTTGCTTTGCTGCAGCAGAGGAGACTAATCTCTGTTATACTGCACTGGCTTTGCCGCAGGTAAGATGGCAAAGGAAATTCATTTAAAGCATAGTTAATAAATTGCGTCTGTGCATTTAAATGATTTTAAACCTTATTTTGGTGGAGTTGCACCAGGATCCCCAATGCACAGTCCAGTGCTTGCAGACAACTACTGCCAAAGCAAAGCAAGTTGTAACATTTTGGACTACTGACACTGGACATCAAAGTTTTTATTTACCTTCTGCTGGAAATGATTTGAAATTTATAGGATGTTGCAAGGCAGAATTTCAAATATAATAGATTTCTGTGATTCTATGATTAACAAAACTGTTCTTGTTTTACAGTTTTTCCTCTCTTACGACTCTCTCCTACTCCTGGAGATGACTACAACTTTAACCTGGATGATAATGAAGGAGTCTGTGATCTTTTTGATGTGCAGATACTAAATTATTAGATTCAGTGGCAACCAGACTGTCATATCTACCTCTAACTTTATAACATTCTAGACTTCTTCATAACCTAAGTATTTTAAATAATGAATGTATAACCTCTTAGTTCACTGACTCTGGGAGTGTATTTCCTTTTGCTTCCTTACCTACTTCACAAAACACCTTAAATTCAAAACCATAAGAAAGGGCTCTTATCAAAGTGTTCTCTGGTATTTTTTTACAAGTTACATTAATGTAACTCAGCTTTGAGATCCCAAGTTCTCCTCTTCTCCCCTCCCATTTTTCTTGCAGTCTTCTGGTCACTTAAAAGAAAAAGAGAGAAAGACCCAGGCTTGTCACTTAGCAGAATTTTCTTTCTGAAGCTTTACTGCCAAGAAGCTTTCTGTATGTTTTTAACCTTTCACTACAATTTTTAAAAAACGTTCACTGCCAAATTTTGAAGTGAAGGACATTAAATGGGTTATGTTAAATTGTTTCAGTGAACCAATTTTGTGAAGTGCCTTCTGTTTTAGCACTTTAAGTTTCTCACATTTTAACTTCTGACATTCCACTTTCCTAGATTATAGGAAAGGTCTGTTTGTAGTTTGTATTAAAGTGTGCCAATGCTTGTATATTAACAAGATTTTTTTAATAAAACTGTACAAACAGAGTATTCAGTATCTGCCATCCATTGATCTTTGTCAGTAAATTTTGCTTTCGAAACTCAGATATTTTATTATGCGTTACAACTGAGATAATAAGCTTGCAGCTGCATCCACGTCAGCTGGTTCACCTTCCAGGTGCTTGGAAACCTGAAAATTGAAAGGGAAAAAAAAAATTACATAAAGGAGCTGAGGTTGTATAAAAAGCTTCATTGATGGAAGATATAAAGCTAACAAATACTTGCTGTCTGAATAGCTTGGTGTACTGGACTGCAAGACATCCTACATTTCTTATACCTTATTCACTTTATGGGAATATGTGATTTGCTAGACTAGATGGACCAGTGGTCAATACCCAATGCTTCAGAGGAAGACCAAAACAATCCGTGCCCATACCATACATGGCCAAAATGGAGATAAGCTTGAATGCTCTAGTCAACAAAATCTAAAATTGTGAAGGAGATTATTACTGCACAGAGACTACCACGCTGTCTAACTTGTTCCAGGGAGATGGCCTGAATTATTACTAGAGCTCCAGAAAGAGAGAATATTTTGATGAGGAAGCTGCAATTGGAGCAGAGGTCGGGCTGATGTTTTTACAAAAAAAAAGTTAATATTTTCCTATTGACACTCATCAAATGGTTCAGCCAGGAGATCCAGGATGTCTTGCAAAAGCAACCACCTTTATTTTCTATGCCTATTCGTGTTAACCCTTAACTCGATGAATCAAGGTTTCCAGTTGAAAATCTATTTTATTAATTTTTAAAGCTCACCAGTAAAAGAATCAACTAAAACATCCAGATATTAAATGAAAAATCTATTCTGGCAACAATCTAGTGATGCTCAACTATTTCCTCTCTTCTGACTAAGAAGGGAGTTTGCCCCCTCAGAAGAACTGCTAAGGTTGCTTGCAGACTTGACACCTCTTCATGATGGGGTCACAACTATTTTTTTTTTCCTTCAGTCAAGACCTAAAAACTTATTAAAATTAAACCTTAACTTTGGAATCATTCTAACCTGAGGTTGCTGCTACCCTCCCAACCAAAGATGCATTAAATAGGACTCAAAATTATTACCCGCTGCCTCTTTTGAGATTTTGATGAAATGCCTTTTGATAGTTGTTTGACTTCTTTCTGTACTTCAGTAAATGCTTTATTTACTGTTCTAACTTTTTCATCGTTCACAATGTTTATCTTTAGAGGAGAAAAAAATGCACAAGTTAGTCAAAGGCAGAAAGAGATCTTAATATGATGCTAAGACTTATTCATAGCCTATTATATATATTTATAATGGTTCTACCTTTTAAAAATTGCTTGGAGTGGGGCACATTCTTTAAATTATATTTTAATTGTACTACTGTTGAATGTGTAAATATTAAAGATAGTGAATTTTTAATAGAACTTCCATATAAATGGGTCACTAGCAAAGAAATCTAATGAATAGGTCAAACCTAACTTGTTTATATTGGGGATAAAAGGGGAAGAAAGATTTCCTTCTGGAAATGGAACACGTAACAGAAAAATAGTTCAGACAAACTAGCCCACCTTCAGTTTATTTTAGCCAATATGAAGAGGCACCCAGTCCAGACAGGTTCCTTATTTCTATCAGCAGGTACCTGTAATTTGTAGTTGCTCATCTCATCTTGACCTGATCTAATGGGCCACTTTTCTGTAACAGCATTCTCAAATCTGTTTTATTATTATATACGAAATACTATATAAAATGGAGATTTGGCTCCACCTATAGATATTCCTGAGTATAAACTCACTGCTATTGTTTCTCACTGAAAGTTATCTTTGTATCTGAATAACCTCCTCAGGTGCCAGTGACACAAAACATTTTCCCTTTGAGTCACTGTTTATTTCCATAGCTTTGGTAACATTCCAACTTTCTACTGAGTGATTTGTTCTCTTTTGTCTGTAACTTTCAGGAAAGTTAAGAGGTCTTTCCTTAAACACCCTCCTCAGAAAAAAAAAAAGTGATTACAATTGGCTTAGCTATACGTTTTCCAACAGTTTGAAAATACGTACTGGAAAAATTTCTTTGTTACTTTATTAGATTCTTAACAGTTTAATTCTGTGGCAGATTATGCAGTTCAGGACTGACACAAGTTTTGGGAAAACAAAGCCAAGTAATGTGGTGGCTAACAAGTCTAGTGCATCACCTGAACAGTACAGTTTTGTCTAATTTTAGAATGAAAGCTCATTAAACCAGGGATTACATCTTAAGTCTTGTTCATTGCCATGTTCCCCAGTAATCAATAGCATGCTGCAAAACCACTTTCAGAATAACCATCTCCAAGATAAAGCTGTATGAAAGCCTTGTATTGGGTGTATATAGAACAGTTTTGTGGACTGGCCTTCAAGATTTCAGCACTCATTAAGGTAATACCATTACATTTAGAAATCATACTCCCACCTAGAAACTTCTGGTACTTACCAATGAAACAAGTAACAGCAAGAATTGGTTTTAAAAAAAAAAGGGTTCTCAAAAAATCTTTCTGCAAAAATTTTCATTTACCTAGATCCAATTTTCTTGTTTTGAAATAAATTTCCAACCAGCTCTAGTAACAAAGATTACAGTAACCGAGATTATTTCTGTCAGGTTTTCTGTTTAACAGTGCTTGGTATGTAATCAGTTTTACTGTTTACCCAGTAACTCTTCTGCCTTTTGGTTTTTCTAGGTCTTGCAGCAATAAAGGCAAGGGTTTTTTTAGTTTTTTGTTTTTTTAAAGAAAAAATGGCAAAACCACAAAAATGGGCAGTAAGACTTAGAGGCAAAGGGTAGTCCCCAAAGTTCTTAAAAAACCAACAATCCACCCTAGATTTCAAGTTGACTGTTCTAGTGTAAATGTCTACTTCTTTTGATATTTTCTTCTTGTTTGTTTCAAGCAGCTTTGTCAATGGAGTTCCTATCAACCAGTATTAATTCAGAATATCCACATATAATCTTGGCCTCTTCTATTCTAGCCTGATTGATGAATCAGGAAAGGGATAGTGTTTGCTTTTAGTCATCTCTCTCCATGCTCATTAATGTTTTATACAGTAGGACAACTGAAGGCTTTTTGCCTCTGCTCTGTGGGTGATGGCCCTACACATTCACTGTTCATTTTGGTCAATTTCAGTCATATGATTTTAAAAATAATTTCATTATTTCAGCTATTTAAATCTGAAATTTCATGGTGGTGTAACTGTAGGGGTCCTGACCCAACAAGGAGTTGTGTGTGCAGGGACGATGTTGCAAGGTTATTGTAGGGAGTTAGCAGTACTGCTGTGCTTGCTTCTGCACTGCTGCTGGCAGTGGCGCTGCCTTCAGAGCTGGGCAGCTGGAGAGCAGTGGGTGCTAGCCAGGAGCCCAGCTGTGATGGCGAAGTCACCGCCAACAGCAGCACAGAAGTAAGGATGGCATGGTATGGTATTGCCACCCTTAGTTCTGCGCTGCTGCCTTTAGAGCTGGGCCCTCAGTCAGGAGCTGCCACTCTCTGGCCACCCAGCTCTGAAGGCAGCGCAGAAGTAAGGGTGACAATACTGTGACATCCTTAAAATAACCTTGAGATTCCCCTGCAACTCCCTTTTAGGTCAGGATACCCAATTTGAGAAACGCTGATCTCGCCCATGAAATCTGTATAATATAGGGTAAAAGCACACAAAAAACCAGATTTCACAGTCCATGATGCATTTTTTTGTGGCTGTGAATTTGGTAGGGCCCTACCCAGGGTATAGGTCGGGTTGGTTTTTTTGTTTTGTTTTGACTAAACTATGCTTGGAGGAGATTTCTAAAAGAACATATGAAGACAAAAATGTTTGCACAGGTTGATTACTGCGGCCACACTAACCTTCTTCAGACTTGTTGTGACAGGTTTAGCTTTATTCTTGGCCTTCAGGGATTTGGTGTTGGCCAGGCGGAACACGCTCTTCGGCTTTGACCCTTTGGCTTTGTTCTTGCCCATGGCCTAGAAGGGGGTAAGACAACGAAGTTCACCTTGTAAGTATGTGGCGGTATGGGCCGGAGCACGTGCCAGCTTCTTCACCGGTAAAATCGGTTTCTGGGCCTGCTACCCCAGGGAGGAAAAGCACTGGCGGGGGTTTGTTTAAAACTGAATCAGGCCGGCCCCCAAGAGGCTTGCCCCAGAGGACGGGTAGCTCAGACGAAAGGAGGCTGGGGGTCCCCACGCCGATCGGCCGGGTGCGGTCTGGCGCCAGCTGGGCGGCGCTGCGAGCCCGGCTGCCATCTCGCTGGGCCCAGCCCCCTGCAGGTCCTGCCCGCCGGTAACTCTCGGGAAAGGGCGGCGGCGGCGGAGGCTTCGTTTCCCCCCGGACGCGAGAAACAGGCGGGGTCGAGCCGGAATCCCCCCCGCAGCTAGATGCGCTGCCGGGCGCGGAGCAAACACTCGCCTTCAGCCAGAGCCGGGCTGCCACATGGCAGCTCCCCGCTTCCTCAGTAAGACCAACCGGCCCCGCCGCCCGCCCTGGCCCAGGGACATGCGCTCCCCCCGCTCCGGGCCGCGCCCCAGCCGGCGCACGAGGGGCTCCCCTCCCCGGCCCCGCGCCCGGGCGCGTGCCCACCCCTAGCGCACTCACCGCAGCGGCGGCCGCCGGATCTCCCAGGGGGCGGCTGCGCGAGCGCCCCTGCGTCATCACAGGCGCGCTCCCGGGAATTTCCCCCGCCCCGGAGGCGGGAAACCCCGATCCTGAGGCCCCGCCCCCGGAGCCGCCCCGGCGTTCCCAGACCGCGGCTGGACGACGGGGCCCGGCCGCCCGGGGCGAGCCTGGCGCTCACGGGGGGACTCCGCCGCTGCGTGCTGCGCATTTCCACGTGCCCGGGGCGGCCTTACCAGCCAGGCAGGGGCCCTGCTCCTTCCCCCGCGGGGGCTGGGAGGAAACAGCGAGGCTGCTCTGTCACCGGCGTGAGCCCGGTGCCCAGCGGGCACAAAGCCGCGCGTGCCGGTGGGGCGGGAGGGCTAACGGAGGCTAGACAACGCGGCAGAAGGCAATCAGTGGCTCGCTCGGGCCCAGTCCCGAGGTTATGAAGAAGGCTCCCTGCCGACATACCGGGAGCAACCGCGAGGGGGCGCCGTTCCCCCGCGTGTGTTTGAACTTGGGGGTGCTATCGCCCCGCTGTTGTTAACACCTTCCTTGAATTACACACCAACAGCTGGGCAGGCGGCGTCTCACAACATAGTTCTGCCAGGTTTCAGAGCAGCAGCCGTGTTAGTCTGGATCCGTAAAAGGAAAAGGAGGACTTGTGGCACTTCAGAGAGTAACAAATTTAATTAGAGCTTAAGCTTTCGTGAGCTACAGCTCACTTCGTGGGCTGCAACATCGGATGCATCCGATGAAGTGAGCTGTAGCTCACGAAAGCTTATGCTCTAATAAATTTGTTAGTCTCTAAGGTGCCACAAGTCCTCCTGTTCTTTTAACATATTTTTGGTGACCTCAGAGTGCAGCCACCAACTCTTCCTGGTGGCCACTCTGAGAATTTTTTCCTGAAATACTTAATTAACTTTAGGAAAAACAAATAAACATGCACATATACATGTCCAGATCATTGTAATGTATTTATGTAGGGGTGGTTGTTGGTTTTTTTTTTTTGAAGACTCAAATAAAAATAATGTACTGTGGTCTCTGTTCTTTACTGGACCTAAACAGAATAGAAACAAAAATAAGGTGCTTTGCATGTTTTGATTTTTTTTTTTTTTTTTTAGATTGCTAGTTAGTAAGTCACCAGTGCTACTGTGAAAAGTGATATCACTTTTCACAGCAGACTTACGCAGCCCTGTTATGTCGAGGGACAAATTAAGCCCTGGATGAGAAGGTGGATAAGGAGGCAGGGAAGCCAGGGGTAAGGGGGGTTTGGAGGAGGCAGTAGGGTCATGGTGATGGCGGCGGGTGAATCCAGGAATGGAGCTCCAAACCCTGTGGCTGGTGGACAGAGCCCACTGCCACATGGCCAGAGCCTGCCGCCCACCACCTCAGGGCGGAAACTTGAGCCATATTGCCCCGGGAAGGTGGGGAACTCACACTGGTTGCCTGCTCCTACAGTGTTTGTGGCTCCGGAAGGGGGTAGGGACCAACCCCTGCAGGCAGCCCCAGGAGAGGAGCCACTGCTTTGCCCCCCTGCTCCTCATCACAGCCCAGGTGGCTGTGGCTGCAAGAAAAGTCCCTGGTGGCCGCACGCAGCCACAGTGGCCGCATTTGAGAAACGCTGACCTAGAGGCACCCCCTGAGAGCAATCAGCCACCCAGCTGTGCCCAGCAATTAGCAAGCCCACGGTAACAAACAGTGCTTGCCTATTGGCTTGATCCAGCATCCAGGTG
Source organism: Natator depressus (assembly GCF_965152275.1). Classification (NCBI taxonomy): domain Eukaryota; kingdom Metazoa; phylum Chordata; order Testudines; family Cheloniidae; genus Natator; species Natator depressus. The sequence continues at coordinate 48,139,915 of NC_134235.1, read as the reverse complement.
TTAAATATTATTTCTATGGTGCCATCTGCCTTCTTGCCCATTCTGCAACCATGCTTGCTTTTAGAAATATTTGAATTGAAATGCAGGACACCTCCCTGCCTAATTGGTTCAATTCTCATGCCTTTTGCTACTTCCTAGATGAAACGTTTTATATTTAAGAATGTTATTAATCAAAGTGAGGAAAAATTTTACAAAGGTACATGTCTGTTTTGAAATGAAACCTCACATAGGGCTAAAAAAGACGCTGAGATTGTGGGATGCTGAGCTCTCTCAAGTCCCACTGCAATCAGCGTTTGATGTTTTGCAGGCTCAGGCCCTCATTTTCAGTGTATGTTTTTCAAAAATAAATGTCTTCCTCTTGAAGACTGTTAAAAACATTATCAGCAATACCCACATGTCATGTGTGATCTGATTTTGTTCTCCGCTCCCATTTCCCATCCTGTACTAATCACCTGTTCTAGCTATGTGTACAACTAAGTGCATGAACAGGAATTTTCCGCTTGCTTAAAATATTAATCTTACTTCAGTAGTGTGAACATAAGGCCAATTTTACAGGGTGCTGAGAACTACCTGGCACCCAGCATCGCTCAGCTCCCATTGATCTCAACAGAAGTTGGGTGTTTACATCACCTCTCAGGATTGGGCCATATTTCTGGGCCTAATCTCAGCTCATTTATGCAGCTATGGTGGCTGTAAAACTTCTAGGCGAAGATGATGTGCAATGCTTCTAGTAGCAAATCAGCTGTGTTGTGTGGTGTAAAAAGCAATTCTATATTCAGTAGTAGCCTGCAGAACCACATGTATACGCACTTAACAAAGGGAGTGGTGAGGGTTGGACAAGCTAGAAAATGGCAGGACCTGGGTAGAGAGTGGACATATCTCTGCTCTGCCCTCCTTATTCTCCACCTGTAGCTGTGCTTAGCAACTGAGCAGTTAGTTACTCCTTGAAAAAGTTTGTCTGTGGTAAAGGAAGCAGAATGTTCTACAATGACTCCTTCCACAGAGTGCCACCTCTTTAACAGACAGCATTTGGCAGAGAGGTGCCATACAACAATAGGGTTTCTGTTGTAATGTAAGCTCTTCAGGCCTGAGATCTTCTAATTTTTATAGGTTTCAGCGTAGCAGCCGCGTTAGTCTGTATCCGCAAAAAGAAAAGGAGGACTTGTGGCACCTTAGACACTAACAAATTTATTTGAGCATAAGCTTTCGTGAGCTACACCTCAATTCATCGGATGCATTCCGATGAAGTGAGCTGTAGCTCACGAAAGCTTATGCTCAAATAAATTTGTTAGTCTCTAAGGTGCCACAAGTCCTCCTTTTCTTTTTTCTAATTTTTATGTTATTGTAAAGTTCCTAGCACACTTTTAGGTGCTGTAAAACAGATGATCTCTGAAAAAAACAGCTTAGCACAGGCACATCCATGCTATTACAACCCACGGTGACTGTCCACTACCATTGCTGGTGAAGCCTCTCTCAGTCTTCATATCATAATAGTAGTCCTACTGTGCGGATAATGGGGCCAGAGCTCAGGCTAATGCCTCTGCTAATAGTCCTGGGCTTGATTCTGCAATCCTCACCCACTCAATACTCCTATTGACGCCTATTAATGGGAATTTTATGTGAGAATAGCTGGTGTTCATAATATATATAGCTTGGAGAGCATGTATTTGTTCTCCATCACTGTGGAAAAACAACAGAGACATCACAAGTCATTTGGAAATACCAAATAAGAAAATGATGAACGAATATTTTGCAGAGTAAAAAAACAGATAACATTATAGATGCATTTAATTTTAAAAAAGAGTGTAATATCATCAAACTGTTTTGTTCTGCTCACCATAGGTACAAAAAGCAAGTCTTTTTCAGTGTCACAAACGCTTTGTTCATTAGAGAAGAACTACAGCTTTTCCTACCGTAAAAAGAAGTAGAAGGTTGCTTTTCAAACACAAGGCAACCCTGCAAAGACACACGTGCTTAACTTTGTGCACTGTGAGCAGTCATATGGTCACACAGTGTGTAAAGGTTAGCAGCACACATGAAATTGTTTGCAGGATACAGGCCCCAATGAGTAACTTAAAGGGATGCCATCAACTTGGAAATCTCACTTCCATCTGAAAATTTTGTACCTATCGTTGTTACAGATAACCCCTTGAGCTGCTATAACTGAAAGATTTTTAAAAAGCAACACAAAACATTTTCTCCCATTTGCATTTGGCAGCACTTTGTTTACTCAGGACATCAGCTTGAGGGTTTTCTGATTATGCTACACATCAGAGAATCAAGTGGTTCTTTTAAATTGCATATAATCTGTGGCTCTTATTTTTCAGTCTATACTTACGTAAATATTGGAAAATTCAGCTTTCTACTTGAATCATGGATAGCTATGGAAAGTAATGTGCTTAACTACAAGGTTAATACTAATTTATAAAAATACTTTCTTGGTTTCCTTTGGGTTGCTTGTTTGGAACCACATTCCTTCTTGAATCCAGTTAAAAATATTCATCTTTAGTACTTATCCTAGTACAAGATCATCTTCAAGGGATCTCTCTGCAGTAAATCAGGTAAACAAAACCAGCAAGAGAAAAGAAATGGAGTAGCATATAAATAAATAGTATGCATAATTCATTAACTAAATAGAGCAAATGTAGAACTCAGAGTCGTTAGTAAAATATGTGCACTTTGTTGTACATTGGAAAGAAGTCATTTAATCTTCAGGAGTAGGTTTAGGCTTCATTTGTTTTCTAATTTTTTGTACTATATGTGAAATGTTCCCATAAAACTTGATGTCTAGACAATAATTGTATTTCGTTTTAAAAATTATTACAATGAAGACAGGAAACAAAATATAAGAAATGCTTACTTTTAGGGCCAGATTTTCAGTATTGCACATGTACTGTTGCAGGAACTGTTTGTGCAAATGACATTTAGCCACTGAATTGGTAATTTGTGCATATCATTACCACAGTTATGTGCTCATATGTGTGTGCACAGCCAAGTGTACCCTCAGAAAGCAAAGAAAAATAACCCCTATTTAAAAACAAACAAAACCACAGCTCATGCCTTTTAAACCAATTTCATTATATTTAAGCCTAACTCATGATTTGTAATCCTTTGTTTGGCAATAGCAAGACAGACACAGATTCAAACGTATCCCTCCATGCACACATACACAATAGATAATGTGTTATAAGCAAAGAACTCCCTTACCCCAACTATAAAACAATCAGTTTTTCCCCACTACAGGCCTGGAAAAGAAGAAAGAAAGAGAGATTATTGTTAAATACTTGGGACGTTAATAAATAGGGCAGCAGCAGCTACCACCAGACCCCTATGAGGGCTAACAGGGATCTAGGGTTAGCACAGCTGTGTCCCTAACAGCCTCTCCAGAGCAGCGGCTGGGCTATTGACCTGCCTAACAAACCTAGTGTAGACTCCAAAGCCTGTGTCTTGGCTGAGTATGGCAGGCTGCTGGTTCCTAATCTCTGCAGCCTCTGGGATTTGGTTAGCCCCTGGCTCTGCCTGTGGCTAGACCTGTTACTTTTTGAATAGGATTGTCACCCATCAAGTTAGCATATATGGCTGTCCCTACCGCTATGATCATTGTCATGAGCGAGCCCTGGCCCGACCCTCCCATGAGCAGGGCTGCATGCCTATGCTGACCATGAAGCTGTGCTCTGCAGTGTGTGAGCTAATCTTCCTCCTGCCAAGGCCTGGTCTTGGTGTCAGCAGCACCCCGTCCCACTTATCTCCACTAGCAAAGAGCCCTTCCCTCTCTATTCTGTGGCTCTGCACTGTCATGGCCAGTGGGGGGAAGGGAGCCTTCTACCCCCTGCAGACTGAACCGAGCCATCCTTTTTAGGTGACAGATCTGAGGAACTGTCCAAGATTGAGGTATCGTTAGAAGAGGTATTGGAACAAATTGATAAATTAAACAGTAATAAGTCACCAGGACAAGATGCTATTCACCCAAGAGTTCTGAAGGAACTCAGAAACGAAATAGTAGAACTACTAACTGTAGTCTGTAACCTATCATTTAAATCAGCTTCTGTGCCAGATGGCTGGAGGATAGCGAATGTGATGCCAATTTTTAAAAAGGGCTCCAGAGGTGATCCTGGCAATTACAGGCCTGTAAGCCTGACTTCAGTACCGGGCAAACTGGTTGAAACTATAATAAAGAATAATATTGTTAGACATATAGATGAACAGAATTTGTTGAGGAAGAGTCAACATGGTTTTAGTAAAGGGAAATCATGCCTCACCAATCTACTAGAATTCTTTGAGGGGGTCAACAAGCATGCAGACCAAGGGGATCCAGTGGATACAGTGTACTTAGATTTTCAGAAAGCCTTTGACAAAGTACCTCACCAAAGGCTCTTAAGTAAAGTCAGCTGCCACGAGATTAGAGGGAAGATGCTCTCATGGATTGGTAACTGGTTAAAAAATAAGAAACAGAGGGTAGGTATAAATGGTCAGTTTTCAGAATGGAAAGAAGTAAATAGTGGTGTCCCCCAGGGGTCTGTTCTGGGACCAGTCCTATTCAACATATTCATAAATGATCTGGAAAAAGGGGTAAACAGTGAGATGGCAAAATTTGCAGATGATACAAAATTACTAAAGATAGTTAAGACCCAGGCAGGATGCTGAGCACGGTCAGATGCCATTTACCCCCTTGCAACACTGGACAACAAGCAAACATCCTCTGTTAAAAATGTCACTATTAATAAACAACACCGATGGGAGCAGCAAAGTTTGGATCCAGCTCTGGACTCTTCACAATCTTGGCCTTTTTCAGGTCCAGGGTTTGGGTTCAGGCCCATCCCTGATGTACAGGAACATAAATGACCCCATCGGGGGTTGGGATCGCAGTCTTGGCTGTTGCTACTGGAGTAATGTTACCTGCTCTAGGTGACTCCGCGCTGGAGGGGGCCAGGTCCCCCAGCTGGCGGAAGGCGGGAATTACAAGCGGCGCCCGGCCGCCCCTGGGGCTCAACCAGACTTTATCAGCCCCTGCGCATCTGGGCGCCGCCTGCCTCCTTCAGAGCGCCCTGTGCCTTGCTCCAGACAGCCAGACGTTCTGCTCCTCTCGCCAGCAAGCGGGGACGTGGGTGGCCATGCTGCACTGGGGATACGACGAGCACAACGGTGAGTGGGGACAGCTCCTGCGGGGCGAGCCCAGGTGAGAGGAGCACAACCTTGGCTCAGCAGCAGCAAGGGTTGCCCCAGAGTTTGCTCCAACTTTTCGCCCTCTCCAGTGAGGGGGCTGCCCGCCGGGTGCAGGAGGCTGAGTGCGGGCGCTGGGAGCTGAAGGGGGCGAGGCTGCGGTTGAGAGCAGGGGAGATTTGGCGCCCGAGCTGAGTTAGCAGGTTGAACAGCTTTTCCCCGCTGGAGCTGGTACTGCCCCAGGAATGGTCCTTGGGTCCTTCGCTCTTCTGGTTATTAGCACCGACCTGAGCAAACCGGGTGTCACGCTAGGGAGCCCCTGCAGGAGGCAACGCAACCTGGGAGAGTCTCTTTCAGCCCAGGTGAGTGAGGTGGACCCTGCCCATTTCCACAGAGGGGGCATCCTGGTGCCAGGCAGTGTCAACACTGCAGCAGAACCTTTGGGTCAAAGATTAGGCTTTGAAGTGGGACTTAGGCAGGTTATTTTTTTCTTAGCACAGCCAAATAGTTCCGCATTAGAACAGTTTTGCTCTTGGGAGATAAGGGTTTTATCCCCGGATAAGAAATATTGTCCTATTATCAAGCTCTGTAATAGCTGTTAGTGGAAATATACCAACCGGCTTTAATTAGAATAGTTTTTCTTGCTAATGGCAATGTGTTTGCACTTGGAAGTATATATTTATCAGCTAAATGGTAAACAATTTAATAAATATTCTGTAAGAATTTGATTCCCCCTCCTTTTATTTTTGCAGCATTAATTTTTTTTTCTCCTGTTTAGCACTGCTAAGCGAGTGCTTGTAAAGGAAATGTTAGCTCCCCACAGCCTGTTTTTGCTTCTACATCTATCAATCAGTCAATCAATCATATTTGTAATGAGCGTGGTATCAAAGCACCAAAATTCTAAGAGCCAGAATCTGCCATCTTTTCTGGAGTTGAGCCATGCCTTACTCTCTGAATATCTCCACTAAAATCAATGGGACTACTTGTGGAGGAGGCATAGCAGAATATGGCCTTACATTATAAAAAGAAAAAACTACCTTGTACAGTGATTCAGTGACAGTAACTATTTCTTTCATATAAGAAGAGTTACCCAGATGATGCACTGCCAGATTGTGGGTGGCTGCTGGTTGTCAAAAGTAGATACAGGGACAGTGAAAATGTACTTGCGCTCTTAGAGGACTTTAAACTTGGAAAACGACTTTGGCAGCTGCTGTGTTTGTAAGACAGTTTAGCTGGATGGAGTATAACTCAAAGGAATATGCACCAGGCTGAGCTGCATCTGTAGATAAATTACAGAACATTGAAAGTTGGAGAGCTGTGTTTTAGTGTACACTGTGATCCATGAGAAAGTTGTATTGGTTAATGGCTAAGTAATATAATTGTTCCTACAAAACTATTCAAGCATATTCCTGTTAGAATGATGTTTGTTTAATTTGCATATGGACAGTCAACATCAGCTGTATTTTAAATGGTTGAGTTAATGGTAGCTATTGTATTAAGGAATTTCTTACTGACTTCAGCTAAGTTCTGCTCTCCCAGTTACACAGATGTAAATCCCAAATACTTCCAGGATTTACACCTTTGTAAGTAAGAGCAGAATTTGACCTATTTCTACTCACCACTGGTGTGTGGGCAAGTGATTTTTTTCAAACATTTTCAGATTTCCCTCAATCTTCTCATTCTTTTTTGAACTCTCAGGATTATTTATTTGTTCTTAGTCTTGGGGGATGATTTTCCTCTCATCTATAATGGCAAACAACTTCAGTGGAGTTACTCCTGATTGACACAAGTGTAAGTGAAAGGAGAATTCAAGATTTTATTTTCAGTGGGTTCATGAAGAGAGGCAGCCCTAATAAAATAAAACTTAAAAAACCTGAAATTGTTCCATTGCTACACAGGTAGCTAAATGAGAAATGTAAATGTGTAGCTATATGGTGACTACGTCTTTTATAGATTGGGAGTCCGGAGGAATAGCTATGCAAGTCTCTGCCTTCTTTCTCTACCTCTCTGTTTTCACTGTACTTGTGAGGATATACTTTTCAGAATGGTTGGGTGATGTTGAAATGAGGCAATGCTGAAATGATTAGATTTGTTCTTTATTGTTATACATTATACTCTATCCTGTCCCTCTCCCCTCCCCAGATTGAATAATGTATGACAACACCTTCTTGATGGAGCACAACACCTGAAAAACAAGGATTCTGGGCCCCACCTGCAGGTCCAGATAAGATACCCTCCCTCTCCTTTCTCTCCACCCTCCCAGTTTCTGGGAAAGGGGAGGGTGTTGGAATTTCTATCAGTTTTCTGCCCCTGGACCCTGTGGAGGCCCCAATCTCTCATATCAGGCTCTGCTTGGTGACTGATAAACTTGAAACTCCACACACCCCTTAATCCCACCAATATTCTCTCTCTTCTCCCCCTTGGGAGCCCCCAGCTGTTGCTAGACAGGCAGATCTTCATTAGTCAATCCATTCAGCCTCGGTGGAGGTGGTATCTACTCTCTACTCCTCCCTAGCAACATTTCTTTTTTGTTCCTCATGTTTTTATGATTCTCCATTGCCTGTCTCTGCTCTTGCTCAGAGCTTTGTCAAGCAGCAGAAATATGAAATTGATGTGATTCTTGACGCTTTCACTGCTCTACATGATTCCCAGTGTGTTCTATAAACGGACTAGTCTTAACTTCATTCTGCCAATGCAGTTGTGTCTTTCTGATTCTGCAGAGAGACAGCTTTAGTGTCTTTGCTGCTCTTCAAATAGCAGTGTGCTGCTCTTGGCAAAGCTGCTACTTGAAGAGCAGTAAAGATACTAAAGCTGATTCCCTGCAGATTCAGGAAGGTAAAACTGCAATACTTTATATTCAGTTCACATTTTCAATGTTATCTTTGCAACCATAAAGATGAAAGCTTTTTTTTTTTAATGAAAGTTTATGTCCGCACAAATTGATGATTTAGGTGCCACCTGCCAGAGAAAGCTTTCTGCTTTCTGCTTGTCACTGGTAAGAGAGCAAGTGAAATTTTTAAAGCATTACACTACATTTGTGTGTGTATGTCCCCGTGTATAAATAGATAGATATAGAGATACACTATACTCATTGGTATGCTATATAGCTACAGATATACACTATATTCACTGGTTCCAATTGGATGAAATGATCAGTGCAGATTGTCCAATGCATTTATATCACCAATACTAAGTGTGTTACTTTGTCACCACACTAATCTTTGCTTTGTTCTTGTAAGTGCTCCTATTTCACATGATATAGGCATCGGATATAGGGAGGCACAGCAGTGACACTTTGAGAATTGGCCACCATGTGGAATAGGGCTCAGTCCTATAAGGTGCTTAGCACCTCCTATGAAGAGATGGGTGCTCTCAACACTTGACAGGATAGGGCCGTTAATGACAAATGGGGAATGGTTACCTTTAGTATGCTATTTCTCTAATAAGGAATTTGAAAAATGCTTGTATGTGTACTGTGTATGACTGTAAAGAAATTATAAAGCTGTTGCAACTACTTTAGGATTAAAGTGTTTTTGTGGTCACTGATAAAAATGAAACTGTTGTGGATAAAGTAATAAGAGTGTTGGAGTTTCTCAGGGCATACCTCTGCCCCCATAGGTAGGTTAATTTCAGTGTCTTGTTTGAGAAGTACACACTGAACTCTGCATTGCCAATGATTATTTTATTTAGCACTAGCAGTCTTGTGAAATAATATTTTCTTAGAGCACTGTGATGTGCTAGTGACCTTAACTTCAATTTAAGGTTTTTGTGTGGGATAAATCCATGCTATAGTTGCTCTTTATAAATAATCAAAGATGTAATCGAACAACAAACCAACAACCTTACTCCGTATAAAAGAAGCCAGTCCACAAACTGAATATCCTCAACTCAGCTCCTGCAAAACACTAATTCATGTCTACAAATATAAATCTACACCCTCACCTGAACCCTGACCCCCAAATGCATATGGTATCTCTGATAGTCAGATCCCAAACTATTTAGGGTTTTATAGGTGAAAGCCACTACTTTTAATGCCACCTGAAAATCAGCAGCCAGCCAGAGGAGATTTTGGAGGACTGGTATCATGTGCTCATTATGACAAGCTGCTCTCTTCACGAGAATCAGTTTCCAAGTTGATACAGGGTGTAGCCCTATGTGGAATGGATTGCAATAGCCTAATCTTGAAGTGACAAACACATGAGTGACGTATAGTGAGCTCTGCCTCCAAGATAAAGGAATGCAATCTTCAGATGGAGGGAAAAATATTTTGGTCACTGTTGCTATATGATCATTTAACTGTCCCTGGGATTCTTAACAAAATACTTTCTAGGATCTCTCTGGCAGGGCTTGTCTACACTTACAGTGCTGCACTGGTGCAGCTGCACTGCTGTAGCACTTAGAGAAGATACTAGCTACGCCAACATGAGAGCTTCTCCCATTGCTGTAGTTAATCCACCTCCCTGAGAGGCAGTAGCTATGTCGATGGGAGAAGCCCACCTGTCGACATAGCGCTGTCTACACTGGGGATTAGGTCAGTATAACTGTGTCACTCGGGGTGCAGATTTTCCACACCCCTGAGCAACATAGTTATACCGACATAAGTTCCTTGTGTAGACCACGCCCAAGCTTCAGAAAAGAATGAAATAACTGAAAGGTAGTCCCATCTACTTGCACTCGGGGCTGCGTGGTTTTGTACATATCTGATAGATCCAGTAATATCATCATGGACACCTGCAATGAATTCCTGGCCCCAGTGAAGTCAATGGGAGTTGACACTTACTTTAATAGAGACAGGATATCACCTCATATTTTTTACATTGGTAAGAGATCAGTGATCAGTACTAGTAGTGCAGTCCCATTACCATAACAAGATCTGAAGTCAGATTGACAAGAGTCAAGGAGATCTGAGTCCTCCTTGCGTACTCTGAGAATTGTCTCATTACAACCTTATCCATAATCTTAACCAAAACTGGAAAATTAGATACTGTGCAATATCTGGCTAGACTGTCAGTGTCAAGTGATAGTTTCTTGAGCCACTGTTACACATTTTTCCTTTAGAGCACTCAACATTTGGCCCTTCCTTAAGTATAGACAATCTCCACCAGCAAAGGATACAGTATTTTCCTGCTAACTTTCACCAGAAAGAAAAGACATGTGTCCAAAGAACAGGTTTTGGAGCAAAGTTCTCTCAGTATAACCAGAAATGTAACAAAATAAATTAGTATATCAGTTAGAGATTGCTTTGAGTTTCTTAGGCAAGTCATGTGGGCATTTTGTGAAAGTGTGTATCAACTTTCCTTTAAGGAAGTGCATTCAACATTAGAATGGGGGAAGCAAACAACATTTTCCTGGCTCAATGGAGGCATATAGGTCACAGATCAAATTCAGCAGTGATTAACAATTCATTAAATCCCATTGATTTTAAATAGGGTTGCACAGAGTGTAGGTCAGCACTGAATTTGGCCATAATGTATATATTCCACCAATTAGAATGATTCCATTTTAGCCAATCAGACACAATATCTGTGCTTGGTATGTGAACTATAATAACCAGTTATGTAACAGAGGTCCCAGAGTGGCAACAGTATCAGATTAAATATATTGGTATATTGTAAACCATATTTTAACAAAATTGTATAAATAAAAGTTAAAGACTAAAACATTTTGACCTTCTGGCCAGATTTACTGAAAAGCCAAAGTTTATGGATGCTTTGTGTCACTAGAGTGGTGCAAAGCAGCTGAAGTAAACAAGTGAATCTGACCCTCTTAACTTATGAAAAGTAGGAAAGCAGATGATCATCTCTGTTACATATTTCTGCAATTTCTTTATTAAACCAAAGTAAACTTTTGGGTGCACAACTAGCTAATGACTTGTAATGTTACATTTATTTTATGTACCAAAACAGTTTCGAACCAGAATTGCAGAATCAGGCCTTTTCATATATTCTGAAGCCTGAAGGGATCATTGTGACATCTAGTCAGGCCTCCTACATAGTCCAGGCCATAGGATTTACCTGAAATAATTACTTTTTGAACTACACCCTATCTTTTAGACAAGCATCCAATCTTGATTGCCAGTGATGGAGAGTCCACCACAATCTTTGGTGAGTTGTTCCAAAAATTTATGCCTTATTTCCAATCTGCATTTGTCTAGCTTCAACTTTCAGCTCTTGGATTTTGTTTTATATTTGTCTGCTAGATTAAAGAGCCAATTATCAAAATTCTGTTCCCCATAATGTACCTACAGATTGTGAACTAGTCACCTCTGAACCTTCTCTTTGTTAAGCTAAATAGATTGAGCTCCTGTCACTACAGGACATGGCTTTCCAATCTCTCAAACATTTTCATGGCTCTTCTCTGAACCCTCTCCAATTTATCAACATCATTCTTGAATTGTGGACACCAGAACTGGACACAGTTTTCCAGAAGTGATTGCACAGTGCCAAATACAGAGGTAATATGACCTCCCTACACATACTTTTTCTGTCACAAGTCTAGAGAAGCTAAAATTGTCTTTGTTACAATAATTCACAAGAAAATTCTTTCCCACTTAAGGATGAAGTAGTTGTCAGTAAGAATTTGAAAATAAATTATTAATCTGGTTTTGTTGTGTTTTAGGCATTCGATTACAAAATATTTAGTGATGGTTACAAATTGTTAACATTAGATTGGTAACGTTCGGTTTTTTGGCTGTCAATTTATGACTTTTAAAACAGTTGGGTTTGAAGTAAAAAGCTATGATGACTTCTTGATCTGCCATTTTAAGCAAGTGAGATGTGTTTTGTAAATTCTGCTATTTAGTTAATAGATTTTGAGTTTCCATCTTATTGACTAAAAATTACCCTCAGACACATCCCAGACCGAAAGCCTCTACCTCTATGCTGCGTGCAGTCAGCCTTTTTTCTGACATGCAAATAATTGCTCTTCTCTGAGACCTATTCTGTGCATTTTCCCTCTGTTGTTTAGGAGAGCTGTACTCTCTTTATGAAAGTGATTAGAGGAGAAAGAGATTTCTAAGAGACCTGCTTTCCTAAAACTCATGTAAGCTTTCTGCGACACACTGAGGGCTTGTCTACACTGGCAATTAACAGGACTGCAACTTTGTTGCTCAGGGGTGTGAAAAAACACCCCCCTAAGTGCAACAAGTTTCAGTGCTGTAAAGCGCCAGTGTAAACAGTGCCCCAGTGCTGGGAGCTACGCCCCTCGTTGAGGTGGGTCGCTGTGCCGCGACCACACAAGGCACGTTAAAGTGCTTTATTGTTGCCAGTGTAGACTAGCCCTGACATGACACACTGATGCTATTTTAGGGCCTGTGAGGTGCTGAGTGCCAAGCACTCCATTTAAAATCAATGAGTGTGAAAGGTACTCAACACCTCTCAGATTTAGGCCATTAGTTGAAAAGCACTGAATGTGCTAGGGAAAGATGGAGCCAAAATGGATGAGGATAGGGCACAACTAGTTTGAGTGATGGAGACAAGCAAGCCTGGTGTGAATGAAGCTGACATTTCAAGAGTATTTAATAGCATCCCCAGCATGCATTTAGCAGTGCAATAGTGGGCAAACACTGTGATACTAGTACATTTCTAGTACTGAAAAGACAAATCAGTTGCACTTTTATTAGAGGATAATGGCAGTGCCAACACAAGTTACCATGGGCTAGATTCTCATACTTCTTTACTCCTTGAGTAATCCCATTGATTTCAATGGGACTACTTGCACAGTGAGACACTACTCAGCATCTGATTTACCATTGCTTCTAATATTGTTCCTGCTTTTAGTTTATACCCTGAAATCTATGTAGCCAGATTCTGATACTTTTACTTATATTAAGTACTAATGGGGCTACTCAAAAAACAAAATATCAGAATCTGGCCCTACATAGCTAACTTGTCACCAATACATTTTGCTCAATACCAAGAATATCTCTTTTGTGTCTCCTTAAAAGTGATAATCCTACACGCAGTTTAGTATATCTCTTGTATTGTTGTTTCCTGATTATCACAGATTTATAGCAAAATTCTCTATTTTGCTTGGCATTATTTTCTAACTTTGTATGAACAAAATAAAATGGAAATCCATTCAGTCTTACAAAGGAAGCACAAATTATTGCTGTGACTATTATTATTCATATGGAAAGCCAGGGAATATGTAGACCAGACAGCCAAGGATATTGAGACAAATCAGTAGAACTTGTTTAAATACATCAAAAGTTAGATGCCCATATCTGAGTCCACCAGATCAACAAGAGCTAGAAGAATCATTTAAAGCAGCATTTGTTTCCAGTCTGTAAGAGAAATAGTTTTGTTTGTTTTTTATTGGGATGTGTGAAGATGTTATTAAAGAAAAGACAAATCAAAAAGATGAGCTTGACATTTAGTTATGAACGCTGTGAGATCCATGGTTAGTTTTATTATACACAGGAACAAACTCCGCTGTCCAGACCCAGCTCCTGGGAACATACTGTCTCCTGCATGCATGAATCTGTCCCTATTGATAAACCATTTTGTTGTCTTAATGGAATGTTGCTGTCGTGGCAGGTTTTGATGACTGAAGGAAGGAGGGTGTTTCTAGTAACTAGGGCCAGTCTTGAAGAGAACCTTGATTGGGACAGAGATCTCATACTGGACTCTGTATTCAATAGGCAACCAGTGCAGAGAGAGTATCATAACCTGTGTTATTAAATAGGTGGGCTGCTGCATTTTAAACCAGCTAGAGCTTGTTCAGTGTGTGTGGCTTTATTCCTATATGTAACTAGTTTGGGAAGGATTATATTTTTATCGCTAAATGTTAGTAAATGTCACACACACACAAACTGATGAAAAAATATATTCATCCATAATAATTAAAATTTACAGATAGGCACAGTAAGAAAAATGCTAATTGTGAATTTATTTGATGTAAGGATGTTTATTTTGTAAATTTTTACATGTGATGTTGACCCCTTCCTCACCCCATAGTTTTATGCAACAGTGAAAATTTAAATAAATAAAAATGGAAAAAGCTTAAAAATAAACATTGATAGTATCCATCAAAATTACATAACATGAAATTCTGTCAAGCCTATGTATAACAAATTGTAATAATCAAAAGGTTATAAATGACTGGATTACTGTGCCCTAATTCTGAGAGTGACAGGATGGGATATAAACTTCTGGTCCTTATTTGTTTGTGTGCGTTCCCCCTGCCTGTCCCCTTGGCTACCCCTCAATCTCTGTTTGGGTTTATGGTAGCACTGAGGAGTCCTAAATGACCCCAAGCTACAGACGGACTTAACAATTTTGAAAGCAGATGCCCTTAATAATGGGAGGAGGAGGAGGTCATAGAGGAAACAAGTTCTTCCAAATTATTTCCTCCTCCCAGTAGCATCACCTTAGTCTTGCCTGGATCCATTTTTAGCCATTTGCACTCCTTCCATATGCGGATTTTGGCTAAACACTGAGAATGCCGAGAGATGGTGCTGTTTCCATTTGTCATAAAGGAGATATAGAGTTAGGTGTCATCTGTATATTGTTGACACCTCCACCTATTTACCCTCGCCATCTCATCCATTGGCTCCTCACTGAATAAAATGGAGGTGGGGGGAAGAAGGGGAAAAGGACTGATCCTTATGGAACTCCAATGGTGCGGGCTGTGAAGATGGAGATACAGTTGTCCCGAATGCCCCTGATCGCAGAAGTCTGACTTGAGCCATTTCAAGGAAACTCCATCCACCCCTGCGGCTAGTGGGACAGGAGAATTTGATCAGTGGTAACAAATGCTGAAGAGAGGTCCTGCAGGATGAGAATGGAAGTACTTCACTTGTCTATGGACAAACCCCAGCATCCCCACACTGTCAGAGCTTCTGCCTCCAGGGATACCATGAAGGAACCCCTTAAAGAGGGGGGCCTTGAGGAAAGATAATGTAGTGAGGTCTAGATGAGACACTGTTGGATTAAAGCAAGGTCTTTGAAGGCCTGAAAATTCAGTTGAGGCACACAGTATGCTAGAGGCAGGATACTGGACTGGAAGAAAAACTTGTTAAATATTGGTGTTGCGCAGATGAAGAGTTAAGTATCTCTGAGCTTACTGAATGTACAGGTGCCTGCTGCATTCCTATTGGCTAGAAGAACCTGGGAAGAGGCAAAAAGTGCCAAACTAATGTTCTAATTTGTGTTTGATCAATTAGACTGGAGAAGGATCTGTGTTGAGAGCAGAGAGCTGTCTGATGACCTGGCAAAAGACAGCCGTATGATATATTGAATTCCATTCTTTGGTGAATCTTTCTGTTTTTAATTTAAAATAAATAAATAACATTAATTAAAATAATCCAGGTGAGTTCTTGTGATTCATTTTCTCATTTGTCAATTCCTTTTTTCTATGAAAATAGCAAACACAGTGAAATTACTTACTTACTTAATTAATTAAAAACACCTTCTTCCCCACTTCCTTCCAATACATTTTAGGACCTGCTCGCTGGAAAGAGGTTTTCCCTGTCGCTAATGGAGACCGTCAATCCCCCATTGACATCAAAACTGAAGAAACCAAATATGACCCTGCTCTACCTCCTATTAGCCCCAACTATGATCCAACTTCTGCTAAAGTCATCCTCAACAATGGACACTCCACCAGTGTAGAATTTGATGACACAGAAAATAAATCAGGTTTGTTTCTGTTCATATTTAATTGTACTTTCTTTCTTTCCCTGTCTCTTGAATGGAGTACAGTCTGGGTATGTTGCACTGGAGATTATATCATATGAACAGCAACCCTGTAGTTCTCTGAGTCCAAAAGAAATACTTTTTCCTGATTTTCAGTTTGTTGCAATATTGAGATGATTTCTTAAAGAAATTCTAAATCACAGTTTCTCAGAAAATGCCCAGGTTCACATTCTGTTAATTTTTCCCCACATGGTATAGTATCATCCATACGGTGTCCAACCCCCAGTTTGAATTGTTTTATAACACATTTTTCAAACACTGCTCTCCACAGCATAGATGGAGCCTTTGTGTCTCATTGCAGGGCCATTCAAATGAATAAGGTCCACTCAAGTCTCTTATCTGTGTTTAAATACAGGTATTGCATGATTTATGTTCTTGCTCTGAACTCATGCCAAGAGTTGATCAATAAAGAACAAAGAAATTATATGTCAAAGGATCCTTTTTTCTCTCTAAGAAATGTCATTGTCCCATTTTTTTAAACACCCATTGACTCTCCTTTTGCAAACAACTATGGAGGCTCGGAGGTTGTCCTGTCCAAAAAACATTCTGTTATATTTACTGACTTCATATGGGTTTTCAGAATGCTTCCTTTGCATAGCAGAGAGGCAAGCTTGCATCTACAGAAAGCTCTTTTTCAAACAATAAAAGTGTAAGCCCTTCACAAGCGAGAGAAGCCTCTTATGGTTATCTGTTAATTTCAGATACTGCCTCACTACTTGGAGAAGGTTAGCAAGAGAAGCCTTTGTTATAAAGGCAAGTGAGAAAATAAACCCAAATTAGTAGGGAACTGTTTTGATTTTTCTGTTTGCTGTTTGACATTTACAGGATGTCAGGATGTATGCGTAAATATTCTCAAACCCTTCTTTGTAACTAATCCAGTTTCATTAGCAGGTGCTGTAAGATCAAAGGTTGTTTGTATGTTTTACCAAGTTTAGGATAGTTAGGAAAGTGAGCATGGACAAAATAAGATTTACAAAGAAAGCTGAGCAGGAGAATCCTGCCTTCCCACATTACAGAGGAATGAGGAACTGCTTTAGGCAACAGTTTCTTTTCCTTCCATTTACTATATCTTCCAGATTGTTGAAACTTCTAAACTTCTGTAAACTTCCTGTAACATTGTTACACTTTACCCTATTGTGCAATATATTCGCAAGGCAGTATATGCCACATTGCCACATTACAAATGCAGAAGCTGTAATCATATGAAGATTCTGGCACAGCAGACATTATTTTGAATGAAATGTTTGTAAACAGAAAATGGAACTGTGATATGTTCTGAAAAAGAGTTACAGATAATTTTATTGGGAACTTTTTGATGAATTATTGAATATTTCCTTGAACAAAGCATTTTTTTCAGTTTGCTTATTTGTAGGGCCGTCGATTAATTGCAGTTAACTCACACGACTAACTAAAATAAATTAATCATGATTAATCCCAGCTTTAATCCCACTGTTAAACAATAGATACCAAATGAAATTTATTAAATCTTTTTGGATGTTTTTCTACATTTTCAAATATATTGATTTCAGTTACAACATAGAACACAAAGTGTACAGTGCCCACTTTATATTATTTTTAGTACAAATATTTGCACTATAAAAATGATAAAAGAAATAGTATTTTTCAATTCACCTCATACAAGTACTGTAGTGCATTCTCTTTCTCATGAAAGTGCAACTTACAAATGCTGATTTTTTTTTGTTACATAACTGCACTCAAAAACAAAAGCACGTAAAACTTAGAGCTTACAAGTCCACTGAGTCCTACTTCTTGTTCAGCCAATCACTAAGACAAACAAATTTGTTTACATTTATGGGAGATAATGCTGCCCACTTCTTATTTAAAATGTCACCTGAAAGTGAGAACAAACGTACTTTTGTAGCCGGCATTGCAAGGTATTTACTTGTGAGATATGCTAAACATTTGTATGCCCCTTCATGCTTTGGCCACCATTCCAGAGGACAGGCTTCCATGCTGATGATGCTCGTTAAAAAAATGTGTTAATTAAATTTGTGACTGAACTCCTTGGGGGAGAATTGTATGTCTCCTGCTCTGTTTTACCCGCATTCTGCCATATATTTCATGTTATAGCAGTCTCGGACGATGACCCAGAGCATGTTGTTCATTTTAAGAACACTTTCGCTGCCGATTTGACAAAATGCAAAGAAGTTACTAATGTGAGATTTCTAAAAATAGCTACAGCACTCGACCCAAGATTTAAGAATCTGAAGTGCCTTCCAAAATCTGAGAGGGACAAGGTGTAGAGCATGCTTTCAGAAGTGTTAAAAGAGCAACACTCTGATGCAGAAACTACAGAACCCGAACCACCAAAAAAGAAAATCAACTGTCTGCTGATGGCATCTGACTCAGATGATGAAAATGATCTGCTTTGGATCATTATCAAGCAGAACCCATTATCAGCATGGACACATGTCCTCTGGAATGGTGGTTGAAGCATGAAGGGATATATGAATCTTTGGCACACCTGGCACGAAAATATCTTGTGACGCCGGCTACAACAGTGCCATGCAAATACCTGTTCTGACTTTCAGGTGACACTGTAAACAAGAAGTGGGCAGCATTATCTCCCACAAATGCGAACACACTTGTTTGTCTGAGCAATTAGCTGAACAAGAAGTAGGACTGAGTGGACTTGTAGGCTCTACAGTTTGACATTGTTTTGTTTTTGAATGCAATTATTTTTGTACATAATTCTACATTTGTAAATTCAACTTTCATGATACAGAGGTTGCACTGCAGTACATGTAATGGGGGAATTGAAAAATACTATTTCTTTTATCATTTTTACATTGCAAATATTTGTAATAAAAAAGAAATATAAAGAGAGCACTGTACACTTTGTAGTCTGCTTTGTAAATGAATATATTTGAAAATGTAGAAAACATCCAAAAAAATTTAAATAAATGGTATTCTATTACTGTTTAACAGCACAATGAAATGCACGATGAATCACGATTAATTTTTTTAATCACACGATTAATCACGTTTTATTTTTTAAAATCACTTGACAACCCTACTTATTTGGTTTAAATACTGTGTTTTGGTAGCTTACAAGTGTGTGTTCAAACAATATTCAAATAAGTGTGTGTTCAGAGATATAAAAATCATCCAAAGCACAAGATTTCAACTACTCAGACATCTGTTGGGAAAATAACACAGCAGGGCACAGATTATCCAACAAGTTCTTGGAATGTATTGGAGACAATTTTTTATTTCAGAAGGTGGAGAAAGCTACTCGGGGAGAGGCTGTTCTAGGTTTGATTTTGAAAAATAGGGAGGAACTGGTTAAGAATTTGAAAGTGGGAGGCAGCTTGGGTGAAAGTGATGATGAAATGATAGAATTCATGATTTTAAGGAATGGTAGGAGGGAGAACAGCAAAATAAAGACAATGTATTTCCAGAAGGCAGACCTTAGCAAACTCAGGGAGTTGGTAGGTAAGATCCCATGAGAAGCAAGTCTAAGGGGGAAAACAATTGAAGACAACTGGCAGTTTTTCAAAGAGAAATTATGAAGGGCACAAGAACAAACTATCCCACTGCATAGGAAAGACAAGAAGTAGGGCAAGAGACCACCCTGGCTTAACCAGGAGATCTTCAATGATCTAAAAATCAAAAAAGAGTCCTACAAAAAGTGGAAACTAAGTCAAATTACAAAGGATGAATATAAACAAATAACACAAGTATGAGGGACAAAATTAGAAAGGCCAAGGCACAAAATGAGATCAAACTAGCTAGAGACATAAAGGATAACAAGAAAACCTTCTACAAATGCATTAGAAGCAAGAGGAAGACCAAGGACAGGGTAGTCCTGTTACTCAATGAGGAGGGGAAAACAATAACAGAAAATGTGGAAATGGCAGAGGTGCTTAATGATTTCTTTGTTTCAATTTTCACCAAGAAGGTTGGTGGAGATTGGATTTCTAACATAGTGAATGCCAGTGAAAATGAGATAGGATCAGGGGCTAAAATAAGGAAAGAACAAGTTAAAAATTACTTAGTCAAGTTAGATGTTTTCAAGTCACCAGGGCCTGATGAAATGCATCCTAGAATACTCAAGGAGCTGACTGAGGAGATATTTGAGCCATTAGTGATTATCATTGAAAAGTCATGGAAGATGGGAGAAATTCCAGAGGACTGGAATAGGCAAATATAGTGCCCATCTATAAAAAGGGAAATAAGGACAACCAGGGGAATTACAGATCAGTCAGCTTAACTTCTGTACCCAGAAAGATAATGGAGCAAATAATTAAGCAACCAATTTGCAAACATCTAGAACATCATAAGGTGATAATTAACAGTCAGCATAGATTTGTCAAGAACAAATTGTGTCAAACCAACCTGATAGCTTTCTTTGACAGTATAACAAACCTCGTGGATAGGGGGGAAGCAGTAGATGTGGTATATCTTGACTTTAGTATGGCTTTTGATACGTCTTGCATGACCTCATAACCAAACTAGGGAAATACAACCTAGATGGAGCTACTAGAAAGTGGGTGCACAACTGGTTGGAAAACCGTTCCCAGAGTATAATTATCAGTGGTTCACAGTCATGCTGGAAAGGCATAATGAGTGGGGTACCACAGGGATCAGTTCTGGGTCCGGTTCTGTTCAGTATCTTCATCAATTACTTAGATAATGGCATAGAGAGTACACTTATAAAGTTTGTGGATGATACCAAGCTGGGAGGGGTTGCAAGTGCTTTGGAGGATAGGATTATAATTCAAAATGATCTGGACAAACTGGAGAAATGGTCTGAAATAAATAGGATGAAATTCAATAAGTACCAATGCAAAGTACTCCACTTAGGAAGGAACAATCAGTTGCACACATACAAAATGGGAAATGACTGCCTAGGAAGAAGTACTGCGGAAAGGGATCTGGGGATCATAGTGGACCACAAGCTAAATATGAGTCAACAGTGTAACACTGTTGCAAAAAAAGTGAACATCATTTTGGGATGTATTAACAGGAGTGTTGTAAGCAAGACATGAGAAGTAATTCTTCCGCTCTACTTCTCGCTGATTAGGCCTCAGCTGGAGTATTGTGTCCAGTTCTGGGTGCTACATTTCAGGAAATATGTGGACAAATTGGAAAAAGTCCAGAGAAAGCAAACAAAATTATTAAAGTTCTAGAAAACATGATCCAAGAGGGAAGATTGAAAAAACTGGATTTGTTTAGTCTGGAAAAGAGAAGACTGAGAGGGGACATGATAACAGTTTTCAAGTACATAAAAGATTGTTACAAAGAGGAGGGAGAAAAGTTGTTCTTCTTAACCTCTGAGGATAGGCTAAGAAGCAATGTGCTTAAATTTCAGCAAAGGAGGTTTAGGTTGGACATTAGGAAAAAATTCCTAACTGTCAGGGTGGTTAAGCACTGGAATAAATTGCCTAGGGAAATTTTGGAATCTTCATCATTGGAGATTTTTAAGAGCAGGTTAGACAAACACCTGTCAGGGATGGTCTAGATCAGTGCTTCTCAAAGCCGGTCTGCCGCTTGTTCAGAGAAAGCCCCTGGCACGCCAGACCGGTTTGTTTACCTGCTGCATCCCCAGATTCGGCCGATTGCGGCTCCCACTGGCCGTGGTTTGCCACTCCAGGCCAATGGGGGCTGCGGGAAGCAGCGCAGGCCAAGGGACATGCTGACCACCCTTCCCGCAGCCCCCATTGGCCTGGAGTGGCAAACCGCGGCCAGTGGGAGCCGCGATCGGCCGAACCTTTGGACGCGTCAGGTAAACAAACCGGTCCAGCCCACCAGGGGCTTTCGCTGAACAAGCGGCAGACCGGCTTTCAGAACCACTGGTCTAGATAATACTTGGTCCTGCCATGAGTGCAGAGGACTGGACTAGATGACCTCTCAAGTCCCTTCCAGTCCTGTGATTCTATGATATCTCAACATGTTCAGTGTTGCCTGTACTTCTGTAAGGAATACTTCTGCTGGATTCTCTTGACCCAATTTATTTATATAAATAATATGTTTCATATTTAAAGTGACAGTGTCATGACAAAAAGTTAGAAATGGGCCCAACTGTAACTTCAGATCTGAACCTATATTCAGACTTCATTGGCTAGGTTTTCTCCTATGTTGTGGCCTCAATCCAAGTCAGCTAATCCAAGCAGCTGGGAATCCCCTCAGTGTGGAAATCCTAGAAGTGGAGCTGATATAGCCTATTAGAAAGAGGCATGGCTGAAGTGCGGCTGTGCGTTGGTGATCCCCTCCACCTGGCATACCAGCCACTTGGGGCCACAGCCACTTGGCATAGTTTAGATCAACCCTGAGGCTATTTCAAATTAGGTCAGGGACTGACCTGGCATAGAAACAGCCCTGCGTCTGGAAGCTGCAAATGGCTTCTTTGGGACTTCTCCTTTGACTCCCCCCACCCCAACATATATGCAGCACAGCTGAGGATCAAGGCCCATATTCATAGATTCATAGATCTTAAGGCCAGATGATACAATTGTGATCATCTAGTCAGATCTCCTGCATAACACAGGCCTTAGAACTTCCCTGAGTTAATTCCTGATTCAAACACAATAGTTGTGCTTGAACGAGAGCATATATTTTTTAAAAAAATCCAAACTTGATTTAAAAATTTCCAGCAACGGAGAATCTAGCACAACCCTTGGTAAATTGTTCCAATGGTTAATTATCCTCACTGTTTAAAAAAATGTGCTTTATTTCTAGTCTGAATTTGTCTAATCTGTTTTTTCTAGTCTGAATAGCTTCAACTTCCAGCCATTGGATCTTTGTCTTTGTCTGCTAGATTGAAGAGCCTTTTATTATCAAATTTCTGTTCCCCAATAGGTACTTGCAGACGGTGATCAAATCACCCCTTAACCTTCTCTTTGTTAAGCTAAATAATTGAGCTCCATAATTCTCTCACTATCAGCCATGTTTTCAATCCTTCAGTCATTCTTGTGGCTCTTCTCTGAACCCTTTCCAGTTTTTCAACATTCTTCTTGAAGTGTGGACACAAGAACTGGACACAGCATTCCAGTAGTGGCCGCACCAATGGCAAATGCAGAGGTAATATACCCTCATGACTCCTACTTGACATTCCTGTTTATGTGTCCAAGGTTTCGCCCTTTTAGCCATGTTTCACTGGGAGCTCATGTTCAGCTGATCATCACAATCTCCAAAAAATTTTCCTGTGTTCCAGGATAGAGTCCCCCATTCCGTAAGAATGGCTTACATTCCCTGTTTCTAGATGTATGACCTTACGTTTCACTGTATTGAAATGCATATTGTTTGGTTTAACCAGCTTACCAAGCAGTCAAGATTGCTCTGTATCAGTGACTGGTCCTCTTCGTTATTTACCCTTCCCCAATCTTTGTGTCATCTGCAAATTTATCAGTGATGATTTATTGTTTTAAACTTTGTGACACTGGCTCTTTTAAAGCAGTGTGTGTGTGTGTGTGTGTATGTGATCACACAAGCGTGTGTGTAATTGGCTGGGATTTTATTCTCTTTGAACAGAAATGTAATCAAAACATGATAAATTGTATCTAAGTAACTTTTTGTTCTGTGATCAGTTCCTCTTTATATGTCAAGATGAGGTCTAATGTAGAATTCCACCATGTTGGATGCAATGCTTCTTGAGTTAAGAAATTGTCATCTATATTTTTTTCCTATTTAAGGAGCCGGTCATCCTGTTCTCCACTCTGATTTGGTGTGGGTTTTTTAGCTTACACCAACTTGTATCCTATTGTGTACTTTATCTGTTAGAACACTGATCCATAAGCATTCAAGGTCATTTACTTCTGAGTTGTCAGTGACTCAGAAACAAGTAATGCCATTTTTGACAGTGCCACTCCCCCTCCTCCTTTGTCTACTCAAACCTTCCTAAATAGGTTATAGCCAGTGATTTTAACATTCTAATAATGCAAATTTTCCCACCAGATTTCAGCGATACTAACTAGGTTGAATGCATGCTCATAAATGTGCAATTTCAGATCCTCTTGTTTGTTACCCAGACTCCTAGCATTAGTGTATAGGCAAATAAAGCAATTCTTCTCTTCTCATCCTTTGGTGGATTTTTGTTCTTGATAGCTTCAATTTATTTCTCCTTTTCACCCTCCACTTTTGTTGTTGGTGTACGCCCTACCATCCTATGCCTTAGACGACTGGATCCCCTTTTCTATATCTCTATAATGGGTCTAGCCAGAACCCCAGAGCACAACAGTCCTTTTTTCGGGTGTGCGTGTGGGGGGGGGGGGGGGGAAGACCTGAAATCAGATGAAGTTTTTCTAAGAGGCAGGGAATTCAGCGTCAGGGAATTACAGAGAGAGACTGCAGGTGAGATCGGATCTACAGTTCTGATCTTGAATTTTGGTTTGGATCCATCTCTAGTTTGTTTGTTTTTTTAGAGAGACATATTTACACAAATAAAACACACACACGCCTTACATGTGTGGTTAATGTGCCATTTATTTACATTTTACATTCACTAATTTTGAACTTGGACAAAACAGATGCATTATTAGCTTCACTTTGTTTATAGTCATTTTCACTGCCTGGTTTTCATGCTTTGGTACAGTACAGTTTCATCTGGGTTTCAAACAATGCCAAGGAATGTTGAAATAAATTTTAAACCAACTGACCTATTTTCCTCCAATTTTATTAAAGAATCTACCTTTTTATGGCATAATCTTTAGGCCTAATTTCGTTGTCAGTGTCACTTTGAAATGTGTTGATAAGAATGTAGCCGCCAAATAGATAGCATAATAATAATTCAATTTCTCAGAAGAATTTAAAAAAAACAACCAACAAGTACTGCTTCCTGCCTATAGTAAGACACATTGGGTGATTTCAGTTCATCCCCTAGTTTATTAATTAGCTAATTTACATATATAACTTAAGCTAATTTACATATATAACTTAAGTATTGAAGGGCATATTCTCTCCTTTCTATTGTTGTTGTGCAGTAGTGGTATCCTATTAATACATATGCTTTGAGAATCTATTTGAGATGCCTGGATCCCGAAATAATGCTGTATGCATGAAAGTATAGGTCAGAAGATTTTATTATAATGCGTGTTGCCTTGGCTAAAAATCTCTTATTATCTGGTTTATAGTGCTGAGAGGGGGACCACTCACTGGAAGTTATAGGCTGCGCCAAATTCACTTTCATTGGGGGGCCAGCGATGACATTGGCTCTGAGCATGCAGTGGATGGAAAGAAGTATGCAGCGGAGGTAAGGCATTGTATTGAATTATATAGAGGCCATAGTCTCTCTGTAGTTAAGGTTGAACTAGCGTTCCATTATAAGACAGATTTTGTCTCTGTAACTTTTCAAAACATGAGCAATGTGCCTAAAATTTTTCATGTGTGATCCTCTGCCAAAGGAGAATATATTTGGAGACCTTGGCAAAGGATAAGACAAGAAGTACATGAAATATTATAAGTGGAAAATTTAGAGGATTTTTATTGTTTGAGAGTTGTTTTAATCTTTTTTGTTTTTAATTTTTAACTTTTCCTTTGGAATCGTTTATATCTCAAAATAAGCCTGAAATAGAAACTGCAGATTTGTTTTTTTAATTGGCCTTACTGAGGATATGTGCATTTTACTATTTGCAGAAGAGTTGGGTGGTCATTTTTGTGGTGTATGTAGCAATGTGACAGTTATGCCTTTGTTTTCTGTGTACTGCACCTTTAAATCTCTAAGGACTATGCTGCCTACAGAGACAGGCAGCCATTGTGAGTGTTCCATTTAGTGCAGAATGTCACAGAGGAGAAACGCACAGTGTGCTCTCTCATGGAGTCTTTACTTATGCTCTTTCTTGTTCCTTGCTTTTGATTATTCTACAATAAAAGTAATTCAGACTGAAAGTATCTGTTTCCTCTTTGCGTATGGGAAAAATAAAACAAGTATTTTAGTGAGGAAAATGGGATCTCAAACAACAAATAGCTCAGAGAAAGTGAGAGTTTTCCTGGGTAAAAAAGGAAAATAGAAAAGGTAAAAATAAATTTTTATGGAAATATGGCAGATTTTCACTATAATGCAAAAGAGGAACAATTTGAAATATATGTACAAAGTTCTGATCAGTATTTTATTGGAAATGCTATAGAAGACAGTGGTAAGAAAAAAAAATCAATTTTTCTACCACTGGTGGGAAAAGTGACATTTGCAGTGTTTAAAGGCTTATGTTTTCCACAGGAACCAGGTGAGATGGAGTATAAAGAATTAATAGAGGTGCTTAAAAACATTATGTACCAAAACCAAATTTCTAGCTGAAAAAAAAATAAGTTCCATCTCAGAAACCAAATGGAAGGAGAAAATCTCTCTGAATTTCTAGCCAGTCTAAAAAGCTTCCCACTGCTTGTCATTTTGGTAACTTTCTGCAAGAAGCACGTTAGACATCGTTTTGGTTTTGGGATAAGGAAACCAGAAGAAAGAGTGAGGCTGCTGAGCACTGGTCATGCAGAAGAAATACCCCAGGAGATGAGAATGCAGTTTCAGTGCCGAACTCCCTGAAGAAAATGCTCTAACAAATCAAGAAAGCACCTCTGCCAAATTGGCACATGCTAGAAGAAAGAGAGAGTTCACAAGCAAAGAAGACTACGTGGCTTGCCCCATGTCAGAGGACATCAGGAAACAAGAGGGCTCCCCGGTCCTGTTGAGTTGTGGCATCGCATTGGCCAGACCAAGTTCTCTTCAACAAGCTGCAGTGCAGGAGCGGTGGTAAGATGGGATACATACCTTAAAAGAGAAGTCACAAGCCATTGAGAATGGGGCTCTACCCCAAAATGTTTCACAGCTCTTGTTTGTTTTGTTGGTTTTTTGTCTTTTTGAAAAATTACAGGGAGTAGTGTGGTTTATTTAGCTGTAGGGATTTTACTTTTTGTCCTTTCTTGTTTGTTGTTTTTTAATTCACAATAAAAGTCATTCCGACTGAAAGTATCTGTTTCCTGTTTGTGTATGCAAAATATAACATTTTAAAAGTTATTCAATCTAGCTTTTGTGAATCTAAAATCGTGAATGATCCGATGGAGACATTGTAAGCTCCAGAATACTAACATGCATACATGTGCACACAGAATGGTCTATTGGACTGAGAAGTGAGGTATGAATTCCTATATTCTATTTCTGGTCTTAATAATACTACTTTGGACTTCTGTGGTAGCTTTCCTGCAAGGATATCTCAGGGCTTGTCTATGTAGGGAAGCTATTGCTAAATAAGCAAGGGTATGAATTTAAAGAGTAATAGCTATTCTGTACTAACTCCCCAACTGGACACTCTTACTCTGCACTGAAAGTACCTGGGTGCAATTTAGCTTCACTTCCAAAACGTGTTAAGCTACACCACACTCAGACACCTTCATGCGAAATAAGATTGTCCACACAGGAGCTATTCTGTGATAGCTATTCTGGGCTATTCCCCATGTAGACAAGTCGTAAGGCCACAATCCGGCGACACACTTAAGCATGTGTTTAACTGTAAGCATGAGGGTATTTCCATTGACTTAAATGGGACTTTTCACGTGCTTAAAGGTAAACATATACTTATGTACTTTGTTGGTTTGGGCCTAAGAGCTTAACAAACATTAATTATGCCTCACAACACCAAGTATTACCCATTTTACAGGTAGGGAAACCTTAAGGCCATAGAGATTAAGCAGTTTGCCAAAGGCCAAGTCCATGTCTGAGGCAGGATCTAGAACCAAGATCTCCAAGACCCCTGTTTTATCCACAAGACCACACAGCCTCCCATGCAGTTCATTCAGGCAACCCATTAAGACCCATGTTTTCTAAGGAAGCCTTTACTTTTGGGGTCC
Organism: Natator depressus; assembly: GCF_965152275.1. Lineage (NCBI taxonomy): Eukaryota > Metazoa > Chordata > Testudines > Cheloniidae > Natator > Natator depressus. Next base: position 48,112,265 of record NC_134235.1, on the reverse strand, counting down.
CCAGTTTTTGTGTGTCCGTCTGGAGCTCAACAAGCATGTGAAGTCTTCCAAGTGAAGTCACTGGGAGCAACAGATTCTCAGCACCTCTGAAAATCAGGTTCTGAAAATTTAAAAATGGACCCAAAATTAAAAGCCTCTTTTGAAAAATCTGATCTTCAACTACTCTGAGTTTCCTTCTCTGAAGAATAGGGAAGATAGACTCTGGGTGAGTTAGTAAGTCTTATGAGATTTATTAGATAATGTTTGAACAGTACTTTAAAAATAATAAATTAATTTTTATAGAGCACTTACGTACACTCAACAGCATGGCAGTGCAGAGAACAGCAGTACTCTGCACAAGGGAGGAGAGACATCTGACTCTGACTTAGCGCCTTCCGTAGAGACTTGAAGGCTCCTGACAGGGGAGTACGAACATGACTTTAGGGAGCATGGCTTGGTGGGAGGGGTTGGAGGACACTGGGGCAAAGATCACTTTGCTTTTTACCTCGCCAAATCGTGGCAATCCTAGCACTAGCCAGAGTGGATCTTCTGAATTTTGGACCAGTCTGCGTGAAGCTTCCAAGCAATTACACATCAAACAAGCGAGGTTGCTCATTACAAATCTACCACAAAACATTCCCAGTCAGAAATCAATTGGAAATGCAGGTGCTCAGCACCTCTGAAGATCAGGCCACTTTTATTTAGATGCCTAAATACAAAAGCTGGTAATTTTTTTTCCAAACTTCAAGTTTTCTTTGAAAATTTTTCATGCAAAATTTATATTTGGGGAAAAAAGAGGGGGGAGGGAGATTTTTTTGGTGAAAATTTCATTTTCCCATCCCCCTCCTCATTTCATGACCAGCTGTAAGGCTGATCAATGTTTTGCTGAAATTTTGACTGAGGAAATGGGGGCAGGGAGGGGAAAATGCTGATGAAATTTGCATGATTTTATTCTACCACTTATTTTTACCAGCTCTACTAAATGTGGATTTAAGAGCCTAACTTTAGCCTTCAATGTTTGAAAATTTTGGCCTACGAAATTGCAGTGTTTCCCCATATTTAGAACAGTGAGTATCCATAGATACTGTGGTGGTGGTAACTTGCTAAATTTTGACTTTTAATAGTAACTGCTGTACCTGAAATGTAAAAATACTGTTAATTGTGCCATTCTCATATCTATCCAGCCACATCAGTGCTTGTTGTTGCCCTTTGTATGATTATATATTTCCAGATTTCAATAAACATAAATATTTGCAGCTGGAAAATTGAATGCGTCTGAATATAAACAGGTGAAGTAGAAACCTCAACACTAGTACAATTGCATGTTAATTGTAATTGCACCAGTTCAGTGGGAATTGACAGTATTTGTGCTTTTGCCTTTCAGCTTCATGTGGTTCACTGGAACTCGGACAAATATTCCACTTTTGTTGAGGCTGCTCGGCAGCGGGATGGATTAGCTGTCATGGCAGTATTTCTAAAGGTAAGCAACGATTGCTTTATCCCTTTTAATAAATCTGTGTTATAAGCTTAGACAACAAAACTGTTATTCTGTAGCAAATATCTCTTTACCCATAATTCTGCAGCAGCAAAAATATGAAGGCAGAAAACACATGCCTAATTTTTAATGTGTTTATAATAGTAAATTGCTGCATCACCTGTAAGACACCATAATTCATAGAGTTTAAGACCAGAAGGGACCATTAGATCCTCTAGTCTGACCTTCTGTATATTGCAGGCCATTTAAATTCACCCAGGCACTTCCGTATGACCCAATAACTTGTGTTTTTCTAAAGCATATCTTCCAGAAAGCACTAATCTTGATTTGAAGATATCAGGAGATGGAGAATTCACCACTTCCCTTAGCCGTTTGTTCCAATGGTGAATTGCTTCTTTTCTGTCTGAAGAGGAAAACAAACATTAGAGGGTTTCCTTAAAATCTCTGAACAAAATCGTGCCTCATACACTTGATAACCTGCTCATTCTAGGATAAAAAAACACCCCATCCTACAGCCTCACTGACTTTGTGCAAGGAACCCCAGAAAGGACACAAAAAACTTAACCTGTGATTAGAGGACAGGGTGCCGAGCAGCTCTGTAGCCCCTACTTCAGTGTCAAGTTAATACGGTGATGGCCACTGCCACTTTGGAAATGCTAATGCCCTGGGTTGGAGCAGTGCTTATGACCCTTGCTGTTGACAGGATTTTGTGGCCTTTGCATCCACATAATTGCAGGACTCCTGGCTACACAACAGGCACACACCCTGTCTTTGCAAAGCAAATGCAAACCAAGCTTTGCTTGATATCAGTGATATGGAGAGCTGCTGCAAAGCTGCCTTCTCCCCACTTTCCTCCCATACTGTGTAACTGCAATGGTTCTGCTTCATCTGGAGCCTTCTGTCCCTGTGCTGACTGGTGAATTTCACCTCTGTGACTATATTACAGCTGTCATGCTGCAGAGATCAGTGTCATCAGGGATCCTTGACATGTTTTGTGCTGCTTGTTCATGTTGAACCTATCCCATTCTTGCCAACTAATTACAAAGTACTCTTTTCATGAGCCACTCCTTTATACGTGTTGTCACCTTCCCAGTGTACACCCTCCTGACCCAATGCACATTGCTGAGAAACCTGATTTTGCACGAGTCACACAGAAGAGTCATGTTCGTGAATTTTCCAGTGTGCTTTAAAAAACTTAAGCTTAAAAAGGGTATAGACTAATTTATTCACATCATGTATACAGCCTGAGGTTCTTACAGTTCCTCTGTAAAACACTGTTAAGAAAAATAGCTTTTATTCTACTGCTACAAAAAGTGAACTAAAAATAAAATCAACTCCCCAGACTGATATAGCTAATGAAAAATAGCCTCAGCAAAGTGAATGACATCCCTCTTTCTGAATAATCAGCATTTGTTCCAGGTTGTTTTAATTAATAATGGCCTGATACTGCATCCATTGATGTTTATCAGAGTTTTACCATTAACTTCACTGGGTGAAGGATCAGGCCCTGTGTGAAAAACTTTAAAATTAAACCTTAATAAGTGGAAAGTGAATGCATATTCTTCCCTGGAGAGTTTGATCTTTGACTATTTGCCTTTACAGATTGGTGAATGTAACTCTCAGCTGAAGAAAATTACTGACCGTTTGGATACCATTAGAGCCAAGGTAAAGTAATTCTCCTAAAATTCTCCAGTACTTCTTGCTGCTGTTCTTTTTCTTCCATGCTTCACATTCACATTCCTTAGGTATTTACAGCCGGTAAACAAGGATTAGCTCTGATTTGGGGCAGTTTAGGGGCACTTTTGCTGGATAAAGTCAGACGCAAACCAGCACATTGTAATTATTTTGTTGTACAATGCGGGGGGAGGGGAGAAGATCATTAATTAGCTGTAACAATTTAATCCCTGACAAATAACATTATCATCAAGATCACTGACGTTGGATAACTGCACATTTTATTTTTGTGGGATTTTTTTTTCAAGAATATGGAGAGTCGAGATATATTTTCTCACTTGTTTTATGGGGGGAGAAGAGGATCGCGTCCCCTTTGATCAGCACATGGAGTGGCCTTGCATGCATTAATTGGCCCTTCATTTGTGACTGGGAGGGGGGCAGTTATCTCTGTGACATCAAACCTTGCAGAAGCCTCTCTCTTAATCCAAAAATCCACATGAGGAGGGAGGGCGTGGATGGGTGGGCCAGGGAGGCATGAATGGGCTGGTGTCAGACTGCAGAAGACACAGATTGCCATCCCATCAGCTCTACAGACATTCCAAGCAAAGGATAATATATCCCGATGTTGTATTACTTTTACATCAGACCCCCATCACTAGGCTATTCATAGTCAACAGGGGTGCCTGGTAGCATGGCTTCAGTGGAACCCTGCTGTCACCAGAAGGAACACTAGGGGCAGATCTGCTGTAGAGGCACGGGACCGCCACATGGGTAGCTCTGGCCCACTCCCCTCCCTAGGTTTCAGAGCCTAAGATGCAACATCTACACAGCTATTTTTAGCACAGTAGCGCAAGCCCAAGTCTGTGGAGCTCGGTTGGGAGGCTCATTGCCGTGAGCTGTGTAGATGTACCTCTGTGATCCTCCAGAGCCATGCAAACCTAGCCCCCACCAATGGAACAATCTCTTACAGTTTTTCTCTCCATAATTCTCCTTTGGCATGACCAGTGGGGGAGATCCTGCTTGTCACTTTTAAATAAACAAAATGTTATGACACCATAAAGAAATTAACTAGACTGCATAATAAGTGGTTGCTAAACATGGTGGTTCTGGGTTAGAATGTGCATGCTTCTTTTTCCAGGGTAAACAAGCACTGTTCACAAACTTTGACCCTTCCTGTTTGCTTCCTCACTCTCTGGACTACTGGACTTATCTTGGCTCTCTTACTGTTCCACCTCTTCTTGAAAGTGTCATCTGGATAATTCTCAGAGAGCCTATAAGTGTTTCCTCTGAGCAGGTACACTTTGATCCCCCCAACCCTTCAAATATAATGTTTTTTAAACTGAATTATGGTTTAAAGTGATACTCACAAGACTATTTTATTTATAGCTTTAGATATTTAATTAATTATGACATTTCTTACCCTACCAAATTTTGTGCTTTACATTTTTGTCTTGAGTTTCTAGATAAATTTGAAATTAACATGAATTTTTGTTGATGTCCTTTAGGCATCAGAATGATCAAGTATTATTATTAAAATGTTTTGAAATTTAAAAAAATTGTTCGGGAGCTACAAATTGGGAAAAATACAAGAAAGAAACTGATAGTTAATTTCATTTGAGGGTATTTAACTCCACTTGAGTTTAATTTTGTATACTTTACCATCTCCAAAACGCCACTATCCATTTATTTATTTGTATTTAACTCATTCATTATAGAATTCCAGTTCAGCAAATGGCCAAATAAATACAGAGCCTTTCCTAGATACCAAGAGTATGAAATTTGGTTGATCTGAATACTGTGGTTACTACTAATAACTAGTTCCTAACAGTCAGGCTAAATGAATGTAGGAGAGGGATGAGCACACCACTTGGAACTGCCCTTTATATTTCTCAGGTTACTTGCAGCTGTAAAATTGACCTTCCAGCTGTATATTTGTAGACCAACAGTGACATCCAGTGGTTAGTGAGGTTAATATTCTTATGCAGTGAAGATGCTAAAGGGAATATGGGTTTCTACTATTAGGAATTGGTAACCAGTGCTGCTGTTGGTGGGTATCATTACTCCAGTTGGCACATTACAAACTTGTGGCTTATCACACCTCAGTATTTACCTGTTCTGTGTTATAGATAACTCACTCAGTAACATTAATTGTTCTGTGCCAGATAATGCCACTTCCAGCTTTGCCAATGAACAGCCTTGCTGAACCATCCTGTAGCTCAGACGAATTCCCTAACAGGACTATAATTAAGAGGAATAAGATTGTCCCACTGAGCGATGCTACTCAGTGTGATTAAGATTGGTAGAATGTGGCATGGCCCAGTAGCTGCTAAGTTTTAAATGGTGTGGTTTGACTGGTATCTCTTTGCTGGCGGATTCTAGAGGTGAAATCCTGGCCCCGCTGAAATCAGAAAGAAAACTCTCATTGACTTCAGTGGGCCAGGATCTCAACCTAGAAGCATTATCTCTCAAGAGAGTTCAAATACTCAAAAGAAGAGCTAGGAAGTTTAAAGGTCACGTGAAGAGTAGCCTTCTTTTTATGTGTAGCATTTTCTTTGAGTAGCATTTTACTAAGAATGAAAGAACCAGTTCAGAAGAAATAAGAACTGGCCTGAATCTTTGATCAAAATGCAAACCAGGTGTTTCAGTGGATAGGACACCTGTGAGGGAATCAAGAGACATTGAGCTCTGGGAGCAGCTGGCCTTGAACAAGTCACTTACCCACTCAGTGTTTCACCTTCCTCATCTGTAAAATAGGTATAATGCTTACTGGGCTTGGTAAAGCTCTTTAAGATGAAAGGTGCTATATGATGATTATTACTGCTGTCCAAAGTTTACATCCAGCCCTGAACTTCCCAAACCCAAATTTGCTTGGGCATAGTCTCTAGTTAAGATACTTTAAAAGTGCAATGTTGCATGGAACAGGGAACGTGTATACCATTTTTAGGGAATGAAGTATCAGTATCTGATGCAACACATTACTTCATTTCTTACTATGTATTATCTCAAATTCGATGTATCCTGTCCAGTGTGTGATATTTTATATGCTCTATAATTAAATACAAAAAATGGTTTGTTATTACATATTATTTGTTTCCAGTTGCGCCCACCGTGCCATGTGCTGTACAAACATAAAGGAAATCACAGTTCATGCCTTGACTGGTACTACTTTGCAATTTGCTTGTTAACTCTTCATTTTTATATTTTTTTCTTAGAAGCTTAAAATACAGTTTCTTCCTCTATTGATTTTATTCTTTTCCACTTGGGAAATATTTTAAAAATAAAGAAACAAATGTCAGTTTCAAGCTTCCAGTGATTTACCAAAAACATCATTATGGAAAAAATGCCTTAATTTTTTGAATAGTAACTTCAAAGGGAGAGTTGTTTTATTTTTTACTTTTTGTTAATTAATTGCTTAATGAAAATTAATTTATTCTCAGATACATTTTCTTAATTGAGCATGCCATGTTATTAGTTATTTAAATACTTTAATTTACATAGTGGTGCATGTTCTTAATTTTGGGTTTTGAAGTGTCCTGCCAATGAAACTGTGATTAAAGAAGTATGAGTCAGTAGTTTCTGTTTTTATTCTGTCGACTGAGACACTGACATACATCATAAGGCTGTGAGTTTGGAAATCTGGATGTATTATGCAAACTTTACTGATTTGCATAAGTAATACATAAGTATCACCACCCCATTTACATACTTTTCCCTCCCTTGCCATCCATCATTTCCATCTACTTCGGTTCAAGTTTTCCCTAGCTTTCCATCCCCACCTCCACCTCCTGGGCTAGCTTCCCTCTTGAATTCCTCCACTTCTCTTCCTTTCCCCTCCCAAGATCACCTTCTGCCCCTAACCCCACTTTGAGTTTCCCTGATGTAACCCCCTTTGATTCTCCCCTGTATCTGGAGCTTCCCCCACCCCCTAGAGTATGGTCTGTGCCCAGTCTGTGCCTAAAGCTGTGGGTAGAGTGACCCTTACTCTATATATCCCCTCCCAGTGCTGCTGTTCTAGCCATATTTCTAGGCTCACAGACAGGCAGCCTGATTCTAGGGAGCTCTGTGGTAAGGGTGCACCTGCAGCTGGATCTCTATGCTTAGAATCCAGACTGTAACTATGGAGAAGCAGCCTAGCATGCCTCTCTCTCTTTCCTACTTGGGAGCATGGAGCTCAGAAGCCTAAGAGGGGACAATAAGGCCTGGTCCACGCTAAAAAGTTAGATGGACATAGCTATGGCAGTCATGGGTATGGAAATAAAACCTTAGCTACGCCCTCCTACCCCACAGTGTAGACATATCTGTGTTGACAGAAGAATATTTCAGTCAACCTTGCTCCCATCATTTGAGGAGGTGGGGTTCCTATAGCAATGGAAAAATCTCTTTGTTTTGTGTAGGCTGTGTCTACGCTAAGAGATTATGCCAACATAGCTTTGAAAACATGGCTATGCTGGTATAGTCTCTGAAGTGTAGAAATACCCTAAGAATGGGACTCTCCTGGCCAGTCCTAAAGCCTTCTGGGCTCTGACTGTGGGCTTGATTCTCTACTCTCTTAGGGCTAAACTGTACTTCTGTGGCACAGCCCAAAGCAAAAGACAGTGACCTACTGAAATCAATGGGAGTACCTGAGGAGTAAGGTTCTACTCAGTGTGAGGAAGTGAGAGAATCTGGTCATCAGCTATTTTCTACCCTCTGCTGCCTCTCCCAGATAACTATCTTAATAACCACTTTATTTTTGATGCTTGTTTTCTGAAGGAAGTTTGTTCCCCCCCCCCCCCCGGGACAGTGACCCTGCCATAACATACTATATATCCACTATCAGAATCATGACTTTTGTGCTGCCCTACTAATGTTAACTAAATAAAGGAAATCAGTCTGAAGCAAGCTAGTGTATAAAACTAATAACTTTTCACAATAGGTCAGATTAGCAAGGTTCAGATCTGGAATCAAATCCAGATCTAAATGCCCTCACAGTTCATAATTATTTGTGCTGGGCATTCCAGTTTGCCTTATTGTTGAGATAAATCCAAATTGCGAAGTTTGGATAAAGATTTAAACATTTCCTAATTGTCAGTGTGTGTGAGAGAGAAAGTTTGGATCAGATATTTCAGTTTGGGCTCATCTCTAGTAATTATTATTTGCTTTGTATTGTGTGCCAGGTGGATGATGTAAAAATGGTAAGTAGAAAAGTGTTTTGTAGCACAGCATCCATCATTCTTCACTGATGGTGATATTTCTGCACCATGACGGCATACAATCAGATTTTGTTTGCTTGCTCATGTTGGCTCCCAGGCAATCTGTATGGGACAAAAAAATTAGTCGGAATTATGCTGGCCTTTGGACTGCAAAATGGAGTGCAGAAATCTTAAAAGAGAATTCTTTTTAGTCTTCAGGTTAGGAAAGATCAAGTGTGAATACCATGCTATACCCAGACAATGTCTGAAACAACACTCACAAAATGTAAATGAAAAATAAAAGCTAACAGGAATAAGGGCTGAAATGGCCAAATGGCCATTCCAGGTGTGCTCTAGAAAATACGATCCCCATACTTCTTGGTGAAATAAAGGTGACAAGTATGTTCATGTTTATTACTTAGAATTCTTCATTTAGCCTTAGCATGACAATTCTCTGCTGAACTCTATATACCTCTTTTCATCTGCAGCTAGCCAAATTCCGCAGCCTTCTGTGTACTGCTGAGGGAGAGGCAGCCTGCTGCATGCTGAGAAACTACCGGCCACCACAGCCTTTAAAGGGACGGGAAGTCAGAAGGAATTAAGGAGTAAAGCAAGAATCAGCCACTGCTGAGACCACTTAGGAGGCTGAATTAGTTTTTTAATAATAATATGCTTTGTGCCTAACGATAGGTATTATTTTATTATTCAGTTTCAATGCAGTCATTTCAGCAAGACAAAGGTGTCCTGACTTGTAGCACTTGGGCCGATTTTAACGGGTTTGAATGGGTTTTGCCCCAACTGGTACGTGTGCATTGTGGTGTTAGTGTTTGCAGCAGAGCTTTCTGAACAACTTCGTTTCAGACTGCGCACGTGAATACAATCATTTATATTGAGTCTGATCCTGCAAAGTGCTGAGCAACTCCTGCAAGGTAGTGGGCACCCGCAACTCCCTTTCATGTCAGTTGCAGTTGAGGCTACATAGCCCCCTAAAGGGCTAAGCCCATTTTTTTAACACCATAAATCTTTCTTTAGGGGCTAGACTGGCTTCTTCCTTTAATTTTCAAGGAGAACTTAGTATTTTAAAGCTGGTAGGATTCCATTACTGATCATAAGCAAAGGGATCCTGTTTAAGCTGGGACGCCATGATAGATTTACCAAAAAACATAGTATCCACTAATGACATTTAACCCATAAAGTATACAAATGTATTCACAGGCGTCGACTTCCTGCGGGGCCCAAGGGTGCTCAAGCCCCCTCTCTGCCCCAGACCCTGCTCCCGCCCCACCCCCACCTCACCCCTTCCCCGAAGCCCTGTCCTGCCTCTTCCCGCCCCCGCTCCACCTCTTCCCACTCAGTTCTGCCCCCTCCATTGACTGTGCCCCATCCCCGCTCTTCCCCGCTCCTCCAGCACCTCCTGCATGCTGTGGAACAGCTGATTGCGGCAGGAGGGAGGCGCTGGGAGGAAGGGCGAGGAGTTGATCAGTGGAACACCAGCAGATGGGAGGCACTGGGGGGAAGGGAGGGAGCTGGCTGCTGGTGGGTGCAGTGCACCCACTAATTATTTTCCATGGGTGTTGTGGCCCTGGAGCACTCATGGAGTTGGCCAATTTTCTTCTTTTGTTTTTAATGAACTAGCTGTAGCCCTCAAAATATGAAAATTATGACCCAAACTCTCCCTTCTGCTTCTGCAAGCAAAGGGAACTGAAATCTCAGTAGCTCTTTCCTCTCAATCTTTTTCCTTCAACACTTCTCCACTGGTCTTCTGCGGAGCTGGTGCCATGCCTTGTTTTGAGAACAGAGCTGGATGTTGATGGGAGTGGAGCAAAGGACCAGCCACTCTCTACAGCAACTTCCCTGTTGAGCCTGGGGATTTCTGCTCAAAAATCCAATCAGGATTTAATGCCACATGAAGTGGTAGTAACTCCCCCTGACTCTCTCCGGGGCTGTAACCGTGAAGCCAAGGGAGAATCAGCCAGTGGCCACACAACTCGTGCAGGAGTGGGAGGAAGTATCAGAGCAGCCACATGGAGGGAAAGCCACCCTTCCATGCAACTGAGTATTTCTTTCTCCAGGATGCCTAGGACTGTAGGTTTTGTAGGCTGCACCTCTTGCCTTCTCCATTGGTACGGTGACCCATCCTCCAGGAGGGAAAAATTGAGGGGATACCATACAAGCAAGGCCAACCTTGCAGAGATTCCCGAGTCCCTCATATTCTTCTATAAGTAAATAGATTGTTTAGCTTAGTTTAGATGATAGATAGATAGATAGATAGATAGATAAAGTAAGTCTTATTGTCCTCTCCTCCACTCCAGTAGAGTGCTTCTTCTCAGGGGGAGCTTAAGTTGCTTCTGTTACTGCAGATCCTCTCATTGCAATACAGTATTTTGAGCAGTGAGAAAAAGAAAACTGTCCATGGGAGAAGCAATAGAGGCAATGCAGCAACAGGAGCTGTGGACAAGAATGGCCAAATGTGAAACCTGCAGGCACTTTTTTTTCAGTCCCCGCTAACCAGGATAGGCAGGAGGACCCAGGTAGATATAAAAAAAGTGAGTGTGGTCTTGTTCAAATGACAAGTATGTGTGTAGAGTATAATTGCTGGAGCGTGTGTTTTTTCCCTTTCTTTTTTGACCTGATGTTGCATCTGGTCTGTTTCCCTGTCATGCGAGTAGCTGCAGAATGTCATGAATGAAGTTTACACATTGTGTAAAGGGCGCTAAAGAACTGATTTGCCTGAGGACAGGAATAATGAGGCTTCTGCTGTGTGTGTTCATATTAGAAATAAAAAAAGTTTTAGCTGTTTTTCCTGCATTGAAAATAAATAGTGGAGTCGATACAGTGGTTTGATATTTGTAAGGATTTTATCAAATAAAAACAGATGTTGTCAATGTGTCTTGTACTTTCCACTGAATAGACTGGAGTTTGCCGACAGCCTACAGATTTACCTAGATGCCCACAGCCAAGCTTGTGGTTCAGATGCAGCATTTGCTTTTCAGCTCTAGTTTGTGATGGATCTGAAGACAAAGTAGTTGAAACGAAGTCTGGAGTAGATATTGTTAACAGGATTTAAGTGAAATGTCTTGGGCAATCTTAGGTCATCCAATAGTTGGCACTCTTTATTTTAGTGCAATGCATCTAAACTATTGTGGTGCCCTATTAGTTGCTGAGACATACTGCAACTGAGCAGGCAGTGCTAAAACATAGACCTCCTCTGCCTCCTCTGCAGTGGCTTTGTTCGATATATTGATTGTGCTGGCCTCCTTCTGTGTTTGGGACTTGATACCAAGAAGTATGAAATGTGCAGTCAGCCGAAAGATGAAGGGCATTTGCTGAGAACTGGAGCTGTCAGGAATGACACGTAGCTGGATTGCTGGTTGTCACAAGACTTTTATTTTCAGAATTAAACCGACCCTTGGCTCCAGGACCTGAGTGAGGCTATGGAGCTTTATGATTCTCAGGGCAGTTCCAACACCAGCACAATTTAGAGCAGCCTCAAGACTGTTGTTACTTGTGCCTGGCTGCCCCAACCTCCAAGGAGTTGTTCCAGCAGCTGGAGATACTGGATCAAGAATGCAGTCCAGCCACCTTCCTTTTCCACCAGTCCTTCCCCTAACGTGCCTCCATGTTGGGGCCCGTGAGAGTGTTGATGTGGAGTTAGCTGGGCCAAAACTTCAGCAGTTACACTGAGGGAATCCCCAGAAGCTGATTAAACTGGCTTGAAAGCCCCTTTAACCTCTCTTTACCACACTGGTGGTGCATAGTGGGGGCCAGAATCTAGCCCACAGTTTTTATTTAACAGAATGGTAAAATAGCACTTGGAGCTCAACTGTGCCACTACTGCACCCTTTTGTGGGTTGCGTCCTATTACCCATCTTGCAGCCAGTCAGCTCTGCTGCCTGCTGATGTGGGGGCAGGGGAACTCCACTGCCTCCCAGCCCCTTTGGGGCACTGTACTCCTGCAGGGAAGGTAGGTGGGGGAGCAGTTCCTGGGCTCTGGGGAGCATAGGGTCTGCAGTTTGGCTTGGTACCTATGCAGGCTGCACAAAGTGGTGAAGACCCCTAGCACCTTCCCTTCCTCTGGCTCTGCAGCTGCAACAGTGCCAGGCAGAATCTGGCCTTTATATCTCATGTTTTTGTAGGGCCCTTGCTTTTCTGTAATGTGCGGAGGGCAGGGAGAGGGTCGAGTCACAATGTCTCTCTCTCCTTTTGTATGGACCATGCAGAATTCAAGTCCCTGAGCTCATGGGAATACAGGTTCTGCTTCCTTTTATTCTCTTGCGTGCACAGTGCCCCACTGAGCATGGGAGGGAGGCATGTCCACAGCTCCATGCACAATGCACCAGCCAGTAGAGCTGCCCAGCTGCGTAGGAACATATGGGAAAGTAAGCTGTAGCCTATTAGATGGCAGCTTCTTTGTGCCCAGGAGCATGCCCACTCCAGTAGAATGCTTCTCAGTACTCCTCCAGGGGCAATGCATCTTCCCAAAGCCCTTTAAGAGGCTCTGCCTAAACGGCCCAATCAAGCAGATCACTTTCTCTGGGTCAGATCCTGCAGCCTTTACCCACAGAGAAAGCAGGCATTAACCAATGGGATAATGTATGAAGGGCGTGGTGGATTCTCCATCATTGACAAGTTTTAAATCAAGAGTAGCTGTCTTTCTAATAGATCTGCTCTAGGAATTATTTTGGAGAAGTTCCGTGGCCTGTGCTGTAGAGAAGGATAGGCTAGATGATCAAAATGGTCCCTTCTGGCCTTGGAATCTGTGAATCTATGAAAAGTGCAGGATGAAGTTCTAAAATAGAGCCATAGTTTGGGAAAGGGGCAGAGGGATGAGCGGAGGCTGCTCTAGCTAAAGGCAGACTAGGCAGTTGCCCAGGGTGGCAGTGGCGGTGGCAAGGGATGATGCTGGCAGAACTGCCTGGAGGAGAGGGCAGCTACCAGCCAGGGCTCCAAGGAGCAGGAATCAGCCCCCACCTGCGGTGCTAGGGAAGCGCCCCTACTCCCCACCCCCATCACAGGTAAGTTCACTGCCATGGCCATGACTCAGCACTCAGCAACTCAGAGCTACTCCTAGTGGCACTGTGAGTGCTGCAGGGGCTTTGGCCACAAGTGCAGCAACCCACCCAGCTCCACGTCAGCCCTGGCTGCCACTTCAACTCCACTATGTCCAGGCTCTGAAGGTGCTACCACTGCGAATACTGCGAGTCCAATAGTGAAGAGTGCATTCAGAAAGGTGAAGGGGTTACAGAGGGTGCCAGGTGGGGGGTGCAGGCTGGAGGTATGGAATGTGGCGGTGTGGGCTGGGCTGTGGGTGAGGGGTGCACACTGAGAGTGCAGAGTGTGTGTGTGTGGACTAGTGGGAGGATACAGGTGGAGCTGGGGGTGTGGAGTGCGGGTGGCTGGGCGAGTGGTACAGGCTGGGAGGGATTGGGGATGTGGAATACAGGAAGCGAGGCTGGGGACTGGCAGTGGTGGGTGGGGGGGGGAAGGCGCGGCAAGGTGTGAGGCAGGGCCAGGCTGGAGTTTTAGGGGCCAAGGTGAGGAAACTCTGATTCTGTTCAGTGAAAAGGAACCCACTGCCCCCTGTGTGAGGGGGATCAGCAGTCCCAGCCCAGGTGGCTTCATGCGTGGCAGGGGTTCTGTGCTTTCCATTAACTGGGGCCCCACAGGCTGGGAGCTGCCTCCTGCCAGTGCCTGGGTGTTGGACTGTTCCTATACCATGGGGTCTGTCACCAGGGCCCAGCAATCTCTGCAGCCCAGTCCATCCCCCGACCTCCTCCTCCACATCTCCTTTCTCTGTCACTGTAAACAACACCACCATCTTGCCTGTAAATCAGGCCCATATCCTGAGCATCATCTTCAACTTGGACATCTCTCTGGATCCTCACCTCCAGGCTAGGTCTAAATCTTGTTGATTCTTTCTGAATAACACCTCTAAGATATAGCCTTCCTTATCCATCCACTCAGCTAAAACACTCATCCAAGCTCTGATCATCTTGCGTCTCTATTGTGGTATAATCCTTCTCTTTGGCCTTGACAAATGCAGTCGTGCCCCATTCATGTCCATTCACAATGCCACTACAAAGATCATGTTCTTAGCCATCACTTTGCCCTGCCTTTGTATGCTTCCATTGTCTTCCCCTTCTCCAGCTCATCAAACATAAGCTGCCCTTTCATGGCCTATCCCCACCCTGCCTATCATCTCTCATTTGCTCCAATTGGCTCCAATACCAGCCTCTGTTGTCTACTTGTTAATTTTCAATCAAGCACCTTTGTGCTTTCTCCCATGCTGCCCGCATGTGTGGGAGGAGCTCGCCATAAACATCCATGAAACTAACTCATTATCCCGCTTCAAAATGTTCCTCAAAACTCACCTTTGCTCTGATCCCTACAAAAAAAAATTGACAACAGTTGGGCTACTGGTGCACTGATACCACTGCTATCATGCTGGCCAATATTGTCTCATTGTTTCCTTGTAATTCTCTGCTTGTCTGTAGCCATCTGTTGTCTGTTTCCTTATACTTCGATTGTCTCTGCCCCCAAACATCTTACAATCTTTTTGTTCTGTGTTTGTACAGCACCTAGCACAGAGAAGTCCTGATTTATGACAGGGCTCCTAGGCACTGTGATGAGACAGATAAGCGATAGCCATCATCATCGGAACTGTGCTCACTAAAACCATAGTCTAGCAAGTAATTTTGGCTGAAAGCTTTGTTAGAACCCTATTACAAGACTGTGCTGTAAACTAATATGTGGTCTATATGATGGTTTGGAAAGCATGGCTCTCAGAAAAAAAATCCTTGTCCCTACTTGTAAGCAGGGTCTGAATGAGTTCTCCCCTGACAGCTAGCTGGGAGCGGGAGAGACTTCAGGAGCAAACTGTATTTACATGAAAGCACCTATTCTGCCAAAATATCCAGCAGATAGAGTGGTGTTGCTCAAAGTGATCAACTTTGGCTGGTGTTGGGTTACTAATCACTTTACTACTGAATGCAGGGGTAGTGAAATGTTGTTATCAATGTTGTTGTCTTTATTGTATGAATAAAGGGGAACAGAACTGTGCTTAGCCTGTCCCAAATGAGGGGGTCACCCTTAGCTGAGAGGACCTTGTTAAGCCAGGGGCTCGAAAGCCAGACCCCTGTGAAAGTAAGAGGGGTGGGGACTGATGTCCCAGCAAGGAGGTGTGGACTCTCCCTAAGGGTCCCCGGTCTGGTTTAACCTGTTCCTACCCACTGTTCAAAAATAGAGCTAAAGAGGCTTCATTAGGAGCCTTTTGTTATTTTAAGTACTCAATAAGAGCTGAAATAACTAGTGGTGGCGGCAGTGTTTCTGCCCAGCCTGCTGAGAGCTAAGAAAATCACTAAGAGACTGACCTACAGAGGTCACAGTGGAGGAGCAGGTGGCAGCAGAAGGTGACTGATGGGCAGCCGTGGGAGTGGCTGGCGCAAGTGGCGAGCCGTTGGCTGGCAGGAGTAGCCAGTGAAAGTGGTGAGCCGTTGGCTGGCAGGGTGGCCAGCCAGCAAGGAACAGTGTCTGGCGAGGCAGCCAGGCAGAGCATGTGCTCAGATGGAGGAGCAAGCCAGGTGCCTTCTTCCCTGGGTGGGATGTGAACTCACACAGATGCACCTCTGAACCCTGGGTCCTCACTGACCAAGGACAACCATTGTGTGTGGGATATGGTGAGGGAGCAGAGGGGGACACAGTAAAGGAACTTTTGGTTGTAGAACTCAAGACCAGGAGGCAGAAGACACTTCCCCACACTCTCTGGGGTGGGTGTCCTGCTCACACCTTTAGGTTTATGAATCCTGCTTGTGGCATTTCCCTTAATTAATGTCAGGTGACTTCTCTCCAGGGCTGGCTCTAGGCACCAGCAAAACAAGCAGGTGCTTGGGGCAGCACATTTCTAGGGGCAGCATTCCGGCGCCGACCATGCGGCCCCTAGAAATGTGCCCCAGCTCGCCTCCGCTCCGCCTCCGCCTGTTCCCCTGAGCACACCGCCGCTGCTCTGCTTCTCCCTGCTCCCTCCCAGGCTTGTTGCACGCAAAACAGCTGTTTCGTGCGTCAAGCCTGGGAGGGAGGAGAAGTCGAGTGGTGGCATGCCTGGGGGAGGAGGTGGGGCTGGGGATTTGGGGAAAAGGTTGGGAAGGGGTGGAGTTGGGGCAGAAAAAAAAGCAGGAGCCGCCAAAAATTTTTTTGCTTGGGGCGGCAAAAATCCTAGAGCCAGCCCTGCTTCTCTCCTTTCATTAAAAGTTTTTTTTCTACACTCGGGCTCTGTGCTTCGGAGTGGAGAAGTATTGCCTCTCAGAGGCGCCCAGGGATAGTGTGTAATTGTCCCAGTTTGGGGGTTTGAGCTGGTTCTATGTTGTATTGTTGAAAAGGAACCCCTAGATATTGAACCTGGACCTGGTTACTGCCGGCTCCACCTGGCAAAAGGGTTACATATTAATCAGGGGAACCCTGGTACCAACAATAGTTTAAATGCAGTTGTATCTAATATAATTCTAATCACAGTTTTGGCACAGTCTAACCATTCTAGGAAGATGGTGTGTGTTGTGAAAACCTTAAATGGCACCCATTTTGTTCTGTCCGGTTTCAGAGTAACAGCCATGTTAGTGTGTATTTGCAAAAAGAAAAGGAGTACTTGTGGCACCTTAGAGACTAACCAATTTATTTGAGCATAAGCTTTCGTGAGGATGAAGTGAGCTGTAGCTCACAAAAGCTTATGCTCAAATAAATTGGTTAGTCTCTAAGGTGCCACAAGTACTCCTTTTCTTTTTGTTCTGTCCAGCACTCTGAAATTTCATACATCAGTCATAATGTGCTGCTGGTGGCGTACGCCACCTGGCAGGACTGGAGAGGAAGCACTAAACTAGCTTCAGTTATTCCTCTCAGATGGAACCCAGAAAATTGTGGTGGGCCACCACTCCTCTACACCAAGAACCCTATCATGGGGAATCCTGCGGGGCTCAATCCTGGCTCCTCTCTTTTTTCAATATACATATGAGGCTTCTTGTTATCAAGAGGTTAGGAGATGCCATGGGCCCCAGTGCCACCAATATACTGATGACACCCAGTTTACATCTCCTTTTCAGCAGGCACAAATAACAGCAATTCCCAGATGCCAGAGTTCCGGCGATAGATAAGCATCTAGATGAAAAAGCTGCTGACTCAAATTTAATCCAGGTAAGACAGAAGAGACACTGATGAGAAGAGTGGCACTTTCCTACATCCCTGCATATGACCTCTTATCCTTGGCTCCTGGCTTCTGTATTATCTGAGAAGAGGTAACAGTGGAATGGGTGAGGTGGAAAGAAGGCGAGGGAGAAAGGGGAGTCAAGGTGTCAAATCCTTGTGAGGGAAGCAAATAGGATTTGGTGCAGGATTTTGACCCCTCATTGAACCTTGGCAAACAGGGCAGAAGGTGATTGTGATGAGAGAAGTGCAGGGAGGAAGTCAGATTAAAGGCCTACAGCTTCAATGTATCTGGTGGATGGATGAAGAGAGAGACAGTAGGTCAGGGTTAGTTATACTAGGGAAGGGATAAATGGTGGTTTTATTATCAATATGAATGTTTTGAATGTGTGATTGAAACAAGTGAGCTTTGGAAATGGTGAGAGTTGGGTGGAAATAAATTAAACATTTAGAAAAATGCAAGGGGAACATAAACATTATCACACAAAGAAACACTAAGTTAAAAGAACATGATTAAGGTTGCAAAATCAAGCACCTAAAAGTTAGGAAATGCCAGAATTAAGGCTGCACAGTCCCCTGGTGCATGTACATTATGATGACACAATCTTTAATGACATCAGCTCATATTGTGTTTTCCATAGGACTCCTTCCTCCCTCAGTTCACAGAATGGACTGTGCTAATTTAATGAGAAGCTATTCACTATTTTGTTTTATCCTCATTGTTTCATGTGTGGCCCTAGGCCGTGTTTCCTGTTCACTAGTCAAACCTTGCTCTGAAGAAAGAATTAATTTCAGCATGGGCTTTTCTATGACACTCATCACCGCAATATCTAATTCACCTTTGTAACACCCCTGTGAGATGAGGGAGTCGTGGTATCCTTGCTTTGCATATGGGAAACTGAGGCACAGACAGATTAAAGTCAAAAGTATGCACTACTATAGTGTGCCAAATTTGAGGCCTATAGTACCTGACTTTTCAGAATCCTTAGCATTATATAGCTTTCTATGTTCAAAGCGCAGCTCCCATTGACTTCAACTGCAGCTGTGAGTACTCAGCGCTTTGGTAAATCAGGGTTCAAAGTTGGACATCCGGAAATTGAGAAGCACACAGTTCATGACCACCCGTGAAAAATTTGGTTTAAGTGACTCACCTAGGAACTCTGTGGCAGAGTCAGGGATAGAATCCAGTTCTCCAGGGCAGCACTGGACTGTCTTAAACACGAGGCCACCTTTTCTCCTCCAGCAATCCCGTGCCTGCCTCACTACATAACTTCCAACGTCTGCAAGAAATGAAGCAAGGATCCTTGTGACAGGCTATCTAGACCCCAACCCAGTCTGGAAGGGGTTAACTTGCAGCCAGAGGCTGCATCTGAACTGGCTGTTAGTCTTGGATGCACAACTTAAAAAGGAGAAGGCACAGCACTTGGGAGGAGGAAGGGTAAAATGCAAACAGATTTCTTTCTCTTGGGGTGAGCTGGAAGCCTGACTGGACAGGCCCTTTTGAGCTGTAGCCTGCTGTTAGCCGATGGCCAGGGATGTTTGGTGAGGTGCCAGCTATGCCCGTTTATACCATCCGTGACTTTAACCGCTAGGACGCACTGTCCCTTCGCGGCGGGCAGCCCGGGCTAGGCTGACGGATGCCCCAAGGTCCTAACCACCCGTGACTTTAACTGCTAGAGCTCAGAGCTCCTTCGCAGCGGGCAGTCAGGATTGACTGACAGGTGCCCCGAGAGTTTGCCCCGTGGAGGCGGCACAACTCAACGCTAGGCTCTTAGTACTCTCACCTAATGGCCAGGCTTTATAGCCAAAACGGCTGAGGTTCTTTTAATTGTGTTGCCTGCTTCACAGTAAACCAGAGAAACAAGTCAGGCTTATGCACAAATGGTTACCAAAATTTATTAAACTAGATTCTAATCATGTGGTTACAAAATTGCTAGTGCCTACTTATTTAAATGTAGAGATGTTACACACACAAACAAGTTACAAAACTGAAGCTACAATCCCAAAGAAAGAAAACAAAGTATAGAGCTCTATTTCAAAATATGTGTACACTAAAGATAGGAGATCAGGTGTGGGTGCTTCTTACCCTCCTTGCATCTCTCGATTCCAGCGGTGCCAAGCCAGGATCGGTCACTCAATTCCGCGGAAAGACGAATAAGGGACAAGGCTTAGGGACCCTCTTAGCTGCAGAAGCCTTGGGAGGCTGTCACTTATCTGACCAGCAGATAGATAGTGAAAAGCACTCAAAAATCATGGTGCTGTAGGTCCCCTACTTATACCTCTGTACTCCTTTATTCTCTTTCTCCTTTCTTGTGCCAAATTGGGGCTGGTCTGTCTGGGTGACGCCAGCTCTCGCAAGAGTAGTTTACACTTGCAAGGGAGAGAAACAATAAGTGTCAACTACTGGACATTCCTTTTATTAGGGTAAATATTTTCCCACCTAGGATGTTGGTGTGTGTGCATCATGCTGTTTTAGTAGGGGCTAAGAGCCATGTCTGTCACAGCGCCTCTGCCTGCTGTGAGCCCAATCGTTGTATATGTTCCCAGAGGCACATTGTAGCAGCACACCTGTGCTTCTCTCAGCTTCAAAGGCTGTGCTGGAATTCATGTTAAGTGCCCTGTGGTTTTGGCTTCCGTTTCCCAGCAATGCTGGTCTGGGGGGGGGGGGGGGGCTGGCTGTCTGGCTACATTCCACCCCCTGATGCACCACATTACATCCCAGATTGCAAGGTGGCGGTGATGCCAGCACCTCTTGCCCTCCTTGGGGAAATCTAGAAATACCCAACAACCAAATTAGAGGATGAGGGTTCGCGGAATTGGTTAGGATCCCTTTTTAGCTCTAGGTATCTGATTTGTGTGGAGGAAAGAGCAGTTGGAATCAAACGCTTCATAATACATAAAGTTACACAAAAAACAATTACAATAATTAAAATGGTTAAAACAGTATTTACAACCGAATGTAAAAACGGGGAGAGGGAAAATCCCAAGTGTTGAGCTAACCATTGCATCCATGAGGTTTGTCCATTCTCAGCCACTGCATGTAAAATTTTAACTGCACCTTTAATAGCAACCACATCTTGCTCTATTTGCCCTGAATGATTTACATAAACTTTTTTAGATGATCCCATTACATATTTCACAGGCCGTCCCCAAACAGTGCGATGCCATTGTCCCACCTCCCCCAAGTCAATGCGAGGGTTGTTGGTGTACCATGCTGCTCCCCACTGAAAGATGTCGCTTTTGTTCCACCAATCATTTAGGCTGAGTGGTACAAATTCAATTCCCAGTCCATTGGTTGAATTTTAGCAAGGTGCACATCCAGCAATTTGTAGCACCAGCAGCTGAAGCGATGGTTTGGATTGCTCCCCGAAGAGGATGTTCTGGTATTGCCAAGGTGACTGGAGCCAACAGAAGGATCATGAGGGCTTGCAGGAACATATCTCTGGTGGGTCGTGTTCTAGCTAAAAAACTTATTTTAAAACCAAAAGCAAAAATTACACCTGCTATTATAAGTAATGGCAAATATATCAACAGTCCATAGTAGTCTCTGGTGATCAAACAAGTCTGCTGCATGGTCCATTTTGCTGACAGGTTAGCTGGCAGGTTGCTCGGAACCATGGGACCATTCCTGCAATAAATCACATGGTCAGCCGGTCTTGGATGCGATCCAAGCCTCTGTAATGGTTATTAGCCTTTTATCAGCATTTAAGGCACTCCATACACCTTTCTCTTTATAGGCGTGCAAAACGCAGGTAAAGGTTCCCAGGGCTGGGTGTTTAATCACAATAGTGTCTCCGGGAGCATACTTGGAACTGTGCAGTGGTGTTCTGGCAGGGGAGATAGCTTTCCCTGTAGGGAAGAATCCCCTGCTGATTGGACTTCCTGTAGGAGTCTGTCTGTTGTTTAATCTCTGCACCACTTCGTCCAGTCTGTCTCCCCATGTGCCATCAGTAGGCTTCAAGTGATTCTTTAGCAACCCATTCCAGCGCTCGACCATGCCATTAGATTGAGGTCGATATGGAAGGTGGAAGGTCCATTGGACTCCATGGTTAAGGGTCCATTCCCTTACAAGTTTATTCTTAAAATGCGAACCATTATCTGATTGGATTTCTTGAGGCATTGGGACAATTGCTGTTAAGCGGTTTAGTCCCATAATTGTGGACGACCCTGTTGCCAATCGGGTTGGATATGCAAAACCAATCCCTGAAACAATTTCTACCCCAGTCAAGATGTATTTCCACCTCTGCCTTGTAGTGGCCAGCAGTCCGACATAGTCGACCTGCCAGGTTGCCCATAGTGTTTTTCCATCTCTTAGCCTGGCAAACCTTTGTCCTTCTGCTATATGTTTTCTAGTCTCAGCACAAATAGCGCAGGCTTGCACCAGGTCTCTAGCCTGTCTGTGGGTGATAGGCCACCCCCTGATATGTGCTTGCCGCACTAACTCATCACTTCCTGTGTGTCCTAAATTATCATGTAACCATGAATATAAGCGTTCCCATTCTACTTGTGTGGTAAAGAGCTGGGCAGCTGCATCGGCTAAATTGTTTAACTGTGCAGCTGGGGTATTATTCCTCTGATGAGCTGAGACATGTCCTATAGACAGGGGTTGTTGCAGGGCATGCTGATATAACCACTTCCAGTATTCCAGTCCCCATACTGGTTTACCTCCTATTTCCCAGTGGTTATTTTTCCAGTTAGTGATCCACTGAGTGGCACCTGCCCATACCGCATAGGAGTCCGTATATACTGCGGTGGCTCCTGCTTCACAGGCCAGTTTAATTGCAGCCAATTCTGCAAGTGCTGACCCATCAATTTCAGCAGTTAGGGGTGCTGCAGAGGTGTCTGCAGTCACTGCTGCAGCTTTTCCCTTCCATTTTCCTTTTACCAGCCTGGCACTGCCATCAGTGAACCATACTCCCTCAGGCTTAGAAGGATCAAATGGGGCAGCATCCTTAATGGGAGACTGCTGTGGAGGTAGGCGGTATTCATCAGGCATTCCTACTTTCCATAGGGATTCCTGAATCATAGTGGGGTTTTGTGCAGTGTCTGCACTACCTACCCTGTGGTGTATGTAAAGTGCCCATCTTTGGATAGTCATTTTTTGTGCTACACCAGGTGGTAACTCTTTCCCTTCCAATATAGGTTTAATGATTGGAAGAGGAGTGTGAATTGTGATGTCCTTATCCTGAGTTAATTCCTCAGTTTCTCTCAAGGCTGTGTAAGCTGCCAGAAGCACCTTCTCATAAGGCGTGTAGTTAGCCTGTGACCCTTGCCATGACTTGGAACCAAACTGAATTGGTCGTCTGGGAGCAGTGTCACTTTCTTGCCAGAGAGCATAAGACATTCCAGTGGCTCCCACAGTTAGGTACAAATGGAATGGGGCTTCAGGATGTGTGGGACCCAGAGCCTGACAGGTGTGTATCTCCCCTATCAGTTGCCTGAGGGCTTCCTCATGGGCAGGAGCCCATTCCCAGGCAGCACTTTTCTTTAACAAATTGTACAATGGTCTGGCTATAATGGCAAAGCCAGGTACATGTTTTCTCCAAAACCCCAGGGTTCCCAAAATCTGTCTCAATTGATCTTTACTTTCAGGGGAGGGTGCCTGATTTAGCTCTTGCACAGTGTCATTAGGCACAGACCTCCTACCTCCCATCCATACAGTACCTAAGAATTTTATCTCTTGGGAGGGACCTTGGCATTTCTCAGCTGGTAACTCTAAATTAAGGGCTTCTAGTGCTCCTTTGATTTGATTCATAGCCTCCTGTACCTCTTCTGAGGTTTTCCCACCTATTAAGATGTCATCAATGTATTGCACAGTTTGTACATTGGGTGGCAGTATAAGGTCATCTAGGACCTTTGCCAGTGCCCCATGGCAAATAGTGGGTGAGTGTTTAAACCCTTGTGGCATTCGGGTAAAAGTGTATTGTACACCTCTCCAAGTAAAAGCAAATCTTTCCTGGTCAGCTGGTTGCAAAGGGACCATGAAGAACATGTCCTTTACATCTAATACTGCTAGCCAGGGTTTATCTATGTTGGTCCAGTGCATTACTGTGGGTTCATCTCGGTCTGCTGGGTAAATTCCTCTTGCCCATCGACAAGGCAGAGACCAAAGTGTTTTAGGGGTATTCCCCTCTGAATGTTCCAGGAATATTCCTGCACCTAAGTTAAGGCGCTCAGTTTCTTGGGCTGTCAGGCGTATATATCCACCCCCAGGGTCCCAGAGGCGGACCAGCCACTCTATTATACCTTCCTCAGGCTTTTTAGCAAAATCTCCCTGGATTGTTTTTAACTCCATGGGAGTATATTGGCGGGTGGTAATTTTGGTAAAGTGTGTTGGAGCTTTATTCCCTTTTCCCTTTTTACCTCCCTTTTTTGTTTTTGAAGAGGTGGATGGATCATTGTCATCCCCTTCTTCATCCTGCTCTGCCCCACTCAAATTTCCCTCATGTTCTTCTGATTTGTGCTGTGTGATAGCTGGTCTTAATTTTACAGAGGGACCTTCCTCCTCAGAGGAGGGGGACTCATCTGCTGAATCCCAAATATCTCCATCCCATTCCTCAGGGTCTAGCCAGAGAGCAGCCTCAACTTTAGCCCGGTTGATTCTGTGTGTTTTAGTCTCCAGCTTTTCCCTTCGTTCTATCCCTTCTTTCTCAATTAAGGGAAGTAATCTTTTCTGAAGATGTTCCATATCCCTATTCAGTGTTCTTACTCTGGTATCTAAATTCTGGCATTCCTTGCGCAGTGTGTCCCTTTCCTGTTGTAGCCTATTAAATTCTATTGCCAGACTATGATAATCTTTACAGGCAGCTTGCCAAATGTTAGTAAGCAGCCATATACAAGCACCTTTTCCTTTCCCTTTCTTCATCTTGCAGGCAGTTCTCCAGTTACAGAAATGCTGCCAGATCTCTGCTGGTTTTCCCCAATATTTCTCCAGCAGTTCTTTGCTCCACAGAGGATTTCCCCATCCCTCTTGGGTCAAACTTTTCTCTAGCTCAGGGAATTCTGTGGTGTTTATCATGACTGGTTTCATTGTGTTACTGTAGTGCAGACTATATCACAATCCTGTTCGTGACGCCAAATCTGTTAGCCGATGGCCAGGGATGTTTGGTGAGGTGCCAGCTATGCCTGTTTATACCATCCGTGACTTTAACCGCTAGGACGCACTGTCCCTTCGCGGCGGGCAGCCCGGGCTAGGCTGACGGATGCCCCAAGGTCCTAACCACCCGTGACTTTAACTGCTAGAGCTCAGAGCTCCTTCGCAGCGGGCAGTCAACACTGACTGACAGGTGCCCCAATGGCAGCACTAAGAGCCTCTCCACACCCGTGACTTTAACTGCTAGAGCTCAGAGCTCCTTCGCAGCGGGCAGTCAGGATTGACTGACAGGTGCCCCGAGAGTTTGCCCCGTGGAGGCGGCACAACTCAACGCTAGGCTCTTAGTACTCTCACCTAATGGCCAGGCTTTATAGCCAAAACGGCTGAGGTTCTTTTAATTGTGTTGCCTGCTTCACAGTAAACCAGAGAAACAAGTCAGGCTTATGCACAAATGGTTACCAAAATTTATTAAACTAGATTCTAATCATGTGGTTACAAAATTGCTAATGCCTACTTATTTAAATGTAGAGATGTTACACACACAAACAAGTTACAAAACTGAAGCTACAATCCCAAAGAAAGAAAACAAAGTATAGAGCTCTATTTCAAAATATGTGTACACTAAAGATAGGAGATCAGGTGTGGGTGCTTCTTACCCTCCTTGCATCTCTCAATTCCAGCGGTGCCAAGCCAGGATCGGTCACTCAATTCCGCGGAAAGACGAATAAGGGACAAGGCTTAGGGACCCTCTTAGCTGCAGAAGCCTTGGGAGGCTGTCACTTATCTGACCAGCAGATAGATAGTGAAAAGCACTCAAAAATCATGGTGCTGTAGGTCCCCTACTTATACCTCTGTACTCCTTTATTCTCTTTCTCCTTTCTTGTGCCAAATTGGGGCTGGTCTATCTGGGTGACGCCAGCTCTCGCAAGAGTAGTTTACACTTGCAAGGGAGAGAAACAATAAGTGTCAACTACTGGACATTCCTTTTATTAGGGTAAATATTTTCCCACCTAGGATGTTGGTGTGTGTGCATCATGCTGTTTTAGTAGGGGCTAAGAGCCATGTCTGTCACAGCGCCTCTGCCTGCTGTGAGCCCAATCGTTGTATATGTTCCCAGAGGCACATTGTAGCAGCACACCTGTGCTTCTCTCAGCTTCAAAGGCTGTGCTGGAATTCATGTTAAGTGCCCTGTGGTTTTGGCTTCCGTTTCCCAGCAATGCTGGTCTGAGGGGGGGGGGGGCTGGCTGTCTGGCTACACCTGCCTGAACCCCTGCTTAAGGGGAGGATTGTGCCAGCCCCTCGGCTGTGGGGTTGACTGAGGCACGGTAGCCTGTGGTTAGACAGGAAGATGTCTATAGCAGTGGAGGCATGCCTGCAAGGAGGTGACAGACAGCTGAGCTGAGCCAGCTGGGTGGAAGGTTAGGGTGTTTACACACTTCTGCTGGACTTTGGTAAAGGACTCTGTGACCCTGCAAGGGGTCTGGTCTCTTCAACCTGTCTTGGCCAGAGGGCCAGGTCACTCCTATGACTGTAGTAGGCCAAAAGACAGTGGGGAAAACTGAGGCAGAGTTGCTGCATCACTACATCTAGCCACAAGAGGGAAGATCTCATTCACCATACAACCTTGATTCCTCCCCAGATCAGGTCCATCTTGTGCAATGATGGAGGCAGAGGGTCCTGTGGAAAGGATAGTATGTGATCATGTAATAGTGTGTCAAATGAATACTCGTAAGAGGCTGAATTAAAGTTGCACAAGCAACCTTAATTTTGGCATTTCCTAATTTCTGAGTGTTTGACTTTGCCACCATAATTGTCTTTTAATGTAATTTTTTGTAATTTTCATGTGTAATTTTCTAGGTTTTTAAAAATAGCAAACTGATAAAACAGAAATTGCATTATGTGGCTTATATTTGCACCTATATCAATCCTTAGCACTGACCTCTGCCACTTGAGCTAATGGAGCAACCAATAGCAGTAGTAGGATGTCATCCTCTAAGTGGACTAGCATTAAAGGAGAAAGAGACACATACTTCCCCAATGGATATTTGCTGACAGAAGTGGAATGGTGAGAATTGGGAGTCTTGGGTTCCTTTCCAGGGTTTGGAGGGGTGTGCACTGTAGTGGACACAGATTCTTCTGCCTGTTGCCCCCAGGTTTGTCCCCTTCTGTCCCATCCAGTCCTGTCTCTTCTCCACCCTGGCTCCTTCCCAATCCCATTCTCTTTATCCATTCAATCTCATTCTCCACTTCTCAGCCTTCTCGTCCCAGTCATATTGCCAGCCAATCCTTGTCTCTCCCTCTGGGCTTGCAGTCTGAGTCCCAATCTCCCCCTCCACTCCCATTCTCTCCTCCCTCCTGCCACCCAGTTCCAGCCACTTGGCCCAGCCATTCCCAGTTCTTCTCCCACACTGCAGGTCCTTGTGAAATCTGTCTGCCCCCTGCACACCGCAGTTCCCTCCAACACTGGTTCCTAGTCCAAGTCTCCAGCCAGTCCCAGTCTCCCGTCCCCCCTCTGCTTCTTGTCTGATCTTGGTGGTCCCCTACACAGCCAACTGGCTGCCAGTCCCGCCTTCTCCCTCTTCTCCCTTCACTAGCTCCCAATCCTGAGCTCTCAGTCTCCATGAGTTTCGCCTCTCCCCTCAGGTCTCAGTCCCAGCCTCCCTTACTCCCAACTTCCCATCTCAGTCATCTTGCCCAACCACTCCCAGTCTCCCCTCCCACTGCTAACTCCACGTCTCAGCCTCCCTTCCTCCATGGCTCCCAGTTCTATCATTTCATTTCTTTCAGTCCCAGGCTCCTCCGCTTGCTCCAGTCCCAGTCTCATCAGACTCATCCTAATCTACTCCTTTCCCTCCCCCTGGTCTAGCTCTCCTCCCTTCTGCATTCAGAATCAGGCAGTGTCCTCCTCCATGCTGCCTGAGTGCCAGCAGGGGTGCGGGAGGGGCATTGAGAAGCTCCCTGCTGTCAGTTCCAGTTTATGGGCCCAATCAGAATAAATTGCTGTTCTGGAGGGCAGGTGAATGTGTGGGTGATTACAGAGGCCCCACTTTTTTCAGAAGACTTTAAGCACCAGGAGCATGGGCAGTATAGTTGCACACAGGAGCTGTGGAGGTGGGGAGGGGGAATGGAGCATACTTAGGCTAGGTCTACAATGCCACGGTAAGTTGACCTACACTCCGCAACTCCAGCTATGTGAATAATATAGCTGTAGTCGACGTACCTTAGGTTGAGTTACCGCGGGGTCTACACCGCAGGGGGTCGATGGGAGAAACTCTCCCGTCAACTTATCTTACTCTTCTCGTCGGGGGGTAGAGTACAGGGGTCGACAGGAGAGCGATCTGCTGTCAATTTGGTGGGTCTTCACTAGACCCACTAAATCGACCGCCGGTGGATCGATCTCAGAGCCTTGATCCCGGCTGTAGTGTAGACATAGCCTATGTCACTCTGTGGGACTGGCACACACACACAGTCTGGTCAGTGCTAGGAGTTGTGAGAAGCGCAAGCATGCTCAGTAAGGTCAGAATCTTTGGAAATTTTCACTGCTAAAATCAAAGTCTCTACTGAGCATGTACAAATTGCAATTTCGCAGAAGTTTATCATTTGGCTTGGCAGAATTAAATTTTTATCTTTTTAAAATGTTGATGGATAATATTGATGCTTATTTTTAAGCATTTTTTATTTTTATCAATTTAAAATTTCACAGTAGCTTTTAATTGATTTAAATTTTCACAGGTCAGGAAGGAGTGGGGAGCTCAGACAATACTTATTAAATGACAGGATACACAAGTTCAAAAAGTTAAAACTATAACTGTTAAAACACAAATTGTTAATATCACGTGTAAAAATATATCAAGTAAATATCCTTAATCAACTCTAACAAGTTCTCAAGGAACATTTTTCTTACTTTGCCTATCTGTACATTTTTATTATTATCAGTGAAAATATTTTTTCATCAGTTGGTGGGTGTGTACAGTGATATCAACATTTTTTGACATTTACCAATAAAAATCTAATCCTTCGAAGCCTATCACTTGGCCAGATTTGGAAAGCATTTCAGAAGGATGGCAAAAGGCACATCCCTGACACAAAGGCCACCCTCCTCTTCCACCCATCTCCCTCAAATTCTCTGCTCCAAAGTATGGGGGTGCTAGAAAAGGTCACCAGATTTTTTTTTAACATGAGCAAAACCGTGTATTTTCCTATAGTCTTGTTCTTGGGAACCGCTGAAATTTTCAGAAAAGAATCAGACTGAGGTAGACTTCTGGCAACTGAAACAGTTTAAAGTTTGGCTAAGTTATAAGCAACTGAAAATAGGGTATTATAATGGGAAGCACTGGACAACATTAATAACTGGCAGGGCTTACTAGCCCTATTTATAATACTTTTCCTTTGGAGTGAGTGTATGTATGTGCATGTGCCCATGTGTGTGTATACACACACAGAGAAAATGAAATTGAACTGGCAATAATAAAAATAGAAAATGAACTAGGAATTAATATGAGAACAGTTACCATAAACTGAATTTAATGGCCAAGGACTAAGGTTACTGACTCTATCATGTACTCTTCTGGGAACTTTCCTTAGCAGGGATTGATCCTTTTTTCTCTGTAGAGACTTGTGCACATACAGCATTATTAGATTCCTGCAATTTGTCCTTTGACAGAATGTTTATTTGTAATTATCCTAAAGTTTTAATGGAAATATTTTTTTTAAAAAGAGAGAAATGAGGGCTAAAAGGCTAAATCAACAAAAGAGGACAAAACATGGGACAAAACAACTGTTTCATCTTTTCTCCCATTCCTTTGTCTGTTTTTAGACTGTAAGCTCTCCAGGGTCGGACCACTCTTATATGGGCTGTGAATTGATTAGTGCACTTTTAGTAGTAAACTGAATAATAATAGTTATTATTTATTATTGATATTTTGGTAGCATCTAGTAGTCCCAGTCATGGTCCAGTACCCCACTGTGCTAGGTGCTGTATGAACACAGGAGAAAAAGAAGGTCCCTAATCAGGTCTGAGTGTATTCTATGATTCCATGTCACATAATCTGCTCTGGCTCCATCCCTTGCCTTGGTATCTAAGTGTTCATTTAAAAAAAATGCTTCTAGGCCTCATGACTGTGAAGAAAACCTTAAAAACACGAAACACATGTAAACCAATGGAGTGCTGTGTTCCTGACTCTGCAGACAGATTGAGACAACCGCTGTGGGAGATGTGAACTGCCTTATTCCTCTCAGTGAGTGTTGACTCTGAAACCTAAAGATGATAATGTAAATGACAACTCAGTTAACTATTTCACTGCTGATCACTTTAACAGAAATAGCCAACAAATATACTGTTGCACCCCACAATTCTAAACTGCCGCCCCAATTGGGTAGTTAAATGTCAAAGTAATACCATAGTTATTGAAGTAAGTTGATTATTCAGTATCATATTTAATTAGTCAAAACACTCCATTAAAAATATTTAAATAAAGCTGCTGCAGAATTTCCAGTATATTGTGCCAGTGCCCTGCAGAAACCTAGGATCTTCCTGCATAATTTAGGTCCAGCTTGCCACACAATACATGGGCCTTGGTAATAACAAGAACAGAACCGAAGGCTAGGGTAGTTTGTATGGATGTCTGCTGTCGGATATTGAGTCCTTGTTTGAATACTACTCTATTGCAATTAGAATGCATGGATGGATGAATAAATAAACCCTTAGGCTGGAATGATGTAGGTGTACTAGGACATGGGATCAAAGTCATCCTCTCTCCCTGCTGAATCAAAGCCAATGCAAAGAGGAGGTAGCCAACTTACTGGCAACACTGACTGGTGAAGCAGAGGCATTTGTTTTCAAAGTGAAAGATATTTATTCCCTGATAGCATTATATACCTGTGACTTCCTTTCCACTTTACCTTCTGATTGAAATACCAATAGAAGAAACAGATAATTCAAGAACATGTTTGTTTTTCTGATCTGCGTTAATACACTACAGTGACAATTACTGGGATTGGATTGATTGCGGAACAAATTTGTTTTGTGCTTAAGCCAATCAGAAAACACCTTATTTTATCAAAATGATACTGTTTTAAATGGCTGTACTTTGACCAAAAGGCTCATTTCTAGTTGTCCAGTTATTTTGATTTGATTGGTAGGCAATGGTTGCAGGTTGTGTAATTGATACTTAATAATTGTTGTTAGTCTTTGAATAGTAGATAGTAAAAATAATACACAGTATTCTCATTAGCAAGGCAAGGCAAGTAATTGAACTTTTCTGTTTGGTTTTCACACATTGACAACATTTGTATAGTTTGTCAGGCCAATAAAGTATTATAAAATTGAACTGAAATTGTACCCCATTGCCTGACCTCTGATGGCATGGGCCTCAGTCCCAGGGTGGGTTTTGGTGCCTGGATACTATAATGATGGTTATGTTAGAATTCATAAGATTTCTTCGCCAGGCAGTGTGGAGAATGTCAGGGTATGTGTTGTGTTTATATTATTTTAGGTGTGAGGTATGTGGGAAGTAAAATATATGGGTAGAGTTCAGGTAGTGGCTTGAAATCTAAAGACTCTGTGAGGCCCATTGGGTTGCTATGAGCCACTCCAGAATGTTGCTTCAAAAGTTCATTGGAGGAGTGAGTGTGGAGAATTGCCAGCTGTAGGTGGTTTGGTCTGGGCTCATGGAAGTTGCCAAGAAAGTTCTCTGGCTCCTGAGACTGTCCATTGGGGTCTGGGCTGCTGAGAGGGTGGTGTGGAGACCAGATTAAGAGAACACTGGACTCTGTGGCTTATGGAAAGGAAGCGTAAACTGGGGTATGAAATAAGACTTTGGGGGGCTTGAAAAGGACAGTGGGCACTTTCAGATTAGTACTGGAGTTAATTCATAGATTTTAATAGAAAATAACAAATTACAAGTTTATTAATTCAGTCTGCAGTGGAGCTGTGGTGAAGGGTGATTTCTGCAGCGGCCTTTGAAGAACACTGACCATACCTATCAGAGACCCCTGCTCCTAAGGCCAAGATCCTTGTAAGAGGGAACAGAGGGAAGAGTGCCCTGAGGTAAAATTTCCAAGTGAGAAGCTTGATAATGGCTGCAGGTATCTGAGATTGTCTTGTAGGAAACCCAAGGTCATGACAATGTGGACTGTAAGTTCTTCAGGACAGAGAACATGTCTACTTGTTTGTGGG
Organism: Natator depressus; assembly: GCF_965152275.1. Lineage (NCBI taxonomy): Eukaryota > Metazoa > Chordata > Testudines > Cheloniidae > Natator > Natator depressus. The sequence continues at coordinate 48,080,487 of NC_134235.1, read as the reverse complement.
AAGTGCCTAGCATACTTTCAGGTATTCAAAATTATTATTACTAATAGAACAAGATTTTGCAATCACTCCACACATACACTTGTAGTGGCAGGGATCATCATTTTTTTCCATGATAAGGATGGTAATGAATCTGCAAAAAGCATAATAAATAGCTTTATATTAACTCAGTGAATGAGAGACTTCAACTGGGCACAAATGCTTGACAGAGGAGTTGCCATGGAGAAGGAAGAAAAACAATAGGTAATGTGATGAATAGAAGGGGCAGCTCTTAGTCTTTGCCGCCTGTTTCTACCAGTAGGTGTCACTGCAAACAAAGCAGTGTTCAGTGTGTCAGACTCTTAATAGCTGGGAAAACATATGTACTACATTAAGTTTAAACCCATGGGGGGAAAATGGTGTAAAATGATCTAAGGACTAAGGATGTACCAGTGGCTTATTTCCTTTCTAAAAGTGAACTGCAAGACCTTTTAAAAAGAAAGGAACGAATGAGATCTCAGATTGTTAGAAAAATATATGTGCAGGTTTGATGGACTGCATTTTGGGTGATTCTTTGTGCAGAATGCACATGCAACTGCTCGCTTACTTTGCACGAGCAATTAGTATCAAATGTTTCCCCAAACAATTGCCCATTTAGACCCCTGACTAGCCCTTTGCAAGTGCAAATCCCCAATTGCAGTAAATGCACAAACACACAAAGTTAGGCAAACAATTGCACACACTTTTGTGTACATGAACCTCCAATCTCTCATTCACAGAATTTGACAGACATTCCAATATAGTTCCTGACAAACCCTAGATGAATGATTCAGACACATCTGGGAGCCCCTGCAAAATCATTCAGCTGGGGTGCACGTCTGCAAGACCCTAGATTCAGCGTGCGCACGTCTTTTCCATCTGCCACATGCTTATGCCACACATTTTGCTTGAGCTTGGATACTGTTGCAGCTGAAGGTGGAAGAGAATAATAATACATCCAAGTTGATGCATGTGATTGTGGAGAGAATTAGTGAAATTGAGGATGGAGGTTTCATTTAAATAAACCTACCATCTTCCTCTGTCTCATGATAAAAGAGGCGCAATCCTACTTCATCAGGAGTCACAAGTTGTTGTCATCTCAGCCAGCAGGAAACAGTGTATATCCAACACCACAAAACACTGGAATATGATTAGTAAACTTAACAATAACATTTGTGTGTGTTCTTGACTTGCAGTTGCAGGTTTGACAGCATTAACTGCAATCCTGAACTCAGGGTTTCATGTTTCCTCTGCAACAGTTGCAAAACCTCAAACAACAAAATCAGAGCATAAAAGGAGACATAAAATCCTGAACTCCAGTATTGACAAGTAAGTGAAAGAAATATTTTCAGATTCTGGGTCTGGTTCTCCTCTTACAAAAGTGTAGCTCCATTGGCTACAGTGAGACTTCTCATGGAGTAAGGTAATGTTCAGAATAAGTGAGGGTGGCAGAATCAGGGCCTTTGAAAGCATACAAAGAACCTCATTCTCCACTCAGTTACATCAGTGTAAGTCAGAAATAACTCAATGGAAATCCATGAATTTCAAATGATGTAAAACTTGTTTATTGTGCTCAAAGTGTGTTGTTTTCTTAGACCCAAGTGAGCCATGTTCTCCCCATTTAACCATGAAACTTCATGCCCTAATACCTTGCTTACATCTGTGCAGACCTCTTCAATCAGGTGTCAGTTATAAGTGGCAAGATGAGGATCTTTCAAGAGCTAATTGAGCAGGAGAAAGAGGGGGAAATTTTGTTTAAAATTTTATCCAGGTTAGCAGAGGCATGATACAACACACCCTTTACAATCAGCAGAGAACACTGAGACTTCTCTCTGTACTGTTCATGGTATCAAATACGTGTGGTGTACACCCTGGAGCACTGCTCAGTCCTGATATCATGAGTGCTCCCACCCTGTAATTAGATGTCTATGTTGCAAAGCTAGATTATTTCCTGGTTTTTGTAGTATAGAAGTTTTTGGAAAGTAGGCGAAGGGGTATATTGTGTCTCCAATACCCACATGCAGCTGACATAAGGGACCATATCCTCAGCTGCTGTAAATCCATGTAGCTCCATTAACGTCAACAGAACACTGACTAAGGATCTGGCCCAAAGAATCTGATGAAGATATTCAGGTCTCCAACTCTTGATCCAAACAGGATGTTCTGTGTAAACGGGTTGGTCAGATGCAAATTGCTGAAAGGAAAAATCTTTATTGGTTCACACGACTCCTTTTTTGAAAGCAAACTGTCCACCTCTATTAACTGAAATGTGAACTGAATGCTTATGAAAGATAGGCAAATGTATTTGTACACAGCACACACCTCACTCTATTTGTCATGCCTTTTTTTTTGTTTTTGTTTTTTTGGTGGGTAAATAGAGAAATACAGGCATTTAAGCCTGGGATCTTTTCAGAGCATTACACTCATGTTACAATTAAGAAACCCCAGCTCACTTTTAAACCAGGAGTCAAATATGGACTGGTGAAGGTTCTTCCTCTCAACAGTGGACCTGACAGGGCTGATTATATAAACACCTGTGTGTTTGAATAGTAAAGAGCTAAGTTTGAGACCTGAATGTCTATTAGACGCTTAGGGTAAAATTCAGATCCAACTGAAGTCATGGGGAGTTTTACCACTGACTTTAGTGGGGCCAGGATTTCACTCTTTATATCAGCTTCATGTGAGTATTGAGGGCATAATATGGCCAGTAGCCTACATTTGACAAAGCTCTACACTAGAATAATTAGGAACCAATCTGGCTTTGCAAGATGGACTTCTAACTGCAGGGCAAGAGCAATTGTGATATCAGGATTAAGAAGCACTCCAGTATGCATATTTCACTCCTGTATGTTCACTCCACATATCTCATATTGTTTAAAAAAATACAGAAGTCTCATGAGCATGCCTCAGTGTTCTCTGTTGCCTGATGGGGGGCGCGGGGGGGGGGGGCATTGCATCAGAATGCTGCATGCATTGTGATGGCTTCTATTGCCGCGATATCTATAGCAGATGATGAACAAACTCCCCAAAGGCTGAAAATGCATCAGTATTAAGTCTCTGCTAAACTGACTACTGTTAAAAACAGAATCTTTCTCTCCAACATTATTTATGGATGGGCTTATGGAAGAAAGAAAATGTAATTGCCTCAAATTCTTTTGATTGAAATAGCAATGGCCCAGGCTCCGATTTATTTATACATATGTACTGGATTTGGTCTCTTTGTTATAACTTATTCAGTGCTCTCTGGAGTCAGTGGTAATCTTTCCATCACTTTCAGTGGGCATTGGATCAGGTCTTTAATGCACAGCTGTCTGAGTGTCAGGAAGTTCTTCTGTACTCATTAACAAGTACTTAACACTCTTATAGTGCTCTAGTTTATAAAGCACCAGCCCAACCTATTCAGGCAAAACACAAAAGCCACTAAAATAAAATACAGGTTTCAGAGTAGCAGCCGTGTTAGTCTGTATTCGCAAAAAGAAAAGGAGTACTTGTGGCACCTTAAAATTTTACATGATTAAAAAAATTCCTGAGTTTTATATCCTTGTTGGTGCCATTTTCTATTGCATTTTCAGAGGTTACACAAAGCCACAGCCTACCATCCATTTTTTATTGGAAGTGCCCAGAGAAACTAGTGGAGAGTTCTTGTTAAAAACCGATGGTCCAGTATAGCCCTTAGAAAGGGATTGTATTCATAATAACACAAAGTTAGGATTCAAGAAAGAAAAATTGGGAGAAATTAGAAATCTGGGGCCAAATTCTGCATACAGTTACATTGATGTAAAATCACAGCAGTTCCATGGACTTCAGAGGAAGTACTCCAGAGTTACACTTGTAACTTCTGTCCATGGGGGGCTCCAACCCTTGCAGAAGAGTTGGAAGAACTTTGGCCAACTAGGGCCCCATAAGACTAATGGGTGACTTCAGGTATGTTTAATGTGTGTTTTAAATATGTTGATTGTTTTTTAATATGTGTTCTCTGTAATGCTTAAGAATAAATGTGCTTGCTTAGAAAGAGCTGTGGGGTAACACGTAACTTTTGGCAATACACTGTTCATAGCCTTCATCAGGAAAGCAAAGTACAGGTGCTGGCCATTAGGCAGACTGGCTTGCTGGGGATATCACAGTGTGTGGAAGGGGGCTGAGAAGATTTAAGACCACTTGGTCAGTAGGGAGTGGGACAAGGGTCCCTGTCCAGAGACAGATCATGGCTGAAGACCTGACTGTGAGCTCCTGGAGCAGACCATGGAGGTGGGGAATATAAGTGCAATTATCCTGAAACTGTGACACTTGCAACCTTAATAGTACCTGAATTCAGTTAAATTGAAATCAGTGGGACTAAAGGAGTAAGATACTACTCATTGTGAGTAAAAAGGTCAGAAAGTGATGCTAAATATTGAATTCATTACTTAAATCTGTCTTTAACAAGAAATAAAGGTGTGGCCCTTAGTGTGGATTTCACCATATACTGCTATGAACAAGTCTGCATTAACAGGTAGATAGGAAAAAATCCATCTCTAACTAGTATGATTTTATAAGTTGGCCCAGGACAGTATGATAGCTGATGCCAACCAGCTATCAGCTATGCTCTGAGTGAAATGAACACAGAGCCGCAAGACTAGGCTTTCTTCCGAGCTTTGCAACTGACTCTGTGGCGTTCACCAAGTCCCTCAGGGCCGACATTTTTAAACCTAGGTGCCCAAAGTTAAGCTCCTGAATCTGTATTTAGGCATTTAAATAGAAACAGCCTGACTTCCATGAGAGCTCAGCCCTACGTTTCGCGTTGAAATCACAGGTTGCTGCAGGTGCTCAGTGTTAGGATATAGATATTCAGGCCTGTCTACAAAGGCCTGTACTTTAAGAATTTAGGTGTATTCTTATCACTTGGCTAGTTCTAGAGGTATAAAAGAAAGAATCAAAATCACTGTCTGCTGGTGTAAGGGCCTTCTCTTACTGTGACAGTCTGAGGCCCTGTTCTTAGGCTAAGGCCTTTGGCTAAGCAGCAGAGGCAGACATAAGCTAGGAAGCGAACAGTCACATCCTCACATTCCAAACTAGTCCCATTGAAATAAGGTGCTATTGGGCTGTTAGGCACTATCAGGACAGGATTGTATTCCTATCACCTCCAGAGAAAGGGAAGTGCCTAGAAAATGTAAACGGAAACCTAGTTTGATAGCATCCTGTCTGGCAAGAACTCACTTATCAATAGCCGGGATGTGAAATCCTCACTTCTGTATTGTTTTGTCATTATAGTTCCCACTTTGCTATTGTTTGTCTGTATAATCTCTGTCTGGTTCTGTGATTGTTCCTGTCTGCTGTATAATTAATTTTGCTGGGTGTAAACTAATTAAGGTGGTGGGATATAATTGGTTACATAATCAAGTTACAATATGTTAGGATTGGTTAGTTAAATTTCAGGAAAATGATTGGTTAAGGTATAGCTAAGCAGAACTCAAGTTTTACTATATAGTCTGCAGTCAATGAGGAAGTGAGTGGGCGTGGGTGGGAGGGGATGGGTGTGTGGTGGGGGGATGGGAACAGGGAATGGGGGTGCGGAAATTGGAATCATGTTTTGCTAAAGGGGAAATGGGAACAGGGAATGGGGTAAGGAAATTGCAATCATGTTTTGCTAAAGGGGGAAATGGGAACAGGGAATGGGGGTAAGGAAATTGGAATAATGTTTGGCTAAGGGCAGGAATGGGAACAGGGACACAGGTGTAAGGCTCTGTGGTGTCAGAGCTGGGAAGAAGGATACTAAGGAAGGAAACTGGAATCATGCTTGCTGGAAGTTCACCCCAATAAACATCGAATTGTTTGCACCTTTGGACTTTGGGTATTGTTGCTCTCTGTTCATGCGAGAAGGACCAGGGAAGTAAGTGGGTGAAGGAATAAGCCCCCTAACACTCAGCACTTCTGGGATCAAGGTCATTTCTCTATAAATGACTAAATATAGACTTAGGAGCCTAGTGCTAGGCCCCCAGGTTTGAGAATGTTAGCTTCGCCTCTTGTGCCTTAGTTTTCCCATCTGTAAAGGTAGAATAACGACACATACCCACCTTTGTGCTTTAAGACCTACAAATTAAAAGAGCTGTATAGATGCTAAGTGTGTGATGCCTGTGACCATGGTATAAATACTAATCTGTATTATATAATATAACTACGTTGACCCATCTCTTCCAATCTAAGCTATATTGCTTTGGCAACTGGCCCCACCTGCTGTAGGCTCTTGGAACTGGAGTTCTAGGGACCCTTCTAGAATTAGATCTTCAAGGATTGTGACTTCCTGAGCCAGACGTGTGATCTCCATTCTCCTTTTCTAAATCACATTTGCCCAAATGAGTTAAAATGTCACCTGAAGAGAGAATGTGCATGTAGCAAATGCATGGGGGCAGGACCATCACAAAAGGATGGGAGGATAGGTCCGGCAGCAGTCCTACCAGTACAACTAGGAGGCCAGGCAGGATACAATGAGAGAAATAGGAAACAATTTTGTGTGGATTGGCAAGCCTTTCTATTGCAATAAATATCTAAAGCGGGCTGGAGCCCCTCCGCTTGTGACACAGGAATCCAAATTGCAAGCTTTGCCCTGGGTGATGTAATGGAAACTGACCCAATTTGACATTATCTGGCAACCTAGTAAAGATCACAGGTAATAGTAACCACAAAGGGGAAGGCGTTACCCTTAATAATATAAGGAGAGTGACTCTGTTCCAGGTGTGATTGCATTTCTCCTGCATGCTTTTCCTTCAAATAGAAGATATAATCGAGCCATTGTGTAATCAAATCTGATCCCCTTGTGGAAGAAGTAGATAATTCAGCCCAGTATGGCCCCTTAAGCTAATTGGGAAATAAACTCTTCCCTGTCTGATGGTGTAAAGTTAGGCTACTTGTCAAAGCAACTAGAATCAGAGACAGAGAGCATGCTCCCTTTAATAAGCCTGGCCAGGGCAGTCGGGGAATGAGCTGATTCATTTTCCAGGAGAAGGGTGCCAGTAGAGCCTGATTGTTATGGAAAGCTTTTCTCTCTCTCTCAGCTGAAAATTCAGAGGAAGGACAGCAGTGGTCGCACTGTCTGCTCTTTCTCAGGATGAATCCCTCCTTTTAAGGTACAAGCGGCTTTGCTGGCCCACAGAGGTGTAATTTATTGCTCCTTGTGCCGCTGCTAGTGAAACTCACCTCACACATTTTTCAGGAATCAACTCTAAAAAGTTCCAGCCCAGGACACTGAACAAAGTCTTGTTTGCCATGTTGTGTTGCCTCCTTATGATTATAAGAAAGCGTTATTGTTTTAAAGGGAAATCAAATGAATAGATTCTGCAGCCCCTCCGCCCTCTCCTCTGGAAGCAAACTTGACTGTAGTGAAAGGGTCTTATCACAAGCCACATTACCTACACATTTTTGTAGGTGTTTGTTAAAATATTGGCAGCCCGTCACTGTGTCTTTCGTAGTATTTTTTTATTATTTATTTTATACTAGTTATATTATTAATGAATACAGCAATGCTTTCAGACAGAATAGGAAGTGAATCTAATAGGCATAAAAAGAGAGTCAGGTGTAGATAGTTTCGCAGCGATGAAAGCTTTTGTTTCAGGATACAAGACCAGGAAGTGCTGCTGCTCTGACTGATCTCCAGATGTCATTAGCATTCTGAAATTTTGTTAGGTTATGGACTGTCTGGACAATGCTTGCAATGTGAGACCCAGTCGCTGGGTTGGGAGCCTGTTCTCTTTAGGCCCAATCCTGCCAAGTACTGAGTATCCTCGACTTTCACCGAAGTCAGTGGGAACTCAGGGCACTGAGCACCTTGCAGGATCAAGCCTTTTGTTGCCAGTGGGGTGATCTCTTTAACACTTTTCTGAACAGGAACTGTATGCCTTTGGCAGATTAAGTGTTGTAACTGATAGTCTCTAAAAAAGAGCGTCATCATACGTTGGGGTGACATAAACTAAAGTATGTAGATTTATTTGTCCAGTGGATTTATTATTTTAATACATTTGACTACAGTTACATCTAGTGAACCTGGTGGTACTATCTAGTTTGTGCTTTGAAGTGTTTGATATTATCTGGTATTCATTTAAAGCACTGCAAAAGGACCATTAAGGGGAGGTGGGTGGGAGGCTGGTCACAAAACAGTGAATGATACTGTTTTTTGAGTGGTAATAGTCAGGCAGAAAGAATTGAATAACGTGTAAAGTGACACTTCTTTGTGAATCATTCTTCATAGGATCAGCTGTACCATGCCACATAGTTTTGTGTTAGGTGCTCTTCTCTGCAGGGTCCAAACATGGCTTGCTGAGTCTTTTTGCATCAGCGTTATCTAGGTTCTTAATGTAAAAAAATAATAAATACAGGGGGTTACAATACTGGTCGTGTAAACTGGGGTTGTGAGTTCAAATCTCCCTGGTTTTGATTTAACAATTGGAAAAAACTACCAAGGGAAGTGGTGGAATCTCCATCTGTTAAAGTCTTCAAATCAAGAATGGTGCCTTTCGGGAAGATATCCTTAGTCAAACACAAGTTACTGGGCTCAATACAAGAATATCTGGATGAAATTCTAAGTCCTGTGTTATACAGGAGATCAGACTAGATGATCTAATGGTCTCTTCTAGTTTAAAAATCTAGGAATAATAATAATTAGCCCTGCCTTGTGATTTTTGCTTCACATCAAAATGCAGACTGTATCCTGAATCCAAGATGTTTAACCTCAGAAATCACATAATTTTATTAAATTTAATTTGATCCAAACAGAGGTGCTGAGTAAAAATATGCATTTTATGAATTATTACTTATATCACATTAACATCCACAGTGTGTGAGGCACAGTACAGATGTATTAGAAGAAACAGTCTTTGGATTGTAAGATCTTTGGGGCAAAAGGACAGACAAAGAGACTGTGTCAGGAAAAGGGTACAACATACAAGCAAAGTGGTGAAGGGGAGGACTGGCATAGGTCTTGATCATTTCATGTCTTTTAATATAGGAAATGGATCACTTGATGATTCCTGTTCACTTCATTCCCTCTGGGGAACCTGGCATTGGCCACTGTTGGAAGAAAGGATATTGGGCTAGATGAACCTTTGGTCTGACCCAGTATGGCTGTTCTTAAGTAATAATACATGTTGTTTATGCATACTCTCCCCAATCACCTCTCTACCTAATCTTGATTAGCTAATAACATGTAGACATCACAGTAGAAGTAAATCTTATGTTGGGATTCAAATGAGGAGAGGTTGAATAAAGATACCTACCTTGTAATCTATGCTTAATGTGTTTTAACTCCTTCAAGTATCAGTAATCTTGGGGTTGTACATTATATGATTGTAAAATATATCTTTATGCATCTTGCTATGTTAATTTAATCTCTCAGAATATGATCCCTGGTTTCTGTACATTGCTTTCTTCCTTTGCTATAAAGATAACAGATTGTTATGTCACTGGTGATTGAGCTATTGAGACAGAGTGGTTTGCCATTTGCCAGGTGGATTACATTATCAAGTTCATTTAGTCTGCTTTACATTTTATGAGACCATGTGCTATAACAATTTTTCTGTGTCATTTTTGGTTGTCATCACTAGTTCCTTTGGTTTCCCATTTGGTATTTTCCATCTGTTTTCTTTTGGAAGAATTCACTCGAAGAATCTTCTTAGTGTATGTGCAGTGTGCCTCAGGCAGCACATGACCAGGATTCATCACTGAATTTGGTTCACTGGTTGGATCATTAGCTTTCCTGGTTCAGGCCAGTTTCTGACTGGGAGTGTGATGTGAACGCTTATTCATGTCCCCCTGCAAGACCAAGAAAACCAAGAAAAGACAGGATCATGTGATTTGTGTTAGAGATGGGCCTGAAGTGAACAGTGCCTTGAATTTCTCCCGCTTATTATCACATATAGACACACACAGGTCCCCAGCCTGTAACTGGATCCATCTGAGTGGATCGTTGCACTTATGTAGAGCATCTGTGACTTCCTTAGAACTCTTTATTGTAAAGGTTCACCCACATGGATCCAGTTGCAGGAGCAGAGCCAAACTTCAGCAAAAATTGGAATCTGGATATAGATCCAAACTTTACAGCTTGGGCATGTCTCTACCATGAGCCAGAATCACAAGTCCAAATACACCTACATTTTGGGAAAGTTTAAACTGTGATCCAAACTCCATGGCTCTGATCCACATTGAGTTTTTAAGAAGGTAGTCATGTTTATTTCAGGAAAATGGGTGGTAATTTGTAAACAGAGGATGATCAAAACCTCTTTTTATGGTGTGCATTAGGGTTATTTACTGGATTTTTGGATGTCTAAAATATACACCCAGCACAATCCCTGTGTGCATTTATAAAATATAATAAACACCACAAAGTTGTTTTACGATCATGATCCCTTCCTCAAAGGATCAGGTAGGTAATACAGTTAATATGATGGCCTTTCCAGTCTCATTTATTCTGTTAAACAAGCAGATTTATTTTTGGGAGAATTGAAGAGGGTAAGCTAAAATGACATTTGACTGCAAACCCCCCCCCCCCCCCAAAACCAGATAGAAATGGAGGGCATTATGTCCTACAGTGTTTGACATGCAGGCTGAGAACAGAGCTAGCAGTGCTTTCTTTTTCTCAGAAGATGTATAATTCATATGACAGAAGAAAGCTAAGCCCTGGTCTACACTAGGACTTTAGGTCGAATTTAGCAGCATTAAATCGATGTAAACCTGCACCTGTCCACACGATGAAGCCCTTTATTTTGACTTAAAGGGCTCTTAAAATCAATTTCCTTACTCCACCCTTGACAAGTGGATTAGCGCTTAAATCGGCCTTGCCGGGTCGAATTTGGGGTACTGTGGACACAATTCGACGATATTGGCCTCCGGGAGCTATCCCAGAGTGCTCCATTGTGACTGCTCTGGACAGCACTCTCAACTCAGATACACGATTGTTTGCCGTTGCTCTGATGCAGGGAGGGGCGACTGACGACACGGCTTACAGGGTTGGCTTACAGGGAGCTAAAATCAACAAAGGGGGTGGCTTTACATCAAGGAGTATTTCAGGCAGGACTTCACGGAGGGTTCCAATAAGAAATGGTGCACCTAAGTTATTGTTTTTATTGGAACAAGGAGGTTAGTCTGGCCTCTGATTGATACATGGCTAGATTTACCTCACTGCACCTTCTCTGTGAGTGACTGCAGTGTGACCTAGAGGAATGAGTCCCCTAGACGGGGGGCGGGGGGGGAGGTTTGCAAATGAGTACAAAACAAATCTGGTCTATTTCTTGTTTTGATCCACTCCATCTATCTTTTACATCTTTGGCTGGCAGCAGACGGTGCAGAAGGACTGCATGCCATCCACATCTCATGGCTGCTTGGCAGAAGATGGTACAATAGGACTGCTAGCCATCCTCATCTCTTGCCTGCCCGGCAGAAGATGATGCAATAGGACTGCTAGCAATCTGTATCACCTGCCTGCTCACCATAAGATGGTTCAATAGGACTGACTGCAGGACTAAAGAGAATGACTTGATCAAGTCACTCCAGATTTAGTCCCTGCACCCATGTCTGCCCAGGCGCTCCTGATTGACCTCACACAAGCGACCAGGAGCACCTCGGTCATGATGATGACGGCTACCAGTCCTATTGCACCGTCTGCTGCCACAAGCCAATGGGTTGATGCTGCTGTGTAGCAATGCAGTACCGCGTCTGCCAGCACCCAGGAGACATACGGTGACAGTGAGCTGAGCGGGCTCCATGCTTGCCGTGGTATGGCGTCTGCACAGGTAACTCAGGAAAAAAGGCGCTAAATGATTGTCTGCCCTTGCTTTCACGGAGGGAGGGAGGGAACGGGGGCCTGACGATATGTACCCAGAACCACCTGCAACAATGTTTTAGCCCCATCAGGCATTGGGATCTCAACCCAGAATTCCAGTGGGCAGCGGAGACTGCGGGAACTGTGGGATAGCTACCCACAGTGCAACACTCTGGAAGTCGACTCTAGCCTCGGTACTGTGGAAGCACTCCGCCGAGTTAATGCACTTAGAGCATTTTCTGTGGGGACACACACACTCGAATATATAAAACCGATTTCTAAAAAAACGACTTCTATAAATTCGACCTAATTTCGTAGTGTAAACATACCCTTAGAGGAAGAGCCTTTCTGGTCTTAAGGCCAAGTGAACACTGTTCTTGGAGGTCAGGTCTAGCTAGGGTGATGTTGAAGTTGTTGGTGAATGTCAAAGTAACCGAACAGCAGAGCTACTGCCTTAGTTCAGACAGGAGCAGTCAATGGAAGATCTCTTACTGCAGCACCCATGCTGAAAATGAAATAAGAAATTTACCTTCATCTCTGATCTATGTGCAGTTCACAGCTGTTTATTGAATTAAATAGTTATTTCTCTGAGGCAGTGACACACAGTGTGGTTTCAGTAACAGTTACTAAGCCACTTTGTTGTTGTTTATTCAGGTTTGTAGCCAGAAATCTAAGATCCATAATGTCTTTGTTTCATTTACAGCAGTTAGTGAAAAGTTAGTAGAATTTGGTGCTGCTAATGAAGGTCATAGAACAATCTGACTGCATGCCAGTTAATCATGTAAAAAGAACAGGAGTACTTGTGGCACCTGAGAGACGAACGAATTTATTTGCTCATAAGCTTTCATGGGCTGCAGCCCACTTCATCGGATGCCACAAGTATTCCTGTTCTTTTTGCGGATACAGACTAACACGGCTGCTACTCTGAAACCAGTTAATCATGTGTTTTCTTACAGGACAAAATGTTGTTGATGAGTATAAACATCTACATCCCAAGAGGATTATTGATTTCCCCTTTTAGATATGTTTTCTGTATCAGGCAACTGATATTATTAGGTTTGTGGAAAGGGGGTTGTATGGGGAGGCAGACATGCTTTTTGTTTTATGACTGTTGATAAAGGGCAGTTCTTATCTCCTAAGGTCTAAGTTGAAGGGTAACATTTTTGTAGTTAGGTGCCTATCCACAGGCTGTGCTCCTTCTTGTTGTTCTGAGCAGCAGGGTGAGCTCCTTGTTTCACTAGATTTAAGTTAAGAAGCTAAGGAGAAAAAAACTTCAAAAACAGACTCCAAAGAGAAACTGCTGAGCTTGAATTAATATGCAAACTAGATACCATTAACTTGGGTTTGAATAGAGACTGGGAATGGCTGGTTCATTACACAAATTGAATCTATTTCCCCATGTTAAGTATCTTCACACCTTCTTGTCAACTGTCTGAAATGGGCCATCTTGATTATCACTACAAAAGTTTTTTTCTCCTGCTGATAATAGCTCATCTAACTAATTAGCCTCTCACAGTTTGTATGGCAACTTCCAACTTATCTGTATGTGTATATATATATATATATATATCTTACTATATGTTCCATTCTATGCATCTGATGAAGTGGGCTGTAACCCACGGAAGCTTATGCTCTAATAAATTTGTTAGTCTCTAAGGTGCCACAAGTCCTCCTGTTCTTTGTTTAAGGGCTGAAAAGACTCTCCAGCCAGGAATGTGGAGCCCCTATTGGATGGAATAACAAAGTGCCTTGGCAGGGTTATTGCACTTCCAGGAATTGAGCTGGATTCAGTTAGGTGTGGAATCTTGCCTCCTGCCAGACAAGCTCTAAAGCAGGAGGCAAGTTTGTTTGTTATGGCTTAGCAAAACCTATTCAGTACAGTCCTGTTCCATATATGGTCCAAGGTGGATGGTACACAACTACCAATCAAAAGAAATGAGATTCTTGATAGGGGAAGGTTCAAAAATTAACCTATCCATGATTAAATTGAATTCTCTAGCTATTTTTAGCACCCTGCAAGGTTTTCTTTAGTACATATTTGTCTAGATTGGCCATTTATGAATATTATGGCAAGCAAGATTCACAGTTGGTGTAAGTTGACAAAACTCCACTGAATTTAATGAAGCTATGCCTATTCACACCAGCTGGATATCTGGCATCTGTTCTTAAGCATAATCCTATTCCTTCTACAGTCCCATCCTGTCCTGTTTGGGTCATATGTTGCTATCTTTACTATTGCACAGCAGTATCTTACTGCAATAGTTTAACTGACTCCACTGGGGCTGTTTGCAGGGTAAAGTACTTGAGTAAAAGTAGCAAAATCTGGCCTTTGTGATGAATTTAGTCTCAACTAGCCTGAGAAGCATGTGACTTAAATCTACACTTAAACTTAGATATTTACAGTGTGAAGGAGAGCTCTTTATCTCACTGACTGCCTTTTTGTTTCAATATTGTCATAATAAGACAAGTGAAAGTAAAGGAAATAAACAAATGACATATTTTCCCTTGAAAATAGCAATATTTAGCACTTTTACGTACTGTTCAGTTACAAAAAACTTTAATAATATCAATTAATAAAATAAAGCACCTACCAGGCAAAAAGGACAAATATATTAATTTTTATTGTGCAAACAATTGACAACAGCTAAAATTAGCATTAACAGAAGTGATGCCTTTGCAAAAATTAACACATATATTCACTATAGTTAAATGAAATCTTTGATTAGTTAGCTAAGCATGAACACTGACTGACTTATTTTATTATATTATTCAAAGCATTTCTTTTGCTATTTATCACCACAATATCTAGGTTATTTAATACATTTAGTAAAAATGTGATTATTCCAAAAATATTTTAAAATACTTAAGGTAAAAGCCACACATTAAAATGCATTTGCTTTACAATGCACAAAAAACATAGATTCATTTCAGTAAATACATTACAATCAATGGCAATAGCATCTGGCAAGATATGAGCATTGTATCTTAAACAGAGATTCACTTTTTAAAATAATTTTTGTGAATTCTTATATGGCCTTTTGTTTAGATATAGAGGTTTTGAGAAAATATTTCACTTCTGACTAATTCTTAATTACCTGGAATTAGGTTCTCACTTTTCTGCCCTTCAATGGCTGGGGAAGCCGGTGATTGGTCAATATGAGGCTGTGGAATTGGGCCAGCTAAATGAGGGGGAAAGGGACACAGTTAGCTTCCAACTTAAATACCATATATTAAAAAGGAGAAGCAATATTTCTTAGGCTGGTTCTATAGTTAATATTTTTTGTGCATGTGCTTAATCCAAAATCTCATAATTAAAAAAAACCCTCAACAAATGGAAATAAAGAGTCCACTGCTATCAGTGGAATTGTGACACCATTAAATTGGAGTAACACAGTGATGAGTCAGGAGCTATACTTTTAGATGACTGTTCGAATGATCTGACCACTTCTTGCATTTTATCACCTTTGTCACTGGCAAGTACAAAAATCTATCAAATATTCAGTGATGACATTGATGCATCTGTGTAATAAATCAGTTTGATACAGAAAACAACTTTCTGTGAGTTCCCCTATCCCCCTGCCCCAATGTGGCAAGTGTCCTTTAAAGTTTTAGTTTTAAAATGTTGGTAATTATTAGTTAAAACACAGAAGAGTGCCTTTAAGATCAACTTCCTTATTTAATTCAGATTTGGTTTACAAAACTGCTTTTTAGCCAAAATTGTTGGTACCAAGCTTCTATCAAGTGTACATTCTAATGGCCTAGGTGTCAAGATCCCTTACCATTTATTAAGGGATTATTAATAAATGATGTCACAGTGCTTTTTATCTCAAAAGATCCAAAAGCTCTTTACAAAATCATATGCAAAACTTACACAGAAAGGACTTCATTCATACCGACATGTAGCCACCTCTAGAATGATAGATGGCAACAGTTTAATGGCATAAAATTATTAAAAAATGTAAGACATAGTGAAAAATACCCTATAAGGTTTTTTCATGTCTTATATGTTGAAAATGAGAAAAATAAAAATAAACATAAAATAAATAAATCATAGTGCACAATAAAATTATATTGTTCTCCAGTTTCTCTGTGACGAACAGTCTTGTTTTCTTTGTGGTACTGTACCTGCTCTGAACTGATAGTAATGGGCTCCTTATAGATAATCCAGGTGATGCTCTCAAAAAGGGGAGGATGAGTCAGAGAACCATGATAGGTCCAGTAATCCAAGGATCCAGGAAGTAAGGTTGATGGGTCAAAATTGGTAAATGGAGCTTTTTTTACCCTGGGGAAAATGTGTTTCATTTAATGAGAATGATAGTGAGAGCATACATCAGTCAGATATTGTTTATATAAAAGATGAGAATAAGTGTGGAAATTTTTTGCACCAGAATGAAGTAGGGTTCGTTTTAAAATACAGATGTTTTCCTATGGGCTCAAACCTGCACGGCGCTGAACACTGTGATCCTGATCCAGCACTTAAGCACATACTTAACATTAAGCAGGAATATTCCTGTTGAATTTAACAGGACCACTCGTATGCTTAAGTGCTTTGCTTGGGACCTGACTGCTGAATTCCTCCCAGGGTCAAATCGATAGCCCTTCGTAAATACTGTGTGGGAAATGTAGCCTGTATCTTAAATACAGAGTATTGAAATTCATAGCCTGTTTTACCTGAAGATTTGGACAGCATGTATATATGTGATAGGCTGTAGAGATGAGGCAAAACTAAGTCCAGTCAGTAGTTGGATATATGGTGATAAGTGCTAAAGATAAACTGTACATGGATGGATAGATACTTAAAATAACTTAAATTAATGGGAATTGAGAGCTCTTATCATTTTACAGGAGGCCCTGGCAGCTTAAGTGCTGAGAGTTAAGATTGTAAATTATTCTTTTGCACTTTTATAAAGGTCATAAAGTGTACATCTACTCCTAGACTCAGAAAGGCAATTTAAGCAGGACGTTCAATATTGCGGCTACATGAGCAGTTTGAACCCTGGATTTCTATAACAAGTATACAGATGGAACTGCTGTGCAATGCAATCTCATCACATTTCAAACTGGCATAAGGTAAGGAGCACAACTGAGAATTTCCAGAGTGAACTCACTAGATTCTAAATTAATACCCTACTCCAAAGTATTGTGACCGTGCTGTGATGTTTACCTTAGTCTTTATCGAACGTAATGCCTTCACAATTTCCTGCACATGTTCATTAGGGGGACCAACCTGCAAATATAAGCATAGTGAGAAAATTGTTGAATCATAAAAATATAACAATTAATTTATATTAACACTGGACCTTCTACTCCAAGATCTGAATATGGTTTAGAAATATAAATTAGTTTAGCCTCACAACCCCACTATAAATTAGCTAAGATTTAGAGCTAAGCAAATCATTCATAAAATCAGATTGACACCTATACTTGTGTGGGGTAAGTAATACTTTACTCCCCAAGTCGTGCCACTGAAATGAGTGGAGCTACTTGGTAGAATAAGCTACTACTCAACGTGAGTAATGGTGTTAGAATCTAGACTGTCATTAATAATTTATCTGACAAGCATAACCTCTTGTTATTGTGATTTCCTCAAATTTATTCTTTCTTTGAAAGTATTCAATAAAATGTTTTTGCTAATTTATTCTTTGTGAACTGTTCTTTATGGGGTATTCAGTATTTAAACTGTGTTAATTGATTGTGAGTGGCCAGATAAATCACACGGTATTGCTTCTTCACTTCAGGCATGGATGCCTATGCATATGAGTTTCATGTTTGTTTTCCAGTAATACCAGCAAGTGACTTTGAAAGTTACTTTCCATGAAAGTTCATGTCAGTAAAAGTTGATCACACAAGTCTGTGTGGGAAGGAAACACAAAACAGCGAGAATTTGACCAAAGTAAATCCTGTTAGCTCTACTAAGTAGTATTATATCCCTTTTCACAAACAAGGAAACTGAGGCAGGGCATAATTAAGAGATTTTTTTCAAGGTGACCTAAAATGTCTGTGGTAGAGTTGGGAACAGAACCTTGGTTTTCTGATGCCTCCTCCCATATAAGCTGAATACAACTTTGGCTCAGTTATTTTTTTAGATTAACAGCGTGAATTAGTTCAGTTACATTTGAAGCCACACACTTCAATACAACAATAAAAGGAGTACTTGTGGCACCTTAGAGACTAACCAATTTATCTGAGCATAAGCTTTCGTGAGCTACAGCTCACTTCATTGGATGCATACTATGGAAAGTGTAGAAGATCTTTTTATACACACAAAGCATGAAAAAATACCTCCTCCCACCCCACTCTCCTGCTAGTAATAGCTTATCTAAAGTGATCACTCTCCTTACAATGTGTATGATAGTCAAGTTGGGCCATTTCCAGCACAAATCCAGGTTTTCTCACCCCCCCCCTCCCCGCCCCACACACAAACCCACTCTCCTGCTGGTAATAGCTTATCTAAAGTGACCACTCTCCTTACAATGTGTATGATAATCAAGGTGGGCCATTTCCAGCACAAATCCAGGGTTTAACAAGAACGTCTGAGGTGGGGGGGGGGGGAGGAAAAAACAAGGGGAAATAGGTTATAGGGAAATAGGAAATAGTTCCCAGAAGTCACCTACTACAGGACAGGCCTAACAAAGAAAATAACAGAACGCCACTAGCCGTCACCTTCAGCCCCCAACTAAAACCCCTCCAACGCATTATTAAGGATCTACAACCTATCCTGAAGGATGACCCAACACTCTCACAAATCTTGGGAGACAGGCCAGTCCTTGCCTACAGACAACCCCCCAACCTGAAGCAAATACTCACCAGCAACCACATACCACACAACAGAACCACTAACCCAGGAACCTATCCTTGCAACAAAGCCCGTTGCCAACTGTGCCCACATATCTATTCAGGGGACACCATCACAGGGTCTAATAACATCAGCCACACTATCAGAGGCTCGTTCACCTGCACATCCACCAATGTGATATATGCTATCATGTGCCAGCAATGCCCCTCTGCCATGTACATTGGTCAAACTGGACAGTCTCTACGTAAAAGAATAAATGGACACAAATCAGATGTCAAGAATTATAACATTCATAAACCAGTCGGAGAACACTTCAATCTCTCTGGTCACGCGATTACAGACATGAAAGTTGCTATATTACAACAAAAAAGCTTCAAATCCAGACTCCAGAGAGAAACTGTTGAATTGGAATTCATTTGCAAATTGGGTACAATTAACTTAGGCTTGAATAGAGACTGGGAGTGGCTAAGTCATTATGCAAGGTAACCTATTTCCCCTTGTTTTTTCCTACCCCCCCCCCCAGACGTTCTTGTTAAACCCTGGATTTGTGCTGGAAATGGCCCACCTTGATTATCATACACATTGTAAGGAGAGTGGTCACTTTAGATAAGCTCTAACCAGCAGGAGAGTGGGTTTGTGTGTGTGTGTGGGGGGGGGGGGTGAGAAAACTTGGATTTGTGCTGGAAATGGCCCAACTTGATTATCATACACATTGTAAGGAGAGTGATCACTTTAGATAAGCTATTACCAGCAGGAGAGTGGGGTGGGAGGAGGTATTTTTTCATGCTTTGTATGTATATAAAAAGATCTTCTACACTTTCCACAGTATGCATCCGATGAAGTGAGCTGTAGCTCACGAAAGCTTATGCTCAAATAAATTGGTTAGTCTCTAAGGTGCCACAAGTACTCCTTTTCTTTTTGCGAATACAGACTAACACGGCTGTTACTCTGAAACTTGTCAATACAACAATGTCTTCCCATGCTCTGGAAAAGAACATTTTGGAAAACAACAACAACATAGACTGCAATAATTTAGGTGTGACTTGTGTAACTTTACAATAAAAACTATTTATAACTAAAGTAAAATAATAGTAATTAATTGGGAGTAGGCCAAACATTCCAACATATAAAATCAGAGACAATCCATTCAAAGATTCAGCAATATAAAATTGTTGTGGATTCTACAGAGGGAGCATGATAAAAATGAGTTTAATAATGACTTGACCATTTCACTGTTTGGGGTTGAAAAGGTAATCAGACTACTGAAATCGAAGACAAGTCAACAGAGATGTGTGTCTCTAAATACAGATAATGTTGTGTTGTCTAGTCTCCTTTACTGAATGGATTCTGTGGATAATAAATAGAACAGTTTTTGAAAGGGGAAACAAGGTAAAAGAGGTAAAAAGGGGGTTTCACTATGTTGTGTAACTGACCTTCAGAAAAACAGCAATGATTGACAAACCATCAGGCTTATCTGAAGCCTCAGCAAAACTTGAATATTTGTCTGAATTCCAGTGAACCAGGTGAAGCTAAAAAGCAATTGACAGAGAAACAGTTACGAAAGCCAACAACATTAGAGACAAACCAAAGCTACATTCTTAGGGCTTGATCTTGCAATTGGCAGTGTGCACATGAACTACTGTTCCATCATGGAGTGCCACTGACTTCACTGTGCAGTTTGTTCATGCGCTTTTAACTGCAGGGTTGTGACCTTATATTGTAGGCTGCAGAGCTACAGGCTTTTCCTGTAAAATATAGGGGTATATAAATATCGATAAACCCCAAATAGAAAGGGTAGTTTTCTAACCCAGTCTCTAGCTGCCTTCTGAGAATGCCATTATTACTATTTTCCTTTAAACTTTATTCTTGGAAATACTACTTTCTGGGATGAAACCCTTAGTCATACAGGAGGTTCTTACTCAGAGGAGTATCCTATTGATTGCAATAGAGATAGTGGTGTGATTAACAGAGACAGGCCCTAAGCCTGTGATGTGAGCAGGCATATCTAGAGGACCATACATACTAGAAGTAGATATTTCAGTGGTTTTTCCTTTACATATCAGCTGTAAAGGGGCATGGTACCTTTTGTTCAGCACTAATGTTTTTGCCTATTATACCTTATTATTGAGCATTACACCTTAAAACACATGATGACAATATATTTAGAAATCTGGAAGTCCTGGAAATCATATGCTGAAATTCTTAATTCACCTGAAATTATTTTAGAAATTATTAATATTTAGAAACATTTAGAAGTTCCTCAAGTTAGCAACTATGTAACTATAGCAATCAAAACTAGTTTTATTGGTATAGCAGTTTCCATCAATAGATCACAAAGAGTGGTACAGCGTATTAAAATGGCAATGGAAGATCACTAAAAGCAGGGGCACACTGCAGAAATTATCATGCAACGCACACAATTTTTAAAGAGGGTGGTTTAAAGAAGTAAAAACGGGAAAGATTTTCCCAGCTATGTTTTTTAAGCTAAATTGCAGTCTTTTTTCAACTGCAACAGCTTAATTTTTTTAAAACTATTTTAAAGGGCTGATGCAAAGTGATCCGTAATACAAATTTTATTTCAGTGTTGTTCAAATGCAGTCCAAGTTCACTATCTAATTATAGCAGGAAGCAGTTCTAAAGGGAGGCCCCTTTCACATCTTGGCTGCATAAATTAGATAGCTCTAGCACCATCAACAGCAGAAAATTTTCTAATAGGAAGAGCCTGTTGGTTGTGAGAGGCACTGCCTACTATACAGACAAATACACCCGTCCATCTCCTTAAATTCATATGCAATAATGTTCTGAAATATAAAGATTAGCCAAAGATAACATTGACTAAATTGTTCTTGATATGTTGATAATGAAAAGCAAACAAAAGCAGTCAGTTCAGGAGTGGCTTTCATTTCTTGAAAAGTGGGTCTCAGTTAACAACCTTTCCTTCCTTCCTTTCCTTCCATTATTTTCTTCCAGCTTTGCCCGCTCATGGCTATTCTCCTTAAGAAGCAACAAAAAGCTACATTCCAGCAACAAGCATTAGACTTGATACTACAAGGTGCTGAGCACCTTCAACTTCCACTGTCTTCAGTGGTGGGTAGGGGTGATCAGGCCCTCTGCAAAGCAGCCAGAGTCTGATTCTGTAAAGGGCTACATGTGTGAGTAGTTAGCTCCATTAATGCCAGTACGACTACTCACAAGAGTGTACACACATGTGTTTGAAGCATTGGGCCCTCTTTTGGTGCTTAAATATGGATTTAGGTGGAGTAAATTCAGGCAACCAAGTTTGAAAATGTTGGCTTCAAGTCCTAACTTTCTCCTGCAAAATCCCCTTTGCACATGCAGAGCAGGTTGTTGCTTGTGCAAACAGATGTAACTAACCAAGCAGTAAACACAGATACAGATGTTATGTGAAAATTTACATGTGCATATCCATTTTTGAGGGTGACATTTATGACTCAAGCTTTGAAAATGGGACCTTTACTTTTGTTTCATTGACTCTACCTCTGCGGCATATTTTGCTTCGTCCACAGTGTGCTCAGAGCCATGGTCCTCAGTCTGGCCCCAGTGAAAGTGAAACTGATGCAGCCTGTAGTTTCCAGTCAGAGGTCCACTGGTCACCACTGCACAGAAATGAAATAACTTGTTAAAATCAAGTTCTGAGTCCAGCACAGGCATCATAGCATCCCAAAACTTCCCTACTTACAGGTAGACAATTAGAATATTAGATCTATTATTAGTCTATTTTAACATGTAATTTTCATTTGTAAATTAAAAAAATAAGATTGTGCATGGATTAATACAAGCCCTTAGAAATAAAAATCTTGATATGTGCATCTTATGGCTTAGTTACAGTAAATCAGCATGCCTGTCAAATTCAGCCCTAAAATTTATGTCAACTCACCATGAACAGAGACTATTCATTACTTAAACGAGGAAACAAAAGACAGGGAAACATACAGTAGCAGTAGTTTATTGGATACGGGATTAGGATTCCAAGAGTGTCAGATGGAAACTACCTGTTAGAACACTGAGTTCATTCCGTTCCTAGGGCAGGAGAGAATCCACCACTAGAAGACACAATATTAGATCTTAAAATTGCTTTTCTGCTCGAGAAGAAAAATCAGTAATATGTACAAGATATTCTGAGTTTAGTATATTAGTTTTTCTCATATTTTACAGCTAAGCTTAGATGTTCTTGTTAGTGATGTTGTAGGTCACCATCAATGATACATACATTTCTAACACTGAGTTCAGTGTATTCAGTCCTCCTGGCAGATAGGGTCTGCATTTGCTTAACCATCACACTAAGAATTACTTGTCTGAAGATTCATGCAGAAGATGGTAGTAGTCTTTGCACACCAGAACAAGTAAACAATGCCTCAGCCTCCCTTTTTAAAGCAAAGCTAAATCCATAACTCATATCTGAGTAGAGAATTGTTGCTAGGAAATCCACCAGAAAACAGTCATGATTGTGCATATTTTACTACCTGGAAATGTCCAGTAAATATGGCAAATTTTAAATTTGCTTGTAACAATGGAACACTTGCCAACAAATCCTAATTTTAAAATGACATATTTCAGATCTTACATGGAGTGTAAAGTTATATCACCACATGGTATAGCATGCTAAATCAGTGAGCACATTTGAACTGGTATTTATGCTGCTGAAAGTCCATTTGCCTTTGTTTCTAGTCAAGGGGGTCAGAAAAAAAAAGATTAAAATCAAACAAAAAAACTCTGCTCACTAACCTGATTGGTTATCCTTGTCCTCAAAGTTCACATGGAAGGAGTGTCCAACGTTGACAATCTCTTTGCAGGTGCTCAAATTCCAGGTGATCTTGAGATGCCCCAGAGATGGATCTTTTTCTTGGTTTTAATGTCAATAGGGGACTGATGGTTTCCATTGGCAATAGGGTATAATTTTGTGCCACTGGTCAGGTCCTAGACAGACATAAATTTATGTTTAATTTAATTCTTAATTACTACTTTATTTTTATATGTTAATACTGAACTGTGGAGTTTTCTTCTTGTATAGCTGTAAAAATAATAGATTAGATCGCTTTAAAATAGCAAGAAATATATCATTCTGTATGGTTTGATCACTGATTTATGTCTCCTTTTATCAAAAAAAGAAAAGAAAGATCCCATCTTGGTCAGTTAAATTAAGGAAAGTTGCTATTAAGGAAAGTTATGGTTACTATTGTTGCCTTGATAACTCCAGTTCAGACTTGCCATGTTCATGCCGAGACTCATCAAGCCCTCGGATCACTACCCCTTCCTGCTTCTCCACGTGGGCACCAATGATACTGCCAAGAATGACCTTGAGCGGATCACTGCAGACTACGTGGCTCTGGGAAGAAGGATAAAGGAGTTTGAGGCGCAAGTGGTCTTCTTGTCCATCCTCCCCGTGGAAGGAAAAGGCCTGGGTAGAGACCGTCGAATCGTGGAAGTCAACGAATGGCTACGCCGGTGGTGTCGGAGAGAAGGCTTTGGATTCTTTGACCATGGGATGGTGTTCCAAGAAGGAGTGCTAGGCAGAGACGGGCTCCACCTAACGAAGAGAGGGAAGAGCATCTTCGCAAGCAGGCTGGCTAACCTAGTGAGGAGGGCTTTAAACTAGGTTCACCGGGGGAAGGAGACCAAAGACCTGAGGAAAGTGGGGAAGTGGGATACCGGGAGGAAGCACGAGCAGGAGTGCATGAGAGGGGAGGGCTCCTGCCTTATACTGAGAAAGAGGGGCGATCAGCGGGTTATCTCAAGTGCCTTTACACAGATGCACGAAGCCTGGGAAACAAGCAGGGAGAACTGGAAGTCCTGGCACAGTCAAGGAATTTTGATGTGATTGGAATAACAGAGACTTGGTGGGATAACTCACATGACTGGAGTACTGTCATGGATGGATATAAGCTGTTCAGGAAGGACAGGCAGGGCAGAAAAGGTGGGGGAGTTGCATTGTATGTAAGAGATCAGTATGACTGCTCAGAGCTCAAGTATGAAACTGCAGAAAAACCTGAGAGTCTCTGGATTAAGTTTAGAAGTGTGAGCAACAAGGGTGATGTCGTGGTGGGAGTCTACTATAGACCACCGGACCAGGGGGATGAGGTGGACGAGGCTTTCTTCCGGCAACTCACAGAAGTTACTAGATCGCACGCCCTGGTTCTCATGGGAGACTTCAATCAGCCTGATATCTGCTGGGAGAGCAATACAGCTGTGCACAGACAATCCAGGAAGTTTTTGGAAAATGTAGGGGACAACTTCCTGGTGCAAGTGCTGGAGGAACCAACTAGGGGCAGAGCTCTTCTTGACCTGCTTTTTTTGCCTCTGTCTTCACGAACAAGGTCCCAGACTACTGACCTGGGCAGCACAGCATGGGGAGGAGGTGACCAGCCCTCTGTGGAGAAAGAAGTGGTTCGGGACGATTTAGAAAAGTTGGACAAGCACAAGTACATGGGGCCAGATGCGTTGCATCCGAGAGTGCTAAAGGAGTTGGCGGATGTGATTGCAGAGCCATTGGCCATTATCTTTGAAAACTCATGGCGATCGGGGGAAGTCCCAGATGACTGGAAAAAGGCTAATGTAGTGCCCATCTTTAAATAAGGGAAGAAGGAGGATCCTGGGAACTACAGGCCAGTCAGCCTCACCTCAGTCCCTGGAAAAATCATGGAGCAGGTCCTCAAGGAATCAATTCTGAAGCACTTAGAGGAGAGGAAAGTGATCAGGAACAGTCAGCATGGATTCACGAAGGGCAAGTCATGCCTGACTAATCTAATTGCCTTCTATGACGAGATAACTGGTTCTGTGGATGAAGGGAAAGCAGTGGACGTGTTGTTCCTTGACTTTAGCAAAGTTTTTGACATGGTCTCCCACAGTATTCTTGCCACCAAGATAAAGAAGTATGGGCTGGATGAATGGACTATAAGGTGGATAGAAAGCTGGCTAGATCGTCGGGCTCAACGGGTAGTGATCAATGGCTCCATGTCTAGTTGGCAGCCAGTATCAAGTGGAGTGCCCCAAGGGTTGGTCCTGGGGCCGGTTTTGTTCAATATCTTCATAAATGATCTGGAGGATGGTGTGGATTGCACCCTCAGCAAGTTTACGGATGACACTAAACTGGGAGGAGAGGTAGATACGCTGGAGGGTAGGGATAGGATACAGAGGGACCTAGACAAATTGGAGGATTGGGCCAAAAGAAATCTGATGAGGTTGAACAAGGACAAGTGCAGAGTCCTGCACTTAGGACGGAAGAATCCCATGCACCGCTACAGACTAGGGACCGAATGGCTTGGCAGCAGTTCTGCAGAAAAGGACCTAGGGGTTACAGTGGACGAGAAGCTGGATATGAGTCAACAGTGTGCCCTTGTTGCCAAGAAGACCAATGGCATTTTGGGATGTATAAGTAGGGGCATTGCCAGCAGATCGAGGGACGTGATCGTTCCCTTCTATTCGACACTGGTGAGGCCTCATCTGGAGAACTGTGTCCAGTTTTGGGCCCCACACTACAAGAAGGATGTGGAAAAATTGGAAAGAGTCCAGCGGAGGGCAACAAAAATGATTAGGGGACTGGAACACATGACTTAGAGGCGAGGCTGAGGGAACTGGGGATGTTTAGTCTACGGAAGAGAAGAATGAGGGGGGATTTGATAGCTGCTTTCAACTCCCTGAAAGGGGGTTCCAAAGAGGATGGCTCTAGACTGTTCTCAGTGGTAGCAGATGACAGAACAAGGTTTAATGGTCTCAAGTTGCAGTGGGGGAGATTTAGGTTGGATATTAGGAAAAACTTTTTCACTAGGAGGGTGGTGAAACACTGGAATGTGTTACCTAGGGAGGTGGTGGAATCTCCTTCCTTAGAAATTTTTAAGGTCAGGCTTGACAAAGCCCTGGCTGGGATGATTTAATTGGGGATCGGTCCTGCTTTGAGCAGGGGGTTGGACTAGATGACCTCCTGAGGTCCCTTCCAACCCTGATATTCTATGATTCTATGATTCTAATTGCAGGATCTTGTCTTCAAAAAGAAATTGGTGATGTCTGTAGTAGCTAATTCTGGGATGAGGTCAGCACTTTGCTTCACCACAGAATTTCTGCCTTACGCTAGGGAATTTATATACATCATCAAGTAAGGGATTTGGTAATACTTTATAATCAGATTTTAGGGAGTCACCTGATCTCATGACATGAGAAACGGTTAAAAAAAGAGGGGGGGGAGAAGGTTGGAAGAAAAAAAAAGAAGTTTGCAGTTGATTTACCCTAACCATTTTGATTCAGTGAACATGTTATGTACTGTAAGAATCAGATAAGATTTTAAAAGCCAGACCCTTTTATTTGTAGAAATGTTGGCAAAAGGTGTTTGCCACATTAAGCCTCCCCAGCCAAACTTTGCCTTTGATTTCAGTGGGAGCAGTGAGGTGCTCTTCACTTTTGAAAATCCAGGCCACTTATTTAGGTGCCTTATTAGTAACAACTTCAGGCATTCATTTTTAAAATGTTGGCCTTGGTACTTTTGGGTGATGTAAAATAAATACTACAAGCAGTTCTAATATTTTGATGTATAAGGTTAAATACTGGCTTAATATTATTCACAACAATATTCTTCTTAGTAATAATTCAGGTCCAGACCATCCCTGAGGGATCCAAATGTGGCAGGGATGGTGCCAGGCTCCAGCAGATCTGGGGGGATCTGCTAGTTTTGGGGATAGGGTCTGTAGTGTTTTCCAGGGAGGGAAGATCCTCACCGAGATATCCTTCCCTAAACCCACTTTTGCATGGATTTTCTGAAAGAAAATCTGTGCCATAACAACCAAGATATTTCTCTGAAGCTTTAATCTAGTCATTAAGGTTGCAATTCAGCATCATATCCCTATTCAGGATAGCACTTAAGCAAATGTTGGCCTGAATCAGGATGGATTTTAAGTGCTTTCCTCAATAGGGGCCTATAGTGTCAACCCACAATTTATCAAGTGGTTTCAGATCCAATAAGAGTGACACTCTTTTTTCACTAATAAAATATTTGGGCCTGGCCCTGCTTTTCTTACTCAAGCTAAATCAGTTGGATTTTGCTTGAATAAAATTTGCAGAATCTGGCTCTTAAATCCTAGCAGTAGAATTTCATGTATAAGAACTTGAATTTCATAATACCACAATATCATTAAATAGTTGTGCAGTTTTTTTGCCAGCTTTTATTAAGCATAGAAAATCAAGGTAACTATTTCTAGGTAAAATAAGGTCAACATAACATATTTAAGCATTGCCCTGTCATCCTGAGTTGCAAAAATATGAACCTGTTTACATTTTTCTGTTACTGCTGCAAACCGTTCTTGGTAGTAAACTGCTGATATCAGAATCATGCAGATGTTCACAGCTGAGGTCAGGCACATAAGATACTGCTGTGTTATTTTTATTTCATAGCCTGCAGAATTTGTCACATTGATTCCAAGATTGACTGTGTTGTATATTCTAATATGTGAAAATCAATATAATTCCCTGAGAATAATGGAAGAAATGAAAAAATTCTTCACTTGCACTGTAGCCATAGCATATGATCTTGAAAACTGTATACCACAGTCAGTCAGTCAGATTCAGGGTGCATTGACTTCCATTTCACACTCAAACTCTTCCTCTGTTGCATGTCACCTGCATGCCAATGAGAATTAGGTATATGGAGAGATCTATAGAATCATAGAACATTAGGGTTGGAAGAAATCTCAGGAGGTCATCTATTCCAACCCCCTGCTCAAAGTAGGACCAACTCCAACTAAATCATCCCAGGGCTTTGTCAAGCTGGGCCTTAAAAACCTCTAAGGATGGAGATTCCACCACCTCCCTAGACAGGGCCGTCCATAGGGGGGTGCAGGGCCCAGGGTGGAAGTGACAGATTCTTATCTTCCAGGACCATCTGTGCTGGCCAATTGCACCGGCCCGCGAAGCCCCCCAAACCGTGGGGCCCAGAGCAGTCGCCCTGATTCACCCTAGCCAAAGGATGGCTCTGTCTCTAAGTAACCCATTCCAGTGCTTCACCACCCTCCTAGTGAAATAGTTTTTCCTAATATTCAACCTAGACCTCCCCACTGCAACTTGAGACCGTTGCTCCTTGTTCTGTTATCTGCCACTACTGAGAACAGCATAGCTCCATCCTCTTTGTAACCCCCCATCAGGTAGTTGAAGGCTGCTATCAAATCACCCTTCAGTCTTCTCTTCTGCAGACTAAATAAGCCCAGTTCCCTCAGCCTCGCCTCATAAGTCATGTGTCCAAGCCCCCCTGATAATTTTTGTTGCCCTCCGCTGGACTCTCTCCAGTTTGTCCACATCCTTTGTATAGTGGGGGGCCCAAAACTGGATGCAATACTCCAGGTGTGGCCCCACCAGTGCCAAATAGAGGGGAATAATCACTTCCCTCGATCTGCTGGTAATGCTCCTACTGTGGTGACCAGATGTCCCGATTTTATAGGGACAGTCCTGATATTTGGGACTTTTTCTTATATATGCACCTATTACCCCCCACCCCCTGTCCCAATTTTCACATTTGCTATCTGGGCACCCTAGCTTCTACTAATGCAGCCCAATATGCCGTTAGCCTACTTGGCAACAAGGGCACACTGCTGGCTCATATCCAGCTTCTCGTCCACTGTAATCCCCAGATCCCTTTCTGCTGAACTGCTGCTTAGCCAGTCAGTCCCCAACCTGTAGCAGTGCATATAGCAAAGCCACTGTACCAAAGGTTGAAAACAAGAGCCTCACTTATAACCTGGTAAGCCATTGAAAAAGCAGACAACCAATTGTATCATATTCTCTGATTTATCAGTTTCTATGGATGTATCAGTGAAATAGGTCCTCTGCTCCAACCAGATATCAGGACAATAAGATATTAAGAAATGAAATAATTAAGAACAGAAGAGATTTGAGTGAAATTATTTGTAATTCCTTAATAGATAAAGAAACAAAATTATTAGGAATAAGAGCAAATAGAAACATAAATCTTATCCTGATTGACAGATATAGGGGAAATACAACCTGGAAAAGCATGTTAAGATATCTTTTACTATATCAGATAATTAACGACAATTTTCTGGCTATGAAAAATATTCTTTCTGTGCGAGGTGAGCATGGCAGAGACTCAGTAAAAAGATCTCCTTAGTGGAGCAGCCGATTTTCAGAGGTATGATCTTTCCATGTCTCATCTGCCAACCTTTGAAGTAATCCTAGAACACCCATTTAATGCCATGGGCCATTCATGACTGACAGGACAACTGGTTTGTCTGTTGAAATCCAAAACAACTGGTTCATATTCCCCCAATTGGTCGACACCCTTTTACACCCTCTCAGTGAACTTCAAAACTTAACTCTAACTCTAGCAGTGTTGTCAACCCTTGCGATTTTATCAGGAGTCTTGTGATATTTGGCGTTCATATTAACCTCCCCTTTGCCCTCCCGCAGTTGCTGGGAATCTCAGCTTTTTTTTTTTTTTTAAGTAAGTTTCTAGCCCTTATGGCTACAGAAAAAACCTTTAAAATTTGAAGCAAGTACACACTTAAGTCTCAGAAACCAGAAAGCAAACAACCTCCCTCCCCTCATTTATTATTTTAAAAGAAACTCATGATTTTTAAGCCAACCTCATGATTTTGGGGGATCTCATTAATGATTTTTTAACTCTTGAGGTTGGCGATACTGACCTGCAGCCAAAATGTCGACAAACTGTATTTGATTTAAATCAAAGCCATGGTAATTGTGGAGATGTTGTTAAAGAATTGTTTAAAGACAGGGACTGGTAACAAATTGTTGCTTTTAATTTTATCAAGTTTTCCTGTTTGTTTATTTGTTGGTGATTTTTCCTTATTAGGTAGCCAAAGAACACATAAGAATGCCTGATAACAAACAATGGAGAATACTTTCTGATAGGTTATTCGCACCACCATGTTCCCTTAGGAAAATCTATGGCAAAGGGTCTACAAAAAATAACGACAAATGAAGCTTTTTTGCAGACAGATGCACTACCTTGGAACACAGATAACTAACAACTAGAGTAAGTGTAGCTCTGCCAAAAGCCATGTGTATGTGATGCACCGGGAACAGTGCAGGGAAAAAACTACCTGAAAGGCACATTTCCCTCCCTGCTTCCACCTTGCTCTGGGCAGAGGGTAGTAATTTTCTCCTGGCCTTTCTCCAAGAATTTAAAGATGACACCATCCCAAAACAGCCTGTGTTAGCCCATATGTCAGGGAGGGAGAACCAAAGTTCTACTCTTTCCCTTGTGCTTTTCACCCACCTGCTCCAGGGAGGGAAAGTAGCAGAAACAGTTTCTGCTTACCCGTGCACATGTGGACCCATGGTCCATTTAGCTTACACAGGAGTACAAGGGGAGTTCTTATTCTCTGTGAAGCCCTGAGTATGTACACAGTCTAACTCACAATCTAAGCCAAAGACTATTTATAATAATGATGACAGTGATGTGAGTAATGAGATTTGAATTAAAGGGACAGTGCCACATACTTTACCCCAAATTAAAAAGGTTTTACAAAAGTTAATATTGATTGAAATAATAATTTTGTAAAAATTACATAATTTAAATAATATACCTTTAAACATATATTTTTTTAAAGAAGCTGTTTTGTGTTTTCACATGTTATCCTGCAGTGTTCGCTGTCCAAATGTTGCAGTATTGTACTATTACATGAAAATCAGAAAAAGAAATTGAGAAGAAACTGGTTACAAATAAATGGAGAACTACAAAGAGTACAAGCAGCATAAATAGTGAAAAGTGCATTCAATTTTGTAACTTCTTTCAAAGTATAGAATCTATGGTAACTTCAATGAGGACTGGGTCAGATCTGCAGGATTTTGTCTATTGTTTTTATAACCTGATAATAATGATAATTTATGGAGCAACTGAAAGCCACTCACAATTCCACTAGGAAAAATAGCCAGCAGTAGGACAAGAAGAAAATATAATAGAAAAAATAGCATTTGTGAAAATGGTTCTCTCTCTTAATGCAGACAAGTCGTCAGGTGTTTAAAGGCAATCTTTGAAAAAGGTATGGGGCACAAAAAGCTAAGAACCACTATTCCTAGGGAGCTTTCTAGAACACAAGCTTAGATTCCCTCCACACAAATTAATACCTCAACATTTGGGCCTATTTCTACTGTCCAGGGAACCTGTTAGCACCTTTCCAGCAAACTATGATTTAAGAAATATGACATCTTGGCAAAAAACCCATTGATAGCAGCAGAAGCAGACCCATGCTACCCAGACGAGTGTGGACAAGGTCTTAATGGCTAAGACCTTGATCCTGCAAACAATTATGCACGTGTTTAACTACAGTATATCTGTATGATTGACTTTGATGGGACATTCACATACATAAAATTAGACATGTGCATATGTGCTTGTAGGGGTGGGACTTAGTAGCATAAAAATTAGTTTAAAACAGTATAGTACTAAGTGGAGCGGCCCCTTCATGTACTGGTTAAAAAAAAACACCAAATATTTTTTGTGAGAAATTGCCACAAAAAAATCTTCATTGAAATTACAAAAAGTCTTGACCAGCTCTTGTATTAAGTTTAATTTTTGTTTATATTTACAATATGATAACACTTTATTATTATTTGTAGTGTTCTGATCAAAATACATAGGTGACGTCAGATGATCCTTCCTTTAGAGCAACTCTAGAATGGCAAGGTGGCAGAAACTTTAGATCCCCTTCCGTAATGTGGCACATGCTCCTACCCCATTAGTGTCAATGGAAGTTAACTTTCACTGAAGCTGGATCAGGCCCTGTTAAAGCATCTGACACTACCTGATCCTGCAAAGCACTAAGTGCCCCCTGCAAAGTGCTGCATATCCCCACCTTTCACTGACTCTCTGGGCCAGACTTTGGTGGGAGTTAAGGGCACTCAGCATATTTCAGTATTGAACCCAATGCTGTGGGGAAAGAGAGGCACCCTGTTAAAAAATAAAATGTATCTATGAATAATAAAACAAGCCACAAGGAAAATATGTATAGAGTCAAATCCTGCACCTCTTTCCGAAAGGAAACCTACTGACTTTACTAGGGAGCTTTGCTTGTGTAAGGACAGCAGCATTAGACCCTTATTATCTGGGCATTTAACTGCAAGAGCTCAGCAAGTTATTGACTCTCTTCATTTTTATTTAGTGGGACACATAGAGAATATTGAACCACCCATGATTCCCTGTTCTGTTGGTGTGTCCCTCACTGGACAGCCAGAATTTGAAGCAAAGGAAAATAAATGATGTGTAAAAATAGTAAGCATTCATTCATTTGTCTGACTAGATTTTTTACTGGCCACATGGTATTCCATTTATTTTCTAGCAAACAGCAACATGATATAATGTGCACCTCTTATCTCTTTCATGGAATTTATTGAATTTAACCTGAACATATTTAAATGCTACAGCAGGTTTCATATAGAAGAAAACAACCTAATATGACACACATGGCATAGGAGTCAATACATATGTTTTATTTCATTCAGTGCAAATAACTACACCGATGTGACATTAAAGCATCCACATTAGAATGCATAGGATGATTCTTCCTTTCCAGTGTCCCTTAATATGAGAGCATGGGGCCTTTCTATAGAATTAGTGGGTGTTAAATTTATAACAAGTAAAAAGGAAATACTCACACCAGGCCAAATATTATTTGCACTTCTTCATGAGACTTCAGTGAGGGGTAACATGCGTGGTAAATTAAGCATGATTTGGCCAACAGAATGTATACAGCCTATATGAAAGTCAGTGCTAAAGGAGTTTATATAAATAATTACTTTTATGACTAAGAATAACACTTGTAATTAAGGAAGCTTTAATGTGTAAGCAGATTGCTGCATGTGCCAGGAAGGATATTGCCCCTCATATACAGTGCCAGATAATTAGTCAGGTCACAGGTGTTTTAATCTTCTTCAGAAGCCTCCGGCATTGACCACAGCTTGAGGCAGGACATCTGTCTTGAAGGACAAATGGAGACATCCAGTATGGCAAATCCTATGTTAGTTTGCCACATTATGAGGCAGATTCTGAAAATTGGTGCTTTAAAGTTTTTCAGCAGCAAACTCTGCCCCCTGCTGCTTGCTTGAATTGTGTGAAATACTGGCAATAAAATGTTGTATGTATCTGTTTTCAAGTCCCTGAAACATCTGTGAAATGGAAGCAATCCTATGACATTTCTAATATTATTTTGGGGTATAATTTTACATGGAAAAATATTGATATTATGATGTCTGCAAAAATTTCACAGCATGTTTTCATGTTTCTTTTTCACATTTTAAGCTATATCTGTTTGTTGTGATTGGTCACCAAAGTCGTATTACTTTTTTAGTGGGGGGGATCCTTTTTGGTTTAGCCTACAGATCAGCAAGAACAATTTTGAAAGTTTTTTGTCAGTGAGAGGACTGGAAATTGTGTGCTGTCTGTGAGATAATCCCAAAAGTGAATCCATTGCATCAAACAACAGTGGGAACAAAGATATATATACCGATGGTATTTAGAAGGAAATCTGTGTGTATGTGTGCTTTTCTGGGCCATTATTTCATGAATGCCTGCTTAAGCCTTGTCTCAAGCTAGACCTAGAAATACCATTTCAGTCAGGCCACTTTGCCTTTAATATTTATTTGCTGTACCTTTTAATTACATTGCCCATATTAGTTTCATTCACCAAGTACAGTGTCTGTTTGTGTGTTAGAGATGGAGCAATAGAGATTCCTACTGTAAACTGTCTTAAATTTTTCAAACTTCTACAAAAAAGCCCCCAAAAGTATTTCCCTGCAGAAAGATCTGTTGTAAATGAGGTTTAGAATGAGAGTGTTATTTCAACCTTAACTATAGCATTGCTATGTTAGAGGTCAATTTTTCTTTTTATACTGGCGTAGTACTGAAAAAATAAATCAACATAGAGTGTATGTTTTGTGTTACAACTGCACAGTGCAAGTGCCTGCATATATGCACGCACATGTGTGTGCATTGGGCAGATTAAATTCATACCATCTGTAGAGAGATTATCAATCCTAGTGATGTTCTCCGTTTCAAATACGGGAATCTCTGAAACTTGTAATATCTCTACACGCGTAATGAACTATTAAAGTGCATCCACTGTGCACATCTGATTGTATGTATGAAGGGTGTGTTGGTGAAGGGCACAAACCAGGCAGTCTGGCAGTACTGTTCCTCTTATGCTGGCGCTCATTCAAAATCTATTAATTTGGAACATGGCAACAGTAATCTAAGAATCACCATTAGTTAATAAACAAAAATAGCTGCTGGAATTCAAAGCAGTTCATGAGGACAGCGCCAGCACTAAATCATCTCTGCCATTTGCAGAAGATACCCCATCCAGCTCTATTTGTGTCTGACCAAAATGTAGTTCTATTTACTGTTTTTGCAAATATGGCACTGATAGACAGCTTACTGCTGTGTGCATACCAATATGCAGGAATGTGATGAACTATTAGGAATTAATGCAATACAAATAGTTGGAAGGAAATGAAGGCATTCATTGGTTCTCTCTCAGTTTAAGAATTGTCTCCACCATTGGAGGTAGATAATGGAAGGCCCTGTAATTAATGCATAGCAAACCAAGGGCTAAACATTGCATATAAGAGATACAGCAATTTTTAATCTTTTAAATCACTGCATCTGTTGCTTTCTCATGGCAACAGTTGGTCTGGTGGAGTTCTGGCAATCTGGATATGCCCAAGCCGGTATGTCAGCCAGATCATGCCAGAAATGAAGACTACTTGTCTTCCCCAGAGTGTTGCAGTTACCAGAAATTGAAAATGGTATGAAGCCTTCCCATCTTGAAATCGCATTTTGTGCCACCAAGTTATGCTGCTTTGCTCACAGACTTAAAAGAAATCAACTCAGAGGAGCTGGCAGGGGATCACAGAATCTTGTAAGTTTTCAGCCCTTTTCCTTGTGTAGATAGCCTTGAAATGATGTAAAGGGACGAAAGGAGCAAACTACAGACTTCAAACTTCAGCAGTAGGAGCCAGGGTGTATGTATCGGCCCGGGGAGAGATGAAAGATCCTACTCCCCTCTTCCTTTTAGTGTAAAATAAGTCAGTTAACTTTGAGGTGTGTCTGGAAATATCATCTCTCTAGGCCTCCCCCAAAACCTCAGACTACCCTTGTGCCTAACGGGGTAATGATGCTGGATAGGAATCAGTGCTGTTTGTGGTAGGGTGGGATTATTTTGAAGGCCAGTTCCAAAATGTCAGCTCTGCTAACATTTTCAGACCTCTCTAAGGCTGGGCCTGAGCCAGCTGCCTCAAACTCACACAGCTACTAAGATGCAGGTTTGTGCCCACTATTGTTGTGGCCACAGCAGTTGCTGCAAGATGAACATCCTTCCTGCACTGCCCACCTGTAACCACCAGTGGTAACACAACAGGAATGCAGTGGGCAGCCTCTCGCTGCACCTGACCACCGTGCCAGTGGGGCACAGAAATGAGGACCAGATGTGCTGCCAAGCTGCTGTTGCACTGAGGAGGAGCCAGGCAGTTGCTTCTGCTATGCTTGCCTCTCTCCCTGCCCGGTCCCAGCTAGAAGCTGAAGAGCTTTTATGGGAGGGAGATTGAAGCCCAGTTTCTACCCTTATCCTAACACCCTGGGGAGATCCCTTTCCCCTGCCTAACCTCCTCCTCCAGCTAGGGAGGCATCCCCACTTTCAGAACCAAAGGGGATTCGTTCACCTTAAAGCAAGGGACACACTCCCCAACCATCCCGCAGCAATTTGCACACGACAGCCAACCTGCAGCTGTGAGAAGCGGCCCAATGTGGGACCCTGACACAGCAGAGCTATCAGGTCTCACAAGAATCCAGATGTTGGGTGTTTCTCTGCATTTTATCCCAATTTCACATTGTCTGTGCAGTTTCCCTCATACAACCAGCGAAATAGTTGCATGCAAATTAGCTGTAGAGTAAGAGTGGTGATTAGTTGAGTTACCTTTGATATCACAGTGGTCTAGAACACTTGGCATGGCATGGGTACATGTCTTACTGCAGCTGTACTCTGCACAGGTGTAATTCATAAAGTCAAAATGACTGAGAATATAAAAATTGGATGGTAACAGACTGTGAATCCCAGTGGTGATTCAAACTGCTGATATTCTGACAAGAAGAGCCCTCAGCCAAGCTCGTAGCTGTTTCCATTGCTTCACAATGACCCTGCAGTGATATTCCTGGAATTTTATTAGATAGAGGGCTCCTAATTCCCATTACTCCCAAAAGGATAGAAGCCACACAATACCCTCAGTAAAGAGCTCAACCTCCTGTGCTCTGTGGTTTGGTAATTGATCAGGAGACTATGAGTATGTCTACACTATGAAATTAGGTCGATTTTATAGAAGTCAATCTTTAGAAAGCTATTTTATACAGTCGATTGTGTATGTCCCCACTAAGCGCATTAAGTCGGTGGAGTGCGTCCTCACTACTGTGGCTAGCATCGACTCACAGAGCGGTGCACTGTGGGAAGCTATCCCACAGTTCCCGCAGTCTCCGCTGCCCATTGGAATTCTGGGTTAAGCTCCCAATGCCTGATGTGGCAAAAACGTTGTCACGGGTAGTTCTGGGTACATGTCATCAGTCTCCCCTTCTTCTCTCCCTTCCTCCCTCCCTCCATGAAAGCAACTGCAGACAATCATTTCACGCCTTTTTTCCTGGGTTACCTGTGCAGATGCCATAGCACGGCAAGCATGGAGCCCACCGGTGCTGTTGCAAGCATTGTAAACACCTCGCGCATTATACTGCAGTATGTGCAGAACCTGGCTAAGAGACAGCAGCCCGAGGACGATTGTGAGGAAGACGTGGACACGGACATTCCTGAAAGCATGGGATGTGTCAATTGGGACATCATGGCGGCAGTGGGGCTGGTTCATATAGTGGAACGCCGATTCTGGGCCCGGCAAACAAGCACAGACTGGTGGGACCTCATAGGCTTGCAGGTTTGGGATAATTCCCAGTGGCTGCAAAACTTTTGCATGCTTAAGGCCGCTTTCCTGGAACTCTGTGAGTTGCTTTCCCATACCCTGAAGTGCAGGAATACCAAGATGAGAGCTGCCCTGACAGTTGAGAAGCGAGTGGCGATAGTCCTGTGGAAGCTTGCAACGCCTGACTGCTATTGGTCAGTTGGGAATCAATTTGGAGTGGGAAAGTCTACTGTGGGGACTGCTGTGATCCAAGTAGCCAATGCAAACATTGACATTCTGTTATCAAGGGTAGTGACTCTGGGAAATGTGCAGGTCATAGTGGATGACTTTGCTGCAATGGGTTTCCCTAACTGTGGTGAGGCGATAGACGGAATGCATATCCCTATCTTGGCACCGGACCACCCTTCCAACCAGTACATAAACCGCACGGGGTACTTCTCAATGGTGCTGCAAGCACTGGTGGATCACAAGGGACATTTCCCCGACATCAACATGGGATGGCTGGGAAAGGTGCATGACGCTCGCATCTTTAGGAACTCCAGGCTGTTTGAGCAGCTGCAAGAAGGGACTCACTTCCCAGACCAGAAAATTACTGTTGGGGATGTTGAAATGCCAATAGTTATCCTTGGGGACCCAGCCTACCCCTTGCTCCCATGGCTCATGAAGCCGTACACAGGCAGCCTGGACAATAGTAAGGAGCAGTTCAACTATAGGCTAAGGAAGTGCAGAATGGTGGTAGAATGTGCCTTTGGACGTTTAAAAGCTTGCTGGGGCTGTTTGCTGACTAGGTAAGACCTCAGCGCAACCAATATTCCTATTGTTATTGCTGCTTGCTGTGTGCTCCATAATATCTGTGAGAGTAAGGGGGAGACGTTTATAGTGGGGTCTTGACAAATTGCCTAACGTGGCCCTCAGTGTTGCACAGTTTATGTATCTCAGTTATAGATATAAATGGAAATAATTTTTTACTCGTTTGCAATTAGCAATTTAATTTCTTAGTGGTAGTAAATGAACACGCCTGTCTGTAAGTAATTGATAGTAATACAGAATAATTGCTAGAAATCAAATACTAATGGAGAGAGTGTGGGGCCCTAGTTCTTCCTTGTCTCTGTACTTACCTAGTATTACCTGCTACCTCTCAGCTCACCACAGCAGTCTGCAAGTTTCTGCCCTCCCTCTTCTGCACAAGATGGACTATTTAGGAGTCTGCAGGATTGAGGTGTCCAGCTGTTGCATTTGTGTTAAAGCCTGATCTGGCTTTTTGAATTCCTGCCGGAGATGCTGGTTTTGTCCAGTCTGGTGCTCCCAGTTTCAGAGGTTTTCTTTTCCCTCAACCTTTTCTCTGTTACCTCAGGTTGATTTTGTTTTAAGGTCATGAACTGGAGCTGGTCACTTCCTGGACCTCAATATATTGGAAGGCTTTCTATATTGTCATTGCCCTATGGACAGTAGGCATTTAATCTTCAGAATCTGCAGGAATAGTCTATTTAGCCAGTATATTCTCTCTTTAAGTGGCCAAATATAGAGAGAATGAATTTATTTATTCCAACCAGTGCTCCTCAAGTCACAACTCCTCATATTCTCCCTAAATGTGTACCAAAAACTGGGGAGAAGCCAGAATGGATTCATTCATGAAGACATTGCTAATTGAACACTTCAGTTTAGTTTGTGCTTGTGTTCAATACACTTTACAGACATAAAACCATTTTTATGTGCTAATCACAGAGAAATAGAGGCTGGGTTGAAATGTCTTTGAAAATATGACCTCAGATGCCCTCACAGGGGCATCTAAAGGCCTGTTTTGAGGATGAGCCCAATGGAGGTGAAGAGATTGAGGAAGATCAGGTATGAGGAGGGAGACCTGCTGACTTCTTGGCTAGTTCCCTGATATAGGAAATCATCCCTTTTGAACTACATGCTCAGCGTTCATGGACCTTAGTGGGACTTAAGCATGTACTTAAATGTTGTCCTAAATTGGGATGGACTTAAACATTTACATATGTGCTTTCCTGAATTGGGGCCCATATGAATAACCTCCACCTTTGTTCATTGACATTTCATGGGCATGGACTAAGGTACATGAAAGTACTGGATCTAAAACCCAACTTAATTCTGGAAGGACTGAAGTTAGATGTGTCTCGTTCTCACACCTCTAATACCTGCTTCAGCATCAGTGAACCACAACTCCTTTGAAAGCAAGAGGAGAAATTTCACCAGACACACAAGTTAGGCTAAAAACAGAAAGATGATCCTCAGACAGAAGCAAGATTTTCAGGCCCAACTTGAAGACACTGATTACATCACTTCCCTTATCTCTGACTCTCTAGCACTCAGCACTAAGAATTATATTTTGAGAACAGCTTCTAAGAAAAGAATCTCTCACTTTTCTCCTTTGCTCTTCCCATTTGTCATTAATTCAGTTCCTTTTATTGTGTGAGTCATGTTACAGATCTGGTCCATAGATTGGAAGTTTTGTCTAAAATTTTACTATTCCTTTCCTTGTCATCAAGAAAAATATTAATTCTAGGTAAGAATTATTTTGGGATCCCAAAAGTATCTAGATTTCAGTTCACCAATATTCCATAGTTGCTTATTTCCTGTACTTCTTATTTGTATTTGTTTTCTGTAACCAGGCATAAAAGTTGACAAATTCAGATATATGATTCAAAGCCATAGGCACCATCTGTGGAGCTTTGGACGTTGTTGCAGGATAGCTAGCAGATTTTGCAAGATTTTAATTAAAGCTTACATGCACAGATTGTGAGGATGGTTGCATTTTCTAAGGCTACTTTCTGAACAACTGTCCATGGTAGAGTCAATAAATAAAATAAAACCGCAAATGGTCCAGAATTTATGTCTTTGCTTTTAAGAGTAATGAGTGGTATTGAGGACTATAGATGTAACCAAAACAGGGAATCCAAGAAGTAAATATATTAGATTTCACAGAACAAAGGGAAATCTCAAATATTTACAAAATAGGGCTAATTTTGAATTGAGAGGGACTTTGTAGGCTGTAATCAGCTGATGCTTCCTACAAAGCACAATCATATTGTTACTTTATTCCATTCCTCAGTCCAACACCAGAGTGAGCTCTTATGTCATGTAATTTATATTAGTACAAATAAGGATATAAAACTTAAAACCAAACAATGTGCTCTGGTGTTATTTTAGATTGGCATTTTTGTTGATTGACTGAAACAAAGAATCTTCTTTTAACAATGCCTTGATTTATGCGGGATTGTTTACCTCTGCACTTGGAATAGAATAATGACTTGGCACGGAAATGTTTGTTTTCTGCTTATATTACTTTTATATACATGTTTGCAGACGATACTTTTTTATTAAATGTTTCAGCCTGTATGGTGAGTTACTAAAAACAGCTTAATCTGAAAGTACAGTGATTGCTCAAGAAGACAGTTCTCTGACTCTTTTATTTAAAAAAGAGATTTATCAGCCCTCTCAGAGATGGTCTCTTTCTGTTGCATTATTATTTACTATTTATTATTTATCATAATTATTATTTTCTATTTGATGGCGGCTGGCAGTGTACTTGGCGCTGCAGAGATCACGGGAGAGACATCATCCCTGTCCCCAAGGAGCTTCCAATCTAAACAGACAAACAACTGACATTGTGAACAAAGGGTGGGTTGGATTCATTACATAAAGGTCCAGCAGGCTTGTGGTGTGGCAACTGACAGGCATTTCTCTGAATGGTGGATTAACCCTGAGAGGCCTCACAGAAGAAGTACTGATATTCATAATGAGGTATTACAGAAGATCAGATAGATGCCTGCCAAACAAGGATAGGGAGCTTGTTCCAGCTGTCAAGGACAGCATGAAAGAATTCACCAATATGAAAGTGGAAGAAGAATATAGAGGGAGCAATTAGCTATGAGCAGGGATCCTAGAAATCCTTTTGCAATGGAAAAACATGGAATTTATGTTTTTACAGAGAATCTTTAGTTTTTACATTTTGTGAAAAAATAAAAACACATATTAGCTATTAATTAAATTTTACAGTGTCACTTATTCAATGTGCGCAACTGCCCCTTCTTGTGGTTAATTTTTGAATGCACTTTAAATTTACATAGCTAAACATACTCCTATAAACTGCTTCTGGCGTATAAAGGTTACTAAATGGTGTATAGGGATTCGTGTTTTAATGCATCTTAAATTTCACTTCAGCCTCCAGTTAGTTGTGAGCGATTAAAGTTATGAAAAGATGCCGACAACTTTAAAAATCACCCCTAAAGACTGTGTCACTGATTTTGCCAAGGACAAATTTCGCATTGATGGTAATGTGCTGTTCTGTACCATATGCAGCAAGGCTGTCGATTACTTTTGAAGATAGACAGTTGTAGAATACATGAAAAGTGCTTAACACTGGTAGACTTTGAACTTGCTTAAAAATTGTAAATTTATCAATAAAACATTGTGTTCAACTGATTACTATATATATATATTATGCCTTGGGAAACTAAAGTTCAGTGTTTCATTTTAATCACAGAAAAATGCAGATTTTTGTCTTTTTTATCGGAGAATTTTATTTTTTTTTAATCACAGAAAACTAGGATAGCCGGTCATGAGGTATGTATGGAGTGAAGAGTGTTAGCTTAGGATGGACCAGGATGGATTCTCAGGAAATAATTTTTTGCACCAAATGATTTTCTTCATAATCTTGTAATTTAACTTTCTATTCAGTAAACAAAGCAAAAATATTGTTGGTACAGTATGTTGAGGGACATGATTACACAGGAATCATTAACACAGTGATTGATCCAGCCATTTACAACTAGCTTAGTACTGTTCAAATATTTTCAGTCTTTCTTCTTTTAAAGAAGAAGCTGGGAAACCTTAAATAGAACTGAAAAGGGGGGCCAAAAAAGCAGGACTTTGATAAGAGAGAAAATTATATAGTATTTGTAGGCCACTGAGTATGACAATAAGAACTAAAGATAAAATTCTCCTTTCAGATTCTGATGGCTGATATGAACTCCAATGTTCTGCACTTCCTTCATGTGCAGAACAGAGTCTATCAGAGTCAGGATCTCCTTTTTGGATCAGAGAGGAGATTTTGCCTTCTGGGAGGTAGAGTACAGCTAGAGGGATTGTCTGGAGGGTCTGGGTGAGATGTTCTTTATCCTCTAGGGCACAAGTAGATGAATAAAGGGCATCAGTACTGTATTTGAGAGGGATACACTGGTAGCCATTTCAAATGTTGTAAAGGATTCTGGGACTTTTTTTGGCTAACAATATATTTTGAGGCCCGTCTAAGCTGCAAATACAATAATGGCCAAGGACTTGTCTAGAACTCAGTTGCCCTCTAACTTGATTACAGACATGATTCTTATTTGTAGTGTAGACTGGACCTTAACTGTGTTTTGTAAAAAGGCTAAAGCTTTGAACTGACATGTCTTGAAATTAGTACAATAATTGACTTGTCCTAGAAGTAGCTTTCCAGGCATCCTGTGATTAGGCAGCCTTGAAAGTTTCACCTGTATTTATATGTGCTTTATATTTACATGTATTTCACCCTTTCCTTTCCATTTGATGGCTACTCACTTCTACAACAGAAGCCAAGTGGAGCTAGTGAACAGGAGCGGCTAATAGGGGAGTTTTGCGAGGGAATTCTCCAGGGGAGAGTGTGAGCAGGGGTCAGAACTCAACATTCTTTAAACTTAAAAGCCAAAAACACCCCCTTGATATAAACAAAACAACAACAAAAGAACCAGCTGCAGGAGTAAAAAGAGAATGCAGGCAGAAGTCCAGCAACACAGTGGGGGCTACCCAGTTTATTGCACCCAATGCAGCATGTATGATTACCTGACCGGTGGGCAGGTGGCATATGTGTGCATTTGGTGCAAGGAGCTCCTGGCTCTCAGAGACTGTGTACGGGCTTTGGAGACCAGAGTGGCTGAACTGGAGAAGCTGAGGGAGACAGAGAGGTACATAGATGGGACTTTCCAGGACACAGTAGAATGGTCCCACCCCCGGTCTGACAGCCTCTGTGCTGTTGAGGAGGATGAAAGTCCCAGGGAAGGAAAACATCCAACTGGAGCAGAAGGAAATGATCCCACAGTTGGGACCCTCTTTCCAGATGATGTTGAGGTATCCTCTTGTACTGAGGATACCTCTCCAGGGGAGGGAATTCCAGTTATTACAAAGACATAGCTATTAGTCCTTCAGTCCCTGGAAAAATCATGGAGCAGGTCCTCAAGGAATCAATTTTGAAGCACTTAGAGGAGAGGAAAATGATCAGGAACAGTCAGCATGGATTCACCAAGGGCAAGTCATGCCTGACTAACCAAATATCCTTCTATGATGAGATAACTGGCTCTGTGGATGAGGAGACTTTAGCAAAGCAAAGCTTTTGATACGGTCTCCCCCAGTATTCTTGCCAGCAAGTTAAAGAACTATGGACTGGATGAATGGACTATAAGGTAGATAGAAAGCTGGCTATATCATCAGGCTCAAAGTGTAGTGATCAATGGTTCCATGTCTAGTTGGCAGCCAGTATCAAGTGGAGTGCCCCAAGGGTTGGTCCTGGGGCCGATTTTGTTCAATACCTTCATCTGGAGGATGGTGTGGATTGCACCCTCAGCAAGTTTCCAGATGACACTAAACTGGGAGGAGAGGTAGATACGCTGGAGGGTAGGGATAGGATACAGAGGGACCTAGACAAATTAGAGGATTGGGCCAAAAGAAATCTGATGAGGTTGAACAAGGACAAGTGCAGAGTCCTGCACTTAGGATGGAAGAATCCCATGCACGGCTACAGACTAGGGACCGAGTGGCTAGGCAGCAGTTCTGCAGAAAAGGACCTAGGAGTTACAGTGGACAAGAAGATAGATATGAGTTAATTGTGTGCCCTTGTTGCCAAGAAGGCTAACGGCATTTTGCGCTGTATAAGTAGGAGCATTGCCAGCAGATCAAGGGATGTGATCATTCCCCTCTATTCGGCATTGGTGAGGCCTCATCTGGAGTACTGTGTCCAGTTTTGGGCCCCACACTACAAAAAGGATGTGGAAAAATTGGAAAGAGTCCAGCGGAGGACAACAAAAATGATTAGGGGGCTGGAGCACATGATTTATGAGGAGAGGCTGAGGGAACTGGGATTATTTAGTCTGCAGAAGAGAAGAATTAGGGGGGATTTGATAGCTGCTTTCAACTACCTGAAAGGGGGTTCCAAAGAGGATGGATCTAGACTGTTTTCAGTGGTAGCAGATAACAGAACAAGGAGTAATGGTCTCAAGTTGCAGTGGGGGAGGTTTAGGTTGAATATTAGGAAAAACTTTTTCACTAGGAGGGTGGTGAAACACTGGAATGCGTTATCTAGGAAGGTGATGGAATCACCTTTCCTAGAAGTTTTTAAGGTCAGGCTTGACAAAGCCCTGGCTG
Source organism: Natator depressus (assembly GCF_965152275.1). Lineage (NCBI taxonomy): Eukaryota > Metazoa > Chordata > Testudines > Cheloniidae > Natator > Natator depressus. The sequence goes on along the minus strand of NC_134235.1, from coordinate 48,035,566 downwards.
GGATGATTTAGTGGGGGACTGGTCCTGCTTTGTGCAGGGGGTTGGACTAGATGACCTCCTGAGGTCCCTTGCAACCCTGATATTATATGATTCTATGATTAGTAACCGGTGATTTGATCATTAGAAACATAGATAGCTGGGTTTGAAATGACTGGGAGAGCTGCATGGTGACTTGCCTGCCTGGTGCGAAGATTGTGGATCTCTCGAGACATCTAGCTAGACTTATGTGTAGTGCTGGGAAGAAGCCGGTGGTCATGGTACTTGTAGTTACCAATGACATAGGGAAGGATATGAGAAGGGTCCTGGAGGGCAAATTTAGGCTGCTAGGTAAGAGATTGAAGTCCAGGACCTCCATGGTAGCATTCTCTGAGATGCTCCCCGTTCCATGCACAGGGCCAGTTAGACTGGCAGAACTGCAGGGTCTCAATGCGTGGATGAGATGATGGTGCAGGGAGGAGGGTTTTAGATTTATTAGGAACTGGGGAAACTTTTGGGAAAGGGGGAGCCTATACAGGAAGGATGGGCTCCACCTAAACCTAAATGGAAACAAATTGCTGGCACTTAACATTAAAAAGGTCGTAGAGCAGTTTTTAAACTAAGGGCTGGGGGAAGCCAACAGGTGCAGAAGACCACATGGTTTCGACATCCCTTAGAGGAGGATCTATTAATAGAGAATCTCTATGTCCTAGTGAGGACAAGAGGATGGAAAATGATAAAATACAGGCAGGGTCTGATCAGAAACAGTCAAATAAAAAAGAATCCCATTCAGTTATATCATGTAATGGCAGACAGCTAAAAGGAGACAAGTTTTCAAAGTGTTTATATACCAATGCTAGAAGTCTAAATAATAAAATGGGTGAACTAGAGTGCCTCATATTAAATGAGGATATTGATATAATAGGCATCACAGAAACTTGGTGGAATGAGGATAATCAAAGGGATACAGTAATACCAGGGTACCAAATATATCGGAAGGACAAAACAGGTCGTGCTGGTGGGGGAGTGGCATTATATGTGAAAGAAAGTATAGAATCAAATGAAGTAAAAATCGTAAATGAATCAAACTGTACCATAGAATCTCTATGGATAGAAATTCCATGCTCTAATAATAAGAATATAGTGGTAGGGATATATTACCGACCACCTGACCAGGATGGTGATATTGACTGTGAAATGCTCAGGGAAATTAGAGAGGCTATTAAAATAAAAACTTAATAATAGTAATGGGGGATTTCAATTATCCCCATATTGACTGGATACATGTCACCTTAGGAGGGGATGCAGAGATAAAGTTTCTTGGCACTTTAGATGATTGCTTCTTGGAGCAGCTGGTCCTGGAATCCACCAGAGGAGAGGCAATTCTTGATTTAGTCCTAAGTGGAGCACAGGATCTGGTCCAAGAGGTGAATATAGCTGGACCTCTTGGTAATAGTGACCATAATATAATTAAATTTAATATCCCTGTGGCAGGAAAAACAACCACAGCAGCCCAACAATGTAGCATTTAATTTCAGAAAGGGGAACTACACAACAATGAGGAGGTTAGTTAAACAGAAATTGAAGGGTACAGTGCCAAAAGTTAAATCTCTGCAAGTTGTGTGGAAATGTTTAGCACCATAATAGAGACTCAGCTTAAAATGTACACCCCAAATTAAAAAAAATAGTAAGAGAACCAAAAAAGAGCCACCATGGCTAAACAACAAAGTAAAAGAAGCAGTGAGAGGCAAAAAGGCATCCTTTAAAAAGTGGAAGTTAAATCCTAGTGAGGAAAATAGAAAGGAGTATAAACACTGGCAAATGAAGTATAAAAATACAATTAGGAAGGCCAAAAAAAGAATTTGAGGAACAGTTAGCCAAAGACTCAAAAAGTGGTAGCAATTTTTTTTTAAGTACATCAGAAGCAGAAAGCCTGCTAAACAACCAGTGGAGCCAGTGGATGATTGAGGTGTTAAAGGAGCACTTAAGGCCATTGCAGAGAAACCAAATGAATTCTTTGCATCGGTCTTCATGGCTGAGGATGTGACGGAGATTCCCAAACCTGAGCCATTCTTTTTAGATGACAGATCTGAGGAACTGTCCCAGACTGAGGTATCATTAGAAGAGGTTTTGGAACAAATTGATAAATTAAACAGCAATAAGTCACCAGGACCAGATGGTATTCACCCAAGAGTTCTGAAGGAACTCAAATGTGGAATGGCAGAACTACTAACTGTCGTCTGTAACCTATCATTTAAATCAGCTTCTGTACCAGATGACTGGAGGATAGCTAATGTGATGCCAATTTTTAAAAAGAGCTCCAGAGGTGATCCCGGCAATTACAGGCCTGTAAGCCTGACTTCAGTACTGGACATACTGGTTGAAACTATAATAAAGAACTATATTGTCAGACCCATAGATGAACATAATTTGTTGGGGAAGAGTCAACATGGTTTTAGTAAAGGGAAATCATGCCTTACCAATCTACTAGAATTCTTTGAGGGGGTCAGCAAGTATGTGGACCAAGGGGATCCAGTGGATATAGTTTCAGAGTAACAGCCGTGTTAGTCTGTATTCGCAAAAAGAAAAGGAGTACTTGTGGCACCTTAGAGACTAACCAATTTATTTGAACATAAGCTTTCGTGAGCTCATGAAAGCTTATGCTCAAATAAATTGGTTAGTCTTTAAGGTGCCACAAGTACTCCTTTTCTTTTAGTGGATATAGTGTACTTAGATTTTCAGAAAGCCTTAAACAAGGTCCATCACCAAAGGACCTTAAGCAGAGTAAGCTGCCACAGGATAAGAGGGAAGGTGCTCTCATGGATTGGTAACTGGTTAAAAGATAGGAAACAAAGGGTAGGTATAAATGGTCAGTTTTCAGAATGGAGAGAGGTAAATAGTGGTGTCCCCCAGGGGACTGTACTGGGCCCAGTACTATTCAATATATTCATAAAATGATCTGGAAAAAAGGGTAAACAGTGAGGTGGCAAATTTTGCAGATGATACAAAATAACTAAGATAGTTAAGACCCAGGCAGACTGCAAAGAGCTACAAAAGGATTTCTCAAAACTGTGTGATTGGGCAACAAAATGGCAGATGAAATTAAATATTGATAAATGCAAAGTAATGCACATTGGAAAGCATAATCCCAACTATACATATACAAAGATGGGGTCTAAATTAGCTGTTACCACTCAGGAAAGAGATCTTGGAGTCATTGTGGATTGTTCTCTGAAAACATCCACTCAATATGCAGCGACAGTCAAAAAAGTGAACAGAATGCTGGGAATAATTAAGAAAGAGATAGGCAATAGGACAGAAAATATCATGTAGATATCACCTAAAGAAAGTTCTGGTCTGTCCTCCCTTGGAGTTGGTCACGATAACCTCAGATGCATCAGACAGTAGATGGGGAACTCACTTGGGGTCTCTGACAGTTCAAGATTAGGAAAGTCAGTCCATCTTGGACACTATCTAATGCAGTCGTTCTCAAAGCCAGTTCACCGCTTGTTCAGGGAAAGCCCCTGGCACGCCGGACGGGTTTGTTTACCTGCCGCATCCGCAGGCTTCGGCTGATCACGGCTCCCGCTGGCCGCGGTTTGCTGCTCCAGGCCAATGGGGGCTGCGGGAAGGGCGGCCAGCATGTCCTTTGGCCTGCGCCACTTCCAGCAGCCCCCATTGGCCTGGAGCGGTGAACTGCGGCCAGTGGGAGCCGCGATCGGCCGAACCTGAGGACACGGCAGGTAAACAAACCGGTCCAGCATGCCAGGGGCTTTCCCTGAACAAGTGGCAGATTGGCTTTGAGAACCACTGATCTAATGCATTAGTGAGAGGGCCTTCTATATACTTTCCATCCATTACCATTAATTTGAAGGTGGTGAGGAAGATAAGACAGGACAAGGTGAGGCTGATTCTGGTTGCACCAGCCTGGTGAGAAAGCAATGGTATATGGACCTGCTTCAGCTGTCAGAGGGGATGTACAAACTGCTTCCCTTGTCTCTGGACCTGTTGCCTTAGCAACATGACAGAATTCTTCATCCAGATCCCCACTCTCTTCATCTGACAGTCTGGGCTATCGGACTCTGACTAACATTGAATAGTTCTGTTCTTTGTTGGTTCAGAATATACGGCTTAACTCTAGAAAACATTACAAGGAAATGTTAACAATGACTACATTTTTGGATTCTGGGAAAATCTGAGTCACAAGATACAGCTTCTATTCCTTGTGTTTTGGAATATTTGATGTATCTAAAGTCTGAGGGGTTATATAATTCCTCTCTGACAACTCTCTCAGCTTATTTCGTTTTGACTGATGGCAGATCATTATTTGTGCATCTCATGGTTAGAAGCTTTCTGAAGGATGTAATGGGGGTGCACCTTTGCTCCTGTTTTCTTTTCCTGCAGAAACTGCACAGATTCTGCTCGTTGTGCATTCACATCATTTATTTTGAGTTCCCTCCATCAATATCACTGCAGTCCCCATGCAACAGTCTATTTATAATATCTTCTGTGCTTTTGGCCCTCTCATCAGGACCTGAGGGGAACACAGATCTCCCTTCCCTGTGTGACCGGATTCAACTAGCCCTGTTTCTTTTTTTCTGTCTGTCTCTCTCCCATGACAACTTCCTTCCTGTACCCCCATATCAGATTTAGGTTGATAGCTAATTGATTCTTTATTCCACCAAACCCAACAGCCTGATTATCTAATTACCTCAATCAGCTTTCTCTGGGGAACTAATTGGCCTCCAAGTGATCACCATACATGCTCACCTGTTCACTCCATGCACTATCTAACACAGGGGTTCTTAACCTTTTTCGTTCTGAGGCTCTCCCGCCACCCCTTCCCCCCCCCCCCACCCCGTGATGGGTTGGATCACAGAAATCTCATGGGAGCTGCCACCTGATGTGCCAAGACTACTTTTGCTCCTGCTTTCCTGCCCTTGCAGCTTAGGACTTCAGTGCCCTGCCTGGTTTGAGCCAGACCCGCCAGCCTGCTGCAAACCCAGACCCGGGTCTGAACCACATCACCTAACAGTTGCAGGATTAACTGAAAGCAATTTAAGAAGTGTTCCTGCCTTTAACACTCAAATGCCCAACTCCCAGTGGGGTCCAAACCCTAAATAAATCTATTTTACCTTGTAGAAGTTTTATAAACTCATAAATTGTTCACCCTCTATAACACTGATAGAGAGATATGCACAGCTGTTTACGCCCCCCCCAACCCAGTTATTAATACATACTCTGGGTTAATTAATAAGTAAAAAGTGATTTTATTAAATACAGAAGGTAGGATTTAAGTGGTTCCAGGAAGTAACAGACAGAACAAAGTGAATTACCAAGCAAAATAAAATAAAACATGCAAGTCTATATCTAATCAAACTGAATACAGATAAAACCTCACCAGTTACAGTAAGTTCTACAGTAAGTGGTAGAATCTCCTTCCTTAGAAGTTTTTAAGGTCAGGCTTGACAAAGCCCTGGCTGGAATGATTTAATTGGGGATTGGTCCTGCTTTGAGCAGGGGTTTGGACTAGATGACCTCCTGAGGTCCCTTCCAACCCTGATATTCTATGATTCTATGATTCTATGATTCTCTTTTACAGACTAGTCTCCTTCCAGTCTGGGTCCAGCAATCACTCACACCCCCTGTAGTTACTGTCCTTTGTTCCAGTTTCTTTCAGGTATCTTTAGGGGGTGAGACGCTCTCTCTTTAGCCAGCTGAAGACAAAACGGAGGGGGTCTCCCAGGGGTTTAAATAGACTTTATCTTGTGGGTGGAGACCCCCTCCTCTCTCCTATGCAAAGTCGAGCTACAAAATGGAGTTTTGGAGTCATCTGGACAAGTCACATGTCCACGCATGACTGAGCTCCTTACCAGCCAAACCACATTCCTGGGAAAGCCCAGATGTGGATTGGCATCTCCAAGTTCATTGTTGGCTTAAGGGCTTCTTGATTGGGCACTTACTGAGAATAGTCTTTTCTCAGGAAGCTGACCAACTGCTTCACTAAAACCTACTCAGAATCTAACAAGTATGCAGCCAATATTCGTAACTTCGAATACAAAAATGATACATGCATACAAATAGGATTAATAGATTCAGTAGATCATAACCTTTACAGAGATATGTTACATGGCATATGTAGCATAAAACACATTCTAGTTATGTCGTATATACATTCATAAGTATATTTCCATAAAGTCTTTTGGGGGGACACCGTCATCCCTCCCCACACATGCAATAAAAATCCACAGCCCCCTGTGCCACAACAACTGCTTTTCTGCACACAAGAGCCAGGGCCAGCACTGGGGATAGCAAGCAGTTGCCTGGGGCCCCATGTGACAGGGGCCCCCACAAAGCTACATTGTTCAGGCTTTGGCTTTAACCCCAGGGGGTGGGGCTTTGGCTTTCTGCCCTGGGCCCCAGTGAGTCCTGCTTGCTGGACCCCCTGAAACCTGCTTGTGGCCCCCTAGCGGGCCCTGGACCCCTGGTTGAGAACTACTGATCTAACATACATTCTCCCCTGCTTAAGAGATCCAGTTCCAGTGAGTGATCTTAATTTGGTTTTATCTGTGTTTATGAAGCCACCTTTTGAATCATTGGCATAGCATACTTTATTTTAATAATCTATTAAGACTTTGATTATTGTAGTCATCAGATAGCCAGAAGACTGAGTGATTTGTATGCATTTATGGAAGACCTGCCTTTTGCTATTTTTTTCAAAAAATAAGGGGGTTCTCAGACCTAATCCCAGGTTTTTACTCAAAATAGTGTCTGTGTTTCACATCAGCCAAACAATAACTTTACCAGTGTTCTTTCCAAAGTCACATGCTAATAAAGGGGAATCTGCTTTCCATACTTTATTTGCTAGAAGGGTTTTAGCATATTATTCAAATCGAACTAAAGATTTTAGGAAGTCTCCAAGGTTATTTGTTTGTTAGACTAAGAATCATATGGGGTATAATGTACCTGCTCATGTTATTTACAGATGGGTAAAACAATGTATCCTTGAATGTTATAAATTAGCAGCAGTTCCTGTACCTTCTGGCTTAAGATCTCATTCCTTTAGGGCAGTGTCAGTGTCTTTGACTTGTCTTAAACATATTCCTACTGGGGAAATCTGAAAGGCTGCTTGGAAGTCCCTTTATGTTTACTAAACATATGCTTTGGATTTGGCTTCTAGAGGGGATGCTAGGTTTGGTAGAGTTGTGTTTAAGTCACTGTTTGATTAGGAGCCTGTTCCCAACTCCTGAGTTTTTCAGAACTGCTTGCCAAACTGGCCGTATATTGGAATATGTAAAGCCACTTGAAGACAAAATGCAGGTTACTTACTTATAGCTGGAGTTCTTCAAGGTGACACTGCATATTCGCACCCACCCGCTCTCCCCTCTTTCTCAGAGTCCTATGGGTCAGCTTTGAAAGGAACTGAGGCAGCAGAAGGCACAGCACCCCCTTATATTACCTTGCCATCAGAGCATTTATGAATACTGAGGGGCTGGAGTGCGCTCCCCAATGGGCACTGCTTGGAGAAAGTTCCTTTGTTAGTCAGCACTGGTCGGTGCATTACCCATAAGTGTGATTATGCAGAGTCATCTGGAAGGACTCTGGTCACAGGTAAGTAGCCTTCATATTTGAAAGATGGAGCTTTGAGGCAGAGATATACACAAAAGTTGTTCAGATGCCCAAAGCTGCAGAGAAGAATACTCACCAGCAGTTGTGATATTGTCTGCAGGGCTGGCAAGTATTGCGCATCTGGTGTGAGACTCATACATTAAGCAGCCCTGTCGCACCTGCCCACATCCCATCTGCAAGCATTTGCATTAAGCAGAACTGTGGGTCAGCAGCTTCTCCTAGCCACCATAAGCCACCATGGGGCCAGACTAAAAGTGGCCTCAGCTTCCCTTGCTGCCAGAAAAGCTCAACTGTAATGCAACATTTGTTTGTAGGGGTTGTATCTAATTTTACACTTGATATCTAAGATCCTCAGATTTAATGTTTTGTTTGAACACAAGTCTTATATCCATTTGCATGCAGAAAGAACTATATTTTCCTCACACACTTGTCTGCAGGTGCCCAAGTGGCTTTTGGGTGTGCAAATTTATGTTGCTAGAGCCTGAAGGATGGTCCAGCTGGGGTCCTCTCTTCTTTCATAGCCCAAGTGTTGTTTTCTTTTTAACGGTCCTGGCTTCCACATGTAAATCCCAAACGTTATAAGCTTTTATTCTGTGAAGTTTCCTGTCTCTCCAATGAGAGAGTATCAAGAAAGCAAATATTTTCCTCAGTCTCAGCGGAGCTCAACATGGCTATATGCATCTACAGCATCTCTAAATTTATAGCTAAACAAATGCTACTGGCCCTGGAAAAAACAAAGGAAAGTTGCTGACTTGTTGCCCAACAATGTGTGTAAGATCTATAATTGAAACACTGATTTCATGGCAGCTGTAGTAAAAGGTACAGTGGTGTAAGATCAGAAAGAATGCCTTCTATGCCTAATGTCATGGAATACTTTGCTGTACTTTCTGCTAAGTAGCTATATAAAAAAGTCATGCAGCTAAAGCCTATTGCATATGAAATTGAGGGTTTAGAAAATGGCCAGTTAGAAGTGCACAGATGAAAAATTATTAGTGAAGATGGTTATGCAAAATCAAAGACTGAGACTTGTCAACACAGAAGTACCAGTATATATTTCAGGTTCCTGCCAATGTAATGAAATAGCTACCTTTAACTACAACCCAGCACATGATCTGTAGACCATTGCACCACAAGAAAACAATGAGCTATTTGAGAGTTACTGAACCTTGTAGATTTTTATAGTTGATCAACTTTAAGTCCTGCCATATGGGTGTTCCAGTACTAAATAATTGATACTTGGCACTTATGCATCTCCTGTCATGTGTAAAGCAGTTTTACAGCTGTTATCTAATTAATTCACAATGGTCCTGTGAAATAGGTGAAAAATTATTATCTTCCTTCTACAGGTAGAGGATCTGAGGCACAAAAGAGATTGAGTGATTTGCCGAAATCCTCAGAAGATGTCAGTGTTGGAACTAGGAGTACTTGTGGCACCTTAGAGACTAACAAATTTATTTGGGCATAAGCTTTCGTGGGCTAAAATCCACTTCATCGGATACATGCAGTGGAAAATACAGTAGGAAGATATATATACACAGAGAACATGAACAAATGTTCATGAACAACTATAACGAGACTAATCAATTAAGATGAGTTATTATCATCAGGAGAAAAAAAACTGTAGTAGTGATAATTAGGATGGCCCATTTCAAACAGTTGACAAGAAGGTGTGAGTAACAGTAGGGGAAAAATAGCATGGGGAAATAGTTTTTACTTTGTGTAATGACCACTGGGATTAAAAGTGAGGGGTGCTGGTTTTCTGTTCATGCCCAAATCACTAGCTTGTTCCTTTCTGTATAATTATGATGTACTGGGGGAAATCATTGACATCTGCATGGGGTGTTGCTGAAGTGTGAGTAATATATTCTGCAGTAGTCTAAAGGTATTAGCTTTGATTGCTTTAAGATTTTTTACAGGTTTTTCCTCCTTCAGGATTCTTAATTTATTTGTATGTGTTTTTTTTCTATTTCTCCATTCCAATTTAGCACATTTTTAAAGTAGTGAAACAAGAATCAGTAAGGCCTTGTCTAGATTACATTTTATTCAGTTTCTAACTAGTTTTAAAATGGTCAACTCAATGCATAACTCATGTCCTCAAAATTCCCATCCATAACAGTGTAGCTGATCTTACTGTAGAGCAGGGCATGATTGTCAGAAGCAGTCTAGAATGGGTATTTTACTGTGTAGAAAGTGGTGTCTAGCCATGTTCACGTAACTGTGTGAGCCAGTCCTCCTGCTTCCCAGATCTCTCTGGCAGGTCATCAGAAAGTGTATTGTGTCATCAGCTGTACAAAGTAATCTGTATTCAGGTCCTTCTAAAACTCTAACTCCTCCCAACTATCCCACAGCATAATACTGCCTATGTAACAAGGAAGTGGGGTGTTGATTCAAAATGCCAACAACTTGTTTCTGACAGCCATAGCAAGGCACAGGGAGCACCTGAGCATCCATTTTTGCTGGTAGATAAACTGTTGTGCTAGCAACTATCTGGAACCACCTGTCTAAAAATGTCTAAGCCATCAGTGTACACCAAGTCTGATAGTATCACGATAGTATTGCTTGCTTTCCAGATCAAGGAGAGTAACAAGCAGATCTGAGCTCCACAAAGTGAAATCAGCAGCAGATTTCTGTCACCAAAAGTGACTTTAACTAAAGTATCAACCAATGCCTCATAAAAATCAACATAATTCAAGTTCAGTATCACTGAGTGAAAGACCACAGCCAAGGGTTCAGCCAGGGACCATTTGCCCCTTTTATGAAGAACTGAGCAGGATCCTCTGCACCAGATTTACCTCTGACACTCTTTACACTGTCAAGGGTTTTGTTCCCCTTCTCCTCTGATAAGGGGGATGATGATGACGATTGGGAGGAAGAAAAGGTGTCCACAGCCATAACAGATATCATGATGTTTATTATGGCTGTGAGTGGGGAGGTATAGGAACTGGGGTGTGGAGTGCTGAAGTTTGGGGTTCGTGATAGCTCTTGGGACTATCGATAGAGGCACTCACAGGACAACAACGTAAGTACCTAGTCTGACATATTCATTGCTCATTAATATTGCACTACCACATCCAAACTCTAAGTCCTGCCACTGTTGCCATTGCACAAGTAGAAGCATCAGCTAATAACAGAGGGAGTGTGTTGATGTCATTCCTTGGCATGCTGCTGCCTATTCTAATTTTCCTATTCCTGTAACTCTGTACAAATGCAGCACAAAGAGTAACACCAGTCCCTGCCCCCAGCTATAGTATCTAGCACAAATTTCCTAGCTCCACATTGATTCAGCACATCAAGACCATCCATACTGTTTGTTCTTATGGTGAAGCAACCTGCAATTAGGAAGTGTGGTGATGTACTCAGAAAATACTCACTTCCCGTTGTCTGGAACAACTATGATGGCATCCAAATCCAACAAATTTAAAATCACTAAAGTGTCAAAAAGTTAATCAGTATCCTTATGCCTTCTGGGCTCAATCCTGTAAGGTTCTGAGTATTTTGGTCCACTCCCCAAAGTACTTCACACCCTTCACTTTAAGCATGTGGGTAGTCCCATTGAAATTGCAATATTTACAGTGACAGACTGTGTTTGAATGACAGGTGTCCACTGAAGCTTGCTGCCCAGAGAGGTGACAGGGAAATAAACATGTATGAAAATGATTGAATGTAGGTGTCTGCCTCTTGTGTCTGATATCACAGGGTCACATCTGAGGTTAGATAAAGGTCAAAGACAATGTTGATAGACTTTTCCCCTTCTCAGACAAATTAGTAGGGCTGCCCTGTTTTTGGTGTGTTGCAAACTTCCGTTGAACATGTGTTGCATATTGTTATCTTGCTCCACCCAAAATTCTGCAACCTTCACAGAAAGAGAAATGCACTGATAGGCTGGTAGGTACCTAAGACAAACCTGCATTCGCAGCTGGTAGCCAGGAGCAAGTGCCAAGCCCCAATCCTTTGTGTGTTTGTGTGTATGATGCTCTAAATAATCTTTAGGGAAAGAAAAACTCAAGATGGAAGGAGTTTTTCCAGGATAATCGATATAAAAGGAGGGGCTGGAAGGATGACAAAATGGTGTCCTTCACAGAACAAGAGGATAAAATGTGCAGAAAGGAGAAGTGGATAGAAGAAATGTGGATAGAAGAAAAAAAACCTAGGAGGATAGAGATGAGGGAGAGAACAGACAGCAAAAACGGCTGTGCTTGACAAGTCAAACCATGTTAATTGTTATTCCAGTGGCATGTAATAAGACAGTTACATTAGACATGGCTACATATATAATGCAGATATGCCCTAAAATCCACAACCTAATCCTGCTCTCAGTTACATTGGAATAAATTGGTAGTAATTCCTTTGACATCAGTGTATTTACACAAATGTAAACTCTGGAGAAACTAGGAGAATGATCTTTGCAACAGCATTATGAATGGATATCAGAGGAGCAAGATTACATTTAGACATAGCCTGAATATGAGGATTTTGAGAAAAGTATGAAGTAAAGATGATGCCCAGATTATGGGGCTGGGTGAGCAGCAGGATTGGAGATTTTGTCCACAGTAATCAAGAAAGGAGGCTGGGAGGATGCTTTAAGAGGTGGGGGAGGGGGGAGAAGGGTGAAGATTAAGAACTCTGAATTAACCATGTTGAGCTTGAGACATCCATAGGTCATCCATGGGAATGTGTCAGAGATAAGCAGAGATTTAGTCTGGACAGAAAGAGACACGTCTGGAGGAGAGTGAGAGAGAGAGAGATGCGAGTTGTCAGCATAGAGTTGAATTTGTGTTTGCGGATGAGATTACCCAGAGATAAAGTGTAGAGGGGGAAAGAAAACATGACCAAGGACAGAGCCATGTGCAGCCCGCACAGAAAGTTAGAGGGGGAATGAGGAGTATCCTCTAAAGGACATGGTGAAGAAGTGATTAGAGATGCACTGGTCTCCAGCTGAATCTGGAGACAGACATTTGTGGATATCGGTTAAGGGAAAATATCTCATGTGCATGTGTGGGGTGTCAGGCATTTCATGGGAAAGGGGTGTCCCATAAATAGGGAGCATGTACGGAGTGTGAATCTCTTAAAGGTTACTCATTGAGGAGCATTTGTCTCCCAGGGAGAATGTATAGGAAGTGTGTCTCCTAGAAGGAGATTTTAGGGGACCACAACTACCTTCCAACCATAATATTGTTCTCTCTAGAGAGCATGGTGACAGCCAGCCACCATCAGCCTCCCCATATATATTTTAGCTAGAGCAGAAGCTGCGGTTTGCTTCACCTCACATGTATCTCGTTTGGATTTTGTTGTGATACACTTTGTACAACCTTCCCTTTATTGAGGTACTCCCTTTTCATTTACATCCCCTTATTGAGGTGGTTGGCAAAGGCAAAAGTTTCTAATCTGCTGTATCAGTAGATATGCTGCAAAGTAAGATTTTTTCCCTATATTTCCACATGGATAATGTCATCAGTGTGTTTTGACAGCTCTGTCTCCATATTTTATTAGTCTTTCTGGCCTTAGTTGAATGTTTCTGTGATTTGAGTTGAACTGTTCTCACTTATTTGAATGTTCTTGTCAGACTGTAGTGTTCAAGGTCAATAAGAGACATAAAGTTGTACCTTGCGAGAGAAGAGTTGCCAGTCTGCTGGAATTTCAGAGCAGACGCCTGGAGCTTATAAAAGGTCAGATTTTCATTCTTGGATTATTTGGAGTCAGACTGTGCCAGAGTGTATAAAAGTAGATAGCTCAGCTCGGATTTTCATTCTTGAACAGAGATTTGGATTTCAGTGTGCGTGTCATGCAGGCAAATCCCAATGACAAATGTATAATAGTCACCTACTTACAGAGATTATGCTGTTCAGTGTATCAAATCTGGAAGCTGTGCCTTAAATGGATAAAAATGTTATGCTGTAGAAGTCCCATATGTATTAACTGATTCATTGATTAGATGTATACATTGATTCTGATGTTCTCGTTATTATATGCTCATTTAATCAAATTTCACCAGGAAGACTCTCTTATTTTGCCTCCTAGTTGCTCATGCTAAATAAACTCTGCAGTTTATTTTTTTCATGCTAGTTTACATTTCATTGAGTACAAATTAACGTAGGTGATGGACTGGTTACTGAACTATAGCATAACTATGATGGGATTTGGCATGTCCGCTGCTGTGTACTGGGTTGACAGTATATCACTATATGCCTACTGAAATAAAAAGGGGTAGAAAAGGTCTGTCTAAGCTTTGTCTATGTGTGGTAGATTCTGCTGTTTGTCAAAACATGTAAATAAGCTGGCAAATCTCTGTGTGTTATGAAGGCGGCAGAACCTATCCCCATATACTGCCCTTTTTGGTTTGGCAGCTCTTCCTACAAGGATCTGATTGTTAATGGGATTTCCATCCACGCCTACCATGCTTTCCATATCCAGGCATGCATCTCAGTGAAGTGAAAGACGGTGACAATCTCGCTCCTTGGCTGTGACATGCCTCCTAACTATGGCATTCCTCAATCAAAAACGCAATGTAACATGCCTTTCTCAAACTGCCAGGCATGCTGTGTGCAACATGCCACGAACTGTCGCAGTCCCACTCCTATTTTGCGTAATCATTTTCCATTCTGTTGTATTCTTTTCTCTCACAAAAGCTGTTATATAAAAAGGATATTTTATATTTGCAATGTGTTTTGAATAATTATGCCCAGATTATTTTATAAGAATATTGGGCTATCATCTGCACTGTAGTACAGTCACTTTGCACCAGTTCATGGTGCAAAATAGCCTTAAAACTAGTATGGCTGATCATGCAAGGCAAGCTCACACCAGTGTAAAGGGATCCTCAAATGGTATACAGGCAGTGTAGTAACTCTTATGCTCCCCTCTCCTTGCTGCTACAAGGGGTGTAGCCAAGACTTCTCTGTAAATCAACCATCCTCAGCTGCCATGTTGGCCCCTGGAAGCTGTTGGCAATTGACATAAATTTGATCCGAGCAGCCTTTCTTCTGTTTTAATTTATGCCCAGGGACTGGCGCAGCATGCAATTGGCTCATGATTGGTGGAGTGTTAAAGCCACCTTTGCACATCCCCTCTCCTCTAGTTGCACTGTGTTCTTTTTGGGTGTAGCCAAGAATCAGGGCCAATATCCATATTGTGTCAAATCCTGTTCATTTTGCTCAAGTGAAAAGCCCCACTGTCCTCAGTTGGGCTACTTGCATGAGAAAGGTGAGCAGGATTTTGCCTATTGCATCTCTCCTAGAGGAGAAAGTTGCATGTTGATTCAAAATCCACCAGCAAGTGTTTCACATCCATGCACTGTTAACTAGTGCTGGCTCTTCTGTTTGGATTTTTCACTTAGATGACAGTTGTGCAAAATCCCTTTTTGACTAGGAGTGTGAGGAGGCTACCATGTGTTATTTATTCCAATAAGCTCTTGAAATATAGTGCAGTCCTGAAATGGATTCCTCATATTGAGCCATAAGTGTATATATAACTAGAATGTAGCTAAAACCTCTCCACTTTGGCCAAACTATACCCCATCTTGTTTTTCCTGAAACACAGGAGTGGATGATGTGTGTATTTGTCTGACCTACTGTATCACACTTTATGGGTGACTGTAATATTGTAGCAGAGAAGCAGTTTAGCACGAAGGCTTGTGTTAGCATCTAATAATGTACCCAGATTATTCTACCTATTTAGGTTTACATGTACAGATATGAGAGCAGAATTGAGCCATCTGTCAATAATCTTCTCAGAGACAGTACATAATTAGCTTTCTTTTTAAAAATATCAGTTTTCATGTCATGTCACCTGTATTTGGAATGTTTTATTGAATTAAGTCTTTCAACTAAAAATGGAGAGCAGATTTATCGACTTGTTAACTCATATTTATATTTTATCATCATTGTACTGACTGTGTTTTGCAGTAATTATGTAAAGATGGGTTATAAGAAGCTATATATTCTATATTTAGCATTTATTCATCCTACAATTTATCTGGTACCCTGTTTGTTTCTTATTTTAAAAACAAAATAGAAATAAGTAGAGCATTCTCCTCTCAGCAAGTAAAATCATAGATAACAACCTTGCCAACATTCTTTAAACCACATCAGTAGTAATACTGCTGAAATATGTAGTAGTCTTGGCTCTATTTAATTACTTCCACAGTTTTCCTCTCCTACTTCCACTTTCCTGCTTCCTATCCCATTTTGTCATTGTAGCAAATTTGATCTTTCTGGTGAAACAGAAGTTTATCTGTGACCAAAGTCCATCTGTTACAGTGCTATCATTCAGCATTACTGTATGCACATATGTTCTCTAGGAGTAAACATGGCTTTCTAATTAAGGCACTGGACTGGGACTCAGGAGATCTGCGTTTGGTAACCTGCTCTTCCACAGACTTCCTGTGTAACCATGGGCAAATTCATATTTTCAAAAGCACCTAAGTGATTTAGGTATTTAGCTACACAAATCTCATTAGGCATTTTTAAAAATCCCACCTTTAACCTTTCTGTGTCTTATTTCCCCATCCGTAAAATGGTCCATTTACTAATGGTTGTGATATGCCCAGATACTTCAGTGATTTAGGAGTGTGAGGTGGTTTTCATATACCTACATAGTTACAGGTTCTTAAGTCACTTGGCAGTGATTTAAGCTTGTTTTGCTGACCATTGATATTTTATTTCTTCTGGAAACTGCCCTGTTGGATAGTGCATTGATGTAAGCACTGGAGCGGTTTAACAGAATAAATATTTGCTGCACGCAGTTGTAAATTCATTAGGTATTTATCTTTTGCTTAAGCTTTCAAGGCTGGTCATTTCTTAACCAAACAATGATGGCTGCTGGAATATCTTTATTTCATGACTTGCAGAAAATGTTTGCCCGCAAGAAAAAGGGGAAGGGGACAAGATGGATCTTGAGTTGACAAATAATCCATGACAAGTTTGTGAACCAAAAAGGTCCTTTGTTGCCAATATCCAAAGAAGGGATATTTGGAGAGAGGGCCAAAAACATGTTAGTATGACTATTTGTTGAGCCAACTAAAGGTGTCACATTCTCTAGTTTGCCCAATTTGTTTCATGATGCAATGCAAAGGCAAAAGGGTGACAAAAATAAGTCAAAACTATACAATGTGAGACAGCTTACCAGTTGTGACTGATTCCACATAACTTTTTTTTTACTGATGCTACATTTGTAACTAACCTGTGCTGAAATATTACAGTCTTCTGTAGTTCACAGTGAATTTATTTTGTTTGTTCAATGGAATCAGGTAGAGTTCACTAGAAAGCTCTAATTGTGAAGGTTTTCCTGTGGTTTGTAGGAATTCTTAATGGAAGTGATTGCTCTTTTTTTTTTTTTAAATGAAATGGAAGAAAACAATTCAGAAAAAGAGTTGGTGTGACTCTTCTTTTTGTAGTAAAAATGTATCCCTTATTTCCATAAATGGCTCTATTATGTGTTCTTTTTCTGTGTGAAGTAGATTAAATGTGCCTCTCAGCAAGACTGCTAAAGCCACCTGTTTATAATGACCAAACAACTATGAGCTGCTCCAAATGGAATTTGATGATCTCATAAATGTTTCTGTCTCTCAGTAGGTGAGGAAGAAACCATTTCTGAGGGATTAACGCCTGTGCTAAGATTTATGAATTAAAATTGCAATAGGGGTCAGTTTTATATGCATGTGCTAAAAACAACATTAACTGATGGCATGTAATAAAGGGTAAGATTATACCAGCGATTCCTTTGTGAAACTGAAAACATGTATTTCTCTTTTTCAATACTGAATTTTCAAATCATTGCCATATATTTTGCTGAATCTTGTACTGTTAAAGGAACACACAAAGAATGAGATTCTTTAGAGGCCACTCCTACAATGATCTGATCTTTCTAGCTCAATAGTACCAGGAGTTGATGCTTCTCCTGTGACATTTTCATAATAGGAATCACCAAAGCAGTATAAATTGTTAGCAGAGGACCAAATCCCATCAATGTGAAATGTATGAAGTGAAGGTAATAATACATTTATATCAGGACAACTATCCTTTACTAATTAATAAAAGTAATGTGAGGACTCCTAGGTTAATGCTCATGCACAGTCTGAGTCAGGAATTGGGATGAATTTATATAGCCACATGATCCCATGTTAAAACTCTTTACAGGCTGCAATTTGACCCTCCAACCTGGCTGAACAATGCTTTGATAGCCTCTTACTCATGTTCTCAATCAAACATAGTAGTGGGAAAATTCTGAGGCCAGAGATGAAAGGGTCTGAGCAGCTGTTTTGTTGGGCTCATTTCTGATCTCTGTGGAAAAAAAAGTGAGTAACTTGGAATATTACGTGAATCTTTGCACTCTATAAGGGCAACATAACTTACACGTACTCCTTTGTTTGTTTTGGCAGCCAGGTGGGTGAAGATCTGGCTGTGAACAGGGTTTCCATGTCTTTGCTACTGCTAAATATAATCCTCATATACCTAGGAAAATATATGGCTTTCTACTTAGGCATTTTTGGGCTTGCTTCACTTAGGTGCCTAATTGATACTTTATGTGCCTGAATCCCAGAATCAGGTCCCACTGGGATTCACAAGACCCTCACTTAGCTGTTGCCATACCTTGTTGGTGCTTAAACTAAAAGTATCTACATTTTTGCAATAAAAGTTCCCTAGGCACCTATGTTTCTGCTTCCGCTGATGCACGCTTTAGCCTTAGTCTACATGTCTGGAAGCCAGAACCCGCAGGTGATATGCAAACTGGGGGAAGATAGGCATTCCTAACTCACCCTGCAAGGCCAAATCCACTAGGTGTGCTGAGAGCTACTGCCAGCTCTCAGGTGAGTGCCCTAACCAGTAGGCTGTGGGATAGTCTGATATCAGGCTACTCTGTTAAAGTTCTTCCCCTGTGACTAAATAATGAAAGAGTCATTGGAGCAGGGGAACTGGATCCCAGGTTTCCCACATGTAGGGTGACCAGATGTCCCGATTTTATTTGGACTGTCCTAATTTCTGGGTCTTTTTCTTATATAGACTCCTATTACCTCCCCCCCCCCCCCCACTGCCTGTCCCGATTTTTCACATTTGCTGTCTGGTCACCCTACCCACATGCATGCTCTAATGATAGAGTCATTCGCATGCTCGCTCACTCTGGCCTCCTCCTCATTTCCCCAGCTTTTTTCAGAAACAGTGTAGTCACCTAATGCCAAGAGAGGGTTTGCAGCTGAGAATCTCAGGCAGAGAGAGGTGCCTCCCTGCAACCCAGACTTGGGCACTGAAATGCCTGAGATGGGCAGGTCTTAGGACATACCCCTGGCTTTGGCATAGCCCACGGGCTAACTTAGGCAGAAAGCCACTTGGCTTGCTGGTTTTTGTGAGTCTCTCCCCATTCATTACACCGGGAGCCTAGGCGCCTAACTCAGTCTTTGTGAATCTAGCCATTTGTGCCTACTCTGTGTCTTTTTCTCACTGGCCAATCTGGTATGAGCTTTCTGGCTCTTTTTCATGGTTCTGTCACAGTCCTCATTCTAACATTGATTAGCATTACTGAGAAAAATATCTATCCACAACAATAGAGTCTAAACAGCACATGTGTGAGAAGGAAATACACCCTTCCAACTTTGATCTCTTAGCCAGCAATATCCCTTGGTCACTTGCATTGGAATTGTTAGTGTACTTGTCCAAATTAGACCGCTGGCTCCTGGATTAGGGATCTTGTCTTTCATGTGTCTGTACAGGGAGGTGTATATTTACGGTGTACTTTAAATAATGAAGAAGAGAGGCAACATACAGAAATGATATTCTGCTAATTAATCAATGACAGAACTAATTTTGTGTCCCCTGAGCAAAGTGCAAATAAAAGGATTTTTGCAGAGGTGCTATGTGAGGGCTGATATGAATGGAATCCTCCTCTGCTGTCTGGTGGTGGTCTGTGAAACATAAGCAGTCTCTGTACCCACTGACCCCATCACCACCAACATGACAGGGGTTTTGGTCAGTGGATCTTCATAGCTGTAGATCCAATCTCCTGCCACACCCCCATACTCAGACTGTCCTGTGCACTGCTATGGAGGGTGCCTCTGTTGAGCACTTCTTATGAACATGTAAGGGCTGTGAATTCCTTCTGTGAAGCCTCTTCACAGCCTGCCCCATCACTCCCCATGGCAGTCAGTTCTAATACTTTGTGGTCCTTGTGTGGCTGCACAAGAAGGAGCAGGATATGTCTCATAGATCTGAAAGCACGCAGATGAACAGTTTATTTGCATGTAAATATCTATTCCCAAGGTACCTTCTAATAAAGACCATGCCCAACATGATCAAGTGAGCTCACCTCAAAAGGAAGTATGAACATTGTAAGAGATACAAATAGATTGGGAGTTGGGACCATTGTTATGGTTTATGTAGGGAGATTTCTCCATTAGTTTCAGCTTTTATGTATGGTTTCAGAGTGGTAGCCATAGTAGTCTGTATCAGCAAAAACAACGAGGAGTCCTTGTGGCACCTTAGAGACTAACAAATTTATTTGGGCATAAGCTTTTGTGGGCTAAAACCCACTTCATCAGATGCATGGAGTGAAAAATACAGTAAGCAGTATATATATTACAGCACATGAAAAGATGGAAGTTGCCTTACCAAGTGACAGGTCACTGCTAACGAGCCCAACCTTGATTGAATTGACCTCATTAGCACTGACACCTGACTTGGTAAGGCAACTCCCATCTTTTCATGTGCTGTAATATATATACTGCTTACTGTATTTTTCACTCCATGCATCTGATGAAGTGGGTTTTAGCCCACAAAAGCTTATGCCCAAACAAATTTGTTAGTCTCTAAGGTGCCACAAGGACTCCTTGTTGTTTTAGCTTTTGTGCATGTGTATTTTGGTACTCACCTTAATATTTCTGGCAAGGCAATTAGGACTGATGGCTAGGGAAAAATACTGGCTTTCCCTGTAGTCAGCTGCACTTTATTCCAAACTGTTCTGATACCCTTCAGTTTTATCTGTTCCCAGTTGACTGAATACTCACCTTAAACTGTACAATTCAAGGTCAACGTGAGACACAAAGCTCTACCTTTGCAGAGAAGAGCTGCCAGTATGCTGGAATTTAAGAGCAGACACATCCAAAGTTTATAAAAGCAAACAGCTTAGATCAGATTTTCATTCCTGGATTATTCTGAGTCAAACTGTGCCAGAGTTTATAAAAGCAGATAGCTCAGCTCACATTTTCATTCTTGTATTGAGACTTGGATTTCAGTGTGCGTGCCATGTCAGTGAATGCCTGTTGCAAAAATATAGTAGTCAACTAGTTAGAGAAATTATGGGGTGCAATGTGTTGAATTCCTATGTGGTTGTTTTAAAGGACAGAAATGACCTGTAATGTTTTTTTAACTTCATCTTTGATATAGGGATCCAGACTCCACAGGAAAGATACACAGCTGAATATTTGTCTCACTGAAATTGCAACAAAATTGCAACACTGAGGGGAAACTATCTATGCAGTGACTTGTGTTGAGCTCAATGCCAAAAACTTTGTAATGTGTGCATAGACTGATAGACTTGAAGGCCAGAAGGGATGCATCTATCTAATCTAATTTATCAATATTTATAGAGCCCCATTGCCATGTTATTTATGGGCTTGATCCAAAACTCATTAAAATCCCAGGGAATCTTTCTGTTGACTTCAGTGGGCTTTGTATCATGCCCTAGGTGTTACACGTGGCAGAATCTGATCCTTAGTAACTATTGATATCCATAAGATACTGGGATTTTCTTTTCTGATGTGTGTTTCTTTCCAGATTGTTTTTCATTTTACCTTTGTACTTATTTTATTAAAAAATACCCCTTTTCAGACATTGTTTAATATTTAGCAATGAACAGGCTTAATTGATTCTTGGTGGGCTTTTTAACACTATTGATACCTTAGTATTATCCCAAACAATAGTTAAAGGGTCAACTTTTATGAACATTTGTCTAGGTATGTGCCATCAGTATAACATCCTGCCTCAACTACTGCATTCTCCAGCTTCACGCTCTCTCTCATCTGTCTTTCTTCTGAGTCATTTATGCTTCTGGCAAGCTTATATTGGTCTCCTATTGTTCTATGTCTTCTTCCTTCTTCTTAACTTTCAAAGCACTCTATAACTTAGGCCCTGCCTACTTTTCCACTCTTGTTTTCTTCTAAACCACTTTCCACTCCATGTGGTCCATCCCACCATCTCTCCTGATTGCTCCCTTTGGGTGACATTTTCAAAAATACTTAAAGGCCAGATAGTCAAAGATATTTAGGCACTTAAAAATGCAGATCAGCACCTCATGAGATATTCAAAAGCATATATGCAGGTTAGGCACCTAAATCCCATTAATTTCAATATTTAAGTGCTTTTTCAATATCTCACAAGATGCCTATCTGCATCTTTAGGAGCCTAGATACGTTTGATCTATCCCTAAGTGATTTAGGTGCCTGTGTCCTGATTTCAAAAGTGACTTAGGAACCTAAGTCCCATTGACTTTGACTTTCAGTGAGACTTAGGGCATATCCAGTGCATGACTCTTTTATGTGGGGAGGCTTGCGTGAGTGCTGGAAGCCCCCTAGAAGTAGGGGGGACACCAACATCTGGACTGTGGTCCCATCCCCACCCGGCCTCTTCCCCTGAGGCCCTGTCCCCACCCGGCCTCTTCCCCAAGGCCCCACCCTAACTTCACCTATTCCCCCGAAGCCCCACCCTCAATCTGCCTCTTCCCCAGAGGCCCCCTGCCCACCGCTCGCTCCTCTCCATCCCTTATCTCCCAGTCACTCACCCTTAAGACAGGAAAAAAGGGGGAGGGCATAGTCCTCCCACTTTTAAAAGTGGGGGGGGCCTTGCCCCCCCCCCCCCGCCATTCTGGTACCCCTTAGCTGAGTTGCTCTGGCATCAGCCTGCACAGCATTTCACTGGCTGGCCCAGCTGTGGGACTCCTTTTCCTGCTGTGCGTGCTGATGCCAGAGACACTCAGCTAAGGGGTGCCAGAACAGGGGAGGGCATGGCTATCCCACTTTTAAATGCTATCCCATTTTTTTCCTGACTTAAGGGCAAGCGATAGGAGGGGGAGGGGGTGGAGAGGAGCAAGCAATGAGCCTCAGGGGAAGAGGCGGAGCATAGGAGGGGCCTTGAGGCAGAGCACAGGTAGGGCCACAGTTTGGGCCCCAGTGGCCTTCCCACTTCTAGGGAGCTTCCAGCAGCGGGGTTCCAAAGGCAGTGGGCTGGCATGCCTCCATAAGGCGGTAACCCATGCCCGCATCTGGCATTTCTTGCCTCCTGCATGGCCAGCCTTTTATGGGGAGGCTAAGCCTCCCCAAGCCTCTTATACATGCCACTCACGACTTAGGGTATGTCTACACATGGGTAAACAATCTGTGGTTGTCCAAAGTCAGCTGACTTGGGCTCACAGGGCTCAGGCTCCAGGGCTGAAAAAGCCCTGTGTAGACATTCGGGCTTGGATTGAAGCTTGAGCTCTGAGACCCTGCATGAGTGGAGGGTCCCAGAGGTCAGGATCCTGCCCAAGCCCAAACATCTAAACAGCAATTTTTAGCCCCACAGCCTGAGCCCAGCGACCCCAAGTCAGCTGACCCATGCCAGCCCGTGTAGATGTACTCGTAGAACCTAAGTGCCCAAGTCACTTTTAAAAATGAGATTTAAGCTTCTAAGTCACTTAAATGCTTTTGAAAATAAAGCCTTTGTCTCTTTTTGTTATTCCTAATTCTGTACATTATTTCTTGCTACTCTTATGCTTGGGGCAGCTTTCTAAGTAGTGCATGTCATGTTCTCTTCCTCTCCTTCAACAAATTTGGGAAAATTAACCTGTACTGTGAAGCACTGTGGCTGTAAAGACCATCCACCTCTTTCTGTTTTTCCACTGTTGCATTTGTACTTTTAGACTGGAAAATATTTGAGAAAAGGTTCTGTCATTGTGTAGCATCAAGCAGTTGTAAAGCACTGTGGACATACACACTGCTGTATAGGTAGTATTAATAAATTCTCTATTAGGCATATTTTCTTTTTGAAAAAAAAATGCTTAATCTTACTAATTCTGAGAGGTACTTTCTCCAAAAGAAAAATCATCCATAAATGAAGAGCATATGTGCAGTATGATTTATGAGACACCTTTCCAATCCCCACTATCAGACCTATTGCCTTTTATGGTGATCCACTGCTAATGAGTTCATTATATAAGAACAATACGGCCCTTGAAAGTAAGAGGCAACATATTGAAACTAGAAGGGAATCCTTTTTAATATACGTATATATAAATTGTGAAATTTGCTTCTACACAATGTTACTCAGGCAAATAGCTTAGTAGGGTTTTCAAAAGGACTCTCATGAATAAACATAGCATCTGCTGTAATGTTATCTGGGATTTTTTTTTAAAGTATTTATTTTTATTTGTCAGTACCAATACAGAGCACCTGCCAAACAGCAGTAGGTATTACACCATATAAAACCTATTTCAAATGCAAAACATACAAGAAGCCAGTACAATCAGCCCAGCCTCAGAAATAAATAAATCAGCCAGTTGGAGCAACTGAACAAACAAATCCACTCATCCCATATCAGAGTCCCTTCTTCATTTGTCCGCCCATGCTCCAAATCCCTGAGAAAACAGGTTTTGCAATGTGCCCTCAAGGCCAACAGATTTGGACTCTTTTAGGCTGTGAATGGTGGAGGAAATTAATTCCAAAGTCAAGGGCCCCGCTTGGAGAATAAATTAATATTTTAATTAAAGACAGAAGGGATTATTGTGATTATGTAGTCTGACCTCCTGTATATCACAGGCTTCCATGAATTAATTCCTGTTTAAATTCAAACATCCAATCTTGATTTAAAAATTTTCAGAGATGGAGAATCCACTACAATTCCTGGTAAATTGTTCCAGTGGTTAACTCTCACTCTTAAAAATTTACATCTTAGTTTTAGTCTGAATTTGTATAGCTTCAACTTCCAGCCATTGGGTCTTGTTATTCCTTTGCCTGCTAGACTAAAGATCCCTCTATTATTAAATTTCTGCTCCTCATATAAACACTTATAGATTGTGATCAGATAGCCCCTTAATCTTCCTTTGGTTAAACTAAACAGATTGAGCTCCTTGAATCTCTCACTATAAGGGATGTTTTCCAGTCCTTTCATCATTCTCATGACTCTTCTCTGAACCCTCTCCAATTTATCAACATCTTCCTTGAACTGTGGAAACAGTACCGGACACAGTATTCTGGTAGCGGTCATACCAGTGCCAAATACAGAGTTCATATAACCTCCCTACTCCTATTCAATATTTCCCTGTTTACACATCCAAGGATCGCATTAGGCCTTCTGGCTGCAGTGTCATACTGAGAGCTCATGTTCAGCTGATTATCCACCATGACCACTTTTTAATCCATCTAATGCTTACCATAGTGATTTTGTATTGTTCCAGTTGCTTAATCAACATGTTGTGCAGTGCCAAATCAAATGCCTTACAGAAGTCTATGTACATCACATCAACACTAATTGTAATCAAAGTTGTAATCTCCTCAAAATGATATCAAGTTACTTTGACAAGATCTATTTTCTATAAACCCAGGTTAATTGACATTAATTATATTACCTTCCTTTAATATAATATACAATTACTCCCTGCTTAGTGAAGTCAAAATGAACAAAACCAAATCTGCATTTGATTTGAGAGCAAGGATTTTCTTATTTGGAGTTCTTGGAGACTACCTTCGTATAGCATAATGATTTTGCAGCTTAATAGGATTCCTCTTTATAGGAAGTAGCTCCTTTAAAATAATCTAAGAAAGTGGATATTCACTCCCAATGTTGCCTTTGTGCAGTTAGGCTGTTTGTGAAGCCAATGGGATGCTGTAGAGTTTATGCAGGGATTAAAGCAAACTCATCCTTGGCGGAACTCCAAATCCAGAATTAAGTTGAACACAATGTGGGGAAAAAATGTTGCTGAAACTGTGTCTCCCTGAGATACTATTCCTGTCTGGGCCCTCCTAATGTTGCAAACTGGCTCTCCAGGAGCCATCTTCATACTGCATATATCCATATTTTCTCCGGCTATCGGAACCCAGAGAGGAACGGGAGCAGCTGTCAAATATGATAAAACATGAGCAGTGGCACCCTAAGTTTTATGCTATGAAGAAGTTATTAGCATGGAGCAGCTTCTATATGTCAGCCTGCACAGCAGACAGCTGCAGTGCTGTGACAGTGTCTACTCAATGTGACATATCAATAATCTGCATTTTTTCAACCTGGCCAAAGAATTTGACCAATTCACCTTGACAGCAGGGGTAGGGGTGGGAATCAAGTTTTTTTTTTCAAGAATGGAAACCAATCAGTTTGTGCTTCCCACATATATTTTTAAATCCTTCAGTAATGAAAATGATTTCTACCATGTCACATGCATGCAGAGACAGCGGAAGGAGGAGACAGTAGCTTTGTTAAGAAGTCTGTTTCCTTTCTCAAATTCCCTCTGGAATTTTTTCCACAAGATCACTATAAGGAACAAATTTAGATTGTCCCTGATTCTAACAAACTATTCTCACCTGATGAATTTTAAAACAATTTTGGAAACTGATTGCTTTTTAAAAAAATGAGCACAACATTTAATAATTAATGGTGAAATGTGAAACATTGACTAAGAACAATGAAATAGAGAGTATCAGTTAAAACCCGTCTAATGAATTATGGGGGCTCTGCACTGCCCCTGGTGCATTTACTGAGATTTTAATTTATTTGTAGTATGGGTTTAAATTGATTGGAATCACTAGGGTACAAAGGAGGAGTGCTGTACTTTTGAAATGTAAATAAATGCCACAGAGATTCCAGCCCAGTCCCCCTGTTTGCAATGCACTTCACATTTAAATAACTTGAAAAAACAAAAACCACCGCCACTATGGACAATTTTGTGACCACCTTCTACTGCAAAGGAGTGGTATAAGATACATGGTTCAATATAAGTTAGTCTCTCTTCCCACACCCACAGCCCTGTGCAATGATTTGTGTAACGCCCCGAAGTCACAAGTTTAACACGCCGTGAAGAGAAATCTTGGTCCCAGGCAGGGACCCAGCAAGGGGTGCGAGGCGCGGTACCGCCAGCACGCTGAGCCCGCCATTCCTGGCCCGGGCTACCAGCCCACCCTTTGTGGGGCACAGGCACAATTCCAAGTGAAAAATCGATCACAGGAGTCTGCTCAGCGGCCAGATGGGGTCCTTTGATGTCTCAGCACAGGGCAGCACGAAGAGTGTCTGGTTAGAATGTGACCCGCCGCTGAGCATCCGCTGTACCTGCCCCCCGTCCCCAGACCCCCCCCGCGAGTGGGGACAGGATCACAGAAACTCCTCGTTCAATTACAAATACAAACTAACGATGCCGGGGGCTGCAGCCCCGAGCCGGGGCGGACGCCGCGGGAAGCGGCGCAGGCAGGGGACTAGCTCTGCGGGGGCCAGCCTGCCAGGGGCGAAGCAGACGGGCAGGGGAGCGGGGCAGAGGCGGCGGAGGGCGCGCGGGGGGGGGCAGAGGGGAGTCCAGGGGATCGCTCTCTCCGCCCCCTGCGCGCCAGCCAGGCGCCCCCGCCCCCTCTGTCCCTCTCCCCCCCGACCGGCCTCAACGGGGGCTCGGAGTTGGCGGGAGCCTATAAAAGCCCCTGGCGGAGCCGGCGCCACCGTCCTGCAGGAGCCGGCCGGAGCAGCCCGGGCACAGAGTGCGGAGACCCCGCGCCGAGAGCATGGCCCAGCAATCCTGTCAGTGGGGCTATGACAGTGACAACGGTGAGTGGCGGCAGGGCGAGCCCCGCAGCCTCCCCTGGGGCGGGAGCCTGCGGCGCTCGCGGCCAGCCCGGGCTCCGCTGTCAGCGCATCTGTCCGGCACCGCCGCTCTGGCAGACGCTGCAAGGGCTGAGACTGGGGCGGGCTGGGTGGCGGCTGGCTCCTGGCTCCTGCAACTTCTGCTGCCATGATAATAAGTCTGGGCACAACTTTACCGCCAGGTCAACCCACGTTCCCCGTCCAATCTCCACCCTCACCCGGAAAGTGGATCTTGGACAGCTCCTGGAGCGCGGCGATCCAGGCGGCTGACTCCAGCTCCCCGGCTGGGCGGGGCGGGGCGGGCCTGTGGCTCGGCGGCATATTCACCTGCAAAAACAGTTTCTTAAAAGGAGTCACGCCCAATGGTTCAAATGCCTCTGTCTGAAAACCAAAAGGAGGGGAAAGATCCACAGTGAAGGGCACAGCTGTGAGGCGATGTATGAATAAAGTGTAACATTGATTGTATTTGTATTAAACAGATGCCAACTTTATACTTAAATGGAAGAGATTTTCATGTCATTCCTTTGCATTTCTTCCTAGGACCTGAGCACTGGCACAAATATTACCCTATTGCCAAAGGAGACCACCAGTCACCTATTGAAATCAATTCCAAAGAGGTCCAGCATGACCCCTCTTTACCCCCTTGGTTTGTTGGTTATGATCCCGGTGCAGCGAAGACCATACTGAACAATGGGAGAACCTGCAGAGTTGTGTTTGATGACACCTTTGATAGATCAGGTTAGTTTTAGTTTTATCTTAATAAGTTATTCTGAATTAGTTAATGGTTGGAAAGTGCTTGGAAGACAACCTATGCTCTGCTTTATTTATTACTGCTGAAGGATTTGGCCCTGCACACACCAGCACAGAAGGCCACATTAGGGATGGAATGGGGATAGACCATGATCTGCATTTGAGAGGATCCAGTTGCCCCAGTACTCAACACAGCTCTCGCAGGGAGACTGTGACTGCTATAGCAGCCCCCAGGTGCAGTCTCACATGGTGGGGGAGGGGGAGTGATGGAGGGAGGGGCTGCAGCAGACATGCAATCTTGGCCCTGGGCTGGAGGGTGGATTTCACCTCCCCAGTCACACTGCACTCCACCTACATGGAGTCCAATTCCTCAGGCTTTCTGTGAGAGGAGTGAATTTTACCCAAAAGGCTTTGAGGTACACAGCTAGAATGCCTATGTAAAACCAAGGTATCATTTCTGAATAGTGTAATCATACTATTTTGGATAAAGCAATGTAGCTATATAGATAAACCCCAAATCCTGCTGTCCTTGCTCAAACAAAGCTCCCATTGACATTAATGAGATTTTTGCCTGTTAGGACTAGGATTAGGCCTCTAATATTTCTGCTAAATGAGACCTCAGGTACAAAAGGCGGAGAAATTTCAGCTTAAAATGAGCTTCTTTAAAGCAAACATTAACTCTTTTATCATTACTCTTATTAACCTGTCCACCTACGCTTCACAAATGCATGCACTATGCTGCATATTTACTATGTGGCTCTTAAGGGTTAGAATGGCCAGACATTTTGACTAAATATACCGATGCTGCTTAGCAAGTGCTAGAAGTATTTAGCATCTGTTGACTTAACCACTGAAATTTCATACTGATACTATAGGCTGCACTTCCTAGGAAAAAGTAACTGGCAAGAAGCTGTGAAATTTCTTCACTACTGCATTAAAAAGGAAATCAGATGAATAATATTGCAACTCTAATGCTTGCATCTCTAGAAATCAAATGATTCTAAACTTGCTTCCATCTTTGCAAAGCTTTTAGTGCATAATCCTGAATGCAGACTAGCAATAATTGCCCAGATGCCTCAAGCAGCTTTGGAAAAGATATACAATATTTGGACCCAAGGCTACAGTCTTTGTACTTGTGTGTAAGGTCTGCAGGATTTTGGCATATATTTGTAATATGTGCAGTGCCAAGCTACAGCAAGGAAAAACAAATGTGTACATTTTATGTAGTGAAAGACCAGTCAAAAAACACAACATATGGTGTTATTTCTAAACTACACAGGAAACTTCAACTACTACTGCTGCATTGTTAGTAGGGATAATCATAATTTGTAAGAGTAATTTTGCTAATAGACTCAATGTTCTTAAATATTTAAGTGTGTGCATCTTAATTTTGATTTTCATTCATTTTTGATGGGTTAATGCAAACAAATCCAAAGTCAAAATATGTACAAGCTGAGTTATCCAATAAAATAAAATAATAATAAAAAAAAACAGAAACACACAAAAGACTGGGAATAGTTGCCGGATTTTGATTCGTTCTCTCGCAAAATAGAAAACAAATCTACTTCCCTAAGATCACTTAGCATTTCTTTCTAATATGTTATTTATTTATTTGCATTAGATTAATTTTGGTGGCATTTGCATTGGAATTCTATTCTTGATAAACCACATCAAGTTACATCATTAAAGAGCTGTAGCTGGAGTATATTGAAAGACCTCCATAACCACTGCTGATCATGCTGATCATGTTTGTCTCATTTTTCCTTTTGCTTCTGATCCATATGTTGCATCCACTTGTTATTGTCTCTCATTTCATATTTGGATTACAAACTCTTCAGGGCTCTTTATTTATGTATTTGTACAGGGTCTAGTACTGCCAGGCCTTGATCCATTACTGAAGCCCATAGGCAATACTGTCATACAAATAAATACTATTAATAATAATTAACAATAACCTTAGGTAAAATATGAAATGCCTAACCACAATGCCCAAAATAATAATATGATATTTACACTATAAATAAATTCAAATAACAACATTTAGATATTATTCCATTTTCTTAAAGTTTCCAGCAAATATGACCATGCCTATATCTATGACCATTTATAGCCACACATAAGTGGTATGTGATGGAGCTATCTGTGGTATACATTTCAGGACCATGCAATACATCGCAGAGACATGTAATAAAGTGCATTTATGGTGCATCTTTTAGCACCTCACCTGCATTATGCCATCTCTGCCAGCAATACTTCTAACATTCCAGTTTCTGAGCAGCTTCTTAAAAGCCCAAACTGCTAGAGACAGGCAGCTGTGGAAGATACGTGTCCAGTAGTACTCATAGATTAACTAGATTCCTAGGCCAGAAGGGCCCACTGTGATCATCTAGTCTTACATGTTGTATATCATGGGCTATAGAACATCCCCAAAATAATTCCTGGAGCAGATCTTTTAGAAAAACATCCAGTCTGGATTTAAAAATTGTCAGTGAGGGAGACTCCACCAGGATCATTCTTAAATTGCTCCAATAGTTAATTATCCTCACTGTTACAATTTACACCTTATTTCCAATCTGAATTTGTTTAGCTTCAACTCCCAGCCATTGGATCATGTTATACCTTTCTCTACTAGATTGAAGAGCCCATTATCAAGTATTTGTTTCCCATGTAGGTACATACAGACTGTGATCAAGTCACTCCTTAACCTTCTGTTTGTTAA
Source organism: Natator depressus (assembly GCF_965152275.1). NCBI lineage: Eukaryota > Metazoa > Chordata > Testudines > Cheloniidae > Natator > Natator depressus. The sequence continues at coordinate 48,004,702 of NC_134235.1, read as the reverse complement.
TCTTAATAATTTAGCTCCTGGAGTCTATCATTGTAAGGCATTTTTGCTAATCCTTTAATCATTCTCTGAGTCCTCTTCTTTGAACCCTCTCCAATTTATCAACATCCTTCTTGAACTGTGGACACCAGAACTGGACATGGTATTCCAGCAGTGGTTATATACATTTTCTTGGAAATAGACCCTGATTCTTTCAAGGTTGGAGCTATCCCAGGAAGGCACCAGTGTCTCTCCTCATGTGCAAATTCTCTGGCCATCTGCACTCCCACCCTCCTGCTGTTGACTTTCTGTCAGCTGCAGGAGAAGAGCATGGAGCTGCACAGTTCAGACACACTTTCCTGCAAGCCTCCCCTGTGTTCATGCAGGACCTTCTACTTCCGCATTACAGCCTTTCATAGGCATGTTTCTCTTTGGAAGTAGTCCATGCATAAACCTGATAACTGAATTTTAAACTAAAAATTGTATATGCACACATTTCACAAAGAACATTTTATTTATGAACTTTTGATGAATAAATGTTCATTTGTTAGCTTCTGAGATAGAAACAATGAGGACAAATAATAATTAAAAACTCTGCTTTTAACTGGAAAAAATGTCTAGCCTAAGCATGGCTTTTATTTTGGTCTAATCCTACTTAAATTTAGAGTGTTACACAAAGCCATCTGTAAGTTAGAGAGAACCAAAAATCCAAAAATATTCTTTTTAAGTTCTGCACTCTATTCTAGACCCACACCTCACATTACAGGAAGACAGCATTGTCTGTTGTTAACTAGGAAACTGTGCTAGAAGACTTTCCAGCTCTGCCACTGATTTGCTGTCTGACTTTAGGTAAGTCATTTAGCCTTTGTCTCAGTTTCCCCATAGGTAAAAGTGAAATAGGGGTCCTTCAGAGGATCCTTCTCATCTGCTTTCCAATTTTTGGTGGGTATTCCACTGGCCTATGTCCTTGGTCCTCTTCTCTTCTCCTTCTATATCTTATCCACAGTTAATCTCATCAATAAACATCAATTCAACTTCCATCTCTATGCCGATGACTCACAGATCTTCTTCCCTTCTCCTGACCAGACCAAAATCTTGGCCTGTCTCTCTAACAACTCATGAATTCATATTCATTAGCTCAAACTCAACATGGCTAAAACAGAGCTACTAATCTCCTCCCCCCCCCCCATTCCCTATTACCTCCTTTCTCAATCAGTGTGGACAACATCATCATCTTGCCAGTCATTCAGACACATAACCTGGGCTTCATCTTTGATTCAGACCTCTGTCTAGGTCTTCACATCCAGGCTAGGTCTAAATCTTGCCAGTTCTTCCTGCATAACATCTCTAAGATACAGTCTTTCTTATCCATCCACACAGCTAAAACACTCATCCAAGCTCTCATCATCTCATGTATCGATTACCTCAACATTCTTCTCTCTGGCCTTTACAAATGCACTCTTGCCCTACTCATATCCATTCAGAATACTGCAGCAAAGATTGTTTTCCTAGACTGTTGATTTAATCATGTCTCCCTTCTCTTTGTATCCTTTCACTGGCTCCCCCTTCTCTATCTCATTAAGTTTAATCTTGTTGTCTTAACTTTCAAGGCCTTTCATGACCTAATCCCACTGTACCTATTGTAGTAGGAAGAGAGCCTGAGACATAAACCCTTGTATCAGGTGCCTGGTATGAGGCAGGACCTGCTCACAGAATCTGGCAAGAACAGGGCTGATATTGCAGAAATACACACTCCTAAGAAGTGCTAGTCACAGAGTACTCACACAAACACATACGGATATCAAGTGGTATCAAAACATCCCAATATCAAGTATGGTACAAAAACATTCCCCAGGGATAACAGGAACACACTGATAAGGTCAGGATGACAGTATGTAATAGAGATGTTTTGATAAAACCAACATGTACAAGGTGATAAGTGATAAGTAGTCACATCAGGGGGCAGTAACTAGAGTAACTATGTTAGAGGGACAGTACTAACTTGTTTGTATTGGGATATAAAGATGTATCTCAAAGGGAGTATCTTTGTCTGGCCTAAGGAGGAATGGAAAGTCCCGCCATTCACTGAGCTGGTCCATTATTATGGGCATACACGTATTAGTGGTTTGGTAGAATCTGTGGGATATTAGTACTGTACTTCATTGACAATAAACCTGGCCGGGTGCCTTCATCCCTTAACGGATCTTGTGGTCATTGAGAGGTTCGCTCAATGTCTGCCATGCCAGCTGTCTGCGCAGGGCTGGGGCAGCACACAGAGGGAACACACACACACAGCCAAACATCTATCAGCATCTAACCACACCTATTATCTCTCTTTCACTATCAAGCTGTCGATACTTGCTACCAAATGGCTGAGACACCAGCCTCCATTTCCCTTTTGTTTAGTTTTTAAACAAGCACCTTCATACTTTCTCCCATGCTGCCCCTCATGCTTAAGAGGCGCTCCCCATAAACATTCACAAAGCTAATTCATTATCCACCTTCAAAACACTCCTCCAAACTCTTCTTTGATGTGATGAGTACCAAAAACTTGACGCCAGTTAGTCTGCTGGTATGCTGACACCACTGTCTATCACCAATATTGTCTCATGGTTTCCTTGTATTCCCCCATCTGTCTGCATCTATCTGTTGTCTCTTGTCATACTTAGATTGAAAGCTCCTTGGGGGCAGGGACCGTCTTTTTGTTCTGTGTTTGTACAGTGCTTAGCCAGGTGCATGACTAGGGTTCCTAGTAATTACAGTAATTACAGGTAAATACTTATTTATCTTTGCATAACACTTTGAGATTCTTCTATAAAAGGCTTTATCTAACTGCAAATTATTTATGATGATTTATTTATGTATTACTGAAGTCAATAAGACTTACAAGAATTACACAGCTAAAGCCCAGTACAATGCCTGCCTTATGTATGCCAGTGGATATGGCACATGCCAACTAAAGACAAACAGCAAAGTTAAGCCTTTCACTTTGTGCTTGGCACATCTTTTATCCCTAGATATTCCAGCATGTCTGGTATTTAGCATTAATTTGAAACCAGCACTGCTTATGTACAAGAGGATTTAAGAATTGTATTAATGTTAACTTTGAACCTCTATGATATTGTTGGAGGTCAGAACTTCAGTGCTCTTCAGACCCGGTCTTCTGGAACTGCGATAGTGGTTTGGGTTATCAGCTTTCTGCCTCTGGAGTCATGGGCTGCATTCTTCATTTAGGTCAAACATGAAAATGAATTTGGGAGCTTATTTTATACCAGTGTCTCATTCAAAACAGGCCCAGAATTGAAAGACTAGGGTGATTTGTGTAGTAAGTCAGGATTGATGTATGCTGGAAAATGGTATGAGAGGCCCACTCTTTATTCTTCTGTATAGACAGTGCCATTTGTTCCTAAAGAACACCAAATTCACATTCAAATAAACCCCTTATTTCTTTTGAGTGTTATCTTCTCCTTTTAATGGTTATTTAGATAGAGAATTCCATTTTAAAATGTCAACAATGTAACCATGTGTTGAAGACCTTTCAGAAAAGTGCTTACCTGACTTAATTAGCCACAATGACTGTGGATATACTGATATCTTCTGTTGAGCAATTGCTTATTTATTTATGGATTTTATAATGTATGATTGACATAATGAGCTGTAACATTTGCTCATGATATTGTCTCTTTGTTTTCTTGTAAAGCAACATTTTCTATCTCAGGGAATAATGCCCCATTATGTTCCCCTGTGGGTTATCACCTGTCCTTGTAGATCAGGCAACAGGTGAGTGTTTTAAGACATGTTTGCAAGGACAAACCCTCCTTATGTCTATAAACAGGGCTGACCTTCTGTGCCAAACTGATTTTTGTCACCTGACCCTCAGTGAGACAAGCCACATGGAGGAGTCTCTGCTCACCTTAGTTGCATCCGCCTGCGCAGCATTGACCTTCACTGGCTATGCCTGCCTCACTGACTTCACTGAAGACTGAAAAACTGCACTGTTTTGATCCAAGCTCAGCCTCTTGCTAGTCAGAAAACAATTCCATGATGGATAACCATGAGGAGTGCAGGCCACTCTATCAGGCGTCTATCTCTGCACACCCAGTTACAGGCCCCACATTGTGACAGAGGCATCTTTTAAATAGGTGCTGCAAACACTAAATCTCAGGAAGCATCTTGGACTGTCTTCTCTCATTCATTGAATATTTATTCCTGTGGTGCCCAAAGGCCATATCCAAGATCAGGGCTGTACTGTGCTAGGCAGTTTACAAATACACAGAGTAAGAACCAGTCACTGGCCAACGGGATGAGAGCTTGTTTTCACAAGGGTCCTCTCAGAACCAAAATGCTGCGAGTACTTTCCCCACTGAACCCTCCTGGGCTGTTTCACCCCTAGAGAGATGCACCCAAATGGCTTAGTCCATGTTGCTTGAGCCCAGCAACAGCAAACCTGAGGCTAAACAATGTGGCTAAAATGTTACTTCCTGAAGAATGGACTGTGGGAAATTCCCAGAATCCAAAACTGATACATAAGGCCAGACACTCAGCTGCTTAAAGAGGGCAAGACACTCTTGAAGTGGACATCTCCGCCAACAGAAATGCTGGATGCCGAAACATCAAGAGAAAGCCTGTGAGCTACATTATTAAGCCTTTGCTTGCCATTTTCTGCAATCCCAGCTCAGAGACCATTAAAAGAAGCTGAGAGATATTGTTGGGATTTCAATCTAGACTGTTCGGAGACCCTCAGTTTAGCTGAGGCTTTTGTCCAATTTTAATTTCCCAGAAAAGTGTTTCCCATTTGGACAAAATAAATTCAAAGCTTAGGGACAAAGGAATTGTGTGCATTATGTGCATTGAGGTGCAGAGGAATATTGTGGGTTCCCAGCTGTCCTTGCATTCAATATGACATTGCCCAGAGCTAGCACAGACGATGGGAAAGTGGGACATTCTCTTGGAAGAGGAGGCTCCATTACATTAGCCGAACTAGCAGGCCAGACTCACTGCTGGGTTAATAGTGCCCATGTAGAGTAAATATTAGAGATCTCATGGGTAGGAAAAGTGCCACCCAAACCACTTGTGGTCCCTAATTGGACCATTCAGTGTTCCTAAGGCATAGTAATAGTGAAGTTTAAGAACAGAGGAGACACCGTCAGCTCTTTGGCTGGGATAGTCAACCTTAAGACAAGCAGGAAGAAGACCAAGAGGATGCAGTATCCAGCCTGTAAAAGAATTTTCAACTTTCACTTATCTGCTCCATCTCAAGGCAAGACCATTCACCAACTGGGAGATGTGAGATCTGGGAAAGGTAAGCGGAGTTTTCTTACTGACTTACAGGATAAGAGATTGAAACTGGCAGAGTCCTTTAAATGCAACCACTCTACATTTACTTGCAGAGATTCTTTTCAAAAACCAAAGCAGACATTATCAAAGGCAGGAATACTAGGGTTTTGTGTTTGAACTTGGAAAAGGTTCAATCTTCTCCTATTAATGCTGTGATAGACAACAGGCAGGCTAAAATTATAGTTCAGATCTAATCCAGTGCAGGGGGACCCCATTTTATATATAAACATAGAGCTATTACTCTAGTGTGGTGGGGTGTACTTGCCCTGCACTGGAAAAGAAGAGGTTAACCCCACACTCTGGGCAGAGGAAGCCATGCCTCCTCGCCCTTGCTGGGCATGCTCCAACTGCTGCTTCCGTATAAAAGGGAGCAGCCCAGCTCATTGTAGGCTGACCGTCAGAGAAGAATGACACACCTTGCAGGCTGCAGCCCAGGAGCAGATGGAACCCTAGACTGCGGGAGCCAGATGTGCTGAGACCCAAGCTGATGCTCAGATACCTGTGGATGCCCATGGGAGCCCCGAGCCACCGGGAGCAGTGCAGGCTGAGGAACCCAAAGATCTTGAAGACATCCAGACCACAGAATCAGGGAGAATGGTAGGAAGTAGTCATGGGGAACCTGACAATGGACAATGAACCGGATTTTGAGTCAGCGTGTTTAGGCCAGATCCCTGCTGACTCAGTGGCATGCATACTTGCCACTACCAAGGTCCTGGGCTGGGACCCGGTGGAGAGGGAGAGTCTGGGTCCCCCTACCCGGGCCGCCAACCTCCCCGCCCCAGGTGGTGTCCCACTTCCCCAACTCTGACCATTAGCCTGCATAGCCCTGCTAATGAGGGCAGTCTTATTGACTCTGACTAGTAGGCCACACAACTGTGTTGAGAAGGTCAGCTGTACTGATTGTGGCCATTAGGCTGTACAGTCCGAGTGAGAGGACGATTGTATTGACTCTGGCCAGTAGGCCATACAGCCTGAGTGAGAGGGTGAGTGTATTGACTCTTGCCACTAGGCCATATAACTGTGCCAAGGAGGTCAGCCATACTGACTGTGGCCACTAGGCCATATGGCCCGAGTGAGAGGGAAATTATATTGACTCCGGCCATTAGACTGCATCGCCCTGATGTCAAGGGTGATCATATTGACTCTGGCCAATAGGCCATACTGCCCCGATGATAAGGGCAACCACTTTGACTCTGGCCATTGGGACATTCTGCCCTGAGGCTAAGGGCAGGCAGACGGACTTAACTGCAGAGCTGTGACACCCTTGCCCCGCCCCAGAAGAGGGACAGGGCATACTTGCCCCGCGACACCTAGTCTTAGTAGAAAAAATTATAGAAAGCCCAGTATTTTAGGGCTTAGAAGTACTGCCAAAGGAGAACTCTCATGGTGGCTGGATAAACTCTAGAAGATATCATTCAATCTTGCATTCAAAGTCCTTGCAATTTTTTATGAGTGCCCATCTATTTCTCAGGTTTCAGAGTAGTGGTCAATCTGAAAGACTTTAAATTCATGGTTTAAAAATGCTATTTTTGATGAAATAACAGATTTAAATACAATCCTTGTCTTCATCCTATGCATCCAAACTACTGGGAAATCTCAAGGCTCTGCTGGCAATTTTGTATCAGTGAAATGTAATGGTGTTTGGTCTATGTGTTGCTCTGAACATGTTTACCATGGGGTCAGGATTAGTTATTCATCTTTCAAGGCCTCTGGGAGTGAAGATTATATATATGTATAGATAGATTGTGCAAACCTTATTCAGGGATAATTTTCCCCACACATATAATCCCATTAATGTCATAGGATCTATTCACAGTCTGGTCCTTAGACAATATGTTGAATATGGCAAGTCAGAAGAGTTCTTAAAATGGCATATTTTGCCCACACTATATCTGTTAAGCCTCCTTAAGGGTCTTTCTAGCTAAGAGATGGAAAACAACTATAGAACAAATGGTCAATTTTTCAAAATGTCAAAAGGTTACCAGTGAGGTGTCCCAAGGTTCTGTACTAGGACCAGGGTTATTTAATCGGGAAGAGGGAGTGAACAGTGAGGTGAAAAATTTTGCAGAAAGCTATTTCAATTAGCAGAGACTAGAGAAGACTGTGAGAAACCTCAGAGGGACCTAATAAAGCTAGAAGAATATAGAGCATGATGGCAGTTGAAATTTACTTGGAAAGTGCAATATGACTAGATGATCATGATGGTCCTTTCTGACTTTAAAGTCTATGAGTCGATTGATTTACATTATTGAGTTCTAAATTAAAACCTGGGCATCATTGTGGACAGCGCAATGAAAACCTCTGCTCAGTATGTAGCAGCAATCAAAATCAGCATGCGAAATATGAGGGGATGTAACAGGAATTTGTTGGAAAGTAATATTGGAGATATTATGACTGGTCTATTACTCAGAAATAGTAGAAATTGGATCAGCATGGATGACCACCATCCATAAAATCTGGAAATAAAATCTGGAAACTTTAACTGCTCAACATATTCCAGGGTCAGAGAATGTGGTGGTAAATCCTGTCTTTGGAAGGAAGCACCATTGGACCCTGAAACATTCCTCATCTATGGGAGACACAAAACTTTGAGATTCTGAAGATTCCAATGCAAAAATACAGGAAGCATGCATTCTCCATTCCTTGGACAGGCACAGAACTTCTCCACCTGTTTCCCCCACATTCCAGTACTCCAAAAAGTTAAGGATTCTCCATGATCAGATACCTGCTGCCAGGGAATCATTGCATTCCGGAGGATTTCAGGTGCATGCCATCACATTCTTGCTTTCAGGTGGGAAAAGTGCAACCGACATAACCTAAAATAGGGATTTTGTTTTGTGGGCAAAATCAAACACAGAAGGTAAAAACACCCTTGTGATATTGTCTTATTAACTAGATATAGTCAGAAGGGACCTTTACTAGCACTGCCAAAATATGTACTGTTGCCTCTGTTTTCCCTGAAGTAAGTAGGACCAGAGAATTCGGAATGCTGACCTCCCAAGCCAAATCAATGCAGCTTAAATATAAATATTGTGGGGATGCAAATGTTTTACTAAATCGCTTAGCCTCTGTGGACAAATTCTAATGGAATATCAGAAACTCATCTGCAAAACTGCCATATCTCCTACTGTTGTATTTGTCCATCGGAGGGGTAGAATTGCATTTCCTAAAAATGAAGGCACCTTTGAAGAAGCAATATCTCAAAGGCTGTGAATTTCTTCAGTCTTGGAGAACTATGACCCAGAAGGCTTGTTCTCCTGTTCTGCTTCATCTGATCATGGATGATAGAATTCAGAAGTCTCTGTCCCCTCCCGCTTAAAGAAGTACATTGGAAAGTCTCTGGATAGAAGGGATTGAGTAGACATCCTTTTTTGTTACAGTTGCAGGACCCTGAAAGCCAGTTTGGTCTAATGCAATCAAAGCTAGTCAAGAAAACCACAGACTTCGCTGTGTCTCCTTTTGGGCCCACTCACAGAGAGGAACATCAGCAGCAGTCGGGATGTGACATCTCCAGAGAATTGTCCATAGCTCACTGGTTTGATGACAGAACCTTTATAAAATATTACTGGAGACCTTCATATGTGAACATATTCAGCTTGGCAGTTTTGAATCTCAAGTACTAGAAAATTGAAATAATGTGGCATTATTCCATATGTATAAAAACAAGTTGCCTTTGATTTTAACAACAGGAAATTCTGTTTGAGGGGAATAGTAGCATATCATTTCCCCCACATCCCCAAATACTATATCAAGAGAGATGTGTATATGCTTCTTTCCCAACCTTTGGTCACATGCATTGTACTTAATCCTCTCATCCTTTCTGAGTGAAAGTAAACCTTACCCCTTTCATTTCTCCCTCTTCAAGAAGAGGACAGTTTCAAAGAATTTTGTTCCAGTCCATAAGCTGAAACAAAATAAAGATGATTTTTTATTACTTTTGAACCAAATCTCCTCTGTGGACTTCATCTTTATTTTTTAGCCCTTGGAATTTGGACCAAGTGTTTGAGAAAGGTATGTCTTATAGATTTCATCAATTTTTACCTAATTAGAATATGGAAGAGAGGTATTTACATCAGAGACCGTCTATAAATAAAGAGTCTGTTTATACCCTCATTATGTGCTTTTGTGTGTTTGTACCATATTTCTAAACAAACATAAAAGAAAAAGCCTTTCCCCTCATTGAGAGTATAGTCTTTCTGGTTCAAAATCAGTTATGCTCAAGTTAAGCCCTATTTACAGTTGAGAGAAGCAAGGAGTTTTTTGGCATCAGGTTTTACAGCCTCACCTGGTGAAAGGATTACCAATGACTGGTGATCACTCACAAGTGAAAACAACGTAAGGTAGCGGGGCAGAAAAGTGTGTGAACAGTGTTCCCACACTTTTGACCTCACATGCATTGTATATGCAAAGTCACGCCACATGGAGGACACCATTTTATACAGAAACGTGCAGAGATAGGGGGTTGATACTGGCGGGGCAGGATACACTGGTGGAGGTGGAGTACCTGCCCTTAAAAAATCAAGGTTGTACCCCATTGACCTTCAAACAGGATTACTGGTTTTATAAATCTGTTTTAGTGGAGAATTGATAACCTTGACAGCTGCTACTGATCCCACTGACAAACTGCCTACAGTATTACATGTCTGAGAGACCACGTGAAAGGAAGATGGCCTCCTTCTGTATCCTTCAGATACTTTCTTTCTAGGACATTTCAGAAAAGAGCTGGGCATGGACTTATTCCTGGTCTTTTCAGATCCAGGAATGTAATTGTCTTTACCTGGTATGCCTTTACCATACGGACCCAATCCCATGATGTGTGGATCCCTTGCTGAAGCTGTTTGAGCACCTTTAACTTCCATGAAAGTCAATGGCTATTGAGGATGCTCAGAGCCTGCAAGGATCAGTCCTAAGCTAATAGTCAGAAAGTGTGTAATTCATGATGCTATCATAAAATACACTTACCTTGTTCTTGGTGGTCTACAATGTAAAACCTTCCTATTGCTTGGAATAATGACTCATTATTATGGCCCCGCTGGTGGCAACGTTGCCACGGGTATTACACATACTGAACTTTTTCAGAGGATAAGGTTTGTCTGAATGCTCAGTAACCACTTTTTAGCTCATCTGTTTTTACCTTTTTCTTCTGCTCTTTCTTCAGGAAATAGACCTTTCCCTAGAGATAACAGACTACACTGCAAACATTGCTTGCAACATAGTTTAAAAAGCAATGACAGTACTGGATCATAGGCAGGGCTTGTAGCACTTTATGGCACTAGTAGGGTAGGTGTAGTACTGCATGGCACCTCTAGGCCAGTAGCAGTACTGCGTGGCCCCTCTAGGCCAGTTTCACAGAGATTCCCATTAAATCCTCAGCATAAAATTGTGAATTCCATAACAGGACATTCACTGGCGAATGGTGAGCCATCCTGAGCACCCATCCTCCCCAAACTGTCCTACATTCTGCCGTGAGGGGAATGGGATGTGTTCTACAACTGGCATCCCATTCTGTGGTTTTACCCTGATTCATGGTAATTTCTATAGCTCTGAAATCAAATAGTGCTATATAGCCCAGTGATAGGTAGATACAGGCCTAATCATGCAAGGTGCTGAGTGCCCTCAACTCCCACTGAAATCAGCTGGAATTGCTGTAGGTGCTCAACACCTTCAAAATGTTGGACTCCTCTGTGGTAATTGTATACGCTTATACTTTGAATCAAAGCTTCTTTGAAAAGGTCTGTACCTAATGTTAATGTGGATTGTCAATTGCAGTGCTGCGAGGTGGACCACTCCCAGGACCCTACAGGCTGCGGCAGTTTCACTTTCATTGGGGTTCTTCTGATGACCATGGCTCTGAGCACATTGTAGATGGAGTGAAATGTGCAGCAGAGGTGGGACCAGTTTTTCTATATACTAGCGTACTGGGCAATTGGGCAACACTAACCGCTTTCCTTTTCAAGTATTTATTTATATTTATTGATTTTGTATGAACTATGTTATTGCTGTGACTATTCAAAAATGTGACCTGGGGTGAATCATTTCTGCCAACGAACACAGCTTTTCATAACAAAAATACAACTCCCCTGCCTGCCCCCTTCGAAAACTGTAAATTTTTGTAAATATGCCACAACCTTAAATTCACCATTTTCAGTGAGATCTTTTTGCAGCAAACACAACTTTGGTTGCAGTATTTTATTTTTTCTCAAACTTATTATAATATAATTTTTGCTGGTTTTATTGGTCATTAGGAGTTTTTGGTATATAATTAATTATTTATAAAAATAAAGTCCCAGGATTTATTTTTTTCACATGCATTACCAATGGGGGGAAAAAGGTTATAACAAGGACATTTCAATTAGTTTAAAACTGTTGTGTTTGAGAATATCCTTTAGAGCAGTGTTTCCCAAAGTTGGGACAGCGCTTGTTCAGGGAAAGCCCTTGGCGGGCCGGGCCAGTTTGTCTACCTGCCGCGTCCGAAGGTTTGGCCGATCGCAGCTCCCACTGGCTGCGGTTTGCCACTGCAGGCCAATGGGGGCTGCGGGAAGCGACGCCGGCCGGTACGTCCCTCAGCCCATGCCGCTTCCCACAGCCCCCATTGGCCTGCAGCGGTGAACCGCAGCCAGTGGGAGCCGCGATCGGCCGAACCTGCGGACGTGGCAGGTAAACAAACCAGCCTGGCTCGCCAGGGGCTTTCGCTGAACAAGCAGCATCCCAAGTTTGGGAAACACTGCTCTAGATTTTAAATATCTGTTTTTAAAAATCTATCAGTGTATTGTCAAGAATTGTTTTAAATAAATATTTGCTGCTTTTTTGATGTAAACGCACAAACTACTATGGGCCAAACTCTCTGTAGTTAATGGCTGAGTTTGACCCAGTGTGTATTCGGTGTGGGCTTAAGCTCTGATAGCAATAAATTAATAACAAATTCTGCCTTCTTTCCACATCCTACATGGGAGGAAATGTAAATTCAAACTACCATGGAAACACCATGTTTTCTCTCTATCAGGAGCCGTGCAGCAGCCTGCTAGTGTTCCTCCCAACTCTGCAAGCCCGTACATGTCACATGTACCTACTGTACAGAGATATACCATGGCTTTGCACCAACTCCCATCCAGAAGAAATGGTGGCAGACAAGATGCATATCAGAGATGCCCTGGCCCAAAACTTTGTGTGGGGGCTGTGGGTGATTTTCCTCTTTCCTCCCTTTGCCTAGTAGCATCTACCATGGTCCAGCTCCATGGGTATCCCAGTTTCTACTAGTGGATTGAGTGGGAGCATTCTGTCCCCCAAACCTCTCTTTTTAGTTCCATCAAGAAAAGTCTTTTTACTTTGCCTTTGTTTGCGGGACTAAGATTTAACCCCTAGGCCTTTATACAGAGGAGAAACAATATATGGAGTGAATAATGCTTTGCTAGAATACAAGTGGAGGCTGTGGGCCATGTTGCTTTTATCCTAAACAACGATGCGCGTAACAACAGAGGAGTAAATAAAGAGCAATATATTATATGCCGCATTCAGGAAGAGTGCTATTTTTTAAAATATGAGTGTACATTAGCTAAATTTAATGAAACTGCTGGATAATCTCATTGTGAATGAAGTTATACCACATTCGTATTATATGAAGATATGTCCAGATTCTGCATATATTCAGATACCATGGTGATAGCCATGTTATTAGAAGCTAAATAAATAGATAGCAGTCCTCTGGAAGAATAAATAAAACATTATGAAAAATGTCCTTAACATTTAGTATTGTAGACAGTAGAGATGAGAAAGAACTACAGGGTCACCTGGTCCATTCACTACCGGGTCAGGGGAGTGGGATGGAGAGTAGAGCAAGAACAGCAGAACCATGGTTTATAAAGCACAAATACATTTCAATTTTTTAAAAGAATTTCTTTAACCTGAAAATACAATTGAGATTAAACACATCAATGGATAACTTCTGCATTGCATGTGTGCATGTTACATGCATTTGTAAGCATCTCCTCTATTACGTTATTTGATTAATTTCAAGCAAGTTTTGTATTTTTATGCTTCATTTAAAACCAAAGTAATTGACAAGCAGTTGTTGCAAAAAACACAAGCATGTGGAAGAGCCGTAGAAGCAATAGGACATATTTATACATATTTTCATTTGGAGGCCAAGTTCTGCATTCCCTGTGCATTCAAAACTCTTTCAGCAGGATGTACAAGGAATGCAGGACCTGGCCTGTGATGGCATTTTATTGCATAACAGTATTTGTAACATTTACATTTCTTTGGTTCAAGCTTCATATGGTACACTGGAATCCGAAATATAGTAATTTTGCTGGAGCTTTGAAACAACCTGATGGCGTGGCTGTTGTGGGCATTTTTCTGAAAGTAAGTTTGGAAGTGTTCATTCTTTATACTGTTGCATACCTGTATTCTTCTGCTAATTGCAGGGAAAAAAGTTCCTGTTGTACTTACTTCTCAGCCATATATCTCATTAGAGAATAATATTCAGAATGATGCATACATTGGGATTAGGATGGGCCTGGATCCATAGAAATTTATTGCACTCACACCCATAAAACAGACTTTTAGCACCATCCCTAACATTCAGTAGTGTGTGTCATACATGTACCTGAATAGGAGTCATTTTATCTGCAGTCTGTACCTGTTGCTACATCCACAACACTGAGACTATGTTTTGATGGGGAGTGAGGGAACCCAGGTTGCATTTTCTCCTCCTCTCTGGGTGCAGTATCAATGGCAGGTATCTGCTCAGTAGCAATCAGCTGTGCAGTGTTACTCACTGAATGATTTCCATGACAGAGATCTCTCTCAAAGAATCTGCCTTAATCTTACCCTGACAGAAACCAGGGTCACTTCTTCCACTGTTCATGGCAGCCTGTCCCACAGCCACCCCCATCAACAGAGCTTTTCATCCTACCTCAGCAATATACACAATGATTTCTCATTAAGTTTATATAGGGATCATGAGAAAAACTTTCTCACTGTTCAGGTCCAAAGTTTTAGTCATAGATTCTAAGCCTAGAAGGGACCACTGTGATTATGTAGTCTCGCCTCCTTTGTAACATAGGCCAGAGAACTTCCCTGAAATAATTCCTGTTTGAACTAGAACATATATTTTAGGGAAAAAATCTAATCGTGATTTTAAAATTGCCTGTGATGAAGAATTTGCCACAACCTTTGCTAAATTGTTTCAATGGTTAATCACCCTCACTGTTAAAAATGTATGCCTTATTATTTGTAGTCTGATTTTCTCTAGCTTCAACTTCCAACCATTCAAACTTGTTGTGCCTTTGTCTGCTAGACTGAGGATCCCATTCTCAAATATTTGTTCCCCATGTAGATACTTGTAGTCTATAATCAAGTCACCCCTTCATTTTCTGTTTGTTAAACTAAATAGATTGAGCTCCTTGGATCTACCACTATAAAGCAAGTTTTCCAATCCTTTAATCATTCTTGTGGCTTTTCTCTGAACCCTCTTCAATTCATCGACAACCTTCTTGAATTGTGAATACCAGACACAGTATTCTAGCAGTAGTCTCACGAGTGCTAAATACAGAGGTAATATAACCTCCCTTTGACTACATGAGATCGCTCTGTTTATGCATTAAAGGATTGCATTAGCCCTTTTGGTCAGAGAGTCACCCTCTTGTTTAGCTGATTATCAGCCATGCCCCACAAATATTTCTCAGGACAGAGGTCTGTAAACATGGCCTACATTCTTTGTTTCTAGATGTATGACTTTACATTTGGATATTGTTTGCTTGTGCCCAATTTAGCAAGCGATCCAGATTACTCTTTATCAGTGACCTGTCCTCTTCTTTATTTTCCACTCTTCCTGTGTTTGTGCAAACTCTAAATTTTATCAGTGATGATTTTATGTTTTCTTCCAGGTCATTGATACAAATTTTAAATAGTGTGGGGCCAAGAACGAATCCCTGCAGGACCCCACTAGAAATACACCTGTTTGATGATAGGTTTCAGAGTAGCAGCCGTGTTAGCCTGGGAATGGATGTGTCATTACACAAAGTAAAACTATTTCCCCATGCTTCCCCCCCCCACCCCCGCCACTGCTCCTTGGACGTTCCTGTTAACTGCTGGAAATGGCCCACCTTGATTATCACTACAAAAGGTTTTCTCTCCCCCGCTCTCCTGCTGGTAATAGCTCATCTTAAGTGATCACTTTCCTTACAGTGTGTATGATAACACCTATTTTTTCATGTTCTGTGTGTATATAAATCTCCTCATTGTATTTTCCACTGAATGTATCCGATGAAGTGAGCTGTAGCTCACGAAAGCTTATGCTCAGATAAATTGGTTAGTCTCTAAGGTGCCACTAGTACTTCTTTTCTGTTTGATGATGATTTTCTGTTTACAGTTATATTTTGAGACCTGTTTCAGAGTAGCAGCTGTGTTAAAAAGAAAAAGAGTACTTGTGGCACCTTAGAGACTTTCCACTGTATGCATCCGATGAAGTGAGCTGTAGCTCACGAAAGCTTATGCTCTGATAAATTTGTTAGTCTCTAAGGTGCCACAAGTACTCCTTTTTATTTTGAGACCTGTCAGTTAGCCAGCTTTTAATACATTTATTATACGCTATGCTGATTTTGTATCATTTTAGTATCTTAATCAAATTCCCATGGGGAACCAAGTTCAATGCCTTGCAGAAGTCTAAGTATGTTACATCAACTCCATTACTTTTACCAGCCAAACTTGTAATATTATCAAAAAAGATATCAAGTTAGTTTGACAGGATCTATTTTCCATGAACCCATGTTGATGGTCTTAATTATATTAATTTCCTTAAGTCTTTATTAATCAAGTTCCATATCAGCTGTTCCATTATTTTGCTCGGGATCAATGCCAGGCTAACAGGCCTATCATCACCTGGGTTGTCCTGTTTATCCTTTTTAAATATTGGCACAACACTAGTTCAGCCCAATGCAGAAATGGGATCCCACCATGAAGGTTGGATTTGGTCCAGATTCAAACTATCTTCAAATTCTGGAATTAGATCCAGCATTTTGGTTTAGGCACTTCTCTAATACTAATAGACACAAGCTCAAAGTCCTTACTGAAGTCTGTCTTTCAGCAGGCAAAACTCAGTTGGTATGTCTACACTGCAGTATAAAACCAGGGTCTGAACTCATGCTGAATCCTAATCCCCCTACACGCAAATTGTGCCAACCTAGGGCTCAGACCCAGGATCCCTGGATGGAGGGTCTGAGCCTGATTCAAGGTGGGACCCAAGTTCAAGCCCTATTGTTTTTCAGTGTAGATGCAGCCCCACTGGACTTGTGCTCTGGGAGTCTGCCAGAAGTATTCCACAATCCCAATGGCTGGCTGACTTTGTCCTCGGGACAGTCAAGTTTTCCCACACTGCACCACAAACAAAGGACCAGAGTGGCCACATTTTGGGAAGGCGCTGGGAAGTCTGGAATATGTGTCGTTGGACTCGTATCCACATAATGCAGTGTAGACACTGGAGCTCCAGGTTGGGACCCAGAGTTCAACAATTCCTGTCCTGGGGTTACAAATGAGTGTAGATGCTCAAGACCTATGTTAACAATCCCAGGGTCTGCTAACTAGAATTCTGCTAACACTGGGCTTACATTGCAGTTTAGAAATAACTAGTGGGTTGAATAGTAGTTGAGTAGTGAAAATTCCTCAGATATTTTACATCTGTCATGATTTTTCTTTCTCCTTTGGCTTGTAGTGTCCATGAGGAGAATGAGCATTGGTTATTAGCAGAGGTAGTAGTAGTACAGCGTGCAGTTCTCCACACGTCTCTGGAAATGCGCTTTGAGTCCGACCATCAGCAATGCTCACATATTAGAAGGCTGAGACACTTTTCAGTATTTCATTTTGGTGCTATCAAAACATTTTGAGTTTTTCAGTTCAGTCAAAACTATTTAGCAATTCACTGAAGATATTTCATTCAGTTCTAGTGATAGTAGAGTGAGTCATGGTGTCTTCTCTGATGCTATACTTCAATGGATGTTTGGTTTATGTGAAGCCTGCAGAACAAGGCCCAAGAGGAGGTAGTTTAAGAAGGGCAAATTTACATCACTGGTGACATGAACCATGTTATAACCCATTCTTCCAGAGATGAGAAGCTTCTTTAGTGTTAGACTGTGCTGCTATCCTCTTCTGAAGTATCAGAAGGCATAATGTAGTATTTCTTTACACTTCTTTACGTGAGATCAGATCCTTTGCAAAGATATCAGCTTTCCACTTCTATTTTCCCTGCGTACTCAGTTTAGCATGTAGTTTTATTCTTTACTAAAGTCAGGCTACTGCATAAGGGCTAAAGCATGCATTTGGTAGGAAAATTACCACCAACTTGTATATATATATATGCTAAAGAAACTATACATTTTCTCTTTGTTATAAGTAAAAATTGTGTGAGATGTGAAACTAATTTAGTTCTAATCATCAGAATTTCTTCTTTTGCATCCCACCCTGTCCCCACTCAAATCAGTGGGAATTATACTAGCCACTTCAACTGGAGCATGACTGAGCTTTGTAGGTAGTTTTAGCAAACACTACGGTAATGAAAAATCAAGCAATTTATTCTTATATTATTCTGGGTGTTTTTTCCCTCCATCAGGAGTAACGTTTTGTTGTTTTTCAGTACAAAATGGTCAGAGAATGTTAATTGGCAGAGGGATGGGTCAAGTAGCATTTTTCATGCAGTCGTGAGATATGAAGGAAAACAAATTCAGCTGGCATATCTACTGTTCAGTTTATGCTTTCTGCATTACAGGTTGGAAAAACTCCCAAACCAGAGATGAAGAGAATTCTTGAAGAAATAGATAATATTAAGACAAAGGTAACAAAATAGTTTTTATTTTATTAAGTTAACTGGGTAGCTTCAGTAGCAAGAACCAGAAGGCCAGATTTGCTAGTCTGCTCTGGCTGCTTTGCATTATTCCAGCAACACATAGCAGCCAGAGCATTCTGGTGACTATGGCCCAGAATATCTTCTCTTCTTTAAGGAGAAATATAATTCCTCCTCTCACTTCTCTAAGGTCCCCCATTGACTTCAATGGGCTTTCCATCAGCCCCTAAATACACAGTTGCCAGGCAGCCCTCACTGATAGCACAAATATCATTGCAAATCCTATCCTAAACTGTTTTTCAAATTAATTAATTACCTAAGGGCTTATATAGACAGAACTCCCACAGAAGGGATCTTAGTTTGCATAAGAATTACAGTATCAGAAAGCTTATGCCCAAATAAATCTGTTAATCTTTAAGGTGCCACCAGACTCCTTGTTAGTCACAATTGTTAGGTAACAGTACATTATGGTGACAAGAGTTTCTGAGAAGTTACAATACTTAAGTACATCAGTGGACTCTTTGATAAAGTGCATCTTATTTTATTTCTTTGGGAAATCTCAGCCTTGGACTAGAGGTCATTTCTAGAAAAGTAAGTTACAGGGCAAATGTTTGAAAGGAGGAGGTCAGCCTCTTACATGATATTGGACATTTCATTAATTCTTCCATGGAAACTCGACTCTCTTTTTAAGCAAGCTCGGTGTCTCCATTAGTGTTATTAAAGAGATTTCTGTTTTGTTTATTTAAGGGGAAAGAAGCTCCTTTTCCAAACTTTGATCCATCAATTCTTTTCCCTAAATCTCGGGACTATTGGACCTACCATGGCTCCTTCACTACACCTCCTTGTGAAGAGTGCATTACCTGGATTCTTCTGAGGGAGCCTATTGAAGTCAGCCCAGACCAGGTAAACTTCAGCTGGACATTAACCTCCCTATTGTCATCGTTCTTTCACAATTTGAGATTATTTATTTACACATCATCCTGACCTTACTCTTTCAATAAGAAAAACTCCCACTGGAATCAGTGGGAAATTGCATGAATAAAGACTGAGTTAAAACAGAGTGAAAGCTGAATTTCAGGATTGGGCCCTTCTATTAGAAACTACTCAGTTGGCTTCATTAGGAACACCATTGGGACTCTGAAAATTGCTGCATAGGACTCCAGGTTTCCCTGGGCCTGCCACCACATATAGCCACCCAACCCACGAGCCCCACATCCCAGTCTCTATATAATTCTAGTGCCAGCAGGTGGCAGCAGAGACTGAAATCCCTAGCTATCTTCCTCATTTGGAAAATTGTTTGTTCCTCCTTTTGGCTTCCTACACCATGTCAGTGGGAGGGTTCAGGTCACCAGACACCATGGAGTTTCATAAATCAGGCTGGGGGATGGGAGTGCTCACAGGGAGGCAGTGGGTGACTAGGAAGTGAATGTGAGAGTTTGGGGCTATGTGGAGGTGATCTGATTGTAGGCAGGGTACAAGGGAGTTCTCACCACATTGGCCAAGGAGGAGTGGTAGCTCTCCCTTTCCTCTCTGTCTGCTCTCTCCTTACTTTAACCCATGAGTGTAGTAGATGGAGCTGGATGTGACACACACACATTACTTCACATAGGAACTTTGAATCATAGAATAGAATATCAGGGTTGGAAGGGACTCAGGAGGTCATCTAGTCCAACCCCCTGCTCAAAGCAGGACCAATCCCCAACTAAATCATCCCAGCCAGGGCTTTGTCAAGCCTGACCTTAAAAACCTCTAACGAAGGCGATTCCACCACCTCCCTAGGTAACGCATTCCAGTGCTTCACCACCCTCCTAGTGAAATAGTTTTTCCTAATATCCAACCTAAAGCTCCCAGACTGCAACTTGAGACCATTACTCCTTGTTCTGTCATCTGCTACCACTGAGAACAGTCTAGATCCATCCTCTTTGGAACCCCCTTTCACGTAGTTGAAAGCAGTTATCAAATCCCTCCCCCCCTCATTCTTCTCTTCTGCAGACTAAAATATCCCAGTCCTCTCAGCCTCTCCTCATAAATCATGTGTCCAGCCCCCTAATCATTTTTGTTACCCTCCGCTGGACTCTTTCCAGTTTTTCCACATCCTTCTTGTAGTGTGGGGCCCAAAACTGGACACAGTACTCCAGATGAGGCCTCACCAATGCCAAATAGAGGGGAATGATCACATCCCTCGATCTGCTGGCAATGCTCCTACTTATACAGCCCAAAATGCCGTTAGCCTTCTTGGCAAAAAGGGCACACTGTTGACTCATATCCAGCTTCTCGTCCACTGTAACCCCTAGGTCCTTTTCTGCGGAACTGCTGCCTAGCCACTGGGTCCCTAGTCTGTAGCAGTGCATGGGATTCTTCTGTCCTTGCAAAACCAAAACCTGCGCTGCTCATACACCAAGCTTATCAAAATTTAAGCCACTAACCTAGATACTTCTGCGGTGTGATAAATCAGCGGAACATTTGATGCATGTAACAAAAGTTATAGTTATGTATGTTTAAACCATTTAAATTCTAAGGGGTTTTTCAGTTAGAGCTGGTTGGAAAAAATGCAATGAAACTTTTTATTGGAATTTGCCATTTTGTTGAAATCTAAACAAATGGCAGAGACGGTTTGATTTTGATGAAGTTTTGACAGAACCCAGGCAGGGTTCTCATGGAATCCTGCCTGCCTCACAGGTTTCAAACCCTGCTTGGTTTTCAGCCAGATTGCCTGCCTGGCTTTTTGGCAGCCTGCCTGGCTACCTGCTGGAGAGCCCAGGTCCTCAGTAGCCTGCCTAGAGGGCCTTACTGGGAACTGAGAGCCTGGAATAATGGGAGACCTGGCTTGCAGCCCACAGCTCCTTGAAAGCCCAGGGTCCCCTGCTCTGGGACAGCCCAACAAATAGATCACCTCAGGATCTGTGGCCCCTGGGCAGCATCCCAAAGGGACAGCCCCAGAGCCTGTGCTCCATTCCCTTTCTCAGAGAATTTTTAAATTTTTGGTTTTCATTCCAAATTTGAACTAAACCAAATTTCAAAATATCTCCATGAAATGCCCACCTCTATAACTCCCTCTAACTTCCATCTTTCAGGCAGAAAATTTCCCAGGTCTGATGTCTATTCGCATTGATTTTTTTTTCCTTTTGAAAATTTGAGCAAAATCACCAATTATACTTGAATGAAGACTGAGTAAAAAAAAAAAATTACTGTGGAGTGCAATGAATGAGGCACGATGAGCGAGACTAATAATAAATAGTCAACCAATGTCTCATGCAGTATGCACTGAATGAAGCAGGGGTTCCTATGATCATCTAATTGAAAACTGTATCATAATGCGACCTTACGTTTGGCATTTCTTGGGGATTCATTTTACAGCCATAATGTTCTTTTAATTTAGTTTTTATTTAATATTTCAAAAGATTCTTCCCTAAAATCCATTTTATTTGAAATACTAATTTCAAAAGAACAGTGACCTGCCCCACACATTCTAGGTGGCAGTGTGTAACAAAGGTGATTGCAAAACTTGCATTAATTTCTATGTAAAAAGTACATTTCTGGAAATGTTCTTGGCTAAATTTTAGTAGATAGAAGTGGTAACTTTGGGTGACCTTCATTTCTCTGAGCTGAAAGCTTCATACCCAAGATGATGGTCTTTGAGGAGAAATAAATATATTTGTACATTTCCATCCCCTGCCCCAGCACTTAAATGGTAGAAATCTGATAAAATTGACCAGTGATCATTTTGGTGATCTCACGTTTAAAGATCAGTTTTCTAATCTAGGATTGTTCCTATACTCAGCAGT
The DNA here is from genome assembly GCF_965152275.1 of Natator depressus. NCBI lineage: Eukaryota > Metazoa > Chordata > Testudines > Cheloniidae > Natator > Natator depressus. The sequence goes on along the minus strand of NC_134235.1, from coordinate 47,982,769 downwards.
CCACAATGTATGAGTGTTCCAAATTTCAAGACTCTAGCTAAATAGGAAAATGAAAATTCAAGGAGTCAGTGAGTGACATGTTACACAGGTACGTATTAGATTATACATATGTATTTACATACGTATAACTTCTCATCCTAGAATCTCAAGGTGCTTTTTTAATATGGTACAAATAAGCCAGTGCCGGCATCTTTGACACTGCATATAGATTCTGGTTGGCATTAGCATATCACACAACAATTTGATTTCCAAATTCTGACCTGATACTTTTGTGGCTGCTTATTATATGAAAAATGGACTAAGCGGAGTACAGTGAGATTGCGAGAACTGAGGGGCTGACTTGAACCTTAGTCCCAAAGGTTAAAGCTAACACAAGCTCCTGCATGACTATATTAACATAGCTCATCGCTGCATTTTCATAGCTCATTCAAATACAGAGCTGATCTGGAGGTCACTTCCCTATTTTTCCCTATTTATACCAAAATATAAAGGTATTAGATATTTGAAAGCTTCTCCTTGCATGCAAAATGCAAATTGGCTCTGGTCAGCTTTCCTGGCTCAACTACACAAGTGTGGTTAGAGCCTCATTACTGACTCAGGTATTTACATTACATTTATTTAGAACTCCGATGAAGGCATAGCTATTAGTGAACAGCTCAGTGTTGCATCAGCAATAAAAATATCAACTTTCTCTTCTTCCCCCACTTTAAGGGTCGATCTTAGTGTGAAATTCATTTAGAATGCAACAACTATGTGCTGAATCATTGATCAACTCCATCTGATGTGTTTCTGATCACTGCTGTATTCAGACAACGCTCTTCTTTCTAAATAGTGCCAGTAGCAGGTTTTAGGCATGGCATTAATTGTTCTCCCACTAGCCAGCAGGGCCTGTGTGTAACCTGCAAGGGAGCACCTTGATCGGTTCATCCAGAGAGTCTGATCATTTCAAAAAGTGGATAATTAGTACTTGTAGCCATGCTTTGTTGCTTATTTGGGGTTATGCTGTTTTACAGACGGAATTATTAGTAGTAATATTTGTAGTAATGCCAAGAAGCCCCAGTCATGGACCAAGGCCCCACTGTGCTGGGCGCAGTACAAACACTGAACAAAATGAAAATCCCTGCCCCAAAGAGCTGACAGTATAAGTGACATCACCTGAGAGAAGTTCACAGGATCAGACCCTTAAAGATCTCTAATCCTAGAAGCCTGCTAACATTCAGACTTGCTGACAGTAATGTTGTAAGTGCTAATCCCTTTGACAGAGTGGCCAAGATTGTTCTCCTTCTGTATGGCTGGGACACTGAGGGCCGAATTGTCCAGTGTGCAACTGGTGCACCTGGAAAGATGTGCTCACTCCATACGCATTAGGCTGTGAGCCATTACCCAGTCCACTCTTTGTTATTATATTATTTCTACAACACTCTTGGCATGCATGGAACTTTACAGAAAATGCACATCCAAACACCCATTGGTGCACTCCAATGTGGCAGGGGAGGTACAGCAGGAGCGAGTTCCTTTGAAAGTAGGGCCCTCTGGCTGCAGAGCAAGAGAACGTTATCAAGTCCTGAAGAGCACTTGGAAAATGCAGCTTGTGGCATCACAGAAAGAGAGGTTAACCCTGGATTTTTAATTTTTTCAGCAGAAAAGAAACAAACTGAAGGTCCTGCTCCTAACCCATCCAAAGCATTGCAGGAGGCAGCATCCTGCTTAACAATATTGCTGCCACTAGTACCGGGTCTTCCTACTATACCACAGCAGAATATAGCCTGTGCCTCAGCTTGTTATTGAAGCAAAGGATTTGTTGGAAAATCCAGCCCTAAGGGCTTCTCACAAGGGACCAAATCCTGACACATCCCTCGCAACCGCTGAGAGCTCTATTGCTAGGACAAAATGGTGCAGTTCTTGTGCTGAAAGGGAGGGGATAGGATTTGGGGCCCCTGCATAGGTGGTCCACACCCCTTGCATGTCATAGTACTCTGCAAACCAGTGCTCCCTGCACCCCATCACGTTGAGCCTGGGGGCAAGACTGAGCTGGAGAATACAGACGTGGAACTGGATTTATCCACTGTATCTGTCTGTCTGTCCATATATCTACAGTCGATATTTATATAGTTTTGCTGTAGTATCTAGGCAATGGGTCCCCAGGCTATTTTATCCCATTAAATGGTTCCCAAACTTGGTTCGCGGCTAGTGCAGGGTAAGCCCCTGGCAAGCCACGAGACACTTTGTTTACCTGAGCGTCCGCAGGTACTCAGTGGCCGCAGTTCACTGTTCCTGGCCAATGGGAACTGTGGGAAGTGGCACAGGCTGGGCTGGGCAGATTTCTCATAGAATGCAAAACACATGCCTCTGTTCTCTAAAATAGAATTACATTCCTTCATTGGAACAAAACCTTGTTAAACCACTCTTGCTTTTTTGCCAGCTTAAAAGACAGCCTTACATTCTGAACACAGGATACAGTGAGCCATGAGGTCCATGATGCATTTGTTATTATGTTTCAGATTAAAAATCCAGCTGATGAACTTTTCACTGCCTTTTGAAAATATTAACTAAATACTCTGCAGGCAAGCTGTGACCATGATTTCTGTCATCCTTTATACTCTTACTCTGCCTTCCTGATCATGAAGGGTAATTTCCATTGCAGTTCTACAGCACAAGGGGCACACAAGGGCTGCCTATCCGTTGCGCACCACAGAGCTCCTCAGTGCGAGGATGTGTGGAGATGGGGCATAAAGAGGCCAGGCACGCTCAGAGGATCCTCTGCTATAGAGACTGACTGTGTAAGGATCCCCAGAGGCTATTCCAGCCATTAGGCTGCAGTAGTCTCCATGCAGTGGCTCCTGTGACTTTGTAGGGAGATTCCTCCCAACACCCAGCGGTTGGCCCAGCTTGTTGGTCTAGGCCTTACGCCCTGAATTTACCCCTAAGTGGATTCCATGTTGACATTTTAATTTTGCTTTCTTGCAGATGGCAAAGCTCCGTAGCCTTTCCATCAATGCTGAGACAGAACCTGCTCGCCCCATGGTGGATAACTGGCGTCCTCCTCAGCCTGTGAAAGGAAGGGTGGTGAAAGCCTCTTTCCAATAAAATCTGTACTAAAATTGGGTGTCTTCGAGTGAGGAAATTCCTACATCTCAAAGCCTAGTTAGCTTTGTGCTCTCTACTGCTCTTCCTCTGGAGGCAGATCTGTTTCTGATTCTGAAATGCTGAATAATGAAATGTCGTGGATCAATTAATCTAATTTTGAGAGGTCAAAAATTACGTGAGGCAAACTCTAACCTTAACGTGAAAATGTGGAATCTGTGTTTGGATCTCAATAACAACTGTGTTAGCTTTAGCGGTAGTACTTTTATGGATATTTCTAAGGGAGAAAAACGGTATAATTACCAATGGCTAGAAAAGGCATTTTCCCACTATCCTTATGTTCTTTAGTGCTCACCTTTTTCAAGACCATAGAAGTTTCCAACTAAGAAACAATGTCATCTGAATTTAAAATGGGCAATATGGTCAAATTCTATTATCAGTTGTACTAATATAATCCAGTGGGAACTCCTGTGTGTAACTGAGGGCAGAGTTTTGGCCTTTGTATTCATATAGAACTGTTGAGAGTACAAAGACTCACTAAATTCCCATAGATAATTAAAGCAAGTTAAGATTTTAACAAACTGAAAGGTTAACATTGTACAGTTTTATTTTGAAAATTGAAATCCAGGTGTTAGATCAAACTAAGAGTAGAGAATTTGTGGGCCTTCTTGATGGACGAAACTGGATAGATTCTGTAGAAAGCCCTTTAGCATCCTAAGTGTTATTTCACTTCCATTTTTAATACTATAACATTTTACTTATATGTCTCAAGGCCAAATTTTGTCCTCATGCACATATGCATTTGAGCCTGATGTCACTGACATTTGTGTGCAAGTATCTGAGACTAGAACTTAATTGAATATCTAAAAGCAATTGATGGCTATGTTCTCCTCCTTTGCTGTTGGACTCATCTTATGGTAGCAAAAGCAATGAAACAGGACTGCATGACTGCAGTTGAAGTAACAGCACCACTTCTGTCTTAGGACAACCAACACTAATAAATACTCTTAAATAAGAGATCCTGGTTTTGGTTTTATTTCTAATGTTGGGTGACAGGAAAAATAACAGACACAAGTTTAACAGGAAGACTTGGCAATGTCTTCCGTAATACATTTGTTATGGGTTCACGTGAGCCACTGGAGCAACTCACAAGCAAACTCTCTGTAACTTTACATCAGTCAAACTGATATTCAACTCAAGGTGGCCATCTGGGCTTTACATTCCACAAAGTAAACAAAAATAGGCTTTGGCTGAACAAGCTGGCTTTTGGAGTTAAGATAGGAAAGATAATTCCTCCAGCTTCAGACAGAATTGCCTCTTGGATGAAGTAGCCAAGCCAGTTTACAGTGCCATCAGGCCTGATTGGCTTTTGTCTGCTCCCAGTCCTTCCAGCTGATGGAGGATCAGTTCTCACTGATTCCCTCCATGGCTGATGCTGGATGGCCTCCCTCAGAAGTTCCTGGAGATCTAACTTCTCTGCCATTATTTTCCCCAAAAGGATACTTTCTCCTTTGGGCATGGCTTCCAGCAGAGGGTAGCAAAAGCCTGGTACAACCCCTCACAACATTTCTGTATAACTTAGAAATGGATGAAGACTGTAGTACCCAACCCATTTAGCTATTTGCTTGAACTGGAAGATACAGACATGTATCTTTATGACTCCCGATAGCATCTCAAAGATGTGGTACTTCATCAGGGGATCACCAATTGGTACTTGCCCCACACTGATATCATTTGGGGGCCTCTGCTTCCAAGAAAATCCTCATTCCTAATAACATTTACTTCTCGTTTGGACGTGTACTATCCTTGATCCTACCTAACTCATATATTAAGAAGTATTCTGCCTGAACTTTTCTGAACTGATTTGGTTCATTTCTAATAATGTACATGAACTCTAGTTTCCTGCAAGGAAACACATAGTACAGTTGGGTCACTTTGAAATTTCCTCTTATCCATTACTTCACCTCTGTACTTTGCAGCACAATAACCTGAAAGTTTAAGAATGAAATTAGCAGCTACATTGCCCTGAGGACTTAGAATGATATTCAGTAGTCCTGTGAAGTGGAAGTCCTGAGGACATAGAATGATATTCAGTAGTCTGTGAGGTGGAAGTCAAGTCAGATAATAGATTCCAATGAGCCTGAAGAAAAGCTGGTTGGTCTGTGCTAATTACGTCTCTTGGAACCAATAGGACCGGAACTTCCATTATTAGTGCTAATGCAAAATGCCTTTTTCTGACCTCATACCCCATACCTGCAGGGGTAATAGAACAGTGCAGGATATATTTTCACTTTGTTAGCATCTATTTAGATGCACTATTATGCATCTGTGTAGTTGTGCAATTCAATATAACAAGGAAACATTCAACAATGTTAGGGTGGAACAAGCCAGCATGAGCCAAGAAAGTCTCATGGGAATAACATGAATCTGTCTTTATTTAATTCATGATATTGTGAAGAAAGGATCATTTTGGGCAGAGTAGGTCAACTTAGCAGTGACCTTAATGTCAGGGTCCAAAGAAATTTGGGGTACCATTAGCAATTAGCTGAAATTTTCACTCCAGTGCACCATGCACTTTGCTTCTATATTGATTATCTGACCAGAACTGGAGTAGACCATTCTAAGTGAATGACCTTTCTCGTCAGCAGTGAGATTGTGCGAATGTTTATAGAGAAGGGTATGTCATCCCTGGCAGAAGCTTCCTCAAGTGTGATGGCTTTGGCTTCCATTGCAGCTCTGCAGTGGGCATCTATTGTTATATTATGAGCAACATTTAGCTTATGATTCATGGCTATATCATCTCTCAAATGAGCTGTGCAACCCTCCTTCCTTTCTTTCTTGTATCCCGAGCACTGTGACAATTCTAACATTTTGATTCAACTGAATTTGGCTCAGTCATGCATTTTGCTGTGGCCTTCTGAATGCTGTCACATAACTTGTACACAGTGTTCAATGGATCGCTGAATACACAATGTTTATTCATTTGCTGAAAGTAACACTCATGACTTAGTAAGTCTGTACTTCCTGCCTTTACATGCAGTGGCCTTTTGGGGAAGGGGATCAAAATTGAAACTCTTAACCCCTATCCATAAAAAGGGTTAAACCATCACTGTTTAAGGCCAGTGTGTTTTCTGTTGCAAAGGCAGAAATGCCAAATATACATAGCCTTTCAGTGGTCTATACCAGGATGCCATATATCCAGCTATGCTGATCTTCCCTTAAAAGATGGATCTATGGTGCACAGTGCAGTCTCTTGTGTTTTGACACTTTAAACAAATGTAAAGGAAGAGCCTTGCCCTTGTCAAATTCACTTGCATTCCTCTCCATGTGCAGAGGCTTACATGTGAGATAAGGAACCAAGACGCAGCCTGAAATGATGCAGGATTACTTCTTTAAGACAAATAATACTTACTATAACCTCAGTGTCATTTACCAGTAATAAAAGCCAATCAAACACCCAGTTTGTATGTGATGGACTGATCAAAATTTAGTCCAGACTGAAAGAACTGAGTAGAATAGTAATGAATAATAAATTTGCCAAAAAATGCATTTTTCAGAGCACCGAAACAGCTCATGAATTCAGGTAACAAAACTGGAAAAAAGATTTGGAAATGTCTTAACGTTTTGTTTCGTTTCAGTATTCAGTTTTGAACTGACATTTTTCAATGAAAAGTAATTTCAGATGGATATTTCTGAAATGAAATGGTGTTTCAAATTAGCATTCTAAAAGTTTTGTTTGATCTGCATGAAAAAAATTGGGGTTTTGCATTTTGGTAAGAAAAGACTGAGAACATTCAGTTTCAGTTCAAAATGAAGCAATTTTTCCCCCAGAGTGTTCAGTTCAGCCACCAAACCAAAACAATCAATTATTAGCTCAACTCTAGTTTATTTCCCTCCCATACCCGCCATACCCTCAGAGCTGCAGTACTGTGATTAAATACACTAGCATGCAGTTGGCCCTGTAAAAAACCGAAACTTTTATGTGCTGTTTGGTTGAATTTCACCTGCAGTGCCTGTGTTTTTCAGCATTCAGGGAACATAGCAGAGTTGGTCACTAGTTTTGATATTAGCAGTGTCTGATCTTATTGAATTTTGTAGTTCATGGACATGAAAAACTGTATTCAACGAGTAGTTATCAATGGTTTGCTGTCCGACTGGGAGGATGTAACTTGTGGGGTCCTGCCAGAGTGTACTCTGGGTCTGATACTACTCAGTATTTTTATTAATGGCTTGGATGATGGAGTAGAGAGTACACTTATAAAATGTGTGGATGACACCAAGCTGGGAGGGATTTCAAGGACAGAATTAGAATTCAAAATGACCTTGATAAATTGGAAACTTAGTCTGAAAACATGATAAAATTCAATAAAGACAAATTGGAGAATTGGTCTGAATTCAGTAAGATGAAATTCAGTAAAGACAAGTGCAAGGTACCATGTTTGGGAAGGAAAAAGCAAATGCAGAAATTAAAAAACAGGGAACAACTGGCTAGGCATTGGTACTGCAGAAAAGGACCTTGGGGTTATAGCCGTGCATCTGAAGAAGTGGTTTTTTACCCACAAAAACTTCTGCCCAAATAAATCTGTTAGTCTTTAAGGTGCCACCAGACTCCTTGTTGTTTTTGTGGATACAGACTAACATGGCTGACCCTCTGATACTTGGGGTTATAGTGGATCACAAGTTGAAAATGAGTCAAAAATGTGATGCACTTGCAAAAATGACAAATATCATTCTGGAGTTTATTAAGAGGAGTGTTGTATGTAAGACCTGGGCAGTAATTGTCCCAGTATACTTGGCAAAGGTGATGCTTCAGCTGGAGTCCTGTGTTCAGTTTTGGGTAACACACTATAAGAAAGATGTGAATTGTGATAAGGTGTGTACCCCACAGTCTCTGAAAGTGTTAATGTGGTCCTGAGAGTCAATTATGCTACCTGGCTGCACCTGAAGAGTGGGCCAGGTACACTCACACTTCACACCCTTCACGCCCACACCCTGGTGTCCCGCCCCGACACAAAGTGGTGGGACCTCCTGCCACCTTTGGAGGGTGAGCAACCTCGGTGGGCCAGCCTGTATTCCACCTTGGTCCCGAGGCCCGTCGGAGACATCAGTTGGCGGCTCCTTCACGGAGCTGTGAGCACGGGCGTGTTTTTGACATGGTTTACTTCCATCCCGGATACTTGCCCTTTTTGTAATGTGAGGGAAACCCTGGCGCACGTCTATTTAGAGTGTGCCAGATTGCAGCCCCTTTTTCAGCTCCTCACAAATATTCTATTGCGCTTCTGGCTTCATTTTTCCCCCCACCTCTTTATCTATACACTCCCCATCCATGGCCCCACAAAATCGCGGGATCTCCTGGTTAACCTCCTCCTAGCTTTGGCAAAAACAGCCATTTATAAAACCAGAGAGAGGAGGTTGGCCCATGAAACGTCCTGCGATTGTAGGGCCTTTTTCCGATCCTCAGTACATTCACGTATCCGGGCGGAGTTCCTCTGGGCGGCGTCCACCGACTCCCTTGACACCTTTGAGGAGCGGTGGGCGCTGTCCGGGGTTCTCTGCTCGGTGACCCCATCCGGTTCCCTCCATCTAACCCTTTGATTGAGGGGAAGAGTGAGAGACACTAGCCCCAGCCGTTGCCACTGTGGATACCATCGTCACTGTCATCTAGGAGGGCCCTATAATACGTGGGTGTCTACCCCCCCAACCCCAAACTGCCCACCCCGCAGCCGTGCCCATCTTGCCGGGCACTCTCGGGTGGGGGATAATCGGTGACACTGGGTGCGGCACTAGGTAACTCGAGGGGGTGGAAGACCACGAGTGTCGAGGAAGCCCCCCCGCTCTGGGCCCAGGCTAGCCTGAACACTTCTCCCTCCTGAAAGCTGCTGTGTTATACCTTCTGTTTGCATTGTTTTGTTGCATACTATGGTTTATTTCTTTGGTAATTTCTTGTAACTGTCACAATAAAATTCTTTTCTGTTTTACCCAAAAAAAAAAAAAAAAAAGAGTGGGCCAGGCTTAATTAAAGATGAGTCCAAGCTGGGAGAGGAGCTGGGTGATTAATTTAAACTGGAGAAGTTTGGAGCAGAAGGGGACTGCAGAGAAGACAGAAAAGGACTGTATAGTCACTCTCTTGGACTAGAGAGTGAAGAGACTGGGAGGGTCAAGGAGGAAGCTCAGGGGAGAGTAAACCCTGAGATCCTTGTCTGAGTAGACAAGACTGGCAAGCAGATAGGAGAGACACAGAGCATTCACTGGAGTGATGTATAATCTGGGGGTGTGCCCTGGCAAAGACCCTTGGGAGGCATTTAACTGGTGAGTAGAGTAGGAGAAAGTAGAGAGAGATGAAAGGTCAAGACCCAAGGGGGCAGAAGTTTGTACTTGTTGTTTTGGGATTTTGTTGGGGGATTACAGGAGAGGGCCCTGAGAGTACTGGATCTAAAAGAAGGGTGAACCTAGAGAGGTTGTGGGTGGAGAAGGCCTGGGAAAAGCTGGGTAGGAAGAAGTCCTGTGATGTGGCAACAAGAATTCTTGTGGTGTAAACCTCAATTGCTTGTACTGGCAACCCTGGACAGGAACCCATTGGAGTGGGAGGGCCTGGGTTGCCTTAGCAGCCCCTGGTCTGAGGTATAAGGCCCTGAGTAGGGACCAGAATGAGAAAGTCCTGAGAGAAGGGAGTGAGGATCCTGGTGCCCTGACTTAGGGCTGAAGACCTTTTTTGTAATGATTTTGGACTCATTTGTTGGCCTTTGTGACACCAAAAGTGGTGGGATTAAACTGTGACCTGGACGAAGGGCTGAGTTACAAGAAGAGAGACAACCAGGGGGCCAGAGTGGCAGTCAGCAGGATGTGTCATATGGGAAGAGAGCCTGCTATGCCACACCAAGCCACAAGGGAGCACCTTAGAGGTGAGTGCACTTTTTTACATGGACAAATTGGAGAGAGTTCAGAGGAGAAGAACAAAAATGATAAAAGATTTAGAGAACCTATGACCAAAGGTTAAAAAACCAGGGATGTTTAGTCCTGAGGTACGAATACTGAGTGGGGAACCTGATAAAAGTCTTCAAATATGTTAAGGACTGTTATAAAGAGCGTGGTCCCACAAACATAAGACAAGAAGTAATGGTCTTAATGTGCAGTAAGGAGATTTAGGTTAGACATTAAGAAAAAACGTACTAACTATAAGGATAGTTAAGCTCTGGAATAGGTTTCCAAGGGAGGTTGTGGATATTCCTGTCCTCAGAAGTTTTAAGAACAGGTTAGACAAACATCTGTCATAGATGGTCTAGATTTACTTGGTTCTCTCTCAGTGTGGGAGGATGACCTGTCAAGGTCCCTTCCAATCCTACATCTTTGTGATTCTTTGTGCATAAAGACAGGGAGGAAGCTCCCTGCAAATAGGCAGGTGGATGGATAGGAGGGGGTATGAGGGGAGATACTTAGACTCAGGGGAGGATAAGGGTGGGCAGGAGGGTCTGGGGGATTCCTTCTTGCTCCAGGTCCTGTTATCTACTCCTTGGCCTAATTCTGGTCCCTAAGGCAGCTGCTCCACCCCTCTGTGTCCCACTCTCACCTACCCACACACACACACACACATCCAGCATGTGCAGGAGTTAATGTGGGGGATGGAGCCAACACAAATTTTACGTTGTGGAGGTGCTAGCCCTCCCCCCAAAAATTCCCTCTGGTTCTGCTGCCTCTGCTTAGAGGTGCATTTTTATAAACTGGAAGAATAAACAAATCCTCACTACTTTATAGTTCTAGTCTATTAACAAAACTCAATCTTAGCAAGTTTGTGTCAAAAGAAGTTTGACTGGCACTAGTTGCATACATCTTAAGGAAAGGGATAAACTTTGTTTTTCTGAATTGCAAATGATGATGTTAATTTACTCTGAGCACAGCAGATGGCATGAATACACTGTGTCCATTTAATTCAATGGGGTTATTCATGTGTATAAAGTCACTCATGTGCAGGAACATTTGCATAATTAGGGTTCATAACCAGGAATAAGATTGCACTTTTCAATTGGTCATTTCTAAACTTTCATTCTGCTGTTTCATACCACATAGTTAAGATTAGATTTCCTTTTTTCTGGTTTTATCCCTAACACTTTTTAAACTGCACTGGTCTCTTTTTTTTTTTTTTTGGTTATTGTGTTTCTCACATGATGTTGGGTGCATGAACTGATTCTACCACTTCCCTTTAAAAAGGATAAGATTCAGACCTTCTTTTGGATATTTGTGCAGCTATATCTTGTAGCCATTCTAACTTCTGATGTCATTGTAGAGCTCATTTGTAAGGGTTATTGCTTTAAGTGCAGTTGAAAGGCTTTAACTCCTGCCTCTATGTTTAACTCCTGCCTCCTGTCTTTGCCAGCTGCTAGTATCTGAAACATAAATCAAAGGTGGAAACCTGTAGATCCAGAGGACTGACAATTCGTCTCATCACAAGCACATTAGATATGAGAACTGAAATGTGAGCAGGATGGGTTGACTTAAAATCACTGACTTTAAGTGCAATTTTAATCGGCAAGTAGGAAACCATTGATTTAAATATTCTATTTTGTTTTTTTTTTACAGTTTTTAGTTATTTTCTTTAAAAGTGGATTACTGTTGATTACTTTAAAGCATGTTGATTTGTAACCTCTATTTTAAATTTGGTACTTTGTGCTGACCAGGACAATGTGCTATGTAGCAGAGAGACCACATCTATACACATTTATTTAAGCAATTATATACCTTAACATATTTATTCAGATTCTTAATTCATTTTAGTATGTTAGAAAATGGTGAATGAGTCATTTCTTATGATATGATTAATATTTGTTTTATTTGCGTCAAGCTCTGTGGATCGAATTTAGAATTCAATTAAAAATCCATTAACAATATTTTTAATTTTTTAGTTAAATGACCATAAGTATGCTGGTTACAGAAGAAAAATGTTTATAAAACATCTCTTGCAATTAAAAGTAACCAATTTATTAAACAAAAGTATTATCTGGAGTTAGTGAATTTAACTGTTTCTGGTCACCAGGTCCGTCAAGATTTTAGAACTTGTAGATCTCATCCTCTCACATGTAGTTTTATTTTATTCATAGATTGGAAGGTGAAAACACACTTTTCTGCATTTTTCAACTCACTTTTTTTTTAAATTTTGAATTAACTTGTCATTGAACTGAACTAGCTGAATAAATTGAAATGAGAAAAATTCTCTATGCACTTGCAGAAGAGGCTACTGCCGTCAAAAGCTGGCTCTGCACTTCAACAAACTCTGGTTCCCGAGGCTTAGCTAGTGACTTCCACCAGTTCAGTGATTTTTACTTTGTTTAAAGCATCAGAAATATGTAATGCTTAATACAGTTTTTATAATTTTATTTAAACTATTTTAGATTATAATATGTTTAGGCCTTAACAGTTGTCATAATTTCAAAATTAATTTTAAATAGGTTTATTTTTAAAATCAAATGTTTTTAATTTAAATTTAAAAAATCTTATTTTAAAAAAATCAAGTTTTATTCATTCTGGACCTGATGCAGTGTATAAACAGGAATAATTGCTCACCTAATTCTAGGGCCTGACACTGCACTGTTTGCCCAAACTACTCCTCACTACTTTTAATGGGGGTTTGGGGTGATCAGGCAATAGGGGATCTGTCAAGGTTCCTTCCCCACTCTGAACTCTAGGGTACAGATGTGGGGACCTGCATGAAAGACCCCCTAAACTTATTCTTACCAGCTTAGGTTAACAGCTGCCCCCACCAAAGTGTTACACAAAGAACAGGGGAAGTGCCCACTTGGAAACGTCTCTTCCCCCTCCGCCCCCAAATATCCCCCCAAGCACCACATGCACCTCTAAATAGACTATCAAGTATATAAAGACTAACAATATTTTTCACATCTCAAGGATGATTTTAACCAGTTGATTCTGGGAAACTTTCACGGGGGAGTGCATCAGCCACTTTGTTAGAAGCTCCTGAGATGTGTTGGATGTCGAAATCAAAATCATGGAGAGCTAAACTCCACCGAATAAGTTTTTTGTTATTTCCCGTGGTGGTATGAAGCTACCGTAGCGCAGCATGGTCGGTTTGTAGGTGGAAACACCGTCCCCAAACGTATGGGCGTAGCCTTTCCAGAACATAGACAATGGCGTAACATTCTTTTTCACTGACTGACCAGTTGCTTTCCCTCTCAGACAGCTTCTTGCTAAGAAATACTACAGGATGGAATTCTTGATCTGGTCCTTTCTGCATTAAAACTGCTCCCACACCACGCTCGGACACATCTGTGGTTACTAGGAACGGTTTGTCAAAGTCTGGGGCCCTTAGCACAGGGTCAGACATGAGTGTCGCTTTAAGCTGGTGAAAGGCCTTCTGACACTCTTCGGTCCACTGAATGGCATTTGGCTGTTTCTTTTTGATTAGGTCTGTCAGTGGGGTGGCGATTTGGCTGTATTGAGGTACAAATCGCCTGTAATATCCAGCGAAGCCTAAGAAGGATCGGACCTGTTTTTTTGAGTTTAGGACAGGCCACTTTTGGATAGCATCCACTTTGGCCTGTAGGAGGTTGATAGTTCCTTGACCCACCTGGTGTCCAAAGTAAGTCACTCTGTTTAGGCCTATTTGACGCTTCTTAGCCTTAACAGTTAGTCCTGCCTCCCTTATGTGCTGGAAGACTTTTTGTAGATGTTCCAGGTGTTCTGCCTAGGAATCTGAAAATATGGCCACATCATCAAGGTAGGCGACTGCATATTCTCCCAGTCCTGCTAGGAGACCATCTACAAGTCTTTGGAAGGTGGCGGGTGCATTCTGCAGCCCGAAAGGGAGTACATTAAATTCATACAGCCTGACGTGTGGTGAAGGCTGACCTTTTCTTGGCGGATTCATCTAGCGGTACCTGCCAGTACCCCTTGGTTAAGTCCAAGGTAGAGAAAACTGGGCCCGTCCCAGTTTCTCTAATAGTTCACCTGTGCGTGGCATTGGATAGTTGTCTGGGCTAGTCACAGCATTTAGCTTACAGTAGTCCAAGCAAAAACGTATCTCCCCATCTGGGTTGAGAACTAGAACCACTGGAGATGCCCATGCACTGCCAGAAGGGCGGATTACCCCCATCTGTAGCATATCCTGGATCTCCCATTCTATAGCAGTTTTAGCTTGAGGAGACACCCGGTAAGGCTGGGCTTTAATTGGGTGAGCATTACCTGTGTCAATGGAGTGGTATGCCCGTTCAGTCAGTCCTGGGGTGGCTGAGAACGTCGGCGTGTAGCTAGTGCACAGCTCCTTGATCTGCTGTCGCTGCATACGCCCAAGGGTCATGGAGAGGTTCACCTCTTCCACGCCACCAGCACTTTCCCCTTCATAGTAGACACCTTCAGGCCACTCAGCGTCATCTCCTCCCCGGGCTATAAACTGACAACCCTTTAATTCTCTGGAATAAAAGGGCTTTAGAGAATTAATATGGTACACCTTAGGCTTTCGGTTGGAGGTGGGGAATGCTACGAGATAATTAACAGCTCCCAGGCGCTCTTGGACCGTGAATGGCCCTTCCCATGATGCTTCCATTTTATGGCCCTGGAGGGCCTTTAAAACCATGACCTGGTCCCCTACTTTGAAGGAACACTCTCTGGCATGTTTATCATACCAGGCTTTTTGCTCTTTTTGAGCATCCTGTAAGTTTTCTTTAGCAAGGGCTAAAGAGGTTCGGAGGGTGTTTTGTAGGTTGGTTACAAAGTCCAGAATGTTAGTTCCTGGAGAAGTTGTAAACCCCTCCCATTGCTGCTTCACCAACTGTAATGGCCCCTTAACCTCACGGCCATACACAAGTTCAAATGGTGAAAACCCTGAACTGGGATGTGGTACAGCTCTGTAGGCAAAGAGCAACTGCTGCAACACTAGGTCCCAATCATTGGAGTGCTTATTTATGAATTTACTTATCATGGCCCCCAAAGTCCCATTAAATTTCTCCACCAGGCCATTTGTTTGATGGTAAGGGGTGGCAACCAAGTGATTCACCCCATGAGCTTCCCAAAGGTTTTCATAGTTCCTGCCAGGAAATTAGTTCCTGCATCTGTGAGGATGTCGGAGGGCCAACCTACCCTGGCAAAAATGTCTGCTAGTGCCTGGCACACACTCTTAGCTCTGGTGTTGCTTAGAGCTACTGCTTCCGGCCATTGGGTGGCAAAATCCATGAAAGTCAGTATGTACTGCTTTCCTCTGGGTGTCTTTTTTCAGAAAAGGACCCAGAATATCCACAGCTACTCACTGAAATAGAACCTCAATGATGTGGAGTGGCTGGAGAGGGGCTTTGACTTGGTCTTGGGGTTTTCCCACTCTTTGGCATACCTCACAAGCCCGGACTTAGGTAGAAACATCCTTGCCCATTCCCTCCCAGTGGAATGACCTCCCCAAACGGTCTTTGGTCCTGTTCACCCCAGCATAGCCACTAGTATGATCGTGGGCTAAGCTCAAGAGCTTGACCCGGTACTTAGTTGGAACCACCACCTGTCTCTGATGATGCCAGTCTTCCTGGTGTCCTCCAGAAAGAGTTTCCTTGTATAAAAGTTCTCTTTCTACAACAAACCTGGATCGATTAGAAGAGCTGAGAGGTGGTGGGTTGCTCCATGCTGCCATCCAAGCTCTCTGGAGGCTTTCATCTGCTTCCTGTTCAGTCTGGAACTGCTCCCTTTATGCTGGAGACATCAGTTCCTCATTGGATTGTGGACCTAGGCTTGGTCCCTCTGGAAGCGATGTAGGGGATGGAGCTGTTTCCGTTGACTGTGAACTGCTCTCCACTGGTGCACTATGTTGGGGTTCAGGCTTGGTGGAGCCCTCTGGTGTTGGGGTTGCAAGTACTGGATTCAGTGCTGGCAATGGGTCTGGTGCTGGTTCTTCTTCTGGTTCTGGGACTGGCTCTGTCTGGGTCTCTGGGACTGGATCCACTACTGCTATTGCAGATGTTGGCATGGGGTCCAGTTCCATCACCTCTGACCGGGTCCTGGTAGAAGTTTCTGGAACAGAGCTAGGCATGACTGCTTGCTTAGCCTGGCTGTGGGTGACCATTCCCACCCTCTTGGCTAGCTTCACATGCTTGGCTAAGTCTTCCCCCAACAGCATGGGGATGGGATAATCCTCATAGACTGCAAATGTCCACGTTCCTGACCAGCCCTTGTACTGGACAGGCAACTTGGCTGTAGGCAAATCGAAAGAGTTGGACTTGAAGGGTTGAATTGTCACTTGGATCTCTGGATCGATTAAATTGGGGTCCACTAAGGAAGCATGGATAGCAGACACTTGTGCTCCGGTGTCCCTCCATGTGGTGACCTTCTTCCTGCCCACACTCACAGTTCCCCTCCGTTCCGAGGGTATCTGGGAGGCATCTGGGCCTGAGGACCTCTGGTGTGATTCTGATGCAATGAACTGTAATCTGTTGGGGTTCTTGGGGCAGTTGGCCTTTACATGCCCCAGTTCATTACATTTAAAACAACGTCCAGCTGATGGGTCACTGGGGTGAGGTGGGTTGCTGGAGAACGGTGTGGCAGGATGATAAGGGGTCTGGAGTGTTCCTTGGGGTGTAGTTGGGGCCCTGGGCTGCCCCCAGTAGTAGGGTGTGGTCTGAGGTTGTCCCTTCTGGTATCCACTCCAACTGCGACCAGGATTGTTCCCCTCTCCTCCCTCCACCCGTTTTGTTCCGGTTTGCCCCTTCTGATATTCACCCCAACTGCTACTCGTCTTTTTCTTTTCTGCCACCTCCACCCACTTGGCTCCAATCTCCCCTACCTCGATTACAGTTGTGGGCTTCCCATCTAGGATGTATCTTTCTATTGCCTCAGGAACACCCTCTAAGAACTGCTCCATTTGCATTAGGAAGGGGAAATCTTCTGGAGATTTAACATTTGCTCCTGATATCCAGGCATCCCAATGTTTCACAATGTGGTAGGCATGTCAGGTAAATGACATGTCTGGTTTCCACCTTAGGGCTCTGAACTGCCAATGGGAATGCTCGGGTGTTAACTCCATTCTGACTCTCGCCTGTGTTTTAAACAGTTCATACTTGTTCATGTGTTCCTTAGGCATTTCAGCCACCACCTCAGCTAAGGGTCCACTGAGCTGCGGCCTCAGCTCTACCATGTATTGGCCTGTAGAGATGCTGTACCCAAGGCAGGCCCTTTTGAAGTTTTCTAAGAAGGCCTTGGTATCTTCGCCTGCCTTGTAGGTGGGGAACTTCCTGGGATGTGAAGCGGTACCTGGAGAAGGATTGCTATTCTGCTGAGCCTTTGCCTTCTCCAGTGCATGCTTCCTCTCTGCCTCAGCATGCTTCCTCTTTTTCCTTTTCCTCCATTTCCTTTTCCTTTGCCTCCATAGCTCTCCTGTGGGCAGCCTCTTGGGCTGTTTCTGCCTTGGGCTCTCATGTTTGCCTCTGTTTTTACTAACTTTACACCTGAGAGTTAGAAATAAAACAAACAAACAAAACTTGGCTTGTCAAAAAAAAAATAGATTGTGCTGTAACCGGATACCTAGGTTCTCGGATAGTGATTGTCAGCACACCAAAAAATCCTTTAAAAAAAAAAACCTAACACCTTTGTCTCCAGGCAAATAGACAGAAAAACCCTCTAGTTGCTCTTAGCTAAAAAAAAAAAAACACCTCTTCAGTTCTGTGAAGAACTTGTGAATTTCCCTGCAGGAGGTTAACTACCCTGCCTTTAGGTAGAGAAACTCCAGCTCACAGAAGCAAGCTCCCTCTTGTCTCTGCTCTGGCCCCCAGGCAGAGACAAAAAAACCCTCTTACTGCTTTCAGCTTAAAACCTGTTTCCAAGCAGCTCAAAGGGGGGAAAAATATTTCCTTTTAAAATCTTTGCTTCTGGTTCAAAAAAAAAATCTCAATGATTTCAGATTAATCCCACCACTCTGCCATCATGTCAATATTCCTTCCCCACTCTGAACTCTAGGGTACAGATGTGGGGACTTGCATGAAAGACCCCCCTAAGCTTATTCTTAACAGCTTAGGTTAAGAGCTGCCACCACCAAAGTGTTACACAAAGAACAGGGGAAGTGCCCACTTGGAAACATCTCCCCCCCCCCAAAAAAATCCCCCCAAGCACTACACCCCCTTTCCTGGTGAAGGCTTGATAAAAATCCTCACCAATTTCCATAGGTGAACACAGACCCAAACCCTTGGATCTTAAGAACAATGAAAAAAACCAATCAGGTTCTTAAAAAATAATTTTAATTAAAGTAAAAGAATCACCTCTGTAAAATCAGGATGGTAAATACCTTACCTGGTAATCAGATTCAAAACATAGAGAATCCCTCTAGGCAAAACCTTAAGTTACAAAAAGACACAAAAACAGGAATATACATTCCATTCAGCACAACTTATTTTCTCAGCCATTTAAACAAAACAGAATCTAACGCATATCTAACTAGATTGCTTACTAACTCTTTACAGGAGTTCTGACCTGCATTCCTGCTCTGGTCCCGGCAAAAGCATCACACAGACAGAGGGGACCCTTTGTTTCCCCCCACCTCCAGCTTTGAAAGTATCTTGTCTCCTCATTGGTCATTTTGGTCAGGTGCCAGCCAGGATATCTTAGCTTGTTAACCCTTTACAGGTGAAAGGGTTTTTCCTCTGGCCAGGAGGGATTCAAAGATGTTTACCCTTCCCTTTATTTATGACAGGATCTGATTTCCCTTCTGGTTTGAACTGCTACACAATCATTATGTAACCCTTCTGCCCATGAGAGTTGGCAGCAACAAGGGTCAGGTTCAGTATCTAGGGGTTCCATTCCAATAACACAATGCAAAACCAGCTAGAGCCCCCACCCAGTGACCTGGGACAAATATACCACCCCCGCTGGGCGCCTCCAAGAGGCAATACTTCCCCTCTCGCAAGCACAGAGTCTGAGTGTAGCAAAGCCTTTTAATAACAGAGAGAAACAATGTGGCATTATGCTGGGGAAACACCACCAACAGGATTCATAACACAACCCATGAGCAAAAAACCCACCCCAAGCAAATTGGGGCATGCCCTTTCCCTTTGGTTCTTGAGTCCAGCAACCCAAAATCACCCAAAGTCCCAAAAGTCCAATACCCCAAAAGTCTCTGTCCCTGGTCAGTGCAGCCCCAGAGTTCGAAAGTTTATCTGCAGAGTTTTACCTCCCAACCTGGGTGGAGATGGGGAGGGAGGTTAAGGGGCACCTTATGTGGTCCAAAGCCGATTGCCCCACCTCTTCATGGGGCTCTGCTCCACCAGCCATCCCATGAATCATTCTGCTCTGTTAGCCACCCCCATGAGCTGCTCCAGGCATCCCACAGACTGCTCTGCTCCACCAGCCACTCTGCTCTGCCAGCCGTCCCATGAGCCACTCCAGCCATCCCACGAACTGCTCTGCTCCAAGAGCCACTCTGCTCTGCCAGCCATCCTGCAAACTGCTCTGCAATATATCTTCAGGCTCCTCCACTACTTAACACAACACCTAGTGATTTCAGCTCTTAGTAAGTTTAACTCTTTTGTGATTTCAGCTTGTAGTAGGGGAGCCTCACTGCTGGTGCACCATTGGCCCAAAGTGAATTCAGCTTAGCAGTCTTGAACTAGATTCCTAATGGAATCAAAATTAGCTCTGATAGTTTACAGTGGAGAGAGGAGGAAGTACAATTAGCATGTAACAGCCTCACCATGGGACCCATACCACCAAGTATTAATACCTATCCCCAACCTCTCTCCATTCACTGGGTTTTGGAACCCATGACCCTTGCCTAGCAAGTGCTGCTTCGTTGATGGTGAGTCCCTCCATCATAACAAAAGGCCAAGTACAGTTCCACTGTCCTTGATTCACATAGTCAGGATAATAACAGTTTATTCCTGCCCCAATAATAGAGAAACTGGGGCTCTTACAGCAGCCAAAGTGACCATCTAGTGGGGGTGGGTGTGCCTATGCAAATGAGATCAGCCCCTGAAGTTCTTTTCCACAACCCACCATGACTCGCCACCAGATGTCAGGGTAGAGCTCATCCTGACTCTGCTTACAGTTACAAAACTCGTGGAAACAAAGTAGAAACTAGAAGATGTTCCTGTCTCTCCCTGTCTAGCCTAAATGTTAGAGAAACTTAATTGCAAATGACTGAAACGCCCTAGGCTGAATTCTCCAATGGTTTGGGAAAATAACTCCTAATTATGTTCAGCAGAACTTGATTTTTTTATAATTTTGATGGATAATATTTTTAAGCAATGATTTATTTTTATCACTTATGGTGGGGTCAGACAATAATTATTTAATGATAGTCATTGAGATTCAAAAAGTTTTAAAGCTTTATAACCATTAAAACACAAATTGTCAATGTCATATGTCAAAATATACAAAGTAAACATCCTTAATCAAACTCTAAGTTCTCAGGCAAAAAAATAAAAATAAAAAAATGCTGCTTATCTGTACATTTCAATGGTTCTCAATGGAAATAATTCTGTCAGTTTGTGTATATATGGTGAAGTCGATTGTTACTGTTGGGAACTGAAGGAAAAGGTGCTGCACTCAGAAGATTTTCATTGCTGGAGGAGACATTTAATCCTCTCAGGCTCAGTTTTCCAGAGATGCCAACATTTGAAAGCAATTACGGGGGATTTGGAGGGCAGTGATTGTAGAGATATGTTCATGGAAGTCTGTGATTTGGAGATGCTCCCTCAAAAGGGACAGTGCTGTGAGTGTGGGAATTTGCACAGGTGGTGGGTCACATAGGCTGGGGGAGGCTGTGCCTCCCCAAACAGCCAGCTATGGCCCTGCCTTCTGCTTACCCTCACTCCCTTCATGCAGCTCCAGTCCTCCAGGCCCCAGTGATCCAGCTGGGGCTGAGGAGGCTGCATCCATGCGCTGCCCACCTTCCCAGCACTCCTTTCTGGGACTGGGGCCGTATGACACTCGCCCTCCTGGTGCTCCTTTGGGGCTGGGGGCCGAGCCTGGGCCAGGACTGGGCCGGTGGCCACAGTGGGGGGCGCTGGCTCTGGGCTGTGGCAGGGGGTGAAAGGGGCAGGGCCTCGGGCAGAAGAGGCTGGGCTTGGGGCTAGCCTCCTCCAGCTGGCGGGTCACGTGCCACTCATGGGAATTAGGAGACATGACCTGGAGGCGGGGTTTGGCAATACTGCATGGCTGTGTGCAGCAGTTCACTACAGAAGCTCTGCCTTCAGACCCCCTCTTGCAGTTCCAGCTCTGTCCTGGCCCAAGTTGGCTGGGGCTGGCCAGTTTGCTGCAGGGTCTCAGGGAGCCTGATGCTGGGGCTTGCTGCCTGCCTGGCGTTGCAGCCACGCTGCCTGGCTGCCCAGCACACCAGGACTGTGGGCACTGTGGCTGTGCCTCCTGGCCACCTGGCGCACCGTGGCTGGGGGCGCTGTGGCCACCCTGGTGCTGGCAGCCACGGGGGGGGGGGGTGTGCTCTGGGCTCCTGCAGGGGACAGGGGTAGAAAGGGAGTGGAAGGGGAGAAGCCTCAGGCAGAAGGAGAGGGCCAGGGGCTAGCCTCCCCCAAGGGCCAGGTCAACTGCAGCCCTTGGACCCATACTTAAATCTGTCTCCTCAGACATAACCTTTCTCCACCCACATTGTACCCCTGGGAGGTGAAAACTGACTGCCGTGCTGCTCTGCAAATTAGAGAGCTGTGAATCCTAGAGCACCCTGCACATCTTTTCTCTCAGCACAAATATGTTGCTTCTGCAGTGCAAATGTGATCCATCCATCACATGTCATCTTTGTGAGCAAGTTAATTTATTGAAAGCTTTAATTATTTGGGATAAAGATGAAATTGCATAGTGAGTGGATTTCTGCTCCTCCTCATCTATTATTGGGAGTGGACTATATCCACCCTGATCGAAGTGGCCCTGTAAACACTGGTTCTCCACTTGTGAGGTAACTCCCTTCTCTTCATGTGTCAGTATAATGCCTGCATCTGTAATTTTCACTCCATGCACCTGAAGAAGTGGTTTTTTTACCCATGAAAGCTTATGCCCAAATACATGTTTTAGTCTTTAAGGTGCCACCGGACTTGTATTATATCCTGAATTTCAGTTTTCAAAATAGAGTTCTAAATACATTATTCATGCTGCATTTGTATTCATTAGTATCTGTAGTGCTGGATACCCTTAGCTGGAAAAAGTATTACCCAGGTGGATGGAATAGGCTAGTCAACTCAGGGTAAGAACTTCCTTTAGAGCAATGGCACAGAAAAGTTCCTTGAAACCAGTGTTACCCTACAGAGCTAGAAGAGGAATTTGGGGCTATACAAGAATCCTTTTAGATATCCTGGAAGGGGTTCAAGGAAGAAAGTTGTTTCAATCTATTTGCATATTAATTCTAGTTTAAAGACACTCTGCCAGGATAGCTTGGAGTACTCCTGTGTATTATGTTTTAGAGACTTTCTGAATTTTCCTTGAAGTGAGACAAGAAAGCTACCAACCTTGGAAGGTGTTCATCATCACTGCATAGTAGGCTGTTCCTAAGGATTGTACCAACTGAGAAAGTCACTGGGAATTATCATTTTAGGATCACTTGTAAAGGTAATGGTTGCAGAGAGTTGCAGAGGTTTCAGCTACACAGATGTTGGCACAAAGGTGGTATAGTGAAGCGTGGAGTTCTGTCCCTGAGCCTGAAAGAATCTGCATAGTGCAAGAGGGAGCATGCTAGATAAAGAAGTCACTGCAGCACTATACAAACCAGTAGATTTGTTTTCAACCGTTGCATCCCAGACAGGACATTAAGATGACTAACTTCCTTCCTGTTTTGTAAGTGATGCTTCCAAATGCTTTCTGACATGGTCAATTGTGGTATGGAGCAGATGCGGTGCGGGAGAGAAATCTGAAATTCAGATAGCGAGACCAGGTTCAAACTAATATGATTATTAAACTAGAAATGCTGTTTGTTAGGAATTAAGATGTGTTCCTGCCATAGTTGTATAATTGTGGTTTGGGGCTGAGTGTTCACTTACCACCTCATCTCTGCCAACTGCTAGGTAAGGAAGTCATTGCAAAGATTCCTGCAAATGCGGGATTTTTCTACCATAGCAAGCACATCAAATGGTAGAGATCCTTATGGTTCCATGAGTGTGAACTTCGATTTCCAAAATAAACTGCCATCTGTGCTACCACAAAGTGTTGCCTGTTACTCACAGAATTTCCCAGTCAAAGGGTTAGAAGAGGATGTTAGTCTCCTAAACAGACAGCTGTGAAACATTGCCTATTATAAGAAACAAAACAATAATACAGAACTACCTCTGTGCACTAGTCGCATGCTGCTACATTATTGTCTAAGACACTGAGAGCTAGTGCGTGGGTAAGTCTTTGCATATCTGAAATCCCTTATTCCAGAATTTTGCTGTCACCATGGGGAGAGTATTTGTTACATACTCAGTCTATGGATTCTTTGGATTATCAGATATTCCCTGACTTTTTGTGTTTAGGGTGATAATCCCATTTGGAATCTCAAAGTTTACTGGGTTTTCTGCCTCAAAACAAGCATAGAAGAACTTAAATCTGTCCACCCTGAGTGCCACCACCAAAGAGATCTGTAATCATTTTTACTAGTCAAGATATTACTTGAAAATTTTTTAATAAAAGTACTAAATCAGTATGAGGCTTTCCAGAGTTTTACACTCCTGTAGAAAGTCAATAAAATGTCTTTTTTGTTTTGTTTATTCAAGTATTATGCTAGTTCATACTAGCTTTAAGCAATCTCAGTGAATGATCTGTCAGCCATACAGAATCATATTCAGACAGGAAGACAGTGACACTACAGCAATGTGTGAAAATATTTGTATATTATTTGCATGTATTCTTGAAATAACACATACAATAGACAAATATTTGTATATCTGTTGCAATGATAGGATTCAACTCCATTGCCAGTGATACATTGGGAGGTGTTTCATTTTAATATTGGTGAATATTATTTTTCCCATTGTCCCCAAAGGATTTTTGTTTGTATTCAATGTGGGAGTTATAAAGAGGCTTGTGGTCATTCTGAGTTGCATATAACTAGTGAAACATCTATTTTACTGGCACTCAACATTTTTGTGAATCAATTTCATGTTAACTTTCTAAGCACCTACATCAGAGATGACTGACAGCCTTTAATTTGTATTTGAACTTAATCAGATAGAGCTAGTTGGCATAACATAGGGATAAAATAGATTTTCAAACTTGGGGTACCTAAAATAGGCTTGGAAGGATTAGATTTTTATAAGTAAACTTCAATTTTAGTGTACACACCAACAAAAATATTTCCATCAATAATCTAAATTTACAGATAGGCAAAGTAAGAAAAATGCTGCTTGAAAATATTAGAGTCCAAATCCAAGGATTTACACTCTTAAATTAGGCTTGTTACAAATGGGCTAGTGAATGAATAGTAAAAACAGGTATGTCATTTGTTGATTTAAGGATATTTACTTTGTATTTTGACATGTGATGTTGACAATTTGTGTTTTGACCGTTTATAAAGGTTTAACTTTTTTGAATCTCAATATCTACTGTCATTAAGTAATTGTCCACCCTCCCCCACATAACTTCCCATAACTGTGAAAATTTAAATAGCTAAAATCTAAAATAATGCTTAAAACTAAACATTGATACTTGTTGAAATTGTAAAAAAAATTCAAATTCTGCCAAACCAATAAATAAGTGACCTAATATTCAGAGGTGCTGAGCATCTTAATCTCCTATGAGCAGCTTCTAGATACCCTGAGTTATATGCACTTAGAAGCTTTGAAAATTGGATCACTTATTCAGTAACATAAGATAGTAGCCGCCTAAATTAGGCACCCCAATTTGAAAATTTTGGATTAGGCTTTTAAATCCAATTCAACACGGATCTTGGATTCAAAATCAGAGGCGAAAACATCACATTCTGACTGTTGGTTTTTTAAGTGTGAACAAGAAGAATTTCAGAGGCCACAGAATTATCCTTGTGTGTGACTGTATGGTGCCAAATTATAGTAGTCTCAGGTATGTATTGCAACTTAATTTTATTTTGTATACTGTCTTTCATACAAACTGTATCCCAGCATGATAGAGATTGTTCATTTTAAAAACTTACATTATAAATTAACAAGTGTCTTTCCATTATCAATAACAGTTGTATGTTAAAAACAAAAGAATTTCAAGTATCTGATTTACTGTTCACTATGCTTTCTTTCTTTTTTTTTTTTTTTTTTTTTTACTTTTTACATTTGTTTCTGTAATATGGCCTAGTGGATTGTGCACTGAACTGGGACTCAGGAAACCTGGTTTATATTCCTGGCTCTGACGGTCCAGTGGGTGACCTTGGGCAAGTTTCTTCATCTCTCCATGCTTCATAGAATCATAGAATATCAGGGTTGGAAGGGACCTCAGGAGGTCATCTAGTCCAACCCCCTGCTCAAAGCAGGACCGATCCCCAACTAAATCATCCCAGCCAGGGCTTTGTCAAGCCTGACCTTAAAAACTTCTAAGGAAGGAGATTCCACCACCTCCCTAGGTAACGCATTCCAGTGTTTCACCACCCTCCTGGTGAAAGTTTTTCCTAATATCCAACCTAAACCTCCCCCACTGCAACTTGAGACCATTACTCCTTGTTCTGTCATCAGCTACCACTGAGAGCAGTCTAGACCCATCCTCTTTGGATCCACCTTTCAGGTAGTTGAAAGCAGCTATCAAATCCCCCCTCATTCTTCTCTTCCATAGACTAAACATCCCCAGTTCCCTCAGCTTCTCCTCATAAGTCATGTGTTCCAGTCCCCTAATAATTTTTGTTGCCTTCTGCTGGACGTTTTCCAATTTTTCCACATCCTTCTTGTAGTGTGGAGCCCCAAACTGGACACAATACTCCAGATGAGGCCTCACCAATGTCGAATAGAGGGGAACGATCACATCCCTCGATCTGCTGGCAATGCCCCTACTTATACATCCCAAAATGCCATTGGCCTTCTTGGCAACAAGGGCACGCTGTTGACTCATATCCAGCTTCTCATCCACTGTCACCCCTAGATCCTTTTCTGCAGAACTGCTGCCGAGCCATTCGGTCCCTAGTCTGTAGCAGTGCATGGGATTCTTCCGTCCTAAGTGCAGGACTCTGCACTTGTCCTTGTTCAACCTCATCAGATTTCTTTTGGCCCAATCCTCTAATTTGTCTAGGGCCCTCTGTATCCTATTCCTACCCTCCAGCGTATCCACCTCTCCTTCCAGTTTAGTGTCATCTGTAAATTTGCTGAGGGTGCAATCCACACCATCCTCCAGATCATTTATGAAGATATTGAACAAAACTGGCCCGAGGACCAACCCTTGGGGAACTCCACTTGATACGGCTGCCAACTAGACATGGAGCCATTGATCACTACCCGTTGAGCCCGACAATCTAGCCAGCTTTCTATCCACCTTATAGTCCATTCATCCAGCCCATACTTCTTTATCTTGGTGGCAAGAATACTGTGGGAGACCATGTCAAAAACTTTGCTAAAGTCAAGGAACAACACGTCCACTGCTTTCCCCTCATCAACAGAGCTAGTTATCTTGCCATAGAAGGCAATTAGATTAGTCAGGCATGACTTGCCCTTGGTGAATCCATGCTGACTGTTCCTGATCACTTTCCTCTCCTCTAAGTGCTTCAGAATTGATTCCTTGAGGACCTGTTCCATGATTTTTCCAGGGACTGAGGTGAGGCTGACTGGCCTGTAGTTCCCAGGATCCTCCTCCTTCCCTTTTTTAAAGATGGGCAGTACATTAGCCCTTTTCCAGTCGTCCAGGACTTCCCCCGATCGCCATGAGTTTTCAAAGATAATAGCCAATGGCTCTGCAGTCACATCCACCAACTCCTTTAGCACCATTCCCCCATCTGTAAAATGTGCTTTTTAAAATGTTTTTAGATCTACAGATGAAAGTGTTATATAAAAATTAGATATTATTATTTAGTATGTTTATGGTTAGTTTGACTTTAAGGTTCTTAGTGCTGCAATGTTTGGGGAACAAACACGGAAGGGGAATGTGCATTTGTTAAGAAAACAACTTTTTCTGTTGGAATCATGGAAAAAGTGTTATGGTCATAGGTTTTGTATATACTTGCTTTTAAAGAAGTCTAAACTGCAAATTTGGGCCCAAATTTAGTTGGCAGTGTCCCTTGAAATGCAATAGTTACAGAGTTAAAAAAGCATAGCACAGCTTGAGAGAAAGGAGGTGGGGTGAACAACTTTGGGGGCCTGGTCCATGATCAGGGTTTCTAGGTGCTACTGTAATACAAATAATAAGTAACCATAATAACAGCATGTTAGATTAGATTTGAAAGATGCAGTGTTGAGGCAGAGAGCCACAAATGTTGTTTAGATGGCAAATGATGCAGAGAAGAATGTTTTCCAGCAGGGGCAAAATTGTCTGGCGGCCAGGCAAGTGTCAAGCATCTGGTGTGAGACTTATACATTTAGTAGTTCTGTCACAACTATCCACATCTCAACTGCAAGCACTTGCATTCAGCAGTTGTGGGAAGGTAGCTGCCCCAGCTCCTCATGGCCACCAGAGGCTATTGTGGTCCCAAATGTCAGGCAGCCAGGTGGTCTCTGGTTCCCTTGCTGGCTCAAGGACATGGCAGGGGGGAGGAAGGAGCAGTATGAGAGGCTGTTGAGAAGGTGAAGGGAGAAATGAGGGAACTGGGAGGGGGTGATGGGGACAGGGAGGAACAGAATGTGGGGGCAGCGACAGGGGAGCAAGAGGGAAATTTGGGAGGCTACTGGGAGACGGACAGATGAGAGGCTGTCCGAGCCCCTCCCGCAGGTGCTCTCCTCCCTGCCTGCATGCACAACACCTCTTCCAGAGTCTCCCATGCACCCTCACAGGTCTAGTTTAATGAGATTGGTGATTTAGGGCTCATGGTTTTTGGAGGCCCCCTTTTTATGAATGTGGTATTAATGAAAGCAAAAGAGTACCCAGCTTATGTCAATTAACAAATCATTTATAGTACTGGAAAAAACATGAAAAGAAAATTGAAGCTAATGAACAATTTATGTACTGCTTGAAGAGACCTAAAACATTGAGTCAAATGAAATGCTGCATGTTTAAACTGACATCTTGCCAGCTTTAAATGCCACAAATTCAATTATAGTTTCCTCAAATGACTGTGTCTACTGTAAATTCCATTCAACTGACAAGGTAGCAAGAGCATTAAGCTTAGTTTCCATCGTAGTAGATTAAAGACTATTTAAGGCAAGCTTAGAGAAAGATTGCTCTGCTTCACAGTTGGCAATGGGTACACTCAAATACAGTCTCAACACATTGAATATGTTCAAGAAGACATTACTCCAATCTTTGTCATGCAAAAACTTGATGATCCCAGTACCACTCTTGTCCTGCGTGTCCCAATACCTTATAAATAATGAAGATTGATAAATTTCAGCAAACAACTCAGGTTCTAGATCATTTGGGTAAACTTGAGTAATGCCTCAATGCATATTTTCATCTCCTGTTCACTTCATACTTGATGAAGAGACCTAAGGAAGCCAAACTTTGTGAGTAGTTAAACATATCAGTCACTTCTTTATAGTTTCAAACTTCACTTGATGAGGATAACATAAAAGCGCTCAACCTAGAATTTCTTTCTTCCATGAAGTATAGTGTCACTTTTGCCACTTGGAAAGCTTTGCTTTGCAGTATGTTTGTAATGTTCACAGTAGGACTTACCAACATCAATTGCCAGTTTTTTTGCTTGCACCTCAAAATCATCAAACTGAGACTGTAAACTTGTGACAAACTCTTGCAAGGAAGTCATGAAATTAACAGCAATGATGTGATCCAGATCCGGTTTTTGAAGCTTCACACTAATCTTGTCAAACTTTTCTGTTATCAAATTCCATAAGATACTCATCCATATAGTTTCCAGTCAGATTTCAATAAAAATAGTTTCTTGAATGATTATGACCATCTGTGTGTGTGCCAACAAGAAAAGCTTACACACCATTTTTAATATAGTCAGTGTAGAGGATGACGGGGGAAAATAGTTCACTTTAACGTAAGTATAGATTCCTCTTACCCAAAATTATTTAGCTAATACGTTTAACAAGTCATCATCAACAAAAGCACACTTTTTTCCTAAGTGACAGTGGAGCTATGTATAGCCATCAGTAAGCACAGCATCTGAGTTTATAGCTAAACAAATGCTTCTAGCTCTGGACTAAATGAAATACAGTTGTTGACTTGTTGCCCAATAATGTGTGTGTAAGATCTATAATTGAAACACTGACTTCATGGCAACTGTAGGAAAAGGTACAGAGGTGCAAATTCAGAAGAATACTTTCCATACCAAATGTCTCAGAGTACTTTGCTATAATTTCGGCTGAGTAGCTATAAAAAAGACATGCACTTAAAGCCTATTCTATATGAAACAGAGGATATAGAAAATGCCCAGTTAGAAGTGCCCAGATTAAAAATTAGTAATGAAGACAGCTATGCAAAATCAAAGGCAGAGACTGGCTCAGAAAGAGGTACCAGCATATATTTCAGGTTGCTGTAACGTAAAATCTGCCTTTACCTACCACCCCAAACACTACCTGTAGAACATTGCACCACAAGAAAACAGTGAGCTATTGGAGAGCTATTTTTATTAGATTAACTTAATATCCTGAAATACGGTGTTCCGATACTAAATAATACTTATGTTACTTCAGTTATATGTAAAGCAGTCTACAGATGTTATCTAATTTAGTTTTGACAATGATCCTGTAAAGTATTAATTTCCTTCTATTGCTAAAGGAACTAGGGATGAGACATGAGCCTTGCCCTGCCACTAGCTGCTTAGAGACAACATCAGAACTTTTTGAGGAAGATTGTGGAAACTCTCTCCAGATTCCCCTGGAAGATGTCCAAGATCCTGCCCATAAACTTCTGGATATCCTCCACACTATAGGCCCTAACAAGATAATGCTGCCTATTAACGAAACCATATTGGAGACTACTAAAATGGCTTGGCACACCCCAGCTACCTGCACTTCCCTCCCAAAAAGGGTGGAGAAAAAGTACTTTGCTCCATACTAGGGGGCAGAACACTTGTTCTTTCATCTTAATCTGAATTCTCTAGTGGACCAGATTGTCACAGAACATAACAGGCTGCACCAGCTTAGGCCTATCCTTCAGACAAAGATGCCAAGAGACTAGATCTTTGTCAGATTTTTTTCATCAGTAATGCTCTTTTCAAATCTTGAATTACCATGCTTTAATATCCACGTATGACTTTATTCATTACAACGAACTATTGGAATTCACTAATGAACTGCTGCAGGAGCTTAGGCCCAGTTCCACACCATCCTCGATGAAGAGAAATTGGTTACCAGATCATCCCTTCAAGCATTACTTGATGTAGCAGATAGAAGTCACCATGAAGTGGGAAGCTCTGTCATCAGGAGACAGGCATCACTGTAATTCTTGGGAACCCCAAGGAGGTCCAGGCAATAGTAGAAGATCTCTTTTTCAGGTAACAGTCTATTTAGTGAGAAAACAGTTACTTCATTTCCTTAAGGACTTTCCTTAAAGACTCCTTGGGATATATACCCTGGCACCTTGGAGGAAATATTCCAAACTACCTCTCCATACATCCAGTGTAATACATCCTGCCTCTAAGCCCTTCTACCATCAAGGGGCCTATAAGCCCCCTAGGAAGAACCAGAGGGCACAATGAAGCAGGCAGAACACCCTGCCACCATCTTCTTTTTTAGTCCCAGGCTCCCCCAAAAAGGCTTCTTGATGGGATGCCCAAGAGCCATCAACCAACCTCTCAAACAGGAGGTGGACTCCCTAATCCAGCTAGGGGCAATAGAGCTTGTGCCCCTCAGCATGAGGAAGGGGTTTTACTA
Organism: Natator depressus; assembly: GCF_965152275.1. Classification (NCBI taxonomy): domain Eukaryota; kingdom Metazoa; phylum Chordata; order Testudines; family Cheloniidae; genus Natator; species Natator depressus. Next base: position 47,951,858 of record NC_134235.1, on the reverse strand, counting down.
TAGATATTTCCTCATCCCCAAAAAGAAGGGGGGCTGGAGACTCATCCTGGACCTCAGACAAATGAATGTCTTCCTACTCCATTCCAGATTCAGGATGACCACTCTAGACTCTATAATCCCCTCCCTGAACAAAGGCAACAGGTTTGCAGCCTTCAAAATACTTTCGTACAGACATTCATCCAGCACAAAGGAGATTCCTGTGCTTCTCAGTAGGCCTGAGTACTTTCAATACTGAGTTCTCTCCTTCAGCCTCTCCATGGCACCGAGAGGTTTTCACAAAGGTACTCTCCATTGTAGCAGCCTATCAGAATCACCAAGGTAGCCTGGTATTTCCTTATCTCAAGGATTGGCTGCTTATGGGATGATTGTATCAGGAGGTATCAAGGTTCCTTTCCCACTCTGAACTCTAGGGTACAGATGTGGGGACCCTCATGAAAGACCCCTTAAGTTCATTTCTACCAGCTTAGGTTAAAACTTCCCCAAGCCACAAAGTCTTTGCCCTTGGGTTAGGTAAAATGCTGCCACCACCGAGTGTTTTAGACAAAGAACAGGGAAAGGACCACTTGAGTTCCTATTTCCCCAAAATATCCCCCCCAAACTTACACCCCCTTTCCTGGGGAGGCTTGAGAATAAACAAGATGAGCAGAAACCGCTTGGATTTTTAAGACCCAAAAAACCCAATCAGATTCTTAAAAATCAGAGCTTTATTAGAAGAACGGGAAAAAAAAGATCAACTCTGTAAGATCAGAATGGAAGATAAACTTACAGGCAGTCAGATTCAAAACATAGAGAATCCCTCTAGGCAAAACCTTAAGTTACAAAAAGACACAAACAGGGATACACATTTCCTCCAGCACAGCGAATTTACAAGCCAAAAGAAAGAAAACCTAACGCATTTTCTAGCTAGATTACTTAGGGTATGTCTACACTACAGAATAAGGTCGAATTTATAGAAGTCGGTTTTTTAGAAATCGGTTTTATATATTCGAGTGTGTGTGTCCCCACAGAAGTGCATTAAGTGCATTAACTCGGCGGAGTGCTTCCACAGTACCGAGGCTAGAGTCGACTTCCAGAGCGTTGCACTGTGGGTAGCTATCCCACAGTTCCCGCAGTCTCCGCTGCCCATTGGAATTCTGGGTTGAGATCCCAATGCCTGATGGGGCTGAAACATTGTCGCGGGTGGTTCTGGGTACATATCGTCAGTCCCCCCTTCCCTCCCTCCCTCCCTCCGTGAAAGCAAGGGCAGACAATCGTTTCCCGCCTTTTTTCCTGAGTTACCTGTGCGGACGCCATACCACTGCAAGCATGGAGCCCGCTCAGGTAACCGTCACCGTATGTCTCCTGGGTGCTGGCAGACGCGGTACGGCATTGCTACACAGTAGCAGCAACCCATTGCCTTCTGGCAGCAGACGGTGCAGTATGACTGATAGCCGTCCTCGTCATGTCCGAGGTGCTCCTGGCCACATTGGCTGGGAGCGCCTGGGCAGACATGGGCGCAGGGACTAAATTTTTGGTGACTTGACCAGGTCATTCTCTTTAGTCCTGCAGTCAGTCGTATTGAACCGTCTAATGGTGAGCAGGCAGGCAATACGGATTGCTAGCAGTCGTATTGTACCATCTTCTGCCGGGCAGGCAAGAGATGACAATGGCTAGCAATCGTACTGTGCCATCTTCTGCCTGGCAGGCAAGAGATGAGGATGGCTAGCAGTCGTACTGTACCATCTTCTGCCGAGCAGCCATGAGATGTGGATGGCTTGCAGTCCTTCTGCACCGTCTGCTGCCAGCCAAAGATGTAAAAGATAAATGGAGTGGATCAAAACAAGAAATAGACCAGATTTGTTTTGTACTCATTTGCCTTCTCCCCTGTCTAGGGGACTCATTCCTCTAGGTCACACTGCAGTCACTCACAGAGAAGGTGCAGCGAGGTAAATCTAGCCATGTATCAATCAGAGGCCAGGCTAACCTCCTTGTTCCAATAAGAACAATAACTTAGGTGCACCATTTCTTATTGGAACCCTCCGTGAAGTCCTGCCTGAACTACTCCTTGATGTAAAGCCACCCCCTTTGTGGATTTTAGCCCCCTGAAGCCAACCCTGTAAGCCGTGTCGTCAGTCACCCCTCCCTCCGTCAGAGCAACGGCAGACAATCATTCCGCGCCTTTTTTCTGTGCGGACGCCATACCAAGGCAAGCATGGAGTCCGCTCAGCTCACTTTGGCAATTAGGAGCACATTAAACACCACACGCATTATCCAGCAGTATATGCAGCACCAGAACCTGGCAAAGCGCTACCGGGCGAGGAGGCGACGTCAGCGCGGTCACGTGAGTGATCAGGACATGGACACAGATTTCTCTGAAAGCATGGGCCCTGCCAATGCATGCATCATGATGCTAATGGGGCAGGTTCATGCTGTGGAACGCCGATTCTGGGCTCGGGAAACAAGTACAGACTGGTGGGACCGCATAGTGTTGCAGGTCTGGGACGATTCCCAGTGGCTGCGAAACTTTCGCATGCGTAAGGGCACATTCATGGAACTTTGTGACTTGCTTTCCCCTGCCCTGAAGCACATGAATACCAAGATGAGAGCAGCCCTCACAGTTGAGAAGCGAGTGGCGATAGCCCTGTGGAAGCTTGCAACGCCAGACAGCTACCGGTCAGTTGGGAATCAATTTGGAGTGGGCAAATCTACTGTGGGGGCTGCTGTGATGCAAGTAGCCCACGCAATCAAAGATCTGCTGATATCAAGGGTAGTGACCCTGGGAAATGTGCAGGTCATAGTGGATGGCTTTGCTGCAATGGGATTCCCTAACTGTGGTGGGGCCATAGACGGAACCCATATCCCTATCTTGGCACCGGAGCACCAAGCTGGCGAGTACATAAACCGCAAGGGGTACTTTTCAATAGTGCTGCAAGCTGTGGTGGATCACAAGGGACGTTTCACCAACATCAACGTGGGATGGCCGGGAAAGGTACATGACGCTCGCATCTTCAGGAACTCTGGTCTGTTTCAAAAGCTTCAAGAAGGGACTTTATTCCCAGACCAGAAAATAACTGTTGGTGATGTTGAAATGCCTATATGTATCCTTGGGGACCCAGCCTACCCCTTAATGCCCTGGCTCATGAAGCCGTACACAGGCAGCCTGGACAGCAGTCAGGAGCTGTTCAACTACAGGCTGAGCAAGTGCAGAATGGTGGTAGAATGTGCATTTGGACGTTTAAAGGCGCGCTGGCGCAGTTTACTGACTCGCTTAGACCTCAGCGAAACCAATATTCTCACTGTTATTACTGCTTGCTGTGTGCTCCACAATATCTGTGAGAGTAAGGGGGAGACGTTTATGGCGGGGTGGGAGGTTGAGGCAAATCACCTGGCTGCTGGTTACGCGCAGCCAGACACCAGGGCGGTTAGAAGAGCACAGGAGGGTGCGGTACGCATCAGAGAGGCTTTGAAAACCAGTTTCATGACTGGCCAGGCTACGGTGTGAAAGTTCTGTTTTGTTTCTCCTTGATGAAACCCCCCGCCCCTTGGTTCACTCTACTTCCCTGTAAGCTAACCACCCTCCCCTCCTCCCTTTGATCACCGCTTGCAGAGGCAATAAAGTCATTGTTGCTTCACATTCATGCATTCTTTATTCATTCATCACACAAATAGGGGGATGACTACCAAGGTAGCCCAGGAGGGGTGGTGGAGGAGGGAAGGAAAATGCCACACAGCACTTTAAAAGTTTACAACTTTAAAATTTATTGAATGACAGCCTTCTTTTTTTTGGGCAATCCTCTGTGGTGGAGTGGCTGGTTGGCCGGTGGCCCCCCCACCGCGTTCTTGGGCGTCTGGGTGTGGAGGCTATGGAACTTGGGGAGGAGGGCGGTTGGTTACACAGGGGCTGTAGTGGCAGTCTGTGCTCCAGCTGCCTTTGCTGCAGCTCAACCATACACTGGAGCATACTGGTTTGGTCCTCCAGCAGCCTCAGCATTGAATCCTGCCTCCTCTCATCACGCTGCCGCCACATTCGAGCTTCAGCCCTCTCTTCAGCCCGCCACTTACTCTCTTCAGCCCGCCACCTCTCCTCCTGGTCATTTTGTGCTTTCCTGCACTCTGACATTATTTGCCTCCACGCATTCGTCTGTGCTCTGTCAGTGTGGGAGGACAGCATGAGCTCGGAGAACATTTCATCTCGAGTGCGTTTTTTTTTCTTTCTAATCTTCACTAGCCTCTGGGAAGGAGAAGATCCTGTGATCATTGAAACACATGCAGCTGGTGGAGAATAGAAAAGGGACAGCGGTATTTAAAAAGACACATTTTATAAAACACTGGCTACACTCTTTCAGGGTAAACCTTGCTGTTAACATTACATACATAGCACATGTGCTTTCGTTACAAGGTCACATTTTGCCTCCCCCCACCACGTGGCTATCCCCTCAACCCTCCCCCCTCCCTGTGGCTAACAGCAGGGAACATTTCTGTTCAGCCGCAGGCAAACAGCCCAGCAGGAATGGGCTCCTCTGAGTGTCCCCTGAAGAAAAGCACCCTATTTCAACCAGGTGACCATGGATTATATCTCACTCTCCTGAGGATAACACAGAGAGATAAAGAACGGATGTTGCTTGAACGCCAGCAAACATACACTGCAATGCTTTGTTGTACAATGATTCCCGAGTACGTGTTACTGGCCTGGAGTGGTAAAGTGTCCTACCATGAAGGACGCAATAAGTCTGCCCTCCCCAGAAACCTTTTGCAAAGGCTTTGGGAGTATATCCAGGAGAGCCGTGAATGCCAGGGCAAAGTAATCCTTTCACATGCTTGCTTTTAAACCATGTATAGTATTTTAAAAGGTACGCTCACCGGAGGTCCCTTCTCCGCCTGCTGGGTCCAGGAGGCAGCCTTGGGTGGGTTCAGGGGGTACTGGCTCCAGGTCCAGGGTGAGAAACAGTTCCTGGCTGTCGGGAAAACCGGTTTCTCCGCTTGCTTGCTGTGAGCTATCTACAACCTCGTCATCATCATCATCTTCTTCGTCCCCAAAACCTGCTTCCGTATTGCCTCCATCTCCATTGAAGGAGTCAAACAACACGGCTGGGGTAGTGGTGGCTGAAACCCCTAAAATGGCATGCAGCTCATCATAGAAGCGGCATGTTTGGGGCTCTGACCCGGAGCGGCCGTTCGCCTCTCTGGTTTTCTGGTAGGCTTGCCTCAGCTCCTTCAGTTTCACGCGGCACTGCTTCAGGTCCCTGTTATGGCTTCTGTCCTTCATGCCCTGGGAGATTTTGACAAAGGTTTTGGCATTTCGAAAACTGGAACGGAGTTCTGATAGCACGGATTCCTCTCCCCATACAGCGATCAGATCCCGTACCTCCCGTTCGGTCCATGCTGGAGCTCTTTTGCGATTCTGAGACTCCATCATGGTCACCTCTGCTGATGAGCTCTGCATGGTCACCTGCAGCTTGCCACGCTGGCGAAACAGGAAATGAGATTCAAAAGTTCGCGGTTCTTTTCCTGTCTACCTGGCCAGTGCATCTGAGTTGAGAGTGCTGTCCAGAGCGGTCAAAATGGAGCACTCTGGGATAGCTCCCGGAGGCCAATACCGTCGAATTGTGTCCACAGTACCCCAAATTCGACCCGGCAAGGCCGATTTAAGCGCTAATCCACTTGTCAGGGGTGGAGTAAGGAAATCGATTTTAAGAGCCCTTTAAGTCGAAATAAAGGGCTTCATCGTGTGGACGGGTGCAGGTTTACGTCGATTTAATGCTGCTAAATTCGACCTAAAGTCCTAGTGTAGACCAGGGCTTACTAACTTTACAGGAGTTGGAGGCTTTCATCCTTGATCTGTTCTCAACAAAGGTATCACACACACAGCCAAAAACCTTTCTCCCTTACCCACCTCCAGATTTGAAAGTATCTTGTCCCCTCATTGGTAATTTTGGGTCAGGTGCCAGCTAGGTTACCTTAGCTTCTTAACCCTTTACAGGTGAAAGGATTTTGCCTCTGGCCAGGAGGGATTTTATAGCACTGTATACAGAAAGGTGGTTACACTTCCCTTTATATTTATGACAGGAGGCATGGGCAACAGTCCTTACTAGACCTCTTTCATGATCTAGGACTTCAGGTAAATCTAGAAAAATCCAATTTGACCCCCACAAGTTACAGAATTTATCAGAGCAAACCTGAACTTGATCCCAGCCGTCACATTCTTACAACTAGACAGATTCCTCACAATGAAAAACCTCATCACCCAACTCGAACTCAGCCTCCTGATGACAGTCCAGTCCTTTCTGTTCCTGCTAGGCCATATGGCCCCCATGCTCCAAGAGATGACCCTTATCTGCTGATAGTGGGGAGCACAATTTAAAGGTTCAGCCGCACAGGGAACAGCTCAAGTCATGACCCCCACCCCCGGCAGCCCTCCCACTCCTTAGTCTCCCTTCCCGGCACCTCCCAGCTGTTCGTTCTACCTCTCCCCATGGGATGCAGTTTGCCGGCTCTGGCAGCTGCAGGGCAGGGAGGAGACCCAGCCACGCCATGTGACTGAATGTGCCTGGCAAACCCTGGCAGAAATCTGGGGGGGCATGTGACCCCCCCCATGGTCACACCCTTTAAGAGACTCCACCACTGGTGCCTTCAGGCATAATTGTGGACTGACTGTGCTCCAAGAAGACACACGTTAAGCAAGTGAGTCTCGATCCTTCAGAGAGACATCACATCCCTCACTCGGTGGGAAACCAAAGAGACTATGTAGTGGTTCCCTTCATTCTCCCATCACCCACAAATACACTCATTATTGATGCCTCCCTACTAGGTTGGGGAGTGCACCTGGATGACCATATAGCTCTGCATATCAACCTTCTTGAGCTTTGGCCAGTGCACAAAGCTTGCAAGAGGTTCCTGCTCTTCATCCACTCAATACATACCCAAGTTATGTTAGACAACATGGCCGCAGTATTTTATATAAACAAACAGAGGAGCAAATTCTCACCGCCCTGTATGGAAGCAATCAAGCTCTGAAACTGGTGTCTCTGATATCAGATCAAAGTTTCAGAAGTGCACCTACCAGGAGTAATAAACACATTAATAGACAGCCTAAGCAGGCATTTCCACCAAGATCACAAGTGGGAACTCCACACTTAATAGTGCAGAATGTATTCTGGCAGTGGGGCTTTCTATCCTGGTACCTTTTTGTGACCCAAACAAACAAGTGCCCAGCCTACTGCTACTGAGCCACCCAGGACACAACTCCAGAGGTTAGAGGCCTTTCTGGTGCAGTGGTCAGATCTACTATGTTCCTCTATTGCCTCATATCCCCAGGAATATCAAGCAGAACAAGGCAACAGTGATCCTGGTGGAAAGTTGGTGTCTGAGGAAATTCTGGTTCCTTACCATTCTGCAAAAGGCCTCTTGCCCATTCATGCACCTACAACTGTTCCTGAACCTACCGTCTCAGACTGAGGACAAGATTAACCATCCCAACCCAGCATCGCTCCATCTAGAGGCCTCAATTTTCGATGGACAACAAGCTTAGAAAGATCATGTTCCAAACAGGTCTAATCCATTCTTAGAAACAGCAAAAAGCTTTCTACAGGGAAGTGCTATGCCACCAAATAGAAGTGGTTCTCCATATGGTGTCAACAGTGTAACTTGCCTCCAGTGAGTCTGAGATTCCTCTTACCTTCAACTGTTACCTGTCAGTTCACTATGTGTGCATCTGGCAGCTATCAAGCCTTCCATCTCCAGTGGAGAACTGCTTGTCTTTCACCGATCCCACAAACATGGAGTTCCTAAAAGGTATCATCAGAACCTTTCCAATAGTAGTATAGCCTGCATCTGCCTGGAACCTGAACTTGATACTTTTGGCACGAACCCACTATTAAAGCCTTTGGCCTCCTGCTCTCTTTCACCTCTCTGTGAAAGTGGCCTTCCTAACAGCAATCACTTCTGCTAGAAGAGTGGGTGAGCTCTGGGCCCTCATGGCAGACCCTACCTACTGGGTGTTCCACAGGGACACAGTGTCCTTGATATTGTATCCCAGTTTCATCCTTAAGGTCACCTCTGAATTTCACCTGAATCAGACTCTTCACTTGCCCATCTTCTACCTGAAACCTCTCAATAACAGGGATGACAATCTTTGGATGTCTACAAAGCTCTAGCCTTCTACTTGCAAAAGACAAAGAAATCCCTTTAGGAAGTCTAAGACTATTTGTTTCATCACCAAGAGAATGAAAGAGAAGCAATCTTTTTGCAAAGTCTCCTGAAATGGATTTCAGGGGGCATTCTCTTCTGCTATGAGCATATGGAAATCCTTCCCCTCAGGCTGTCAGGGCAAACTCAACTAGAGCACAAGCTGCCTCAGTGGCTTCCCTGCAGGGAATTGTCATCTCAGAAGCCTGTAGAGTGGTGACTTAGGGCTCCATTCATACCTTCACTAGGCATTATGCCCTTGTTGAAGCTTCATCTGCAAATGCCTCCTTCATCTGTGGAAGAGATCTGTGGTGCAGCATGCTTCCTTGCATCCTTCTCCTTAATGAGTTTGCTTCACCCAAAGAAGAAATGGAGGTTACTTACCTTTAGTAACCGGAGTTCTTCCAGATGTGTCATCCCTATGGTATCCCACGACCCCATCCTCCTTCCCCTCTGCTCAAATCCTCATTTGATTCATGGTTGAGAGGGAACTGGAGAGGCAGTTATTCACATTGTCACATATACCCTTCATTCAGAGCACAAGAAGGCATAGCTCAGGCACAGACCAACAGACACAGGTACTGAAAAGTCATCCCAGGGGAGCAGTGAGGCCAATAAACATAACTGGCTTCAAGACTGAGCTTGATGAGTTTATGGAGGGGATAGTATGATGAGACTGCCAACAATGGCTTTCAGCCAATCTCCGACTGCTAGCAGCAAATATCTCCCATGGCCGGTGATGGGACACTAGACAGGGAAGACTGAGTTACTACAGAGAATTCTTTCGGAGATGTCTGGCTGGTGGGTCTTGCCCACATGCTCAGGGTCTAACTGATCACCATCTTTTGGGTCCAGAAGGAATTTCCCCCAGGTCATATTAGCAGAAACCCTGGGGGGTTTCACCTTTCTTGGCAGCATGGAACATGGGTTTAAACTAGAGTAAATGGTGGATTCTCTGAAACTTGAAGTCTTTAAATCATGACTTGAGGACATCAGCCAAAGGTTAGGGGTCTATTACAGAAAGGAGTGGGTGAAGTTCTGTTACTTGCAAGGTGCAGGAGGTCAGGCTAGATTATGATGGTCCCTTCTGGCTTTGAAGTCTGAGGTGCACATGGACAATGAATACTCACAGGGACCACACATCTTGAAGAACTCCAGTTACTAAAGATAAGTAACTTTTTCCATTTCCATCTCTAGTGCAGATATGTCCTAAAATTCCCCTAATCCTGCTCTTGGTTACATTTTGGGAAGCCTACAGTAACTCCACTGACATCAGTACATGTACATCAGTATAAAGTCAGTGTAAATGAGAGGGGAATTGGCCTCAAGTATTTACCCCTTATGACTGTAGAGTTAATTTTCCACATATAAAATTATTACTTAGTATTTATTTGTATTACTATAGTGCCTAGGATCCCCAGTCCTGGATCCAGATCCCATCGTACTGGATGCTGAACAAACACAGAACAAAAAGATGGTACCTCCCCAAAAGCTCACAATCTAAGTATAAGACAAGAGACAACAGATGGATACAGATAGATGGGGGAGTACAGGGAAACAAGATAATATTGGTCAGTATGATATAGCCAGTGGTATCAACATACCAGTAAACGTTGTCAAGTTTTTTTTGGAGACATCACAGCAAAGAAGAGTTTTAAGGAGCTTTGCGGGTTTACAGTGAGCTCCTCCCAACAATAAGAAAAGGAGTACTTGTGGCACCTTAGAGACTAACCGATTTATTTGAGCATAAGCTTTCGTGAGCTACAGCTCACTTCATCGGATGCATGCTCCCCAAGTACTCCTTTTCTTTTTGCGAATACAGACTAACACGGCTGTTACTCTGAAACCTCCCAACAATGAGGAGCAACATAGGAAAAAGCAAAATGGTGCTGTTTTGAAAATTTAACAAGGGTGCAATGGAGGCTGGCATTTTTGGCTGATTGGAGGTGGGAGCTGAAAGCTCAGTAATGCATGAAAGATGGTAGGTAGGGTGGGAATAGGCAATGAAGGGCCTTGAAGGTGAAGACGTGCAGCTTATGTTTAATATGATAGACAAGGAGAAGCCAGTGGAGGGATTTGAAGAGGGGGAACAAGAGCCCATGCAACAGATTAGGAGAATGTTTTTTTGCAACAGCATTCTGAATGGATATCAGTGGGGCAAAAGATGGAGAAGACTTTGCAGAAATTGAGACAGGAGATTAAAAGAGCTTGAACAAGAGTTTTAGCTGTGTGGATGGATAGGAAATGCCATATGGCAGAGATAGTATACAGAAAGAATCAACAAGTTTAGACACATCCTGGCTGTGAGGACCTAAAGAGCGGTCTGAGTCAAAGAGGATGCCTAGGGTCCTGAGTGACTGGCAGGATGTGGTGTTGTCCACAGTCAGCAAGAAAAGATGTGGCTGGAGGGTTTGTGGGGGAAGATTAAGAGCTCTGTTTTAGTTGTGTTGAGCTTAAGTTGACTGCTAGACATCCATGAAATGTCAGCAAGACAGGCTGGATTTTAGTTTGGACAGCAGGAGACAGGTCTGGAGTAGAAAGATGCATATGCAAGTCATCAGCACAGAGATAGTGGTTGAATTTGTATTTGCGGCTAAGATTACCCAGAGATAAAGTATAGAAGGAAACGAGAAGGGGAACAAGGACAGAGCCCTGTGGAACCCTCATAGAAAGTTGGAGGGGGGATGAGGAGCCTCTAAAGCAGTGTTTTTCAACAATTGGTCCGTGGACTGGTGCCGATCTCTGAGATCTCCCTTACACAGTTTAGGAAGGCAGCAAGCCGGTCTCTGGTATCAAAAAGGTTGTGAAACACTGGTCTAATGCAGTGGTTCTCAAAACTGGTCCGCCGCTTGTTCAGGGAAAGCCCCTGGCACGCTGGACTGGTTTGTTTACCTGCCACGTCCTCAGGATTGGCCGATCGTGGCTCCCTCTGGCTGCGGTTCGCCACTTCAGGCCAATGGGGGCTGTGGGAAGGGCGGCCAGCACGTCCCTTGGCCTGTGCCATTTCCCGCAGCCCCCATTGGCCTGGAGCAGCAAACCGTGGCCAGTGGGAGCCGCGATCGGCCAAACCTGCGGATGTGGCAGGTAAACAAACCGGTCGGGTGCACCAGGAGCTTTCCCTGAACAAGCGGTGGATCGACTTTGAGAACCACTGGTCTAAAGGACATGCTGAAAGAGCATTGGTCTCCTGCTGAATCTGGAAATAGACACTTACAAGCTACATCTTAGGGGTCACTTGTGCAATATACTTTTTATTTGTTTGTTTTGGGGTTTGCAAAGAAATACATTTTGGTTTATGGTTATTTTCCTAAATCACACTCTGAGAAGAACACTTAGTTGTTTTTGCTTGAAGGCCTAATAGCCTGACATTTTACAATATCTAACAGTGCTTCATTAATGACAAATCCAAATGATGCCTGTTTGCAAGCTAGACATAGTGAGAAAATGTGCTTAATATGAGCATAGGAAACCCTCAGTAATATTTGTTGTACAGGCTTTTGAACTACATATGCCTCATTTCTACTTAGGCAATGCAAAGTTTTCTACTGAATATTATAGAAGGAAAAGTGATTATTATTACAGTATCCATGTTCTCCAGGATAATAGCACTTTTGTCATTTAGCTTTATTTTCATCCAGTGTTCCAAGCTGGTTGATGAGGTTATACAGTTACTCAGTGTGAAGTGCTGAAGGCTGGAATGTCATTGCCTCGGTAACACTGGTCAGGCTGCTCAGTGCTTCTGTCCTTGGAGCTCCAGTGCTATCAGTACTAGCAAATAATGCAGTTTGCTAATTCAGCAGACCTTGATGTTACTCTTAAAGAAAGACCACACACGTGGTTCAGTGACAAAGGCACTCAGCCAGGTTTATTGTCCTCAGGGCACAGTACTAGAATCCCATAGGAGCTACAGGTATACTAACACATGAGTTCCCAGTGGCAAGGAATGGCTCCATCAGCAATGGGAGTTTCTGATGTCCGTTGGCCACACAAAGGAATAAGGGGAGGTATTCTGACATTTATAGACTGAAACACACAACTTATATATCACCTTATGTATTTCATCATATCTGTTTGTTACTTCCCCTTGTTCCTGATACCTCGGACACAACATTCCTATTCATGTTTCTGTCAAACCATTTTATCTTGGACTAGATAGGGGTGTACCTGTTCCAGCCTTCTGGAATGTATTTAAGTAAATATCTAGTGTGTTATTATTTTGCCAAGGCCAGGCTTACTCTGGTTCATAGCTATTGGTTCAGGCCTCAGGTCTTGCATGAGGCACAGTGTTCTAGGCTCTCTCTCTACTACGCTCGTGTATAGTGAGGTATAATGAATTGGGGTTATATCTGTACAATTTATGAATTCTGACTGATATTGTGAAGTTGGATTATGAACACTTGCTGTATCATTAGTGCCTATATGTATGTGGATCCACCATTGCTGACCAGTCCTGTAGGAGATGCACACAAGACAGGGACAGTGGGAAATACTTAAGGTTAGCGATGACACTTAAACCTCACAAAGTTATGCAAAACAACCAGCTACATCCTTAGAAAAAACAGTTTAGCTTTTTCCTCTGAAGAGAGGGGGGAAGGTAGGAACAGTGGAAAGTTACCAGGAGAACAAAGGAGGCCAGGTAACCAGGAAGAGCTTAAATAAGGAAACCCATAGGAAGAACCAGCATGAGAAAAGAGAGTAAGGTCACAGAAGCTGGGAAAAGGGCTCTGCCATGGGGTACACTCGCCACTAGGGCACCTCCTCCTGGTTGCTCTGGGGATTAGCTCCTCCCAGGTCCCATGCCCTTCTGTTGATCATTCTCGCACCCTCCCATCTCTCTCTCTCTCTCTCTCTCTCTCTCTCTGCAAGTCTTTCCATTCACTGCCCAGATTGTGCCACTTCCCCAGTGGCTGGTAGGGGACTCCAGGCCTGCCCTCTACTCCAGGTTCTAGTTCTGGGACCCTCTGATCAGCAGCCAAGATCTGTAATGTCCCACCTTGCTGCAATTTCCCTGCGCTTTTTCCTATTGTGCCTTTCTCAGGCTTTCACTCCACCCCTTCCTTCTGGATAAACCCTTCCTTCAGGGCCTGGATTTCCTGAGGTTTCTACTCTCCCTCTGGGTTTCCTTTCTTCCTTTCTAACATCCAGAAAGTGGCTTCAGGGTCCCTCATTCCAGCCCCCTTCTGCTGCTAGCTTCCTGGGTTTATACTAGCCCCATCTGTTCCTTCTCAGCAGGGCTCTATCATCACTCGGGGGTTATTTAGGCCACCTAATTCCCCTCAGCTGTGACCTATCAGGTTAATTGTCCCCTTCTCAACCTCATTAACCCCTTCTAGGTTAGTGTGGGGTGAACACCCCATCACAGGCTCCAGAAGGGATTGGTCACCCATGTAGCCCCCTTTCCTGAGCGCAGGTGACCTCAAGGATTGTGGACAACCCAAGGGAATCAAACCCCAGCCCATTGAATGCCCTGGAGTGGTGAGGAAACTGAGACAGAAATATGCATGTAGTGTTTATTGTTTTATATGATCTGTAATCTCCTGTGCTTTCCATGACTAAATCGAAAAGATCATAAAGGTATTAGATTGTCCAAAGTGTTTGTGTTGACTGCTTTACAACTACTGTGTGCCCCGAGAGGGTTAAACTGTAAACCAGAAGCTTCAGACCTTTTGGGTGGAGTTCTGGGAAAGGGGGCTGGAGTTAAACAACTGGGATAATCTGTGGGGTCAGCACTGGTCCTGGGACCGAGGGTAGTAGGCTCAGAAGCCCCATTTCCAAGAAGAGGTGTCAAGGTTCCTTCCCCACTCTGAACTCTAGGGTCCAGATGTGGGGACCTGCATGAAAACCCCCTAAGCTTATTTTTACCAGCTTAGGTTAAAACTTCCCCAAGGTACAAACTATTTTACCTTTTGCCCTTGAACTTTAGTGCCACCACCACCAAGCATCTAACAAATATATAACAGGGAAAGAGCCCGCTTGGAAACGTCTTCTCCCCCCCCCCCCAAATCCTCCCAAACCCTACACCTCCTTTCCTGGGGAAGGCTTAATAAATATCCTCACCAATTTGCATAGGCGAACACAGACCCAAGCCCTTGGATCTTAAGAACAATGAAAAAGCAATCAGGTTCTTAAAAGAAGAATTTTAATTGAAGAAAAAGTAAAAGAATCACCTCTGTAAAATCCGGATGGTAAATACCTTACCTGGTAATCAGATTCAAAACATAGAGAATCCCTCTAGGCAAAACCTTAAGTTACAAAAAGACACAAAAACAGGAATATCCATTCCATTCAGCACAGCTTATTTTATCAGCCATTTAAATAAAACAGAATCTAACGCATATCTAGCTAGATTACTTACTAAGTTCTAAGACTCCATTCCTTTTCTCAAAAAGAAAAGGAGTACTTGTGGCACCTTAGAGACTAAAAAATAAGTACTCCTTTTCTTTTTGCGAATACAGACTAACACGGCTGCTACTCTGAAACCTGTCATTCCTTTTCTGTTCCTGGCAAAAACAACACACAGACCAAGAGAACCTTTGTTTCTCCCCCCACCCCCTAGCTTTGAAAGTATCTTGTCTCCTCATTGGTCATTTTGGTCAGGTGCCAGCGAGGTTACCTAGCTTCTTAACCCTTTACAGGTGAAAGGGTTTTTCCTCTGGCTAGGAGGGATTTTAAAGGTGTTTACCCTTCCCTTTATATTTATGACAAGGGGTAACAGATTGAGAACCAATGCCCAAGAAATGTGCTAGAAAGACCAAGGGGAACGTGTGCTGCAACTGCTGAGGATGCAGAAATGTGGCACACCCCAGGCATCCAGAGACCTGGCTTCCCCTCCCAGCAGTCATAGTGGGAGGCCAGGACAGGGGGCTTGCTAGGTTCTGTGACATGAGGATTTAAAGATATTTTTTTTCATTTAATTCATTTAATTTCTTCTCTCCTCATACTAATTCTTGGTATATTATGCACTGCTGATGGTTGTGCTTTTGAGAAGGCATGGGCTGTGCAGCCAATTTCCTTATACTGCTGACATTTGCTACCAAACTTCAGGTTATCTTTTTGGTACCAGAGACAATTATTTTCTCAGTTACAGTTTCATACTGGGTGTTATCCTAGCCTCATTAAAGTCAATGGCAAAACTTCCAGAGACTTCAATGGAGCCTAGATTTTACCCTCTGACTCTTAGTACTCTCTGGGTGATCTTCCAGCCATTCTCAAGTAGTCTGCCTTTTAAAAAAAAGAAGTGTCTGGTCACACTCTCTATCCTGAATGTTGAAAAAGGAAGCAGAACTAGCATGTTCTTACTATTCCCACCTAATTTAGGGTCCCCCTCCTTGTATTTACATTATTTCAGTTCAGTTTTACCTTCCTTTTGAGGGAACAAATGCCCATTTTACAGTGGAGGGAACCTAGGGGAGGTCTCTGGTTCCCTATGAAATAAACAGTAGAGAATTGAGAGATGAAGGCAGGTGATTCACAGTGGGAGCGCATGGAAGGGCTAGATGTCCCAAAACGTTATGTTCTGGAAAGGGGCTTAATTTTTCACATCATTAACTCATGATGGCATGTCTCAAAGGTGGCATGTTTATAGGGGATGGCTTTCTCAAAGCGAGAGTTAGGAGCTGTCTGGATAACTCAAAGGAGGAGGATTTCTGGAGATCAGTTAAGGGCAAATATCTCATGTGCATGCCTGAGGTATCAGATGTTACGTGGGGGAGGGGTGTCTTATGAACTAGAGGAATGTATGGCATGAGGGACTCTTATAGGGTGCTCACTGAGGGGCACTCGCCTCAGAGGGAGAATGTACAGGGACTGTGTCTCCTAGAAGGAGAGTTTAGGTGATCATCACTGACTTGTCTCTAGAGAGAGTGGCAAGAGCCAACCACGAGCAGCCTCCCCCTAAATATCTTAGGTAGAGCAGAACCTGGTGGTTTGCATCACTTTACATGTATCTTGTTTGATTTTTGTTGTGATACTGTCTGACCTACTTGGAGTTCATTTACCTTCCATTTACTAAAGTGTTTAGAAACTTTTACCTTTTCCAAACTCCCATATCAGTAGATATGCTGCAAAGTGAGACTTTTTCCATATTTCCACATGGATAATGTCATCCCTGGTGTGTGTTGATAGAAGCTCTGGTTCCATATCTTATTAGTCTTTCGGGCCTTACCTAATGTTTCTACTGTTTGGTTTGAACTGTTCTCAGATATTAGTATATTCATGTCACACTGTAATATTCAAGGTCATTACATGACAAAGTTTTTCTTTAGTAGAAAAGAGATGCCAATGTGCTGAAATTTCAGAACAGACACATTAGGAGTTTATTAAAGCAAACAGCTTAAATCAGATTTTCATTCTTGGATTATTTGGAATCAGGCTGTGCCAGAGTGCATAAGTAGATAGCTCATCTTGGATTTTCATTCTTGAATCGAGATTTGGATTTCAGCATGCATATCATTCACACAAATTCCTATGCAAAAACTATAGTAACATACTAATGATTATGCAGTTCAATGCATCAAATCTGGAAGCTGTGCTTTAAATGGAGAGAGAGTTTTTACTGTAGAAGTCTCATATGTATTAATTGATTCAATATATGCATTGATACGGATTTTTTTATTATGTTCATCTTGTCAGGTTTCCACAGGGAAAACTGTTTTATTTTGCCTCTTAGGGTATGTCTACACTGCAGAATGTACCCATGTTCAGCTTCCATGCATGTGAATCTGTGTTTGTTATCTTACCTGAGAATGTCCATACAATAGAGCTACACATGTCCCACACCTGTGTAGCTGCATCCACAGTGGCACTATGTTGACATGTTTAATGCTAAGATTTCTGGGGGCATATCCCAAGGTTCATAGCACCTCACTTACTGAAGCTGCTTTAGGGCTGGGTTCGTGGTGCATTGTGGGAGAATGCGTTTGTAATTCCCAAGTCCTTGTGCAGCAGCATTCTTAGCCCACAAACACACCTACTGGAGTCTGTTCCAGCTAGATCCAAGCCATGTATTTAGCACCAGGGGAAGAGCTTTTCTAGCTTGCAGCTGCATTGATCTGTGTAAACAGGATCTGTGAGGTGGACCTGTGTGAGGAGCTTGCCCCAACCCTCCAGTCCCAGGACACGCACATAAGAGATGCCAAACCGGTCCAGAAGCAGGTTGCTGTTGCCATGTGGAAGATGGCTACCCCAGACTGCTACAGGTCTGTGGCTGACCAGTTTGGTGTTAGCAAGTCAACTGTCAGAGTTGTGGTAATAGAGATTTGAAGCATGGGTTACCCCTGGGTGGTGGCTATCTGAAATAATAGCTGGCTTTGGGAGGATGGGCTTCCTAAACTACACTAGGGCCACTGATGGCATTCCTGTAAATAGTTTGCCCACCACGAAGAGCACGTGAGTATATCAATCACAGAGGGTACTACTATATCATTATGCAGGCCTAGGTCAACTGCTGAAGCCAGGTCATAAACACTAACATGGGATACAGAGGAAAAGTGCACAATACCAGGGTTCTGAGGAGATCTGGCACTTACCTTTTTGGACAAACACTTTCCCTCCAAATGACATGGTTATCAATGGGATATCAGAGCCCACTGCTATTTTAAAGAACCCTCCTTACCCTCTCCTGCTCTGGCTCATGAAACCATACCATGACCTCAGAGGGTCTAGCAAAAGAAGGTTTTATTACATGCTTAGCAGTTACAGGATGGCAGTGGAATGCATTTGGCATGCTTAAGGCAAGATGATGAAGCCGACAGAACCATTGTATGCCAGTGAGGCCATATGCGGTCCATATTATTGTGTGCCCTGTACAATGTCTGTGAGGCTAAAGACAAGTAATTTTGCATGGAGTGGTCTCAAGACACTGCTGGTTTGCAGGCTGGTATAGGCAACCAGAAAGTCCATCTGTTATCGCTGGGGCTCAGTCCAGGCAGACAAGGGAAATCAGAGATGCCTTGTGTGCTCACAGCCTAGTTTTGAAGAGTGGTGTAATGCTGTATATTCCTGTGGTATACACAGCCGATTATTTGCTCCTCGCTGCCTGGCCGCCCTGCAAGCTGCTGTTCCTGGTTGCCTTGCCAGCCGTTGTTCCTTGCTGCCTCCTGCCAGCCGACTACTAGCCACTTTTCCTGGCCGCTCCCGCCAGCCACCCATCAGTCAGCTCCTGCTGCCACCTGCCTCTCTGCTGTGACCCCTGTAGCTCAGTATCTTAGTGATTTTTTTTTTAGCTCTCAGCAGGCTGGGCAGAAACACTGCCTCATCACAAGTGATTTCAGCTTTCATTGAGTACTTAACAAAACAAAAGGCTTCTAATAAAGCCTATTTAGCTCTATCTTTTAACAGTGGGGAGGAACAGGTTAAACCAGAGTGGGAACCCTTAGGGAGAGTACACACCTCCTGGCTGGGACACCTGTCCCACCCCTCTTACTTTCACAGAGGTCTGGCATTCGATCCCCTGGCTTAACAAGGTCCATTCAGCTCAGGGTGACACCCCCCCATCACCATTTGGGACAGGTTATGCGCAGTTCTGCTCCCCTTTATTCATACAATAAAGATGACAACACTGATAACAGCATTTGACTACCTCTGCATTCAATACTAAAGTGACTTGTAACCCAATACCAGCCAAAGTTGATCACTTTGAGCAACACAGCTCTATCTGCTGGATATCTAAGCAGAGTAGATGTGTTCATGTAAATACAGTTTGCTCCTGAAGTCTCTCCACCTCCCAGCTAGCTGTCAGGGGAGAGTTCATTCAGACCCTGCTTAAACAAGCAAAATAAAAAAAAAAAAAAAAAGAGCATACTATTTTACAACATAAAAAAAAAGAAGAAAATTCCCCCTTTTGTATTTTACATCATGCCAAGCTACCGGTTGATACTTTTATCCTCTTGGTATGCTTTATTACATCTTTCTTCACCATCCTGTTCAGAAGCTCCTGCTAACATTGCCAGCCCACAGACACACTGTGATAAGAATTATATATTGAATGAATTAAAAAAAGTAATAAATAAACAACATTTTGGCCCTGACCAAGAGTGGGGGGTGGCACCTCATAAGGTTCCTGTTACAAGTACTGGTTTTAACATTATTTAAGACTGGGGAAGCCTTGGAGGATGTTAGCCTTTGGGGGTTTTCAGAGTGGAAAGAGCAGTTTCTTTTCCAGGCCAGTGGAGGAATTCCCTCTATCTGTGCAAAGGAGATTTTTCAGCATTTGCAAACTGAACAGTATATCAATGAGTGGAGATGATTAGTGAGCTACAGAGGCAGTATTGTAAGTTTGCCCTGCCCAGGAATCTGACCAAGGGTTTAGAGTTTCTCCTTTATGAAAAGTTTTAAAGCATCACCACCCAGGAGGGGAAAATTTGAGGGAACATTAACAGGACGCTGAACTAGGATGCAGAGGCTTGCTAGAAATGGAACTGAGACCCTCCCCCACCATCACCTTCCTCCCCTCCAGACTGGATAGCATGTGAATAGATAGGGGGCCAGGACACTGCTGTCCCTAAGAAGATTTTCCATTCTATTACAGCCACTGACACTTATAATCAAGATTGTTTTGGACACTGCTGCAAAGCTAACAGTGACCTAACTCTATACCAGCACACTGGGAGGAGAATAAGATGAAAGATGCACTCATGCTTGCTAATCTTATAATTCTGGTTCATTTTTTCTACCAGTAAGAGTACAATTAGTAAAAATCACTAGTTTCTTTAAATCCCCCTCTATGCACACACCCCACACTTACAACCACACCCATGTTGGATCCCATGTGGTGGTGGTGAGGCAATGGCAGGGCTTCTGTCCTCAACCGAAGCTAAATCCAACCCCCTGCATATAATATCCTTCATAACAATAATAGCTGGAAATCCCTCCTACTTATGCTGCAGTTTCCAACATAATAATAAAGATGGCAGATGCCATTTACCAGGCTCTAAGTTCCACTGTGATACTGCTTCCTATTCTGGGTGCCCCAAGTGCCCATCCCTAAACAGATATTTGGATCCCCTAGCTGATCCAGCCACATGGCTTGGTGTGAGGCCAATTCCAGCACCATGCTCTATTCCAGCTTCTAGTCTTCCAACTCTGTCCTCTCTGCCTCCAGACTGTCCGATGGCACTGCCCCCATCCCCTCAGCCTCCTGTCTGAAAAATATACTGACCCCGCTCAAGAGATGGTTATGGAGAACTTTGTTTTGGGGGTAGTGGTGAGTGCCCCCCTGAATTCTTCACAGTACAGCCATATAGTGGGGAGTTGCCAGACTAGCCAGTCCCAACCTTTGCCTTGCAGTAGGCAGACTGGCGGTGGGACGCACTGCACAGTATCTGACTGATCTCCAGCACTATGAGTCTCTTGAAGATCTTTTCATATAAGTGCAGGTTTATGGTGCTTCTTCCAAAATCAGCCCCTGAAGTTCTCACTAGACTTCATGGTTCCTCAAAGCTTCTTCTGGGGCCAGAAACAGATGCATTTCCTAAAAGCCAGTTTCAGCTCTTCTGTGCAGCAGCTGGATTGTATTGCTAGCAGTTTTCTCAGCCCCTTGCCTTAAGACAATCAGTTCTCTCTCCTTGGAACAGGAGCTCCCCTTCAGCCCTCTTTCTCGTATTGGGATTTTGTCTCAGGCCTGTTTTAGGTTAGTCAGCTGCAAGACTTTTGCCATCTCCCTTCAGCTGAACACTGTTCCCGTTACCTTCCAGTCTGGAGGGTTCAGCAGACCAGGCCTGCCTGGCTGTGAGGGAGGATGCAGCTTTTAGGCTGTTCCCCTTCTCCCAACTCCTTCCCAATACTGTCCTTAAAGGTACAGTAACTGTCAATGAACAAGAGAACAATTCAGACTCTAATGAAAGACTTGATACCAAGAAGATCAGAAAGGGAAATTAAATGTCCTGAAAGACTCTTAGAGACTTGCTAGCCTTCCTGGAGAAGGGTTATTATAGGAAAGTGAGTGGTAAAGACTCATTCGAGAGTGATGTGCTGATAAATTCTCCTCTCAAGGTAGCTGACACATTGGGTTTATGGAAATGTACTACATGGGTTGAGAATTTAATGTGTGTTTATATATGTATGTATGTAAGAGTTAATTTGTTTTTCTTTAAGAGGGAAGATGTAGAGCTATATTTGTAGAAGATTATAATTTAGAATCACTCCCTCATAAGGGACAGTATTATGAACATAGGAATGTGCTCTCCAGGCAGGGTTTGGGAACATTGTGTGCAGCAACTCACTACAGAAGCTCTCTAGTTTGTTGTATTAAAGTTTTATTCCTTTCTCATTTACTGGTTTGTTGTTTAATGAACCCCAAGATGGTGACAGATTCCACGACCCACCCTCTATCCCCACAGCTCAGAAACTCTTCATGGGACTCTAGGCGATGAAGGAACTGAGCAGTGGGTAGAGTCACGCTGCTGTTCATAACTTTGGAAGGAAGTGAGAGGGCCTGAAAGGCCCATGTGCAACCTCTACTGGACTCTACTGATAAAACTTCCAAATTCCTGTATGGGGGTGTGAGCGTACCATGAGTGGGATCCACATGCAGAGAACTTCTTGAACAGTTACTATAAGGTAAGCAGCTGCTTTTTCCCTATGTCATGTCACCTGATTTGGAATATTTTATTGAATTAAGACTTTTAACTAGAAAATGGGGTGCAAATGTATTGACTTTTTAACTCATGTTTTCATTTTATCATCAATATACTGACTATTCTGCTGTAATTATGCAGAGATGGGTTATAAGAAACTAAATATTCCATTTATTCAGCATACACTTTATCTGGCTGTGATCAGCTGACACTGTTTTTGTTTGTTTCTTTAGACATTCTTTAGACATAATCAGTAACAATGCTTCTGAAATTTGTTCGTTGCTCTATTTGATTACTTCGAGCATTTCCTCTTCTAGTTCCACTTTCCTGCTTCGTGTCCAATTTTGTCATCTTAGCAAATTGATCTTTCTGATGAAACCGATGTTTAAAAAGAAAAGGAGTACTTGTGGCACCCTTAGAGACTAACCAATTTATTTGAGCATAAGCTTTCGTGAGCTACAGCTCACTTCATCGGATGCATAAAAGTGGAAAATGCAGTGAGGATGTTTTTATACACACAGATCATGAAAAAATGGGTGTTTATCACTTCAAAAGGTTTTCTCTCCCCCCCACCCCATTCTCCTGCTGGTAATAGCTTATCTAAAGTGATTACTCTCCTTACAATGTGTATGATAATCAAGGTGGGCCATTTCCAGCACAAATCCAGGGTTTAACAAGAACGTCTGAGGAACGGGGGGGAGGGGTAGGAAAAAACAAGGGGAAATAGGTTACCTTGCATAATGACTTAGCCACTCCCAGTCTCTATTCAAGCCTAAATTAATTGTATCCAATTTGCAAATGAATTCCAATTCAGCAGTCTCTCGCTGGAGTCTGGTTTTGAAGTTTTTCTGTTGTAATATCGCAACTTTATGTCTGTAATCGCGTGACCAGAGAGATTGAAATGTTCTCCGACTGGTTTATGAATGTTATAATTCTTGACATCTGATTTGTGTCCATTTATTCTTTTACATAGAGACTGTCCAGTTTGACCAATGTACATGGCAGAGGGGCATTGCTTGTACATAACGGCATATATCACATTGGTAGATGTGCAGGTGAACGAGCCTCTGATAGTGTTGCTGAGGTTATTAGGCCCTGTGATGGTGTCCCCTGAATAGATATGTGGGCACAGTTGGCAACAGGCTTTGTTGCAAAGACAGGTTCCTGGGTTAGTGGTTCTGTTGTGTGGTATGTGGTTGCTGGTGAGTATTCGCTTCAGGTTGGGGGGCTGTCTGTAGGCAAGGACTGGCCTGTCTCCCAAGATTTGTGAGAGTGATGGGTCGTCCTTCAGGATAGGTTGTAGATCCTTGATAATGCGTTGGAGAGGTTTTAGTTGGGGGCTGAAGGTGACGGCTAGTGGTGTTCTGTTATTTTCTTTGTTAGGCCTGTCCTGTAGTAGGTGACTTCTGGGTACTCTTCTGGCTCTATCAATCTGTTTCTTCACTTCAGCAGGTGGGTATTGTAGTTGTAAGAATGCTTGATAGAGATCTTGTAGGTGTTTGTCTCTGTCTGAGGGGTTGGAGCAAATGCGGTTGTATCGTAGAGCTTGGCTGTAGACAATGGACTGTGTGGTGGGGTCTGGGTGAAAGCTGGAGGCATGTAGGTAGGAATAGTATCTGTTATCAAAGTCCATCTCTTACAGTGCTATCAGTCAGTGTTACTACATAAATTGTTGGGCAAAAGTCAACATGGTTTCTGTAAAGGGAAATCGTGTCTTACTCATCTATTAGAGTTCTTTGAAGGGGTCAACAAACATGTGGACAAAGGGGATCCAGGGGACACACTGTACTTAGATTCCAGAAAGCCTTTGACAAGGTCCCTCACCAAAGGCTCTTATGTAAATTAAGTTGTCATGAGATAAGAGGGAAGATCCTTTCATGGTCTGAGAACTGGTTAAAAGACAGGGAACAAAGGGCAGGAATAAATGGACTGGAGAGGGGTAACTGTTCCCCAAGGGTCAGTCCTAGGACCAATCCTATTCAACTTATTTATAAATGATCTGGAGAAAGGGGTAAACAGTGAGGTGACAAAGTTTGCAGACGATACTAAACTGCTCAAGATAGTTAAGACCAAAGTAGACTGTGAAGAACTTCAAAAAGATCTCACAAAACTAAGTGATTGGGCAACAAAATGGCAAATGAAATTTAATGTGGATAAATGTAAAGTAATGCACATTGGAAAAAATAACCCCAACTATACATAAAATATGATGGGGGCTAATTTACCTACAACTAATCAGCAAAGAGATCTTGGAGTCATCCTGGATAGTTCTCTGAAGACGTCCATGCAGTGTGCAGCAGCAGTCAAAGAAGCAAACAGGATGTTAGGAATCATTAAAAAAGGGATAGAGAATGAGACAGAGAATATCTTATTGCCCTTATATAAATCCATGGTATGCCCACATCTTGAATTCTGTGTACAGATGTGGTCTCCTCATAGCAAAAAAGGTATTAAAAAAGGTTCAGAGAAGGGCAACTAAAATGATTAGAGGTTTGGAACGGGTCCCATATGAGGAGAGATGAAAGAGACTAGGACCTTTCAGTTTGGAAAAGAGACTAAGGGGGGATATGATAGAGATATATAAAATCATGACTGGTGTGAAGAAAGTAAATAAGGAAGTGCTATTTACTCCTTCTCATAACACAAGAACTAGGGGCCACCAAACGAAATTAATGGGTAGCAGGTTTAAAACAAATAAAAGGAAGTTCTTCTTCACACAGTGCACAGTCAACCTGTGGAACTCCTTGTCTGAGGAGGCTGTGAAGGCTAGGACTATAACAGGGTTTAAAAGAGAACTGGATAAATTCATGGAGGTTAAGTCCATTAATGGCTATTAGCCAGGATGGGTAAGGAATGGTGTCCCTAGCCTCTGTTTGTCAGAGGGTGGAGATGGATGACAGGAGAGAGATCATTTGATCATTACCTGTTAGGTTCACTCCTTCTGGGGCACCTGGCATTGGCCACTGTTGGCAGACAGGATATTGGGTTGGATGGACCTTTGGTCTGACCCGGTATGGCTGTTCTTATGTTCTTATGCATGCAGATATGCTCCTAGGGGAGTGAGCATAGCTTTCTGATTCAGGCACTGGCCCTTGACTCAGGAGATCTGGGATTGGCTGGGGTGCTAGAACAATTTGTATAGTGGGGGTGCTGAAAGCCATTGAACCAAACTATAAACCCTGTATATAATGGAAACCACTTAAAACCAGGGGGTGCAGCAGCACCCCCCACACTCTTAGTTCCAGCACCCATAGGGCCCGGTTCCCATTCTCACACAGACTTCCTGTGTAACCATGGGCAAATCATGGAGAGTGGGATTTTTGAAAGCACGTACATCCCATTATGCACTTCTTAAAATCCCACCCTTAAACTTTCTGGGGTAGATTCCCAAAGACCTCAGGTGCGGTGATGCTCAGTGTTGTCAGGCCTAACTTTTTAGTGCCGATAACATCATCACTGGGATTCACAAAGCCAAAGTTACGCACTTAGGCTCCCTATACAGTGAATGGGAAGAGATAGACATTGATGGTTGGGATGGGCTCAGATATTGCAATATAGTGTGGGGAGAGAGGTTCATATAAGCATATACTTAGAAGCTGTTAAGTCACTGCACAATGAACCAAACTGAGCTTGTTATGTTCTGTTTTTTGCAGTTTTCTCTTTTCTGGGAACTGCCTTGTTGGATAGTGCATTGAATTAAACATTGGAGAGGTTTAACACAATAAATAAATTGCTGCAACACAGCTGTAAATTGTTAGGTATTTATCTCTGCTTAAGCTTCCAAGTTTGGCCATTTCTTAAACAATCAGTAATAGGTGGCTGGAGTAACTTAATTTTATGACTTGCAGCAAATGTTTGCCCCAAGAAAAAGTGGAAGTAGACATGTTAGGTTTTGGATCAACAAATCATCATCATTAACAAGTTTCTGGGTTGAAAAGGTCTTTTACTGACATTTGAAGAAGGGATTTTTGGAACACAGCCAAAAACATTCTATGACTATTTGTCAGTCCAGTTAAAGGTATCGAATCCTTTACTTTGCCCATGTAATTTCCCGATGAAAAGGAAAGGCAACAAGGCTAATAAAAAGAAGAGCTGTACAGTGCAAGACAACTTGCTGATTGTGACTGATTCCACATAATTTTACTGATCCAACATCTGTCACTTAGCTGTGAAGCTATTTTGTTTGTGCAATAGATCAGGTAGAGTTTACTGGAAAGCTAAAATTTCAAAGGTTTTCCTGCAGTTTGTAGGAATTCTTAATGGAATAGATTGCTCAAACCTTCATTTAAAAAAATGTAATGAAAGAAAACAAATCAATAAAAGATTTTTTTTCCTTGTAGTTAAAAGGTGTTTTTTTCCATAAATGGCTTTAGTAAGTGTTCTTTTTCTGTATGAAGTAAATTATATGTATCTTTGAGCTTCTGCTAAGCAAGACTGCTAGAGCCGTCTGTTTGTAATGACTAAAAAACTGTGAGCTGCTCCAAATGGAATTTGATGATCTCATAAACATTGCTGGCTCTCAGTACATGAGGAAGAAACCATTTCTGAGAGATTAATGTCTGTGCTAAGATTTATGAATTAAAATGGCAATGGGTCAATTTTATATTCAAGGGCTAAAAAACAAAAGTGAGAATACATAAAATGATGGGGTGTAATAAAGTAAGATGATACGAGTGGTTCCTCTTTGTACAAAAACAGAAAAGGTGTGTTTCTCTGTTTTAGTGCTGAGTTTTCTAAATCATTGTCTAATTTTTTCTTAATCTTATTCTGCTGAGGGAAAACAGAGGAACTGAGATTCTTTAGAAGACATTTGGACAGTGAATGGATCTTTCTAGCTCAGTGGTGCCAGGAGCTGAGGCTTCCTAATGTTCCTAAATCATAAGAAATTTTCATAACAGGAATCACCAAAGCAATATAAATTCTCAGCAAACAACCAAACCCCAGCAACGTGAAATGTACGAAGCCATGGTAATAATTCATTTATATTAGAAAGACACCTATCCCTTACTTTTCAATAAAAGATGATCTGAGGACCCCAATGTTTTTCTTGTGCATATTCTGAGTGAGATATTGGGATGAATGTATTCAGCCATACTATCTCATGTTAAAAATCTTTACAGCCTGCAATTTGACCCTCAAACCTGGCTGAACAATTGTTTTTATAGCCTCTTACTCATGTTCTCAGTCAAACATTTGGTGTGGGAAGCTTCTCAGGCCAGAGATGAAAGGGTTTGAGCAACTGTTCTGCTAGGGCTCATTTCTGATCCCCATGAAGAGTGAGTAACTTGGACTATTAAATGGATCTTTGTGCTCTATAAGTTCAACATAACTTACATATAGTCCTTTGTTTGTTTTTGGCAGATGTGTGCACAGATCTGACTATGAATAGGGCTTCCATGTCTGTGCTACTGCCAAATACAATCATTGTTAAACCCATACCTGTGAACATACATGGGTTTCTAATTAGGCATTTTTATGTGTACCCTGTATCTTGCTCTGGCTGGCAAATTCAGGATGAGCTTCCTGGCTCTTTTCTTCACTGGTTCTAGCATAGTCCTCAGACTAACAGTAATTAGCATTACATGAGAGAGAGATCTGTCCAAAACTGTAGAGTCTAAACAGCGTATGTGTGAGAAGGAAATACACCCTTCCAACGCTGATTTCCTAGCTGACAATATGCCTTGCCCTCTTGCATTGTAACTGTTATTGTACTTGTCCAAATGAGACTGTTGGCTCTTGGGTTATGGACCTTGTCTTTCATGTGTTGTAAAGTGGGGTGTTTATGGTAATGATGTTAGGATATTTACATTATAAAAGAGAGAGAAAATATAGAAATGATAGTCTACTAATCAATCAATGACTTAGTGCTAATTCCTGGTCCCCAGAATGAAGTCTGAGTTAAGGGATTTATCCAGAGGAGCTATGTAAGGGCTGATAGGAATGGAATCCTCCTCCGCTATCTGGTTGTGGGCTGTGAAACATGAGCACACCCACTAGAGGCTGTATGGATTATAGCAGTCCCCAGACCCACTGACCATCACCAATAACAACACAGAAGTTCTGGCCAGTGGATCCTCATAGTTTCAGTTCCACTCTCCTGGATGTGGATTCCCTATGAGTAGCTTCTTCACAGCTTGTCCCTTCGCTCCCTATTCAGCAGAACTATGGCAGTTCTCATACTTTTTGGTCACTGTGCACCTGCAAAAGATACGGAGGGAGCAGGATTTGGTCCACAGAACCAAAAGTACATGGATTAAAAATATATTTGCATATAAACATCTATTCCCACAATCCATTCTAATAAAGAGGTGCCATACCTAGGATGATCAGGCGCACTTACCATGACAAAAAAACATGAGTATTTTAAGAGAGATCAGAATAGATTGTGAGTTGGGACCCTTATTAAGATTTATGAAGCGAGATTTTTTTCATTAGTTTCAGCTTTTGCATGTGTGTGTTTTGGTATTCAGCTTTACTACTTTTGCAAGTCCATTAGCGCTAATGAGTAGTAAAGAATATTGGTTTTTACTACATAATCTGAAGGTTTTTTCCAAACTGCTCAGGTCCCCTGTACTTTTCTGTTCCCAAATGACTGAATATTCACCTTAAACTGTACAATTCAAGGTCAGCATGAAACTTAAAGCTGTACCTTCGTAGAGAAGAGGCGCCAATCTGTTGGAATTTCAGAGCAGACATGTCTGGAGTTTATAAAGGCAAACAGCTTAGGTCAGATTGTCATTCTTGGATTATGCTAAACCAGTTTGTGCCAAAGTGTATAAAAGCAGATAGCTCAGATTTTCATTCTTGAATTGAGACTTGGATTTCAGAGTGTGTGCCACGTGAGTGAATCCCAATGACAAAACTGTAACAGTCATCTAGTTGGTCAGATTAGGGAGTTCTCTGTGTTAAATTTCCATGTTGTTGTTTTTAAGGACAGAAATTGGTCTGTAATGTTTTTTAATTGCTCCTACGATTGCTTGAACTTTATACCTTAATTCTGCTAAGTGAAATACTTTAAATTAAACTTCAAATACCTAACCCAATGTTCTGTATTTGTCTCCCACCCCTCAATTTTTGCTACTACCTATAGTAGAAAGACAGAGCAGAAGGGAGTGTTTATAGCAAAGGGTTAGGAACCACCAAACAAGACTGGAACAAGTCTCTTAACCTGTCTATCCCCTCAGGAAATTGAGATGATAATAATACTTACCTGCTTTGTAATGTTCTTTGGAGAGGCAGTGTGGTCCAGTGGTACCAGGGTGTTAAACAGGAGACCTGGATTGTGTTCCCAGCTGTGTCAATGACTATCTAACCTTGGGCTAGTCTTGTGCCTTTGTTTCTCTTCCCATTCTTTGTCAATCTTGTCTATTTAGAATGTGAAGTCTTTGAGGAAGGGACTGTCTCTTAGTAAGTGTTTGTGTCTATCATAACAGGGTCTGGTTTTATTTGGAGCCTTTAGGTCAGGGGTGGCTAAACTGTGGCTCTCTTACAGTTAAAGTGCGGCTCACAGAGCCCCCCCACCCTGCCCAATTCTCTACCAGATCGGGGAGGGGTAGTTCTGGGCTTCCACCCTGCGGCAGGGTGGTCAACTGGTGCCTGCTGAGAGTGGGTGGGCACAATTTAAAGGTCCACCTCCCCCCCGCCGCAACAGTTTGAGTCACGCCCCCCCTCCCCACACCCCTTCCCGTTACCACAATGGCCACTCCCTGAAGCTCCCAGGCATTAGCTCTGCATGGAGAAATAGCAGTAAACAGCTGGGAGCTGCAGGGAGGGGCCGCTGCTTTAGCTCCATGGGGAGAGGCAGCGACAAAAGCCGCGGCTCTCCCTGTAGCTCCCAGCTGTTTGCCGCTGCCTCTCCCCAGGGCTTCAGCTCCCAGCTTGCTGGCTCCAGCAGCTGCTGTACAGGGATGGGGCCCAGCAGTACTGTGTAACAGCATGGCCAGCAAACCCTGGCAAAAATCTGGGCGGGGCACATGACTCTAACTGCCCCACCATGCATTACCTCTGGTCTGTCCAGTGGGGAGGGAGGTCTTGGGGCTTCAGCCCCGCAGGATGCACCTGTTGGGGCTTGGGGCTTCAGCAGGAGTGGAGCTGAAGTCCCGAGCCCCAGCACGCATGCCCCAGCTCTCAAACTTCTGTTAAAGTTAAATGGCAGCTGCTCCAGGTCAATTAAGACACCTGGGGCCAATTAAGAAGTTTCCAGAAGGCAGGGAGAATGCTAGATTGATTGGGACACCTGAAGCCAATCAGGACTGGCTGAAACTAGTTAAAAGCCTCCCAGTTAGTCAGGTGGGTGTGGAGGTCAGGAGCTGTGGGAGGAAGTTGTGCTGTTGGAGAGACTGAGCAATACACACCATATCAGGCACAAGGAAGGAGGCCCTGAGGTAAGGGTGAAGTGGAGCTTGAGGAAGTGCGGGCTGCTGTGGGGAAGTAGCCCAGGGAATTGTATGTGTCATGTTTCTAAAAGGTCAGCTACCATAGCTGATACTATTAGGGTCCCTTGGCTGGAGCCTGGAGTAGAGGGTGGGCCTGGGCTCCCCTTTTTGCCCCTCCTCCCCTGATTAATCACTGAGACTGTGAGACAACAGAGACTGTGCAAGGGAGGATAGCTTCTCCTCACCTCCCTTGCTGGCTTATGATGAAAATGTCTCAGTAGACTCTGTGACCCTTGTCTCTAGAGAGAGAAGGGTTATGTGGAGGGTCACAGTGAGCCTCTGAGGCTAGCAAAATCTGCCAGGAAACGTGGGACCCATGGAGACAATGGCAGAGCTTTGTCACACATGGTTTGAACTAAGTGGTTTCCATTATATCTAGGGTTTGCAGTTTTGTTCAGTGGCTTTCAACACCCCACTATACAAATTGTTCCAGCATCACTGCCCCTCTGAGTCACCTGCAGAATGATGCAAGCTAACAAGTATGCTTTGAGTTTACATGCAATTTGGTGCATGACTCCCTGCTTATTAACTTAGAATTAGCAAAACAAAACCTGCACTTGAGTGTGGGATAAAAATCAATATTTTTGAAAAGATTAAGGGTGTTTTGTTTAATAAAAAATAAATATTGTAGGCTGTTTTATGTGTTTAATTGAATTCCACTTACCATCCTAATGAAACTTGACACTAATCATGAGCAAAAAGTTAATTATCTAGTAAATAACAATATATCATTCCCCTTTTTCTAACATACTAAAATGTACAAGTAATAAGAATCTAAAATTATTAAACTATATAATTGCTCAAATAAATGTATATAATTATAGTGTGCCCTGCCAGGTAGCAAAAAGTTGTACCATATCTATTGTAAAGGCTCTCTATAGTTGTAAATCAACATGTTATAATGGTTCTATCCACTAATATGCATGCATCTTTCTTTAGAAAATAACTGAAGTACAAATGGAAAAGCTGGTTAAAATCCACAGTTTCAGTTGAGGCTTTCTACTTGATGATTTAAATCAATCCAGCCTGGCTGAAAGCAAGGGTTTTCTTACTGGGAGCTGTCAGAGACTAGCCGTCTATATTCTATAATGATTTTGCAGTTTAATAAAAATGTCCTGAACAGTAAGTAGCATCTTTAAAAAGATCCAAGAATTTGGAAATTCACCGCCCTCTGCTGACTTTGTGCAATCAGGCTCTTTGTGAAGCCAGTGGGACTGCACAGGCTGAAATTAAGCTGCACAAATGGGAATTTGATGTGATAGGGAACAATGTGAATTTATGATGTACAATTACATAACTAAAGTCAATGAGCCAAACTTATCCTTGACAGAACTCCAAACTCGAAGTTATACTGAACATAAGGTGGGAAAAGGTATTGCTGAATCCATGTCTCCTTGAGGTAACACCTTCTAGGTGCAATGTTCTGTCCCCTCTAGTAGCACTGAGATCACTTACAGAATGAGCTTAATGAGTCTGTTCTATACCCAGCTAACAGGCAGTTGGCTTTTAGCTCATGCACTAAACTCCAGAGGTCCCAGGTTTGATCCCGCCCACCGCTGAGCAGGGTCTGTTGGTGTTATACTAACATACAGCAGCTTCTGTGGAGTAACTGCACCTTCAGCATAAGCTCAACAGACAGAGTCAGCCAGCTGCAGTTGGATGACAGGGTCAGCATAATATGATGAATTCAGATGCAGTGTGTTGGTTTAGGCTGGCCAAAGAATTTATTATTTTATTTACGAGTGGAACCTGTCACCTTACGCTTCCCAGAACACAAAATTAAAAACAAATCCTTTAGTAATGAAAGATTTCAACCATATTGTCATTTTAGTGCAAAGGCTTTGAGGTGTCTGCACTGTCTTGCTGGTAATTCCTGGCTTTATGCACTCAGAAACAGGGGCAGAAGGAGGCACTAGCCTAGTAAAATGTCTGTTTCCCCTCTCAAATTCCCTCCAGCATTTCCCCCCTCAAAGTCACTAGCAGGGACAAATTTAGATCCCCACTAACTAGTCCCGTTTGGTGTATGCAGTGTTATTGAAGAAGAGCTCTGTGTCAGAGCCAAAGCTTGTCCTTCTCACCAAGGGAAGTTGGTCCAATAAAAGATATTACCCCACTAACCTTGTCTCTCCGTTCCCATTTGATGCATTTGTAAAGCCTCCTGTTGGAAATTGATTTTAAAAAAATTACTACATCCTTTAATAATTAGTGATGACCCATGTAATATTCAGTAATAATAAATAGTGTTTAGTAAGAGCCATGTGAGAGAGAGCATCAGCTGGAACAGGCCTAAGAACTTAGGACAGCACCTTAGTGGCACAACTCATCTAAAGAATTATGTGGGCTCTGTATTGCCACAGATGCATTTACTCATTTTATTTGCACTATGTGTTTAAATTGATTGGAATCACTGAAGTGCAAAGGAGAAGAGTTATTCTTTGAGTTTGAAATATAAGCCCCAGCCCAACCCCACGGTCAGCTATTTATTATTCCTGTTTGTAATGCACCTCACATATATTTGTTTTTAACCCTACGGTGCAAACAGGCATTTTTGTGACCACCTTCTACTGCAAAGGAGTGGTATAAGATACATGGTTCAATATAAGTTAGTCTCTCTTCCCACACCCACAGCCCTGTGCAATGATTTGTGTCACGCCCCGAAGTCACAAGTTTAACACGCCATGAAGAGAAATCTTGGTCCCAGGCAGGGACCTAGCAAGGGGTGCGAGGCGCGGTACCGCCAGCACCCCCCGCACCCGAGTGGGGACAGGATCACAGAAACTCCTCGTTCAATTACAAACTAACGGTCCCGGGGGCTGCAGCCCCGAGCCGGGGCGGACGCCGCGGGAAGCGGCGCAGGCAGGGGACTAGCTCTGCGGGGGCCAGCCTGCCAGGGGCGAAGCAGACGGGCAGGGGAGCGGGGCAGAGGCGGCGGAGGGCGCGCGGGGGGGGGGGGGGGCAGCAGGGGAGTCCAGGGGATCGCTCTCTCCGCCCCCTGCGCGCCGGCCAGGCGCCCCCGCCCCCTCTGTCCCTCTCCCCCCCGACCGGCCTCAACGGGGGCTCGGAGTTGGCGGGAGCCTATAAAAGCCCCTGGCGGAGCCGGCGCCACCGTCCTGCAGGAGCCGGCCGGAGCAGCCCGGGCACAGAGTGCGGAGACCCCGCGCCGAGAGCATGGCCCAGCAATCCTGTCAGTGGGGCTATGACAGCGACAACGGTGAGTGGCGGCAGGGCGAGCCCCGCAGCCTCCCCTGGGGCGGGAGCCTGCGGCGCTCGCGGCCAGCCCGGGCTCCGCTGTCAGCGCATCTGTCCGGCACCGCCGCTCTGGCAGACGCTGCAAGGGCTGAGACTGGGGCGGGCTGGGTGGCGGCTGGCTCCTGGCTCCTGCAACTTCTGCTGCCATGATAATAAGTCTGGGCACAACTTTACCGCCAGGTCAACCCACGTTCCCCGTCCGATCTCCACCCTCACCCGGAAAGTGGATCTTGGACAGCTCCTGGAGCGCGGCGATCCAGGCGGCTGACTCCAGCTCCCCGGCTGGGCGGGGCGGGGCGGGCCTGTGGCTCGGCGGCATATTCACCTGCAAAAACAGTTTCTTAAAAGGAGTCACGCCCAATGGTTCAAATGCCTCTGTCTGAAAACCAAAAGGAGGGGAAAGATCCACAGTGAAGGGCACAGCTGTGAGGCGATGTATGAATAAAGTGTAACATTGATTGTATTTGTATTAAACAGATGTCAACTTTATACCTAAATGGAAGAGATTTTCATGTCATTCCTTTGCATTTCTTCCTAGGACCTGAGCACTGGCACAAATATTACCCTATTGCCAAAGGAGACAATCAGTCACCTATTGAAATCAATTCCAAAGAGGTCCATTATGAGCCCTCTCTTCTGCCTTGGTGTGTTGGATATGATCCTGTCGGAGCTAGGACCATAGTGAACAATGGGAGAACCTGCAAAGTTGTGTTTGACGACACTTTCAATAGATCAGGTTAGTCTGGGTTTTACCTGAAGAAATTATAGAAATGAATGTTTGCGAAGTTCTTGGAAAACAACATCTGCTCTATATGCTAATATGCTATATGCAGAAGGGTCTTTGTATTGGCCCTATGCATACCAACACAGATGGCCACGTTGGGGGTGGTCCAATATTTGCATTTTTGTGGATCCAGTGCCCCCAGTACTCAACACAGCTGGGGCAGGGAGGTTGTGATTGCTATAGCAGCCCCTCGGTACAGTTTCAGTTGGGGATGAGGGGAAAGGGAGGGGCTGCTCAGCAGCCACAGAATGTTCCCCTTGGCTGTAGAGTGGATTTCCCCTCCCCAGCCACACTGCACTCCACCTACATGGAGCCCAAATCCTCAGGATTTCTGTGAGAGGAGTGAATTTCACCAGAAACACTTTGAGGTCACCAGCTGGAATGCCCGTGTAAATGCAAAATATCATTTTTGAAAAGTGTGATCATACTATTTTGACAAAGAAAAATAGCTAACAATCGACCCTAAATCCTGCTGTGTTTACTCTGGCAAGAATCCCATTAAAGTCGGTGAGTTTTTTGCCTAAGGATTGCAGGATTAAGCCTGTAGTATTTCTGCTAAATGAGTCCCCAGATACAAAAGGAAAGGGCTTAGAAACTTCAGTTTAAAACGAACTCCTTAAAGCAAACATTAACATTCTCTAAAACAGTCGTTCCCAAACTTGTTTCGCCGCTTCTGCCTGGAAAGCCCCTGGCGGGCCGGGCCGGTTTGTTTACCTGCCGTGTCTGTAGGTTCGGCCAATCGCGGCTCCCACTGGCCGCAGTTCGCTGCTCCAGGCCAATGGGAGCTGCT
This sequence comes from Natator depressus, assembly GCF_965152275.1. NCBI lineage: Eukaryota > Metazoa > Chordata > Testudines > Cheloniidae > Natator > Natator depressus. Next base: position 47,916,863 of record NC_134235.1, on the reverse strand, counting down.
GGAAGCGGCGCAGGCCGAGGGACATACTGGCCGCCGCTTCCAGAAGCTCCCATTGGCCTGGAGCAGAGAACCGTGGCCACTGGGAGCCGCGATCGGCCAAACCTGCGGACAGGGCAGGTAAACAAACCGGCCCAGCCCACCAGGGGCTTTCCCTGCACAAGCGGCGGAACAAGTTTGGGAACCACTGCTCTAAAAGTATCACCATTCTTATTAACCTGTTTACCCACCAATTCTTTACAACCACATGCAAAGTGCTGCACATATCAGATGTGGCTCTTCAGGCTTAGAGCAGCCATACATATCGAAGAGACACGCCAATACCTTTTAGCAAGTGCCAGCAGCATGTAGCATCTCTGTACAAATGGAATTGCATACTGATACCATTGGCTATACTTCATAGAAAAGTTGCTGTCAATAAGCTATGAAGTTGCTTCACTATTGAGTTAAAAAGGAAATCAAGTGACTAGTACTGCAGCTCTAATTCTTACGGCTCTAGAAATCAAAACTTGCTCTCATCTTTGCAGAGCTTTTCAGTGAATATTTCTGAATGCAGATTAGCAGCAACAGCCATAATTTCTGTTCACAAAGTCTCTTGCCCTTGTGAACACATCTCAAGAAGCTTCAGCAACTACATGTACTACCTGGAGTAGAGCGGATAGGAAAATTGTTGTCAAATGAGTTTGTTGTCAGAAAAGGCTTTTTTGTTTAAAAACTTTTTTTTTATGAAATAGCATCTGACATATCGTGAAATAAATGTAAAAATAATATTAAAATGAAAAACTCCATAAATTAAAATTTGAAAGAAAGCTACACAATTCCAACACAATGTTGATATTCTGAAATGACAAATTTTCAAAACTGATTTTTTTTTCTAAGATTACGTCCACACTAGGAGCTAGGGGTGTGATTCCCCTGCTGGTGTACACGTACTCACACTAGCTCTGATCGAGCTAGCACAAGCATAAATACCAGTGTAGCTGCAGTACCACGGGTAGCAGCAGAGGCAAGGCTTAGCCATGCCAAGTAAGGGCTCCGTGGTTTCAGGTGGGTTTGTATTTGTCATGGCTAGGTCATGCCTGTGCTACTGCTATCCACGCTACTGTGGCTTCATTGCTATTTATACTCATGCTTGCTCAGTGAGAGTTAGCACAAGTATGTGTACCTGAGGAGGGGAATCACACCCCTAACTTGTAATAAAGATGTAGCCTAGGTAATCATTTCCTTCAATTTGGGAAGAAAACAACAACATTCCAAAAGGAAAACACATTTTAAAATGTTGAAATTTCCTGCAAATCTGATTTTCGGGCAGCTCCAATTTGGACTCCATGCAGCAGCCCTTATGCTTGAGTGTAAGGTCTGCAGGATTGTGCCATTTATTTGTAATATGTGAAGTACCAATCTTAAAAAAAGGGAAAACAAATGGCTGTCGCTTTATGTTGTAGAGTGAAAGACCAGCCTCTTTTGGCACAAAATATGATGTTGTTTTTAAACTGCATTGTAAGCTTCAACTACTATTGCTAGTAGTGACAATAATTAGTATGAGAGAATTTGCTAAAAGACTCAATGCTCTTAAATATTTAAGTGTGTATACATCAACTTTTTTTTTTATTACTTTGATGGGTTCATGAAAACAAATCTATTGTCAAAATGAATACAAGATGAATTATCCAATAAAATGAAAAATGGAAGCACACAACAGACTGGGAATAGTTATGGGATTTTGATTAGTTCTCTAGCAAAGACAAAACCACATCTCCTTAATGGAAATCACTTAGCATTTCTTCCTAATGTGTTTTTTTTATTAGATTCATTTTCATGGTGTTTGCTTTGGAATTCTATCATTGATGAGCTACATCATTAACGAAACGTAGCTGCAGTATACTAAAGACCTCCATAATCACTGCTGATTATGCGCACTAGGACTGTCTCATTGTTTCCTTGTGCTCCCATCTGTTTGTTGCATCCACCGTTGTCTCCCATTGTATACTTAGATTGTAAACTCTTTAGGGCAGCACAGTACTAAAGGTACCCAGAGCCTAACGTAATGGGGCCCTGATCATGACTGCAGCCCCTAGGGACTACTGTCAAGCAAATAAATAATAATCATAAATAATCTTAGGTAAATTATGAAATGCTTACACATAAGCAATATATGACATTGATTCCACTGCTGTCACAAAGTGCAGAAAAGTTTGTGCTTGTGTAAATTTATTTCAGGCTAGGTATTCTCATTAGGTGTTTGATTCTGAGAGAAAAGGTGACCAAGAATGATAGTGGTGGTTTGTTTGTTTTTTTTTAGAAATCTATCTGCAAAATCTATGTCTGTTTGGTTCAACTATCATGTGTCCCTGAAGTGTTAAACTGTAAACCAGAGTCCCCAAAATGTGGAGCTCTGCAAAAGGGAGTGCCTAAGGTATTGGGTGTGTTGAAGGGAGTTAGGACGGGTCCTGGGGGTCTAGGGCAGCTGGATCATGAGGTCCCACTTCTGTGAGCAACTGAGCAACTGTACTCAGAAAAAGTGTGCGGGAGGCTGGAGCCGGAGAGGCCTGCTGAGGCCCAGGGAAGTTTAAAGGCACGTAAATCCAGGTTGGGATCCAACCACAGCACCTTGATGAGCGTCCAGCATGGGGAGCTTGACCAGGTTAGGCTCTTTCTTCCAGCTCTGTCACTCCACCAGATACCTCTGGCATCTCCCCTGATACTCCATGCACAAATTCTCTGGCCATCTGTACCCCCTCTCACCCCACCCCACTGATTTGTCTGATGGCTGCAGGACAGAGGCTGGAGATGCAGCGTTCAGACATGCTTTCCTGCAAGTCTCCCCCTTGTCTTCCTGCCAGATCTTCCACTGCCTCATTACAGCCTTTCATAGAAATGTTTCTCTTTGGACGTAGCTCATTCATAAAACTTTTACCAACAGAATTTTAATGTGAAGAATTGTATATGCTAGCATTTCATAAATAATATTATATTTATCAAATTTCAATGAATATATGTTCATTTTTTGGCTTCCATAATCATAGAAATACTGAGGATAAATAACAGTAATAACTCTTTTTAGTTGGGAGAAATCTAACTGAGCTTGGACTTGTGTTTTGGTCTAATCTTACAAAAAGTTATGAGGTTGAAGTTGCTTCCTTATTCCTAGTTCCTTATTCACGGTACCAGCTCCTTGCCTTGTCATAAGGTTTTGAGTGTTAAAAGAAAGCCATTTGTAATGTAGAGAGCTCCAAAAACTATTAAAGAATAACCTTTTTAAGGTGCTGCTATCCCTTCTAGTCCCACAGTTCACACTGCAGGGAGTCAGTATTGTCTGGTCATTAGCCAGGAAACTCTGCTAACAGACTTTCCAACTCTGCCACTGATTTGCTGTGTGACTTTGGGTAAGTTACTTAGCCTCTGTCGCTCAGTTTCCACATATGTAAAAGGGAAATGAAGATAACAATGCTTGTCTACTTTTGAATGGCACTTTGAGATCCTTAGGTGAAAGACTTTATATAACTGCAAATTATTTATGATGATTTATTTAAGTATTACTAAAGTCAGTAAGAGTTAGAAGAATTTGCACAGCTAAAACCTAACATAAAGCTTTGCTTATGTACTCCCAATGGATTGCACATATGCCAACTAAAGACAAACAACAAAGCTAAACCTTTTACTCTGTGCTTAGCACATCTTTTAACACTAAGCATTTCAGTATGATGACAGCTAGCATTAATTAAGCAATGCTTAGGCCCAACAGGATTTAAGAATTGTATTGATGTTAACTTTGATCCTCCATGCTGTGGTTGGAGATCAAACCTTGAGTGCTCTTCAAACAAAGTCTTCTGGGGCTGCAGTACTGGTGTGGGTTACATGTTTTCTGCCTCTGGAGACACAGGTTGCATTAGGTCAAAAAAGACAATGAATTTGGGAGCTAATTTTATAGCAGTCTTTACTCAAAAGTGGCCATGAGCTGAAAGAGCAGGCTGTATTGTGTTGTAAGTCATCATGGATGTGTATTGTAAAACTGTGAGAAAACTCTACTTTTTTCCTTTGTATATTAAGTGCTTCTCATCCTTCAAAACCACCAAATTTACATACAAATAACACCAAAAGAAATACTGGGTTTATCTTCCCTTTTTAACAGTTCCTTAGAGTGGAAAATTCCATTTTAAAATATGAATGACGTAACTCTACTGAAGGCCTTTTGGAAACCTGCTTAACTGACTTTATTAGTCATAATGATCATGGGGGTACTGATAGTTTCTGCTCAGCACATGTTTATTTATGTATGGATTTTTTCCTAATGCGCTGTTGACATAATGAACTGTAACATTGCTTAATGATATTGTTCCTTTGTTTCCTTGTAAAGCAACATTTTCTATCTTGGGGAATAATGCCTCATTATTTTCCCTTGTGGGTAACCACCTGGCCCTGTAGATCTGGCCACAGGTAACGGTTTTAAGACTTGTTTGCAAGGACAAGAATTCCTCATGTCTATAAACAGGGCTGACCTTCTGTGCCAAACTGATTTTTGTCACTTGACCTCAGATGAGCCACATGGAAGAGTCTCTGCTCCCCTCAGCTGCATCCTCCTGTACAGCATTGACCCTCACTGGCTATGCCAGCCTCACTAAAAAAACTGTACTGTTTTGATGCAAATGAAGTCTCTTGCTGGTCATAAAACAGTTCCATGATGGATAACCATGGGGCGCTGCAGGAAATGGAGAGGCCCCTCTCCACCAGACCTCTGTCTCTGCACACCCAGTTACAGGCCCCACATT